>NC_138127.1:107598407-108798407 GCF_964188305.1 Podarcis bocagei
ACATGCAATTAACTGTTACTGTTCTGAATTTTCTGGTGCCGTTCCTTAGTGGGTCGTGCAAACAGCTGTTCTGAGTGATGCTTTTTATAGAGGAGGGGGCACTGGGAACCCCGGGGGGCAGTGACCCGAAAAGGTTTGGGAACCCTTGATTTAATGGGTCCCAGCAGTCAAGAGGAAGTAAGATCCGCTCTTAATAGCTGCTCCTTCCCATCTCTACACCCTCCTAAGGGCACATTTCAGTTTATTTTTATTATTGGTTTTTGTAGCCACCCCCGACCAAGTGGTCCCAGGGTGGATTGCAAAAACATAGAATCATAGAATCATAGAGTTGGAAGAGACCACAAGGGCCATCGAGTCCAACCCCCTGCCAAGCAGGAAACACCATCAGAGCACTCCTGACATATGGTTGTCAAGCCTCTGCTTAAAGACCTCCAAAGAAGGAGACTCCACCACACTCCTTAGACTTGAATACATCTAAACTAGCCAAGTATTCTTGTACTATCTCCTTAGTTATTCTGGGCTGTGTTTCCTTTGCTGAATCATTTGCTCCAAATTCTTCAGGTCGGGCATTGTTTTCTTTATCGGAGTAGACTGAGGCAAAGAAGGCATTGAGGAGTTCAGCCCTTTCTGTGTCCCCTGTTTGCATTTCACCATCTTCTCCTCTGAGTGACCCCACTGTTTCTTTGTTCTTCCTTTTGCTACAAACATACCCATAAAAGCCTTTTTTGTTGCTTTTAACCTCTCTAGCAAGCCTGAGTTCATTCTGTGCTTTAGCTTTTCTGACTTTGTGTCTACACGTGCTGGCTATTTGTTTGAATTCCTCTTTGGTGGTTTCCCCCCTTTTCCATTTTTTGTACACATCCTTTTTTAATCTTAACTCAGTTAAAAGTTCTTTAGATAGCCACCCTGGCTTCTTTAGGCACCTTCCATGTTTCCGTCTCATTGGTATTGCCTGACGTTGTGCTTTTACTATCTCCCTCTTAACAAACTCCCAGCCATCATGAACTCCCTTTCCTTTTAGTATTACTGTCCAGGGGATCTCACCCATAACGATGAGGAAACACCCGCAATTAAAGTACAGTCATACTTCGGGTTACAGATGCTTCAGGTTGCACTTTTTCGGGTTACGGACCGCTGAAACCCGGAAGTACCGGAACGGGTTACTTCCAGGTTTCGGCGCATGCACAGAAGCACCAAATCACAACCCATGCACCGCTGTGGGTTGCGAACGCTGTGGGTTGCGAACGTGCATCCCGCACAGATCACGTTCGCAGCCGGAGCGTCCACTGTAATAAAAGCAAAACCAATCCATATCAGAATAACAAGACTGCATTTCACACCAGTGTACCTTGAATTTTTCAGTGCTGTGGTTGAGGCTGACACTTAAACTAGGCTGCAAGAAGGCTGTACAGTGGTACCTCAGGTTACAGACGCTTCAGGTTACAGACTCCGCATACCCAGAAATAGTACCTCGGGTTAAGAACTTTGCTTCAGGATGAGAACAGAAATCGTGCTCCGGCGGCACAGCAGCAGCAGGAGACCCATTAGTTAAAGTGGTGCTTCAGGTTAAGAACAGTTTCAGGTTAAGAACGGACCTCCGGAATGAATTAAGTACTTAACCCGAGGTACCACTGTATACCTTTGCACTGCTATGTCACTGCATGTCCTGGTTTAATTTAAAAGCATTACAAAAAATCTTTAAAAATCAGTAGCCTGGCAATCCTACACCTTGGCCTGTAGGATTCCCTTGACCTCTGGCGTTGCAGATGAATCCCTGTGATTTTTTAATAACTCCCTTGGGTGCCTTTTAATTCCGGATAAAAGCTGCACATCCATCTGGATGGGGAACGGAGGGCGTACCTGTGGTTTTCTGTTTGAAGGATATAATCCTTAGAGCTGTTTGGTTGGCTACAGCTCACCAGAGGAATTTTGGCTTTAGAAAACTTGAGCGGCACACGCCCTCTTGCCAGGTAACAACTCAGCGCATTCCTCCCAGATGTTCGCCTGCACATGCCTTACTGCAGCCTTCCCCAACCTGGTGCCCTCCAGAGGTTTGGGATCAACACCTCTGAGGCTGAGTGCGACTGATGGGAGTTGTACTGTATTTTTCGCTCCATAAGACGCACCCTAGAGGGGGAATGCAAGGGGGAAAATATTATTTAAAGGGAGTGCTGAGCAGAGCCTCAATAAAATAAAAGGTGTTGATCTCCCACTCCATAACTTTTACTAGAACCAAAACCTGCTGATTGCAGTGGCTGGCATATCCCTGCAGGAACATTTGCTATAACCCTGTACAGTGGTGCCTCGCAAGACGAGAAGAATCCGTTCTGTGATTCTCTTCGTCTAGCGGTTTTTCGTCTTGCGAAGCAAGCCCATTGAAGGATTAGCGGATTAGCGCTATTAGCGGCTTTTAGCGGCTTATCTGCTGATCGGATCAGCTGATAAGCGGCTTAGCGGCTTAGAAAAAGGGGGGGAAGGGAAAAAACCCAGCAGGAACTCACAAGACATTGTCGTCTTGCGAAGCAAGCCCATAGGAAATTTGTTTTGCGAAGCACCTCCAAAACGGAAAACTCTTTCGTCTAGCGAGTTTTCCGTCTTGCGAGGCATTCGTCTTGCAGGGCACCACTGTAATTCGATCAAAGGTCATAGATTTGTAGAGATGGAAGGTACCATTTAGTCCAAAACCCCCTGAAGTGCGGGGATCTTTTGCATTGACCAGAGTTTTAATGGGACCCCTCCCTCCTTTCCAGGCTGAATTTGCCAAAAAAGAAAAAGAAATCAGAAGCCGAGGACGACGACAAAGACAATTCAATGAAAGGAAGCAACAGTTCAGAGCAGCTGGATTTGGACGGGGACAGCTCCAGTGAGGTTTCCAGCGAGATTAACTTCAGCTACGAATATGCGCAGATGGAGGTCACCATGAAAGCTCTGGGTGGCAACGGTAAGGAGCATAATAATAATAATAATAATAATAATAATAATAATAATAATAATATTTATACCCTGCCCATCTGGCTGAGTCTCCCCAGCCACTCTGGGCGGCTTCCAATTGTGTGTTAAAAGCAATACAACATTAAATATTAAAAACTGTCTTCAGATGTCTCTTAAAGATAAGATAGCTACTTATTTCCTTCACATCTGAAGGGAGGGTGTTCCACAGGGCAGGCGCCACTACTGAGAAGGCCCTCTGCCTGGTTCCCTGTAACCTCACTTCTTGCAATGAGGGAACCACCAGAAGGCCCTTGGCGCTGGATCTCAGTGTCCGGGCTGAACGATGGGGGTGGAGATGCTCCTTCAGGTATACTGGGCTGAGGCCGTTTAGGGCTTTAAAGGTCAGCACCAACACTTTGAATTGTGCTCAGAAACATGGGTGCTCTTGCTCTGAATTCACAGGTGCACTGAGCAAGCAATACATAGCAATACATAGCAGCGTTGCCCGGGATTGCTCTCCAAAGATTGTCTTCCATGAACACAGTTTTTACAGTGAGTCCATAAGTGACTGTGGAGGCCAATTCTGGATCCACACGTCCTTCCACAGTGGGGACACTGGTTTCTGGGTGGGAGTTGATCACGGTGTGGATTTGCCAAGCGTGCCTTCCTCTTGGCGCGTTTCTCCCTTTCGTCCTGAGTTCGAGGTCTTTAAAGCCCATGACACCTTTGGTCAAGGCTGTTCTCCAACTGGAGCGCTCGCAGGCCAGTGTTTCCCAGTTGTCGGTGTTTATACTACATTTTTTTAGATTTGCCTTGAGAGAGTCTTTAAACCTCTTTTGTTGACCACCAACATTGCGCTTTCCAGTTTTAAGTTGGGAATAGAGTAGTTGCGTTGGAAGACGATAACCAGGCATCCGCACAACACGAACAGTCCAACGAAGATGATGTTGAAGAATCATTGCTTCGACATGCGTGATCTTTGCTCCTTCCAGTACGCTAAGAAAAAAGCACACCAAGAACTCTGGCCAATATAAGTTTCAATAGTTGGAGTGGTCCCTACTCACAAATCAATAGTCAATTGTAACGAAAACTAATCCATTCAAAAGTATGTATTCTGACAAGGATTACAAACTCAATTAGAGATTACAAACACAAACACAGATTACAAACTCAAATTCATGAGGATATGTATAACACAATAATTCGTTACAGGATTAGAGATACAGTAAGAGTTTCTGGGGACGTGGGTGGTGCTGTGGGTTAAACCACAGAGCCTAGGACTTGCCGATCAGAAGGTCGGTGGTTTGAATCTCCGCGAGGGGGTGAGCTCATGGTGCTCTGTCCCAGCTCCTGCCAACCTAGCAGTTTGAAAGCACGTCAAGTGCAAGTAGATAAATAGGTACCACTCTGGTGGGAAGGTAAACGGCGTTTCCGTGCGCTGTTCTGGTTCGCCAGAAGTGGCTTAGTCATGCTGGCCACATGACCCGGAAGCTGTACGCCGGCTTCCTCGGCCAGTAAAGCGAGATGAGCGCCGCAACCCCAGTGTGATGGCCTGGGAATCCGATTCAGAGGCTGAACTGGAGGAATCCCAGCCTGCACAGGAGTCCCCGCCTCCAGGGCCAGCTGAGCTGGGTCCGGGCCTTGATTCTGAAGCGCCTGCACCTGTGCCGGATCCTCAGGAGCAGGCACCAGGTGAATCCACTCTGGCTCCGGAGGCGATTGAGGACGGATTGCCTACAGGTGCGCCTCTCCCAGCCCTGTCAGGGGAAAGTGAGTCTCCCCCTGGGTCCAGTAACCCACCGGCCTCTCCTGAGCTGCAGAGGCTCAGGGCAGAGAGGCAGAGGGAACTGGTTTCTCCCAGGAGGAGTGCTCGCCTTAAGGCCAGGAGAGGCGGGTCACCTGGGGGCCGGGACCGCCCCTGGCCTCAGAGAAGATAAAGGCCATTCAGCCTGGTCCCAGGTTGCGGGAGCAACGTCCTTGAAGAGCTGTTTCGGCCAGCACCCAGTCCTGTTCCCCCAGAGTTCCTGTCCTTGCCCGGCTCCTCGCCGTGGACCCCGATTCGCCCGTGGAGGACTGTCTGCCGACCCTCGACTCAGGTCCTGGACCTCGCCCCACGGTAACCTCCCCCTTGGACCAGCACACCCAGAGTCGGCCACGACTGGACCTAATGGTCAGGGGTCCCTTTACCTTTTAAGAGTTTCTGAATGGAGATAAGTTCATGTGAGATTCGACGTGAAGATGTTAGTTTCAATCATTGAACAGAAGTCAGAAGTCAATTATGAATCCAGTATGCTGGCATTAGTTTACCTGTCTTCCCAAGCGATGGGAAAAAAATTTCGGAGACATCGTTGATGGAATGGTCCTCTGTAGATACCATTGAGCTCTGCGGACCCTGTGGCCCGCGTCTGACTGAAACAAACTCTTCCGCTTTCCTAGATCCCATGCAGTCGATTTTGCAAAGTCTGGAGCAGCAGCACGAGGAGGAGAAGCGGACCGCGCTGGAGCGGCAGAGGCTGATGTACGAGCACGAACTGGAGCAGCTCCGGAGGCGCCTGTCCCCTGAGAAACAGCACTTCCGCACTATGGACAGGTTCTCCTGGCACTCTCCCAACGCTCAGCAGCGACTTCGGCAGTGGGCGGAAGAGAGGTGAGTGGAGGGAATACAGTAGCTCAGTGGGAGGAGCACCTGCGTAGAAGTTGCATGGCCTATCACAGACTGTTGCTCTCAGCATGAGTGGGACTTATCCCTAGGTGAGTTGAGGACTGCAACCTTAGCCTTTTGCATTTTATAGGTGCATTGCGACCCCATTCAGGAACGATGACAAATCCATGGTTTGTTCATCAGGGACACGTTTTGGGCTTATGTGCTCCGTCCTCCCGCTTCCTGGTTCATACAAGCCATGGTTTACTGGAGGGGCATGTGGCTCTCGGACGCTATTGGGCTTCCAAGAACCCCAGCCATTATGGCCAGTGGTCTGCGATTACGTAATTGTAGTTCAACAACCACTTTAACAGCCACCGTTTCACCACCCATGTTTACCATGGTGTCCCAACAGGGTAAAGTATGGTTAGTGATAACCATGGTTCGTCTCCAAACCATGATCTAAAAACCATAGTTCAAAGTGGCAAACTGCTCACCGTGAGCTCTTAAACAAGGTGGTCCCTCTAAATCTAGGAATGATAATGACAATGGAAGATGCAAAACCGCTCCTGTCCCGTTCAGATACCAGCATAGTGGCCCCATAAACAGTTGAGCTTCTGATTAGATGTTTCAATTCGGCTGCATGCCGTAGTGTAGCCGTATTACAACTCCTTGTACAAATTCCAAAACTGATCCTTGGGATTTGCATCTTTGGCAGCCGTTGAAATGCTCTTTTCCAAATTGCACAGTTTCCTCTTATAGCCTTATTAGACTTTACCGATATTGGTGGGCTCTGTGTTGCTCCCGGACAGGAGGGAGGAAGTCAAATGACACCGAGGGCTGGTTCAGAGAAAGAGTTCTTTATTTCTGCTCTACGGAACAGCAGAAAGGCACTTGCGTGGTGTGTCCACAGCAAGTCCAAAGAAATGAGAAATTTCATGCAGTATATATATCCTCCAGGCACCCTCTCCCTCCTTCCCCAGGAATCCAACCACGTCAGCCTATACACACAGGTTGACATCACATATGTTCCTGCTCCGTTATTCTTAACCATAAATGGGTATTTCTTCCTGTACTTCTGACCATAAAAGGGTATTCCTGTTCCTACTCTTATCTTGGAGCAAGAGGTCACCATCTCCAAGAACACACTCTGGCGCTGTTCCCGGACTAGGTCTGTGCGTCAGAGTGTGTCCAGGATGTAAGATAAGACCTAGACATGTCATCCCTGTTCTACTGGAACAGTCAAGGCCATCCTTGCCGTCATGAACTGATAAAGGAGAGGGCTCTGAGCACTTGTTTATTCAGCTGGGTTTTTGTTTATACATTGACTCAGAGCTCAAGTTAATGGATTTTAGCTAAGGAAAAATAGGGATTTTGGTGCCTGTTTCAAACTGCCTGCACAGTCAGTTTTGGGTTTGGGAAACCCATTCCTTCACTCTTTCTCCAAAGGGAAGAGATGCTGACCCACAGCCTGAGGAAGCTGAGGGAGCAGATAATGAAGGCCAACTTGTACGTGAGAGAAGCCAGCTTCATCGCCGAAGAGATGGACAAACGGACGGAATACAAGGTCACCCTGCAGATCCCAGCCTCCAGCCTTAACGCAAACAGAAAGGTGAGGAACCTGACCAGCCACATTCATCGTCTATCGAGAATGGATTCCATCGGCCAGCTGGAATTTCGATGATTATTATGTATTGATTTAGAGCACTTGTATTTTTAGGCCCAAAATGGCAGCTTTAGTTAAAAAAACACAACCCCAAAACATACACCTTCTTTATTTGTCAGTTACGTACGCCATGTGCTTTTACAACAGAATACAGTGGTACCTTGGTTTTTGAACATCTCGAAAGCCGAACGTTTTGGTTTTCGAACGCCGAAAACCCGGAAGCAAATGCTTCCATTTTCGAACGCGTCTCGGAAGTCGAACAGCTTCCGCAGAAGAGGCGCCCCCCCCATTTTCTCCATTGCATTTGAAGACAGCCCTTTGCGCCTCAGTTTTCGAACGTTTCGGAAGTCAAACGGTCTTCCGGAACGGATTACGTCCAAAAACCAAGTTACCACTGTATGGGGTACAGTATAACACTGTACAGTGGTGCCTTGGTTTACAACCATAATCCGTTCCGGAGGTCCGTTTGTAAACCAAAACAGGTTGTAACCCAAGGCACACTTTCGCCAATGGGGCCTTCAAAAATTTTTTGTTTGTAATAAAAAAAAATGGGTTGTAATCTGAAAAAAGGTTGCAAACCGGGACACGCAGTTCTGGGTGTGATTTGTTTGTAATCCAAAACGTATGCAAACCAAGACGTATGCAAACCAAGCTACCATTGTACAGGGGTTTTCTTGAAAAATAAACAGGTTAAGCTATCACAGGCTTTCATCTTAACAAGCTGCCTTTTGCCCTCCGGTCAGCCTACTGGTTCACGATATGTATTCTCTTCTTAAACCTCTTTGGGGTTGTTTCCTTAACAATTTGTTAAATAGATAAAGGATCAAATATCTTCTCCAGCATGTGCAATACTTATATTGCACGCAACATGAAAACATTCCAGTTCTAGCTGCTCTTTGGGTGTTTTATGAGTGAGTTTGCTTTGTGTTTTCAAGGAAATTCCAGTCGCATTCCCAAGTTGATTTTTACCTTGTCGTTTTATTTCTGCTCCCCGCCCCAATCTCCTCCTTTGTCCTTCCCCCCCCCACAGCGAGGTGCCGTCCTTAGTGAACCGGCCATCCAAGTTCGGAGGAAAGGGAAAGGCAAGCAGATTTGGTCCTTGGAGAAGCTGGAGAATCGGCTGGTAGACATGAGGGACCTCTATCAAGAATGGAAGGACTGCGAGGAAGACAACCTGGTATGGAGCCGCCACTTCTGCTGAGTAGCAGAACGGCTCTCTAGGTCCCTCGGAGTACAGTTCCCACCAGTAGCCAGGGATGATGGGAGCTGAAGTCCCACAACATTGGTAGGGCCCCAGGTTCCTCGTCCCCGGCGTGTGGCGCCGCAGCGTGAGAGAATGTTAGAAAGGCCCACCGTTCAAATCTCGCCCCTGCCGTGGGTGCACTGGGCATAGCTGTCAACCCTCCCTTATTTGGCGGGAAACTCCCTTATCCCAGCGCCGTGTCCCGCTGCTGTCCCTTATTGATGATGTCCCTTAAATTTCCCGGGTTTCATGCTCGCCTGGCTTGGGAGGGAAGCAGCGGCTCGGGGTCCTCCGGCGCAAGAGAGACTGCACACACGAGCTGCCGCATCTCCGTCTCTCCCTTTTCCCCCTCAGGGGCACATCGTGAGGAGACGGGTGGCGGCGGGCGGGAAGGCAGCCCCTCTCTTGTGAGACTTCCGCCGGGGAAGCCGGAGGCGGCGGAGGCGGCTGAGGAGGCGGCCTGAGGGAGGAGGAAGAGGAGGGGATGAGGAGGGACGCAGAAGGGCGGCGCTTCAGCAGCCACCGTGGCGCCACAACCGCCTCATGCCAGGCTCGCGGGTGGCGTGGGCGAGAGTCTCCCTCCCTCTCTCTCGGGCGGGGAAGGGCCGATGGAACTCCTTGCGCCAGGACGACAGCAGCCCCGACGTGCTGCTTAGCATCCCCTCCAACCAGTGCAGCATCTTAATGTAGTGATTTCCCCCTCTGCATCCCTTTCATAACTCCATTTTTATAAATCATTTGTCCATCCATAGTTCAATTTTTTACTACAAGTTTTCTGTCAGTCCTATCAATGTATGTAACTCTTTACAATAGCTTTTCAACTATATTATAAACTTTCCCCATTCTTTATTAAAGAGGTCCTCTTCCTGGTTTCTAATTCTGCCTGTAAGCTTTGCCATCTCGACGCCGTTCATCAGTTTTGTCTGCCCCTCTTCTTTGGTCGGAGTTGTAGACCCTTAGGATCATGTAGTCCAACCCCCTGCAAAACACAGGGGCAGCCAAAGCAGAATGGCTCCATCAGTGCCAGATTTATGTATAAGTCAAGCAAAATCCCTTATTTTGGCTGCTGATCCCTTATTTTCAGGGCTGCTGGTCCCTTATTTTCAAATCTGTAAGTTGACAGCTATGGCACTAGGTCAGCTCTTCCTGACACTCCCCCGGATGTTAACTGGACAGCGTCTGAAGGACTTAGAGCAACAGAACAATCTGGCCATTATAAAGAAATTCTGTCCTTGGTATTCCTTCCCCCCCCCCCTTCTCAGTTTGATTCCCTGGCACCATGTTTGTACAAATTAGCTATCCCAAAATACAGACGTGCCTTCTTCACACTGGCCAGATTGGATGGGATGCCCTCTGCCGTACTTGAGAGCAGATACCAAAAGATTCCAAATGAGAAACGACTCTGCCCCTGTGGATTTGGAAATCTGGAAACAGTGGCTCATGTTTCAATCAATCCTTTATTAGGCATAGCAGACCGCACATTATAATATAGACACCATATACAAAATGTGGAAAATACAAATTCAGCATAACAATTTGCATAAATAATACAGTACGACACTATGACATCACTGACCAATCAAGAACCACTAAATCTCTCCATAATGGCCCAGTCTTTCCACATGGACAGCACTCAAAAATTTAGCCACTATTAAAGTAACTTGATCATTCCTGTCTGAGAGCAGGTCCTGAACCGTTGGCGGCATGGAGCCGAGCCTGTTAAGTTGTAAGGCCTCTAACAATTGTCTGCTGGCATAAATGCCAAAATCACAAGAGAAGAAAATATGCTCCAACGTGTCAGGTTCCTGCCTACCACATTTGCAGAGACGCGCTCTGTTTCTGGGAGAACTAAATATCTTCCTCTTACCATCATCGAGGGAAACATATTAAATCTGGCTAGCATAAACAGCCTGCACAGTTCACGATTCTTCAGATTTGTCATGTAATCCTTTGAAAATCTCTACACAAAGGGAGATTTAAATAGAGAGGAGAGCAAGTGCTATGCTTTGCAACCTCAAGAGTGGCTCATGTTCTCCGGTCCTGTCCCCTTTATAAAGATCTGAGGAACGAGATCATCACCCCACTCTTACTTACCATCCCAGGCCTGCCCATCTGCGGCCACGTTGTCCTTTCTTTTATCAGATCAAAATGATCAGAAGACAACAGCAAAGGTTGATAGGTTTATCGAGGGTGCAATGAGATTAAGGGCCACTATCTGAACGATAATCTTGGTCATCTGATAGTCCTTTTGACCCATTGTTGTCTTTTTAATTGTATATATTGCTTATTTTATGTTGCTCTGGCCGTTGGCTAACGCGAATAAAGTTTATCTATCTATCCCCCGCATGTTGTTGGACTACAATTCCCACCATCCATTGGGCCACGCTGGCTGGGGCTGATGGGAGTTGTAGTCTCAGCAACACCCAGTGGGGACTCAGGCGTTTGGAAAGGCTGTATGAGGTGTGGCCTTGGGCCATCCTTCCCCAACCGGGTGCCCCCTCCATAGATACAGTTTTAATAAAGCTTTTCAACATAATGGTAAAAAAAATACCAGAAACAAGACAACGAATAAGAAAGAAAACAAAGAAAGCAAACAAGCAAATAGATAAGAATGATAGAATAAAGGGAAAGAGAGAGATGAGTAAAAAGTGATGTCTGTCTGTTGTGCCTACAAGAGTTCCTCATAATACCATAATACCAGACTTTTAGAAGACATCTGAAGGCAGCCCTGTTTAGGGAAGCTTTTAATATTTAATACGTTATTGTATTTTAGTGTTCTGTTGGAAGCCGCCCAGAGTGGCTGGGGAAACCCAACCAGATGGGCGGGGTATAAATAAATTATTATTATTATTATTATTATTATTATTATTATTATTATTATTATTATTATTATTATTATTATTATTATTATTATTATCCAATGTTCAAAATCCAGAGTAATATCTAGTTATTTTTCCCACTGCTAGCTGATGTTTTCCTACTTCCTATTCTTCCCACTGCTAGCTGATGTTCAGTCCAGGCACCACAAATTCATTCATTTTCCTTTCCATCCCAGAAGTCCAAAAGAGGTTCTTTGATTATTATTATTGTCTGCAAAGATCAGCCATAATTTTTCTCCAGATATTTTGGACCACAAGGCCCCTGCCAGCATAGTCAGAGATGCTTTTTCTTGAAATAGTACATCCATACTTCTTTAATTTACAATGTTGTGTAGCTCCCCTGGGTTCCCCAGGGAGGAAGGGCGGAATAGAAAGCAAGATCCGCCATCCTCAATCTTGTGAGATAGTGCCATGGCAGCTGTCTGTGGATCTGGTCACCATAGGGCTTTGCCACTTGTCTCCCTTTCGCGATCAAGGTCATGAGGTCGTATTTCCGGCGAGCGGATCCTTTCTACGACGAGCAGGAGAACCACAGCCTCATCGGCGTGGCGAACGTCTTCCTCGAGTCCCTTTTCTACGATGTGAAGCTACAATACGCTGTGCCCATCATCAATCAGAAAGGAGAGGTGAGTTTGAGTTTGGATTTGATATCCCGCCTTTCACTCCCCTTCAGGAGTCTCAAAGCGGCTCACATTCTCCTTTCCCTTCCTCCCCCACAACAAACACTCTGTGAGGTGAGTGGGGCTGAGAGACTTCAGAGAAGTGTGACTAGCCCAAGGTCACCCAGCAGCTGCATGTGGAGGAGCGGGGAAGCGAACCCAGTTCCCCAGATTACGAGTCCACTGCTCTTAACCACTACACCACACTGGCTCAGTTTCTCCTGGGTGACCGAAGCCAGGGATCAGCAAACTTTTTCAGCAGGGGGCTGGTCCCCTGTCCCTCAGACCTTGTGGGGACCGGACTATATTTTGAAAAAAAGAAAAAAAGGAACGAATTCCTATGCCCCACAAATAACCCAGAGATGCATTTTAAATAAAAGGACACATTCTACTCATGTAAAAACATGCTGATTCCCGGACCATCCGTGAGCTGGATTTAGAAGGCAATTGGGCTGGATCCGGCCCCCGGGCCTTAGTTTGCCTACCCACGCTCTAGGACAGGGGTCAGCAATTTTTGTCAGCCATGGGCGAGTCCTCTGTCCCTCAGACCTTGTGGGGGGCTGGAGTATATTTTGCAAAAAAATAATGAACGAATTCCTATGCCCCACCAATAACCCAGTGATGCGTTTTAAATAAAAGGACACATTCTACTCATGTAAAAACATGCTGATTCCCGGACCATCCACACGCTCCCTGTATTTACTGGTGGTGCCTCTTGGCATTCTGGGACTTTGCATAGAAATAGTGTACAGTTTGTCTTGGGTTGTATTTTTATTTTAGGTTCCTAAAAATCTTCCCCTCCTGGGTGTCAAAGTGGGAGTCAGGGGCGGCTCCCTGGCCGGTCGGCCTCCCGCCACTCCTCGGCATCCATCCATCCGGCCGGTCCATGACCATGGCGTTTTTATTCCCCCCCCCCCCACTTTACAGGTGGCCGGACGCCTCCACGTCGAAGTTGTGCGGGTGAGCGGGGAGATTGGGGAGCGCATGGCAGGAGGCGAGGACGGCATGGAAGGATTTGGCGAGAACGACCTGCAGGAGCACAAGTTGGCGTGCATGGTGAGTTTGCAGAGACAGTGCTCCCCGCTTCCCTTTGCGAAGCACCTAGGCACAGAAAATGGGCAATTAGCTGTCTGATAGCTATAGAGGCAACATAAGTGCCCCATATGCAGGGCTGGATTTAGGCTTGATGGGGCCCTAAGCTACTGAAGGTAATGGGGCTTTTATATGTCTAGCTGTCCTTTGTCAACAACAAATTGGCGCCGTTTTTTGTGTTGAATATACAGTCACACCTCTTGTTATGTTTGCTTCAGGTTAAATCTTTTCAGGTTGCGTCCCGCGGAGACCCGGAAGTACCAGAAAGGGTTACTTCGGGGTTTCGCCGCTCGCTCATGCGCAGACGTTCAAAATGACATCATGCGCATGCGCAGAAGCAGCGAATCGCAACCTGCGCATGTGCAGACATGCAGGCGCAGGTTATGTTCTGCTCATGTTGCGATTGGGGCTCTGGAATGGATCCCGTTCGCATCCAGAGGTACCACTGTGTGCTATATGGTCATTTACGGACCTAGTAGGTATCTAAAGCCATTTGCACATATGTATTTTATCAAAGTAATTGTTGAACTGAAATACAATTAAGAAGAAGTATGTTAATAGAGCCAGAGGCAAAGAAGCTTGGAGAGATAAAATCGGATATGGAAATATGGAAATATCGTGAGAGGCAAGACTGAGACTTGGAGTTGCTTTGACATTCAGACCGTGGGAAGTCGCAAAATCAGAATTAAATTCGGAAGACAATTGGATTTTCTAAATTTTTGATTATGATTTGATATGCTAATAGGATGTTTTTTATTGGAAAATTGATAAACGCTCTAACAAAAAGAAGAAGTATATTAATAGTGAAATAATTAAGCTCTAACTTAAAATGATTTTTTATTCATAACAAACTTAATAATGCAAGTACCTTGGCATTTGGCAATAAGAAAAGTTCCTTTAGAAAATTTACAAAGACTCATAATCTAGTTTCTAGAAACTTGCTATAACATGAAAAAATAGTAGGTGTAAATATATGATGCAAGCTACTAATAATTATAAATAGCAGAATGTAGGCACCCTGTATATAGAAATGAGTAAACCAGGGATATTTTAGGGAGCAGGCTAGCAGGCGGGGCCCATGACTTACATCACAGGAGCCTACACAACACAAAACACTGTTGCTGTATGTAGGTTTTATTTGATTTGTTTTCTATCTTATATTTTGGAAATGTGTATCCAGTGTCTTTTTCCTTTAAATTTCTTTGGGGGCCCCCAAGAGAGTGGGGCCCTAAGCTATAGCTTTTTTAGCTTATACGTAAATCTGGTACTCCCCATATGTGCCCATTCGACTGCTTCAATAGGTCAGGTGCCACACAATGCCCATTCCATGTTTGTCAGAACTCGATCTTTTAATGTGGCAGCAACCCTTTAGAAGAATAATATAGTGGTACCTCATGTTAAGTACTTAATTTGTTCCGGAGATCCGTTCTTAACCTGAAACTGTTCTTAACCTGAGGTACCACTTTAGCTAATGGGGCCTCCCGCTGCTGCCACACCGCCAGAGCATGATTTCTGTTCTCATCCTGAAGCAAAGTTCTTGACCCAAGGTACTATTTCTGGGTTAGCGGAGTCTGTAACCTGAAGCGTATGTAACCTGAAGCATATGTAACCCGAGGTACCACTGTAATAATAATAATAATAATAATAATAATAATAATAATAATAATAATAATAATAATAATAATAATAATTTATTTATACCCCGCCCATCTGGCTGGGTTTCACCAGCCACTCTGTGTGGCTCCCTACAGAATATTAAAAACACGATAGAACATCAAACATTAGAAACTTCCCTAAACATGGCTGCCTTCAGATGTATTCTAAAAATCGGATAGTTGTTTATTTCCTTGCCATCTCCCTGACTATTGATCCCAGGCAGGCACCTTCGCTGTATACTTGTTTAGAAAAGCCTGCCTGTTTTTAGTCCCTTGTTATTTTAGGCTCGTCTGAATGTTTCTAGCTTGCCATTTTAACTTTTCGAACGCCTCAAACTGCTTCTTGATTTTCCTTAGTGGCCATTTTATTGCTTGGTCTTTTTTTATATATATGTAATATTTTTATTAATTTTTAGCATACAAAATTTTTTAAGGCACACCACACAAATTATTATACATATGTCCTTGTTTGGACTTCCTTCAGCATCTCTGATAGCCTTCCGTCTTGATTATTTCTCCTGCAATTCTTAACTTAATATTGCCTTTACATTTTCTAGCAACAGGTAGGTAGCCGTGTTGGTCTGCCATAGTCAAAATAAACAAATTCCTTCCAGTAGCACCTTAAAGACCAACTGTCTTTAAGGTGCTACCTGAAGGAATTTTTTTATTTTCTAGCAAATCATTTCTCCCTTTCCATTTTCTTAAATTTCTTAAATTACTCCTCACAGAACTTCTTGTAGTCCCAGTCTTTTTTGAAACCCACTTTGAGCGCTGTATCCACTTTATGAAACAAAAAATTAAAATAATAGCACATGCCGATATTGCAGTAGAAGAGCGCCGTCCTTTTTTCACGCCTCCCTTGAGGACCTTGTGAAGGCGCCTGACTGTCCTCTGTTGGAAACAGGATAGAGGGCTAGATGGGGCCATCAGGGAACCCGGCAAAACTGCAAGGATACCCAGGAAATTAACCAGAAATGTCCCTCCCGACTGTTCCCTGGTCACTGGATGAGATCACAACAGCAGCAGTCTGAGCTGTGGGCAGTTCCAGTGGAATCCGATATGAAACATTATTGTTTGGAGCAATGCGCCAGTTGTATAGGACTCCATTCGGGAAGTAGGTGCGCATCAAGTCGGCCAACTGGTGTTAAAGAAGGACAGAACTTTCTTTATGTACGCTACAACAGCAGCAAGAATACTCATCGCAAAGGATTGGAAGACACAAGATCCTGACATTAAGAGCTGTTCTTCCTGACATTAAGAGCTGTTCGACAGTGGAATTTGCTGCCAAGGAGTATGGTGGAGTCTCCTACTTTGGAGGTCTTTAAGCAGAGGCTTGACAACCATATGTCAGGAGTGCTCTGATGGTGTTTCCTGCTTGGCAGGGGGTTGGGCTCGATGGCCCTTGTGGTCTCTTCCAACTCTATGATTCTATGATTCTACCCATCCTGGAAGAATGGCAGATGAAAGTGATGGACTACATGGAATTGGCGGAAATGACTGGCAGAATCCGAGACCAGGGAGAAGAGTCGGTGGAAGAAGATTGGAAGAAATTTAAAGACTATTTACAGAAGTATTGCAAAACTAATGAATGTTAGAATGATGTTTGATTGAAGTTAAGTGGTTTCTAGCTGTAATGATATAAAAGAATATGGAAAAATTGGATTTCTAAATAGGTAAAAATTTAATGTTACAATATATTAAGATCAAAGATCAGGATAATAAGGAGGGAAAGAAATTGCTGAATTAATTTATTGAATTGGAACACAAAAAAGGGAGGTATGAGGAGGTCAGGGAAACAAGGATATGAATGTAAGATATGGAAAGGTTGACTTTTTTATTTTTTTCCTTTTTTCTGTAAGTGTACTTATTTTTTTATTCTGTATTTTTCTTGTATTTTTATTTTTGTTTTTTTACTTTTGTATTTCTTGTTTTTATGTAATTCCTTTTTCTGAAACTTTAATAAATATTTAATATATTAAAAAAAAATCCTTTGGGTCTGCCCCCCCCCCCAATAAAACAAACCCCAGCTGTGGCCTTCCCCCAAACTGGTCATTCAGTGACCCCTAGTGGGGATTTTCATTCTGCGTTATCATCCATATCTATTTCATGGGATAAAAAGGTAAAGGGACCCCTGGAGCGTCTTAGGGTCAGGTGCGTCTTATGGAGCGAAAAAGATGTGATTTAAAGCTTGCTGTGTAATTGCACAGTTGGAACGTGACTCCGTGTTTATGTTTGCTTCCTCCTAGATCAAAATCCTTCAGGCTACCGGCTTGCCGCAACACCTCTCCAACTTCGTCTTCTGCAAGTATTCCTTCTGGGATCAGATGGAACCCGTGACGGTTGCCCCGGAAGTGGACCCCTCTCTGTCTCCCATCAGCAAGGAGCCGCGAGGCATGGTGGTCTTCGATCACTGCAATGTAATTTTGCTTCTGCTTTTAGTCCCTGCAGAGAAAGTGAGGGCTTTTACGCTGTGGGAGCATCTGTTGCCTGCGCCTTGGTGCCTTCCGGTGAAAACTGTAAAGAGGGGAGGAGAAGGAGGAGAGGCTTACAGTGGTACCTTGGTTCTCAAACTTAATCCGTTCCGGAGGTCTGTTCCAAAACCAAAGCGTTCCAAAACCAAGACACGCTTTCCCATAGAAAGTAATGCAAAACGGATTAATCCGTTCCAGACTTTTAAAAACAACCCCTAAAACAGCAGTTTAACATGAATTTTACTATCTAACGAGACCATTGATCCATAAAATGAAAGCAATAATCAAGGTAAAGATAAAGGTACCGTTGACCATTAAGTCCAGTCGCGGACGACTCAGGGGGTGCGGCGCTCATCTTGCTTTACTGGCCGAGGGAGCCGGCGTTTGTCTGCAGACAGCTTCTGGGTCATGTGGCCAGCATGACTAAGCCACTTCAGGCGAACCAGAGCAGCGCACGGATCCATAAAATGAAAGCAATAATCAATGTACTGTACTATAAAATAAATAAGACAGTATTGTAGATGATAAAAAAACCCATTTCGGAAGTGTGTTTGACTTCCGAAATGTTCAAAAACCGAGGCGCAGGTTCGGATTGGTGCAGCTGAAACAACAGCTGACAGCCGCATCAGACGTTTGGCTTCCAAAAAACGATCGAAAACCAGAACACTTATTTCTGGGTTTTTGGCATTTGATTACCAAGGCACCACTGTACTTTTTAAGGGGGAAAAACCTTAATTGCTCTAAATTCAAAGTAATCTCAAAGCAATGCACAAAACAGTTAGGTCATACGGATTCGAGCTTCCTGTAAATTTCTGTATCTCTGAGCTATTGATTTCAAGCATTCCTGGGCAGATTTCTTGGCTTTGCATAGTCGAAACTTTTCTAGCGTCTTTTTTTTTTTGAAGGCTTCTTGTATCCGTGGAACAGAGACTAAATTTGAAGCGCTGCAATTGTTCTCTCTTTTCTCTGACCTAGGAATTCTCCGTCAACATCACTGAAGATTTCATGGAGTACCTTTCTGACGGTGCTTTGGCCATTGAAGTTTACGGGCACAAGGCGTGCGACCCCCGCAAAAACCCGGCGCTGTGGGATTTGGGGATTATCCAGGCCAAAACACGAAGCCTCCGAGACAGGTAAGGGAGAGATGCAAAGGTGCTTCTTCACGGCAAATGCTCTTTTTGCGGGGCTTAGCAATGGAGCACAGAGCTAGCTGCTTCGTACATCCTATATAATCCTCTGCAGGATTAGCGGGAGGGTAAGTGGAAAGGTAAGTGGAAAGCAGAGACATCACCTTGCCAACAAGGGTCCGTATAGTTAAAGCCATGGTTTTCCCAGTAGTGATGTATGGAAGTGAGAGCTGGACCATAAAGAAGGCTTCTCGCCAAAGAATGGATGCTTTTGAATTGTGGTGCTGGAGGAGACTCTTGAGAGTCCCATGGACTGCAAGAATATCAAACCTCTCCATTCTGAAGGAAACCAGCCCTGAGTGCTCACTGGAAGGACAGATCCTGAAGCTGAGGCTCCAAGACTTTGGCCACCTCAGGAGAAGAGAAGACTCCCTGGAAAAGACCCTGATGTTGGGAAAGATAGAGGGCACAGAGGACGAGATGGTTGGAGAGTGTTCTCGAAGCTACCAACATGACTTTGACCAAACTGCGGGAGTTCCTGGTCTGCTCTGGTCCATGGGGTCACGAAGAGTCGGACACGACTAAACAACTAAACAACAACAACAACAAAGTGGAAAGGAAGGAGATCTCTTGTAAAACTGGATCCTTGGGTCAGCCAAGGAAGTAACTATTGGCAAAATCTATTGGTGTTTCACAACTTTCTGACTAGTTGCAGGACCTTAGCCGACCTAGCAGAGTATACGCAGAATCCATGGAAGCAATTGGCGACTTGGCTGCAGACAGGATAGACGAAGCAGGAACCAGGAACTTGTAGTTAGGTGTTTATTATATACAGTGGACTATATACAGGAACAGAACAGAACACGGATCTTTAGCTAGCTCTCTCATACACGGCTCACATCTCCTACACTGACACACTGAACCGCTGAACTAACAGTTAGTAGGCCATTAATTATCACTCCCTTGAGAGAGCTTGACCAATCAGGGAGCTGTCTCCATGCCTCTGTATCACCAGGTAGACATACTCCTTCACATGAGCTTTTGGCTGTCTGCCAAACCCTAGAATCATAGAATCATAGAGTTCGAAGAGACCACAAGGGCCATCGAGTCCAACCCCCTGCCAAGCAGGAAACACCATCAGAGCACTCCTGACATATGGTTGTCAAGCCTCTGCTTAAAGACCTCCAAAGTAGGAGACTCCACCACACTCCTTGGCAGCAAATTCCACTGTTGAACAGCTCTTACTGTCAGGAAGTTCTTCCTAATGTTTAGGTGGAATCTTCTTTCTTGTAGTTTGGATCCATTGCTCCGTGTCCGCTTCTCTGGAGCAGCAGAAAACAACCTTTCTCCCTCCTCTATGTGACATCCTTTTATAGATTTGAACATGGCTATCATATCACCCCTTAACCTCCTCTTCTCCAGGCTAAACATGCCCAGCTCCCTTAGCCGTTCCTCATAAGGCATCGTTTCCAGGCCTTTGACCATTTTGGTTGCCCTCCTCTGGACACGTTCCAGTTTGTCAGTGTCCTTCTTGAATTGTGGTGCCCAGAACTGGACACAGTACTCCAGGTGAGGTCTGAGCAGAGCAGAATACAGTGGCACTATTACTTCCCTTGATCTAGATGCTATACTCCTATTGATGAGGCCCAGAATTGCATTGGCTTTTTTAGCTGCCGCGTCACACTGTTGGCTCATGTCAAGTTTGTGGTCAACCAAGACTCCTAGATCCTTTTCACATGTACTGCTCTCAAGCCAGGTGTCACCCATCTTGTATTTGTGCCTCTCATTTTTTTTGCCCAAGTGCAATACTTTGCATTTCTCCCTGTTAAAGCTCATCTTGTTTGTTTTGGCCCAGTTCTCTAATCTGTCAAGGTCGTTTTGAAGTGTGATCCTGTCCTCTGGGGTGTTAGCCACCCCTCCCAGTTTGGTGTCATCTGCAAATTTGATCAGGATGCCCTTGAGTCCATCATCCAAGTCGTTGATAAAGATGTTGAATAAGACCGGGCCCAAGACAGAACCCTGTGGCACCCCACTAGTCACTCTTCTCCAGGATGAAGAGGAACCATTGATGAGCACCCTTTGGGTTCGGTCAGTCAGCCAGTTACAAATCCACTGAGTGGTAGCAGAGTCAAGACCGCATTTTACCAGCTTCTTTACAAGAATATCATGGGGCACCTTGTCAAATGCCTTGCTGAAATCAAGGTAGGCTACATCCACTGCATTCCCTTCATCTACCAGGCTTGTAATTCTGTCAAAAAACGAGATCAGGTTAGTCTGACATGACTTATTTTTCAGAAATCCATGCTGACTATTGGTGATCACAGCATTCCTTTCTAGGTGCTCACAGACTGTTTGCTTAATGATCTGCTCCAGAATCTTCCCTGGTATTGATGTCAGACTGACTGGGCGTTAATTATTTGGGTCCTCTCTTTTCCCCTTTTTGAAAATAGGGACAACATTTGCCCTCCTCCAGTCTGCCGGGACTTCGCCTGTTCCCCAGGAATTCTCAAAGATGACTGCCAGTGGTTCTGAGATCACATCTGCCAGTTCTTTTAATACTCTTGGATGCAGTTCACCCTAATTGACTCTGTGTGGGTAGCTGCACGTATTCAGATTCCCAACACCCCCTCACAGCTCACACACAATGCAATTAACTTCTGAGCACATACAAAGTATTTTACCCAACTGTGTTCTGCAAACCCAAGCATTCACTCATTTGCTTGTTCGCTTGCAACTGCATCTATTGGAGACCATGGTTGTTGACCAAGAAGATGGATTGTTCTTTTTTTTTAATATAATTTTTATTAAGTTTTCCATATTTTATTATATTTCAATATCAAGAAACAACAATTCATGACTTAAGACATTGCTTAAATAAAGCATCGACCTCCTTCCTTCCCTCTAGCAGACATCCATATCTCATTACCAATTTCTCCACATTCCTAAATTCACTTGTTTACCTTAAATCAATTTTTTAACAATCACCTACTTATAAGTAAATCAGCTCCTTAATTTCCCAGTACCAAACATTTCAGCTTAAACCTACAAACGTACTCAACTGTTTGCAATTTTCTTTCATATAGAGTATAAATTTGCCCCAGTCCTTTTGGAACAAATCATCACAGCGATTCCGAATCTTCCCCGTCAGCTTTGCCAGCTCCACGTATTCGACCATCTTTACTTGCCAATCTTCCAATGTGGGGAGTTCTTGTTGCTTCCATTTCCGGGCCAGGAGTATTCTTGCGGCCGTTGTTGCATACATGAACAAATTTACATCTTTCATTTGGATTTCCTCAATTAACCCCAACAGGAAAGCCTCTGGTTTTTTGCTGAAATTATACTTAAATATCTTTTTCAATTCATTATATATGGACAAGTTCCAAGATTAAAGCTTTTTGGGACACCGTATGTAAAGAAGATGGATTTTTCTGTAGATCTGGCACTGGAAACTACTCTTTGCCCTTCTTCGAAGCTCCCTCTCCTTTTGCCCCCGAGATCATCCTCTTCTTCCTTTTTTTCTTTTAAAAATCTTATTATTATTAATTGACATCCACACACAATCTTAAGTACATGTACAAAGAAACACCTACAAAAATATAACACGATATAACATTTGTGGCAGCGTTTGAATGACCCTTGTTTAAATCAAATACTTATTAAATAAGGAAAAACGGTACGATATGTTATAAGAAAGTACTAGAAATTATAATAAGAGTAAGGTAAGAAGTATAAGTACATTCAATGTTGTAAATGTAACTTACATGACAGGAAGTCTGTTTTGATATAATTTAATTTATTAGATTTTTACTTTGTTTTTTGTTTAGCTAGAAAGTATAAGAAAAGAGCATGTGCAAGTACAAGTTTAAATCAATATTTAGCAGTATAATTAGTTAAGGCTGTTATTACTATCATTATCAGTTTTACCTTTTCTTGAACATATCCCATTTTTGCGTAAATGATTGTTTTCTATTTCCCCTTAATCTATTTGTCAATTGAGCCATTTCTGCGTACACTTAATAACTTATTCTGCCATTCCCTTACTGTTGGTTCCTTTCCCCCTTTCCAGTTCAATGCAATTAATAATCGGGCAGCGGCTGTTGCATATGAAAAGATTTCTCTTATATTTTTTGGGATATCAATGCCTAGAATTCCAAGTAGAAATGCTTCTGGCTTCTTTGAAAACGTTAATTTAAAGATCTTTTTCATCTCATCATAAAGAGGACGGTCTCTCTGATGATGATGAGACCTTCCTTTTCATCGCTGTCTTTTTTATATTTATATAATTTTGGTTTTGATATTGCATAGACATACACACATCAAATATACAAAGAAAGAAAGAAAATACAGTGGTACCTCAGGTTAAGGACGTAATTCGTTCTGGAGGTCTGTTCTTAACCTGAAACTGTTCTTAACCTGAAGCACCACTTTAGCTAATGGGGCCTCCGGCTGCTGCAGCACTGCTGGAGCACGATTTCTGTTCTCATCGTGAAGCAAAGTTCTTAACCCGAGGTACTATTTCTGGGTTAGCGGAGTCTGTAACCTGGGGTGTATGTAACCTGAAGCGTATGTAACCTGAGGTACCACTGTATACAAACAAAGAAAAAAGAAAAAAAACATCAAAAAGAAACATCCTCTTCTTCATCTTGCTAAAAAGGTTGTGATCCTATTACAAACAGCAGAAATGCATGCTTGATATTACTCCTCCAGATCAGAAGTTGAGTATAAGAAGCTTCAGCTCTGCTGGATCAGGCGAAAGGCCCATTATATTGTGATAGGAATTCTGCGGTCTTAGATATATGGTAATGTTCATAAGTGTACCAACCAGGCACGTACATAGATCAGCACAGGAAGACCGACCTGGAACCATTTTGATTCCCAAACTGACCAAATGTTTTCTCTGCAAGGTCAAAGTGGGAAAACCTCCCCATTGTCTCTTTCCTCACAAACCCTGTCTTAAGGACACATTTAAGATATGAATAGGGTGTGAGCCTGTGACCTGGCCCAGGAACTAAGTATTTATCATTACAAAAGACTGGCCAGGCTCCCCAGGCAATCCAATCAAGTAACCTGCCAGACAGGAGATAAACAACGACAGGAGAAACATTCAAATTTCTGTTTTAAGACCGCCTTTTCTGTGATGTAGGTATGATGTTTCTGGGGGTGGTCTTGATGTACAGGGTGGCTATTTCAAAAGTCTTTATAAGGCCTTGCGCACCATTTTTCTGGGTCCCTCCTCTCTCCTACGGGTGAGGGGAACACCCTGTTGCAACAGATCAATAAAGATCAAGCTTACTATCTGCTTTGCTTCTCAATATTCTCTGGTTGGCCTCTGTTATTTTCTCCTACCAATAGGGAACCTACGTAAGGACTCTATATGGGCTCTTGGATACCCCATAAGGGAAAAGGGCAGTTTTTGTTTACGACGAAGTTCAGCATCCTGATCTCACAGTGGCCAACCAAATGCCTGCGGCAAACCCATGAGCAGGATTCGAACTCAAGAACACTCCCTCTACCCTATAGTTTCCAGCAGGTGGTGTTCAGAAGCATTCCTGCTTCCAGTTGTGGAGGCAAAGCAGAGCCGTCATGGCTGAAAGTAGTCTGCCGTAGTCTCAAATTTAATTTTTTAATCCATCTCTGCTCTATAGCTGGTGCACTTTTAAACATGACTTGTTTCCGTAGGCAAAATGTAATGCTGTGTTTGAGCAGAGCCACAGGTGAAGTTTATTATTATTATTATTAATTTATTTAACATAATTATTACAAAATATAAGCAAAATATTACAAATACATACATATATATTTCAGATAAGCACACACATATATATAAAAGAACAAAAGAGGAAAAAGGAAGGAAAGAAAAAATAAGGAGAAAAAGAAGAAGAAAAGTTGGAAGAATTTCTTCCAAATTTATCCTACAAATATCTCAATAATAAAATTTCATTGGTTGACTTCCGTCGCTTACACTGCACTTCCTATATGCATTTTAAGCAAGATTGTATCTGCTATTCCGTATTTTTCCCATACAATCTCACACAAATATTCTAATAATAAGTTTTCTAAATCTTTCATAAATCTATTCTAAACACAACCAATACCTTACATTTAAACTTTATCTACATAAATAACCATTTAAACATTTCCATTGTTTCTGGATTATATTTTTTTGTTTTTGTCTTATCAAATCAGTCAATTCCAAGTTTTCACATAATTTTTTGGTTTTTGTCTTATCAAATCAGTCAATTCCAAGTATTCGCATAATTTATTCAACCATTCATCTTTGGTTGGAACGTGATTTCACAGTTGAAGTTTTTAACATGTGTCTTCCCAACTGGTTTTTAACAAGCGTTTTCCCAATATAACCGCACATTAGAGCTGTTTTCCATCACCCCACCCTCCTCCCATCCTCTTCAATGTTTTTGGACCTTTCCCAGGTTTAGCCAGGCTGCCGAAGGCCTCTGTCAAGAGGCAAAGTTATACATCGGTCACAGAAGTGTTGTTATTTTGCAGGTGGAGCGAAGTCACCCGAAAAGTGGAGTTGTGGGTTCAGATTCTGGAGCTTAATGAGAATGGAGAATACTGCCCAGTGGAGGTGATTCCAGCGAAAGATGTACACACAGGCGGCATCTTTCAACTCAGGCAGGTAAGATGGAAATTAAGGCAGCCCACGCTGCCTTGTTCAGTGTGCTGACTTCTCTCTTTAGTGGATCGATCAATTAATGAAATATCAGTTAATCAGTAAAATAACTGGGCGTCACTCTGCTGGCAAGATATTCGTGATATCTTTGTCAGAAGCTCGTCCTACACTCGAGTAGGACCCTGGCAGAGACACATGCCCAACTGGCATGTTCTCTCCCTCCTGGTTGATCGTTCGGGAGCTTCAAAAGCTTTCTTCAGCCCGAACATCACAGCGACCGATGCCAACAGACACCGGCACACTTAGGGATCCGCAGAGTCTTCGCAGCTTGCGCGACAGACCTCAGCAACTCAGCATTTTGGCTAATCTGCTTTATTTACATATAAACACACACGGAGCACTGCAACATGGCTCCCTCTCTCTCTAGCATCAGACAGCAAAGAGAAAAAGAACAAAGGACTATTGTCCCACTTGACGGAACACAGGAACACAAACACCCTGTCTCCGTCACTTCCCACTCTGTGGAGTCAAAACATACACCATCATGTGATAGACAACAATCCCATGACTGCAATCACGGAGCAGGAATTCTAACTATCTTTAGCTTACTTGCTAAGGTGGGCTTCCGTGGCTGGGTTCAGACATTGTGGTAAGCCGTGGCTTTATCATGACGTCCAAACGCAGCCAGATTGCTGGATGTGGGAACATAAGAAAATCTCTGCTGGATCAGGCGAGTGATCCATCTAGCCCAGAATCATTTTCTCACAGCCCAAATACCTTTGGGAAACCTGAAAGCAAGACCTGGGTAAAGCAGCCCTCCCCCCGCTTTTGAGTCCCAGGAATTGATATTTCAGAAGAATTCTACCTCTGGCATTGAACTTAGCCATGGTGGCTTGCTATAGACTTTACCTCCATATATTTGTCTAATCCAGGGGTCAGCAGGGGGCCGGTCCACTGTCCCTCAGACCTTGTGGTGGGCCCGACTATATTTAAGCTGCATTAAGATAAATTGAACAGTTTTTATAAAACATGCAGGGATTTATGATATGTAAAATGAACCATGGAAAGAGAAGAAGGCAAGTCACTGATATCTTAAGGATGTTTAAATGTATATTCTAAACTGTAAAACAGAAAATTTATTAAAAATTACATACAGTCATACCTTGGTTTTCGAACAGCTTAGTTCTCAAACGTTTTGGCTCCCGAACGCCGCAAACCCGGAAGTGACTGTTCCGGTTTGTGAACATTCTTTGGAACCCGAACACCTGAAGGGGCTTCCATAGCTTCTTATTGGCTGCAGCATCTTCCTGCAGCCAATCGGAAGCCGCGTTTTGGTTTTCGAACGTTTCGGAAGTCGAACGGACTTCCGGAATGGATTCTGTTCGACCTCTCTCTCTCTCTCTCTCTCTCTCTCTCTCTCTCTCCATATATCTATATATCTATATATCTATATAGATATAGAAACTCTGTTATATGTTTTCAGCAAATGCTGAAGACATCTCATAATGCTGGCGTTCGACACCTGGATATATAACTTCATAATTCCACTTTTTTTGTTGATTGTGGTTGGCTTTTTTTTTTAATTGTAAGTTTTAAAACTCTTTTTAATGTCTCATCTTAAATTGTACGTCTTTTGGAGGCAGCGGGTTGTCGATCTGGACATACACAGCCACGTCAGTGCATATTTCTGGTGCAGTGCTGCCTAGAACGCAGTTGCCAGCAGAGGTCTCCCCCCTACCACCATTTCCCCCCCTTCCAACGTGCCGTTTCTTTGCGTTCCCCGGGCGTGCAGGGCCAGTCGCACCGAATTCAAGTGGAAGTGAAGTCCGTGCAGGAGTCGGGCACGCTGCCTCTGATGGAAGAATCCATCCTCTCGGTCGGAGTGGGCTGCGTTCAGATCAAGCACGCCAGGTCTCCAAAAGGCCATGAGATACATCAGGTAAGAGCCCTTGCTTATAATGTAAATATTGGAGATTCTGTAGCTCAGAGAGAAAGTATCTGTGGTGCATGCGGAAGGTCCCAGGATCATATATCTGTAACCTTCCAACAGTTTGACTTCACCCCCAAAAGACACGCTCCTCCTTTGTCTCCCGAGACAGACGGAAGCCAGCAGACAGATAGGTAGTTTCAATTCTATCAATGCTTAATGGTTTTTTTAATTATTATTTTTTCTCCTTGCGTTTTTACCTGCCACTGCTGGGTTTACGTATAAGCTAAACAAGCTGTAGCATAGGGCCCCACTTTCTTGGGGCCCCCCAAAAAAAATTTAAAGGGGGAGAAATCAGGATGTACATTTCCAAAATATAAGATAAAAAACAAATAGAATAAAACCTACACACAGCAGGGGTGTTTTGTGTTGTGTATGGACCTATTAGGTCCATAAATTACCATATAGCATGTCTTCAACTCAAAAAACAGCGACAATTTGTTGTTGACAAAGGACAGCTGGACATATAAAGGGCCCCATTACCTTCAGTAGCTTAGGGCCTCATCAAACTTAAATCCGGCTCTGTTACCTGCGCTCATTTTTATCTACAGATAGGTAGCCGTGTTGGTCTGCCATAGTCAAAATAAAAAAATTCCTTCCAGTAGCACCTTGAAGACCAACTAAGTTAGTTCTTCTGATTGGCTGCAGTCCTATTGCAGTCGTTAAGAGTCGTCAACAGGCTCATCTCAGCTATCTGCCAATCTCCCATTCCCACCACCCTTCTGAGTAATACCCCTCCCCACCTTCTCACTATATAGAAGGATCTGGCAACTTCTGTTTCAGTGTATCTGAAGAACTAACTTAGTTGGTCTTTAAGGTGCTACTGGAAGGAATTTTTTTATTTCATTTTTATCTGTAAGCCTCCTTGAGTACCTGTCAGGGGAAAAGTCAAGGTACAATAATAATTACCGCTTTGAATTTACTTGCATTTGCTTGGTTTTTGCCTAGGAAGAAGACGACGACATGGACAGCTACCAGGTAAATAACCTGCTGAAACTTTTCTCCTTTCAGTTTCGGTCCTAACATTCCTTCATCCATCAGAGCAATCAGCAATATAAGGTGGAAGTCACAAGCAAAAGCCAACATCCGCCACTATTTGAGTTTTCTTCTTCTTCTTCTTTGGCGATCCTTGTAGCCGAGTAAGATTGTCTTCCATAAACACGGTATTAACAGTGAGTCCGTAAGTGACTGTGGAAACCAATTCTGGAGCCACACGTCCTTCCACAGTGGGGACATAGGTTTCCGGGCAGGAGTTGATCACGGTGTGGATTTGCCAAGCGTGCCTTCCTTTTAGCACATTTCTCCCTTGTGTCCTGAGTTCAAGTGTCTTCAAAGCCCATGACACCTTTGGTAAAGGCTGTTCTCCAATTGGAGCACTCGCAGGCCAGTGTTTCCCAGTTGTCGGTGTCTATACTACATTTTAAATAATAATAATAATAATAATAATAATAATAATAATAATAATAATAATAATAATAATAATAATTTATTATTTATACCCCGCCCATCTGGCTGGGCCTCCCCAGCCACTCTGGGCGGCTTCCATAAAAACCAAAAATACAATAAAATATCGCACGTTAAAAACTTCCCTGAACAGGGCTGCCTTAAGATGTCTCCTGAATGTCAGGTAGTTGTTTATCGCTTTGACATCTGCTGGAAGGGCGTTCCACAGGGCGGGCGCCACTACCGAGAAGGCCCTCTGCCTGGTTCCCTGTAGCTTTGCTTCTCGCAATGAGGGAACCGCCAGAAGGCCCTCGGCCATGAGACAGTCTTTAAACTTATTTTGTTGAGCACCAGCATTACACTTTCCATTTTTAAGTTTGGAATAGAGCAGTTGCTTTGGAAGACGATAACCAGGCATCCGCACAACACGACCAATCCAATGAGGTTGATGTTGAAGAATCATTGCTTTGACGCTGGTGATCTTTGCTTCTTCCAGTACACTGCCATTAGTTCGCCTGTCTTCCCAAGTGATATGTATAATTTTTTGGAGACACCGTTGATGGAAACTTTCGAGGAGTTGGAGACTGTTCGAGTAACACAGTTTAGGCTTTTCCTCTCTGGCAACGGGTGTCTGGGACAGGGAATGGAGGATCTCTCCTAGGAAAAGAACAGGGCCTTCATGTTTCTCAAGGTCTTCACAGAACTTGGTTTCTGCACATAAACACAGATCCTCCTGTCCTCCATCCAGACAAGTATAGAAGTATTGTCAGAATTCAAGGACATGTCCCAGCCAGACAAAGAAACACTCAAGGAGGTTGTGAAGGAAAACCACTGTGGGGTGTGGTCTGGGGAGACTTCTGAGGTCCAGATAGAGCGGTCTGGGGGCCACATTTCAACCCTGCTTTACCTGTGTGTAAAGTGCGACCTCATGGTGTTGCATTCTCCACCGTTCTCTCTGGGCACAGTCTCGGAAGCCTGCCTTTCCATCTCTGCTCACAAGCCTCTGCGTGCTTAAAAAATAAATCGAAATTAAGTGGTCTCAAACTTCTTCGCAGGACAGAGACCTGGAGAGGCTGCGTCGGAAATGGCTGAACACGCTTACGAAACGCCAGGAGTATTTAGATCAGCAGCTGCAGAAGCTGGTTGGGAAGCCCGGTAAGCAAAAAATATGGTTTCTGCTGCTGGGGAAAGAGTCCAGAGGTAGGCTACAAGATATATCACTCAAGTCTCCATGCTAAAGAGAGTCTACCTCTGAGTGCTGCCCACAAAGGACAGGGGAAGGTAGCGACCATAACACCCTATTTGTCAGCTTCAATGGACATCTGACCCACCTCTGCCAAAGATCATCTGTCCCTCTTCGGGTCAATTTAATTCAAATTTATGGGGCATGTAGGCCACTGAGTTTTAATTGAGTTGAAAGAGCTCATAGGCTCCCCCCATGGAATTATAGTTCTCTGATAGGCGTTGATTCCCAGTTGGAGATCTCTAGCCCAGCCTTTCTGCAAGCTGGCGCCTTCCGGATGTTTTGGGCTCTCGTGGTTGGGTGGGGGTTGGTCTAGATGACCGTCGGGGTCCCTTCCAATTCTGCAATTCTATGAATAGGATTCTGTGCTCAGGAGGCGTTGCCCTGGAGCAGATCAGTGCCAGTTTAAGCTCCTGCTCTGTGGAAACCCATCTAAATTTATTATCGTTGTCATTATTATTATTATTATTAATTAAATTTGCATACAGCCCTTCATCCACAGATCTTAGGGCAGTTCAAGACATAAAAATACAATGCAAAAACACAAAGTACATGATGAAAACCAGAATGAACACGGAATGGATGAAATTCAAGGAGTATTTAGTCAAATATGTTAAGATAACTTAATTGGGAAAACTTGCAATGTTAGAGAATAACATTTAAAAAGAAAAGAAAGAAATATGTTAATTGATTAAGTTAATTTTATAAGAAAATTAGTTTTGGAAAACTATTACAATGGTATACACTGAAATTCAGCTAGGGGGATTTGAGTTAGTAACAATGTTACTAAGACTGGATTAAGTATAATTAAGATTTATGTTTGTCTGTTTGTTTAAAAATTTTGAAAAATCAATTTTAAAAAATTGGAAAAAAAACCAGAACGAACACACACACACGCACGATGTTGTTATTTCATTTCATTTATTAATTGCTTCCTATGAAGCATACCAAAGTGATATAACAATACAATAATGTAGATACAGATATAGATAGGGTGGTTGGGTGGCCCCTGGTCAAGGATTATTTAAGTGGGATTATTGCATTACGGGGTTGGACTAGATGAGCTCTGGGGTCCCTCCTGACGCTACAGTTCTATGCTTCTATAATGAGTCCCCATCAGTGGAAGACCATGCAAGGACTTCTGCTTGCACCTCAGGGCTTTCACTCCCCCCATGCATGTGTGAAATTGACTCGGGGGGGGGGTTCATGGGAACCCCCACGTTGAACAGCATCTATGGGGGGCAGGAGAGGGGAAATCATTCCACCTGGAAAGCTGAAATAGGACCCCGGAACGGACTTTGGACATGCCTAGAGGGCTCCACCTTAGGGTAAGCAGCCTTACTCAAACGAGCAAGGGTTGCCTAAGAGCAAATTGTCCCCTTGGGTTGAAACAAAACGAACAATAAAAGGTGTTGATCTCCCACTCTGTAACTTTTACTAGAACCAAAACCTGCTGATCGCAGTGGCTGGCACCTCCCTGCATGTCGCAGGAACATTTGCTGCTATTATTATTATTATTATTATTATTATTATTATTATTATTATTATTATTATTATTATTTATACCCTGCCCTCCCCAGCCAAGACCGGGCTCAGGGCGGCTAACACCAAATATAAAAACAATTGATTGAAATACAGCTTAGAAAACAAGATTAAAATACAACATTAAAACATTAAAATGCAACCTCATTTCAGTGGAAACTAAAAAAAAATAAACATTTTTTTAACCCAGAGATGCATTTTAAATAAAAGCACACATTCTACTTATGTAAAAACACATTGATTCCTGGACCATCCGCGGGCCGGATTGAGAATGCAATTGGGCCGAATCCAGCCCCCCGGACTTTAGCTTGCCTACCCATGGACTAGAGCATGCAAAAAAGGAACACAATATTTTAGCAGCAGTTCATTCATTTTCAACTTCGTATTCTTGTTATAACAGAAGCGCGCCCAGATATTCCGTTGTTGCGCCATAAGATAGGTTTAAGGTGCCATTTAAGTCCCAGCTTTCATATCTCAGTTTCGAACACTGTTGCCCTGAAAGAGCGATTGGCACAGCACAATGTTGAATTCCTCCTTTATAAAGCAGTTGCATGTTCTATATGTGTAAATGGAATTTCAAACCCAGTACAGGTGCTGACTGCTGCAAAAGTGAACGCTTTGTAAACTCAAGTTTGGACAGCTCCTGTGTTTTTTAATTAACGAGCTTCTTTCCCCCAGAGCACGGGGATTATTATTTTTAAAAAACTTTTTTAGAACTTCATTTCTTTAAGGCGTTTGGGAATGAGCCAACCCACAAAGTTCTTTGGGGGCTTCTCAGATGCCAGATCTTTCAAAACATCAATCAAAAGATTAAAAGTCAATTGCTCAGTTTCCTGCCTTAAAAAGTCAGCACCATTTATATAATATTTGCAGAAACAAAGAAAGTCAGTAGACTTGATGGCAGGATTTAAATAAACGTTCACATTATCAGTATTAGAAAATGTTTAGAAAATAGTGAAATACTATAGTGTATTTACTTTTATTTTTATGTTTTTAGGCTTGATGCTATGTTATTAATAACTTTTTTTCTGTTAGGAGATAGCAAAGTGGGTGAAAAGAGAAACAAACCAGAAGTGGAAGTTGGGGGAAGCCCTGGAGGGGAGGGAGGGAGGAATGTATAATAAATGTTAAGAAATTGAGATTTATGTAATGAATGAAAAAGAAAAAATAAATAATAATAATAAAATTCAGCACGGGGAGGGGATTTTAATGTATTTTTAATCTTGGTTGGAAGCTGCCCAGAGTGGCTGGGGAAACCCAGCCTGATGGGCTGTGTACAAATAAAAATTATTATTGTTGTTGTTGTTGTTGTTGTTTGCTGTTTTGGGAGCTCCCAGCCGACCTCCACACTGTGTTACAGCAGTCGGGATAGGAGCCACGTGGGTATTTGCGAAGCCCCGGCAGAAAGCTATAACTTTGTCGAACTCTTGCAGACAAAACAGAAGACGACACGGACCGGGAAGCCCAACTGCTGGAGATGAGGCTGACCCTGACGGAAGAAAGGAACGCGGTCATGGTGCCTTCCGCAGGGAGCGGGATTCCTGGAGCGCCCGCTGAGTGGTAAGGGGCCTTTGCAACGAGCCCACAGCAGATGGGCTGCGTTTTGCAGCTTGCTTAGAAGAAAAGCTTTCGCCATGTGCCAAAACCTCATCCGTGTTGGCATCGGTCTTCTTCTTCTTCTTTGGCGATCCCTTGTAGCTGAGTAAGATTGTCTTCCATAAACACGGTCTTAACAGTGAGTCTGTAAGTGAGGCCAATTCTGGACCCACACGTCCTTCCACAGTGGGGACATTGGTTTCCGGGCAGGAGTTGATCACGGTGTGGATTTGCCAAGTGTGCCTTCCTCTAAGCACGTCTCTCCCTTGCGCCCTGAGTTCGAGTGTCTTCAAAGCCCAGGTCACCTTTTGTAAAGGCTGTTCTCCAACTGGAGCGCTTGCAGGCCAGTGTTTCCCAATTGTTGGTGTCTATACTACATTTTTTTAGATTTTCCTTGAGACGGTCTTTAAACCTCTTTTGTTGATCACCAGCTTTCCATTTTAAAGTTGGGAATAGAGTAGTTGCTTTGGAAGACGCTCATCAGGCATCTGAACAACATAACCAGTCCAACGATTCTTCGGTGATCAGCCTTCTTTATGGTCCAGCTCTCACTTCCATACATCACTACTGGGAAAACCATAGCTTTAACTATACGGACCTTTGTTGGCAAGGTGATGTCTCTGCTTTTTAAGATGCTGTCTAGGTTTGCCATCGCCTTTCTCCCAAGGAGCAGGCGTCTTTTAATTTCGTGACTGCTGTCACCATCTGCAGTGATCCCCTTCATGGATCACTGCCTTGCCGTGGCGAAGGGGCTTGAATAACTCAAGAGAAGCTATGAGCTATGCCGTGCAGGGCCACCCAAGATGAACAGGTCATAGTGGAGAGTTTTGACCAAATGTGATCCACCTGGAGCAGGAACTGGCAACCCACTCCAGTATCCCTGCCAAGAAAACTCCATGGACAAAGACAACAGGCATATAAAAGCTTAACTGTACAAGGGAGTAACTTGGCAGTGCAGAGAAGAGGCTTTTCCCGTCCCTGAGAGACAGGTGTGCACTGCCGTGTCCCAGAAGCCACGGCAAAGCTTGAATTTGAGGAGTGACATTGGTTCCTCCTGCCTGATATTCTTGAGAGGGTTTGGAATGACATCCGAGAGGGTGAAGGGCGAATGGGGAGGGTGGGGAAAGGGGAGGAAGGAAGGAAGGAAGGAAGGAAGGAGAGAAGGCAGAAAAAGGCGAAACGACCTGAATAATTTCCCCTAGGCTCCATATAACGCAAGCAGCGAAATGTCCTCTGCTTAAATCAACCGGGTTATTAGCCAGAGTTTAATTATGATCCTCTGTAGGAACGGAATCAATATTTATTGCTGCTGCACTTTAGCTGATTTGAAAGAAAAATGGTAATGCTAATTGCCCGGTTCATTCACTTAAGAGGGGCCCCGCTCCGTACTCGCGATAACCGCTTTGGTCAGAACATCGGCCTGGATTCCGGGTTTCACGTACCTCCCCACCCTGCCAGAGTCCTCTGTAGTCAGCAGATATGCCACGAAATCTTTCATTCGTGACGCTGGTAATAGAATCAGGTCCAAGCTGCCCTGGCCTCCGGGTCACAGGAGCTGCAATTATCGGCAAGCCAGGAAATTCTACGCCCCAAACTGAATTTGAGGTCTGGTTAAGAGAGTGATCCGTCAGCCAGGGAGTCGCCAGTTCAAATATCATGTTGGCCATGAACTTTCTTGAATGTTCTTAGGCAAACTAATATCCATTAGCCTGAATTAACACACACCCCCTTCCAATCCCTTGCCTAATGAGAAAAGTCACGGTGTTTTTTAAAGGGTCCTTATAAAGATTCCTGAGATAATGTTTGTGACCTGTTCCAAGTACAGGGGGAAATGTCATATAAGTACCAGGTATTCTTATTTTCCATGGACGCGGGTGGCACTGTGGGTTAAACTACAGAGCCTAGGGCTTGCCGATCAGAAGGTCGGTGGTTTGAATCCCTGCGACGGAGTGAGCTCCCGTTGTTCGGTCCCTTCTCCTGCCAACCTAGCAGTTCAAAAGCATGTCAAAGTGCAAGTAGATAAATAGGTACCGCTCCGGCGGGAAGGTAAACGGCATTTCCGTGCGCTGCTCTGGTTCTCCAGAAGCGGCTTAGTCATGCTGGCCACATGACCCGGAAGCTGTACGCTGGCTCCCTCAGCCAATAAAGCGAGATGAGCGCCGCAACCCCAGAGTCGGCCGCGACTCTGGGGTCCCTTTACCTTTACTATTATTATTTTTAGAACTTCTGTAGCCTTCTTTTCAACTTCCTCAAAGTCAAGGTTGGATTCAGTTCCGATTTTAATTGTGAGTGGCCTACAGATCACTACAGACAAGAAGGGCCCTCCAGCCAGGCTTAGAATCTGGAAAGACACAGCACAGAAGGAAAGTGGATTGGGAGGGAGGAGGAAATAAGCAAACCCAGACACAAGTTTTTGCTTCTAAGGAGGTTGAAACGTTCAAGGAACGGAGGAGCCAAAAGTTGCTGGTCTCCCAGTTGCACCAGTGTAAAGGAGGAACATTTTAGCTGTATTCATGCTTTACCTTACATATTTTAGGTAAATGCCTGACGTGTTTTAAGATTACACCTGAACATGTTGAATGGAATCTTTGTCCACACCACCTTGGTCAACACCGCCTCTTGCAGATTCTAGAACCACAACAGCATTTCATATCTTAGCAAAGCTGTTTGCAGTTTGCAGAATACCTCCAAACCGACCTGAGGAATGGGAGGGAGCTGTTTCTGAGGGCCTGAGACTCTGCCTAGGCAACCTAAGGCCCGGGGGCTGGAATGCGGCCTAATCGCCTTCTCAATCCGGCCTGCGGACGGTCCGGGACTCAGCATGTTTTTACATGGGCAGAATGTGTCCTTTTATTTAAAATGCATCTCTGGGTTATTTGTGGGGCATAGGAATTTGTTCATTTTATTTTTCTCTTCAAAATATAATCCAGCCCCCCACAAGGTCTGAGGGACGGTGGACCGGCCCATGGCTGAAAACGGTTGCTGACCCCTGGTCCCTGGCCCAGATAATATTTCTGCCACTTGCCCCGTTTGCAGATAGCTGTGAAAAACCGTGCCTCTTAATGCCTTTGGCCCATCACTTTGCAGCATCCGTGTGAACGAGAGAGTGGTTTAAATTAGCTGGTTTATTTTGCAATTATCCAACCAAGCAGCGTGGGGAAGCTCCTTAGCATTTGACAGCAACACGCGCTCGTTTCTGCTACCCGGAACGCAGCCCTGGTTGAAAAGAGGCCCGAAAGTACTGAATGTCCTCTGCGTCTAGCAGAGTATATTGAGATGAAGCCACAGCCCACCAAGGTTATCGTTGCCTTGACCTACAATTGCCCGGGTACCGAGTGTAATAACACGGTTGCCGTGATGCTTCCGGCGACGTGTTCTGTGTTCAGCCTGCCTCCATTGATATGCCAGTGCTGACTGCGTCTCTCTCTTTTAGGACCCCTGTGCCAGGTATGGAGACGCATATCCCAGTCATCTTCCTTGATTTAAACGGTAAGTGAGATCAGAAATGACAGCACTTGAGGGATGTGGAAAGGAATGCAGCAAGAATTGCATTGGGGGCAGGGAGTGAATGACAAGCAGGCGTTCCGAGGGGTTGCTCCTGGTGTCAGTCAACCATCGAACTGTCCCAAAAACTAGGTCCTATGTACCACTTTTGTATCGTCATTATTCAATTTATAAACCACCGTTTATCCAAAGGTCCAAGGGCGCTGTGCAACACGGAGAGCATAATTAACGCAGCAAAATGATAAAAGCATAAAACCTAATAATGCACAGCACGTTAATGAAATTTTGAGACCTGCGGGTATACAAATTTACACAAATAGTAATAATAATAAGTGAAATAATCATACCAGCAGTCCCCCCCCCCCACATTTAACAAGCCGTAGATTAATAATAATAATAATAATTTATTATTTATAGCCCGCCCATCTGGCTGGGCTTCCCCAGCCACTCTGGGCGGCTTCCAACAGAACACTAAAATACAATAAGGTATTAAATATTAAAAGCTTCCCTAAACAGGGCTGCCTTCAGATGTCTTCTAAAAGTCTGGTATTATGGTATTATGAGGAACTCTTGTAGGCACAACAGACAGACATCACTTTTTACTCATCGGTAGTTTTTCTCTTTGACATCTGGTGGGAGGGCGTTCCACAGGGCGGGCGCCACTACCGAGAAGGCCCTCTGCCTGGTTCGCTGTAACTTGGCTTCTCGCAGGGAGGGAACCGCCAGAAGGCCCTCGGAGCTGGACCTCAGTGCCTGGGCTGAGCGATGGGGGTGGAGACGCTCCTTCAGATATACTGGACCAAGGCTATTTAGGGCTTTAAAGGTCAGCACCAACACTTTGAATTGTGCTTGGAAACGTACTGGGAGCCAGTGTAGGTTTTTCAGGACTGGTGTTATATGGTCTCAGCGGCCGCTCCCAGTCACCAGTCTAGCTGCCACATTCTGGATTAATTGCAGTTACCTTCAAAGGTAGCCCCACATACAGCGCATTGCAGTAGTCCAAGCAGGAGATAACCAGAGCATGCACCACTCTGGCAAGACAGTCTGCGGGCAGGATGGGTCTCAGCCTGTGCAGATGGAGCTGGCAGACAGCTGCCCTGGATACAGAAGTAACCTGCGCCTCCACGGACAGCTGTGAGTCCAGAATGACTCCCAGGCTGCGCACCTGGTCCTTCAGGGGCACAGTTACCCCATTTGGGACCAGGGAGTCCTCCACACCCGCCAACCATCTAACTGTCCAAAAAACTGCCCTAGGTACCACTTTTGTATCACTATTATTATTATTCAATTTATAAACCACCGTTTATCCAAAGGTCTGATGGTGCTGTGCAACACGGAGAGCATAATTTAAGGCAGCAAAATGGTAAAAAGCGTAAAACATAATAATGCACAGCATGTTAATGTAATTTTGAGACCTGCGGGTATAAGGCGGTATACAAATTTTCCCAAATAGTAATAATAATTGAAATAATCATACCAGCAGTGTCCCCCCCCCCAATTTAACAGGCCTTAGATTGTTTAGTAATGCCCATTTCATAGAAGAAACATTGGCAATGCCCACCCAAAGGAGAGGGAAAAGGATGCACATTTTCCCAAAATCATAATGCATATAAAAAAAGCAGCCCCTGCCCTCTGTTAAGCAACAAGAACGAAACCCTCAATTTGGTTAATCTGCCTGTTTTCTGCTCTGGCGCCACCTGCTGTTCGTCTCCCTGCCTGCTGACCAACCAGTTGGGCACCAACTACCACTGTTTATATTGCAGGAGTTGCTGTTGGTGGAGAAAGTTTGCCTTGCCCACAGTTTCCTGTTGAGCTTGCAACCCAGGGTTTCCCAGGTCCTCTGTGCTGCAGTTGCTCAGCACATCCTGAACTTCTCTCTCCCTCTCTTTCTACAGCGGATGACTTCAGCTCTCAGGATAACCTCGACGAGCCAGAAGCTGGCGGCTGGGACGCCACCCTGGTTGCCGAAGACGAGGACGAATTCTTCGAGTTGCAGATTGTGAAGCACCACGAGAGCGAGGTAAGGCACGGAACGAGTTGTAAACTCCATTCCCAAGGCTGCCAACGGAGCAGGGTTAACAGCAGCCCTGGGAGAGATGTGACCAGTATCTGTTCTTTGTACAGTGGTACTTTGGTTCTCAAACATAATCCGTTCAGGAAGTCTGTTCCAAAACCAAAGCGTTCCAAAACCAAGGCGTGCTTCCCCATAGAAAGTAATGCAAAACAGATAAATTGCAAACAGATAAAAACATTGGCAGGATTATTGTAATAAGCTGCAGTTTGAGAAGAGTATATATTTAAAGTAGATAAACAAATGAGCAAATTAGCTGAATTTGGATATGCATAAGACATATAAAAAACAACTTTAACGAACCGCAGAAAGAGGGGGGGAAGGAAGTCAAGTTTTGAAATGTTAAAACGATTGTAAAATTAATGAAATGTATAAACCTGAAAAGTAAAAAAATAAGTTATTATTTTAAAAAGGCCTGACGGGGGGGGGGGGGACCAGCCTTCAGGAAGGACAAGGAGGGAGCAAGTCTAACTTCACGTGGCAGGGAGTTCCAAAGTTTGGGAGAGGCCACTGAGAAGGCCCTTTCCCCATCAAAAGAGTTCTCTTACTTAAACCTGTTGCAGTTGCGAGCCTCTTTGAGTGTGGTTTCACCCCGGAAATGTGGCTTGCAGAGAAACACGGATGTTGGTGTGTTGACCGAGGATGTTGTGTTTGTGTGTTTTTTCGCAGGTGAAGGCCGAAGCTTCCTGGGACTCCACAGTCCACAACTGTGCGCAGCTCAGCAGAGGAACAGCCGCTGAGCAGAGGGTCTTCCTGATTGTCCGAGTGACCGTACAGCTCAGCCACCCGGCCGAAATGCAGCTGGTCCTGCGCAAGCGGATCTGCGTCAGCGTCTACGGCAAGCAGGTACAGCAGCCTTCCTAGGCGTTCATTATCTCCATTTGCTCTCGGCGTGACGCAGTTGCACGCCTAGAAGCATTGCTGCCATTGCGGCGAGCAGGAAATTGCAAGGCATGGCTTTGATGAAGCCGATGTCTCTTAACCTGGGACAAGGTGTGGAAATATTGGAGCAAAGCTCTACTTCTTGCTAACAGCAGCTGTCTCAAAACAGCGGCGGAGCAAGCCGGTTGTAAGAGTGCAAATATCCAGAGTGTGGGGTCAGGTGGGATTACTATGAGGAGTTATAAAATATGCATCAAGCCATTGTGTCCACTGTGAAAGCATGGCGTTGACCGGGTTTAATTCATGGGCAATAATTTCTGATCAAATCCCACAACCCTCTGCATCTCTGGCCATTTCCTCTACTGTCCATTTCTCTTGCTTGACAAGTCACAGTACACAGCCCAGGTGCCAGTTGCTTCGCCAGGCAGGCATCCTGGGCCATCAAAGACAGTGGGCAGTTTCTTTGATGTAGCTTTTCTGATATGTTAATCTTAGGATGTTAATCATAGGGCCAGGAAACAGATCTCACCTGAAGGTGATAATGATCGCTGCCTTCCTGGCCATCCTCCTTATCATGTATATTGCTTGTTTATCACCTCCGGGGTTGCCAGACGCACTCCTTTGTAGTTCTGTTTTGTTTACCCCAGAAATATGTGTGCTTAATTAGTTTTGGTAGTTTAACTTTGTCCCCACGTGGGTTTGTTGAAATGCTCGGAAGAAATCTGATTGGTTCTTACGAACACTCTGTAAAAAGTTCTTTTGTGAGTAAAACGACCTGGGCCCAGGGGGTGGAGAGACAGATTATTATACGCACCCTTCCCAGAGTCTTGCTGGTTCAAGCCTCTGGGTGTATCCTTATTCATCAGAGCTCAATCCTTCCTTTACTTTGGGAATGCCTCAGCCGATCGGGTGCAGGGGGCGGTGAGTGCCCTGCGCCCAGGGGTGAGACCAGCTGGGGCAGGACACGCTGGAGTCTGCCTGCCCCCTCCCACTCAGCCGCCCCACAGCTAAGGGGGAGGCGGCAGGCGGGCTGTTCGGGGCAGCACAGAGCCTGCGCGCACCCAAACCACCATGTCTCTCCCAGGAGAGATGCGTGGCTCGGGCACAGTGCAGGCCCTGCGGTGAGTGCCACCCGCCATTTTGTCACCTCCCTAAATGGTGACACCTGGGGCTGCTTGCCCCCACTGCATCCCCCTTCCTCCGCCCCGCCTCAAAAGAAATGACTGTCTTTCTAGTTGAGTTTTTTCAATTAAAAATGACTTTTGGTGTGTCCCCTTTCCTCTGCTTCTTTGATCCCTGGGGATTTGGAAAAGGGATCCACTGGCTTCACCCTCCAGCTTTGGGACTCAGCCGTGGAGCTTAACCCTCTTGCCTCAACTGACTCTCTCTCTTTCCTTTTCCTCCTCTCTTCCTCGCTCCGGGCTCCCTGGCAGTCGCGAGAATGCTGCAGAGAGGCTTCAGGAGGGTAGTAACCCATTGCCGATTCTGCCCCCGTGCCAATAGCCTCTTTCTGCATGGCTTCGATGTGTGCAAGGAGCTGAAGTACCGAGGACTGCTTGTGTTGTAGCATCCTTTGCCACTGGAATAAGATGCTTCATTCATTCCCCTTGCTGCCTTGTGAGGGGTTTTGTTTTGTTTTTTTGTGAACAGGCACTGTTGGGCAGGTTGTATACTTTCATGGGCCTTTGCTGCATGCGAGCAACCTGTGCTTCAGCAAATCTACGCTGCCAGCAGGTCACCCCATCTCTTGTCATCTCATGTAGCCAGCTTTGTTTTGGCGGCGTTTGTGACCCCCTTTTCTGTTGCCCCGTGTGCTGGGATGTGGCTATTGTGACTGGAACGTGAGTTATGCGTGTGTGCTTTTCCCCCCTGCCTCACTTTACAAGGACAAGTAGGAATAGAGGAAGCGGCCTTCTATCTAGCCCAGCGCTGTCCACGCTGACTGCCAGAGTCTGTCCACGGTTTCAGACAGATTTCCTAGTCCTAAGGTAAAGGTAAAGGGACCCCTGACCATTAGGTCCAGTCGTGGCCGACTCTGGGGTTGTGGCGCTCATCTCTCTTTATTGGCCGAGGGAGCAGGTGTACAGCTTCCGGGTCATGTGGCCAGCATGACTAAGCCGCTTCTGGCGAACCAGAGCAGCGCACGGAAACGCTGTTTACCTTCCCGCTATAAAGCGGTACGTATTTATCTACTTGCACTTGACATGCTTTTGAACAGCTAGGTTGGCAGGAGCTGGGACCAAACAACTGGAGTTCACCCCGTCACGGGGATTCGAACCGCCGACCTTCTGATCGGCAAGCCCTAGGCTCTGTGGTTTAACCCAGCCCTACCTAGAGATAAAAAAAAGGTAAAGGACCCCTGACAATTAATTGCAGACGACTTTGGGGTTGGGGTGCTCATCTCACTTTACTGGCCGAGGGAGCCTGCGTTTGTCCACAGACAGTTTTTCCGGGTCATGTGGCCAGCAGGACTGAGCCGCTTCTGGCATAACGAAACACCGAAAGCAGAGCAGCGCACGGAAACGCTGTTTACTTTCCCGCCAGAGTGGTACCTATTGATCTACTTGGACTTTTTGGCTTGCTTTCGAACTGCTAGGTTGGCAGGAGCAACGGGAGCTCACCCCGTCACGGGGATTCGAACCTGGAACCCTTTGCATGCAAAGCAGGTTGCTCTGCTGCTGAGTCATGGTCCTTTCCCCTAAGTGAATTGAGATGGGTCGCCTGTCTTCCTGGGACTCCACAGTGCACCACAGAAGTTCAGTCAAGCATTTAAGCTCACTGCAGGAAGCAGCTAGGTAGCAGAGATAGATTTTATTTGGTATACCCACACAGACACAAAAATTATTTACAGTTGCTACAAAAAGTCTCTACTCTCTGAGCCCAGAGAGGGTTCCGGCTTACAAAGACAGAGTCCACGCAGCAAGTGCAAATTCCAGTTGCTCACAAAGTCCTGCAACTACAAGAGTTCTCTTGAGTCCAGAAGTCTTGCAAGATGAGCTCTTGCACAGGATCTCTCCAACAGTTTCCATGTCTCCAGCAGATTCTCCTGTACTCCCCAGCAAGGACTGCTGTGACTTGAGCCCTTATCTACCCAGCGCCACTGTTCTGGTTTGCTGAGCAACTCAGATAAGGCTGTCACACGGTGCCTGCAGCTGCACTGTGAAGTGGTGGGGAAACCATATTTCTGCCGACTCGCGGAAAATTAACCCCTTTCCCGCTTTCCTTACCATCACCATCCCAGAACAGCCAGTTATGTCTGAGGGCCATTGCTAAAAACAGCTTTGGGATGCACTGGTGATGCGTCAAAAATACATCTTTCACATTGCCCCTGATCTTCCCCTTTGTGCACAGTTCTTTGTGCACTGCTCCAAGGCCCTTTGCATTCTGAGGACAGACTGTTGGCTTTTTGCAGTATGGTAGCGCTGCAGAGAGCTTGCTGGGGAGACCATGCATTAAAAAGGGACTCAAAAATAACTTAAAGAAGGTTTTAATAAGAAAAACAAAAACTCCATTTACACTAAATACATCAACAAACCAGACCCAACCACCAACCCATCCCCCAGGGTAATGGGAGAGCTAGGTGCTGCTCCTTATATACTACACCCAATTGCTGGCATAGTTTAATCAATACAACTCAGCAGCACCTGCTATGTTTCACAGCTGTAAAGCTGGGTCTCGTTATTTTGCTCTGGCCCCTTAAAGACATACACATCGAGTGGAACAATGATGAACCTTTACATTTAAAGTAACCATTCAACATAGACAGGTGTCCGTCAAGAGTTTAGATGGATGCCCTCCCTGCAGAGTGCTTAGCCTAGAGAGGCACCCAGCCCTCACCGGGTTCATACTTGCACTCATGCAGCGCTCGCCTCTCGCATTATTATTCTTTTATTTTTTATTTTTTATTCATTTATTTACAATAATATTTATTAGTTTTCAATAGATATAACAAATATATATATATACAACAACACAATAAAGAAGTAAAAGAGAAGAAAAAAGAATAACAAACTTAACATACCTAAACGGGGGGGGGGGTTCAATTAATTAATTAAAATCCATTTTCATAAACATTTTAGTTGACTTCCTCTAATCTCCTCCATCTGAATTTCCTCTTAATTTGAATGTAGCAGTTTCCAGTATCATTATTTCGTAAAACAGTATTACAGTCGCATTCCAATTTCTTTACCTTTCTTATTTATATATTTAAGTCTAATTTAGTCCTAGGCCTGATTGGTTCTTTCAAGTGGTTACATATCTTTAATATTAGAATATTTATTCAAATAGTCTTTAAATTTCTTCCAGTCTTCTTGGTAGTCCTCTTCGTTCTGGTCGCGGATTCTCCCGGTGAGATCAGCCAGCTCCATAAATTCCATCATCTTCATCTGCCATTCTTCTTGCAATTATTCTTCTTTTAAGCCCCTGAGCTGTGATCTGGATGAGTTCCCTCCACACAGCTCTTTTCCCACCCTGAAACTTAGGGTGCTGTTGTGGTTTGTGCGACGGTTTTTAACTTAACTCAGTATTGGTTGGGTTTCCTTACGTCATCCCTTGTGCTTTTCCGTGCTGCGGGGAGATGGGGGAAGAAGTCCTTGCAGCCTGCGTGATAGATGCGAGCAAAACAAAAAAAAAATGCCTCGCATTCAGAGGGTTGGACTAGATGACCTTTGGGTGCCTTCCAGCTCTTCAATTCTATGATTCTGTGATGCTTTTCCTTTTCATCCCATAACCTCTGGGCCTGTTTCACTGTCAGTTCTCCTGGGGTCGTATGAACCCCCCCTGCTCCTTGAATGCACTTAAATATCTCATTTCCCCATGTTTCTGTTCAGCTGCTAGTTTTGGGGGGACGGGACAGTTTGGAAGTGGAGCATTTGGGGGAATTGCAAAACTTCACCCGCCCACCTTCGCAGGAACTGCCTGTTGATTCCCAGCAGCCATTGACAGCAGCCTTCTCCTCCCTGAGGAGCTCTCTTTATTTTATTTTATTTTAAAAGAAATTTTAATACATTTATACATACACATTACAGATATACAAACAAAGATCCATTTCATGTTGGCTTTTTGCAGTATGGTAGCGCTGCAGAGACCTTGCTGGGGAGATCATGCATTAAAAAGGGACTCAAAAATAACTTAAACAAGGTTTTAATAACAAAAACAAAAACTCCATTTACACTAAACACATCAACAACAAACCAGACCCAACCACCAACCCATCCCCCCGGGTAATGGGAGAGCTAGGTGCTGCTCCTTATATACTACACCCAATTGCTGGCATAGTTTAATCAATACAACTCAGCAGCACCTGCTATGTTTCACAGCTGTAAAGCTGGGTCTCGTTATTTTGCTCTGGCCCCTTAAAGACATACACATCGAGTGGAACAATGATGAACCTTTACATTTAAAGAAACCATTCAACATTTCATACAATCCTTAAAAATATTCCTACATACTCATAGAATCATAGAGTTGGAAGAGACCACAAGGGCCATCGAGTCCAACCCCCTGCCAAGCAGGAAACACCATCAGAGCACTCCTGACATATGGTTGTCAAGCCTCTGCTTAAAGACCTCCAAAGGAGGAGACTCCACCACACTCCTTGGCAGCAAATTCCACTGTCGAACAGGCCTTTGACCATTTTGGTTGCCCTCCTCTGGACACGTTCCAGTTTGTCAGTGTCCTTCTTGAACTGTGGTGCCCAGAACTGGACACAGTACTCCAGGTGTGGTCTGACCAGAGCAGAATACAGTGGCACTGTTACTTCCCTTGATCTAGATGCTATACTCCTATTGATGCAGCCCAGAATTGCATTGGCTTTTTTAGCTGCTGCGTCACAATGTTGGCTCATGTCAAGTTTGTGGTCAACATTCAATCCCACACATACTTCTTTTTCCAACCACCGTCCCTCACGCCACCCTGTGCTAGACTTCCAATCTACTCAATTGCAATTTCTTTCCATTTCTATTACAGTGGTACCTCGGGTTAAGTACTTAATTCGTTCCAGAGGTCCATACTTAACCTGAAACTGTTCTTAACCTGAAGCACCACTTTAGCTAATGGGGCCTCCTGCTGCTGCCACGCCGCCGGAGCACGATTTCTGTTCTCTTCCTGAAGCAAAGTTCTTAACCTGAAGCACAATTTCTGGGTTAGCGGAGTCTGTAACCTGAAGTGTATGTAACCTGAGGTACCACTGTATTTTATTTTATTTTATTTATTTTTAAAGAAATCTTAATACATTTATACATACATATTACAGATATACAAACAACATCCATTTCATACAATCCTTAAAAATATTCCTACATACCCACATTCGATTCCTTTTCCCACCACCATCCCTCACCCTACCCTGTGCTAGACTTCCACTCTACACAATTACAATTTCTTTCCATTTCTATTACTTTCTTTCACACACTATTAAACCAACTTTCTACTTGGTTTTCTGTTACACATTGTTATCCATATTATTTGATATTTCAGTATTTTTAGCGGAACTTGTTTATTCTAATAGGAGTTTCGTTTTTTCAAGATGATTTTGCAAATATTCTTTAAACACCTTCCAATCCCCTGAGGAGCTCTCGAGTTTGGATCTTTCCCAGCAGCTTTCTCCCAGAGGTGGTTGTGCTGGAGATGTTGAGCATCAGACACGGAACCTTCTGCTTTGCAGATCATGACCTCCACTCCTCAGCTGTGACCCCCTCTGTATTTTCCACACCCCAGACACGGGCAACACCCTCCACAAATTCCTTTCCTGCGCTCCCTGCGGAGCTCATTGGGCTTCTTAGCTATTCAGCGCCGCCACCGACGTGCGGCCCAAATGTGCATTTCAAAAGCGTATCAATAACCTTCCGATGCGCCCAGTCGTTTTGCAGCAAGCTGGAGATGAGTCATCTCTGCATTAATTCAGGAGTCGGGATTTTAACCTCGCGAGGCACCCTGTCAGCATAAACAATGGCTCTGACCCGTCTTAAATCATTGCTGGCAATGATCTCTGCGGCCAAGGATTCGGTGGCCAGACTCGTCTGCAATTCGAAGCACAAATAACTCTGAGCTCACGAGAAAAAAGATAGAGGCTTGTGCTGGTTCTGCAGGTTAAGTCATCACCTTCCTAGGTTTTCTGTAATTCGTTTGTTCATTTGCAGCGTTTATACCCCGCCCAAAGAGGCCAAAGGCTAACTAAAATCAGTTCTAAGACAATCCCTGCCTCATGATCTGGAAAGACACGACACACAAGGAAAAAGGGAAGGGGAGGGAAGAGGGGGAAACAAGCACATGTTCTTCAAGTTGCTGTTTTTACAGTGTGATTCCTTCTATGCGCATTCTGGGTTGTCTGGAAGAGCAGCAAACCATCCCTGATATCAGTGTTGGTTCTGGCTGATTTGCCCCTGATAAATAACAGTAACCTCCCCAGAAACACCTCCCCCCCCCCCAGGTTAGATCTAGGAGCAGAGCTGGTGGCCAGGAGCACACAGTTTTCCCCTTGCAGGAGGGGAAGTTACCCTCCTCCTTCACCGATGCCATTGGCAGATCCGACGGCCTTGCCCTCCCTGGTGGCAACATCCAGACTCGGTCATCTATGCAAACCAGATGACCAGACTCGGTCATCTACGGCCTGGGACCCTCGTACCTACGGGACCACCTCTCCTGGGACGTCCCACGGAGGACCTTACGGTCTTCACACAAAAACATCTTGGAGGTCCCGGGCCACAGGGAGGTTGGGCTGGCCTCAACCAGAGCCAGGGCTTTTTTGGCTGTGGCCCCAATCTGGTGGAATGCTCTGTCACAAGAGACTAGGGCCATGCGGGACCTGACATCTTTCCGCAGGGCCTGCAAGACCGAGCTGTTCCACCAGGCCTTTGGCCAGGGCACAGCCTGACCCCTCCTTCTGTAATCCTCATAGCCCTCTAACCCAATGGTTGCCATTAATTTGACTCTGAATTGATTTTGGAATGAATTGATTTAAGAATGGTGTGTTACTTTTATTGTTGTTAGCCGCTCTGAGCCCGGCTTCGGCTGGGGAGGGCGGGATGTAAATAAAATTTTATTATTATTTTACTAAACGTAACATTTGCGCCAGCGCAAGAAACTTGAGGTCAATTCACATGTTTGCTTTCTGGGGATCTAAGCATCTCTAACCGTTACAAATCATGTTTTCAATGTGGCACGGAGCCTCTCAGACACACTCAGTCCCACAGATCCTTCTACCTGCCGGAAAGATTTGGGAGTTGGGGGTCCCCAGAAGCCAGGACAACCGACATATAGTTCGGTGTGTGAATGTCCTCCACCACCCGATGCACCAAATGCAGAGCTATGCATGCTTTCCTTTGATACCTGCATCCCAGGGGGTTGGACTAGATGGCATCTGGGGTCCCTTCGGGTTTTCTTCCCCTCCGCTGCCTCCGCCCCCAAAGAAGAAGCGACTTTCCCTTTTAAGAATAGTTCTTGGTTTTTATATTTACAAAATTCAATTCCTTGCATGCTCTAAAAGGTTGCCATGGGTTTAGGTAAAGGTAAAGGGACCCCTGACCATTAGGTCCAGTCGTGGCCGACTCTGGGGTTGCGCGCTCATCTCGCTCTGTAGGCCGAGGGTGCCAGCGTTTGTCTGCAGACAGCTTTCGGGTCATGTGGCCAGCATGACTAAGCCGCTTCTGGCAAACCAGAGCAGCGCATGGAAACACTGTTTACCTTCCCGCCGGAGCGGTACCTATTCTCTACTTGCACTTTGACATGCTTTCGAACAGCTAGGTTGGCAGGAGCAGGGACCGAGCAATGGGAGCTCAGCCCATCACGGGGATTCAAACCACCGACCTTCTGATCGGCAAGTCCTAGGTTCTGTGGTTTAACCCTCAGCGGCCCCCGCGTCTGGATCAATTTGTTTTTTTTTTTTTTTATAAAAATTTTTATTGCGTTTCTTTCCATAGGTGAACAAATTTGTTTGGACAACAATATACAAGAAACATTTTCCATATATATAAAGAAAAACATAGAAAAAAGAAAAGATCATTATGAAATTTTTTTTCGACATCTTTTTGGACCTCCTCGCATCCTCTCAGCATTGCGTTCATCATTCTAACCAATTCAGCAATTTATTATCTTATTTCCCAACTTATTATACCTTTGTATTTATTATGTTACCAATTTCAAAAATTTGTAATTTAATTTTAACACTCTTAATAAACATAATATTTTGTTTCTAATTTGTCTCATTTTTTTTTCCATCAATACTTACTTTATCATTTACTTAAAATAAATTGCAGAAGCATAACGTTTCATAATCGTGCACAATCTTAACACTCAAACAACTTATAATGTTTTTGCAAATAGTCCTTAAATTTTTTCCAGTCCTCCTCCATTGTTTCTTCGCTCAGATCTCGAATTCTGCCGGTCATTTCTGCCAACTCCATGTAGTCCATCAACTGCGTCTGCCAGTCCTCCAGTGTGGGTAAATCTGGTGTCTTCCAGAACTTTGCGATAAGAATCCTAGCTGCTGTGGTTGCATACATAAACAAGGTTCTGTCCTTCTTTGGCACCTTCCGGTCCACCATGCCCAGAAGAAAGGCCTCTGGTTTCTTAGAAAAGGTATATCTGAATACCTTTTTCAACTCATTATGTATCATTTCCCAGAAGGCCTTTACTTTCGGGCAGGTCCACCAGAGGTGAAAGAATGTCCCTTCTGCCTCCTTACATTTCCAACACTTATTATCAGAAAGATGGTATATTTTAGCCAACTTGACTGGGGTCATGTACCACCGGTATACCATTTTCATAATGTTCTCTTTCAAGGCACTACATGCCGTGAATTTCATGCCGGTGTTCCATAACCTTTCCCAGTCCTCAGACATGATGTTGTGTCCTACATCCTGTGCCCATTTTATCATAGCAGATTTAACTGTCTCATCCTGTGTGTTCCATTTAAGCAGCAAGTCATACATCCTCGAAAGTACCTTAGTCTTTGGTTCTAGTAACTCCGTCTCCAGTTTCGATTTCTCCAACTGGAAACCCACTTTTTTGTCCATTTTGAATACCTCTTGAATTTGAGCATAATGTAACCAATCTCGCACCTTACCTTTTAATTTGTCCTGGCTTTGGAGCTTCCAATTGTCTCCAACTCTTTCAATCAGTTCCCAATATTTTGGCCAATGGGCCTCCATATTGGGCTTTTTTTTTAGAAATCTTGGCTTCCACAGGTGATAACCACCTCGGGGTCTTGTTTTCTAATAAATCCTTATACTTCATCCAAACGGCAAAAATTGATTTTCTGACAATATGGTTTTTAAACAATTTATGAACCTTCGCCTTGTCATACCACAAGTATGCATGCCAACCATACACATTATCAAACCCCTCCAGATCTAGGACATCGGTGTTTTCCAACAGGAACCAATCCTTCAACCAGCAGAAGGCTGCAGCTTCATAGTACAACCTTAAGTCCGGCAGGGCAAACCCCCCTCTTTCTTTTGAGTCGGTTAATATTTTAAATTTTATTCGGGGCTTTTTGCCCTGCCAGACAAACTTAGAAATATCCTTCTGCCATTTTCCAAAGCATTCCATTCTGTCCACGACCTGAAGGGTTTGAAATAAGAATAGCATTTTTGGCAAAACACACATCTTTATAGCTGCGATTCGGCCTGACAAGGTAAGTTTCAATCTTGACCAGATATCCAAGTCTTTTTTAATTTCCAACCAACATTTTTCATAGTTATCTTTGAAAAGGTTTAAATTTTTGGTGGACAAGTATACCCCCAGGTATTTCACTTTTTTAACCACACTTAGCTCTGTCTCTTTCTGATACCCCTCTATCTCTGTAGGTGTCAAATTTTTGACCAAAACCTTAGTTTTTTGTTTGTTTAACTTGAATCCCGCCACCCGACCAAACTCCAAAATAAGTTCCAAAACTCTTTTTGTGCTAGATACTGGCTCCTGTACTGTCAAGACTAGGTCATCTGCAAAGGCTTTCAGTTTGTATTGTTTCGCTCCGACCTCTATACCTTGCACCAACTGGTCCTCCCTAATCATATTCAGCAATACCTCCAGAACAGAAATAAATAGCAGAGGGGATAAAGGGCACCCCTGTCGTGTCCCTTTTTCAATTAGAAGTTCATCCGACACCACATTGTTCACTATCAACTTGGCTTTTTGCTCTGAATAAATTGCTTCTAGTCCATTTTCAAACCCCCGTCCCACTCCCATCCCCTTCAGATTTTTCTTCATAAACATCCAAGAGATGTTGTCAAATGCTTTCTCCGCATCAATAAAGATTAAAGCAGCCCTTGTGTTTCTGATTCGCAACAACTCCAATATATCAATAATATTCCTGGTGTTATCAGACATGTGTCTACCAGGGAGAAAGCCTGCTTGGTCCTTGTGAATTACTTCGTTTAAAACGTTTTTAAGTCTACTTACTAAAATGTCTGCAAATATTTTGTAATCCACATTCAGGAGTGAGATGGGACGGTAGTTCTTAAGCTGAGTCTTTTCCTTCTCTGACTTGGGAATCAATGTGATGAATGCTTCTTTCCACGTTTCCGGTGCCCTTCTCCCCTCCATAATCTGGTTGCAAACCTCCAACAACGGTTGTATCAAACAATCCTTCAGAGTCTTATAATATTTGGAGGTGAGACCATCTGGGCCTGGAGATTTGCCAAGTTGCATATTTTGGATGGCACCTTCAATTTCCTGTTGAGTTATTTTACTGTTGAGAATTGATCTTTTATCTTGACTTATTTTAGATAGTCCATTTGTCCTCAAGAATTGGTCTATTTCCGATTCTTTCTGAGGCCCCTGTGCATAAAGTTCCTTGAAGTATCTGTGGAAGCACTTTCTTATTTCTTCTGGTTTCTGAACTATTTTTCCTTGAATCTCCAGGTTTGTGACTGTGTTTAGCTTTTGTCTTTTTTTCAATTGCCAAGCTAACAACTTTCCACATTTATTTGCTGATTCAAACGATCTCTGCTTCATTTGTTTAATTTTCCACTCAATCTCTTGATTAATCAATTTCGAATATTGTGCTTGATGGAATTTGATCTCTCTTAGCACCTCTTTTGACTTCGGATTAGTTCTCAGCTTTTTCTCTCCTTCACTTATTTTCTCTAGAATTTTTTCCTTTTTTCCATTCCAAAATTTTTTCTTTATTGTATTCTGTTGTATCAGAAACCCTCTCATTACAGCTTTGCTTGCGTCCCAGATTATTCTTTTCTCCACCGTAGTGTTCAAATTTATTTCAAAGTAGTCCTTTAGCGTTTTTTGGGCCTTCTTAACGATCTCTTGATCTCTTAGCAAGGTGTCATTCATTCTCCATCTGAAGGATCCAGTTGGGAAAAGTCTCAATTCCATTTTTAAGGCATTATGGTCGGAGCAGGTTTTTGGGCAGATTTCCACTTTTCTCGTTTTCGGGGCCAGTCCTCTAGATATCCAAATTTGGTCGATTCGTGTCCATGACAAGTGGGCCTCAGAAAAGAAGGTTCCTTCTTTACCCAAGGGGTTCCTTGTCCTCCAAATGTCAATCAAGTCCATATTGTCTGTCATTTCAAAAAAGGTTTTAGGAAGTCTACCGTCTGTTGTTAAGTTTTGATTTTGGGATTTGTCCATATTTGTAGACACCACCCCATTCATATCTCCCATCACGATAATATTAGAATAGTCCAAATAGTCCATCATTGTCTCATGCAGCTTCTTGTAGAATTCTGATTTTCCATCATTTGGCGCGTAGATTCCTAATATCAAAATCTTTTCCCCTTGTGTTTGGATTTCAATTGCGAGGATTCTTCCATGATCATCTTTAAATAAAAATTTTGGCGACAGGTTCTCCTTTGCATAAATTACAACACCTCTTTTTTTAACTTTGTCTGATGAGATAAATTCTTGGCCAAGTCTTTTATTGATTAATACTTTCCTGTGGAGCCTAGTCACATGTGTTTCTTGCAAACATATTACATCCAATTGTTCTTTTTTTAGGATATAAAATATCCTTCTCCTTTTTTCCGGAGAATTCCCGCCATTTATGTTCCAACTAAGTAGCTGCAGAGACATCCTGTTCTATTTCAGATGTTCTTAAGATGGGGTGTCTTCCTTTTGTTCAGATCCCGAAGGTATAGGCGTTGGCCCACTTCCGGGCGGTGCTGGTGCTGGTAAAACTGGAAGCCAATCCGCTCCTTTTTGGAGATCTTCTCCGTGGTCGTGAAGGAACCTTTGGTTATCTTCAGGTGTTCTTATTTTAACCTTCCTTTCTTTGTAGGTGAAGGATAATCCCTGTGGAAACTCCCACCTATAGGGGATTGCGTTGTGTCTCAGCAATTTTGCTAATTCTGTATAGGTGGCTCTAAGGTCCAGCAGCTGCCTCGGGATATCTCTGTAAATTTCCACTCTTTTGTCTTGTATTTCAATTGCTTTTTTGAAGTGAAGGCCTAGGATCTTGTCTCTCTCTTCCTTTGTTCTTAAAATTATCAGGCAGTCTCTGGATCTGTCTTTCCTTACCAGTCTTCCCAATCTATATGCCGAGACAATCCTAAAATCCGTGTCTTCCTTTAAACCCCAGAACTTCGAGAATTCCTGTGTTAAGTATCCAATCAAGTCTCCTTGCTCGAGTTCTGGAATACCTCTCAATTTGATGTTGCTCTCACGATTTTTCAGTTCCACCATTGACAGATAGACTTGTTGTTCACCCACCTGTTTGTGCAGGGGCCTAACTTCTCCTTTTATTTCTTCAACCTCTTTTTGTAGGACTCCCACTTTCTGGATTGCTTCTCCAGCTAATTCTCGATTTTCCGCTGTTGCTCCTTGCAATTTCTCTATGGCTTGCGTGTGCTGGGAAACTTGGTCAGTCAGTTTTTGGATCGAGGAAGTTGCTTTATCTATCTTCACAGACTGATCGTCCACCTTCTGATTTAGACTTGATAGTTGCTCCAATATTTGTTTTAATAGTGTGTCTGACCCACCTGCTGCCATATCTTCCTCAGTGGACTTCTCAGTTATTTCCCTTTGTTCTCTATGAGACACCAGTACCGCTGGAACCGACGAGCGGCGTCCTTGGGTCAATGTTGTTTGTACAAATTGTGCTGGTCTTCTTTCCTTTTCCTTTTCTTTTTCCTTAGCCTCTTTAGTTTCCTTTGCTTTAGACGCTCTTGTTCTCCCTGCACCACTCATTACACATCTGTCAATGTTCAAGGTCAAATTGTCTATTGTTCCATGGGAAAGACAAATTCAGGAGTAAACAGCCAGTGAGATGGAATTCAAAACAAAAGTCAGTTCCCAGGATTTTGTAATCCGAAAGCCCTGTAGGGGGAGTGCCACCCGATTTCAAAGACGAGGAAGGAAGTAATCCGCCATTAAAGTTCCAAATTGTTTCAAAACAGTAAATTCGTTAATCCAAAAGTCCCTTCATAAATTCAAGATCTCCCAAAGCACCTTTTATAAATCAACAAAGTTTCACGAAAGGTGCTTGTAACAGTATCCCAATCAGTCTTTTCTGCTCAAATGTAACAATTACTTTCTAGCACAGTTTGCAACTGTTTCCGCAGTTTGACACAGTCTCTCTCTCTGGCAGCCCGACAATCTGGCTCTTTAAAAATACAGCCCAAAGAAGAAAGAAGATAGGAGGAAAGTCACCATCTGCTGCTTCTTTTAGTCAATGTCCGTTTCCACCTTCAGCTCAATAAAATAAGCAAATTTTATGGCACGAAAAAGTTTAAACTTCCCAAAGTCCCGTTTCAAATGCTTCCGTTTCTAGCTTTGCTTTGATCTTGTCAGCAATGTCGGAAGACGGACTTCCCTTTTCTCGTCTCCCGCTTTCAGCCAAATTAACCGAATTTCTTTGCCAAATTTTAAACCCCTTTACTCACGGGTTAGTTGCTTGCAGTTTAGCGTTGATTTTAGGAAGAAGGATCAGCGCTCATCTGTAACAGCCGCGCGGCTTCGCTTCCGCGGAAAGAGCGATGAACTCACAGCACCGCTACCCCTCCTTCACTCCGGGTCTCCTTACGGGGTCCCTTCTGTGCTTTCGGGGCAGCTTCTGGTGCCCGCCGAGTCCCACGGCCACGGGCTCACTCTACCCGTGGTTTATCTTGATGGGTCGTCGCTATGCCGCAGCGAACGACCCTTTTCCGCGGAGCCCCTCTTCAGAGCCCGAAGAGGACCGCCATTACAGTTTCGCGCCGCCCCCGGAAGTCTCTTGATTTAAGAATGGTGTGTTACTTTTATTGTTGTTAGCCGCTCTGAGCCCGGCTTCGGCTGGGGAGGGCGGGATGTAAATAAAATTTTATTATTATTTTACTAAACGTAACATTTGCGCCAGCGCAAGAAACTTGAGGTCAATTCACATGTTTGCTTTCTGGGGATCTAAGCATCTCTAACCGTTACAAATCATGTTTTCAATGTGGCACGGAGCCTCTCAGACACACTCAGTCCCACAGATCCTTCTACCTGCCGGAAAGATTTGGGAGTTGGGGGTCCCCAGAAGCCAGGACAACCGACATATAGTTCGGTGTGTGAATGTCCTCCACCACCCGATGCACCAAATGCAGAGCTATGCATGCTTTCCTTTGATACCTGCATCCCAGGGGGTTGGACTAGATGGCATCTGGGGTCCCTTCGGGTTTTCTTCCCCTCCGCTGCCTCCGCCCCCAAAGAAGAAGCGACTTTCCCTTTTAAGAATAGTTCTTGGTTTTTATATTTACAAAATTCAATTCCTTGCATGCTCTAAAAGGTTGCCATGGGTTTAGGTAAAGGTAAAGGGACCCCTGACCATTAGGTCCAGTCGTGGCCGACTCTGGGGTTGCGCGCTCATCTCGCTCTGTAGGCCGAGGGTGCCAGCGTTTGTCTGCAGACAGCTTTCGGGTCATGTGGCCAGCATGACTAAGCCGCTTCTGGCAAACCAGAGCAGCGCATGGAAACACTGTTTACCTTCCCGCCGGAGCGGTACCTATTCTCTACTTGCACTTTGACATGCTTTCGAACAGCTAGGTTGGCAGGAGCAGGGACCGAGCAATGGGAGCTCAGCCCATCACGGGGATTCAAACCACCGACCTTCTGATCGGCAAGTCCTAGGTTCTGTGGTTTAACCCTCAGCGGCCCCCGCGTCTGGATCAATTTGAATATAATTGCTTAAAAGCAGGTGGCAATCCAACTAAAACCTTTCTCATCCGGCTGGTGATCACACTCTGTGCAAATGTTTGTTTTGGGTGGAACAGGAACAGGAATCGCAGGTTGCAAAAGGCCTCTATTCTGTCTTCCTTCGAGCTGAATGGGAGCTGCTTGTTCTTCTCTCGCTCTAAGCGGCTGCTAATGTGCTTATTGGCTTCCTCCCATTGAAAGAAACCTCCTTGTATTTGCCGCCAACTTATTTGAAGCTGCAAGTTTTCCTCTTTTCCCCCCTTCCCAGGGTTTTGCTCAGAGTTTCCTGAGAAGAATGTCTTACCGAAGTTCCGTTCCTGGTTGTGGAGTCACCTTTGAAATCGTCTCAAATATCCCAGAGGTGAATATATATATATATATATTTGCAGAGCAAACCTCTTCCCTCGACTACTGTCATATAGTGGACACTCGGGTTGCGAACGTGATCTGTGTGGGATGCACGTTCGCAACCCGCGCATGCGCGGGTTGCAATTTGGCGCTTCTGCGCATGTGCAAAACGAGCACAATTCAAAGTGTTGGTGCTGACTCTCAAAGCCCTAAATGGCCTCGGTCCAGTATACCTGAAGGAGCGTCTCCACGCCCATCGTTCTGCCCGGACACTGAGGTCCAGCTCCGAGGGCCTTCTGGCGGTTCCCTCACTGCAAGAAGCAAAGCTACAGGGAACCAGGCAGAGGGCCTTCTTGGTAGTGGCGCCCTCCCTGTGGAACGCCCTTCCATCAGATGTCAAGGAAATAAGCAACTATCTGACTTTTAGAAGACATCTGAAGGCAGCCCTGTTTAGGGACGTTTATAACGTTTGATGTTTTATCGTGTTTTTAATATTCTGTTGGGAGCCGCCCAGAGTGGCTGGGGAAACACCAGCCAGATGGGCAGGGTATAAATAAATAAATTATTTGGACTATGCAGAATTGGATAAGATGCCAGGAAGGAGTCAAAACCTGCAGGATCAGAGATTCTCAGAGGACTGGAGTAAATATAGGAATTATTTGAAAAGCAAGTGTAATCAACAGATTACACTAGTAGGATTGCAAGAAGTTTTGTAAGGACTTTGCGAAATTTTGCAGAGAAAACTATGATAAGAATTATTAGTGAAGTTAGTATTAAATGTAATACTGAAAAGAATGAAATGCAGATTAAGTGATAAAGACTGGAAAATCTTTCAGATGCAGTTGATGGAAGTCCAAAATATTGTATAAGATAAGAAAGTATATGATTTTTGGAAATAATTTGTAAAAATATTAATAAAAATAAAATTATTATCATTATTATTTTTATTATTATTGGAGCATGGCTAACTCCGGGCGGCTTGTCTTCCTTCCAGGATGCCCAGGGGGCAGAGGAGAGGGAGGCCCTGGCGAGAATGGCTGCCAACGTTGAGAATGCAGCTTCAGCCGATTCGGAAGCCCGGATAGAGAAGTACCTTCGGAGTGTCCTGGCTGTTGAGAACATCCTTACTTTGGACAGGTTGCGTCAGGTGAGCAGATGCCGAGTCGAAACGCCACGTGGCCGTTGGTTTGCTGTGGAGTTGGGGCCTCTCATGCAAAATCACAGAACCCGGGGAATACTTCCCCTTGCATTCCTCGGGTTGCGAACGTGATCCGTGCGGGATGCACGTTCGCAACCCACAGCGTTCACAACCCGAAGTGGCGCATCTATGCACGCGCGGGTTGTGATTCGGCACTTCTGCGCATGCACAGAGTGCGATTTACAGCTTCTGCGCATGCGCGACCCCCGAAACCCGGAAGTAACCCTTTCCAGTACTTCTGGGTTTCAACCTGAAAAAACGCAACCTGAAGCGTCTGTAACCCGAGGTATGACTGTAAATGGATAACTTTTTATGAAATAAATGGATAAATATTTTTTGGGAGACTATTACGTTTGTAGTCCTCATGTCTGCAAAGAACAGGCGCTGGTGTGTCATCGTCCCACCCCCCTGTCTTCGTTCAGCTCAGGTATTTACCATTCCTCTTGTTTCTGAAAGACCTACATTGGTCAAAAAAAAGACCTACATCGGCTCCCAGTACGTTTCTGGGCACAATTCAAAGTGTTGGTGCTGACCTTTAAAGCCCTAAATGGCTTTGGCCCAGTATACCTGAAGGAGCGTCTCCACCCCCATCGTTCTGCCCAGACGCTGAGGTCCAGCTCCGAGGGCCTTCTGGCGGTTCCCTCCCTGCGAGAAGTGAGGTCACAGGGAACCAGGCAGAGGGCCTTTTTGGTGGTGGCACCCGCCCTGTGGAAATAGTTTCCCATTTGGTTGTGTATTTTTTTTATGTGGTTTATTTATTGTTTATGACTTTTATATTATGTAAATCTTGTCATGCTGTAAGCCACCTTGAGCATTGTTTTTTTAAATGTGGAAAGGCGGCATACAAATAATAATAAAAAATATGATAAAATGTCAAGGAAATAAGCAACTATCTGACGTTTAGAAGATATCTGAAGGCAGCCCTGTTTAGGGAAGCTTTTAGTATTTGATGGATTATTGTATTTTAATATTTTGCAGGAAGCCACCCAGAGTGGGGGGGGGGTATAAATAAATTATTATTATTATTATTATTATTATTATTATTATTATTATTATTATTATTATATTTTCTCTGTCACAGGAGGTTGCGGTGAAGGAACAGCTAACGGGCAAAGGAAAGCTATACCGAAAGAGCCTCAGCTCGCCCAACGTCAACCGAGTGAGTCTCCACAATTGTGATTCTCCTGCCCCAGGAAATGCGGTGGGCGGAAATGTGGCAGAGAAATGTTCCCCCTCTTCTTGCAGCTGGGGAACAGTATGTGCTTGGGAACGGGGACCACCCCCACCAGTCTCAGTACCTTTGTAAGCACACCTGTACTTCAGGTGAGGGCTGGCATCCACCTCTGCTGCCAAGCCAAGAAGGCTGGGCTCCAAAATTTACATGGGAGCTCAACTCACCTCTTCTCGCATAGCTTTTCCTGAAGTTTTAAAATCCAAGTTTTCCAAAATTTCACACGTACATCTCAAAACATAATAAAAACATCCCCCCGACTCCCCCCCCCGCTTTTTCATGCTGTTTCTGTTTCCACGCTGTTTTCTGTCTCTTGAACCTTAACAAACCTACTATAATCGTTAAACCCTTCTGCTGCTCGTACTTCAAATCCTGCTCACGTCTTCATCATATAATATTTCTTTAAATAATCCGTTCTTCCACAAAACATTCATCATTCAGTTCTCTTGTTTTAGCTGTTAACTTTTGCCACACACACGCACAAAAAAAGTTAGCAAAGGGTTTTTTCTTTTTCTTTTTTAAAGTCCCCTCTTCCTTTTCACTCTTCCAGCTCTCCGGAAGCCGCCAGGATCTAAACCCACCGTACAGCCTCGCAACTTACAAAGTAAGATTTCAAAATCGCTTAGCAGGGTTCTTTTGTTTTGTTTTGTTTTTGAAAACGTTTATGAGAGAGCGTACCCTAGAAGGGAAAATGCCCTGTTAGGAGCATAGGCAGCTGTGTTACGCTGATCCCAGCCATTGGGCTACTTAGTTCAGTATTGTCTTCACTGGCAGGCAGCAGCTTTGCAGGACTTCAGACAAGGGTGTCACCCAGCCTTGCCTGGAAAAGCCAGGGATTGAATTTCGGACCTTCTGCATGTTAGGATGTGAATAGATACTAGGATAGGCTCTATTTATTAGATCCTTCCTTCCTCACATTTGTGAGTTCAGTGCCACGCCTTGTGTGGTGTAGAGAGCCAGCGTGGTGTAGTGGTTAAGAGCGGTGGACTCGTAATCTGGTGAACTGGGTTCGATTCCCTGCTCCTCCACATGCAGCTACTGGGTGACCTTGGGCTAATAATAATAATAATAATAATAATAATAATAATAATAATAATAAATAAATAATATATTATTTATACCCTGCCCATCTGGCTGTGTTTCCCCAGCCACTCTGGGCAGCTTCCAACAAAATATTAAAATACAGTAGTCCGTCAAACATTAAAAGCTTCCCTGTACCGGGCTGCCTTCAGATGTCTTCTAAAAGTCAGATAGTTCTTTATTTCCTTGACATCTGATGGGAGGGCGTTTCACAGGGCGGGTGCCACCACCGAGAAGGCCCTCTGCCTGGTTCCTTGTAACTTCACTTCCCGCAGGGAGGGGACAGCCAGAAGGCCCTCGGAGCTGGACCTCAGTGTCCGGGCAGAACGATGGGGGTGGAGATGCTCCTTCAGGTATACAGGACCGAGGCCATTTAGGGCTTTCAAGGTCAGCACCAACACTTTGAATTGTGTTCGGAAACATACTGGGAGCCAATGTAGGTCTTTCACATTGGCTCTGCACATCAGATCAATACCTTTCTGCACCAAGAAATGCAAACTGACACCAGGGAGATTCTGCATGCAAGGCAAGATGATCTGCTGCTTCTTCGCCTTCCCCTTGTAACTGAACGGGATGCTAGGACATAGCTCCCGTTCAGCCTTGGCTCAAGATTCAGCGGAGGAATCTTCTTCCCAACCATTTTTCAGGTTGTGAAACGCCCTTGCGCTTTTAGCACTTGTGTCTGTTAAGTGCAAACTGAGGGAGGACCGTAGATGGTGCCATCCCAGGCATCTCCAAGAAAGGCTGGCAAGGAATTCTGCCCAAAACCCCGGGGAGATATTGGCGGTCATTGCAGACAGCGCTGAACTAGGTAGACCGGTGGCTCTGACACAGTGAAAGACAACTTGCTCCATCCATAGCTAAGCATGTTCTCAGTCCTGTTGTTTTCGGTGAGAGCGAGTTGGGTGCTTCCTCGATTCTCCTTCTTAGAAGTCAACGGGACTTGACGTGGTTTGTCTCTGTAAGAGCCATAACTTCTGCTGGAAAAGCGTTGGAGGAAATCCGTGGCTCCTTTTTTGGGGGGGCGGCTTCTGCATTTCCCAATATTTCTGTTGGATTCCAGAGCATCTGCAAAGCGACCCGTCAAGGCATGTTCCCTTTGACCAAGCTAAGGGGGCTTTTAATTTGTGCTGGGGTGGGGAGGGCGGGGTGTGCCAAATCATTCGTAATCCGGATTTTCATTGTTCTCTCTTTCTTTCTCTTTTGTTTTTGTTTCTTAACCCTTCAACGGTATCCACCCCCATTGCATGTGTCAGTATCCAAAGGTCCAGGCAGAGGTAACTAATTCATTAGCTTCACCTAATGAACGGATAAATCTGTTATCCCATTCTGGAGTGCTTTCCCGTGAACCGCCTTGCTCACTAACCCTTAAAAACCTGCTTTGGAAATGCTGTTGTCGTTCTTCGTTTTCGCCCTGTGCTTCGTTAACCTGGGAGGAGGTGTAACTCTTTGAAAGGTGGTGGTCAGCATGTCAGTGTGGAACGCGCATTGCTCCCTGAGCCGTGAGCCTGATGACTTTATCCGACAAGTCAAATAAGTCTTGCTTCTGAGACCCTATCTCTTGTACAGCGCCATCAATTTGCAGAGAACTTTAGACCACAAAATAAGCCCCAGATACATTGGGTATCTGCCCCAAAGACCCTACAGCGCTGACAAAAAGCCTGTGGGGATAAAAATGGCTAGCAATAGATGCACACGAGCCAATGGGATTACAGTCATACCTCGGGTTGAATGTGCTTTGGGTTGAGCGCATTCGAGTTGCGCTCCATGGCAACCCGGAAGTAACGGAGCGCGTTACTTCCGGGTTTTGCCACTCACGCATGCGCAGACGCTAAAAATGATGTCACGCGCATGTGCGGAAGCGGAAAAATGCGACCCGCGCTGACATATCTTATGTTGCGTTCAGGATGCGAACGGGGCTCCGGAATGGATCCTGTTCGCATCCCGAGGTACCACTGTATAAGCATAAACATAGCGCATAGATCAAGTGTGTTGGACTGCACAAGGAGACCAGAATCCTGTCCCAACAGTGAACAGCCAGACCCTTCTGAGAAGTCAACAGGCAGGACATGAAGACGAAACCCAAAACTTTGTTTGTGCCCAGGCACCTAGTATTCGGTGCTATACTGCCACAGAACATGGAGGTTTTGTTTCTCTATCAAGCCAGCTGCCGTCCTCCAGTGAATTTGTCTAACATTACTTTTGGTTCATTTCGTTCACCCTGAATCCAATGTCTGTTCCGAATCTTGTATCCACCCTGAATTTAGTAAGTAAAGCTAGGCTGGAACTGTTAAAACAGTGAGCACTGAGCCAGTCTTCATAACCAAACTGGTGAGGTTCAACCATGGGGCACGTGACTTTGTATAGCATTCAGTAGTTAACGGTTCCTTCGGCGTGTCTTGCAATTTGGCCCATCGGCAAGTGACCGCTGTCCAGTCGACTCTGCAGCGGGCACAGTAAGTGTCGGTCAGGTTGTAGATTTGGCTGCACACCCCCAAAGCAGGCGCATGACACGGCTACCCACCCATGCCAAGCGCTGCAGAGGCCCCTGCTGTCCACAGTCACAAAAATCTCCTTTTTTCGTGTCCCAAACCTCCCCTCTCCAAATGCCAAAATCCCAGACTCGGCATAAGCTATGTGGAACGTCCTTGCTCTTCTGCAAATTTAGAATGAAATGTGGGAGTGGTTCTTGACGGTACCTGGACATGACTTCGGTTGCACACAGATGTCTGCAGTGTGAGCTGACGCCTGCCTGGTTTAGTGGCAATCAGGTCGTGTGATCTGTGGCCTAACAGCGATTGACTCACACATGCAAGTTGGTTTTTTGCATTCCTAAGCAGGCAGTAGGGACGTGGGTGGCGCTGTGGGTTAAACCACAGAGCCTAGGACTTGCCGATCAGAAGGTTGGCGGTATGAATCCCTGCGACGGAGTGAGCTCCCGTTGCTCGGTCCCCGCTCCTGCCAACCTAGCAGTTCAAAAGCACAAAGTGCAAGTAGATAAATAGGTACCACTCTGGCGGGAAGGTAAACGGCATTTCCGTGCACTGCTCTGGTTTGCCAGAAGCGGCTTAGTCATGCTGGCCACATGACCCGAAAGCTGTATGCCGGCTCCCTCGGCCAATAAAGCGAGATGAGTGCCGCAACCGCAGAGTCGGCCACGACTGGACCTAATGGTCAGGGGTCCCTTTACCTTACTAAGCTGGCAGTAAAAACAGGAGGCTCATCAGGCCCCCGATAATTCGCTGTCCGTGTTTGGTGCTTACAGGATGGATTTGATTTAAATCACTAGTCAGTAAGACTTGATTTAAATCATTTTTTAAAAAAAGAAAGACTCCGCTTCTTACTGGTATAATCTTAATATTTACAACCAGATGGAGGTTTCATTTTTGGAATAATAAATTTTCAGAGTAGTTTTTACAGTTATATCAAAAATTACTGATTTTGTTATACTATTAGAAATGCATAGACAGATAATTATGAAATCATTGTTTATATTTGGACAACTTTTCTGCTGCACTTTATTGGAAAGAAAAAATAACAATTTCCTTAATAACAATTTAAACAAATTATTTAACTAAAACAATAGCATTATATCATATGCCACTGGGCCCATCACGTCCTGGCAAATAGAAGGGGAAGAAATGGAGGCAGTGAGAGATTTTACTTTCTTGGGCTCCATGGTCACTGCAGATGGGGACAGCAGTCACGAAATTAAAAGACGCCTGCTTCTTGGGAGGAAAGCAATGACAAACCTAGACAGCATCTTAAAAAGCAGAGACATCACCTTGCCAACAAAGGCCCGTATAGTGAAAGCTCTGGTTTTCCCAGTCGTGATGTATGGAAGTGAGAGCTGGACCATAAAGAAGGCTGATGGCCGAAGAATTGATGCTTTTGAATTCTGGTGCTGGAGGAGACTCTTGAGAGTCCCATGGACTGCATGAAGATCAAACCCATCCATTCTGAAGGAAATCAGCCCTGAGTGCTCACTGGAAGGACAGATTCTGAAGCTGAGGCTCCAATACTTTGGCCACCTCATGAGAAGAGAAGACTCCCTGGAAAAGACCCTGATGTTGGGAAAGATGGAGGGCACAAGGAGAAGGGGACGACAGAGGACGAGATGGTGGGACAGTGTTCTCAAAGCTACCAGCATGAGTTTGACCAAACTGCGGGAGGCAGTGGAAGACAGGAGTGCCTGGCGTGCTCTGGTCCAGGGGTCACGAAGAGGCGGACACATCTAAACGACTAAAAAACAACAGGAATTCGTTCATATATTTTTTCAAAATATAGTCTGGCCCCCCACAAGGTCTGAGGGATAGTGGACCGGCCCCCTGCTGAAAAAGTTTGCTGACCCCTGACCTTGATGATGTCCTGGATTTCCCCACTCTGGGCTTGGCCTCACTTCCTTTCACCTTCTATATTTTGCCTTTGCGGGATCAGACCCAAGATCCATCCAGCCTCGCTGCAGCAACTCTTTGCTTTTAAGATGACAGCGGTGGGCCGAAAATTCCCCGCAGTTTCTTCCCGGGATCATCTGCAAAACAGGTGCGTGGAGAGGGGCAGGAAGGCGAAAGATCGTGCAGAAGGCGCTGAGACATTTGTGCATCGACCTTTCAAGGGCAAGGGGAGAGCAATATGTTCTTAAAAGTGGCTGTTGAGAATTAGCTTAATGAAGTCTGACCTCTGTGCCCAGTCATTTGGCAGAGGTTTCGCCAGACAAATAATGAATAAGTCCGTTCTTGTCTTTCTCTATTATTACAATCCTTTTCGGGAGGCTGAAGTGATGAGCGTGATCATTCTGTCTCTCTCTCTGCCTGAAACCACATGAGGGGAGCGATAGATCTGTGGGTGTGATTCAGGCTGAGCTTGTAAGAAGGTCTTCAACGCTGATGTCTCACTTTGAACGTTACGGATCCGTACCGCCAAGGGATGGGAGTTGTTGTCTGAAACATCTGGCTCTTTCTGTGCATTCCGCCCCCACCAGCCCAGGCATCTAATTGCGGATGATAAAATTACGGCTTTGCAAAAAATCACAAATAGCTGGGTAACTGTAGATGATAGGAGCAGCCTCCAACGGCGTTGCAGGCAAAATGTTCTCAATTGCCGTAATCTTCTGATTACAGCGGGTCACACATTGGACCAAAGGCTGGAGGCTCCTTAAACCTGTCTTAATTTCCTAATTAGGTTGCAGAAGGCTAGGCCAGGTTTATTCAAAGAGCAGTAACCTCTACAACTGGGTTGCGGTTCTGCGTTATCCGAAGAGAAGCATCACCACTGCAGCTGCCGCTTGTGGGACAAAGTGATTGGAATATTTTCTATGGACTGATAGTCTACGGACTGTTTTTTGACCACATCTCCCATCAGCCCCAGCCCAAGGCTGTGGCTGTGCTGAGTCTGATGATGATGGTGATGATGATGATGATGATGATGATGATGATAATAATAATAATAATAATAATAATAATAATAATAATAATAATAATAATATTGCTCCAAATATCTGGCTGGGTTCCCCCAGCCACTCCTGTGGCCTACAGGATATCTAAAAACATAATACAGTCGTACCTTGGTTGCTGAACGCCTTGAAACTCGTACTTTTCGGCTCCTAAACGATCAAAACCCGGAAGTGAGTGTTCCGGTTTTCAAACGGTTCCGATTGGCTGCAGCACACTCCTGCAGGCAATGGACGTCGCGCCTTGGTTTTCGAACGGACTTCCGGAATGCATTCTGTTCGAGAAGCAAGGTACAACTGTAAAGGGGAATTGTATTCTGAAACTTATGAAAGGCACCAGGTTGCAGAGGGCATTTTAGAAATCTCAAGAGGGCATTGTTCGTACATTATTAAATTACCCTGCCACCCTTCATCTGAGGAGCACAAGACTCTTTGCAATATAAAAACACAAAAATACATAACAATGCCACCCTCCCCGTTTCAAAGGCCATAGGTTGTTTAATTAGCCAAAGGCCTGGAAGAAGAGGACTGCTTTTGCCTGGTGCCTAAAGATATGCAACAGAGGTACCAGGCGAGTCTCCCTGGGGAGAACATTTCCCAAATGGGGAGCCACTGCAGAAAAGGCCCTGTTTTTGTGTTGCCACCCTCTGGACCTCTTACGGAGGAGGCACATGAAGAAAGACTTCGGTTGATGATCTCAGGGTATATATGGGAAGAAACGGTCCTCGAGGTATTGCGGTCCTGAGCCGTTTAAGGCTTTATAGATCAAAAACAGTGCTTTGAATTGTTCTTTGGGTCAAGGATTCCTGTTCTTGCTGCTCTGCTTCTTTTGCTTATGATGTTTTCTACGGGGAAACTTTGGCCAAATATTTCCTGAGCGTTGGGACTTCCGGTTTCATCTCTCTTGTTTTCTCTCCCCCTCCGCCTTTGTGAATTATTTTTAGAGTCGTTGGGAAAGCCAGCAAGATGTATCACAAAACTCAGTGCATTCGAACAGGTCCAGGTCTAGCCTCTCGGACTCTCCGCAGCAGAACGGTTCTGCAGACCCAGGTAAGAACATAACCAGCGAAAGAAGCCCTTGTGGTTAGCCAGGGTAGGACAGAGAGCACACACACACAGCCCAGTTGTAGCTAGGCTACTTCTTAAGAAGTACTTAGGCTTGCAAAGATGTGTAAGACTGAATGAGATAAGTGCTGGAGATGCAAAGGCAGAGGGAACGTTCTTTCCTATGTGGTGGACTTGTAAAAGGGTAAAAGATTATTGGGAAACGATCCATAATGAATTGGAAAAAAATGTTCAAAAGTGCTTTCCCAAAAAACCTAGAGTCCTTTCTGTTGAGGATAATTCAGACTAAAATTCCCAGGTGTCAAAAAAGGTTATTTAGTAATAATATTATATATATATATATATATATATATATATATATATATATATATATACACACACACACACACACACACACACACACACACACCCATCTGGCTGGGTTTCCCCAGCCACTCTGGGCGGCTTCCAACAGAATATCAAAATAAAATAGTCTATTAAACATTCAAAGCTTCCCTAAACAGGGCTGCCTTCAGATGTCTTCTAAAAGTCTGGTAGTTGTTTTTCTCTTTGACATCTGGTGGGAGGGCGTTCCACAGGGCGGGCGCCACTACCAAGAAGGCCCTCTACCTGGTTCCCTGTAACTTGGCTTCTCATAGCGAGGGAACCGCCAGAAGACCCTCGGCGCTGGACCTCAGTGTCCGGGCAGAACGATGGGGGTGGAGACGCTCCTTCAGGTATACAGGACCGAGGCCATTTAGGGCTTTCAAGGTCAACACCAACACTTTGATTTGTGCTCGGAAACGTACTGGGAGCCACTACTGTATGCCACTACTGCAGTCCGTGTTTTGTTAGCCCAAAAATGGAAAACAAGCGAGGTCCCAACTAAAGAAGAATGGCAACTTAAGTTGACGGAATTGCTCAGTTTCGGTTTCAGTTTCTGTTAATTGGTTCTTGTGGGAAACTTGCAGATTCTAGCTTCACCAATTAACTCCAGCTGGTGTCAATTTACTCTTGGCAGAAAGCCCAGGTCTGCTTGACCTAGAAACTACTCACTCTGATTGGTTAACGAGCAGCACTCAACTCTGTTATCAAGGGATTGCTAGCACAGTTTGATGTGAGGTGTGTTAGGAGTTAGAAGTGCTGTGTATGGTTTTGAGAGAGAAAGGTAGGATTTATTTTGCTTTTATTTGTATGCAGAAACTCTGCTGGTTTTATTTTTCCTTTTAATAAATCCTGTAAATAGTTCTTCTGAGTCTAGCTGACTAGTCATTACTGCCGCAACTAGCTTCCTCGCTGTGCAGGAAAACTCTGCTACGTTTGGGCTAAAGCCAATAGGGCTATGCCTGACACTCCAAAGTTCCATGAGGTTATGGGCATTGTGCTGCCAGCCTGAGTTGCGGTGGTGTCAGCATCAACGGCGTTGGTTCCAGTAGTTCCAGAAGTTGTTGTTCTCTGGCTGGTTCCTGACCGTGGTGAGCTGGTGACGCAGCGGACACAAGGACAACAGCTGCAGCGTGTGAGTGCTGGGTGCTGTGGTTCCTGTTTTCTCTCTCGGTGGTCGTGAGTAGCTGGTTCCGGGTTCCAGGGACATCGCTCTCAAGATGGCCTCACAACCAGTTCAGATGGCTTTTGAGCGTCTGAATGACTCCAATTACTTGCTGTGGTCGGAACGCATGCAGGCAGTGCTGCAGAGGGATCGTCTCTGGCAAGTGGTGAGTAAGTTTCCTACGAAGCCTGATGATGAAGACCTCGATAAAGACCAAAGAGCAAGGGCCACAATTGTCTTGGGGCTGGAAGATTCCCAGTTGCCGTATGTGAGGGGAATCAAGACAGCTAGAGGTGTGTGGCAAGCACTTAAAGAACTCCATGTGCGTGAGACAGCGGTTTCCAAGCTGTTCATTCGCAAGGCATTGTACAAGGCAATGTTACAGCCTGGGGTTACAATGCAGGAACACCTACACAGTTTACAGTTAAAGTTTTCTGCGCTACAGGAAAGAGACTGTGCGTTAGACCAGCAGGAGAAGGTGGCTATTATTTTGAGTTCTCTCCCGGAAAGCTGGGACAATTTAGTTTTGTCTCTAGAAGGCATGCAGGAGCGTGATTTATCAGTCAGTTACGTTACTGGGCGTTCGATTGAAGAATGGCAGAAGAGGCAAGAAAGGTTGTTGGCTGCAGAGACTTCTACTGGCGGGCGGTTTGGAAGGAGTTCTCATGCCGTGCCAGAGGTGAAGCAAGAGCAGCGTACCAGTGAGGAGTCAGCGTTTGCTGTTAGGCGTTGTTTCCGATGTGGGTCTTCAGCGCATCTAAAACGACAATGTCCGGAGTTGGTCAAGTCTCAGTGGCCGGTGCAGGAGCAGAGACGAGATCAGCAGCAGCAGCAGCGTAAAAAGAAATTCTTCAAACGAAAACAGTCGGCTCAGCTGGTGACCGGCAAGGTCAAGATTGCTGATGAGAAACAAGCGGTCTGGGTGGTCGATTCGGGAGCATCTCGCCACATCGTGAATTCAGATGAATTGTTTGTTTCCAAGAACTCAGCACAGCGCAGCCAGGTGGCTTTAGCAGACGGAAGTACTTCCGAAGTGATTTCGGGGGGTGCAGTTTTTGTTCCTTGTCTGCGTGAATGCCTGCAAAATGTACTTTGTGTGCCGTCATTAAGAAGCAATCTGATGTCTGTAGATTGTTTGCCAAAAGCTGGGTTTAAAGTGTATTTTGAAGGAGACAGTTGCATTATTAAGAAGGCTGGTGAGATTTTAGGCACTGCTAAGTCAGAGGGAGGCTTGTTTTGGCTTAAAGCAGGATCTCAAGTTGCAGCAGTAGTCAGTAAATCTCAGCCTGCAGTGAATAACAAAGCTATACATGACAACTGTGTGCACTTATTGCATAGGAAAATGGGGCATGCTTGCTGGAAAAGTGTACTAAAAATGTCTGAATTGGCTGATGGGGGTAATTTAAAGAGTTGTAACAAGTACCTTGATTGTAATGTTTGTAAAAAGGTTAAAACCCACAGAGTCTCTTACCCCAGAAGTGACAGAGTTAGTGAGTCACCGCTACAGCTGGTTCACATGGATGTAAATGGTCCATTTGCTGTAAGCAGGGGTGGATCGCGCTTTTCATTAACAATTGTGGATGACGCCACGCGTTATTCTTGGGTTTTTCCCATGAAGAATAAGGGTGACGTGTTCACTAAGTTTAAAGGCTGGGTGGCATCTGTGGAAAGATTTCTGTCCATTAAACTCAAAAGGATTCAGACGGACAGAGGTGGCGAATTTATGTCAAATGCCTTTAAAGATTGGTTACAAAAGCGTGGCATTGGGCATAGAAAAACGAACGTTTTTTCCCCAGAGGAGAATGGCGTTGCAGAGCGAAAAAACAGATCTTTACAAGATATGATGTTTGCCATGCTTGATGATGCTGATTTGCCCATGTCTTATTGGGGGGAGAGCATGCTCACCGCGTGTTATCTCCAAAATAGGCTCTTTCATCAAACAATAGGTACAACTCCATACTTTAAATTGTTTCAGAAAAAACCCAAAATTGACCATTTGCATGTGTTTGGATCAAAAGCCTGGGTATTAATTCCGAAACAAATGAGAAAGAAGGGAGATCCTAAGACCAAACAGCTAGTGTTTGTGGGTTACCAGGAGCTGGGAAAAGGTTTCCGCTTTGCTGAAGGGACAAATGGCATTGTGATCTCCAGGAATGCCAGTTTTTGTGAACATAGTGGCTGGGAGAGACTACATGCCAATACTGAGGTTTGGTTTGAACCTTCCCAGGAGCTTCATGACTCTGAAAGTAGACACAGAGAATCAGAGTCTGAGGGGGAGGAAAGTTCAGATAAGAGCTCTCAAGAAAGTGGAGTTAGCCAAAGACCAGTTGCTAAGCAACAAAAGAGAGGTCGTAGTTCTGAGGAGGAAAGTGGGTCAGAAGAAAAATTTTCTCCCAGAAGATCTAGAAGACAAAACAAAGGAGTGCCTCCGGTGCGTTTTTCTCCTGATACTGCAAATGTGTTTAGTGTAAGTGCAGAACCCAAGAGTTTTCAGGAGGTGTTAAAGTTACCAAAAGAGGAGGCAGAGCGCTGGAAACAAGCAATGGAGGAAGAGATGTCCTCTCTGAATGAGCACAAGGTTTTTACACCAGTGGCAGCGCCTGAGGGGGCAAGGATTGTAGGCTGCAGGTGGGTGTACAAAAGACTTAGGCCCGGTTAGGACATATCTAGGGTTGGAAGTGTGCTGGGCCCAAGATGGCAGCTGCCTAATTAGTCAGCAGAACAAAGTTAAACAACTACTGACTACATACAGGATGCAGGATTGCAAAGGGGCAGCGGTGCCTATGGATCCAGGTTTCATAAAAACACTTCATACAGATGAGAGTCCTGAATTTGAACACCCTGATGTATATCACTCTGTAATTGGAAGTTTATTGTATTTAGCACAGTGGTCCAGACCTGATATTAGCTATGCAGTAGGCATATTAAGTAGATTGGTCTCAAAACCCACACTAAATGCCTGGAAAGGGGTAAAACAAGTTCTGAGGTATCTCAAACAGACAATTGGCTATATGTTACAATTAAATTCTTCAGAGGATGAAATGTTGAGTTGCCACTGTGATAGTGACTGGGGAAATTTGCCAGATAGAAAATCTGTCACAGGACTAGTCATAATGGTCGGTGGAGCTTTAATCAGCTGGCGGTCACGCAAGCAAGACGTTGTAAGTGTGTCATCAACGGAATCAGAGTATGCCGCATTGAGTGAATTGTGCAACGAGGTGATTTATTTCAAGCATTTGATGGCAGATTTAAATGTAAATTGTGGAGAACCAGTACAAGTTTACATTGATAATCAGGCTTGTATAACCTTAAGTAAAACAGAGGGTTTCAAATCGCGTTCCAAACATATCTCTGTAAAATACCAAAATGTACGTTGCTGTGTACAAGACAATGTAATCACCTGTACTTATGTGTCAAGTGAAGAAAATGTAGCAGATGTGTTAACTAAACCATTGGCAAAGATAAAGAACAAGCGAATGTGCAAGGGTTTAGGTTTGCTGGAAAAATAATCTCCTACATAGGTGTATTTGGTGTTAATTGTTCAGCAGAATCTGTGAGGGGGTGCTCAGTTTCGGTTTCAGTTTCTGTTAATTGGTTCTTGTGGGAAACTTGCAGATTCTAGCTTCACCAATTAACTCCAGCTGGTGTCAATTTACTCTTGGCAGAAAGCCCAGGTCTGCTTGACCTAGAAACTACTCACTCTGATTGGTTAACGAGCAGCACTCAACTCTGTTATCAAGGGATTGCTAGCACAGTTTGATGTGAGGTGTGTTAGGAGTTAGAAGTGCTGTGTATGGTTTTGAGAGAGAAAGGTAGGATTTATTTTGCTTTTATTTGTATGCAGAAACTCTGCTGGTTTTATTTTTCCTTTTAATAAATCCTGTAAATAGTTCTTCTGAGTCTAGCTGACTAGTCATTACTGCCGCAACTAGCTTCCTCGCTGTGCAGGAAAACTCTGCTACGTTTGGGCTAAAGCCAATAGGGCTATGCCTGACACTCCAAAGTTCCATGACTTAACATATAGAACAAGAGAAGTTGCAGACTTAACATATAGAACAAGAGAACAAGAAGAACATACCGTATTTTTCGCTCTATAGGACGCATTTTCCCCCCTCCAAAAATGAAGGTTTGCGGGTAGCAGCAAGCTCCGGGAGCGATCGCAAGGCTGAGCGCAACCTCGCCTTCGCTCCCGGACCCGTTCTAAAAGCGAGGCTAAAAACGAAGCCAAGACAGTTAGCAGGATCCATCCCGCTCGCTGTCGTGGCTTCTTTGCTCTTTGGGGCTTGGGGGGGGATTTTTTTTCTTTATTCCCCCCCCCCCAAAAAAAGGAACTAGGTGCGCCCTATGGTCTGGAGCACCCTATAGAGCGAAAAATATGGTACATTTAGAGGAGATTGGAAAACATTTTTTGAATATATGGGGAATAATTGTGTACACCTGAAAATGCTGGCAGAATTAAATAAATTCAACAGTGTAAATAAGTTTTGATGGGTGTAATAACGGAATGCTGAATGGTATAGTTTTTTGTAAAATATTCAGGGATTTATGATACAGTGGTACCTCAGGTTACATACGCTTCAGGTTACATACGCTTCAGGTTACAGACTCCGCTAACCCAGAAATAGTGCTTCAGGTTAAGAACTTTGCTTCAGGAAGAGAACAGAAATCGTGCTCCGGCGGCGCGGCAGCAGCGGGAGGCCCCATTAGCTAAAGTGGTGCTACAGGTTAAGAACAGTTTCAGGTTAAGAATGGACCTCCGGAATGAATTAAGTACTTAACCTGAGGTACCACTGTATGTTAAATGAACCATGGAAAGAGAAGAAGGGAAGTTATTGATATCTTAAGGACTTTAAAATGAGTATTTTAAATTCCCAAACAGAAAATTTAATAGAAATTATATACAGAAGCTTTGATGTCTCAGACACTGGAGGCAGAGCCGTCAAGGCTGGTAGCCACGGAAAGTCCTCTCCTACTCTGTGAATTTCTCTAACCCTCTTTTAAAGCCATCCAAGTTGGTGGCCGTCCCTGTGGCAGGGAGTTCCACAGTCTAACTGTGCACTGCATGACAAAACCTTTTCTTGTATCTCGGGACTCCTGGGTTTAACCGAACCAGCCCAAAGGCTTGGAAGTGGTTCAGGGTGGGTTTTTCATAGCGCTGTGGGCATTCAGTAGGCAAAGGGATGGCAGAGTTTTTAATTGATTGTTGTCGTTGTTGTTGTCCCTAGGACTCGGTAGCCTGGCTGCATCCTACTTGAATCCTGTGAAGTCCTTTGTGCCTCAGATGCCAAAGCTGCTTAAATCCCTGTTTCCTGTACGGGATGAGAAGAAGGGCCGACAGCTGTCTCCCTTGGCGCAGCAGGTATAATAAGCGCGTGATATATGGGGAAAGGAGGAAAAAGGGAATTATGCAGAATTTCTGGTCGATACACATAATCTCCAATAGGCTTTGGGGGAGTGTGCCTATCAGGACTCCCATTTTCTGTATCCTCCAGCTATTATGGGTAATCACCCAATGGAGATTACGTATTTGGTTTTGTTGCGTTTTTATATTTTGCTCGAAGCCGCCCAGAATGGCTGGGGCAACCCATTCGGATGGGCAGCAGAAGAATAACAAAACGAATATTATTGTTATTACGACTTGGAAAAGTGCACATTTTCCCTCTCCATAAAAAGATCAGCTGGCAAATGTGCAAAGTGGCCAGTTGTTATGCATATTAACGACACAAGTTGTGTAACCTCGTAACATACATGACAAGTTTGACACAGTGCCATTGCGAGGCAGGTTGCTGACGATCTCAGAGGAGCTCACGAATCGGGTTGCAGGGCTATTGAAAGGAAAACTAAAATGTTGCCACTCTTCCGTAATAAATGCATATTGATTGAAAGTCATAACGGTATTGAGTGTTTAGTGACTCAAGCTGAAAGCTTGTGTTTGGGTCAGTGTTTGGCAATCACTGTTTCTGGGCTATTTTATGTCCCCCTTTTTACTTGACGTGCTGTTTTTGCGAGAATGTTAAATATAGTAGGAAAGGATATATTGAATAAGTATTATCCTTCCCTAACTCAAGCTAGTAACTGATGGAGCAGAGCATGTTCCGCTCAATATAGCTGGAAACTAGTTTGCAGATTTGTTTGAATCTCTTAGTTAATATTATTCCTGGTGTCCCCTTTGATCTTAGAAGAATAAAGACACAAGAGTCTGTCTGAGTAAAGTAACAAAAAGTTTACTCACATTTCAGTTCACGATTTGATCCCGGAAAGGCAGGCTTTCCTAAATAGTTACACAAAGAAACTCTTGAGTGAATCTCATATGGAGACTGAATTCGTGTGTTGCTGGCTGAGATCCAGCAGAAATAAAAATTACATTTGGAGTGCAAAATGGCTGCAGGAGAGCAGCATGGCAGCAAAAGACAGAGCAAGACAACAGCAGTGTCAGGACGAACTGGACTGGGAAAATGGCTGGAGTCAGCCACAGCCACCCCAAGTCACATGCAGGGAGAATAGAATAGAATAGAATTTATTATTTATACCCTGCCCATCTGGCTGGGTCCCCCCAGCCACTCTGGACGGCATCCAACAAAGTATTAAAATACAGTAGTGTGTTAAACATTAAAAACTTCCCTAAACAAGGCTGCCTTTAGATGTCTTCTAAAAATCTGGTAGTTGTTTTTCTCTTTGACATCTAGTGGGAGGGTGTTCCACAGGGCGGGTGCCACCACGAAGAAGGCCCTCTGCCTGGTTTCCTGTAACTTGGCTTCTCGCAGGGAGGGAACCGCCAGAAGGCCCTCAGTACTGGACCTCAGTGTCCGGGCAGAACGATGGGGGTGGAGATTCAGGTATACTGGACCGTGAATGTTTAGGGCTTTAAAGGTCAGCACCAACACTTTAATTGTGCTCGGAAACGTACTGGGAGCCAATGTAGGTCTCGGCGGCCGCTCCCAGTCACCGGTCTAGCTTCCGCATTCTGAAGCTCCAGACCAGTGGAACAGGAAGTTACACCAACTGGATTTCCCTCTAGGGTAGCAGGGAATGTTGCATTTGAACAAGAGAAGAGGAGGAGTTTGGATTTGATATCCTGCTTTATCACTACCCGAAGGCGTCTCAAAGCGGCTCACATTCTCCTTTCCCTTCCTCCCCCACAACAAACACTCTGTGAGGTGAGTGGGGCTGAGAGACTTCAGAGAAGTGTGACTGGCCCAAGGTCACCCAGCAGCTGCATGTGGAGGAGCGGGGAAGCGAACCCGGTTCCCCAGATTACGAGTCCACTGCTCTTAACCACTACACCACACTGGCATCCATTTGACTGCACCAATGGATTACACCCCACCGTTTTCGGTTTGCAAAATGCTCCAGCAAGTTCCCAAGGAGTTGCGCTGGCTCTCTTGACATTTCCCTGGTGCCGACGTCGGTTCCCCTTTCATCTCGGCATGCCTGTAGGCTGAAGCCTCACAAGCAGATGGGGCTGCGAGGGGCCGGGCCTCGAAAGCCCCCGGATCTCATTCCGTGCGTGTCTTGCCTCGGGCGGAAGATCGCTGCAAAGAGCGGCATTTCAATATCATCTTTTATTCTATTAAATCTGTAAAGGTTAGCTTTAAAAAGCAGCTCTTCGAGTTGCATATTAAGTATGTGCAATAACCCATTTCACGAGGCTGGAGAGGCACACTCGACGCAGTTCCCGGCCCGGGTCCGTGGCATTAATTACGCGGCTTCTTTCTGGGAGTCAAGAGGTAGCTTGGAGTTAACTCTCAGGAAGCAATAACCAGCGATCGGTGGGCATCTAGCACTAGGCTAGAATTTATTGAGTTAGTCTGCAGAGCATCTCAAAAGAGCACAGACTTAAATTCAGAACTTCAAAGTATGCACAACATAGTTTCGTATTAGTAATAAAATGAAACGGAAATAAAATAGGGGAGATATACACATCTTAATGTGTAGATACTCTTAGAACTTGGAAGCTCCACAACAGTTGGGGGAAATAGATTTCAAATTTATTTGTTTTTCTGTGGCTGCCCTCCAGGTCACGTAACAGGTTATTTATAAGCAACTGAAAGCTCAGTTTTTATTGCACATTCCAGAACTCCTTGTTCTTTAGCAAGGGATCTAGGTAGCTTTCTCCAATATCAGAATAAAGCAGAAGTTCAAGAATATTGTGGGGGGGGGGAACCCCCCAAAACGGCTGCTCCAAAAAAATACCTTCAGCTCACTCTAAGCGCTGTTTTGCATCCCAAAAGGTAGGATACAAATTTAACAAGCATAAACAGGTATGCAGACAGTGAGCAACAGAACTATAAAAAGGGAAGACTTTGAATCGAAGAGACAAAAGGCTCTTCATTTACCGTGTTTTTTGCTCTATAAGACTCACCTTTTCCCTCCTAAAAAGTAAGGGGAAATATGTGTGTATCTTATGGAGTGAATGCAGGCTGCGCAGCTATCCCAGAAGCCAGAACAGCAAGAGGGATTGCTGCTTTCACTGCGCAGTGATCCCTCTTGCTGTTCTGGCTTCTGAGATTCAGATTTTTTTTTTCTTGTTTTCCTCCTCCAAAAACTAGGTGCGTCTTGTGGTCTGGTGCATCTTATGGAGCGAAAAATACGGTACATGGCGGAAACTCTGTAATCCAGCTTTCAATTCAGGGTAGATTTTGGATTGTCAAAACAGAAATCAGCTAAATTCTAGTTTGCATATCATAGACTTAAAGAATTGAAGAGTTGGAAGGGACCCCAAGGGCTGTGCAGTCCACGCCCCCAGCCTCCAGCAATGCAGGAATTTATTTATTTGTTTGTTTGTCCAAAATATTTCTTTTTAAAAACAATAATGATATTTATTAAGTTTTCCATTTTAACCACTGGCATGCTTTTGAACTGCTAGGTTGGCAGGAGCTGGGACCGAGCAACGGGAGCTCACCCCGTCGCGGGGATTCAAACCGCCGACCTTCTGATCGCCAAGCCCAAAAGGCTCAGTGGTTGAGACCACAGCACCACCTGCGTCCCTATAAGGGATCTAGATAGCTACCCCCAATTTCAGAATAAAGCAGAAGTTCAATAATATAGTGGTGCTCCAAAAATTATATTTCCAGCTCACTCTTAGCGCTGCTTTGCATAAAGTGCCTTTGCACATGGCGACCTCTTTGTTGTCACGGTCGGGCTTCCAAACACGCCAGCGTCTCTCTGCACCTGCGGTTGACTTCTCCCATGCTGCTTCTGCCAGCCATCTCTGCCTGGCCTCTGCCGGCACCTGTGCTCCGATGTCTACCCATTGAACAAAACCTTTTGGGGGACCACAGGAGCTAGAATCATAGATTGCCTTGCTGGGGGCAGTTTGGACCTGGGGGGGGGGTTCCTTCCAGCTCTGCAGTTCCATGATTCACCATGCATAATTCTGCACGCCTCTGTAAGTCTGTTTTAGACTTGGAACGAACTTTGCTCTGAAGTGGCTGGGCGCCCTTTTTCGTTACGTTCTCTAGAGTTGAACTGCCACGGTTTTGTCAGTCTGTGGGCGATAAGTGAGTTTATGTGTCCATGTCCACATCTGGACAGGTATGTCTCCCTCTCACGCCCAACAGCTGGAGACTCACCCATCTCCATGTACCCATGGACACCCTTCTCGGCTGTGGCTCTGCCTGTCTTTTGGATCCACGGGGTTTACCAGAAGGAGAGACTTTGGGAATGAAATCTGCGGATTAAAAATAGAAGCCACATTTCCCATTTGGCAAGTCGCAAACAACACTAAGTGCACATCATAAATTTTACCATTGTTGCTGGAACTGATGTTACCGTAAATCACATTAGTTGAAAACGCTTCGTGCAAAATGGGATTTGGGCAGATGCGGCAGCCAATAAGTTTAATCAGCGCAGCCGGTTTTCTGTTTGAATGGAGTGTGTTCTGTCCCCTTTCCTGATTCCTGTGAGAGAGGTAGCAGTGGTGGCTGATGGCGATGATGGAGTATTTATTTATTAATTCTTTTAAAACATTTATATGCCTCCTTTCCGAGTGGCACTGTTTCACATGTCAATTTCTTTGAGTATACAACAGCAATAATAATAATAATAATAATAAAGTCTTCCCGCACCCCATGCCAGGAAGCTCAAAACATATCGGTCATTTTGTATATTGGTTTAACAAGATGTGTAGATGATTTAATCACACACATATGGAGGCATTAAAATTCCCACTAAAGTGATTGTTCTGTCAAGCCAGGCATTTCAATTTGCCAGACGGAATGAGCCCCCTTTCTGCCCCCTCCCCACTGTTTGGGGGAGGGTTTCTCCTGACCCCCTTGAGGCAATTCGGGGGGGGGGGAGATGCAGTGGGAAGAGAAGGAGGGAAGCCCCATTGCACAAGGTTTCCTCTGGCAAGACTCATTCCGCAAACCCTGCCCATGTTTCACCCAGAATAGTATTTTTAAAAGCCCATTAGAAAATACCAGTGAAATCAACAGACCTTAAAAAACAGGTAGACATAACAAGGGTATCAAAATAGCTAGACATCACCTTGCCGACAGAGGTCCGTATAGTTAAAGCTATGGTTTTCCCAGTAGTGATGTATGGAAGTGAGAGCTGGACCATCAAGAAGGCTGATCGCCGAAGAATTGATGCTTTTGAATTATGGTGCTGGAGGAGACTCTTGAGAGTCCCATGGACTGCAAGAAGATCAGACCTCTCCATTCTGAAGGATATCAGCCCTGAGTGCTCACTGGAAGGACAGATCCTGAAGCTGAGGCTCCAAGACTTTGGCCACCTCATGAGAAGAGAAGACTCCCTGGAAAAGATCCTGATGCTGGGAAAGATGGAGGGCACAAGGAGAAGGGGACGACAGAGGACGAGATGGTTGGACAGTGTTCTTGAAGCTACCAGCATGAGTTTGACCAAATTGCGGGAGGCAGTGGAAGATAGGAGGACCAGGCATGCTCTGCTCCATGGGGTCATGAAGAATCGGACACGACTAAATGACTAAACAACAACAGATCTTTGTTTGCATTCAACAGTGGTGGTACATTTTATCTAGAAGATCTTGTGACCATGGGTGGTCCCATGGGTAAGATTGCCTCCAGCAGCAAATCTTGGGTGGGGCGTTGCAGGAAGAGAGCCAGTGTGGTGTAGTGGTTAAGAGCGGTAGTCATGTAATCTGGGGAACCGGGTTCGCGTCTCCGCTCCTCCACATGCAGCTGCTGGGTGACCCTGGGCTAGTCCCACTTCTCTGAAGTCTCTCAGCCCCGCTCACCTCACAGAGTGTTTGTTGTGGGGGAGGAAGGGAAAGGAGAATGTTAGCCCCTTTGAGACTCCTTAAAGGGAGTGAAAGGCGGGATATCAAATCCAAACTCCTCTTCTTCTTCTTCTTCAAACCACGGTTCCCAAATGCCTGTGTTTTGGAACTTTTCGGCTCCCGAGCGCTGAAAACCTAGAAGTAACTGCTCTGGTTTTCGAATGATTTTTGGAAGATGAACAGCTTCTGAGCCGCATTTTTCATTTTTTCCCATTGACGTTGCAGCCAGATCCTCGGTTTTTGAACTTTACGGAAACCAAATGATCTTCTGCAGGGGTCAGCAAACTTTTTCAGCAGGGGGCCGGTCCACTGTCCCTCAGACCTTGTGGGGGGCCGGGTTTTTTGGGGTGTGTGTGTGTGGGGGGGGGATGAACGAAATTCCTATGCCCCACAAATAACCCAGAGATACATTTTAAATAAAAGGACACGTTCTACTCATGTAAAAACACGCTGATTCCCAGACCGTCTGCGGACCAGATTTAGAAGGTGATTGGGCCGGATCCAGCCCCTGGGTCTTAGTTTGCCTATCCATGGTCTTCCGGAACGGAGTAAGTTCGGAAACCAAGGTTCCACTGTATTTGGTGAAGGGCAGGATATAAATATCAAAAATAATAAAGTGGACTTGGGAGAAAAGCAATGGCAAACCTAGACAGCATCTTAAAAAGCAGAGACATCACCTTACCAACAAAGGTCTGTATAGTTAAAGCTATGGTTTTCCCAGTAGTGATGTATGGAAGTGAAAGCTGGACCATAAAGAAGGCTGATCGCCGAAGAATTGATGCTTTTGAATTCTGGTGCTGGAGGAGACTCTTGAGAGTCTCATGGACTGCAAGAAGATCCAACCTCTCCATTCTGAAGGAAATCAGCCCTGAGTGCTCCCTGGAAGGACAGATCCTGAAGCTGAGGCTCCAAGACTTTGGCCACCTCATGAGAAGAGAAGACTCCCTGGAAAAGACCCTGATGTTGGGAAAGATGGAGGGCGCAAGGAGAAGGGGGTGGCAGAGAACGAGATGGTTGGACAGTGTTCTCGAAGCTACCAGCATGAGTTTGACCCAACTGCGGGAGGCAGTGGAAGACAGGAGTGCCTGGCGTGCTCTGGTCCAGGGGGTCACGAAGAGTCGGACACGACTAAACGACTAAACAACAACAATAAATTGGAGGGAGGGTGGGTGGGTTTTTTAGACAGCTGTGAAGTGAAAGGACTCACTTTCATTTACTAGTAATTGAAAGATGGGAAGTCTCTGGGGAGTATGTGGACCGTCTCCCCCAAATCGTAGACTCTTAGGAATCTGGAGTTGGAAGGGACCACGAAGATCATCTAATTCAACCCCCTGCAGTGCAGGAATCTTTTGCCCAGCGTGAAACTCGAACCCACAGCCCTGAGCAGTCGGTGGGTGGTTGCTATTCCCACTGTCGGAGGCAGCAGGCCTCTGGCTCTTAGCTGCTGGAAATTGTAGGTGGGGAAAGAACACAGTTACTTCCAGTAAGTACCGTATTTTTTGCTCTATAAGACTCACTTTTTCCCTCCTAAAAAGTAAGGGGAAATGTGTGTGTGTCTTATGGAGCGAATGCAGGCTGCGCAGCTATCCCAGAAGCCAGAACAGCAAGAGGGATCGCTGCTTTCACTGCGCAGCGATCCCTCTTGCTGTTCTGGCTTCTGAGATTCAGAATATATTTTTTCTTGTTTTCCTCCTCCAAAAACTAGGTGCGTCTTATGGTCTGGTGCATCTTATAGAGCGAAAAATACAGTATTTGGTTGTTCCCTGTGAGAACAGGAGACTAGCCGTGCCATTGGCCTGATCCAGGAGGGTTGTTTTGGGGCTGCTTGGGGAGTATTTTTCAAAAGGAGGGCGGTGGTGAGGCCTGGCGTGAACTGGGTCGCACCCTCAAACGTGAAGCTTCCCATGGCAGGCCATTGCGAGACCCCCAGGCTGAGTGCAGCTGGGCAGGGCTCCCTGAATTCGGAAAGCTGGACAGCTGCTGATTACAGTGAAAAAAATATTGGAATACTCTAAATGATCGGTGCACCGAGGGGGCTCAGCAAGGTGACCCGTTGCTCAGGGAGCGCACTCTGTCTTACTGACGTCTTGCTGAGGCAGTAAAGAACTCAGCAGGGTTGATAGCATTAATTGATAATTACGGCCAGCTCATTGATTGGAACTTGATCGATCAGGAAGATTGCAGGGTGGGAAAGTGGGCTTTTTACTCCTTAAGAATCATATCTGTCCCACCCCAGAGCCTCTAGGTGGAAGAGCTGCCTCTTCGCCCCATAGTTTGGTGAGTTTCCTCAGACTCCAGACTCCTGTTTAATTTCGGTGGGATTTCAAAAGTTGAGCAGGTGGAGGGGGAGTTTGTGCCAAGGTCCAGAGACTCTGGGCTGTGCAGATTTCGAAAATCATGCATTCTGTCTTTTAAATTATTTTTATGCCTAGATCTAGGTTTGGAAGGGACGTCTGTGGTTGTCTAGACCAGGGGTCAGCAACCCTTTTCTGCCGTGGGCCGGTCCACCATCCCTCAGACCATGTGGTGGGCCGGACTATATTTTGGGGGGGAAATGAACGAATTCCTGTACTCCACAAATAACCCAGAGATGCATTTTAAATAAAAGCAGACATTCTACTCATGTAAAAACGCACTGATTCCCAGACCGTCCGCGGGCCGGATTGAGAAGGCGATTGGGCCACATCCGGCCCCCGGGCCTTAGTTTGTCTACCCATGGTCTAGAGCAGTGTTTCCCAACCTTTTTTGGGCAAAGGCACACTTGTTTGATGAAAAAAATCTCGAGGCACACCACCATTACAGCCCCGTGACGTCAGCGCGCAGCGTCACGCCAGGAGGGACGCACGAAAGTGTAAGTTTCAATTTTTTCCCCTCCCCCTTGCCGGGGAACCTCCAAGCTTTGGGGGTGGGGGGGAGGAGGCAGCAAAGCGAGGCAGGAAGGAGAGCGCGGCTTGGCTGGGTGAGCTTTGGCAGGGGCAGGGAATGAGAGCCGCGAGGCGGGCGCTGCGGACGGAGGCGCTGCCCGCCGAGCTCGCAGGCAGCCAGGCAGGCAGACGGCGAGAGCCCCGCGCTGGGCGGCCTCTCCTCGCCGTCGCCGCCCCGCCTCTCGCCGCCCGACTCGCCCGCCTCCCTCCAGGCAACATCTCGCGGCACACCAGGCAACATCTCGCGGCACACTAGTGTGCCGCGGAACAGTGGTTGGGAAACACTGGTCTAGAGCAGCGGTTCTCAACCTGTGGGCCCCCAGATGTTGTTGGACTACAACTCCCATCACCCCTGGGCTCTGGCCTTGCTAGCTAGGGGTGATGGGAGTTGTAGTCCAACAACATCTGGGGACCCGCAGGTTGGGAAAGGCTGCTCTAGATCAAGCAGGGTTCCCCGCCCCCTTGCAAAGTGTCCTTTCCCTACCCGCCAACTTTCTGTTTGGCCTGCCACCGATTTCCACACTCTGGAGTTTCTGGAGACGGCAGCGAGCAGAGCAGCTGGTTCTGACCCCACCCACCCCCTCCATTGGAAATTCAGGAGCGAATCTGTAGAAATAAGGACGCCGCAATTAAGGCAACCTGCTCTCGTATTCAAGTGCGTATCTCAGAAGGTACATCAAATAATTGAAAGAACTTCCTGCTCTCTAATTAGTCAGATTGAATTAATTTGGCATAATAGCATTCTTCGCGTAACTTGCGGGTTGGCTTCCGATGGAAGGGGGCCTTTCTGATTAAGCTGTTTATGCGCTGCTTAAGATTTAGGTGGAGGGGGATTCTGTTGGACTGACGGCAGCTCTTAGGATCTCTGAGGTGTTTTTGGGGGGGTCATGTGAACAGAGAGGCACCTTCTCTTTTAACCCCTTTGGTCTCGACTTCCAGCTACTGCTGCTTCTTCTCGTTTTGAATCCGTCGGGAATCCAGGCAGGGAGGTTTAGGGCTACAGCACACCCCAGCTCCAAACTCATAACAGTGTGTTTGTAGTCAGCTTCACCTGGCAGGTACGCCGTGCTGTGGAAGATGGAGGGGCGTTGTCTCCCTGTGAACTTCCTTATAGAATTAGAATCTCCCATTATTATTATTATTATTATTATTATTATTATTATTATTATTATTATTATTATTATTATTTTCCCCAGCCACCCTGGGTGGCTTCCAGCAAAATATTAAAATACAATAATTCATCAAATATTAAAAGCTTACCCAAACAGGGCTGCCTTCAGATGTCTTCTAAAAGTCAGATAATTATTATTTCCTTGACATCTGATGGGAGGGCATTCCACAGGGCGGGCACCACCACCGAGAAGGCCCTCTGCCTGGTTCCCTGTAACCTCACTTCTCGCAGGGAGGGAACTGCCAGAAAGCCCTCAGAGCTGGGCCTCAGTGTCCAGGCTGAACGATGGGGGTGGAGACGCTCCTTCAGGTATATTGGGCCGTTTAGGACTTTCAAGGTCAACACCAACACTTTGCATTGTGCTCGGAAATGTACTGGGAGCCAATGTAGGTATTTCAAGACTGGTGTTATGTGGTCTCGGCGGCCGCTCTCCCAGTCACCAGTCTAGCTGCTGCATTCTGCATTAAAATGGTACCTCGGGTTACAGATGCTTCAGGCTACAGACGCTTCAGGTTACAGACTCCGTTAACCCAGAAATAGTACCTCGGGTTAAGAACTTTGCTTCAGGATGAGAACAGAAATCGGGCTCCGGTGGCGCGGCAGCAGCAAGAGGCCCTATTAGCTAAAGTGGTGCTTCAGGTTAAGAACAGTTTCGGGTTAAGAACGGACCTCCAGAACGAATTAAGTTCTTAACCTTAGGTACCACTGTAATTGCAGTTTCCGAGTCACCTTCAAAGGCAGCCCCAGGTAGAGCGCATTGCAATAGTCCAAGCGGGAGATATCCAGAGCATGCACCACTCTGGCAGTCCAGAATAATGCCGTGTTTGGCTGCCCATGTGTTTAGGGTTGTCTTTCTTGTCCTCCTTACAGCCTGTCCCGAGAATTATGGTCCAGTCTGCCAGCGTTGATGCCACCGCAGCAAAAGTGAAGCAGGTAAGCCCTTTGCCAGGTTCTTGCTGCATCCTGCTCTTGCATCTGTGACCTGGGTAGCCCCTGGCGGAGATCTCACCTTTGCCACAGGCTCACTCAGTGGCCCTCAAAAGCTGCTGACCTCTCGCCCCGCAAAGTCCCCCTTCCACACATACTCTGACAAGGCTGACACAACCCTGTGTTTGCTGGAGGCAACATCTGCTCTTGTCTTCATATTCCTCTGGGTTAGCAGAATCATCTGGTCCTCTTGGAAGGGCTGCTCGCCTCCAGTGCCCGATTTACGTATAAGCTAAACAAGCTCTAGCTTAGGGCCCCGCTCTCTTGGGGGTCCCCCAAAAAATTTAAAGGGGAAAAAAACCTGGATGTACATTTCCAAAATATTAGATAAAAAACAAATAAAATAAAACCTACATACAGCTACAGTGTTTTGTGTTGTGTAGGCTCCTGTGATGTAAGTCATGGACCCCGCCTGCTAGCCTGCTCCCTAAAATATCCCTGGTTTGCTCATTTCTATATACAGGGTGCCCACATTCTGCTATTTATAATTATTAGTAGTTTGCACCATATATTTACACCTATTATTATTTCATGTTTCTAGAGACTAGATTATGAGTCTTTGTAAATTGTGTTTCTAAAGGAACTTTCGTTATTGCCAAATGCCAATGTGTTTGCATTATTAAGTTTGTTACGAATGAAAAATCATTTTAAGTTAGAGCTTAATCATTATTTCACTATTAATATACTTCTTCTTAATGGTATTTCACTATTAATATACTTCTTCTTAATTGTTTCACTATTAATATACTTCTTTTTAATTGCATTTCAGTTCAGCAATCACTTTGATAAAATACATATTTTGTAATGTGCAAATGGCTTTAGATATGCGGTAAAGGTAAAGGGACCCCTGACCATTAGGTCCAGTCGTGACCGACTCTGGGGTTGCAGCGCTCATCTCGCTTTACTGGCCGAGGGAGCCGGCGTACAGCTTCCGGGTCATGTGGCCAGCATGACCAAGCCGCTTCTGGCGAACCAGAGCAGCGCACGGAACCGCCGTTTACCTTCCCGCCAGAGCGGTACCTATTTATCTACTTGCACTTTGACATGCTTTCGAACTGCTAGGTTGGCAGGAGCTGGGACCGAGCAACGGGAGCTCACCCCGTCGCGGGGATTGGAACCGCCGACCTTCTGATTGGCAAGCCCTAGACTCAGTGGTTTAACCCACAGCGCCACCCGCGTCCCTTCTAGATATGCATCAGGTCCATAAATTACCATATAGCATATATTCAACACAGTGGCGTTGTTGACAAAGGACAGCTGGAGATATAAAGGGCCCCATTACCTTCAGTAGCTTAGGGCCTCATGAAACCGAAATCCGGCCCTGCTTGCCTCCCGTGTGATGGGGCATCTTAGAATCATGGACTAGAATTGTAGAGTCGAAAGGGACCCCGAGGGTCATCCAGTCCAACCCACTGCAATTCAGGAATCGAACCCACAACCATAAGATAAAGAGTCTCACGCTCTACGGACTGTGCTATCTTTCCAAGTCCCTTGCTTGAGCCCTCCCGATACTTACCTCCCCGTTCCCTGCAAAAGAGGGGGTTGTGGACTGTAAAGTCATCTTAACAGGGAACAGTTTGGCAGGAGCGATTGATTCTTTGGAGTTTGTCAATGCTGTTGCCAAGATATATATATCACCAGGATGGGCTGTTAATCTTAGCAGGTGCTGTTAACTCTGTACCTTGCAAGTTTGTCCTGCCGCAGTTAACACATTTGCGAAGGGCTCTGAGTTTGGAGCGCGGGACTCTGCACATCCTGGCGCCTGGCTTGCGCACGAGTGATTTATCCCTCCAGCGAATTTAGCCAAATAACTAAGAGAGACTTATAGATCTGGCTTGTTTTCCCCCGTTCACATAAATCGCCCTTTTCAAACAGCAGGTGACCGTTCCCGTAATATAAATAATATTTCAGTAAATAATAGGGGGCATATTTATTGTGCTCCATACATTTGTATATTAATCCTACCAGGCCTTTCTGGAAGAAATTGGCTATTTGCAAAACTGGCTGCTAATGCACTGGGAGTTCAGATAATCCGCAATCTCACCGGCGTGTGTTGCTAACTCTCTGTGAATCATTTGGGCTCTGGCTTCTGTAATGGGTGCATGCCTGAGCATTTTGAATTATGAAATGTAAGAGGATGCTGCGCAGATTTGTGGCCTGTTCTGAACATCTAAATCTTAGAGTGTGTGTGTGTGTTTGTTTGTATGTGTGTGTGTGTTAAGAACAGGTCTCAAGGTTTTTGAAAAATGTTTTGGGCCTCCTGCTGACAGTCCGCAACTCTTTGGAGCGCATCTGGAGCTTTAAGAAACGGTTGTGGACACCGCAAAAATACCCATTTCACAGAAGTTGGCAGTGCTCAGAACCACCACCCTCGAATGAAAAGCACACAACAAACCTCTGCCCTCCTCAAAAATAAATAAAAAACACTGTAAGATAATAACAGCAGCCAAAAGAAAGAAAGCACCCCCGCTCCCAGCTCTCAGTTTTTAAAATTAAAAAATTGGCAGAGGAATTTTGGTGGACCATCAGGAGTGATGTCTGAAGTTGCTACCCTGGAGAAGGCAGCTTCAGATGCTGTGGGAAATGCAGATAAGCCATTGCTCCCTCGAGGCCAGGGATTGAGAAATGTTTGGCCAAGACGGGCGTCTCACACTTCTTTTTGGCTCTATGAACTCATCCCTGGTGCCGCCTAACCTTATAAAAAGAATTGCTTGGAATAGCCTTTTGCAAGACCCACTAGGGGAAATGATAACACAATACAATTCGAAACGGTATGAGTGTCTCTGTGTGCCATAAGCATCTCCTCCCAACCCAGATATCACCCAGACCGGCTTTTGAGCTGCCACACCCTGCTTAGAAGCTTCCCAGAAGGAGCCATGGGAAAGAGAAAACCAGGCTTAGATCGTACACGGCGAAGCCTCCCTCTTAGGCCTGCCTTTTCCCTCTGCTTCTCTATTGTTGTCGTTTAGTCGGGTCCAACTCTTGACCAGAGCACGCCAGGCCCTCCTGTCTTCCACTGCCTCCCGCAGTTTGGTCAAACTCATGCTGGTAGCTTCGAGAACACTGTCCCACCATCTCATCCTCTGTCGTCCCCTTCTCCTTGTGCCCTCCATCTTTCCCAACATCAGGGTCTTTTCCAGGGAGTCTTCTCTTCTCCTGAGGTGGCCAAAGGATTGGAGCCTCAGCTTCAGGATCTGTCCTTCCAGTGAGCACTTTGGGCTAATTTCCTTCAGCATGGAGAGGTTTGATCTTCTTGCAGTCCATGGGACTCTCAAGAGTCTCCTCCAGCACCAGAATTCAAAAGCATCAATTATTCGACGATCAGCCTTCTTTATGGTCCAGCTCTCACTTCCATACATCACTACTGGGGAAACCAGAGCTTTAACTATACGGACCTTTGTTGGCAAGGTGATGTCTCTGCTTTTTAAGATGCTGTCTAGGTTTGTCATTGCTTTTCTCCCAAGAAGCAGGCGTCTTTTCATTTCGTGACTGCTGTTACCATCTGCAGTGATCATGGAGCTCAAGAAAGTAAAATCTCTCACTGCCTCCATTTCTTCCCCTTCTATTTGCCAGGAGGTGATGGGACCAGTGGCCACGATCTTTTTTTTTTTGATGTTGAGCTTCAGACCATATTTTGCGCTCTCCTCTTTCACCCTCATTAAAAGGTTCTTTAATTCCTCCTCTTCTTAGCTCCTGCCAAATAACACTAAAAATACTGCCAGCAAGCCAACCGCAGGTGCTTTCATGTTTCCTTCCCCCCCGAAATAATTTTTACACATACACATTTGGAAATTCCTCCGAATCTCTGGACTTCCCACCTTCCCCTCTGTGAGTCCTATTATTAAACCTTTTCTACTGCATCTTTTTCAATAATCCATATTTTATATAAATCCATTATCTCCATAGCACTTGCTACATTACGAGTGTCATTGCACACCTGCTAATGTTTCCATCTGCTTACAATGGTCTCCAAGATAAATTATACATTTCCCCCATTCTTTGTTAAAGTTTTGGTCGTCTTGGTTCCTGATCTTCCCAGCCAGTTTTGCCATTTTGGCAGAGTCACAACAGTTTAATTTGCCATTCCTCTCTGGTAGGGACTTTATCTTCTTTCCATCTCTGGGCTGATAGCATCCGTGCAGCTGTTGTTGCATACATAAAAGTCTTTTCTGCTCCTTTGGAATATCGGTACCTGCAATTCCCAATAGAAAAGCTATGGTTTTTTTATATAAAAGTTATTTAAAACATTTTTTTGATTCATTATACATCACAGGCACGTCAAACTCCCAAGAGACTACGATCCACTCCCAGTATAAAGAAACTGTCAGTGATCTACCCATTTTCATTGCCAAGAGTTGAGGAATATTTTTAAGATTGACCCACAATTGTTGAGCTTTTTTGGGGGGGTCCAGAGTTGTTGAGCTTTGGGGGGGTCGACCTAGAGCACCCCTGCAATCAACGGTAGATTGCGATTGCGATTGACCTGTTGGACATGCTGTTGCGAATTCTCCGCAGTGCTTTAGCAGAAATGCTCAGAGTTCCAGGTTCTTCAGTGCAGTATATTTATTGTGAGCTATGTATATAAATAAGGGACGTGGGTGGCGCTGTGGGTTAAACCCCAGAGCCTAGGACTTGCCGAATAGAAGGATGGCGGTTCAAATCCCTGCGACGGGGTGAGCTCCCGTTGCTCAGTCCCTGCTCCTGCCAACCTAGCAGTTCTAAAGCATGTCAAAGTGCAAGTAGATAAATAGGTACTGCTCTGTCGGGAAGGTAAACGGCGTTTCCGTGTGCTGCTCTGGTTCGCCAGAAGCGGCTTAGTCCTGCTGGCCACATGACCTGGAAGCTGTACGCCGGCTCCCTCGGCCGATAAAGCGAGATGAGCACCGCAACCCCAGAGTCGGTCACGACTGGACCTAATGGTCAGGGGTCCCTTTACCTTTTTATATATATAAATATCTACAGGCTATAATACACGAGCACTTCATACAGTCAAACAGAGTACCTGGTTGCACCTTAAGGCAAATGGGAAGGCCTTTCTATCTCTTATCTCTCTCTGACCACACTCTTCTACACCACACACTTACTGCTGGACAGGTTTCCCTTTTAAACCGATGACAGCACATTACTGCTGATTCTTTCTGATCCAGCACTCCAGAGAAAGTATTGCAGGCTGATTGCATCAGCTAGCAAACTCAAGCCTGCAGACTTACTATCTCACACAGCATTCTGTGACTCCCGATACAGAATTTTTTATTACCTTCTCGGTGCTTTGCTGTTTCCTAAACAGGTTGTAATTCTGGCCTTTCCGTTTGTGCTCTAGGTCTCCCAAGGGGAAGGCGCCAAGGAGCCCTTTGAGGTGGCCGCGCAGTTGACGGAGCCTGACCAGACCCCCGAAAGGACCCCCAAAGTGCCTCCACAGCCGCCCACGGCCGACATTCAGGCGCAGGATTCCCAGGACGGCCCGCCCAGCCCCCTGAGCGAGGCGTCCAGTGGCTATTTCTCCCACAGCGTTTCCACAGCCACCCTTTCCGAGGCGCTCGCGCCGGGGAATGACACCCAACTCCCGGCTGGCGGGCAGACGCCCGCCATGAGCGACGTGACGCAGCCAGCTCCGGCCGCCCAGACTGGGGCCGCCGTGGATGTGCTGGTGAAACCGTGTCTCGCTTCCTCTCCCGAGCCTTGCGTCCCTCCTCAAGCGAGAGATGACCCGGTCACCCCCGGCCTTAACAAAATGGACCAGGCAAAAACTAAGGGTGACGGAGACCGAGGGCACAACGATGGCACCTCGAAGCCAAAGCCCGTGGCCTCTTCTGCAGTTCCGACCGAGGACAGCCCTCCTTCCTCCCCGTCAAAGAACGACTCACAGGCGACACAGCGGTCTGGCGCTCCCTCAGCTCGGAGCCCCCCTTTGGAAACCAAATCTCTCCCCGACGCAGGACTTTCCAGGTCTCCGGTTCTGGCCGAGCCATCACCTCAGCCCGGCGTCGCGAGCTCCCCGTTCAAAATCCAGAGAGTCCGGACGTCGGAGCTGAGGTCCTTCTCCAGCATGCTGGGAGGAGAGCCAGCGGGGTTCTCAAGTTCCGAGGAGGCGGGAGAGGAGAGAGAGGGGCGGAGCCCGGAAAGCCCCGACCAGAACAATGGCACAGCAGCCAGCACCTCCGAGGAGAAGCCGGACGCCACGTCCGACTCGGAAGAAACCAACGAGGTCCCGGACTGGCTGAAAGAGGGCGAATACGTGACCGTCGGTACGAATAAGACCGGGACCGTGAGATACGTCGGGCCGACCGACTTCCAGGAGGGCACCTGGGTGGGAGTTGAGTTGGACATGCCGTCAGGTAAGCGTGGCTGGGGAGGTGATGGGGTGTTTTGCAGGGTGGTGGCCGGTCTAGGGCAGGAGCCACTTCCTCAGGACGGAGGAAGCCTCCATATCAACGAGATGGAGAGAACTAACTCTGAAACTCACCTACAGGTGGTACCTAACACCAAGGAAACTAGCGCTAATACGCCCAGGAACCTCACCAAAATGCTGGAGAGCGTTCACCTCCACAGGCACGTACATACACATGTGGGGGAATGCCCCAAAATCCAACTGTTTTGGACATACAAGAAATATGTAAAATAATTAAGCAAGTATTAGAAATCACCCCAGAACTGGCCCTACTAAACATATTCCAAGACAATAATGCCCACTTACACCACAAAGAACTCATAACCCACCTACTTTCAGCAGCCAGAAACACCATAAGCAGACACTGGAGAGACCGTCAGGAGTAAGCATGGACCAATGGTACCAGATAGTATGGGAAACAGCCTTACTAGAAAAATTAACTAATAAACTGAAACTGACATGGGGACAAATAGAAGAAGATATCTTCACCCCATTATGGCTCCCCTTTATCACATATACAGCCCAACAAGACGACGACAAGAATCCACCAACAGCATAAGAATCAATATGGCTAACCTGATTGAAAAACACCCACCCACCCCACTCACACATGAAAATAAAGTTCAACACAGCCAATCACAAACAAGCAACCACATCCTAGGCCAACCACAATTTCTCTCACCACCAAAGGAACACAAGCGAATAGCAAAGAGAACCTGCACAAACGATGCTGACATAAAAAGCCACACATAGATTAAGCAAAATAGAAATATCGCCTCCGGACTCTACCCACCATGGCCCCCTCCACCTCTTCTCCGCTTTTTTCTTCCTAATGTTGCAACAAATGAAACTGACCTATGGAAAATGTAACTTGAAAAAAGAGACATTGGGGGGGGGGAACAAAACGGGGGAAGCCTTGGCACAGATTTGCTGCGGAAAGCGAGAGAGGCATCTGCGGAAGAAATGGCCTTAGCGGGTTCAAGCACGGAGGCTCACGCCAAGTTCCCAGTTGGCAGAATATAATCAGATTTGAATTGGTCAGGCTTTGTCCGGTAATTTATTTATTTAGGCAGTGGAACCTTTTGAACGTAATCTGTTCTGGAAGACCGTTCGACTTCCGAAGCAGTCAAAAACCAAGGATCAATGGACGGCCGGCAAAATCTATTGGAAAAAATGGAGAAACGGGCCTCGTTCAACTTCCGAAGTGCATTCGAAAACGGAAGCAATGACTTCCGGGTTTTCGGCGTTTGGGTTCCGAATCGTTCAGCTTCCGAAATGCTCGAAAACCGAGGTTCCGCTGTATTAAATTTGTGTGCTTCAGAACTTGGCCACCGTTAGCGTGATCTCTGAATCCTTACCCTCTATTAGCAATTTTAAACGTTGAGGTTCAGACCCACTTGGAATTTTCCTTCCAGTAGCACCTTAGAGACCAACTAAGTTTGTTCTTGGCATGAGCTTTCGTGTGCATGCACACTTCTTCAGATACACTGAAACAGAAGTCACCAGACCCTTACATATAGGGAGATGGGTGATTGGCTGATAGGTGTGGTAAACCTGTTGACGACTGTTAACGACTGCAATTGGTCTTACAGGAAAAAGCAAGGGATGAGATGGCCAAAAATAGCTTTATCATGTATAATGAGATAAGAATCCAATGTCTCTATTCAGACCAGGTCTCTCCATGGTTTTAAGTTTGGTAATAAGTTGCAATTCAGCAACTTCTCTTTCCAGTCTATTTTTGAAATTCTTTTGTAACGTGACAGCTACTTTGAGATCTTTGATAATGTCCTGGGAGATTGAAGTGTTCTCCTACTGGTTTCTCTGTCTTGTGATTCCTGATGTCAGTTTTATGTCCATTTATCCTTTGACATAGAGGGACACGGGTGGCGCTGTTAGTTAAACCACAGAGCCTAGGGCTTGCCGGTCAGAAGGTCAGCAGTTCGAATCCCCGTGACGGGGTGAGCTCCCGTCGCTCGGTCCCAGCTCCTCCAACCTAGCAGTTCGAAAGCACTTCAAAGTGCAAGTAGATAAATAGGTACCGCTCTGGTGGGAAGGTAAACGGTGTTTCCGTGCGCTGCTCTGGTTCACCAGAAGCAGCTTCGTCATGCTGGCCACATGTACAAGCTGTACAATGAAGCGAGATGAGCGCCACAACCCCAGAGTCGGCCACGACTGGACCTAATGGTCAGGGGTCCCTTTACCTTTATCCTTTGGCGTAGGGTTTCGCCTGTTTGTCCAATATAGAAAATATAGAGTGGATAATAAATTATACATTTTGGACAAAAGTTTCTCTTTGTGAAACCTCTTCTTTTCTCTCCCCCCCCCCCCAGGCAAGAATGACGGTTCGATCGGAGGGCGGCAATACTTCAAGTGCAATCCAGGCTACGGGCTCCTCGTGAAGCCCAGCCGGGTCAAGAAAGCCACGGGTCCGGCCAGGCGCCGGAGCGCCGGGACGAGACTGCAGGGCGGGGGCAACCCCGAACAGCGCAAGAGCGGCACCTTCTCGGGCTCGGCCTCCAACCTCGCTTCCCTGACCGCCTTGGCCAAAGCGGAAAAGACCCCCAGGAACGCAGAGAACCGGAAGTCGTGGGCCAACTGAGCGGCCGGACACTGCCTTGCGAGAAACCGACAGTTCCTGGAGAGCGGCCTTACTTTGCACAACAAAACAAAGCCGGCGGGGGCAGTTGCAGGGCCCGGGGGTGGGGGTGTTCGTTCTTTCCTTGGGTCGTCGGTTGACTTCTTGCCATGAAGGGGCATCGGCATGTTGCTCCTGATGCAAACGGCGACCCTTTTCCATCCCTCTCTTCACCCCCTGCCAGGTGATGTTAAAAAGAAAAAGCCATCTGCCATCGTGACTTCACAGATTTCCAGCCCTCCTGCAAGAGGCAATGTTCACGGAGCCTCTTTTTTAAGGAAATGCACTGTTGTTCAGGGCCTCACCCTTAAACCACGGGAGAGAGAAGAAGAGACTTGTGTGTCCTGGCGGATGGCGGCTTCAGAGAAACAGTGCCTGGCTTGAGTATTTCTCTCTGGTCTTTTCGTCCCTCTTGCCGGCATCGCTGGGAAGGTATCGCCCCTCGCTGCACTGGGACGAGGCTTTTTGGGGGCTGGCCAGTTGGGTGGTGGGTTGTCCCGTCCCCCCCAAAGAAAATGCCTGAATCTTTAAAAGCAAAGGCACCTTGCAGCTAGCTGACGACACTGCTCTAGTGCTTTTTCTATTTAAAGGAGAAAAAGAGACTTTTCTCTGAGACCCTGCTTGGGTTTTTAGAATTTATTATTTTGGCATGCCCTCTGGTGCTACTGTATTTATGAAACCAGTTCCCTGTACGGTTGGTTGAAAGTTTGGTCTCTGGGGGGCTTCCTCCTTTGCGGCGTTGACGTTTAATCAGTGTGTAAAGCAGATTCCCACCCCCATCTCTCCCCCACCCCCCAAAAAAATTCTATGGTATTTATTTCTTATTTATTGCTAAAAGAATGATAGCAGCACAGCCCTTGCGATTTGCAATCAGCACGCCGCCCGCCAGCTTGCACCAACCTCTTTGCACTGCTCCACGCAGGTTTCCCTCAACTGCTCTCCTTCCCGTCGAAGAATTAAAACGTCTCTCCAGATTTTAAGCTGGCAATCGGACTGAGGTGTGTAGTTTCTGCGGCTGCATTGAGCCCAGAACAGAACCGCTTCGTGGCTCACTCAGCTCAATGCAACCCCCCGAACCACAGATGGAGGCTGGGAAAATTTCACAGATTCCCAGTGGCCTAGAAAACACCCCCCCCCAAGAAAACCTCTTTTGAGCTGAAGGCACAGAGGAGGTTGTAGAGTCCTGCAAGGGTCCCGTGACTGTTGAGCTGCCTTAGTCGGCCACCGCGAGTGCCCTTGCCTGTTTTATGCTTCCCCACTGAAAGGGGAAGGACACAAGCAGTGGCCTGCTAAAACTTGGAGCTGATTTCCTGTTGCCGCGTGCATTCGCAGGGGGTCCCCCTCACCCCCCCATTCTGCAAGAGCATCTCCCGCAAGCATGCGCGGCGGTAATCTTGCGAGTGGACCTTGCTCCTCGTCGATCCTTCATTTCTGCCCTGAACCCCTTCCAAAATTTCTGGGATTTCCCGTGGGCAAACACCGTTGCACTCTGGCTCTCTCGCTGTCTTTTGGCTTGCCGAAGGAGAGTTCGAGAACCTCAGCCTAGCTGTGGGTGCATGTGAGTTGGTGACTTTTTCTCGCGCAGCCTCCCCGTTCTTCCTCTCTCCTTCCCGTGCGCTTGCGCAGCCAGGTTGTGCCTTAATCATCCAGCCGGAAGGGAAAAGCCCTTGCGGAAGGATGTGCGGACGATTTGGAAGGAAAGGCAGAGTGCTTTGCAAGCAGGTTCAGTCGGCAGCATTATCCCCTGCGACAGACGCCCTTCCTGACACCCTGGAGAGATGCTGCCAGCCAGTGTAGACAATACTGAATCCGATGGACCAACAGCCTGACTTGGCAGAAAGTGGGTTCCTGTATCTCCTTTGCAGGAGATGCCCCTGCCGACTGGACTCTCATTTGGCCCTGGAACGAGCGCAAATGTGATCATAGAATCATAGAGTTGGAAGAGACCACAAGGGCCATCGAGTCCAACCCCCTGCCAAGCAGGAAACACCATCAGAGCACTCCTGACATATGGTTGTCAAGCCTCTGCTTAAAGACCTCCAAAGTAGGAGACTCCACCACACTCCTTGGCAGCAAATTCCACTGCCGAACAGCTCTTACTGTCAGGAAGTTCTTCCTAATGTTTAGGTGGAATCTTCTTTCTTGTAGTTTGGATCCATTGCTCCATGTCCGCTTCTCTGGAGCAGCAGAACACAACCTTTCTCCCTCCTCCATGTGACATCCTTTTATATATTTGAACATGGCTATCATATCACCCCTTAACCTCCTCTTCTCCAGGCTAAACATGCCCAGCTCCCTCAGCCGTTCCTCATAAGACATCGTTTCCAGGCCTTTGACCATTTTGGTTGCCCTCCTCTGGACACGTTCCAGTTTGTCAGTGTCCTTCTTGAACTGTGGTGCCCAGAACTGGACACAGTACTCCAGGTGAGGTCTGACCAGAGCAGAATACAGTGGCACTATTACTTCCCTTGATCTAGATGCTATACTCCTATTGATGCAGCCTATTGATGTTCAGATAAGAAGCCGTGTGGGTCAGGAAATGGTCGGCTGTGGAAGACTGAGGGGGCAGGCAGGCACCAAGCGGAGAACTGGCAGACTTGACTTGGCATCGTAGAACAGTAGAGTTGGCCGGGACCCTAAGTGGTCCTCTAGACTAACCCCTTTTAACCACAGCTAACAGGGGCGCTCTTCTCCAGACAGACAGAGAAGGAAGACTAAGGTGCATAGTATTTTCAGTGATGCATGCACCACTACAAAGGGCGAAGGGGACTGGAGATAAATGAATACTACAGAGAAAGGAGTCTTAAAGGCCTCTCTGGACATTCTGTGGATCAAGAAAACCCAGAGGCTTTAGATGCGTAAGAGACGGTGGCAGCGCAGAAAGGGGGTGTCTTTGGAGCAAGCCGAACTCCAGGACTGAGGGGGCAAGAGTATAAAAGCAGCTGGTTCCCTATGCCCCCCCACCCCTCTAGGAATTTTAATAAAGCACACTTGGGGGGGGGGTTAGGAAAATATTTCACCATTGCGTCTTAAAGCGCCTCCTTGAGGCTTTCTAACTGGAGGAGAAATGCTCCACACGAGCTACAATTGCCCCCCCAGCACAGCTTCAGAGAAATGAAATGAGTGCCAAAATCTAGGCGTTTTAATATCCAGGCAGGGTTTTATTGAAAAAAGAAAAAAGTTCTGCAGGGGAATCTTTCAAACCTGTCAGTCGTGATCCTTAAAGAATGAAGCCCACCTGAGTCCCGTGGAAATTGGTAATGCTGGGTTTTGTGACTCAATGAGGGCCAGTAGTTTGCCTGTTAAGTGGACGTTTCTAGGATTCCACGTTTAGGTTCCTACACCCTGCAGTCCTCCCTCGGGGCTGCTGTGCCGAACAACACAAGCGGCAACGGTTTTCCCACCGCGGCAACGGGCATCCTTAACGAACTTACCATTACCTTCCTGCTTATTTCCGGCATGTGTGAGGAATCCCAGGTGAGCCGAGGCTTGCTTGGCAGGTAAACCTGCCACGCTTCCTGCCCCTGGGTTTTGCCAGAATTTTTCATGCACTTTACAAAGGGGAAAGGGCGCTGGTTGGGCAAGTTGTGTTGGCAGCCCGTAAGCCAGAGGACGCCTTTGAGACCAGCCTTTGCCAACCTGATGCCCTCCAGTTCTTTAGGGCTACAGCTTCCATCAGTCCCAGCCAGTTCAGAGGGCACCAAGTTGGCAAAGGCCTCTTGAAACCTTTGCGGTTCTCTGACTCGGGGGCAGCCTCCTTCTAACCCTTTGACACTTTTGCCCTTCCTTTTATATTTAATTCATTGTCTGAGCTCAAGAGCCCTTTGCGTAAAGAATAGCTTTCAAGAATGATTGGGATCAGGACTCGAGGCAGTGAAATAAAACGGCTTGTTGCAATTAAAAGCCCTGCTGTGGGTACTCGTGCGGTTTTCTGGATCATGCCCCCCCCCCCGGTCTTTTCAACAAGACGTAATGTCCTTTCCTTTCGTCTTGCATTAACTGCTCTTTAAAAAACCCCAGAACAGGTCTGCTTTTTCCAACAAATTGTGGCAGCTCTTAAGCCAGAGCGCCACTGGCAAGTTGTTTTTCCACGTTAACAAGGAAATGCAAGCTTGCGCCACCCATTTGCACGTGGAACCGGGCTTTGAAAGATAGACGTCTCTTCGGAGCTCCGCCTGCAAAAATAACCATTTTTCTTTTTTATATCATGGAGAAAGGGGTTTCTACAGTACGTTCAATGGGTCCACCGTAGAATTATCCACCGCTAAGACTTTGAAGTTCAAATACTTTTTTTAAAAAAAGTGCAGTTTCTTTGGGTTTGCAGCTGTGTACTCTTTGCTTGCATCGAAAGCTTTTATATAGTTGAATTGGGGGTGCTGAACACATGGGACACTGCCCCAGTGGCTTGTACTTCCGGCTTCCTTTTAACCAAGCCACAATTCCTTCAACTGTGCCTTATCGGTTTGACAGCTGGCTTGCCCACTGAACCAGGGATTGCGAACCTCTGACCCTCCAAATGGGACTCCCAGCACCCACCAGTCTCAGCCAGCCCTGGCCCCTGGGTTCCCCAGTCCTGCTTTTAAGACAATAGCAGGCACTCCCAGGTCTGTAGGGCCAACGAGTTGGCTGGAGAGATGGTTTTAGAGGAACGACCTCCCTGTTGTTGTCATCATCTCGAAATGTGGAAGGTTTTCTTTAGCACCACTTTCCAGCTGGGGCGCTTCATCGACACCAGCTCCATTAGCAGGCTGCGTCCCAGTAGAATCGCAGAATTGTCGTGTCGGAAGAGGGACCCCCACGGGTCATCTAGCCCAACCCGCTGCAATACAACCCTGCCTTTCTTCAGCCAGCTCTGTCGCGGCCGTGTCTTGTTCCAGTATCTCTGAAAGAGTTTCCCCAGGGCTGAGGCCAAAGGCCCCACCCAAGGTGGCGGCGCCAGCAACCTGCCGCCATTTTGTGTGCGCGCCAGGTATAGAATGGTAGCTGCCAAGGAGGTAACACCCAGTGGGAATTTTACTTGGCAAGAGTCATGGGCAGACGTTTTGGGTGATCTGATTTAACACGCAAATTCATCCCAAATCTGCTACGAGTCGGAAAGCGGCCTGATTCTTGCTCCCCCACCGCAGACACACTTAAACACTACACATGAGCACAAGAGGCGTTTGCCAAGGCGGCAACCTTGGCTCTGTGCAGAATGCGTCCCCATGTGGTCATGATTCCAGGGTCACTAACTCTCCCTCTCCCGTCTTAGGGAGGGGAGCGGGCTTTCAGAGTTAACTACTTTCCGTTGATTTGTGTTGTGATCTTTACTTCTTTGTAAATGTAGGGAGACTGTATATAAAGGACGGATGTTTAGCTGGTTTCGGAAGTGTCTGTTGGTTGTACCTTTTTAAAATGTGCTAAAAATCCAAAGATAAATTGTAATGAAGTGTAAAGTTTTTAATGCTCTCTTGTATCATACTAAACTTGTAATATTGTACCATACCTGTGACATGATGTACCTTACCTAAAATAAAAACACCTCCTTTACGTTAAGCCTCGAATCCTCGCTCGCTCTGTTTCTCCCTCCCTCCCAGACTTGAGACCTCCGGTTATTAGGGAGGTATATAAATTCAAAAAATAAATAAGAATAGAAGCCTGCTTGCCTGGCCAAAGCACTGCAGATCTGCTGGGTTAAGGAAACCCAAGCAAATAGGTATCAGTGGAGGAGTCAAACAGGACCACCTGGCCAAAGTTCTGTGCTTAAAGAGGAAATCCAGATTTATTTATTGTCCCGGATGTGTTCCATGAAGTGAGCATGTTTTTATTCTTTCCCTTGCCCAATTCACTCCGAAGTTTTCGCTAGTTGTGTGGAAAATATAGCAGTGGCTGTGCAGGGAACGGAAGTGTCTCTCTAATCCAGGGGTCAGCACACTTTTTCAGCAGGGGGCCACTCCACCATCCCTAAGACCTTGTGGGGGGCCAGACCATATTTTGGAAAGAAAAAAATGAACGAATTCCTACACCCCACAAATAACCCAGAGATGCATTTTAAATAAAAGGACATATTCTGCTCCTGTAAAAACACGGATTCCCAGGCGGTCCGCGGGCTGGATTTAGAAGGCGATTGGGCCAGATCCGGCCCCAGGACCTTGGTTTGCCTACCCATGCTCTAACCCTCCTCCCCATCAACTAAAAACTTTTGCTTTCGGTGAGAGCTCAGTCAGTAGAGCATGAGACTGACTCTCAGGGTCGTGGGTGAAAGATTCCTGAATCACACTGGGAGCCAGTGTGGTGTAGTGGTTAAGAGCAGTGGACTCGTAATCTGGGGAACCGGGTTCGAGTCTCCGCTCCTCCACATGCAGCTGCTGGGTGACCTTGGGCCAGTCACACTTCTTTGACGTCTCTCAGCCTCACTCACCTCGCAGAGTGTTTGTTATGGGGGAAGAAGGGAAAGGAGAATGTTAGCCGCTTTGAGACTCCTTAAAGGGAGTGAAAGGTGGGATATCAAATCCAAACTCAAATTGCAGGGGGCTGGATTAGATGATGCTCAAGCTCCCTCCCAACTTTGAATTTTTTGATTCTATAACTTCAGCAAGTTTTGCTAACATTGTGCCTTTTATTCATAGGGGATAGAAACTTGTAAGGTGGTTCTTAAGATGACTGTGGGTCATTACACTTCCATGTACCTGTGAAATTGCAGTATACAGACACATGCACTGCAACACTATTTTACTTTAAATAAATTAAAAAATTGTCCAGTAGCACCTTAGAAATCAACTAAGTTTGTTCTGGGTATAAGCTTTCGTGTGCATGCACACTTCTTCAGATACACAGGGTGATTCCTTGTAGAGTTGTTCCGTGCAGAGAGTTCCTCCTTTGTTTGCTTCTGTTTTAGGGAAGTTTTTAATGTGTGACATTTTGATGCATTTTTAATCTTTGTTGGAAGCCGCCCAGAGTGGCTGGGGAAACCCGGCCAGATGGGTGGGGTACAAATAAATTAATATTAGTATTAGTATTTATTTTAGAGTACAGAACACTGATCAGATGTTTGAGCAGCTTCTTTAGAAAGTGTGACATAGTTTCTTTGCATATTTAGTAGGATAGGTGGATTGTAAGTAAAGGTAAAGGGACCCCTGACCATTAGGTCCAGTCGTGGCCGACTCTGGGGTTGCGGCGCTCATCTCGCTTTATTGGCCGAGGGAGCCAGTGTACACCTTCCAGGTCATGTGGCCAGCATGACTAAGCCGCTTCTGGCAAACCAGAGCAGCGCACGGAAACGCTGTTTACCTCCCCACCAGAGCGGTACCTATTTATCTACTTGCACTCTGATGTGCTTTCGAACTGCTAGGTTGGCAGGAGCAGGGACTGAGCAACGGGAGCTCACCCCGTCGCGGGGATTCGAACCGCTGACCTTCTGATCGGCAAGTCCTAGGCTCTGTGGTTTAACCCACAGCACCACCCATGTCCCCTAAGTGGATTGTAGAGGGTTCTTAAATCTAAGACCCTTAGGTATAATGTCCAGGTTCTTGCATTTAGTCAGAAAGGAGATCTCAGTCTGTACCTGTGCAACTTTCTTTGTGAGGTTGATGGACTTCCATTTCATGCGGCTCAGTTTGGCGCCTTCCATGATTCTAGATTCAGGTAGGTAGCCATGTTGGTCTCATGCAGTCGAAATAAATTTAAAAATTAAAGAACTGTCCAGTAGCACCTTAGAGACCAACTAAGTTTGTTCTGGATATAAGAGTATCTGAAGAAGTGTGCATGCACACGAAAGCTTATACTCAGAACAAACTTAGTTGGTCTCTAAGGTGCCGACAAAGGTCCGTATAGTTAAAGCTATGGTTTTCCCAGTCGTGGTGTATGGAAGTGAGAGCTGGACCATAAAGAAGGCTGATCGCCGAAGAAGTGATGCTTTTGAATTCTGGTGCTGGAGGAGACTCTTGAAAGTCCCATGGACTGCAAGAAGATCAAACCTCTCCATTCTGAAGGAAATCAGCCCTGAGTGCTCACTGGAAGGACAACACGGCTACCTACATTACTTTAAATAGATCAATATTTTAATTGAGTGCAGGGCAAGAAGTCCAGGGCTTCTTAAGAAATGCCAGGATTTTGGAGAAATCATGAAGCCAGTATGAGACTTGACGGTGGCCATCCTTTATAGGTGTCAAAGCCCCCATCTAGACCCACACATAGCCTCATTCACACATGACAGTAAACCCAAAGGCAGGCTTGCTGGGACCAGGAATGTGCGCATCCTTCGGGAGAGCAGCTCACAGCCACTTCGCTCTTCCCCAGCCCATTTTACTCTTGCGTTGTTGCACCGAGCTAAGCCAAGCTTGGACTTGGTGCGTCGTCCAGAGCCAGGCTTCTGTTAAAGCTCACTCTCTGTGCCCAACCTGCTTCTTGCAAATGCTTCCCCAGCTCACTATCTGTGTTAATGCAATCACCTCCGCAATTATCACTAATCTGCTGCTGTAAAAAATGTGTGCCTATTTAACGTGCGTTTATGCTCTCGTTCGCACCAGCTGCAATCTTTTTGCATCAAGCTGCCATGCAACTCCCACCTGGCAGTTTTCTCCTTAAATCCACTTGCCAACGGAGTCGTCACTCGTGCAACTTACAAGGCAGGCCCAAGTCTATAAAATCTTATACTGTAATATATATTTTAGTGCCCTAAAGCTGCCACAAGACCTTTTTAAAATAATAATAATAATAATAAATAAATAATTAAATTATTATTATTATTATTATTATTATTATTATTATTATTATTATTATTATTTATTATTATTATTATTTATATCTATATCCCACCCTCCCCAGCCAGGCTCAGAGCGGCTAACAACAGTAAAATGATACAACTTTCTAAAATCATTTCATTATAAAATCAGTTCAAATCAGATTAATGGCAACCATTGGGCTAGAGTTCTGTGAGGATTGCCAAAGGAGGGGGTCAGACTGTGCCTTGGCCAAAGACCAGGCGGAACAGCTCCGTCTTGCAGGCCCTGCGGAAAGATGTCAAGTCCCGCAGGGCCCTAGTCTCTTGTGACAGAGCGTTCCACCAAGTCGGGGCCAGTACTGAAAAGGCCCTGGCCCTAGTTGAGACCAATCTAACCACCTTGTGACCTGGGACCTCCAAGGTGTTGTCATTTGTGGCTCTTAAGGTCCTCCGCGGGGCATACCAGGAGAGGCAGTCCCGTGGGTACGAGGGTCCTAGGGCTTTAAAGGTTAAAACCAGCACCTTAAATCTGATCCTGTACTCGACAGGGAGCCAGTACAACAAATTGGTCATAATACTGACCCCCCAAAAACACTTGTGTAACTTTTTACGATGATGTGGTCGTAGTTCAAGGTGTTGCTGTTAGTATGACCCCCTTAGAAACTTGGTGGAGAGGGTATTTCTAGGTACACTGGTCCCACTTTGATCAGTCAAACTGGCCCTGTTACTGGTGTCATATTAAAATCCACCCTGCATAAGAACTCTTACCTTTCTGGGTGGTAGCACCTGCACTTTGGAACTCCCTGCCACTTGACATGTGCCTTCAGGCATGTGCCTTCGCTGTACTTTTTTTCAGCACCTGCCCAAATCATTTTTGTTTGGACAGGTTTCCCCCTAAATTTAGAAAGCCGAAGGGAGTTTTCAGTCTGTTATTTTCAAATGTCTTAAATGGCTATTAACTCTTTCTTAGTGTTAGGTTTATTGCTTTGGCTTTTCTGTAAACCACTTTGCGGTGTTTCTTCCCCCCCAATCAAGCACTGTACCAAATTGTAAAAAAGAAAGAAAGAAAGAGACTGAATTCCACCGTAAAGGCAATTCTCCAAGTAGCATGTTGGATTCCCTTAACCGTTCCCCCCCCCTCCCCATTTGAAAAACTAGGGATGAATCTTCTGAACAGCGCCATTCTCAGGGCCATCCTGCCACAGAAGTGGGTCAGGTGGCTGGGTGACTGATGGCGGCCGGCCGTGTCATGAGAATTCGGGGACCCTGCGAACCCCCATGAAATGAAACATTTTGCACAAAGAGGACCGAACCAGAACTTTTTTTTTTCAGTTATACATTTTAATTTTCTAGTAGGTACAATACTAAAATAAACACAAATTAAAAAAAAGTTTTATTTAAAACAAAACTGTACAAAAAAGCAGTTATACTACAATTTAATTACAGAACAGTCTACTGTCCAAAAAGGCACTAATAATCCAGAATAGGAGATTACAAGGATACAAGGACTCGGTTGTCGTTTTTCTTTTTGTATTTTTTTCTTCTTTTAAACTAGTATTTAATCAATACAATAGAGCACTTGTTTCTCTCTTTCTCTCTGCCCAACCCCCCCTTTCACGTACAGAAACAAGGACGCCTCTCACAGTCAGTACACATTGGTATAAATATGAGCCCTACGTAGAAAGGTGTCGTCTCTCTCTCTCACGCTCTCTCCTGTTTCCCCTCGTTGCCACCCCTGCTTTTGGGGGGAGGAAGGCAAGAGGTAATTATATATATATATATGACATTTTATCTTTTAATGGAGAGATGGGGAAATATGTGAATAGCTCCTCTCTGCAAGAATGCATTGTATTAAATGGGTGAGGAAATCGAGGCCCAGGGAGAAAAAATTCTGACATGAAAGAGGCTCTGAGACTCTTAATTATGGCTGCAACTTCGCTTTGGGAAGAAGCTCTTGACAAACCGATTCCATCATTCAATAAAACTGTACTTGGGAGCGTACGGTGTTGAATTCCTCCCCACAAACACAAAATTAGCACAGAAGGGGAAGTTTCTCCCTGCTGTGCACAAGTTTGGGTTTTGTTCCACAGGGCTGAGCATTGAACATCATGCGTTCCTCACCTGCAATGGGGTGTGGCGCAAGCCAAGCACGCTTTTACCGTGGTTTGTCGCAGAGGTGCTGTTTGTTTGTTCCTCGAAAGGGCCTTTCGTAAGTGTGTCCCTTTACACGTTAGCAAAGCACTCAAGGCACTGACCGTTCTGTAAAAAAAACGCACAGGGTTTAAACAACTGTGGTCCCAGTTTTGCACAAGCGGTTTGGGAAGAATTCACGCAGGGGATTGGGACTAGCCTCGCATTTAAGAAGTGGGGAGCGAGAGATCCTTAAACAAAATCCTTTGCAAATTAGGATGTCATTATTAATGATTTGGAGGAGGAAACTGGCAGGGAATGATCTGTGGGCATGGTCTTCAAGGTGTCGGCCAATACACTCGTTGGATCTTTCGCTGGTTGTTACACGGGGACCAGTTTTGCCAGAAAATGCCTCCTCCTCTCTTACCTACAGGGCCGCAACACAGATTATGGAGGAGATGGGAAATTAAGATTACCAACGTTCACCAACCTGGTATCCCTCGAGCTGTTTTGGACTGTCCTGAACTATCTTGAGGGGCAGGAGGTGGCCAGGTGACGCCGTGGCTCAAACCATCATGGCACAAAGCCACCATTTTGGTTGGGGTGGGGTCAACGACCTCAAAGTGTCCATTTCCCCCCACTTCCCGCCCCCCTTTTCTGTGGGCCACGATTTGGAAATCCACCAATTATCTCTGCCAATCGCTTCTGGCGTGATTTGATAGCGGCGTTCTTTGCAGCAATATCTCAGTGAAGAGATTCGGATACTCTGACCCAAGGTTTTTCCCCCCACTACTTGGGGCCAGTGCGCAGAAGGACCTGCAAGGATGATTTAAGGAAGAGCAGAGCAGCTTCTGAGCAATGCAAAGAGTGACGGCAGCGAAGCCCCTCCGAGGCATCTTCTGATATTGGCAGCTGTCTGTTACTCAGCCCTTTGGGCAAAGGGGGTTTCTGGGGGGGGGGGTGGCTGACCCAAACCTGGTCCTGAAATACGGAACCAAAGGCAAGAGGGCGAGAGAAAGAGAGAGAGAGAGACCACAGCTTTTTCCAAAAACTGTGTCATACATACAGAAGACGAAGACAGGCATATAGATGTTAACAAAAATAAGTAGCAAAAGAAATTTGATTAAAAAAAATTCTCTCACATCATCCTATATACTACATCCTCCCTTCTGCTTAGCAGAAAATTTTACGTACACAAAAATACAAATACACAATTTTGTAGAACAGTCTGATTTTAATATATTTATATATATTTATATTTATATGAGTGGCAGGTTAGTTTATTATATGGAGCTTTTTGCACTTTTGGCTCATATGCAACAAGGCTTATAAATTCAGCTTTAGCTTTTCATTCAGGTTTTTTTATTTTTTTATTTTCTATTTTCTTTTCTTCCTTATATAGCTTTTTTTTTAAAACAACTGTTTCTCTTTTTTCACATTTAAAGCAGCATTCAATCTGCAAGAGGAATCGGTGGCAACAGCAAGGGGCGGGGGGCCTTTTTTTTGGGGGGGGGTTGTCTGGTGGAGGATTTTTGGGGAAAGGGATAGAGATATACAGACATTCCAGTGCGTTGGGAGTCGTGTGTTTTTTGCGTGGAGAGCGGACGTTTACGGACGAAAATGAAAACGAGGGTTGCGAGCTGAGGGGCGGCGAGACACAGATTTACCTCATGAGGTAGGCTGAGACACAGGTTGGCAGGGCAAGGGCACCAGGCCGGGGTGCCCATTGCCACCGCAATAGTGAGCGAGGAGGGGGCGGCACTCGGCGCGAGACGCAGGAGACCCCGGGACGTCAACGGAGGAAACGCACAGGCAAAGACACAAAGGCTTCTCAACGGCAGGTCGCGGCAAAAAGGCAAATAAATGAGCTCCTACGACAGGGCAAGTCTTGACTCCCTGCAATGCAGACAGCGGAAGACCCGAAAGGTCTGAGGTCGGCGTGCCGTCCCCCTCGCCGGTTACAAGGCAGACAGGCTAGCTCCCTTTTTTTTGAAAAATAATGATTTCTTTGTAATTAGTTTTCCGATTCACCCCAATAATAACCAAATTGTAACAGATAAGAGTTAATTCCCAAATTATACAGTTGTCAAAATGCCAATCAACTTGGACTGGCGAGATTCCAGGGGTAAAAACTGAAATACAGTGGTACCTTGGTTTGCAACCGCTTTGGATTACAACCACGTCAAACCCAGAGGTGCGTGTCCCCCCTTTTTTTTTTTGGATAACAACCCATTTTTATTTTTATTTTTTTGGATTACAACCAATTTTTTGGGGGAGGCCCCATTGGTGAAAGCGAGCCTTGGGTTACAACCGGACCTCTGGAACAGATTATGATTGTAAACCAAGGTACCATAGATTCCGGCGTATAAGACGCCTTTTAACCCTGGAAAATCTTCTAAAAAGTCAGGGGTCCTCTCATACGGCGGGTATGGGTTTGCTGGGCAGCGGCAGCGGGCGGCAGGCTCTGCGCTGGGAGGAAGTCGCCCAGCAAAGTTGCCGCGTATAAGACTGGGCGTATAAGTCGACCCCCCCAAGCCAATTTGGGGGGTCACCTTATACGCCCAGTTGCCTAATACACTGGAATCTATGGTACCACTGTAACCAATTTTTTTGAAGGGGAGGGGCAGGTAAGCCCCACCAAGCCGAACCGATCACATGACACCATTAATGCTCATCAACTTGGGGGCCCTCAAATATTTTATTGGGGGGGGGGGGAGAAGAGACCTCGGCTCCTGTGAGTTTGGCTCCTACACTTCCGTTTTCCAAATGCAATGTTTAACGCTCTTCCCCACCGCCCCCTCCAAACAATATCAATGCCACGCAAAAACACACACGGGGAACGAAACTAGAGATGGCCTCTTCCCACATCGCAAACTCCTGATGATGCTGGGATGCAGCCACGAAACAGGTGAAATGAAATGACTTAACGGGAGGGGGGTCAGTATCCGTCCTGCCTTTTTCTTTTTCCGAGAGGGACAGAGCCCAGAGAAGGATGCAACCAACCTTGGCCGCCCATCACTGAACGAGAGGCGCTGGCTGAAGGCACGGACCAGGGACCCCCCAGCAGCACGACACCCTTTCAGGGGGGTGGGAGGGAGAAGAGCGAAGAGTTGCAACTGACCCCCTGGTACAGGAACAACACCCCCACCTCACCCCGCCCTTTCACCTTGGCCCTTCTGGGCCGATAAAGGCACCACCTTCTGCCTCGCAGGCCCTCCCCCCACTGCAACACCAACGTAAGGACCGCACAAGGGTTGCAAACGAGATGAACGGAAGTGGAGGAAGTCCCTGCACCTTTTGGGCAAGGGGGGGGGGCGACTTCAGCAGGCCTTGCTACCTTCTGCTGCTGCCAAAATCTTTCTGCTTGCAGCGGTTCTCAACCTGTGGGTCCCCCGATGTTGTTGGACTACAACTCCCATCATCCCTGAGCTCTGGCCTTGCTAGCTAGGGCTGATGGGAGTTGTAGTTCAACAACATCGGGGGACCCACAGGTTGAGAAAGGCTGGCTTGAAGTAAGGTGCAGGGACCCCACCATCTTCTGCAGCCCCAGCCCAAGTCTGGATGGCTCCTTTTCAGAAAGGGGCTTTCTCGTCCAGGTAATGCGTCGGCAGGTGTTGGCCCGGAACAGGCCAAGGCACGACACCAGGGTGCATGGGAGGCCTCTGAGACTGCATTCCACACCCCTGTTTTCTGTGCCAGGGAGGGAAAGAGTTTTCTGACTACGGAGCCGCTGTCTGGGAACAGTGCAACAAAGACGTCTGGCATTTTGGCTTTGGCTGCCAAAGCACGCTCCTGCAGGGTCTACCAGCCTGGCCGGTAAACCGAATAATCTGGAACCACGTGTGTTTCGCACTCAGGACTCGCAAAGCGGCATGGAAGCTAGCCTTTCCCCAACATGGTGCAAGAACCTTCATCGCTTTGTAATCGGAGGGGCAAGATCGCGGCGCCTATGAAACCAGTATGCAAATTGCATGCCACAAAACAGACGTCAAACTAATTGCAAATCTGGGGGAGAGATACTTTTCCTTTCAGAATTTTGTTAAAATATCCATTTTTTTGTTTTTTGAAAGGAAGAAAAAAGATTAATCAAGAACACTTCCCACTTAACGCATTTACAAACTAAGGGTGACCCGTGACCGTTTACAAAAACAAGCCTGACCGTAAAAGAAGAAGGCATTTTTTGGGAAACCTGATTTAAGGACTGGATCGGAAGCTTCGGCTACAGAGGGAAACAACTGAGACAGTTAGATCCCTCCAGGTGGAATTAAATGCACAGGTCTGGGAACCCAGAAACTAATCCTGCACTGCTTTAGAACTGCAATGATCGGGGCAGAGGTTACGTTGCAATGGTTGGCAGTCTGGCCAGGAAAATGACTTTGAAATGGGGGCGGGAACCTGCCTGAGGTATCATGATGTCCGAGGAGCGCATGAATTGCAGAGGTGCTGAAAATTGCCCCCCGCAACTACCCGGTTTGTCCAGGGGTGCAATGGCGACTCGGGGAAGAGGGTGGGCAGGAGGTTTGGCGGAGGGGAAGAGCAAGAAGAAAAGGAATTTCCGCATGTCCGATATGTCACGGCAGACTTCGGTGTTGTGGGTGTGTATCACTCGTTGGGACGGCCCTGCCTCCCTGCCACCAGGCGCAAGCAACACACATCTCTGAAGCATTGGGGCAAGCTATATCTCTGCTGCCCACACCCAAACAGGAGACTGAAACGAACCTCTCTGAGGGCGCCCAAATTTCACAGAGGTTTTCCAGAAACAGAATTCAAGTCAAGAGGAGAGGAAAGAGAGGCAGTGGAAGCGGCTGTCATGGCTTCTGCCCGGCTTTTGTTGGGCAGCTAATGCAACCTTCTAGGGCCTCCTGCCCTCGGAGTCCCGGAGACGGAAGGCATGTAAGGGAGAAATGCCCTTTCGTCGTCGTCCCCCGTGGTGAGGCCGGGGGGGGGCGCCTCTTGCTTGCTATCCTCCCTGCCCCCCAGCCGTGCGTGTAGGCACTTTTAGAAAATGAACACCTAAGACAGACAACAACTACTCTGTAGCGCACAGGCCACTCTCGGGACTCAAGGAAGAGGATGTTTCTACCCAAAGGCAGTTGACACCCAAGATGGCAGAGCCAACGACTTGTCTTCTATTTCGGCTTTCCAATGCTGGCCTTTTCTCAGAGAGAGGGGAAGCCTGCCTTCTCCCAGGCCTCGCCACGCTGATGGCCCACGTGCCACGGAAGTGGCGACATGAGCCTCCCCCTTCGGAAACACCACAAACGAAGGGAAAGTTGCGCAAAGGTGCCTCCTCGTATCGGGATGGGAAGGTGTCGGCAGTGGCTGCTTGAAATCCGCCCGGAATACCGAACGGTTTATCAGAGTTCACAGAATCACAAGAGAAGAATCCCATCTTGAGAATCCCTGGCAGACAGCCATCCAACCACTGCTTAAAAGCCTCCAAGGAAGGAGAGCGCTGCAGCTTCCAATGTCAAACAGCTCTTAGCATCACAAAGTTCTTCCTAAGCTTGAGTTGGAATCTCATTCCTAACAGTCCAGTGCGATCTCGGTCAAATTCAATCTGGTGCAGCAGATTGCAATGTCCTACCTACCTGTTTGTTACAGCTTCCTTTTTGGGCTAACCAGCTGATCGGTTTCCACGGAGGTGTTTCTGTACTTGGACACCAGAAATAACACACAGTGCTCCCCTGAAAGCCAACCGGTCAGCTGTACCCAAGCCATTCCGACCGCAGACCTGGACAGAGACCCTGTTCCCGGCCGCAAACAGGAGAACCACTGTAAGAGACACTACGAGCATTTCAGCACAAAGTTATTTCTTGGTGGGTGGCTGGCCTAAACCGAAACCTCGTTAAAGACCGGTTGCTGAGGATCAACAGCGGGACAGAGAGGCCAACTGGAACCTTGCTCATCTCTGTGGGAAAATGGGACGGCGAACTAGACAGTCCATTGGTCTGATGCAGCTGCCAGGATCAGCCACAAATGGCCGCTGGTCTTTATCAGGTTGTGATCTTGGCCTGGAGTGGCAAAAGGACATGGTCTGGTTGCCGCTGGAAGAATGGATTGCTGCACCTGATCCAGCCAGGCCAGGATTTGTGGCAGACAAATCACACGGTGTGTGTTGACATAGCTAGGCTACCATGTGAAGGCTGCCGTCCCCGCAGAGCCAACGTGATGTGCAAATCGCCCTTGTATACAAGATTGTGTGGGATAAGGAGAGTGGAAGATTCTCCTGAAGGTTTGACAAGGAGAGCTATGCTTTTGGTGCGAGACTAAGCTACAGTTTAGCTCCTTCCTCTGATGTGGCCGCCAGGAGTTCGGAAACCTCTGTCTCGGTTTGCGGCCGTAGCGGTTTAGCGTTACGTCCAAAGCCCGGCAAACGTTTAGCGCTACATCCAAACATGGCCACAGTCACAGAGGCAGGCATGACGCAGGCTGGTCCCCGAGGAGAAGGGGAAGACCGGAAAACGTGGCTTTATCGTGGAAGAAAAGACTCTTAATGGCTACTAACCACAATGGCTATGTTTCGGCTCCGCAGTCGGAGGCCTCTGAATATTAGTTGTTGGGAATCAAAGGTGAGTGAGCCTTGCTGGGCTCCGGTTCCGCTTGTGAGCTCCGTCTGGGTAGCGAACCAACCACAGTGAAAACAGAGCGCTGGACTGGTCAGGCTACTGATCTGATCTAGCTCCAAAGAAGAGGGAACAGGGCAACAGCTGAGTGGTAGAGAAACATGTATACAGTGGTGCCCCGCAAGACGAATGCCTCGCAAGACGGAAAACTCGCTAGACGAAAGAGTTTTCCGTTTTGGAGGTGCTTCGCAAAATGAATTTCCTATGGGCTTGCTTCGCAAGACGACAATGTCTTGCGAGTTCCTGCTGGTTTTTTTTCCTCCCCCCCCTTTTTCTAAGCCACTAATCAGCTGATCCGATCAGCAGATAAGCCGCTAAAAGCCGCTAATAGCGCTAAAAGCGCTAATCTGCTAATCCTTCAATGGGCTTGCTTCGCAAGACGAAAAAACCGCTAGACGAAGAGAATCACAGAACGGATTCTTTTCGTCTTGCGAGGCACCACTGTAATCAGGTTCACTCCCAGTTAAGAATGGATTTAGGTGGAAGAGCCAGGGAGAAGCTTCAGCTGCTGCCAGTCAGAGTGGACATTTCTAGGCTAGGGAAGCCGGTGGACGTATGGCAGCTTCAGTTACATGGAAGGCACAACCTACAATTATTATTATTATTAACTGAATTTACACACCGCCCAATACCCAGAGGCGATTCATGGAATAAAATCAAAATATGCAACCACAAAATACATAATCAAAATAAAAACCACAACCCAATACCCACCCATCCACAAAAAAACCCACATTTTAAAAGGGCATACAATGTCAGACCCTGGTATGACATATACAAGCTCCAACAGACCAGGCAAGAGTCTCCACAGAAATGCCGTCACTCCAAAGCAATTGTTCTTGGCCAAAAATCATGTCCCACAAAGTATTAAATCGGGCTAAGTACATAATAAACTGAGTAACAATAATTTATTTCTGCATTTTATTAAAAAGTAACCCCAAAACACAAAAAAAAGGGGGGGGTTCAGGAACTAAGTTTTATCCACAAGGAGGTTGACAGAAAGGACGGGTGCATTCAAAATTTTGTTTCTTGGGCAAAAAAAAGGATGCCAAGAATTAACAGATCCTGAGGAGCACACGAAGACAGAGAGCAGTGCAATTCTAACCACGTTTAGTCAGAAGTAAGCCCTGCTGAATTCAGGGGGTCTTACTCCTAAGTAAGCAGGATTGGGATTGCAGCCTAGGAAACTAGGGGGGCTGGCAGTTTGCATGTGACCTGAGCAAATACCCTAAACTGGAAAAACACAAAAAAAATCCAGCGTATGGAAATGGCGCGATTCTTTCTCTGCCAGGGGGATCGAGTTGCTCTCACTGGGAGCCCCTGAGATCCATCTGCGTTTGTGGTTCAGAGAAGGGCCTCAATCCAGCTGATGGAAGCTTGGACTGAGTCGCACCGGAAGCAGCCGTCTCTTTGGCTGCTCCAGTTCCTACAAGGCAACTCATTCAGCTGGATGACGCACTTTAGAGGGGGACTTCGGTCAACAGGCCTCACCTTAGTTGTGGCTCACTTTTGCTGGATGGATGCCTGCCTGCCTGGCCCCGGGATGGGGTGAAGAAAACCCGCTTGCAGGCCTTGCGGCAGCCATTGACCATGACTTAAATAAATTCACGATAGCCAGGGTGACTGCGCTGTGTCTGCACCGTTCTGAAACCCAGTGGCTGGAAGATGGAAAGGGGGCCTTGGGTTCGAATCCTGCTTGCTGGTTCCCCATGATGGGCATCTGATTGGGCACGGTGAGAAGGGGATGCTGGACTTAGATGGCCCATTGGCCTGATCCTGTAGGCTCTCTCTTCTGCTCTGTGGTGGCGGAGACGCTTCTCAGGGTCTGCGTCTTCCATTGAAATGGATGGGGCAGCCTGAGATTATGAAAACAGAACAGACCAAAGACTATTTATGTACACCACAGAGGCAGCAAGGAATATGTTGGCCCAAAATTGGAAATCACAAGAAGTCCCTACCATTGCGGAGTGGCATGCGAAAATGATGAACTACGTGGAATTAGCCAAACTGACTGGCAGGATTCGAGGTCAGGACGATCAGAGATTCCAGGAAAGTTGGAGTAAATTTATTGTGTACTTAAAGGATAACTGTAAATATTTAAAAACACTGGCAGGACTGAAGTAACTCCTACAATGTATAAGACAGATACAAGGTTAAAAATTAAAATACGCGACTGGAGAAAATAAGGGATACCCGCTGAAGGGAAGGAGGGAAGTCACAAGCTCGGCAGAGCTGAAAGTATATATGTGATTTAATGTATTGTAAAATGACTGTGCAAAGAAAATAATAAAAATGTATTGTTTAAAAATAATAATGGATGGGCCAGCCTGTCTGCAAGAGCCACAGGTGCGCATCAAGTGCGCATGAGAAAGTCCAGATCAGCCAAGTTTGCCAGTGGTTAGCAAGGGGTGCTTTGAACCATGCTCCTGTTGTGGGCAGGAAATGTCAAATCTCAGTAGCATCTCCCTTTCTTTCCTCGCCTCTTCCCCCTCATCCCGGCCGGGACACATCCCTGCCACTGCTATGGCAGCACCGTGGGAGAACACCTGCATTGAGTGCAGAAGGCCCCGGGTTTAATTCTTGCCCTCCCCAGGAAGGGCTGGCAAAAGCCCCTCTCTGCAATCTGGGAGGCTCTGCTGTCTGCCAGTCTGGAAAAGATGGCGCTGGACTGATTCGGGAGAAGGCAGATTCCCTCCGACGGACGTGATAAAGCGTCATCTACCATGGAACGTAAAACCGTTGTCGGCTTGTGCGTGGAAGCAGCAAAAGACGGGAAACAGGAGCCCAGATTCTTACGTGCCACGGAAGAACAAGTAGTGCAGAGTGCCCAAAAAAAAAATCAAAATAAATCTCAACAGGAAGCACTTTTGTGAACGTGGAATTTACTTCTGGTAGGAAATCTCAGCGTTTCCTGGTCATCTTCCAACCAGGTTCTCCCCTTCTCCAAAGCACCCCCTGCCGCTCCAAATATGCGGAAAGGCAGGGTTTGGGATATAATAATACACATCTTGGAAGAAAAGCAATGGCAAACCTAGACAGCATCTTAAAAAGCAGAGACATCACCTTGCCAACAAAGGTCCGTAAAGTTAAAGCTATGGTTTTCCCAGTAGTGATGTATGGAAGTGAGAGCTGGACCATAAAGAAGGCTGATCGCCGAAGAATTGATGCTTTTGAATTATGGTGCTGGAGGAGACTCCTGAGAGTCCCATGGACTGCAAGATGATCAAACCTATCCATTCTGAAGGAAATCAGCCCCCAGTGCTCACTGGAAGGACAGATCCTGAAGCTGAGGCTCTAATCCTTTGGCCACCTCATGAGAAGAGAAGACTCCCTGGAAAAGACCCTGATGTTGGGAAAGATGGAGGGCAGAAGGAGAAGGGGACGACAGAGGACAAGATGGTTGGACAGTGTTCTCGAAGCTACAAATATGAGATTGACCAAACTGCAGGAGGCAGTGGAAGACAGGAGTGCCTGGCGTGCTCCGGTCCAGGGGGTCACGAAGAGTCGGACACGACTAAACAACTAAACAACAACAATACACATCAGGAAGGAAGTGAAAGATACACAGAATAACATGGATTGTTCTAGAGGAAGCTGCTCTTCGTTGAATCTGGCTGTATGTCTAGAGCACATGGCTTTCTGCAGAGTATCCTGGGAACTGGAGTTCACCCTTGGCAAACCAGCACCTTTAACAAGCTACAGTTCCCAGGATCCTTTGGGCTGGGGAGCTTTAAATGTATACGCACCTCCACCTGGAAGAAAGGATCAGCACACCTCAACGCTAACGTTATACAGTTTCAAAGTAAAGCTCTGGCTCCAAATTCAAACAGAAGACTATGGAAGGAAGGAAGGAACTGGAAGCCTAAAAATTAAGATCTACCCCAGTGTTATCCCAGTTGTTTCACAAAACCATAGAGTTGGGCGGTACTGGAAGACCAGACCAGACCCTTCTGCTTGGAGTAAAGGCTTTATCTTCCCACCAAACCCACAACAGAGGGAGTTTGCACATGGCCAAAGGGATTTACGGGTCAAACCATTGAGACAAATTCCTCCTCAAAATTTTTGTGTGTGTGCATGAATTGGTTAAATCAATCTGCGACTACTTTCCGAAAACCTCAACCCTTCCCACGATGGTTAAGATGCCTAATAAAGGTGAGGGTCTAGCAGCTGTGACCAACCTAGTGGCCCTCCAGATGTTTTCAACTTCAACACCCATCAATCCCAGCTGTTTGATGCTGAGGCTCATGGGAGTTGCAGTTCAAAACGCCTGGAACTTGGCGAAGGCTGGGGTGATGGGTTAGGCACCCGGCAGTGCATCTAGAAAACTCTTGTTGGACCATAAAGGCAACTTGGGAAGAAAAGAGAAGGAAGAAGAGAGTTTGGGTGCTCGGAGTGAGAGAGGATGGAGCTGAACTGACAATACTGATGGAAACTTCAACCATTCCTCATCAGGCACAAAGAGCAACTGAGCGGCTGCGTCTCATATTTCCATTGAGATACAATATCCGAAAAGGGTGGCAATGGCAGCCTATTGCTACCAGACGACTCAGAGTGATGCCAGGACTTTCGTTGCCTCGATACACACAGCGACTCCTCCTAGATCTGTACAAACCTGCCCTCTGCACATTTATTGCTGAGTCCACACACCCTCCCACAATCAGGGTCCAAGCCCTGGGACCAGGCTCCTTTCCTTCCATAACCTAGTGCACCGTTCTCCTTTCAGCCTCGGGAGCAAAACCTTCTGAAAATATCAGTTCCGGAACGGCTGCCATTTTGAATTCGTTCTGACAACGCAGCCGCCACCAACATTTAAATCGATAGCAAAAGGCCGTCACTGCAACAAATGGCCCAGAGCCACAAACTCACACAAGATCTCAGCGTTTCTTTCGAAAACTGGAGGCGACAGAGGTGAAATTGCAAATCCGTCCAAGGGAAAAAGGGCTGGCCTGTTTGAGCCAGTGGACCTGATGTTATGCTACTGTACTTGGGAAAGTGAGCTGTTCCTGCAAGCTAATTTCTCCCCCCTTTTTCCCTCCTAAAGTTGGCTGCTGGGACAAATTTGGAACTGTAATAACATCAAGGACAACATTATCAGTGCGGAAAAGGCATTGACCGTTAAACGGTCCTCTCAAATCCAGACACTTTGCTTACCTGCTCCGTCTGTGATTGTACACCAGGTCAAAATCTCACCGGAGCAGCTATAGTTCTCCTAGTTCACTCCCTCGGATGGGTGAATGCACAACTCTCCTTCATTGGAAGGGACCCTGAAGGTCATCGGGACCAGCCCCCTTGAAATGTAGGAATGACAGGTGGTTATCCAACCTCTGCTTAAAACCCTCCAATGAAGGCGAGTCCACTACTTACTGAGGGAGTCTGTTCCACTGCTGAACAGCTCTTACCGTCAGAAAGTTCTTCCCGATGTTTAGTCGGAATCCCCTGTATTTTAACTTGAATCCATTGGTTCGGGTCCTACTACCCTCTGAGCAGCGGAAAGGAATCTGGGGCAGCGCTGGGTCATTCCCTCAGACAGGAGACCCCAAATCTCCCCACCTCTTCACTCCCCAGCACTGAGAGGGTCCCAACTTCTGCCCAACAGGGAGAGAATCTCTCTCTCCAGGCACCAGTCTAATCTCACAACATCCCTGAGTCTAAGTCCAAGGCCCCTTGAAAGCTGGCCTACTAGGACAAGGCAGTGCCGGGCAGAAGACAAGCGGTTGCTTATGTTTCAGTGGAGGGAAGAAAACAAAGAAACGAGATGTGTTTTGGTCAGTAAAATCTACCAGCGAAAAATGAGGCATCACCAGAGCATCTGAGGATCGGGGGGAGAAGGGGTGAAAGAAGTCAATGGGCTGAAGATTTGCACCCGAGAGATGCTGAGCGACACAGGCCATGATCCCACCAGGAACGACTCCCGGGTAAATTCCGCCGACGTGATCGGGAAGCGGCAAAAGGCAGTGGCGATGAGCGAACTCAGATACTCAGCACAGCGGCCTTCACCACGCTGGTGCCTGCCGGAGATTTCGAACCACAACTCTTCCATCGAGCTCCCGTGGCAGCGCTGATGGGAACTGTAGTCCCAAACATCTGGAAGGGACCAGCGTGGCAAAAGTACAGGAACATCTCCAGAGCAACAGGTGAGGCTCCTTGTCACCTGAGATGCCGCAGACTGATGATTCCCCAAGATGCATGTGGGATGGTTTAACACAAGCTTTTACATATATATTTTTTCAGTTTAGGCTAATCCAATGTTATATATATATATTTAAAAAAGGGAAATGATCAAATACAAATATATCAATTTATTTACGAAAGAAAGTAAGAAACCCAAAGTGCTAGACCGGATCCAAGATGAACAAAAAACAAAGGAAAGACACCTCCATTTGTTTCTTTAGAAGTCGGTTCTTTTCCTACGTAGCCAGAGTGTTCTGACCCAACCAAAGGCATATCCCTGGGCAGCCTGCCTCTCCTGAAAGCGACCTCATGGAGACCCAACCAAAGAGCGCAAAAGGAAGTAGAAACTAACCCCCAACATGCTAGGAGGTCAACGGCAACTGGACCCAGCTGCTGAATACCTGGCTCAAAGCTAAATCCGTTCTCCGGCTTACTTATGGCTTCCAATAATTATTTCACCTGCCCCCCGATTCAGGTTTCTAGCTCCTGAGGAACAGCAGGACAAACAGGAAAGACACCAAAAAAATTGCACCCGGTTTTCTTTTGGGTCAATTGTGCGATACTGCGGGGAACAGGCTACGGAAGAGGCACACTCTCTGATGGGCTAATTGTGGCGCTCGTAAGACTCGCCATCTATGTTTCCGAAACGCTTTAGGGGGAACCAGCTAACAGGCGATGGTCAAGCTTTCCTTGAGAGCGCTGCGTTTTCTTGCGGGGAGGTGGGGTGGAGAGTAAGTGGCCATAAGACTTTGGAGCCATTTCCCAAACTCCTGAGAGCTGGGGCCGAGTTTGGAAATGTAAGACCCATTTCGACACAAAACATTTAGAGATGGCTACCCAACCTCGCGGAAGCCCAGTCCTGCCCACTCTGCCCGAGTCACTGTTCCAGCCCTGCACCCTCTGCGCGTGGGTCTTTGGCTAGATCTCTGCGGCCGGCAGCTCCGTTCGCAGCCCATTGCACAGACACCGAAGACCCAACCACCACCACCCCATCACCTCCACCAAGAGAGACTTCCCTCTAAGCCACCCAATGATATTACGTTTTCTCTGGAAGACGACACGCCCGTGGCTGCCACACAGAGACACAGCGGGCACCCTCTTCTGCGGACGGAAGCTTACAAGAGACCCTCGGCTTCTTTCAAGTTCAGCTGGCATCTCACACATCCCAGTTTGCAAGAAAAGAAAGCCGAGTCGAATAGCAGAGGGACGTCGCTGTTTCCCCACCTCCCTATCCCCTGCCAAATCCCGCCACGCACCGGCCGCCAGCCCCGAAGCCACGCAAACTCCTGTTCCATGGAATCGTAGAACTGCGGAGTTGAAAGGGGACCCCCAGCGGCCATCTAGCCCAACCCCAGCGATGCAGCAACAACAGCTTCCCCCAGACTTGGGACGAGGAAAGCATCCACGGGGGACGTTGGGAGGGACGAACGCAAAGCCGCGCTGTCTTTTCCTAAATCTGGATTTAAGCTGGAATCGAGGGCCGGCGGCGATGCCAGGAAGAATACTCGTGGAATGCTAGAGAGAGCGCAGCAGCAGCAGCAACAACAGCAGCAGCAGCAGAGGTTTTTCGCCTAGCTGTGAGACGGGGGTTGCATGGGGTAGGAGGTCAGTTGGTTTGGTTGCTTATTGGACCGGGAAAGATAATACTGAGTTTATACGCGGAATCGGAGGGCGTTGTGCCCTCTTCACAGGACGACGAGACCCTAAACGGCTAACTTGACATACAAGAGACTGCAAAGAGTTATACTGTTAAGAAGAACACATTTTGGAGACCAGGGGTGGGGGCTTTGGGGGCACGGGGTGGGGGGCTGGGGGGTCGGAAAAGGCTGCTAAGGTGCTACGGCTAAAAACTAAGTTTACTTTCTCGTTTCAGAGCCCCTCCCCCTCCGTCACGCCATCAGTCGTCGTCCAGGGCCTCTGTTTTGATCTCGCTGGTTCCTTGCCGGGCCAACGCCAGGATGGTGTGGTTCACGGCCGCCATCTCCACGGCTAGTGAGATAGGGTCTTGGTGGTCGCTATGACTAGTGCTGTCATCCTGGGGAGGCGGAGGGGAAGGGAGGGAGGGAGGAAAGAGAGGGAGGGAGGGGAGGAGAAGGGGAGGAAAGCCCCATTAGCAAGCAAACCATCACTCGATAGGAGTTCAGAATAAAGTCTTTATGATGCAACAGTCCAAGGGCAGAAAATGACTCTAATCATCTAGTGGGTCTTATTTCCAAAGATGGCAGGACATGCTGGTCAGACACTGGTGGGAGGGAGAAGAGGCGTGCAGAGATAACCACATTTTCAGGGTTTTATTATTATTACATCCAAAGGCAGCCCTGTTCAGGGAAGTTTTTAACATGTGATATTTTAATGTATTTTTGATCTTTGTTGGAAGCAGCCCAGAGTGGCTGGGGAAGCCCAGACAGATGGGTGGGGTACAAATAATAATAATATTATTTCTGCGAAGGCGGTTCCTTTGTTCCCTTGCGCTACGTGCCCCTGGAGGGTCCCTTCCGAAATGAAGACGGAAAGGAAAGAGACTAGGCGGAAGGAGCAACCTGCCACCCTTTCGTGTCCTGCGGGGAATTATGAAGAGGCATGAAAACCACAAAGGGAAGTTTTGGGAAAGCTGGCCTCTCTCCTTCCCGTCTGTCCCCGCCCAAATTCCGCAATGTTAAATTCTGCAATCTTAAATTCCGCGAGCGGAAACCTGAAAATCTGCAAGCGGGACGGCAGTATGAAAATCAGAGCAAAGGGGCAGACGTCCACTGTTTACGCAGGCAGAGATTAGGAATGTCTCTGCAGTCTTGCCATGGGATTTCGGCGCTATTTATCAGTTTAGCAAGGCCAAGCTCACGGGTAACCAGAAAGGCCATCCTAGCTAGTGACGACTGCTGGGCCCAAATGTTTGACTCTTCGGGGCTCTTGGCGAGGGTCTTAGAAAAAAAAAGCGATTCTGCAAGACCTCTGAATTTGTACAATCGAAGACCCCGTCCATAATCTCAGTGGTAGATACTGGTGCGCTTATCTGCACAAGCACACATACATTTCACATCTGGCCAAATATTTCAGGGGTTTTTTTTATTAAAAAAAAGACAAGGAAGGAAGGAAGGAAGAAGTGTGCAAACAAGGCATTTTTAGAACTCTGCAGAGAGTGAAGGCTTTGCATTCCTGGAAGTGATCTAACACTCTCTTTTTTTTAATTTCAGCCGCAGAAGACGGATATAGAAGCTTGTTTGTGGAAAGGGTGTTGACGTGCGTATGAATAAAATACATGCTTATGTGTTCCTCTTTTCCCCCCCCCCCTCTCTCTGCGGGAACATTTTGCCTTCTCTTTCAGTGTCCCAAGGATGGATATTTTATCCATGTGTCGCTCAGAGCTCAAGACACACATCGACATTGACATCTGATTGCACCCGCAAATCAAAATGAAACATTACACTTCAACCCGTTCTCAGGAAGAAAATGGGGCGGGGGCAAATAATACGGGAAGAAATGTATTTTGGGGAGGATAGTGACATTGAGCAGCTCTGAAAAATCATTTCTGCAGCTTTGGGGCAAAATACAAGTCAAGGTGGCATTAAGATTTGTAATGCTTATAACTGAATCAAGAGAGAAGGGGAGGATGTTATTTCCTTATTTATTTTATTTGGATCATAAACCCATCCCAGCAGACAGGTTCAGTGGGAGGTAAGAACGCATGAGCTGTGTTTTTATTGTATATATTGAAGCATCAAGTCCTCACTGAGGCCAGGAAGCTGCGGGTAGTGGAGAGCCAGTGTGGTGTAGTGGTTAAGAGTGGTGCATGCTCTGGTTATCTCCCGCTTGGACTACTGCAATGCGCTCTACGTGGGGCTACCTTTGAAGGTGACCCGGAAACTGCAACTAATCCAGAATGCGGCAGCTAGACTGGTGACTGGGAGTGGCCGCCGGGACCACATAACACCGGTCCTGAGAGATCTGCATTGGCTCCCAGTACATTTCCAAGCACAATTCAAAGTGTTGGTGCTGACCTTTAAAGCCCTAAACAGTAGACCTGAAGGAGCGTCTCCACCCCCATCATTCAGCCCGGACACTGAGGTCCAGCGTCGAGGGCCTTCTGGTGGTTCCCTTCCTGCAAGAAGTGAGGTTACAGGGAACCAGGCAGAGGGCCTTCTCAGTAGTGGCGCCTGCCCTGTGGAACATCCTCCCAACAGATGTCAAGGAAATAAAGAACTATCTGACTTTTAGAAGACATCTGAAGGCAGCCTTGTTTAGGAAAGTTTTAAATGTTTGATGTTTTATCAGTTTTTAAAATTTATTATTAAAATTCTGTTGGAGGTTGTCCAGAGTGGCTGGGAAAACCCAGCCAGATGGGCAGGGTATTAATAATAATAATAATAATAATAATAATAATAATAATAATAATAATAATTTTGCCCAAGCTGCCCTCCAGCTGCTTTGCACTACAGTTCCCATCAGCCCCAGGCAGCACAACAGAAAGGATTCTGTGGCCAATGGGAGTGCAGCTAGGCTGGCTGGGGCTGATGGGAACTGTAGTCCAAATTGTGTAGTCTGGAGTGCCAGGCTAGGAAAGCTGATCTAAAGACAATCATATCCATGGCTTTATTTAAAAAACACAAAAATAACCTTAAAGAGGAGACGAAGCAGCTTCTGCTTTTTCTAAGGAAGTAATTTGCGGGGGCGTTTTTCACATCTGAGAAAGCAGTGAATGCACATAGGTGCTGGAACATGCACGTGATGTGAGATTAAAACGTTCTGGCCTTTAACGTCCCTGTAACTAAGCATGGCGAGATTCAATGCACTGTATTGACTGGGTTCTTTTTATCTGCACAATGACATTCTTTTCACTCAAAAAATACAGACGAAAAATTAAAATCGTCGCCTTCATGTTTGTAAAGAGCCTCAGAGGAAACTTGAAGCAAAACCTAGTTATTCTTTCATTTCTGTGTCATTCCTCCTCCCAAACAGCAGCCCAGGGCAGCGCACAACTATATCAGAAAAACCATTTAAAAAATGATCCACAATAACAGTAAGGAAACTAAAAACATAGCTGGAAAGTGGGACATGCATGGGATCATTTTGCTACTTTTTGATCGCCCTTCATACAAGATCCCCAGATGAGTTGGGGTGTGGAAAATCTGAACAGAATGTCGGATATAACACACCCAAGAAAGCATTTTTTAACTGCAGAGAAAGCTTTTTTTAAGGAAAAAGAAGGTGCAAAAGCTCAGATTTTCACCTCCCTCAGCGAAGAAAGAATTTAGAAGAAAAACTATTCCCCCCGTCCAGCAGTATATTCTTTTGCGTTACTTCTTAAAACTTTTGAGTAACTTTTTCAACTAAAAATGACCACGGTGAAATATTCATCATATGCCTTTAGGCGCCAGGCAAGAACGTTCGTCTGCAACCAGGCACTGGGCTGATTAACATCCTATTCCGCTTTTAAATGTTTTTAGGGCTGGGGGACGGTATTTGTTCTCGTTTTTGCTTTGTTCTTGTTTTTATTATGCATTTTGTGTTTTTCCACCTTGTATTTTTATGTTGTGGAGACATAAGAGATCTATGGGTGAATGGCGGTATAGAAATTTAATATCACCATCATCATCCAAGGCGTGAGAGCCTCCATCTTGGTGCCTCTGGTGGGACTCTCCTAAAAAAGGCACCCAGAAGCCTTAAGTTAAAGGACCCCCATAGCAGAAAGCTCAGCTGGTTACAGCATGGTGCTGATAATGTCAAGGTCCCTTTCCAACCCTACAATTGGTGGCCAGTTTATCCAGCAGTGGGAAGGGGGCTACTGGAAAACCTGAAAATATGACCATTGGCTTGCCTAGTTCAGGTGCGGACTCTCAGTCATCCCCTATGCAAGAGTTTGCCTTGATGATCTTTCCTGGTAAGAACAAGGGAAAGAGACAAAGCGACTGATGGTGCAAAGGAAATCAAAAGGTCCGCCTCCTTTATTTTTATTCTTGATCACCCTTAGGAAGCTGCCTTAATACATGTGGAGGACTCCCTGGTCCTGAATGGGGTAACTGTGGCCCTGAAGAACCAGGTGCGCAGCCTGGGAGTCATTTTGGACTCACAGCTGTCCATGGAGGCACAGGTCATTTCTGTGTGCAGGGCAGCTGTTTATCAGCTCCATCTGGTACGCAGGCTGAGACCCTCCCTGCCAGCAGACTGTCTCGCCAGAGTGGTGCATGCTCTGGTTATCTCCCGCTTGGACTACTGCAATGCGCTCTACGTGGGGCTACCTCTGAAGGTGACCCAGAAACTACAACTAATCCAGAATGCGGCAGCTAGACTGGTGACTGGGAGCAGCCGCCAATACCATATAACACCGGTCTTGAAAGACCTACATTGGCTCCTAGTACAATTCAAAGTGTTGGCGCTGACCTTTAAAGCCCTAAACAGTATACCTGAAGAAGCGTCGCCACCCCCATCGTTCTGCCCGGACACTGAGGTCCAGCTCCAAGGGCCTTCTGGCGGTTCCCTCACTACGAGAAGCTAAATTATAGGGAACCAGGTAGAGGGCCTTCTCAGTAGTGGTACCCACCTTGTGGAACACCCTCCCACCAGATGCCAAAGATAAAAACAACTACCAGGCTTTTAGAAGACATCTGAAGGCAGCCCTGTTTAAGGAAGCTTTTAATGTTTAATAGACTATTGTATTTTAATATTTTGTTGGAAGCTGCCCAGAGTGGGCGGGGTATAAATAACAAATTTATTATTATTATTATTATTATTATTATTATTATTATTATTATTATTATTATGGCAAGGCCCTGGGCAGCTTGCAGTAAGCTCAGTGAGGAATTATCAACCTAAATACGTGCGCGGCGAAGCAATCCAGTGGCCTCTTTACCAAAGCTGACCACAGTTCCAAATGCTCACAGCCACAGCCACAGACTGAAGGCCCAGGGCCACTGAATCATGAAGTTATAGCTTTACAGACCACCTAATTCCACAGCTGGAGAAAAGCCTTGCATAAAAGTGGACCCTGCGAAAAGCTCCGCCAGGACAGACTCCCGAGTAAGAGGGAACTGGCGATGCTCTGCATTTGCCTGGTGAGAGAAGTGAGCCATTGCAGGATCCTCGTGGGCTCAGAAACCCAAAGTCTTTCCTCAGCACAGGGCAGAGGAAGACGGAAGGGATTGCAATTATGCATGGGGGCGAAGGAGCAGCTGATTGCTGGCCCCTCTACGCTTTCAGGAATGTGTGCGGAGAAGAGGAGGTTAAGGGGTGATAGGATAGCCATGTTCAAATATATAAAAGGATGTCACATAGAGGAGGGAGAAAGGTTGTTTTCTGCTGCTCCAGAGAAGCGGACACGGAGCAATGGATCCAAACTACAAGAAAGAAGATTCCACCTAAACATTAGGAAGAACTTCCTGACAGTAAGAGCTGATCGACAGTGGAATTTGCTGCCAAGGAGTGTGGTGGAGTCTCCTTCTTTGGAGGTCTTTAAGCAGAGGCTTGACAACCATATGTCAGGAGTGCTCTGATGGTGTTTCCTGCTTGGCAGGGGGTTGGACTCGATGGCCCTTGTGGTCTCTTCCAACTCTATGATTCTATGATTCTATAAGGGCAACCGAGACCGACCAAGGGTGAGGACACCAGGCCTGATGAAGTGTGGGTGGAAGGCATCGGGGATGTTTAGCCCGGAGGAGAGTGAGAGGAGGAGGAGAGTGAGAGGAGAAATTATGGGCGTCTTCAAATCTCCAAAGGCCCATGGAAGAGGTAACAAGCTGGTTTCCCCCTGCTCCGGAGGGAAGACTCAAACCAATGGCTTCAAGAAAGGAGATTCCGACAAAACATTAGGAAGAACTTTCTGTCGGTAAGAGCTGTTTAACGGTGCAACGGTCTCCCTCGGGAGATTGTAGACTCTCCATCCTTGGAAGGTTTTAAGCAGAGGTTGGTAGGCCATCTGTCAGGGATGCTTTCCTGCATTTTAAGGGGGTTGGACTAGATAGCCCCTGGGGTCCCTTCCACCTCTACAATTCTATGATTCTTTAGCCATGGACTGAATAGCCTTTGGTCACCCCACAGAACATCATGAGAAGGTGGACTGGGAGGGGTTCCCTTATTGCGCATCGAGCTTCCATACTGCTAAGTAGCGATCAATGCATTCATTCCTGGGAGAGAGGAGCATGCATGTATCTCTTTGCATTCCTTGCACTGGGAGGGGGAAAGGGAAGGGAGAAACAACTTTGTATATTTTTGTGCTATAAGCAGGGCTGTGTGTTCCACACCTAATGTGGCATTCAAAAGCCTAGGCACTCGGAAACGCACCTTGAGAATTATGCAAATACGTGGGTCTTGACCTCGATTGCATCCTGGCGGATTTTGTTCCCAGGTTTTGTGCTGTCAGAGGAATTTGTAATTCGTTGGCAAGGAGCAGAGGGGTGGAGGGAGGCGGATGAGAAGCCAGGGCTATGCAGCCAATGGAATTAGAGGGCAGGGGGGTGGCTGCCTGGCGATGGAAAACAAGAGAGCGGCCGTCACTCTGTCATATCAAACGGGTGACACCTGTCCTTCCCTCCATGGGCTGTTCGGAGAAAAAACAACAACCCAAAACGCGACCATGCGCACAACCCTCTGGTTTCCGAAACTTTATTGATTGCCGTTTCCAGGCTTCTCCCTCCCACTGACTAGGAACGACAAGCACTGGAAATATTTGTTGCCTTTCTTCCTCTTTGTTTTTTTTGAAATAAATAAAAAATATAACAATAACACAAGGATGGATTTCGTAGGATACACACAGCTCTGGTTACAAGGGCACACGGGAGCAAACAAAACCACAGGGTTACGATGCGTGGCGGTGCAGAATTTGGGAGTCTCAAATCATGCCCTTGTATTTATTTATTTTTTGCAAACGGAGCGTTAACTTGCTTGTTTTGAGCAGATCCTCCTGTCTTCTTCTAACTTCTCTGCTTCTCTGCCTCCCTCTGAACATCGGCCCTCCTCCTCCCCATTGCGTACTTGCCAAGTGTCCTGTTGTGTGACAATAAATCCATGTGGGTGAAGGCTGGTCCGGCGAAGGGCTTTCCCCGCCTTTCCCCCGTTGTGCGACAGAGCACAAAAAGCTGGGAGGGTTAATCCGGGAAGCGGAGGAGGGAGGCCAGGACCCCCCCCCCACAGCCACCTTCCCACCCCCACCCCAAATGAGGATCGGCAGCCACTGGTGGGAGAGACGTGCCGCCTGGGGTTGGGAGCCACCTGTCTCGCCTCGGATACTTACCTGCTCCGAATAGTCATTGCCGTCTATGTCATCACTGTTGGAGTGGCCTCCGGGACTTTGAACATCTATGCCATGACTCTCCAGGATTGCTGCTTCTTCGAAAAAAGCAAATGGATCCCTAAATTATCTGCTGCAAGGGTTACCGGCAAGGATGAAGATGAAGAATGGGGACCCTCCCCCACACACAAACGGGGCGCGCTGTTTCTTGTAAGAACCACAAATAGACAACCAGAGCTGTGTGTACCCCACGCTAAAAAAAATAAATAAATAGTTAAAAGTTCCTGCAGCCGAGACGACCCAGATTCAGCAAAACAAGAAACTGGGCAAGCTTGCCTGGTTTGCAGGTTTGTCCTGCACATCTGCATAGTGTTTCATTCTGCATTTTTAAATTTTATTTTGCTATTGCACAAAATTACTACTGATAATCTTATGCAGCCACTTCTCCGACTCCTGAGATTTTGGCAGGCGCTATCTTTTCAGTCATAAGGGCTAGCGACTCGCCTTTCAAACGAGAGCAGCAGTTCTCAGGAAGCCAAATAATGCGCCCACTTTCACACTTTTTTCCTACATGGTTGTGGAAGTGCAATGGACACACACACAAAATCCCTACCTAAGAGGCTTCAAACCTAAAAGGCCCTTTCGTCAAGAAGGGTGGAAAACTAGACTTGACTGCTAAAAAGCAACATTCATACATTCCCTCCCTCCCTCCCTCTCTTTCCTTATGCCTGCGAATGTTCCCACATTTATTTATTACCACTGTGGCTTGATGGTTCTTACAATACAGGAACACCATGGGAGGGGTCCCATTTTCATCTTCATTTCAATACAGTCATATCTCTGGTTGAAGCAACTTTGGGTTGAGCATTTTCGGGTTGCGCTCCGCGGCGACCCAGAAGTAATGCGTTACTTCCGGGTTTCACCACTCGCGCATGCGCAGACGCTCAAAATGACGTCGCGCGCATGCGCAGAAAATCACAACCTGCGCACAGGCAGACGCGGGTTGCATTCGCTTCAGGATGCGAACGGGGCTCCAGAACGGATCCTGTTCGCATCCAGAGGTACCACTGTACGGTGCAAGCCCCTCTTAATGCATGTTGTTAGGCTGTTCAGGAAGGGCGGGCTAATGTGGTTGAAGAACACCAATTTTCCCAAAGACGCAGAAGCAGTTCTGAGCTGGGGTCTTTGCTCAGATAATGAGCACCTTGCCATCTTAAAAAAAACAAAACAAAACAACTAAGAAGGCCCAAACATTTCTGCCTTTCCTAACAGAGGTGGCTCTCCAACTCCCCCTTCGTTGCAGAAAAGGAAGACTTCCATGTGGCTTTCTATTTCCTTCCTTCCTTAGGAGAAAGCTTGTATAGCCTGGTAGCAGATCATCTGGTCTTATAAAGCAGCTCCTTCCTTTCCTCCCTCCCTCCTCCGCCACGAAGAGGACCAAAAGTCCAGAGAGATTTCTACATCTGGGGGGGGGGGGCTACTGAGACCGTGCACTGCAGGGGGTTGGATCCTGCAGCTGCACCGAGGGCTGGGGTTGGGATGGATGTCCTCTGGGGTTCCCTCAAACCCTTTATGACCAAGCCAAGGCACCGGGATATATTCGCAGAGGAAAAGCTTGCATTACAGGAGGGAAACTTTGTACAGCGAGGAAAAAAAGAATATTCTATGGAATTCATTCATTCTGCAGCAATCTCAAGCAAATGCAAACTGATTTCTGGAATTAGCTGCACAGACACAGTTGGTACAGCCCTCGTTCACTGGCTTACCGTGAACGAATGTGAATGCGCGAAATGTGAATGAGCTCTCCAGAGCGGAGGTTGCGGCTGCTTCACTCCTCTTCCCTGAGCACTTTGCTTCTGTGCCACATGAAACCATGGTTTGGAGCAGCACTTTGCTCCTGTGCCACATGAAACCATGGTTTGGAGAAGAGCTAAACTATGAACTTGGGTCTGGACAGCACATTAAGGCAAACCGGAGCTCGGTGAAGTGCGTCAGCAAAACCACCTGCACATTTGTCCTGTCACGCTAAGCCATGGTTTGGCTTAGAGTTACTGAGCCAGCGTGCATTTTACATGAATGGCCGTTGTGCTTAAGAGCTACTCTTTTGAGCACGTCGTTTTTAAAAAGGTGTTGTTTTTCTCCTCTGCGGTGCCTGAAGCGTTTCAAACCCTCGGATGGTGCGAGATAAAATTCTGGTGGCGGTGAAGGGTGCATAAAATACCCAGAATGCCAACTGAATGGCGTGGAGGGGCATTTAAAGGCATTTATTTTGTTCCTGCAGAGGGAACTGTTCTGCACGGCCGCAGCTCCAAAACAGCCTACCTGCAGGGAACGTTTTCCCACAGTCACTTGCCTGATCCTTGGGAAGAGTAGAAAGCCCTTCACCGCTTAGGTCCAAGCAACCTGGAGGACTGTATTCCCTCATACGAACCTTCCCGGGCTCTGAGATCTTTCTAGGAGTCCCTTCTCTATTCTCTCAGTCCCGCCACCAACTCTGGCTCGCTTGTTATGGATGAGGGAGAGAGCCTTATCGGTGCTCCCAAAGGACTTTGGAACTCCCTGCCTAGAGAGTTAGACCTCCTCCTTCCAGGGGCGAGTGAAGACCTTCCGATCCTGACAGGCTTTTGAAAACTAAATGCTTTTAATGAAAAATGGGTTGCTTTTATTGTAATTATCTGTACGTTTGTTTGCTTTTTAATATTTATATTTTTACTAAAAGTAAACAGTGAGGGAGTAGTGTGAAAGAAAAGCAAAAAGCGAAATGTTGAAACAATAGAGCATATGGGTATATAACTAATACCATTATTCCAATAAAATTATTCACATTATACCTTTCACAAATGGATTCCAAATATCATTAAATTTATCCATACGCAACCTGCACCTACTCTGTATGTTTTAATATATATTTATATGTAGTTTATATAAAGAGTTTATATAAAGATAATATAATATATATATTTATATCGTTTATATACAGTTTATATGGTTTTAATTCTATCAACCTTTAATTGTTTTTATTAATGATTTTCCCCATACGTTTTTAACCATTCTTATTTTATCTGTAAGCTACCTTGAGTCCCTGTCAGGGAGAAAAGTGGGAAATAAACAAATATTTGGACTCAGAGGCCTGCCAGGCATCGCGAGTGAACCAACAGCTCACTGTTTCACATACCTAAGTTCAAGTTCAAGGTATAATTATATATTAGTACATAAAGCCATTAGAAACTGGGATCAGCTTACCTATGAGATCACCTTCCCCCACATGTATCCACTTGAACACATAAAATTGGTGGAACTGGCATTGCTATAAGGAGCCACAAGAACGCCCGTTCTGCATTTGTCAAGGACTTGATTGTTTAGTGTGGCAGCACCTACACTTCGGAACTCCCTGCCACTTGAGATCAGGCTGGCAAGGCCTTCGCTGAGCTCTTTTCGGCCCCTGCTAAAAACGTTCTTGTTTAGACAAACCTGTCCAGGTATCTAGAACGCTGGTGCGAGTTCTAAGTTGCTTTTAAGTCTGCTGTTATTAGATGAACTCTTTGAAAGTTGTAAACTATTGCTGTTCATTTTTGTTATTGTTTTCTTGTTTTGCCTTTTTTTGCAAACCGCTTTGAGGGCTTTTTTATAAAAAAAATTCCACAGTTGTATAATTTTTAATGAACTTAATAATAATAAATACCTAACGCTCCCTCACTCCTCCGGGTTGCAGGTGAAGGAATCTCGCCTGCCACTACGGATGTTTTCAAAGGAGGAAGAGCAAGGTGAAGTTTTCCTGGAGCACATAATTTGAAAGCTCTCAAGCCTTTAGGTCTCCAAACACCAACCGCTTTGGAGACATCTGAACTTCAGCCTATATAATATCTCCATGGGGCAGGGGGAGTGGGCCATCGGTTTTGACCAAGCCCCCTAGATTCCACGTTCAAAATGTCCTCATGACCCTTCCACATTCCCCTTAAAGAAAGCCAAATCAAATCCCATTTCTAAATGGCCCGGACACTGAGGTCCAGCGCCGAGGGCCTTCTGGCAGTTCCCTCACTGCGAGAAGCCAAGTTACAGGGAACCAGGCAGAGGGCCTTCTCGGTGGTGGCGCCTGCCCTGTGGAACGCCCTCCCATCAGATGTCAAAGAGAAAAACAACTACCAGACTTTTAGAAGACATCTGAAGGCAGCCCTGTTTAGGGAAGCTTTTAATGTTGGATGCATTACTGTATTTTAATATTTTGTTGGAAGCTGCCCAGTGGTTGGGGAGCCCAGCCAGATGGGCGGGATATAAATAATAAATTATTATTATTATTATTATTACTCATGGGCAGTTGCTTAAGGCGCTTGTGATACATTACCAATGTTTGCTCTCCTCTTGATTTCCTTCCTTCGGTTGGCGAACCAGTTGTACACTTTGAGAGAAGTGACTCGCTCCAAGTCGGACAGTTTCTTCCCTGCATTAAAAAACACACACACCCCCAAAACAAGCTGAGTCAATGTATATTTCGCACGGGGTACCGAGGATTTTTTTTTGGGTGGGGTGTTAGCCACACGCAGACACACAAACCCCTCTTTCCCTACCTGGTTTCTGAATCACAGCATTACAGGCATTTGCAATTTCTTCCCTCTTGGCCTCATCAGGATACTGATTCTCATTGAAGTAGCTGCGGAAAAAAGGAAAGGGCCGTTTGCTTTTAGGACTCCCCCAACCCCTTCTCCCCACAACCCTGGAAACAAAACAGAGGCTTCTGAGAAACTTTTGTTGTGGGGGAAAAGGAAATTACCACCCTCGAGCTTGCCAGATATCAATTCGCCCCTGAAGCTGTCCCTGCTATAGTGCAACTTTCTCTGCCCTTTCTGTCTCCCCTGCCCCCCGCAAAAAAAATTATTAATTTTTTCCAAATATCTTAAACACAATACAGCTTAACAATATTATTCTCCTTTCAATCTATATCTTATCTGAATTAACTTCCCTCCACTCCTCTTCTGGCTTCTCTACATTGCTCTTACTTAAGCGTGATTACTACATATACATTCTATCAATGTCTATAATTCCTTAATAATTTTTTGTATTGTACTTTAGACATACATTCCTTATTATATCACAGCATTACATCTTGTGGTCTAACCAAATGTTTACAATAAAGGTTATGAGTTTTATTTCAGGCCTGTGAGTGTCTTTATTTATGTACAGTTTTCTCTAAGTATACCATAAATTTGGACCATTCTTTTTGGAATTTCTCATCGTTCCTGCTGTCGGATTCTTCCAGTTAGCCTTGCTATTTCTGCATACTCCAATACTTTCTGTTCAGCATGCCAGTGGCTGATCAGGGAGGTAATCAAATGATCACTTTGGTACTGGACGACAGTAAAGAATTAAAAGGGAAAGGGGGCAGGATCCATGGGCAGATACAGGGAAAGGCAGAAAAATCCTTGAGGTTTCATTTCCACGATGCCCAGGAATATTGCTGCCTCTGACAAATCTGTGCTACCAGGGAGAATGCCGGGAATAAATGCATTTCAGGCTGTGGCCTGGGAGCAAGCAATCTTTTGCTTCCGGACGGTGCTGCTTCCATGGACAGCTCTGTTTATCTCAGATAGGCTCGGCTGCGCCCTGCGTTCAGGGCGAGGCTTCTTCATTGATCCTAAGTGCAAAGAATTCCCCGTGGAACCTGTATGTTTCTATTTCGAACGGCTCGACCAAAATAAATAAATGTGAGGTTCAAACCAGTAATGTTTCTAGTCCTCAAAGATGTGGAGGCACTCTCAGTCACAGGCTGGCGGTGCTTCCTAGTGTCTCGTTGTTGTTGTTTAGTCGTTTAGTCGTGTCTGACTCTTCGTGACCCCATGGACCAGGGCACGCCAGGCCCTCCTGTCTTCCACTGCCTCCCACAGTTTGGTCAAACTCATGCTGGTAGCTTCGAGAACACTGTCCCACCACCTCGTCCTCCGTCGTCCCCTTCTCCTTGTGCCCTCCATCTTTCCCAACATCAGGGTCTTTTCCAGGGAGTCTTCTCTTCTCATGAGGTGGCCAAAGTATTGGAGCCTCAGCTTCAGGATCTGTCCTTCCAGTGAGCACTCAGGGCGGATTTCCTTAAGAATGGAGAGGTTTGATCTTCTTGCAGCCCACGGGACTCTCAAGAGTCTCCTCCAGCACCATAATTCAAAAGCATCCATTCTTTGGCAATCAGCCTTCTTTATGGTCCAGCTCTCACTTCCATACATCACTACTGGGAAAACCATAGCTTTCACTATACGGACCTTCTTTGGCAAGGTGATGTCTCTGCTTTTTAAGATGCTGTCTAGGTTTGTCATTGCTTTTCTCCCAAGAAGCAGGCGTCTTTTAATTTTGTGGCTGCTGTCACCATCTGCAGTGATCATGGAGCCCAAGAAAGTAAAATCTCTCACTGCCTCCATTTCTTCCCCTCTAGTATCTCTACTGGCACTTATTTTCTGCAATGCCATTTTTCTGAGCACCACAACCACCAGTCGCTCCTGCTTATCTAATGCCAGCAGCATGCGATGGAAGACTGCTCCGTTTCAGGGTATTTGCCTGACAGCCATGTGCTTTTCCCAGGATACTCCATTCCATGTCCACTCGTCCATTCCATGCCCACTTAGCAAACTCAGCCCATGGGCCCCACTTTGCAGCTTGAGAATCAGAGGTGGGTCTCATGTCTGGAGACTCCCCGGTCTAAGCCATAGCTGGGCTTAACGTGGCACGTTAACCAGGCCAGTGTCTCCCAGCCTAGTCTACCTCGCAGGGTTATTGTGGAGACAAAAGGGGTAGAGGACAAGAACCTCAGAGGCCACCTCGAGTTCCTCAAGGAGAAAGATGGGCTAGAAATAAGAAAACAAAATAATAAAAAACCTTTCGGACCACAGCTACCAGCCCCAGCCTGACAGCCGCTGTACTCCAAAACATTTTGAGAGTGCCAGGTTGGTCTAGGTGATCCAATATGGAAGAGATTTGGGGCAGGGGAGAGAGAGAGAACCCACTTCTGTAAGGATTACTGAGAAACAGATGCAAATCACTTTGCAGCAATATTAATACAACACTTTCATTTCTCATTTCCCTAATGTTACTCTTGTGAACCGCCTTGCGATCTTTTGATGAAGGGAGGCATATAAATCTAATAAATTAAAATAAACACTCGCCATAGCTTCTGGGGTGGAGCAGGCCGTAAAAGATAAAGGGACCCCTGACCATTAGGTCCAGTCGTGACCAATTCTGGGGTTGCGGCACTCATCTTGCTTTACTGGCCGAGGGAGCCGGCATACAGCTTCCGGGTCATGTGGCCAGCATGACTAAGCCGCTTCTGGCGAACCAGAGCAGCGCACGGAAACGCCGTTTACCTTCCCGCCAGAGTGGTACCTATTTATCTACTTGCACTTTGATGTGCTTTTGAACTGCTAGGTTGGCAGGAGCTGGGACCGAGCAACGGGAGCTCAAGCCGTTGTGGGGATTCGAACCGCCAACCTTCTGATTGGCAAGTCCTAGGCTCTGTGGTTTAACCCACAGCACCACCCGCGTCCCTGGGTGGCAGGTAAGAGTCCCCAAATTCCAATCCTTTTTTCCATGGCTGCTGTTGTTGTTTAGTCATTTAGTCGTGTCCGACTCTTTGTGGCCCCATGGACCGGAGAACACCAGGCACTCCCATCTTCCACTGCCTCCCGCAGTTTAGTCAAACTCATGCTGGTAGCTTCAAGAACACTGTCCTGCCATCTCGTCCTCTGTCATCTCCTTCTCCTTGTGTCCTCCATCTTTCCCAACATCAGGGTCTTTTCCAGGGAGTCTTCTGTGGTTTAACCCACAGCGCCACCCGCGTCCCTTCTGGGGTGGATCAGGCTGTAAATTTGCACAAATAATCAAGGAGGCTTCCTGCCTGAACCTCCATTTACGCCCAAAAAGACCTCCTGGCTCTCCTCGCAAGCAGAGAGCAGGCCACTCCCAGGAGACCAGGGCAAGGCTAGCCTATTTTATTGGGGGGGGGGCAACAAACAAGGTTATGTTCATGCAGATGGGGTAGAAGACTGCACAGCCACGAGAGAGATCTCACAACGCAGTTTATCTAGACCACACTCACCCTGCAGCTACGAGTGCAGACGTCTGCTCGCTGCTTCTCTTTAACCTTCAGCTCGTAAATATTCCGAGAGAAGTTTTTAAGAAGTGGGGAAGGGAGGGGACGGAGGAGAGACGCGAGAGATTCTGGATCTCCAACACAAAAGCCACACCCCGGCAGCCCGTAATGTGCACTGGGAGGAATTCCAAAGCAGCAGCAGCAGCAGCGAAAGAAAAGAGAATTGAATTACAAGCGGGCTGCAGATCCCTCACCATGCAATACTTATGCAGAGCGGGCGAAGGAACAGGACGCCCAGAGAAGTAGTGATCAGCTACGGAACAGGCTGCCCAACGTGACCAGGCAGTCTTTGTTGCCGCCTGCTGTTCCCAGCTCCATCCTCTCCACTGGATCCAGTGGATCCCAGCCTTGCAAAATCAGCCAGGGTGGGGGAACAGGAGGGCTGAGGGCCAAACATGACCCACCGAGACCCAATCTGTGGGCCTCAGGACTTTTCCACACCAGCCATGCCTCCTCTGCAACTACTGCCTTGAGTGTCCTTTACTGGCAGGAATCTGCCCTTAAACTGTGATGATGGAGGGTATTGTCAAAATAAAAAAATTCCTTCCAGTAGCACCTTAAAGACCAACTAAGTTAGTTCTTGGTATGAGCTTTCGTGTGCATGCACACTTCTTCAGATACGTATCTGAAGAAGTGTGCATGCACACGAAAGCTCATACCAAGAACTAACTTAGTTGGTCTTTAAGGTGCTACTGGAAGGAGGGTATTGTGTTTTCTTTCGGGGGGGGGGGGCAGTGTTAGAAGCCTCTGGCTTTTGTAGGGTTGGAATGTAGTGATGCAACTAATAACAATTCTATTATTTATTCCCGGCTCATCTAGCTGGGTTGCCCCAGCCACTCTAGGCAGCTTCCAACACGTACAAAACAATAACAAAACTTCAAATATTAAAAATGTCCCTATACGGGGCTGCCTTCAAATGCCTTCTAAAAGTCAGATAGTTGTTTATTTCCTTGACATCTGATGGGAGGGCGTTCCGTAGGGCGGGAGCCACCACCAAGAAGGCCCTCTGCCTGTTTCCCTGTAACTGTGCTTCTCGCAGTGACGGAACCGCCAGAGCTGGACCTCAGTGTCCAGGCTGAACGATGTGGGTGGAGACGCTCCTTCAGGTATACTGGACCAAGGCCGTTTAGGGCTTTCAAGGTCAGCACCAACACTTTGAATCGTGCTCGGAAATGTACTGGGAGCCAGTGAAGATCCTTTAGGATATATGGTCCCGGCAGCCGCTCCCAGTCACAAGTTTGGCAGCTGTGTTCTGAATTCGTTGTAGTTTCTGAATCACCTTCAAAGGTAGAGTCCCATGTTGTCCACTGGAGAAATCGCAGGCACCCCACCTATTGCTGTGCCCACTTTTCGCTCCTATGCCTGCCCACCATGGGCACAAACGCCTGGAAAAGGTTACTCAAGAAGGAATTTACTTCATTTATTAAACCAATACCCTGCCCTTTCTCCCAAAGGGGCGCAGGGCGTCAAACAACAAGCGGTAAGAACACCTTTCGAAAGACTCGGAACGCAATTCCAATATACAGATCCAAATGGGAAGAAGATCTCTGCTTAAGAAGCTTGCTGGGAGAGGAAGATCTTCAGCAGGTGTCAAAAGAACAGCAGAGGTGGTGCCTGTCTGGTATGCAACAGGGAGGGAATCCCAAAGGGTCGGTGCCACCACGCTCAAGGCCCTGCTGATGACAGGATCTGCAGGACGCCCTCACCTACACAATGCCAGGCATTGCCTTGCGAGAGAAAGTTTTGAGAATGAACCCCTGGTCTGGAAAAGGTGCACCGGCCTTGCCTGAACTGGGAGAGGCCTGTCCCCACAAAATACACACCCCTGTCTGAAGGCTACTGACCAACAACGGTACACAACTAGGAAGCAGCTCCTGCAGATCATGTTGATGGACTATGCTGAAATGGCTAAAATGACTGGAAGAATCAGGAACCAAGAAGACCAACATTTCAATAAGGAATAGGGGGGAAATTATACTTTGTCTTAAAAACCATTGTAAACTAGTAGGATTGGAATAACACTTGTGGTTTAATGGTGAATTTTGGACACAGTGGAGAGGTAAAAGTTTCAGATTATCATAAAAGATGCAGGAGGAAATGATTAACAATAGGACCCACAAAAGGGAGCGGGTAAGTCCAAGAGATTCTTTGGAATCTTGGTTTTATGTTGTATGTTGGATATGTGATTATAAAATTTTAATCTGAAAAACCAAATAAATAAATGGAAATTTAAAAAAGGAAGCCGCTCCAGCAGCAAATAATGGTGCCCCAAACTCTGCCCCAAAATCTCCTTGGGCAACAGGACCACCATCTATGTATCAAGTGGCTGCTCATCTCAACATCCTCCAGTACGATCTACAACCTTCCGTGGTTTCCTTTGGGATCCGCTGTTGTAGATAACACAGTCATACCTTGGAAGCTGAAAGGAATCCGTTCCGGTAGTCCGTTTGACTTCCAAAACGCTTGAAAACCAAATCGCGGCTTCAGATTGGCTGCAGGAAGCTCCTGCAGCCAATCAGAAGCCGCGGAAGCCCCGTCGGACGTTCAGGTTCCAAAAGGACATTTGCAAACCGGAACAATCACTTTTGCGGCGTTCAGGAGCCAAAACGTCTGAGTTCCAGGAAGTTCGGGATCCAAGGTACGACTGTATTGGGAACAGGCAGAAATGCTCCCCCCCCCTTTTTTTTATTAGCACAATTGACACTTGCGACAAACCCAGTCCACCCAGAGCTTTGGGGTTCCTTACCTTTCCATGACGGCCAAGCACTCCTTCCGCCAGGTGAACCGGCTTCCCCGCCGTAAGCGGAAGGTGCCAGAGGTAGCTGTGACGGGGGGAGGAGTCTGCCTCCATTCAGGTTCTTCTACCGGGATCGGGGCCGGCCTCATGCTTAACGTTGCCCCTGGAAAAAAGCAAAGCGGGACACGAAAGTGTTTCCCGGCGGAACTGGAAAGCCCCGCTCGGCTCCCTGCTCAACACCAAAGGAACGCAGTGGCCCACTTAGTCCAGAATCCTATTCTCACAAAGACCAACCGGATGCCTTTTGGGAAAACTGCAAGCAGGATTCAAACGCATGAGCAGCTCTCTTCCTCTCTGGTGGCTTCCAGCACCTGGGATTCAGGAGCATACCTGCCTCTGAGCATCAAGGCAGAGAACAGCCATCATGACTAGTAGCCATTAAGACTGACCTTCCATAAATTGGCTTCTCTCTAAAACCGCCCTGATGAAACACAGGAGCTCGTCTAAAAGTACAGCACACCTGCTTTTTCCTTTTTTTTAAAAAAAAGCCTCTTTTGCTCAGGTGAAAAGGCACGCAGGTACAGTGGACGCTCGGGTTGCGAACATGATCCATGCGGGAGGCACGTTTGCAACCCGCAGAGCCATGGCTGTGCATGCATGCGCAGGTTGCGCTTTGGCACTTCTGTGTTGCTCAGAGTGGCTGGGGAAACTCAGCCGGATGGGCGGGGTAAAAATAATAAATTATTATATTATTATTATTAATCTCTGCATGTGCAAAGCGTGATTCAGTGCTTCTGCGCAAGCGCCGAAACCCAGAAGTAACCCGTTCCGGTAACTTCTGGTTTCGGCGCGGTGCGCAACCCAAAAACACGCAACCTGAAGCGTCTGTAACCCGAGGTATGACTGTATAACCAAACTCCTATAACTTAAAACCTCATTTCCTCCAGATCTACTTTGCACATAATTCATATACTGTATCCCTCCCTCTCTTGCACAAAGAGTAGCCCAAGGATTGCCCACCGCTGTGACAGTTCTGCCTTCTCCACACTGCTGCCCATAATCAGATCCCCGCAGTCCCTCAATCTAGAACACAGATGTGCTTTATTATTAATCATCATCATCATCATTCATTGCTTTCGAGCTGCTGAAATGCTCGTGAACACGCCAAAACTCCTCTGCAGCTAAGCCGGAGGTCTAAGTTCAGAGAAGGCCATAATTCTTCCACCCAACAGCAATGTAGGTTTAAACCCCCCCCCCCCCAAAAAAAGTTCCTTTTTCTTTTGCCAAGCTTCTTATTTTGCTGGGATGGGTGGGATCAGAACGGCAAAGCCACACGCCGCAGGAAACATGCTTTTCATGTGCAAGTTCCAAGTCAGAGCAGGGGGCCAATGATCCGACCCAACATACCACAGGAACCTAGAAAGTTGCCTTGCACAGAGTTGGTTCCTGGGGCTGGGTATTCCCTGCACTGACTGGCAGCAGCTGTCCAGGATTTCAGGGGGAGGGGTCTTTTGCAGCCTTACCTGGAGTAACCGGGGACTGAAACCGCTGACTTGCATCCCTTCCCTTAAACCAGGGTTCCCCAAACTTTTAAAGTCATCTAGGCCACACTTGGGTCACTCTCCAGCCGTTTTGGGACTACAATTCCCATCATCATCCCTGACCACTGGGTCTTGCTAGCTTGGGATGATGCGAGTTGGAGTCCAAAAAACAACGGAAACCCCAAGTCTGGGAAACCGTGCTAAACAAACACGCTCGGACTTCTATTGAGTCAGTACAATCGACGTCAAGGCAGAGGGCGGGGGCTGGAAACGGATTTCTGTGCTGATTTAGCACCCAGATGCAAAGCAATTCTGTAAGAGGAACATTACAGAAGAAGAAGAAGAAGAGGAGGAGGAGGAGGAGGAGGAGGAGGAGGAGGAGGAGGAGTTTGGATTTGATATCCCGCCTTTCACTTCCTTTAAGGAGTCTCAAAGCGGCTAACATTCTCCTTTCCCTTCCTCCCCCACAACAAACACTCTGTGAGGTGAGCGGGGCTGAGAGACTTCAGAGAAGTGTGACTGGCCCAAGCTCATCCAGCAGCTGCAGGTGGAGGAGCAGGGAAGCGAACCCGGTTCACCAGATTACGAGACTACCGCTCTTAACCACTACACCACAGAGATCCTCCTTAGTTAAAAAGAGGACCAAAAGAAAAAGAAAAACCCTATATGTTCTCAACTACCTTTGAAGGTGACCCGGAAACTACAACTAATCCAGAATGCGGCAGCTAGACTGGTGACTGGGAGCGGCCGCCGAGACCATATACCGTATTTTTCGCACCATAGGACGCACTTTTTCCCTCCTAAAAAGCAAGGGAAAATGTGTGTGCGTCCTATGGAGCGAATGCAGGGGGGAGGCAGGCGGGAAAAGCCCTCAAGAGCCGCACACAAGCTTCGTGCGCTCTTGCGGGCTTTTCTCCAGGAGGGAGAAGGGACTGACTGGCTGCAGCAGTCCCTTCTCCCTCCTGGGGGAAAAGCCCCCAAGAGCGGCACCCTCTTTAAAGGCTGCGCGGCTCCTGCGGGCTTTTCTCCGAGGTGAGGGAATTCCCCCACCTCCCAGAAAAGCCAGGAGAAGTCGCACAGCCCCTTTAAAGAGCGCACGGCTTCTGCGGGAGGTGGGGGAAGCTGCAGCAGATTCCCTCCTCCCGGGCTCCCTTTGAAGCGGCAATGTGGGAGGGGAGCAGCTTACACTCGTGTAAGCAGCTCTTCTCCCACTTTCCTGCTTCAAAGCAACCACGGAGGAGGGAAGGAAGGGGACCATGGATCCTCTTCGCTGCTGGAGGCTTCAGCGGATTCCCTCCTCCGTGATTGCTTTGAAGCGGCAATGTGGGAGGGGAGCAGCTTACACTCGTGTAAGCAGCTCCTCTCCCACTTTCCTTCTTCAAAGCAACCACGGAGGAGGGAAGGAAGGGGACCATGGATCCTCTTCGCTGCTGGAGGCTTCAGCGGATTCCCTCCTCCGTGATTGCTTTGAAGAGGCAATGTGGGAGGGGAGCAGCTTACACTCGTGTAAGCAGCTCCTCTCCCACTTTCCTTCTTCAAAGCAACCACGGAGGAGGGAAGGAAGGGGACCATGGATCCTCTTCGCTGCTGGAGGCTTCAGCGGATTCCCTCCTCCGTGATTGCTTTGAAGCGGCAATGTGGGAGGGGAGCAGCTTACACTCCTGTAAGCAGCTCTTCTCCCACTTTCCTGCTTCAAAGCAACCACGGAGGAGGGAAGGAAGGGGACCATGGATCCTCTTCGCTGCTGGAGGCTTCAGCGGATTCCCTCCTCCGTGATTGCTTTGAAGCGGCAATGTGGGGGGGGAGCAGCTTACACTCGTGTAAGCAGCTCCTCTCCCACTTTCCTGCTTCAAAGCAACCACGGAGGAGGGAAGGAAGGGGACCATGGATCCTCTTCGCTGCTGGAGGCTTCAGCGGATTCCCTCCTCCGTGATTGCTTTGAAGCGGCAATGTGGGAGGGGAGCAGCTTACACTCGTGTAAGCAGCTCCTCTCCCACTTTCCTGCTTCAAAGCAACCACGGAGGAGGGAAGGAAGGGGACCGTGGATCCTCTTCGCTGCTCACGGCTGCAGCGGATTCCTCCTCCTTGATTGCTGGGAGTTTCTCTGGGCAGGAATTCCCTCAGCTTAAGTGGGGTGGGGGAAGTGTGGCAGGTAGGGGGGGTACTGAGAGACACATGTCTCTCAGATGAAAATTGGGAGTGGGCATTGTCTGAAGTGGCTGTGGATCTCCTGCCGCAGAACTGTAGGACTGTATAGAGTTGGGAGGGCCACCCAAGGGTCATCTAGCCCAGCCCCCTCACAATGTAGGAATCACAGCTAAAGAACGCCAGGCAGATGGTCCCCCAACCGCTGCTTAAAAGCCTCCAGTGGTGGAGACCCCAAACACCTTCCGAGGTCATAGAATTGCAGGGTTGAAAGGGAACCCCAGGAGTCATCTAGTCCAGCCCCGGTGGACAGCGGGCGCAGTCCATCCCGTTGTGCAAGACTAAAGATGCTGCGCAAGGCTAAAGAAGAAGCCAAGGCAGTGAGCGGGATGGATCGCGCTTGCTGCCTTGTCTTCTTTAGCTGCACTGGAGAGGTTTAGCTCCTGGCTGGAGAGGTTGCGCGGCTATGGATCCCGTGCGCTGTCTTGGCTTCTTTGCTCTTTGGGGCTGGGGGGGGGGAACCCGGGGGTCTGGGAGAAGCTCTGGGAGAAGTGGACAGGCTGCATGCAGCCTGTCCGTTGCTCTTTGGGGCTGGGGGGAGGATAATATTTTTTTCCTTGATTTCCCCCTCTAAAAACTAGGTGCGTCCTGTGGTCCGGTGCGTCCAATAGAGCGAAAAATACGGTAACACCGGTCTTGAAAGACCTACATTGGCTTCCAGTACGTTTCCGAGCACAATTCAAAGTGTTGGTGCTGACCTTTAAAGCCCTAAACGGCCTCGGTCCTGTATACCTGAAGGAGCGTCTCCACCCCCATTGTTCAGCCCGGACACTGAGGTCCAGCGCCGAAGGTCTTCTGGCGGTTTCCTCCCCGCGAGAAGTGAGGTTACAGGGAACCAGGCAGAACGCCCTCCCACCAGATGTCAAAGAGAACAACTACCAGACTTTTAGAAAACATCTGAAGGCAGAAATGTTTAGGGAAGATTTTAATGACTGATGTTTTAATGTATTTTTAACCTTTTGTTGCAAAATGCGCCTGGCACCTGCCTAATTTCTAGCACTGATTCAGCAGCTGGGGTGCAGTCTTAGCTCATTGGCAGAGAATCTGTTTTGCATACAGGAGACCCCAGGTTACATCCCCAGACGCTCCAGGTAGGGCAAAGATATACTCACTTCCCACAACCCTAGAGCTAGGTGCTGCTAGCCAGTGTCAACAGTACTATGCCAGATGAGACCCCAAAAACTGTAGTATAAACACCGACAACTGGGAAACACTGGCCTGTGAGCGCTCCAATTGGAGAACAGCCTCTACCAAAGGTGTCATGGGCTTTGAAGACACTCGAACTCAGGACGCAAGGGAGAAACGTGCTAAGAGGAAGGCACGCTTGGCAAATCCACACCGTGATCAACTCCTGCCCGGAAACCAATGTCCCCACTGTGGAAGGACGTGTGGATCCAGAATTGGCCTCCACAGTCACTTACGGACTCACTGGTAAAACCGTGTTCATGGAAGACAATCTTACTCGGCTACAAGGGATCGCCAAAGAAGGAAGAAGAAGAAGGAGGAGGAGGAGGTTTTTTAAAAACCTTTTTGTAAAGGCAACACTAGAAATTTCACAGCTGAGTCCTCAACTCTTTATTACTGTGCTTTGCTTCCTTTAAGTTGGGCTTTGTCTAAAACTTGAGATTTAGGTTTTCAAACCCTTTTTGTAAATTCAGTATTAGAAACTGTACCTAGGTCGAGCTAGGATTACTATACTTCAGAATTTTTGGGAGTTCTACCCCCTTTTTTGAATTTTGGTCATTTAAGGTTTATGATTTTTCTATTTCCTTCTGAGGAAGCTGAATAGTTCAGCGAAACGAGGTTTGTAGCCGGCATCCCATTAAGGCTTTGTTCAATTTTAGGTTTTTCTAATTTTTTCCTTAAACTTTTTGATTTTTATTATTTAGTTTATTTTCATAAGATTATATTTCTGGTCGATTACTTCTCGTTTCAGGGATTTTCACGGTATTTCATTTGTTTTGTGCAACTACTTGGGTTAAAGCAGAAGCTGGGAGCAAATTCAGGAAGGACATTCTGGCATTTGTGCTAAAAAACAACAAGAATATCCCCAAAACGGACCCAGGTGGTTGATGCCTCGCATCTCCAAGCCGAGCCTGAGTCCGTGACAGCCAAGGGAAGAAGAGATGGGGAGCTCAGCCAAGGGAACTCATTCATCCTCTCCCACTTGGCTGGCTACCTGCTGGCCCTGCCAGACTGATCCGGTCCGCCCTAATAAATCAGTGCCGCTGGTGTCAAAGCGTGGGCGCTCCGAGGTGGGTCGGCCAATGCGGCAAAGCTCCGACCTGGTTCCCAAACGTGCTTTGCTCGGAACACTGGCGGGCGAGCTGCAGGGCCCTTGCGGGAAGAAGCACCAGCCAGCTTGGCGGAGGAGAGCCCTGCTGGATCATGGCCCTTCTAGTCCGGAACCCTGCTCTCGCGGCGGCCAAACAAGATGCTTATGGGAAGCCGGGTGCAACAGCAGCACTCTCTCCCATCCTGTGGTTTCCGGCAGCTGGCGTCTGGAGGCATGCAACCTCCAGCAACAGAGGCAGAGAACAGCTGTTCTGATTAGAAGCCCTGACCAGACTTATCCTCCTTGAATTACCTTGTTTTTCGCTCCATAAGACGCACCTGACCACAAGACGCACATAGTTTTTAGAGGAGGACAACAAGAAAAAAAAATATTCTGAACGAAACAGTAGATGTATTATTTTTGTGGTTCATGCTGTGGCCACAGACATGTGATTTGACGGTGAGTTTGGGGTGACCCAATGCAAAAATCCTGAGGATCCATGTGGATCCGTGCTTTGTAACCACGTTTTTGAACCATTGCAGCCCCAGGAAACAGCGGATGCCGGATTTTTTTGGTGCAGGCTGTAGCCATGGACATGCTATGTGATCTGATGGTGAATTTGGGGTGACCCAATGTAAAAATCCTGAGGATCCATGGGTTTTTACCTCCCACCTCCCAGGTAGCCTCCCCTAGCGTCCCTTATCTCTCTCCCGATCCCACCGATCAGCTGCTTCCTTTCAACACTCCCTTCCCTCTTGTTTGCCTTAGTGTCTTTTCCTTAGCTGGAGCAGTTGTTTGCTCCTCCTTTTCTTCTAACTTCTCTCCTTATTGCTTTAGTCTTCCTGTTTCCCCCCTTTGCAAGTTGGCTGTCTTTACCTCCCCCTTCCCAGGCAGCCTCCTTTATCGCTAGCGTCCCTTATCTCTCTCCCCGATCGGCAAGCGATCAGTGGCTTTGTTTCAACACCCACTTCCCTCTTTCAAAAATAATAATAGCATGATCTGCTTTTTGCCCCTGGGCAATTCGGCTCCAGGGACCACACATTCGCTCCATAAGATGCACAGACATTTCCCCTTACTTTTTAGGAAGAAAAAAGTGCGTCTTATGGAGCGAAAAATATGGTGTCCATGGTGGCTTGACTCGGCCGCCATGGTTGTATGAAGCAACGCTCCTGAAAACCAGTTGCTGGAATGGCTGGAGGGGAGAGTGCTGATCTTGGGCTCAGATCCTGGCTAGACGGCTTCCCATGTTGTCGACCGGATGCCAGACTAGGTGGGCCATTGGCCTCATCCAGCAATGCTCTTCTTGTGCTCTTAGGATAGCCTTTTCTTCTGTGAAGTTGGTGGCTGTCCCTACATCTGCTGGGAGCAGCTTCCACTCTTTGCTATGAATTGTGGACCTCCCTTTGGCCTGTCCTGAATCTCTCAGACTTCAGCTTCGTTGGAGGAATGTTAGCCAGAGGTACACAAAAACTTCCATGTGCAGTGGCTGTACATGCTGGGAGTCCCCCCTCTTAATTTATAAGAAGTCACATATGGAAGACAGGAGCACAGAGCGACAGATGCACCTCACAAAAATAATACCGGAGCTATGCAAAAATCCTCAGCTTTCCCGTGCGCTGCTCTGGTTCGCCAGAAGTGGCTTAGTCCTGCTGGCCACATGACCCAGAAGCTGTACGCCGGCTCCCTCTGCCAGTAAAGCGAGATGAGCACCGCAACCCCAGAGTTGGCCACAACTGGACCTAATGGTCAGGGGTCCCTTTACCCTTTACCTTTAAGGACTGAGAGGCGGGAGGACAGAAACCAAATAAACAGTAATTCAGAGGCCACGGGCGATAGCTGTCATGGCTTGAAGTTCCCATTCTTGTCCTACTGTCTCCCTCCGGTTAAACAAAACAGCAGCGCCGCCTGCTGATGAGCGAAGAAATCGCCGCGCAATGTTGTCCAGCGCATTTTTCAAGTTGCAATTCGATGCCGTAAATTCCACATGCGCCCCAAACATCTGCCAGCCCTCTTTGGAAAACAAGGTCCCCGATACAGACCCGTTTGCAGGGAAGTTCCCCATACCTTCCTGTGCCCAATGCAACCCTCCTCCCACCCCCACCCACCCCTATTCCTGAGCATGGATTGTAACTGGGGGGGCGGGGAGCAAGGGAGGGAGGAGGGAGGGGAAGGCCCATGCCGACCGAAGCACGATGAAGCCAACAACACTCACAGCCGCTGGGCAAAAGGTTTGGTTCAGAGGGAACAGCTGGAGTGTCTCGGCTTGGTTTTGTTTACCGGGGTTTGTCTTCTCAAGCTGGTACCATCGGTAAAAGGCCCTTTTCTTTTGCTCGCTCAGGTCCGATCCCTGTTGCAACAGCCAGTGGGAGATCCGGCTCTGGCTGATACCTGCAGGCAAGAGCAAAGAGAGGAGAGAGAAAAGGTGGATCTACACATGGGGAAAAACCCGCTGTAAATAAGTCATAAATTAAAACATTACAATAAAACGGAAAGAAAAAAAACAACCGCTATGTAAAATCGCATAGAAAAAGTCTGTGCTTTACAGCGCCATCTGGTGTTGCATGTTTATAACACATTCCAAACACTGGTTGTTTTTTTACTAATGTAGCTGAGGGTTATGACGACTAGGACTAGCCACCTGAGAAACAGTTTCTACCCAAATGCGATTTTGGTTTTAAACGCAGTGTAAGGAGTCTCTGTGGGAGTATATTGTATTTAAAAATGGGGTATCAGAGTTTTTAGGGGGCTAACCAGGTTGGGATAGCTGGGATAGCAGGCTTGTTGGGTTTTGAATGTCTTATGCCTATTTTTCAGTTTCGTTGTTCTGTATGGGACAATGACAATAAAGATTATCGTATCATATCGTATCGTATCGTATCATCAGTCCACAGAGAGAGAAAGAGAAACTATGCAACTGATTGCCACACCGTGTGGCTCCTCCTCTTGCGCACAAGTTTTCATCACGCCCTACGGACAACCTGTGATCAAGCCACACACGCTGTTCCCAATTCCCGTCCTGCCAGGGAGCATTAGGAAAGGAGCTGAAAATTAAACTGCCTATTTATCATAACGCCATCAGACAAAATCTATGGTGCGACCACATTTGGTCGCCTCGTGTCAAAAGGGATATCGCAGGGTTTACGGGCATTGCCATTCAAATGGTGTGGTTGTGTGTGCTGCATCTTGTGATCAGTTATGTGGGGCAGGGCTTACCTGGGGGCCCCAATATTTTATTCCAGTTAGCACCCTGGCACTCCCCTGGGTAATCCCACGGCCACCCAGGGGGTGGTAAAATCCCTGCTTTGGGAACCACCGCCTTAATATCCCCATTCTGCATTAAATCCTATATTGAGTTTGCATTCCACCAGGAACATTTTGCAAGGTGCGTGGAACATCGTGACACCAGTTTTGGATTGGGATCCCTAACCCTACTCTGGACACACAGTTTGGGTGCTTTGGGGCTAGAAAACACAGACCCGGGCACTCTTATTTTAATTTAAAAAGAGCCCCTACATATATATATATATATGGCTTTGAGCTCTCACATTTAAGAGACCGAATTTTCAGATGACATTATTGTGATTAATTGCTCCTACCGCTTACATAGATAGACAACGACTTGTGGGGGGGGGGGGAGAGACAGTGAGCGCAGAATAGCAGCTTATAGGACATTACGAACACGTCCACCAGGAAGTGGAATGACTCACTTGGCTGTTCATTCTGCTCTGGACAGAACTATCCAGCCACGCATGCGCACTACCCAGGAGTAACAGCAGTCAGTTCTGGGTGGATCAGAAATGCAGACCGGGAAGAAAGTGATAGAAATTGCCACATCTTTAAGATAACTTTGCATGCGGAAGAAAAGGGAGTGGGTGATAGTCCAAGACACGGAATGAATTTTTTGGTGTGGGGAGGGGCCATAGGTAGCAACTCCCTGGGGCCCTGGTAAAGGTAAAGGGACCCCTGACCGTTAGGTCCAGCCGTGGCCGACTCTGGGGTTGCGGCGCTCATCTCGCTTTATTGGTCGAAGGAGCCGGCGTACAGCTTCCGGGTCATGTGGCCAGCATGACTAAGCCGCTTCTGGCGAACCAGAGCAGTGCATGGAAATGCCATTTACCTTCCAGCTGGAGCGGTACCTATTTATCTACTTGCACCGGCATGCTTTCAAACTGCTAGGTTGGCAGGAGCTGGGACCAAGCAACGGGAACTCACCCCGTTGCGGGGATTCGAACCACTGACCTCCTGATCGGCAAGCCCTAGGCTCTGTGGTTTAACCCACAGCGCCACCCGCGTCCCATGCCCCATGAAGGGGCCGGGCACCCACAAATTTCGGTGCCAAGGCCATGAAAGCTGAATGGCACCCACAGCCCTGGGCACCAACGGTCGTGGCGCCAAGCTGGCATTCCTGGGAGGGGCAGAGATTAACCGTAACTTCCGTGATAGGCAGGAAATCTACATCTCTTTGCATTTTCAAAACGGGAAGCGTATCATTCATTAAACACTCCCCTGTGTGTTATTTTTAGGATCTGGACTCGAAGTGCCTGGATAGATGACTCAGTGCGCTGGCTCATGTGTGGTGCCAAGCCAGGGGTTGGCAAGCTTACCGGACAATGGGCTGGTCCACGCTCCTTCTGTTTGAGGATGGGTCGCAGTGTGTGCACACGCACACTCTTCTGGGTTGGAGGAGCGCGCATGTGTGTGCACACACACTATTTCCGGCGCTTTTCCGACCTAAATGTGCCCCAGAAATAGCATGTGCGCATGCGCACGGGCGCTTCTCTGTCCTGCACGTGTGCGCACATGCTATTTTCAGTGCATATCCGGGTCGTAGGAGCGCCTATGCGCATGCACAGGCACCATCAACCCGGAAGTCAGTAAGAGCGTGCGGCAGGGGGCAGCAGGGGTCGCCATGGGCCAGTTAGGCGAGCCCCTTGGGCCGCTACTGGCCCATGGACCGTAGGTTGCAGACCCCTGTGCTAAGCCAAACCACGGTTTAGTGTGCATGATCACAGGCTCTGGGAGAGGACATTGTGGCTTCTTTGCTCTTCCTTGGTTGCCACTGCGCTGGGTTTAGTGGTTTCATCCTCCTTTGACGAACAGCCTAACTATGGCACCAAGAGAGCGAAAACACGACCCCATGTCCAGAGAGTGTGCTAAGCCAAACCATGGTTTACTTCAGCACAACAGCAGAATGATGGAAAGTGGCCACAATCACATCCTCCCCACAATCTCCACACACATGCATTCGTGCAAAGACACGGTTTGGTTTGGTGAGAACCGATTCCTGAATTTTAGCTGTGGATCCTTCGCTGCAGAAGGCTGGACTAGATCGCGGTTTCCCAAACTTGTGCCTCCCGCTGGTTTCAGACTACAATTCCCATCATCCCTGACCACTAGTCCCACCTACTAGAGATGATGGGAGTTGTAGTCCAAAAAAACAAGATTTGGGTCCCTTCCAACTGCACAATTTTATGAAAACCAGGCCACTGTGATCAAGGGAAGGGCTTTGGACATATTAAAGGACTCTGTATCTACTTCATAATTCACAGCTTTGAGGCAGAGCTTTATTTTTACAGTGTGTTTTAAACACGACATTTGAAACATATTCTTTTCGCATTTTTATTTGGTTGCAAGCAGACTGGTGTCCACTGAAACACCCTTTTTGCCTGGGGAACACGACCGGGGCTGATGACCCTGGGAGACCCCCTTCCCACATCACAGTTCCCCCGCATCCCAAATTAGTTCCCACTGCGTGCTTTTCCCCAATCTCCTCTCTAGAGGGCGCAAGCATGAAAGCATGAGCCCCCTTCCACTGGGTCTTCCTGCACAGGCTATTATTAGCTCCGGTTCACCCTGTCATTCGCCTTATCTGCGTATTATTAACAAGCTGCCCTGCCCATCAGCGTCTTGTTTGTCTTACTACACAACCCTTGAAAGGCAGCTTCTATAAATAAAAGACTTCCGCATTCCTCTCTGAGATCACCCGCTCCGAGACCCCACAGCGAATTCTCCCCTGGCCTCCTTGCTGGCCCAAGTAGGACCAATTCAGCCAGCTAGCCCTGGGGATTATTTACTGTATTTTTCGCTCTCTAAGACGCACCTAGTTTTTGGAGGAGGAAAACAAGAAAAAAAATATTCTGAATCTCAGAAGCCAGAACAGCAAGAGGGATCGCTGCGCAGTGAAAGCAGCAATCCCTCTCGCTGTTCTGGCTTCTGGGATAGCTGCGCAGCCTGCATTCGCTCCATAAGACACACACACACATTTCCCCTTACTTTTTAGGAGGGAAAAAGGGAGTCTTATAGAGCAAAAAATACGGTAATTGATTTTTGAATTTTATGGTTATTCATGTTTTTATACTGTATTTTATGCTGCTTTTATAATGAAGTGTTTTAAATTTGTTGTTAGCCACCCTGAGCCCGGTTTTTGAACCAGGAAGGGCAGGGTATAAATAAAAAATTATTATTATTATTATTATTATTATTATTATTATTATTATTATTATTCTGGGCTAGTGCTTATCAGTTGCTGCTTTGTGTAGGGCTTCCCGTAATAATAATAACAAACAACAACAACAACAACTAACTGCAGCAGCATGCTTTTGGGTTTTTCCCTTTTTTCAGCTTTTCTGCTCTATTTTGCTGCATGGCATTACTTTATTATTGTTTCATTGCATTTATAGCTTGCCCTTTTTCTCTAAGGACCTCAAGGTGGCACGCCTGAGAAAGCCAAACACAAAATTTCAACCAGCCTCCCAGGTTTTTTTCTCCAGCCCTCTACTCAGACCAGATTCCTTCTCACCAGCCCTGCTCTGTGTATCCCCACCACGACCACTTTCCAAGTCCTGTGACTAATAATAATAATAATGAAAATTTTTATTTATACCCCGTCCTCCCCAGCCAAGACTGGGCTCAGGGCAGCTAACACCAGATATAAAACAATTGATTGAAATACAACTTTAAAAAAATGAGATTAAAATACAACGTTAAAATGCAGCCTCATTTCAGCAGAAACTCAGACACTTTTTCGGGGATGAAAACGTCAAATCTTCACCAAGGCCAACTATCCAGACTGGTCCTACGTGTGCCAGAAAAAAGCCAGGGAAGTCCCCAAGTAGGAGTTCCATCACAGAAGGAAAAGGAAAGAGGAGGAAGGGGATCAAGTTGATTCCAAGCCAAAAGCCAGGCGGAACTCTGTCTTACGGGCCCTGCTTAGCTAGAATGTGCCCCAGAAATACAGAAATACTTCTTGCTCGGAGGAAGGGGGGAAAGAGGGTGGGGTGGGTGACTTTAGCGTGACTGCAAGATAGCCTGCTGTGCAAAGAATCATAGAATTGTAGATTGAAGGGACACCAGCGGTCATCTAGTCCAACCCCCTGCAAGGCAGGAATATCAACTAAAGCATTAATGGCAGACGGCCATCCAATTTCTTCTTAAAAACATCCGATGAAGAAGAGCCCACAACCTCCCGAGATACTTGGTTCCACTTTCAAACAGCTCTTACAGCCTGAAAGTTCTTCCTGGTTTTTAGTCGGAATCTCCCTTCTTGTTACTTGAAGCCATGGGTTCGAATCCCGCCCTCCGGAGCAGGAGAAAACAAGCTTGCTCCCTCTTCCATGAGATACTTGAAGATGGCTCTCATATCTCCTCTCCGTCTCCTCTTTTCTAGGCTAAACCTACCCAGCTCCTTCGACCGTTCCTCATAAGGCTTCGTTTCCAGACCCTTGACCATCTTGGTTGCCCTCCTACGCACATGCTCTAGCTTGTCAGTATCCTTCTTAAATTGGGGTGCCCAGAACAGGACACAGTATATCTTCATGTGCATCCTTCATGAGAGTGGCAACACGAGAACGGGCCTTTTCCCGTTTGTGAGATGCTCTCCCCATGAAAGCCTGCCTGGCTCCTTCATCCTACACCTTTAGGCGACAGGCAAAAACATTCCTCTTAATCCAGGCCTTTGGCTGATTACATCCGATACCCTTTTAAATGTGTTGTGGGAGGCGATGAGGGGAGTGGATATTGGTTTGTTTCTGTTCTTGTTTTTATTGTGGACTGTGTGTTTTTTGTGCAACTCCCTCCCATCAGATGTCAAGGAGGGAAGGAATACACAACCTTTAGAAGTTCTCTGAAGGCAGCCCTGTGTCAGGAAGTTTTTAATGTTTGACGTTTTATTATGTTTTTATGTGTGTTGGAAGCCACCCAGAGTGGATGCGGCAACTCAGCCAGATGGGCGGGGTATAAATATTATTGTTATTATTTCTACTACCAGTATTAGTATTTTTAGGCTGCGAATCACCCGAAGATCTACAGATGCAGGGCCAGATACTACTACTACTACTACTACTACTACTACTACTACTATGATGACTAACATAGTCATACCTCGGGTTACAGATGCTTCAGATTGCGGGTTTTTTTTGGGTTACAGACCGCCGAAACCTGGAAGTATCAGAACGGGTTACTTCTGGGTTTTGGTGGTCGGGCATGCGCAGAAGCGCTAAATCGCGCTTTGCACATGCGCAGAAGCACCGAATCGCAACCCGCATGTGTGCAGACGCTGGTTGCGAACGTGCATCCTGCACAGATCACGTTCGCAACCCGAGTGTCCACTGTAATAGAGAGTTTCATCTGTTACTCCACCCCTTTTCCCATCTGATCACACATCCTCTGGCACACGGGCCCTGGAAGCTTTCATACGAGCAAACGTACGATAACGGTTCTGTGCCCCTGATTTAAGCCTCACATTTCCAGAGCACGCTGCCTGCTGCTCTGTCCAATGCCTGCCTGGGTCAGAGGAGTTAACTACAATAAACCAGAAGCTCACTGCCTGCTTATTCAGAAGAAGAAGAGAGGGGAATTATACTCGGAAACAGCCTGTGCTGAAATGAAAAATTAAGGGGAGGGGGCTCACAAAGCCCTTCGCTTAAGCCGGAAAGGCCCGGCTGTCAAGATTCGAAGCAAAGCTATTGTCCTTACGCAGGCACGCAACACACTTCTGCAGTGAGCGCTCCGGGGTCTGCCACCACACGATGCAAGAGATATGATCCATCTATTTAATTTAGTCTTTGCATCTATTTGTTATTTAGATTTATAACTTGCCCTTCTACGCTGTCGTCATTGCAGTCGGCTCCCAGGTGCAACAGGCCTCCCGTATTAGCCAATAATCATAATAACAACAGCAACAATTTATTATTTATACCCAGCCCATCTGGCTGGGTTTCCCCAGCCACTCTGGGCGGCTCCCAATCAAATATTAAAAACACAATACAGTGGTAGCTCGGGTTACATACGCTACAGGTTACAGACTCCGCTAACCTAGAAATAATACCTCAGGTTAAGAACTTTGCTTCAGGATGAGAACAGAAATCGTGCTCTGGCGGCACGGCAGCAGAAGGAGGCCCCATTAGCTAAAGTGGTGCTTCAGGTTAAGAACGGACCTCCGGAACGAATTAAGTTCTTAACCCGAAGTACCACTGTACAGCATTAAACATTAAAAACTTCCCTAAAAAAGGCCTAAGGGACGCGGGTGGTGATGTGGGTTAAACCACAGAGCCTAGGACTTGCTAATCAGAAGGTCACCGGTTCGGTGAGCTCCCGTTGCTCGGTCCCTGCTCCTGCCAACCTAGCAGTTCAAAAGCACATCAAAGTGCAAGTAGATAAATAGGTACCGCTCTGGCGGGGAGGTAAATGGCGATTCCGTGCGCTGCTCTGGTTCGCCAGAAGCGGCTTAGTTCTGCTGGCCACATGACCCGGAAGCTGTACGCCGGCTCCCTCGGCCAGTAAAGCGAGATGAGCGCCGCAACCCCAGAGTTGGCCACGACTGGACCTAATGGTCAGGGGTCCCTTTACCTTTAAACAAGGCCTAAACAAATTCCCCCCTTAAAGCCAAGGCCAGCGGGGGGAAATTCTATGCGGCTTATGCTCCCAGTTAACTGGGAGAAAGCCCTGCTGTACTCAGCAGTCCTTAAGCGCAAGAGTAAACATGTAGAATGTCATGGGCTGGATAGATGCTGAGAAGCAGTGAGAGGCTCCAGCTGGGGAACCCCCAAGGGAATCCCCAGGAGAAGAAGGCTCAGAGACAGGGGGTGATGATGGTTGGGCAGAGGGAGGAAGAGGGAGAAGACTGGGAGGTGTCGGGAGCCGAAGGGGCAACAGGGTTTAGTGAGCAGTCCTGAATCAGACGCAAGAGGGAGGCCGGAAGACAGAGATGAGGCAGGATGCTGAAGAAACCAAAGAATCTATTCCCACCTGCATCAGCAGAAGTCGAGTGTTCAGATCAAGGGAAGTCATAGTACAGTGGTACCTCGGTACAGTAAGTACCGTATTTTTTGCTCTATAAGACTCACTTTTTCCCTCCTAAAAAGTAAGGGGAAATGTGTGTGCGTTTTATGGAGTGAATGCAGGCTGTGCAGCTATCCCAGAAGCCAGAACTGCAAGAGGGATTGCTGCTTTCACTGCGCAGCGATCCCTCTTGCTGTTCTGGCTTCTGAGATTCAGAATATTTTTTTTCTTGTTTTCCTCCTCCAAAAACTAGGTGCGTCTTGTGCTCTGGTGTGTCTTATAGAGCGAAAAATACGGTACTTAATTGGTTCCGGAGGTCCGTTCTTAACCTGAATCTGTTCTTAACCTGAAGAACCACTTTAGCTAACGGGGCTTCCTGCTGCCACCACACTGCTGGAGCACGATTTCTGTTCTCATCCTGAAGCAAAGTTCTTAACCCGAGGTACTATTTCTGGGTTAGCGGAGTCTGTAACCTGAAGCGTCTGTAACCCAAGGTACCACTGTACCACTATTCTGCGTTGGTCAGACCACACCTGGAATATGGTGTCCCGTTCTGGGTGCCACCGTTTAAGAAGGATGTTGACAAGCTGGAACGTGGGCAGAGGAGGGAGACAAAGATGATCAAGGGGTCTGGAAACCAAGTCTTATGAGGAATGGTTGAAGGAGCTGGGTACGTTGAGCCTGCAAAAGAGAAGACTGAGAGGAGATGTGATAACCATCCTCAAGTATCTCAAGGGCTGTCACATGAAAGATGGAGCAAGGTTGTTCCCCCCCCCCCCCGCTGCAGAAGACAGAACTCGAACCCATGGCTTCAAGTTACGAGAAAGGGGATTGCGACTCAATACCTGGAAAAACTTTCTGGCAGTAAGAACTGTTCGACAGGAAACGGTCTCCCTTGGGAGACTGTGGGATCTCCTCTTAAGCAGAGGCTGGATGACCATCTGTCATGGATGCTTTAGCTGAGATTCCTGCTTTGCTGGGGGTTGGACAAGATGACCCCTGGAGGTCCCTTCCGATTCTACGATTCTAAGAGCCTTATGCTCTCCTGACTGAGCCATTCACAGCGGTTCTCAACCTGTGGGTCCCCAGATGTTGTTGGACTACAACTCCCATCACTCCTGAGCTCTGGCCTTGCTAGCTAGGAGTGATGGGAGTTGTAGTCCAACAACATCTGGGGACCCGCCGGTTGAGAACCGCTGAAAGCAAGACAAAGGGTTGGGGGGGGGGAGACAGCCTTACATGTTTACCCACGCTTGGTTTAAGTAGGTAGGTTGGGTTATTGGGCTAATGAAACAACGTGGGTGCAATTAAACAAAAGCTTTTCCAGCCAAGCACCCCACAAGGCCTGGCTGGCCTATTAGGTAAAGGTAAAGGGACCCCTGACCATTAGGTCCAGTCGTGACCGACTCTGGGGTTGCGGCGCTCATCTCGCTTTATTGGCTGAGGGAGCCGGTGTACAGCTTCCGGGTCATGTGGCCAGCAGGACTAAGCCGCTTCTGGCGAACCAGAGCAGCACATGGAAATGCCGTTTACATTCCCACCAGAGCAGTACCTATTTATCTACTCGCGCTTTGACCTGCTTTTGAACTGCTAGGATGGCAACAGCTGGGACCGAGCAACGGGAGCTCACCCCATCACGGGGATTCGAACCGCCGGCCTTCTGATCGGCAAGTCCTAGGCTCTGTGGTTTAACCCACAGCACCACCCACGTCCCGGATGGCCTATTCCGAACCCTAAAAGGGCCAGAACCTCACCTTCCCGTTCTCAACGGAAGGGCTGCGGATGACGTTCACAATTTAAAAACAAAGCCATTTCGGTGCTAAGTGCTTGACGCTCGTTACAGCATTCCTAAGAAAAGCAGGGAGATATCCTGCTGACGTAAGCCGCGTAAGGAACAGGGGGAGAGAAGATCAGGCAGGGCAAGGGAGGTGCAGAGAAAGAGAGAGAGACTGATTCACCAGGGAAGTTCCACAATGGGTCTTAAATCAAAGGCATACATTATCATGACTAAGCTGACAGATTTGCACCGCAATGCAGAAAGCCAAGCGATATCCCAACATCTGCGCCGGCAGGAGAAGGCGCGGCGAGACGGTGGTGCTGAGCTACGGAGAGGGGGTCCAGGCGAGGTGTTTCCGAGCTCTTACCTGTTACCTGCGCTACGACGGCTTGCGAAATCCTCCGGTTGGCCAGGAAGGCTTTGATTTCCTCTTTTATCACGCTGCTGTCCCTCCTAACAAAACAGGGGGAGTTTTTTGCGGGGGGTTGGAGGGTGGACGGGAGGGGAGGGGAGACGAAGAAGAAGAAGAAGGTTAAAAAGAGGGGGGGCAAGAAAGAGGGCCAGAGTTGAAGACGCGTTTAATTGGGGGCGGGGGCGGCAGAGGGAGCGAAGGGCCTAACGGATGGCCCTCGCCGTCGGACGTTGCTTTTAATCCGTGTCGCTGGTTGATCAAAGCACACGAGGAGGAGAGCGGATGACTCGCGGTCCGTGTAAATTCATGCAGGCCATATGGGATGCACAAAGTTTCATTATGGAGGGATGAATAAATCTCTCCCACCAGTGACGGCGCTGGCATCAAACTAGGGTGTTGCACATGGGGGTGTAGCTTAGCGCCTTACTTAGCCGTTACTCGGGGACAGAGAACATGTTCTGCGAATCAAAGGCCACGGGTTCAAAAGCATCTTCCGGGTGGGTTGGCAAAGAGGCCAGTCTGAAATCCCGAGAGAGCTGCTGCCAGCCTGTGTAGACAAATTAGGCCCCTCCAGGCCTCGCCGTCTGGCCTCAGGGCTCTGCCCACGACCCCCCACCCCACCCCAAATGCTTTTGCCCGGCTGGAACGTGTCCTCATGACGAATTTATGCTCCTTGCTCCGTCCACTTTCCCCTCTGGCCCCGTCCACCACTGTCTTCTGGCCCTCAGAAGACGGGCCAGATGGGGAAATGGCCCTTAGGTTCCCCACCTCGATCTAAGGCCTGCTTGGGCCGCATGAAATTCTGACTATTATTATAATTATAATTCATAGCCACCTTTCTCCCTGACGGTGATTCAAGGCAGTTTGAAGGTAAAATAAGAACATCTGAAAACTTAGGGTCAGGGGATGATGACGATAATTTGAAAAAAACAAACAGAAACAAACACTAACAGAATTAAAACACTGATTCATAGGATTGCAGGGCTGGAGGGGACACTGAGGGTCATCTAGTCCAACCACATGCAATGCAGGGATCTCGACTAAAGCATCCGCAACATATCTATCTATCTATCTATCTATCTATCTATCATCTATCTATCTATCTATCTATCATCTGTCTATCTAACTATTCATCTCTCTCTCTCTCTCTGGGAGCAGCCACTAAACTGTAGCAGGAACTTTCTCCAGGAAATTTTCATTAAAGTTTTCACAATACTGTGGTACCTCGAGTTAAGTATTTAATTCGTTCCAGAGGTCCGTACTTAACCTGAAACTGTTCTTAACCTGAAGCACCACTTTAGCTAATGGGGCCTCCTGCTGCCACCGCGCCACTGCTGCGTGATTTCTGTTTTCATCCTGAAGCAAAGTTCTTAACCCGAGGTACTATTTCTGGGTTAGCAGAGTCTGTAACCTGAAGCGTATGTAAAACGAGGTACCACTGTACAATAAAATTCTATCTAGAATAAATGAAAGAAAGAAAGAGAAACAACAAAAGGAAAGGGAGGAAGGCAAAGGAAGAAAGAAAAGAGAGGAAAAATACAATATAAATAATAAAACACACACAGAGAGATATCCCCCTCTATTCTAATTGTACCCTGATTTCCAATCTACATACGTTAGGAAAAACTTTCTGTCGGTAAGAGCTCCATCGGGAGACGGTAGACCTTCCTTGGAGGCTTTCAAGGAGAGGTCGGACGCCCCCTCATCGTGGATGCTACACTTGAGATCCCTGAATTGCAGGGGTTGGTCTAGATGGCATCTGGGGGTCCCACAGAGAAATTCTGCGCTTTCTCTGATTTTCGTCAAACCGCCTTGCGCGCCCCGCTTGAGGAGAGGGAGGCCAGAATTAAGGGATGCGGTACTAACGGCAAGCCCACCAACAGGAGCGCGCCCCACCCCGAGCCCCAAGAGCTCACCTCATCAGCTCCTCCACCTTGTCGTCCACGTCCAGGTCTTCTTCGGAGGCCTCGAAGCTGTACGACCTCTGCGCCATGCTGCTGGCCAGCGGGTACCGCGTGGGCGACATCTTCCCGTTGAAGGCGGAGAGCCGCTCGCTGCTCTCCCGGCCGTTCTGGTTGGTGGTGCAGGGCTGCGGGGAGGTGTCGTAGCTGTTGCTGGGCGAAGGGGACATCCCCGAGTGGTGCGTCTGCGTGGAGGCCGTGGCGGTGGAGGACGAGGCGGCCACGTTGTTGGTGCTGTTGCTGCAGGAGCCGCCGCCAGCCCCGTAGGCCGACCGCCGGCCGAACTTGTCGCTGTGCTCCTGGTCGAGGCGGTCGAAGGTCTCCAGGGCATGCAGGATCTCGTGACGCGTCATCCCGGTGCGCCGCAAGCGCTGAAGCAAGTCGATCTGCTCTATGGTGAACCGGGGCTCGTCGGTGTAGTGAAACATGGTTTCCAGCAGGCTGCGGGGGCACAGGGGAAGAAGGTGAGGAGGGAAGAAGGCGCAGGGACGCGAGAAAGAGGCCAGGATCAGGCCAAAGGGGGCCCATTTGCAGGAGCGAGTCAGCAGCAGATCACACTGAAGGAGTTGGAGCTAGCTCGCTATTAGCAAAAACGGGTCTGAAGGGAAGTGCAAGGCCTAATGCGCGCAGGAATGGGTCTGGGCTCATCTCTGCCTCTCGGCCTCCCTCCTCCCGATTCATCTTCTGCCTCTGATTCTGGACTTCTCTCTGCCACAGATTCTCCCTGCTCACTAAACCCTGTTTCCTTTCCAGATTCCAACACTTCTTCAATAATTAATTAATTAATTAATATTTATGCCCCAGCCACTCTGGGTGGCGCCCAACAGAATATTAAAAACACAATAAAACCATAGCTGTCAACTTTTCCCTTTTCTTGCGAGGAATCCTATTCAGAATAAGGGAATTTCCCTTTTAAAAAAGGGAAACGTTGACAGCGATGAATAAAACTTCCCTTCAGGTGTCTTCTAGAAGTCAGATAGTTGTTTATTTCCTTGATATCTGATGAGAGGATGTTCCACAGGGTGGGTACCACCACCGAAAAGGCCCTCTGCCTGGTTCCCTGTAACCTCACTTCTCGCAGGGAGGGAACTGCCAGAAGGCCCTCAGAGCTGGACCTCAGTGTCCAGGCTGAACGATGGGGGTGGAGATGCTCCTTCAGGTCTACTGGGCCAAGGCCATTTAGGGCTTTAAAGGTCAGCACCAACACTTTGAATTGTGCTTGGAAATTCCCACCTCTCCACAGTCACCTAAATCTCCTCCACTCTAGGGTTGCCTCTAAGCAATCAGAGACTGCTCCTGCAGGTGGCCAACCTCTCCTCCACCCTTTTCATGCCTCTTCTGGTTCTGGGAGACCAGGTGGCGAGGGGAGCTTGTCGCTGCAGGAGGGGCAGAACCCCGTGACTCTTCACCAGCCCGACTCATCTCTGCCTCTCGGCCTCCCTTCTCCCTTGCTTCTGCCTCCGATTCTAGGCTTCACTCTGCCACAGACTCCCCCTCCTCCCTAAGGCCTGTTACCTCTCCAGCTTCTGACACCCCTTCTCAGCCTGCTCCCTTTTTTCCCTCGGACCGCTCATCATCCCACCACCACTCCCTTGTTAGAATTCCTGCTCCGTGATTGCAGTCATGGGATTGTTTCACATGACGGTGTATGTTTTGACTCCACAGAGTGGAAGGGACGGAGACAGGATGTTTCTGTTACTGTGTTCCGTGGACTATTGTCTTTTGTTCTTTCTCTTTGCTGTCTGGTGCTAGAGAGAGAGGGAGCCATGTTGCAGTGCTCCATGTGTGTTTATATGTAAACAAAATAGATTAGCCAAAATGCTGAGTTGCTGAGGTCTGTCACGCAAGCTGCAAAGACTCTGCAGATCCCTAAGTGTGCCGATGTCTGTTGGCATCGGTTGCTGTGTTGTTCGGGCTGAAGGAAGCTTTTGAAGCTCCCGAACGATTGAGCAGGAGTGAGAGAACATGCCAGTCGGGCATGTGTCTCTGTCGGGGTCCTACTCGAGTGTAGGACGAGCTCCTCTCATCCCTGGGCTCTGAGCCTTCGTTACTTAGGGTTCCCCAGCTGGTTCCTCTCCATCTTTCCTCTGCATCCAACCAGTCCCTGACACCCATCAAGGTCTCCAGTGGGAGAGAGTTCTACTGTTTAAAAATGTGTTGCATGAAAAAGCCATTTAACCATTCAGGCCCGCTGGACGTCCAGAGTTTGAGTCTTACGTACACATGCGCCAGCTGTTCATCCCCCACCTTTGCACAGCCGCCGTTCTGCCAACGCACTGGCCACTGCGATGCACAAGGAACCCTGATTAAAGACTGCGATGGTCCAGTGCCACTCTGGAAAGTTTTCCAGCATTCAGAAACAAGAGGCTTGAGAAGTCCTGCCATGCTTGCAGACTCCTCTCTGGACTCCGTCCAAGATCACTGAACCTACACTTTTAAAGGACACCGGGAGGGAAGCTGGCATGATCTAGTGGGCCGGACGGGGGCTGTCTTGGTGGCAAAAGTCCAGCTTCCATCACCAGCCAGAGACCTCATTAAAGTGACCACGCTGCCAGGAAGGCTCTTTGATCAGAGCTCCGAATTACGGCTGGGATCCAAAGCGCTGTTTCTGGCATGCCCAGGGACTTCCGCCCACCTCTGTTGCCAGCGACGCACCTTTGGAACTCGCTGCCTCTTGATGCTGGCGCGATTCCTTCCCTCCCAACTCTTCCAAAGTAACTTTTAAGGCAGATCCACTTCCCCAAGCCGTCTCTACTTGGCATAGTTAAGAGAGCTGGACCGGGACATGGGAGACCAGGGTTCGAATCCCCGAATGCATTGCAGTAGTCCAAGCGGGAGATAACTAGAGGATGCACTACTCTGGCGAGACAGTCCACGGGCAGGTAGGATCTCAGCCTGCGTACCAGGTGGAGTAGGTAAACAGCTGCCCTGGACACAGAATTAAACTGTGCCTCCATGGACAGCTGTGAGTCCAAAATGACTCCCAGGCTGCACACCTGGTCCTTCAGGGGCACAGCTGCCCCATTCAGGCCAGGGAGTCCCCCACACCTGCCCGTCCCCATCCCTCAAAAACAGTACTTCTGTCTTGTCAGGATTCAACCTCAATCTGTTAGCCGCCATCCATCCTCCAACCGCCTCTAGACACTCACACAGGACCTTCACTGCCTTCACTGGTTCCAATTAGAAAGAGAGGTAGAGCTGGGTATCATCGCATACTGATGAAACCCAGCCCAAACCCCCTGATGATCTCTCCCAGCGGCCGCATGTAGATGTTGAAAAGCATAGGGGAGAGGACAGAACCCTGAGGCACCCCACAGGTGAGAGCCCAGGGGTCTGAACACTCATCCCCCACCACCACTTTCTGAACACGGCCCAGGAGGAAGGAACGAAACCCCTGTATAACAGTGCCCCCAGCTCCCAGCCACTCTAGATGAAATATATAAAAAATAAATACATTGATATATCCTTCTCCTTCCTGCCTCATTGGGGCAGTGGCAGACTGGGACCCTATGGCGCCCTGGGAAGGAGGCGTGAGAGTTCTCGCAGGGTCCTAGAGCCCTCCTACCTCCTTTCCAAATCCAGAGCATGTGCTCTGCTCACCCAGTCCTAAAAGGTAAAGGTAAAGGGACCCCTGACCGTTAGGTCCAGTCATGGCCGACTCTGGGGTTGCAGCGCTCATCTCGCCTTACTGGACGAGGGAGCCGGCGTACAGCTTCCGGGTCATGTGGCCAGCAGGACTAAGCCGCTTCTGGCGAACCAGAACAGCGCACAGAAACACCATTTACCTTCCCGCCGGAGCGGTGCCTATTTATCTACTTGCACTTTGAGGTGCTTTCGAACTGCTAGGTTGGCAGAAGCAGGGACCGAGCAACGGGAGCTCACCCCGTCATGGGGATTCGAACCGCCGACCTTCTGATCAGCAAGTCTTAGGCTCTGTGGTTTAACCCACAGCGCCACCCGTGTCCCAGTCCTAAATCCACCCCCAATTGGGGGAGGGTCCTTAGATCAGTCATAGGGCACCTGCCTTGCATGCAGAAGTTCCCAGGTACATTCCCTGGCATTTCCAGGTGAGGGTGACCTGAAACCTTGGCTGCTGCCAGTCAGTGCAGACAATACTGAGATAAATGGACTGTCTCTACACAAGGCATCTTGCTATGCTTCTAACCTAGGCATGTCTACTGAGCGGGAAGTTCTACTGAGCACAATGTGACTTGCTCCCAGGGCTATTTAACTGTTCAGTAATTGCAAAGGGGGCATGTCACATATTCAGATAAATCCTGGAGATGATATAAAGATAGATAGAGCACCAGGGATGGCTCAGTTGGTGGAGCATGAGACGCTTGATCTCAGGGTCGTGGGTTTGATCCCAACGTTGGGCACTGCAGGGGGTTGGACTAGATGACCCTCATGGGTCCCTTTCAACTCTACAATTCTATGATTAGATAGATATAGATAGATAGATAGATAGATAGATAGATAGATAGATAGATAGATAGATGCTTGCAATTATCGAGGAAATTAAAGCTTAATCTTCACTACGGAACCAATGATTACCATTACGAAGATTTTTTGAAAAGCGAGGTTAAGATTAAAGATGAAAAGATGTGAAGATGACGGCACAAAGTTGGTGGTCACACGGAGCTGGAAACTGAAATAAGTTCTGAGAGATGAGAGGAATTCTGGGCACGGCGCTTGGACCGATACGGCTCGAGTTAAATGAATGAACGACGGAACGATATACTGCTTTTCCAGGAGAAATTGTATGCACGCATCCGGATAACAAATGCTTGGGTCAAGAGATTTGTTTCTGACTTTTTGCATGGGAAATGTACACCTATCAGCAAACGACAGAACTGAAGATAATGCTTGAACACATTTTGGTTGGAACCCGAAAATCTCTTGGAATCCTTAATTCTCTTGGAATCCTAAATGCACTTTCCAGACTCATCAAGCACAGGTAGAATTAACTTGGGCTAATTGCACACTAGAGACATCACCTTGCCAACAAAGGTTCGTATAGTTAAAGCTATGGTTTTCCCAGTAGTGATGTATGGAAGTGAGAGCTGGACCATAAAGAAGGCTGATCGCCGAAGAATGGATGCTTTTGAATTATGGTGCTGGAGAAGACTCTTGAGAGTCCCATGGGCTGCAAGAAGATCAAACCTCTCCATTCTGAAGGAAATCAGCCCTGAGTGCTCACTGGAAGGACAGATCCTGAAGATGAGGCTCCAATACTTTGGCCACCTCATGAGAAGAGAAGACTCCTTGGAAAAGACCCTGATGTTGGGAAAGATGGAGGGCAGAAGGAGACGACAGGAGACGAGATGGTGGGACAGTGTTCTCGAAGCTACCAGCATGAGTTTGACCAAACTGCGGGAGGCAGTGGAAGACAGGAGTGCCTGGCGTGCTCTGGTCCAGGGGGCCACGAAGAGGCGGACACGACTAAACAACTAAACAACAACAACAATTTCACACTAAACTAACAAGTTTCGTCAGACGAAGCCCTGTGCAAGCTCTTCTGCTTGAGCAATGGGGCTTTACCTCCTGCACCCCCAAAATTGGCTTGGGGGGCAGTGGAACCCCAGAGGGGGAGGAGGAGAGAGATGTCCTTCTGCCTGGAAATCCGAAACGCTTGCAGTGGGAACACCCTCCTTTATTGCAAGAGGGAACTCTTCCCACCGAACTACCAGTGAAAAATCTGGCTTTTCTGCCATGTCCGTCCGAGTCTTTAGAACTGCAATGTTCAACCGTAAATTTCACCGTTCACCAAATTTCTGCTGAAACACACACCTGCCTCTCCACAAGTGCTACTAAGAGTCTCGTTGAGGGAATCCTTAATCGCTTCCCAAAAAATGTCTGTGATTGAAGCTGGGTGTGGAATCGCAGATGCAGATGGTTCAATGTGGCCCCCAGGTCTCTCTGTGTGGCCCTCAAAACTCTCTCCAGGCCACATCTGCCTCTTGCCTGGCTGAAATGGATCCTTGGATTCTGATAACGCCTCTTGCTGGTCTGGGTGCAGGATGGGACAAGGGGCATGCATGGAAAATAGCCCTTTGCACAAAGGGATATTTCACATTCGCTGCCCCGCCCACTTCTGCCTCTGGCCACGCCCACCACTGCCGTACGGCCCCAGGGAGACTCCCCTGGAGGGAAGGCGGCCCTCGGGAACAAACAAGTTTCCTGCAACACTCTTCGCTCTCGCTCCGTGAGGAACTCATCCTGCATCTAACTTCCGGAGTGCTGAATTTTTCAGCTTTCAAATCCCCCCAAAATGAGGTGTGCTCATTTACAGATAGAGGGCAGTATACAAACTCACAAGATAGGATTAAGATTAGATAAAATATATTAGTTAAATTCATATAATTTATTTTTCCTGGTAAGCAAATTGTGTGTAAAATTGCATAGAAATAAACCTGTGGTAATATTATATATTACTATTACTATTCATTATCTATCATCTATCTATCTATCTATCTATCTATCTATCTATCTATCTATCTATCTATCGTTTAGCATCTCCTGACGTTTTCAGAAGGCAAAACTAAAATAGTTAGGTTTTCTGAAAGTGGTTTGCGTGCTTCTTCACCAAACGCGGACTTGCCAAGCTATACGCAGTCTCATCACAAAAAAGGAATAGCTGATTAGAATTCCTCCCGCCCAAAATCGTATTTTCATTCCTTCCTCCTTCTGGCTTTTTAAAATCGTATCTAAATTTTTAGGAAGGAGGGAACTCAGCTCTTCGGAGCAAGTATAAATGTAAAATGTAAAACGATATTTGTGTGTGGAGTATGTAACTGAAAAACCAATAAAGGTCATTATTTTAAAAATCACATTTTCAAGACGCCTCGCTTAAAAAAATGGTTAAAAAAAAAAAGTTTCACCTCCTAAAATGATGCACCCTAATCCAACAGCAGAGACATCACCTTGCCAACAAAGGTCCGTATAGTTCAGGGGTCTGCAACCCGCGGCTCCGGAGCCACATGTGGCTCTTTTACATCTTTGCTGCGGCTCCGGGGCGGATACTAGCGAGGGGAGGAGGCGCATTGTCTCCTCACTGTGGCGGGCGCTGTACTGGCTGTGACGTCGCATGGGGGCGGTGCGTGCTTTAGTCACGCACCGTCCCGACGTCACCTTCCCGCCCGCTGTCAGATCGTGGCTCCGGAGATATATTTGTTTTAAATGTCGCAATGGTTTTGCGGCTCCCAGTTGTTGTTTTTTCTTCGGAAACGGGTCCAAGTGGCTCTTTTTGTCTTAAAGGTTGCAGACCCCTGGTATACCGTATTTTTCGCCCCATAAGACGCACCGGCCCATAAGACGCACCTAGATTTTAGGGGGGGAAATAAAGGAAAAAATTTTTATTTCCCCCCCAGGTGCGCTGCGCTACACCAGGAGCTTGGGGCGTGCGGAGCTCAGCGTGCCGGCAAGGTCTCCGCTAGCGTGGGAGAGCCGGGCGCCTCTCCCAGGGCTAGCGGACCCCTGCGCTAATCCAGAAGCTTGGGGCAAGCTTGTCTGCAAGCCTCGCGCACCCGGCAGGAGGTCCCACCGGGTGCGCGAGGCTTGGGGCGGCAGCGGACTGCTTGCGCGCACCTAGAAGCTTGGGGCGAGCTGAGCTCAGCGCGCGCCAAGCTTCTGCATCCCGGCAAGCAGTCCGCTGCCGCCCCAAGCCTCCCGCACCCGGCAGGAGGTCCCGCTGGGTGCGCAAGGCTTGGGGCGGCAGCGGACTGCTTGCGCGCCCCTAGAAGCTTGGGGCGTGCTGAGCTCAGCGCGCGCCAAGCTTCTGCATCCCGGCAAGCAGTCCGCTGCCGCCCCAAGCCTCCCGCACCCGGCAGGAGGTCCCGCCGGGTGCGCAGGGCTTGGGGCGGCAGCGGACTGCTTGCGCGCCCCTAGAAGCTTGGGGCGTGCTGAGCTCAGCGCGCGCCAAACTTCTGCATCCCGGCAAGCAGTCCGCTGCCGCCCCAAGCCTCCCGCACCCGGCAGGAGGTCCCGCTGGGTGCGCGAGGCTTGGGGCGGCAGCGGACTGCTTGCGCGCACCTAGAAGCTTGGGGCGGGCTGAGCTCAGCTGGCCCCAAGCTTCTAGGTGCGGGCAAGCAGTCCGCTGCCGCCCCAAGCCTCGCGCACCCAGCGGGACCTCCTGCCGGGTGCGCGAGGCATGCAGACACTCGCCGGAAGCAGGGGGAGCCCTCCAGAGGGCTCCCCGTGCTTCGGGCGACAGGCTGCCGCCCCAAGCCTCGCGCACCCGATGGGACCTCCTGCCGGGCGCGCGAGGCTTGCAGGCATTCGCCCCATAAGACGCACCCCGATTTCCCCTTCATTTTTGGAGGGGAAAAAGTGCGTCTTATGGGGCGAAAAATACGGTAGTTAAAGCCATGTGATGTATGGAAGTGAGAGCTGGACCATAAAGAAGGCTGATTGCCAAAGAATGGATGCTTTTGAATTCTGGTGCTGGAGGAGACTCTTGAGAGTCCCATGGATTGCAAGAAGATCAAACCTCTCCATTCTGAAGGAAATTAGCCCTGAGTGCTCACTGGAAGGACAGATCCTGAAGCTGAGGCTCCAAGACTTTGGCCACCTCCTGAGAAGAGAAGACTCCCTGGAAAAGACCCTGATGATGGGAAAGATGGAGGGCACAAGGAGAAGGGGACGACAGAGGACGAGATGGTTGGACAGTGTTCTCGAAGCTACAAACATGAGACTGACCAAACTGCGGGAGGCAGTGGAAGACAGGAGTGCCTGGCATGCTCTGGTCCAGGGGGTCACGAAGAGTCGGACACGACTAAACGACTAAACAATAACAACAACATAGCCCAAAAGGGGCAGGCCCCAGTTGCAACAGAGGCTGCAAGACCCTGGTGTAAATCCCTCGTGTAAACGTGCCCTCGAGCTCCAGCCGGCCAATTTACTAAGTAGCTCTGCAGTCAGACATTTAAGAATAATGTGATGTTCCTTGTTAATTAAGGGACACACTTTCCCATTAGCGGTTTATCGCTACATAATGTTTGCAAGACCTTATAATTCCCCGCAACACCTTTAATTGCATTGCTTTCAATTTGTTTTCTTTTGAAGGGGGCCAGTGCTGACCACTTTTTTAAATTTTTTATTTTCCTTCCCTGGACTTGACCAACTGCTGGGGGAAAGTGAGAGAGGAAAGAGCAAGACTTTCTTTTCAAACTAAAAAAATAAAAATAAAATAAGAGCGGATAAATAAAGGAAGGGCGTTTGCGCTCTGCAAAGAGTCATCTCTCTTTCAGAGAGCAGGAGATTGTCAAATGAGGCTGCCTCTGGAAGCAGAAATATTTGCAACAGAAACGGGCATCATTCATCAACCTCGTGCTTAAAATAAATAAAAAATCACACTGAAACGGTATTATAAGAAGGTACAGACTGGCTGAGGGGGAGGGAGAAGGCTTGCAAAAGCCCAGGGACAGGGTGACTTTCTGGAATTATATTATATTATATTTCCATTTCATCAGACTGCAGGGGAGAGAGAGAGAAAGAGATGGAAAACCAGGCCGACTCTATTATTATTATTATTATTATTATTATTATTATTATTATTATTAGGCTTACCTGAGAGATCAATGGCCATCTGAATCCTCCCATCCCTTAAAAGGTCATTTAGCAGCAGTTGTACTAAGATACCTCCTATCCCCAAACCAATCCCATTCAAGCTGGCCATTATAAGGACTTTAACTGTTTCTGCTTGTTTTCCTCTTCCCTCCTCACCTTTTTTCCTTTCGTGCCATGTCTTTTGCCCTCTGCTGCCTTGTTTTTATTACTCCTACGTATGCAGCTCTGGGAATCTTTGGACCCGACGGGCTGTGTTAAATTGCTAACGATATGGAAATTTAATAAATAACATAGGACTTTAATAAATAATAATGTCATGAAATGTTCTTATTGTTACTGTTTTAACGGTAATAAAAATCAAAAGCATTTTACTTTAATAATAATAGTTAATGATGCAATGCATTTTAAATAATTTTTTAATTACTTAATGAATGAAGATACGGAGCATTTAAAGACACGATGCGTCGGCTCAAAGCTCCACATGGCAGGCCAATAAATAACCCCCTTTAACTGTCTCTAAGGGATGGTCTGGATTCAATGCGCTCAATAGGTTCTCAAGCAAAAAAATTGTTTTGTAAACCACTTTGAGGTCTCCTGCGACCAAGTGGTATATAAATGTTGTGAAACAAACAGAGTGGTACCTTGGTTCTCAAACGCCTTGGTACTCAAACAACATGGAACCCAAACACTGCAAACCCGGAAGTTAGTGTTCCAGATTGCAAACTCTTTTCGGAAGCCTAACATGCTCTTTTTTGAGTGTTACGCTTCCGATTTGAGTGCCACACTTCCATTTTGAGTGTTGCACTGAGATCTGTCTGTTTTTGCTATTTATTTTGCGTTTTTGTTTTGGCAGCTCTTTTTTGTTTTTGCGACTGTGTGGAACCCAGTTCAGCTACTGATTGATTGATTGATTGTGTGACTACAGTACATTATTTGCTGCTTTCATTTTATGGTTCAATGGTCTCGTCAGATAGTAAAATTCATGTTAAATTGCCTTTTTAGGGAATGCTTTTAAAAGTCTGGAACGGATTAATCCATTTTGCATTACTTTCTATGGGGAAGCGTGCCTTGGTTTTGGAACGCTTTGGTTTTGGAATGGACTTCCAGAACGAATTAATGCTTTCTTTTTTTCCTTGCCCCAAATGTGGAACCCCCAGGTCCAGAGGAAGTTTGCTGCTGAATACCAGGTGTTGGGCAGCAAAGGTGAAAGAAAGTCCTTGCTTTTGTATCCTGCTTGCTGGCTTTCCAGAAGCACCGGGCTGCTCCCTGTGGGAGGCAGGTGTCAGGGAACCGACATTGGAGCTAGAGGTGGAGGGAAGGCTCTCAAATGATGCTGGAGAAGGGCCCAGCAGGGAGAGAGGCAGCTCCGCAGATGGGGAAGCAAATCAGCGCAACACCAGGGATATAGAGGGGCTGAGGGGGGAATCGGCGAGAGGGCTCCAGGACTCTTCACCGGACACCAGCGGGGAGAGCACGGGTCCTCCGCTACCCACGCCCACCCTGCGCAGAAGACTTCCGCGCAGAGAGAGTAGGAGGAGACTGGGTGTCAAACAACTTTTATTTGAGAAATGCCCACTAACGGATTCTGCTAGCGACTGAGGCAGCCACGAATTGAAGGGCTGTCCAGACAGAAAGGTTTAACAAGGCAACATAACCAGGAGAGGCGGCAACTTACGCACGAGCAACCCCATACCCATTACAGCAGGATACTGGGGAAGGCAAGCAGCAGTGTTTGAAATTAGCCAGGCGCATTTTGCACCTGGCTTCCAACCACTTGTGACCAAGTGAAGATCCCCGAGTGCCAGGATTGGCACTTGACATCTCCATCATCTTGGTACAAGGACGGGGTGAGCTCCCGTTGCTCGGTCCCTGCTCCTGCCAACCTAGCAGTTCAAAAGCACGTCAAAGTGCAAGTAGATAAATAGAAGGTAAATGGCGTTTCCGTGCGCTGCTCTGGTTCGTCAGAAGCGGCTTAGTCATGCTGGCCACATGACCCAGAAGCTGTACGCCGGCTCCCTCAGCCAATAAAGCGAGATGAGTGCCGCAACCTCAGAGTCGGCCACGACTGGACCTAGTGGTCAGGGGTCCCTTTACCTTTACTTCTGGTTCTAAACCTCTTTTGAATGTTTTTAGACGCCTGTTTTTATCTGTGTGGGGTTTTTTATATATATAAAAAAATCAATAGGAGAATGTTAATGTTTTCTTTTACATTTTTGTAAACTGCTTAGAGAGCAATGGTGCCCCAAGTTGGGGGGCACTGCCTCCTATGGGGCAGTGGGAATACCCAGGGGGGCACAAAGAGGCGAGGAGGGCGGCAGTGGAAGTTGGGGTGCTGGATATGTAAATGACTAGCGGACTTTGAAAAGCTGGTATCACTGGATCAAGTTCATCAATTTTGTTGAATTAATTGAATTAAACACTTTTAATTGGATTGTGAATAAATGTGCAATTCATCGTTGCTGTTTTGAATTGCTGTTATCTTCTTTAGTGAGTCATGCAAACCGCTATTCTGAATGATGCCTTTTACAGGGTAGGGGGCACTGAGAATGAGTTTATTGAACCAAGATGTAATAGCCTGAGAAAGTTTGGGAACCAGTAGCTTAAAGGTACAGTGGTACCTCGGGTTAAGAACTTAATTTGTTCCGGAGGTCCGTTCTTAACCTGAAACTGTTCTTAACCTGAAGCACCACTTTAGCTAATGGGGCCTCCTGCAGATGCCGCGCCGCCGAAGCACAATTTCTGTTCTCATCCTGAAACAAAGTTCTTAACCCGAGGTAATATTTCTGGGTTAGCGGAGTCTGTAACCTGAAGCGTATGTAACCTGAAGCATATGTAACCTGAGGTACCACTGTATTCTTGAAATCAAGTGGGATATAAATTTAGCTGAATAAAACGAATAAATAAAATCTCACTTTGGCATCTTTCCAAACCGATCTTGAAAACCGACTCTGTCCCAGTGAAATGCAAGTTAAAATTGTAAAAAGCAGGCAGCACAAGGTTCTCTTTGCACCTTGCCACAAGCTGCAAACCCAGGGCTTCTGTTTAGGCATGCAAGCCAGGCGCTACAGATGCAGAAATCCGCCACACGCTTTCGATCAAAGCAATGACAGTTAATAAGAACAGCCCCAGACGTCTGAAAATAAATCCAGCATAATCAAATGCTCGACGCCGCACGACTTATACAACTCAGGCCAAGAATGGAATAGCAACACATCGTTCTTCCGAGTGTCCTCAAGTCCTTCAAAGCTACCTCATTCAAGCAGAGGCTTTGAGCAAAGCTATTATTCCGGACGGAGACTGAACCTGGGAGTCACAGCAAACTGCGGCTTGCGCAAACCATACATAGCCTAGAACAGGGGTCTGCAACCTTTAAGACAAAAAGACCCACTTGGACCCATTTCTGAAGGGGGGAAAAACTGGGAGCTGTAAAACCATTGCGACATTTAAAGCATGTGCGCCGCTGCCCTACGATCTGACAGCGGGCGGGAAGGTGACGGGACGGTGCGTGACTAACGCATACACTGCCCCATGCGACGTCACAGCCAGTACAGCGCCCGCCACAGTGGGGAGTGTCGGGGCGCACAATGCACCTCCTCCCCTCGCTAGTATCCGCCCCGGAGCCGCGGCAAAGGTGTAAAAGAGCCACATGCGGCTCCAGAGCCGCGGGTTGCAGACCCCTGGCCTAGAACCTACACAATGGAGGTTCCAAGATCTACAACAGAGAAACTGTGGTTCAAAGATGCCCGCTCTGGCTTTCTGCGTGTGCAATGAATCACAATATACAACAGCCTTTCGCAACGTGGTTAGCACTGAATGAAGCTGTTGGGAATTGCAGCCCAAATATCTAGAGCATGGGTAGGCAAACTAAGGCCGGGCCCAATCACTTTCTAAATCCGGCCCGTGGATGGTCCGGGAATCAACGTGTTTTTACATGAGTAGAATGTGTGCTTTTATTTAAAATGCACCCCTGGGTTACAGTCATACCTCATGTTACGTTTGCTTCATGATTCGTTTTTTTCAGGTTGCGTCCCGCGGCGACCTGGAAGTACTGGAAAGGTTTACTTCTGGGTTTCGCCGCTCGCGCATGAGCAGCCGCACAAAATGACGTCACGCGCGTGCGCAGAAGCGGCGAATCGCAACCCGCACATGCGCAGATGCGCAGCTGCGGGTTGCGTTCTATTCATGTTGTGAATGGGCCTCCGGAATGGATCCCGTTCGCAACCAGAGGTACCACTGTATTTGTGGAGCATAGGAATCCATTCATTCCCCCTCCAAAAAAATATAGTCCAGCTCCCCTCAAGGTCTGAGGGACAGTGGACCGGCTCCCTGATGAAAAAGTTTGCTGACCCCTGCAAACTTTCAGCATTGGAAGACACAAGATCTACCCACCTTGGAAGAATGGCAGATACAACTAATAGACTATATGGAGATGGCGGAAATGACTGGCAGAATCCGAGACCAGGGAGAAGAGTCGGTGGAAGAAGATTGGAGGAAATTTAAAACTTATTTGCAGAAATATTGTAAAATTTCTGATTGCTGAGGACATTGAAATGAATTGCAGGGGTTTTAGCAACAAGGTAAAATGTAAGATTGGATCAATAACAGATAGACTAACAGGACATGAATTTGCTGAACCAATTTTTAAGAGGGATACAAAAATGGGAGACGTGAGGAAGTCAGGAAAATAAGTTAATCAAAGAGGAGAAATTAAGAAAGAGGGAATTTTTGTTTTTTTATATGTGCTTTTTTCTTTTTCTAATTTGTGTTAAATGTCTGTATCTTTGTATTTTATAACTTTGGTTTTTTTCTCTTTTTGTGCTTAATGTCTGTATTTTTGTATTTTATAATTCTGCATTTTCTTTGTTTTTTGTATTTTTCTAAACTTTTCTATTGTTAAAACCTAATAAAATATTATATATATATATATATATATATAAAGAAAAAGTTTGCTGACCCCTGATCTAGAGGGTGCTGGGTTGGAGAAGGCTAGTGTAGAATTGCTTTGGTTTTCCACCAGACTCGGGTAAGGGCAAAAGAAGGGGCTGGATCAGGCCCGTGGCCCATATAGTCCAGTATCCTGTTCTCACAGTGGCCAACCAAATGCATGTGTGAAACCAGCAAACAGGATCCAAGCCCTCTCCCCTCCTTGAATTTGTCCCATCCTCTTTTAAAACCACCCAGGTTGGTGGCCCCCACTTCTTCCTGTAGCAGGGAGTTCCCCAGTTTGCACTGCTTGAAGAAGTGCAGTGGTACCTCTGGTTGCGAATGCGATCCGTTCCAGAGCCCCGTTCGCAACATGAGCAGAACGCAACCCAAGTCTGCAGGTCACGATTCGCCGCTTCTGCGCATGCGCGTGACATCATTTTGAGCATCTGCGCATGCATGAGCAACGAAACCTGGAAGTAACCCTTTCTGGTACTTCCGGGTCACCGCGGGACGCAACCTGAAAAGATTTAACCTGAAGCAAGCGCAACAAGAAGTATGACTGTACTTTCTTTATGTGTCCTTTTCTTTATGAGATCTTCTGATCTCTGGCTGATCCAAAGCGTGGATCACCAATCCAGAAATCTTGGCAAACCACGTCGATACTCAAAGTGTTACGCTTTAGTAATGCAGCTGTTATGTTCAAATCGGTTACAGCATCAGTTGTTGTTTTTTCAACACATTAATCAACTAATGGAGGACGGGGGTGGCGCTGTGGGTAAAACCTCAGTGCCTAGGACTTGCTGATCGTATGGTCGGCGGTTCAAATCCCCACGGTGGGGTGAGCTCCCGTCTTTCGGTCCCAGCTCCTGCCTACCTAGCAGTTCGAAAGCACCCCTAAGTGCAAGTAGATAAATAGGTACTGCTTTATAGCGGGAAGGTAAATGGTGTTTCCGTGTGCTGCGCTGGTGCTGGCTCGCCAGAGCAGCTTCGTCACGCTGGCCACGTGACCCGGAAGTGTCTCCGGACAGCGCTGGCCCCCGGCCTCTTAAGTGAGATGGGCGCACAACCCTAGAGTCTGACAAGACTGGCCCGTACGGGCAGGGGTACCTTTACCTTTACCTTAATCAACTAATAAGTTGCCCCAGATTCAACTGAGCAGCAATATTCTTGCCCCAAAAACAGGTATAAAACACCATCTCCAAAGGTACATTATCCCTCCTCTCGCGTATGGGAGGCATAATGCCTGTGAGATGATGCTTCTACAAAATGTGCAAGCCTCGTGTAAGAAAATGCACTCCCGCTTCATAAATATTGTTTTTACTCATATGCAAATTCAATTGCAAGATCAATTAAACAGACTTAAGACTCGTGTGATTAAATCAATCAAAAACATTTTAAATAAGTTTGCAACCTTAACTGCCAACTCAAATATACAATTAAAAGTGGGGGAGGGGAGGGGGGCAACAAAGTGAAAATATGCCACCTAAGTCACTTGTTTTAAAAGTCCAGAAGGAAGCATTTGACAACAGAATGCTCACAGACTGACAAGGCCAATATTTTGGGTCCTGTGCTCCCTTGAAGGAAATAATCCAGTTACTCGAGGGCTGGGTGTTGGTCTTTGTCCTTTCCTAGTTTCGTCTGAAAACCTGTGTCAGGCGCGGCACCGTCAAGTGCTGGAATTATGGTGCTAGAGGAGACTCTTGAGAGTCCCATGGACTGCAAGAAGATCAAACCTCTCCATTCTGAAGGAAATTAGCCCTGAGTGCTCACTGGAAGGACAGATCCTGAAGCTGAGGCTCCAATACTTTGGCCACCTCATGAGAAGAGAAGACTCCCTGGAAAAGACCCTGATGTTGGGAAAGATGGAGGGCACAAGGAGAAGGGGACGACAGAGGACGAGATGGTGGGACAGTGTTCTCGAAGCTACCAGCATGAGCTTGACCAAACTGCGGGAGGCAGTGGAAGACAGGAGGGCCTGGTGTGCTCTGGTCCAGGGGGTCACGAAGAGTTGGACACAACTAAACAACAACAGTTTCGTCTGAAAATCTGTGCCGTAAAGTGCGGACCAATCTGGGGGTCTCCAGCAGGCAGTTTCTCAGAGCTTGCCCTTGTGGACTTCCAATGCTGCTGGTGGCATGGAGGGAGACGGGAAGGAAGAGACAGGACGTGGCAAAGCAGTTGGCACAAGGCGGAACAGAACTGGCTCGGAAGAGATACAGGGCCAGGCCAAAAGCGACTTTCCACCCAGAGCCGGCCGACACTCAGGGACAGAGAACATGCTGCATGCAGAAGGTCTCAGTTTCCATTGCCAAGTAAGGTCTGAAATGTGCCCCGTCTGAAACCCAGAAGAGGTGCTGCCAGCCCGTGCAGGCAATGCTGAGCCACAGGGGCCAATGCTCTGACTCAGTATAACACACTTTCTTATGTTCCCTGTACAAAAGGGTTTTGCATTTTTCCTCTCCTCCTGCATGGGCTTGCACGGAGAAAAGAAAAAGGATTGCCATCACCGCTGAAGGTGATGCCTGCATGTTCTTCCAGGGCACCTTTGGGCACGGGGCGAGGTCACCTTGAGAGCCGCTGTCATTGTCGAATTGTTGAGTTGGAAGGGACCACGACGGCCATCTAGTCCAACCCCTGCAATTCAGGAATCTTCCGCTCAACGTGGGACTCGAACTCACAACCTCAGGGTATCTCATGCTCTACCGACTGAGCTATCCCAGGAGCGGTTGGCCAAGAGGCAAGGCTGCAGCCGGCCACCTCCCGGGAACTCCTCCCGAAGAGGGGCTGAGCTGAGATGCCACTGCCAAACAGCGACAGGAAAGGCTGACTGGTCAGTGGTGGCCCCCGTGTTCTGGCCAGCGCCAGCGCTGTCCACACAGAGGTCAAGAGGCTGAATCCTGCCTCCAGGTAGACGTTTTATGCAACTCATACTGCGCTTGTGGGACACGGGTGGCGCTGTGGGTTAAACCACAGAGCCTAGGACTTGCCGATTAGAAGGTCAGCAGTTCAAATCCCCACAACGGGGTGAGCTCCCATTGCTCGGTCCCTGCTCCTGCCAACCTAGCAGTTTGAAAGCACGTCCAAGTGCAAGTAGATAAATAGGTACCGCTCCGGCGGGAAGGTAAACAGCATTTCCGTGCGCTGCTCTGGTTTGCCAGAAGCGGCTTAGTCATGCTGGCCTCATGACCCGGAAGCTGTACGCCGGCTCCCTCGGCCAATAAAGTGAGATGAGCGCCGCAACCCCAGAGTCGGCCACGACTGGACCTAATGGTCAGGGGTCCCTTTACCTTTACCTTACTGCGCTTGCAAAGGGCAGGGGAGAAGGAGAGCTTGCATACAGGGGCTAGGTAAAAAAAATCTTACCTACTTGGCGTAAGAACATCAGAAGAGGCTGCTGGATCAGGCCAATAGCCTATTTGGTCCAGCATTTTGTCCTCACACTAGCCAACCAGATGCCCATTATGGGAAACCCGCAAGCAAGACCCAAACAAAAGAACGACTCTGCGGTTTCCAGCAACTGATACTCAGAAGCGCTGCTGCCTCCAACTGTGACTAGTAGCCTTCAATAGCCCCAGATTTGGCTGTTTCATACAGAATATTTTTGGGGCTTCCTTATCCTCCCCCCCCCCCGGTCCCTTCCCTGCCCCAAATGCGGAAACCCTAGGAATAACGGTAGTCCTACCCCCCAAAAAAATTCTAAATAAATCAAGACTCCAACAGAAACAGCATGCATTATGCATTTCAGAGTGGGGAAGGATGTGCAGATCTGACAGATTATGAATCAGCAGTTTGCCAATTCTTTCTCCTCCGGGAACTCTGTTCCCTTTGCTCCATCAGCCGATTCCCCCCCCCCCCCATATCTGCTCAAGAGCTCCTTTTTGCAGAGGACTCTGGGATGTTGTCTTAGGGCACATTCCCAGGCGGCAACCATGCAACCAAGTTTTCACCCCTGCTCCCAGCCAAATGGAGAGCTCTCCACAAACACACAGAGGGTTCGATTTCTGGCATCCCCACTTAAAAAGATCGGGGAGCAAATGGTAGGAAATAGACCTATTGATTCATAGACTTGAAGAGTTGGAAGGGGGTGGTATGTATAGTATAGGTAGATATAATGTAGAGTAATGTACCGCATTTTTCGTCCCATAGGACGCTCCGTCCCAATCAGTGTTAAAGAAGGACAGAACTTTCTTTATGTATGCTACAACAGCAGCAAGAATACTCATCGCAAAGTATTGGAAGACACAAGATTTACCCACTCTGGAAGAATGGCAGATGAAAGTGATGGACTACACGGAATTGGCGGAAATGACTGGTAGAATCCGAGACCAGGGAGAAGAGTTGGTGGAAGAAGATTGGAAGAAATTTAAAGACTATTTACAGAAGTATTGCAAAATTAATGAATGTTAGAATGATGTTTGATTGAAGTTAAGCGGTTTCTAGCTGTAATGATATAAAAGGATATGGAAAAATTGGATTTCTAAATACGTAAAAATTTAATGTTATAATATATTAAGATCAAAGATCAGGATAATAAGGAGGGAAAGAAATTGCTGAATTAATTAATTGAATTGGAACACAAAAAAGGGAGGTATGAGGAGGTCAGGGAAACAAGGATATGAATGTAAGATATGGAAAGGTTGATTTTTTATTTTTATTTTTTTCCTTTTTTTCTGTAAGTGTACTTATTTTTTTTATTCTGTATTTTTCTTGTATTTTTATTTTTGTCTTTTACTTTTGTATTTCTTGTTTTTATGTAATTCCTTTTTCTGAAACTTTAATAAATATTTTATATATATATATAAAAAAACTAAGCCCAGTTGATTTTATACGGCAGCAAGGCCGCCGCAGTTTTGCAAAATCGGCGGCAACTTTGATGAAACTTGTAGGGATAAAAGTAAAACCCTGCTGGACGAGGCCAGAGTCCAGTACCCTGTTGCCACAGGAGCCAATCAGGTGCCTCTTCTGGGAATCCCAAAAACAGAATCTGAGCACACCAGAACCCTCTTCCACTACTGATCTCCAGCAACAATTCAGAGGCATCCTGTTTCCAACAGTAGAGGGAGCTCATCGCAATTGCGGTTACTAGCCACCGGCTGCCTCGTCTTCCATGAATTTGCCTAACCCCATTGCTTTGTACAGACAATTTTTTAATGAAATAAATAAGTAAAGGTAAAGGTAAAGGGACCCCTGACTATTAGGTCCAGTAGTGACCGACTCTGGGGTTGCGGCGCTCATCTCGCTTCATTGGCCGAGGGAGCCGGCGTACAGCTTCCGGGTCATGTGGCCAGCAGGACTAAGCCGCTTCTGGCGAACCAGAGCAGCACACAGAAACGCCGTTTACCTTCCCACCAGAGTGGTACCTATTTATCTACTTGCACTTTGACGTGCTTTTGAACTGCTAGATTGGCAGGAGCAGGGACCGAGCAATGGGAGTTCACCCCGCCGCGGGGATTCGAACCGCTGACCTTCTGATCGGCAAGTCCTAGGCTCTGTGGTTTAATCCACAGCGCCACCCACGTCCCAATAAATAAGTAGCTCTCTTCAAAAGCTTTCCACCTTGGTGGATACAACTACAGTCGTACCTTGGAATCTGCTCCGGAAGTCCATTCAACTTCCAAAATGTTTGGAAACCAAACTGCAGCATCTGATTGGCTGCAGGAAGCTCCTTCAGCCAATCGGAAGCTGCGGAATCCCCATCAGACATCCAGCTTCCAAAAATCATTCGAAAACCAGAACACTCGCTTCCGGGTTTTGATTATTTGGGGGACGATTTGTTCGGGAGCCAAGGTATTCGAGATCCAAGGTACGACTGTACTTTCTACAGACTGTACCTTCTACACACTCTTCCTGTAACTGTCTGGCAAATACAGTGGATGCTCGGGTTGCAAACGTGATCCGTGCGGGCTGCACGTTCATAACCCACGTCTACGCACGCGTGGGTTGCGATTCGGCACTTCTGCACATGCTCAAAGTGCGATTTAGTGCTTCTGCGCATGCGCGACCGCTGAAACCTGGAAGTTTCAGTACTTCCAGGTTTCGGCAGTCCACAACCCAAAAAAACGCAACCTGAAGCGTCTGTAACCCAAGGTATGACTGTACCTTAATAACAGCAGGCCAGGGGGCTGACCCACGGCTTCTCCCCCTTTTCTCCTCTCTTGCACACATCATGCTTTTGAAACTGAACAGGGGGTTGGGGGTTGAGTTTGTACTTACACCACTGGAAAGGTTCTCAGCATACTTTACATGGGGAGAGGAAGTCAGAACGCCTTCGGGAGGTCTTCGGCATCAGTTACCATTCTGAAATAGATGAGAAAAGAATTGAGGAAAAACACAGGTTGACAAGACACAGGCGGAGAGAGGAATTAATACAAAAGTGCATTTGCAATTATTATCTCATACAACTGCAGAGCTGCCTTGCGATGTCAGACCTCACCTGGAGTACTGTGTCCAGTTCTGGGCACCACAGTTCAAGAAGGACACTGACAAACTGGAACGTGTCCAGAGGAGGGCAACCAAAATGGTCAAAGGCCTGGAAACGATGCCTTATGAGGAACGGCTAAGGGAGCTGGGCATGTTTAGCCTGGAGAAGAGGAGGTTAAGGGGTGATATGATAGCCATGTTCAAATATATAAAAGGATGTCACATAGAGGAGGGAGAAAGGTTGTTTTCTGCTGCTCCAGAAAAGCGGACACGGAGCAATGGATCCAAACTACAAGAAAGAAGATTCCACCTAAACCTTAGGAAGAACTTCCTGACAGTAAGAGCTGTTCGACAGTGGAATTTGCTGCCAAGGAGTGTGGTGGAGTCTCCTGCTTTGGAGGTCTTTAAGCAGAGGCTTGACAACCATATGTCAGGAGTGCTCTGATGGTGTTTCCTGCTTGGCAGGGGGTTGGACTCGATGGCCCTTGTGGTCTATTCCAACTCTATGATTCTATGATTCTATGTACGTGTCTATCCTATCCTCTCCCTGTCTCAAAACTCCCTTCTAACCAGGTACGGCCAGAATTTCTCTCCTAAAAGATGGGACATCTTTCTTGACTACGAGTAAATATCTTATGATGTATCATTTGCTCTATTCTGCACTCGGACCCTTCGAGCAAGGGTTAGAAATCAGCCAGGAGCCAGGCGCGTTTTGCGACTGGAACGGGTGCAATTGCGACCACATGGAGATCTCTGGATGACAGGATGGCGATTGGGGAAAGCAAAATGTCACTTAGAGAAGGATCTGAAAGGACCTGCTTGAAGCTTGAATTAAATTTATTCTAGATTGTTTTATTTGGTGTTTGAATGTAAACCGGGTCCCTTCCAACTCTACAATTCTAGGCTCGGAACTCTATGAATGAGATCTGTTCTTTAAAATGTAAAGAAGTATGAAAATGAAAACAACAACAACATCCATCACTTAAAAACAAACAAAACAGAACCTAGACATTCCACTGTGGCAACAGGAACCTAGGTTTAAGGTGTCATTTGGTGAGTAGATTATATATCTGAGTTTCTAACACTGCTAAAACCCCATAATTAACGAACAAAATATAAAACTAAGATACCACTTCCTCAGAAAGATGTACTGATATAGGAAGCTTGAGCCGACAATGTGATGCTTTGGCAATCAAAACCAATACAGTGGTACCTTGGTTGTCAACTCCCGAAACTGTTCAAAAACCAAGGTAACAACTTCCAATAGGCTGCAGGAGCTTCCTGAACTCAATCGGAAGCCACGAAAGCTGTGTCGGACGTTCAGCTTCCAAAGAACATTCGGAAACCGGAAAACTCACTTCCGGGTTTTCGGCGATCGGGAGCCAAAATGTAGGCGTACCAAGACGTTCGAGAACCAAGGTACAACATCGTTGCGTGTTGACAGTTTTGCACACTACAGATACGGGCAGATGAGGAAGGATTTGGAGGGAAGCTACATGAATGATAAAATACAAGGGGCAAAAATCAAAAAGGGAAGGGTGGAGGAATTGGACTCAACAAGCTTAAAGGAAAGAAGATTATGGAAGGCCATTTTGACAGCTCTCGGTTTTCGTTTCGGGTTTAAAGAATGGCACAGAGAACAGCGGCTGATCTGATCCCCTGAAAAGCTAACACAGAATGTATTTAAGATTCATGTTAAATATTTGTCAAAAGCTTCTAACCTTTGGGGGAATTCAACAGTGAGAAAACAGACTCGGGAATCACCTTTCCTGGAATGGTACAAAAAAAAAAAGGGCAGCTAATGACTTTCCAGGATAGAATCATGTAGGTAGTCGTGTTGGTCTGACGCAGTAGAAATACAGATATAGAGATAGATAGATGATAGATCGATAGATAATGTCCAATAGCATCTTTGTTGTTGTTTAGTCGTGTCCGACTCTTTGTGACCCCATGGACCAGAGCACGCCAGGAACTCCTGTCTTCCACTGCCTCCCGCAGTTTGGTCAAACTCATGCTGGTAGCTTCGAGAACACTGTCCCACCATCTTGTCCTCTGTCGTCCCCTTCTCCTTGTGCCCTCCATCTTTCCCAACATCAAGGTCTTTTCCAGGGAGTCTTCTCTTCTCATGAGGTGAGCCTCAGCTTCAGGATCTGTCCTTCCCGTGAGCACTCAGGGCTGATTTCCTTCAGAATGGAGAGGTCTGATCTTCTTGCAGTCCATGGGACTCTCAAGAGTCTCCTCCAGCACCAGAATTCAAAAGCATCAATTCTTTGGCAATCAGCCTTCTTTATGGTCCAGCTCTCACTGCCATACATCACTACTGGGAAAACCATAGCTTTAACTATATGGACCTTTGTTGGCAAGGTGATGTCTTCTTCAGATATCTGAAGAAGTGTGCATGCACACGAAAGCTCATACCAAGAACAAACCTAGTTGGTCTCTAAGGTGCTACTGGACTATATAAGCTTCCCTTTCAGATAGGAATGAACCAGCCTATCCATTTCAAGTTCTCTCAGTTTCCCCATGTTCAATTTGCAATTAAATGAAATCACCATGGAATACTATCAGAGTTGCAGTTCTCCTGGCACAGGTATTCTGTATGCAATTTTGCCCAATGCACACTTTTTTTTCCTTTTTTTTTTGGCAAGTAACGGCCCTTAGTGTAATGTATTTTGGGTACATTCCCACTAACATGTGCTTATTTTCCCGTCCTTGGGATCTCTGTCATTTTCCTTTCCCCTAGGAACAAGGGTGCGTCTTTTCTTGTGGTGGGGCTGTTTGAGATCAGGTAGCCTGTAGGAAGCAGTGATGGCCACCTTTGAATAAGATCATTTGCAAAACAACAACAACAAACCTATGGTTACGTGGAACATACTCAATAAACACACAAAACGTGTGTCAATTTGTAGATTTTAACAGAAGTCTCATAAAGTACAACGAAAAAGCAGAAGACCCATGGATCAGTTCATTCTCTCGTCAGTTCACACGTAAGGTCTATACATGTACAGTCATACATCAGGATAAATGTGCTTCAGGTTGAGCATTTTCGGGTTGCGCCCCGCGGTGACCCGAAAGTAACGGAGCGCGTTACTTCCGGGTTTCGCCACTCGTGCATGCGCAGACGCTCAAAATGACGGCATGCGTGGAAGCGGCGAAACTTGAACCGCGCATGCGCAGACGCAGGTTGCATTCGCTTGAGGATGTGAACGGGGCTCCGGAACAGATCCTGTTCGCATCCAGAGGTACCACTGTATAAGTATCTATTCCACCTCTCTGTTCAAAGAGTCCAATAATCCACATGAAGGGTTATTACAGTTCCACAGAATCCTTTCACAGAGTCTCAGACAAGGATTTTCGGAATATTAGCTTTGCTTCGCCATCCTAGGCTTCATCAGTAGAACAGTCTCATATGTAATATTACAGGATAGTGAATCTTATAGCATAGTAGTGGTTGCTAATATTCCAGACTCTTCTGCTTTTTTCACTGAACTTTATGAGACTTCTGTTGAAATCTACAAATTGATGCAATGAATAGTATACCTTATTTATTCAAAAGTACAGCCGGTTACGTCTTGTGTGTTTTTTTTTTTTGAAGAAGAAGATCAGACAAATTAATGGAGGAGAGGACTAGCAAAGGCTACTAGCAATTGTGGCTATGCTCTTACCGCCACAGTTGGAGACAGCAAAGTTTCTGAACACCAGTTGCTGGAAACTTCAGGAGGGAAGAGTGCTGTTGTTGCACTCGTATTCTCCTGGTTGGCCACTGTGAGAACAGGATACAGGACTACATGGGCCATTGGCCTAATCCAGCAGACTCTTCTTACATCCGTATGGAGAGGCCAGAAATTGGTCCTGAGATCTGCTTGCAAGGCAGACACTCGGCCCACCCAAACGATGGCCTTTCCCCATTCAAGGGATGTGGCTTTGAACTGCGATGGAGCCTCCCTCTTGCCCGGATGGAGGAAGGAATGTGATGGGAGTCTGGCCACACAAAATCTGCCAGGCGCAAGGTGCATTTTGCACCTGACTATGGGCCACACGTGACCAAGTGCAGATGCTTGGATCTGGACTGTTTTCACACACTAGCACCACATCCTGTAGAATTCTCTCCGTGATACAGTGGTACTTCGGGTTAAGAACTTAATTCATTCTGGAGGTCGGTTCTTAACCTGAAACTGTTCTTAACCTGAAGCACCACTTTAGCTAATGGGGCCTCCTGCTGCCGCCGTGCTGCCAGAGCACGATTTCTGTTCTCATCTTGAAGCAAAGTTCTTAACCCGAGGTACTATTTCTGGGTTAGCGGAGTCTGTAAACTGAATAATAATAATAAATTTTATTTATATCCCACCCTCCCCAGCCGAAGCCCGGCTCAGGGTGGCTAACAACAATAAAATAATACAATATTCTAAAATCATTTCATTATAAAATTAATTCAAATCAAATTGATGGCAGCCATTGGGCTAGAGTTCTGTGAAGATTGCCAAAGGAGGGAGTCAGGCTGTGCCCTGGCCAAAGGCCTGGTGGAACAGCTCTGTCTTGCAGGCCCTGCGGAAAGATGTCAAGTCCCGCAGGGCCCTAGTCTCTTGTGACAGAGCGTTCCACCAGATCGGGGCCACGGCCGAAAAGGCCCTGGCTCTGGTTGAGGCCAGCCTAACCTCCCTGTGGTCTGGGATCTCCAAGATGTTTTTGTTTGAAGACCGTAAGGTCCTCCGTGGGACATACCAGGAGAGGCGGTCCCGTAGGTACGAGGATCCTAGGCCGTAAAGGGCTTTAAAGCGTCTGTAACCAAGGTACCACGGTATTTCATCTGCACAATCAGACTGTAACCCTGGTTTAAGGAGCCGTTTGGCACCTAGATTATACATCTGAGTTTCTAACACTGCTGCCAACTGTTGTTTAGTCTTCTTGCGTCGTGCTTGACTCTCTGTGACCCCATGAACCAGAGCTTCTCCTTTTTTATGTCCATGGAGTTTTCTTGGCAATATACTGGAGTGGTTTGCCAGTTCCTTCTCCAGGTGGATGACATTTAGTCTAAACTCTCGGCTATGACCTGTCCGTCTTGAGTGGCCCTGCACGGCACAGCTCATCACTTCTCTGAGTTATTCAAGCCCCTTCGCCACGACAAGGCAGTGATCCATGAAGGGACTACCAACTGTGAAAAAGGTAAAGGACCCCTGACAGTTAAATCCAGTCGCAGACGACTCTGGGGTTCCGGCGCTCATCTCGCTTTCTTGGCCAAGGGAGCCGGCGTACAGCTTCCGGGTCATGTGGCCAGCAGGACTAAGCCGCTTCTGGCGAAACCAGAGCAGTGCATGGAAACGCCGTTTAGCTTCCCGCTGGAGCAGTACCTATTTATCTACTTGCACTGGTGTGCTTTCAAACTGCTAGGTTGGCAGGAGCTGGGACTGAGCAACGGGAGCTCACCCCGCCGCGGGGATTCGAACCGCCGACCTTCTGATCGGCAAGCCCTAGGCTCCGTGGTTTAGACTGGCTCCCAAAAAGATGGCTGGCTCCCAAAAAGATGTCAACGAGGGGAAGTGGTCCTCGGGCTCAAAACAGTTCCCCACCCCTTGCGCTGAAAGAACATTGACACCACCAGATTTTGAAAAACAAACCCGAAATAGCAAAGTTCCAGGCCTTCGCCCTCCAGCTTCCTACCAGGGACCCAGGTCTCCCTCGCTTGCATTACCCAGCCAGAGCAATCGGTGTCATTAATCTCTATAACTAATGCAGAGGTTAAAGCTGACAAACCTTTGTCCTGTCTGCATTATTCATTAATGAAATTAACTTGTTAAGGGGATGGAGAGGAGGGGGAGGAGGACAAGGGAAGGGAGCATCAGAGGCCAACAAAATAAAATAAAAAATAAGGGGAGTTCTTCCATCTTTGGTGCAGTCAGCTCCAAGGCGGGAGGGGGGGGCGGGCAGAGAAATTATATATTAGTATGAAAATCGTGGCAGCAACTGTGGAACAGAACGAACAATCCAATCCCCGGCTTAAAAGCCCCACTAAAAGCCAGCTCAAATTTACAATGGATGAGCCTCCGTGGCAATCTGTTTTTCCGATATTAAAAATCTCATTTTCTCAGCGCCAAGGACAAGTGGATGCGTGAGGCATTGGAGTATCAACTCGGCATTTGTCTCATTTGACATTAAATCATTCTCATTTTCAGCTCGGATTTTCTAATATCTCCTTGGGAGCCACTTCAGTTTTCTTCATCTCTCTCTCTCTGGTTGCAATTAAGTTGTTGGAGTACAGTCTGCCCTACTATCGCCACCCTCCTTCGCCAGCAACGCCAGCTCCCTTTAAGGAAGGGCTGCGTGCTTTTGAAGCAGCTTCACAGCAGGCGATAAAACCAACAGGTGCAGTCCAGTGTCATCTGTTGGATTTCTGCCTGTCGGGTAGAAGCGAACGTGCCCTGATCCCAAACAGCTGGAAGTAGCAAGGGTGAAGAGGTTCAGGCTGATTACAATCAGAAAGGCGATTTAATCAAATAATAATGATAATAATTGCATGGATCTCTTATTGTTATTTTTCTCCAAGGCGCTCGTGCAGGGGCCAGGCTGTGGGTGCGAGTACTGTGGCTAAATCCAGGCCTAGACTGAATCTTCTTCAGCTCAAGGTCCTAGAATTGTATGCTCTTGGAGGAAGAGACCCGTGCTATTGTATCCTGGATAGTGTGATGTACTTTGGCGGTCCTATTTACCGTATATACTCGAATACAAGCCGACTTCTTCAGCACATTTTTTTATGCTGAAAAAGTCCACCACGCCAGAGTGGTGCATGCTCTGGTTATCTCCCGCTTGGACTACTGCAATGCGCTCTACGTGGGGCTACCTTTGAAGGTGACTCGGAAACTACAACTAATCCAGAATGCAGCAGCTAGACTGGTGACTAGGGGCGGCCGCCGAGACCATATAACACCGGTCTTGAAAGACCTACATTGGCTCCCAGTACGTTTCCGAGCACAATTCAAAGTGTTGGTGCTGACCTTTAAAGCCCTAAACGGCCTCGGTCCAGTATACCTGAAGGAGCGTCTCCACCCCCATCATTCTGCCCAGACACTGAGGTCCAGCGCTGAGGGCCTTCTGGCGGTTCCCTCATTGTGAGAAGCAAAGCTACAGGGAACCAGGCAGAGGGCCTTCTCGGTAGTGGCGCCCGCCCTGTGGAACGCCCTTCCAGCAGATGTCAAAGCGATAAACAACTACCTGACATTCAGAAGACATCTTAAGGCAGCCCTGTTCAGGGAAGTTTTTAACGTGTGATATTTTACTGTATTTTTGGTTTTTATGGAAGCTGCCCAGAGTGGCTGGGGAGGCCCAGCCAGATGGGCGGGGTATAAATAAAAAATTATTATTATTATTATTATTATTATTATTATTATTATTATTATTACTACTACTTCGGCATATACTCGAGTGAGGTGGGCGACGACGAAAGGATGAGCGGCCCGAAAGGAGCCCTTTCTCGCCGTGGTCCCGCTGTCCGCCTCTTGCAAGGGCAGGCACAGGAGCTGCGGTTGCGAGAGGCGCTCCGCTGCGCCTCTCCCAACCGCGGCTCCTATGACTGCTCTTGTGAGCGGCAGAGGGATGAGTGGCCCGAAAGCAGCCCTTTGGGGCTCCTTCTTCTTCCTCCGCTGCTGCCGCCACCACCAGGTTTGTGGTGTGATGAACCGGCTTATACCCGAGTGTCAGGGAACTGACATCGGAGCTAGAGGCGGAGGGAAGGCTCTCAAATGATGCTGGAGAAGGGCCCAGCAGGGAGAGAGGCAGCTCCGCAGATGGGGAAGCAAATCAGCGCAACACCAGGGATATAGAGGGGCTGATGGGGGAATCGGCGAGAGGGCTCCAGGACTCTTCACCGGACACCAGCGGGGAGAGATCGGGTCCTCCGCTACCCACGCCCACCTTGCGCAGAAGACTTCCGCGCAGAGAGAGTGGGAGGAGACTGGGTGTCAAACAACGTTTATGTTGGAAAAGATTTAAGAAACGCCCACTGACGGATTCTGCTAGCAATTGAGGCAGCCACGAAGTGAAGGGCTGCCCAGACTGAAAGGTTTAGCAAGGCAACAAAGCCTGGAGAGGCGGCAACTTACGCACGAGCAACCCATACACATTACACCGAGTCAATAAGTTTTCCCAGTTTTTTGTGCTAAAATTAGGTGCCTCAGCTTATATTCGGGTCGGCTTATACTCAAGTATATATGGTAAATAAATGTGCTAAAATGGGGGAGGTGACAGGGTGACCTTTTTGCCACAGTCCTCAGTGACCACCCCACCATCTTCCTGCTTCTAGCTGCTCAAGATTGCATCGCTAAGTATATCTAGCAAAGAGCTTTTATAAGACGGCACTATGAAGATGCTTCCAAACATTCTCAAACTTAAAAAAATATATATATATTTTTATTGATTTTTCCATGTATACTTCTTCTAACAATATATCTTTAACATTTTTTCATATTTCCACCCTCCTCCCCTGGACTTCCCTCATACTCCTGTTTTGCTTTATTTCCATATTGTTCCCCAAAATTTTCCCAATACATATAGTCTTATTTTTTTGTTGTTGTATACAGTTGTGATTGTTTCCTCAAACCCTGCCAATGAGTCCATTTCTTTATGTTGCCTCTTCATATATATTGTAAATGGTTCCCATTCTCTTTTAAAGTCTTTGTTGTCCTTTTCATGTGGTTTTTCTGTTAGTTTTACCAGTTCTGCCTATTCCATAAGCTTCCCTTGCCACTGTTCTTTCGCTGGTATTTCTTCCATCTTCCAAGTTTGTTCTAGTTTAATTCTTGCCACTGTTGTTGGATACATAAATAATTTCCAATTTTCCTTTTTTACATCTTGGTCTGAAATTCCTAGGAGGAATGCTTCTGGTCCAAAAATTCTCAAACTTTCCGTTCTTTTTCTTGCCACCTTTTGGCGAGCTGTGGCGATTGCATCCAGGGCAGCGCTGATCCAATGAAGGGATCCCGCAAGTCTACAGGATCACAGAGCTGCAAAGGTGGAAGGGATCGCGAGAGTAATCTAGTCCAACCCCTCGCAATGCAAGAATCTTCCGCCCAAGAAGGGGTCGAACCCTTGTCTCAAGCTCTTCCGAATGAGCTATCCTGCATTATAAACACCCAGTTCAACAACTTGCTACGATATATGCCATTTTCATTTTAGAAAGAAAGAAAGAAAGAAAGTTTGTATCTCAATGCTACACAGAAACTGGTGGGTGTTGGCAGCTGAGAAGCAAGAAGACATGCTAAGCCGAATTTCCGAATTTGCCCCACCCTTGGGAGCAGGCAAAACAGAATTTCACAAAAATATTGCAAATTTCTCACTATTAGAATCAGTTGTCATTGTTGTTTGGAAACAACACAAATGGCATGTTTAACCGGCCTGTAGATACACGCCAACGTGTCTATGAAATCGATTAAATAAATACATCCTGTACACTTTACAAATTGAAACAAAATAAGCAAATTGCAATAGTTTTGCATCAATGTATAAATAGAACAGAATTTATTTATTTCGTCCATTTTTACCCTGTTGGCATTCATATACGAACCAATTGATCATGCCTTCTTGGCAGCCCATAAACAACCACCACCACATGCCACACCAGTGGAAAATCAATAAAATCAGCACAAGATCAATAAAAATAGCCCTAAAACCCAGCAAGTGGTGGAAAGGGAAAACTATAGTTTGAACAACTAATTTAAAATTTAAATTTAAAAGGTGTGGGAGAGCATAGAATCATAGAACTGTAGTGTTGAAAGCGTCCCAACTCCTTGCAATGGAAGAATATGCAGCTGTCCCACCAGAGGATTGAACCTGCAACCTTGGCGTTACCAACACCATGCTCTAACCAACGGAGCTCTCCAGGCACTGAAAGGGCAAATACCTCCAGACAGACCATTCCCAGAGTTGGGCGCCACCATTTCCAGAAAAGGCTTTCTCCCACTAAGCCACCTGCCAACCACTACCTGGAAAAAGGCCACCATTTAAGATATTAAATTGTAGACAAGTATATGTGCAAGGAGGCTGGGATTACCCTTTAAAGCACTAAATAATTTGGGTCCAGGATACCTGATGGAAGGCCTCCTTGCATGTATACCTGTCTAGACCTTAATATCTTAAGGTCCATGGCCTAGGACCCTCGTACCTAAGAGACTGCCTCTCCTGTTATGCCCCGGTGGAGGACCTTAAGGACCACAAATGACAACACTTTGGAGGTCGCAAGGTGGTTAGATTGGTCTCAACTAGGGCCAGGGCCTTTTCAATACTGGCCCCGACTTGGTGGAACGCTCTGTCCCAAGAGACTAGGGCCCTGCGGGACTTGACATCTTTCTGCAGGACCTGCTATTCTGCCTGGCCTTTGGTTTGGACTCAGTCTGATATTTATGTTTCCCTTCCCTTATGGTTTTGATCTATGGGCTACTATTAAAATGAGGCTGCATTTTAAATTGCATTTTAACCTGTATTTTAATAAACTGGTTTTTTTTGTTTTTTGTTTGTTTCCCCCTATGATGTTTTATTGTAATTTTATGGCGTTAGCTGCCCTGAGCCCGGTTCTGGCAGGGGAGGGCGGGGTATAAATAAATTATTATTATTTTTATTACTACTACTACTACAGTCATACCTCGGGTTACAGCCGCTTCAGGTTGCGTTTCTTCGGGTTACGGACCACTGAAACCCGGAAGTACCGGAACCGGTTACTTCGGGGTTTCAGCGGTTGCGCATGCACACTAAATCGTGCTTTGCCCATGAGCATTGAATCGCAAGCCGCGCGTGCGCAGACATGCAGGCGCGGGTTGCGAACGTGCATGCCGCACGGATCGCGTTCGCAACCCTGGCATTCAGAAGCATCGCTGGCCTCAAATGTCAAAGCAGAGAATAGCTATCTTGGCTAGTGGCCATCGATAGCTCTCTCCTCCCTCCACAAATTTGTCCAATCCTCTTCTAAAGCCACCTAGGTTGGTGACCCTCACTGCCTCATGTGGCAAGGAGTTCCACAGTTCAACTATGTGCTGCGTGAAGAAGGGCTTTCTTTTATGACGCTCCCGACAAAACATATACGTAAATACAAACATACAATATATATTTAGCCACACACACGTGGGGAGATGCCCTATACCATCAGAGATCGGTGCATGTAGTTTACTGACAGAAAGCAGCTCTCCATGGTCAACAGAGATCCTGCCACCTGAGATCCTTTTACCTGGAGATGCGCAGGGCAAACACAGCATAGGCCTTGCCACAGCCATGCCCCTCCTGCGTCAAAGGCCACTGTCTAAAACAGCAGAGCCAGGCGAAAGTGATCCCTTAAGTGGTTAGCAATGCTTTTTTATAAGAGGCGGCAGGAAAGCAAAAGATGCAATTAGGAATGCTAAATGTCTGGACCTGTGAAAAAACCAAAAGCTTCTGGAACATAGTATATGACGAGCTTAAAAAAATGTTTAACTAAAACTTTATGAAAAATACAGAAGCTTTTCTACCAGGGATAACGGACACAGGTATAGCAAGAGAAGATCAGAAAATATTCCTCTATGCCACAGGTGCAGGAAGGATGCTAACCACTAAAAACTGGAAAAAAGAAATTGTGCCAACAAAAAAGGAATGGCAAGACAAACTGTTAAGAGTGTATTGAACTGGCTAGATTAACAGAGGCAATTAGAGATCACACTAGACAAGAGTTTCAAAAAGCATGGGGGAAATGCAGAGAATACTTCACAAAACAGCGCCCTAAAATACATACCTGGACTTGTTTCGATTAATATCTGCAGGAGACTTTGTGGATATTTAAGTTATAATTAGAAAAATCTTAACAGTGATTCATAAAGGAAACAGCTTATAAGAAGTAAGTAAGGAGGCCAGATACAGGATAAAGGAAGTCTTCTATTTGGTTGTTTGTATTGTTTTATGTTATGCTTATTGCATGTTATGTTCGCGTTTAATGAGGGTGGATTTCTGTATGGGGGGGTTATGTTATGTTGTAAATAAAATTTCCAAAAAAAAAAGAAGGAATGCTAAATGTCCAAACCGGCCTCTGACAACCTGGCGCCCACTCCAGAAGCTTCGGACTACAACGCCCATCAGCCATCAGTGGTCCAACGCGTCTAGGGGGCACCAGATTGGCGCTGGAAAGCAAGGCATCCTATGTGTTTTCTGCAGATTGCCTTCCTTGCCTTGTGATTTTCAGATCTACAAGCTACCCTAAATCTGACATGCACCCAAGAGACCCTCCACTCCGCTCCTTTCGATATCGTGCAACAAGGGCGGCTTTCCCTGCCGCCTGAATGGAAATCCAGTGCTCCAGCCAATCCCTGCCCCTTAAGCGAGCTGCTAAAATCCCTGTCCTTAACTAGGATTATGAAGCCTTGATTATGAAGCTTGAACTCACGGATGAGCTGGGGGCACACCCACTGAGCGTTGTTGAACCCAGAGCCTCTTTTCGGTTGGACCAGGTAGGATTCTGCTGGGTATAAGCTAGGTAAAGGTAAAGGGACCCCTGACCATTAGGTCCAGTCATGACCGACTCTGGGGTTGCAGCGCTCATCTTGCTTTATCGGCCAAGGAAGCCGGAATACAGCTTCTGGGTCATGTGGCCAGCATGACTAAGCCGCTTCTGGTGAACCAGAGCAGCACATGAAACACCGTTTACCTTCCTGCCGGAGCGGTACCTATTGATCTACTTGCACTTTGACATGCTTTCGAACTGCTAAGTAGGCAGGAGCAGGGACCGAGCAATGGAAGCTCACCCCATCACGGGGATTCGAACCGCCAACCTTCTGATCGGCAAGTCCTAGGCTCTGTGGTTTAACCCACAGCGCCACCCGCGTCAGGATCTAAGCTGGGGCTGCCTAATATTTCCCACTGAGCTTCATGGCCAAGTGAGGATTTGAACCCAGGTCTTGCCAGAGTCCTAGTCCAACACAGGAAGATGCCATTGGTCTACCTGCACTGACACGTGCAGGGGCTTCTCCAGGTCTCCAGTAAGGGGACCCTCCTGGCCCTATCTGTGATTTTCTGCAGACAAGATAGATGCCCTTCCATTTTTCTTCCTGATAAAACAGTTTTACATGCCACCTTAAAGGTAAAGGTAAAGGGACACCTGACCATTAGGTCCAGTCGCGGACGACTCTGGGGTTGTGGCGCTCATCTCGCTTTATTGGCCGAGGGAGCCGGCGTACAGCTTCCGGGTCATGTGGCCAGCATGATTAAGCTGCTTCTGGCGAACCAGAGCAGCGCACCGAAACGCCGTTTACCTTCCCGCCAGAGTGGTACCTATTTATCTACTTGCACTTTGACGTGCTTTCGAACTGCTAGGTTGGCAGGAGCAGGGACCGAGCAACGGGAGCTCACCCTGTTGCGGGGATTCGAACCACCAACCTTCTGATCGACAAGCCCTAGGCTCTGTGGTTTAACCCACAGCGCCACCCACGTCCCTTTTACATGCCCAAAACAGTGACGTGCAGCGTTTTCCCAACATGAATACTTGCCATGTCAAAAAATACCCTCAGCAGACAGAGGTCCATGCCTATGGGAGGCAGAAATCGGATAAAAACAAAACAGGAAAAAAGCCTTTGTTTCCCCACCCCCTTGCCTTTGAGATAAAAACTCCCCTTTGCACCCCAAACACATCCTTAAACCTCCCTCCGAACGGCGCTGCAAGAAGGCATTATTATTATGACAGGGGCCGGCTAATAAAAGAGAAAGGGGGGTGAAAAACCCTCCAAAGATGGCAGAAGACTTCGAAATGCATAATTTAACAAGAGGACAGCCAGCCCAGATTCATAAAAAGCGAAGGTCACGGCTGACAAATCTGCTGAAATCCGGTTTTATTATACGACCAAATCGTTAGGTTAGACAAGACTGAAACGGCAGACATACGTTATCAGGGTCTTCGGGAAGAAAGCATTTGATTTGGTGCCGCTCAGGCTGATTTACAAAGTCATAAAGTGTCGCACGGAGGAGATTGGCGGGGGGGAAAGAGAGGCATAAATGGATTAAACAACATTGATGGAGGGAGGAGCAGGAGGAACGCTTTGGGGAGCGGAAACTGGTTTGAACACAGCCAGGATTTTTTTTAAGGGGGGGGTGGAAGAGAGAGAATAAAAAGGTCAGCCTGTCATTTATTTACCTTGCTATAATATGGAGGACCCTGAGGACTAAATATGTGTGTGTAGTTTGTTTGTAGCTGGCCGTACGGGGATCAAGTCCTGGGATCAGGCGGAGGAAGGAAGCCGTTCAAATGAAAGAATGCTGTAAACTTAGAAACAATGTTTTCCACTGCGCGCGCCCCAGAAAACCAGGAAGCCCCTGCTTATGGAATTTGAAACAGGAGAGCATGATCTAGTCCATAGAGGCAGGGAGAGGGAGGTCTCAGGGCAGGCTTCCCCAACCTAGTGCCTTTTGGGAGCTTTGGGCTACAACACCCATCACCCCCAGCCCTAAGGGCTGATGGCAGTGGCGTAGCGTGGGTTGTCAGCACCCGGGGCAAGGCAAGTAATTTGCGCCCCCTAGCCCGTGGATTTTAGTAGGGGCAGAGAGCTGCGAGTGCGAGCGCCCCCCCAGATGTTGCGGCCGGTGCGGCCGGGCCCCCCTGCCACCCCCACGCTACGCCACTGGCTGATGGGAGTTGTAGTCCCAAACATCTGGAGGGTGGGATGTGTTGAGACTGGGGTGTGGGTGCACCAACAACTTTAGCTTTTACTTTTGTATCAGTTTTAATTTTTGCATTGCATGGCAAATCGCTTTAACTTTTCACTTAACTAGCAATAATAAAAAGGCAAGTGTTAAGTCCAATAAATAAACAAAGTCTCCCAAAATAATTGAAGCATGGGTAGCCTGCGGCGGATCCATCAGCAGGGCTTTCCAAAGTTGTGAGACCAAAACACGCAGCGACAATAGAAAGTCACCCGTGCCGCTTTTAATTTTTCTCCCCCAAGAGTGCAGCAGAAACAAAAAACACGGTGCTAGGGTCAGGGCAGTGGGCCCTGGCACAAGGTTCAAGTTTCCGGGCTTCTGCCCAAGTCAGCTGAACTCTGGTACTGACCTTGGCAAGCAGGACAACATGCAAAACTTAGACAGTGTTCGGCAGATGTTTTGAAGCACAACTTCCATAAGCTCAACTGTGCTCCTAGAATCATATAGTTTTAGTCCAAAATATCTGGAGGACACAGAGATAGCAAAGGCTGCCCCACAGAGTGGCCTAGGGGTCCCCGCCAATCTTCCTGCAAATAAATCAGGATAAATGAGCAATAAACAGGCCATCTGTGAACACCTGGATGCTTCTGCTCTTGAATGCTGAGGCTGCTCAGGAAAACAAGCTTTTCAGAGTTAGCTGCAATGTTGGCGGAGAGAAACAAACTGCCAGTCCATGTCTCATTTGTTTCTTTTGCCATAAGGACAGAGATAACCAGCAGACAGGGACAAAGGAAAGTTCTGAAAACGGGAGACTGGTTAAAGTATACACTTTTTCAACTGTCGGGCACCTATTGAAGACCTTTTCATGCCAACACAGCCCTTTGCAGCTACTTCAAAGTTCTTTACTTATTCTGGAACATTAATGATCACTTGCATTGTTTTCAATGGTGTTTAATACAGTGGTGCCTCGCAAGACGAAATTAATCCGTTCCTCGAGTCTCTTCGTCTAGCGGTTTTTTCGTCTTGCGAAGCAACTCTATTAGCGGCTTAGCAGATTAGCGCTATTAGCGGTTTAGCGGCTATTAAAGGATTAGCGGATTAGCGGCTAAAAGGCTATTAGCGGCTTAGCGGCTTAGAAAAAGGGGGGGAGTGAACAAAAATTGGAACACTTGCAAGACGTTTTCGTCTTGCAAAGCAAGCCCATAGGGAAAATTGTCTTGCAAAGCAGCTCAAAAACGGAAAACCCTTTCGTCTAGCGGGTTTTCCGTCTTGCGAGGCATTCGTCTTGCAGGGCACCACTGTACTTTATCTTTTCACACCGACCAGATATTTTATGCCATGGCAGTACAGAAATGCTTCTATAAATAAATAAGGAGTTCTCCCTCCCCCTTAAAAAAGAAGAAGACTATAACACATCTGTGTTTTGAGAATGGACATTCTTCCATTCAGTGGGGTAAGAGACAGGGCACTCAGGGGAATCTATGGGTCTCTGTTGACCAATCTGCTGAGAATAAGACACATTTGTATTTATGAAATCAACTAAGATTGTTCTCCACCTACATTTGCATTGTGAAAATGATGTGCTACATGTTAATGGGCTTTTTAAAATAATAATAATAGTAAGATTAAAAGTTTAAAACGAAGATTTTAAAATAAAGTATCTTAATCTTAAAACTAGTCTCCATCAAGCAATTTACCTAAAACGCATCCCCGCACCACTGGCAAAAAAAAGTTCTACATAGTCTTGGTGAGAAACCAAATCTTCTGCCAAAAAAGATGATCCCTGGGAACAAGACATTCTCATTCCACCGTTCCAACAGAAATGTACCCAAATTGTGATTCAGATAGAAAGAGAGAGAGAGAGACTGGACACTCACAGAACCTCAGAGGGTTCCAACACGAACGCAGCCTTTTCCATATGATATGAGTCACCAATCGATACTGCGAAGCAAAATTAAAATTAAATTCTGGACTCAGAGATTTAGATTGAGAAACTGTTCCCTATAAATAAAGCCGGCTATTCAGATCCCTTGGGGGTGGAGGGGGGCATTCTGCAGAGATGGATCTAATAAATAATAATAATAATAATAATAATAATAATAATAATAATAATAATAATAATAATTTATTATTTATACCCCGCCCATCTGGCTGGGCCTCCCCAGCCACTCTGGGTGGCCTCCAACCGAACACTAAAATACAATAACCTATCAAACATTCAAAGCTTCCCTAAATCAATTGCTTTTGTACCCCCTCCTCAAAGCGGAGCTCAAAGTTGCATACATGGTTCACACACCCCTGCCCCGCCCTCAGTTAATTGCTGCAACAATGCTATAAGGTAGGTTAAGAGAATATGACTGGCCCAGTCAGCTTCATGGCCAAGTGGGGATCTGAACTCTGATCTCCCAGGTCCTAATTCGCCACTATAACCACTGCACTGCATTCACTCTCTGGTTGAAAAGGGCTCGTTTCCCTCCACGGATCATCAATGCCCCCCACTTTCAGCTCCCCCCACCCATCAAAGCCGGCCAAATCCCTTGCTTGCAGAAAGCGGTTCACACCAGATGTTTCCAGCCTAGCCATGACCCAGATGGCCCAAAGCAGGACAAAATATATTAAACCCAGAACAGACAATATATAAAGCAGGGGTCGGCAACGTGCGTCCCATGGGCTGGATCCGGCCCACGAAGACCGTTTTACGCCACCCCCGAACCGAGCCGCATGCTGCGCTAAAGCGGCACAGCGCAGCACAGGGACTCGCTGAGCGCCAGAAATTGCGTCTGCGCATGCACAGATACCGGAAATCGCTTCTGCACATGATCAGACACTGAAAATCACTTCTGCGCAGGCGCAATTTCCGGCGTCTGGGCATGAGTAGAAGTGATTTCCGGCGCTGCGGACATGCGATTTCCGGTGTCGCGGTGCACCAGTCCAGCCCACGGACAATCTCCACGGGAGTGATAAATGTACACGTATCTAAATATATGAACCATGTGTCTGAAATAGTATGGGAGAGCAATCCTGGAGCCATTTTGACTCTCCCAATGACCTCAAATATTTCCCTGCAGTGAGGGAGGCAAATGGGGAAAGCCTTCCCATTGCCTTTTTGCTTACAAATCCTGTCTTAAGGGCATATTTTGTGTATGAATAGGGTGAGCTTGTGACTCAGGAACTAGAGTATTAACCATCACAAAAGAATGGCCAGGCTGCCCAGGTAATGCAATCAGTGACCATTATCAGGTATCCTGGAGGGCAGGATTTCCGCTGTAGACCGCCTCCTTCTGTGATGTATGTATGATGTTTTGGGGGGTGGTCTTGGGCTACAGGGTGGGCAATTTCAGAAGTCTATATAAGAGCTTGTGCACCATTGTTCTGGGTTCCTCCTCTCTCCTGGGTGTGGGGAGTAGGGGCCCTGTGAATAAAGATCAGGCTTACTAGCCGCTTTGCTTCTCAATATTCTCTGGTTGGCCTCTGTTATTTTCTCCTACCAATAGGGAACCCACTTAAGGACTCCATACGGGCTCCAGAATACCCAATAAGGGAAAGGGAGCAGTTTTTCTTATAACAATGCTTTAGCTGAGATTCCTGCGTTGCAGGGGGTTGGTCTAGATGACCCTGGACCCCATCGCAGCTCTGCGATTCCGATTCTATCGGTTACAGGCAGGTAAAGCACAGACAAATGCTCCACGAGTCCATTTCGAAACGCACAAACTGGAACAAAGCATTTATTTTGCGATTTGGAAGAGAGAGAGAAAAAACAGTAAGCACAAACTAATGTGGAAACAAGACCGAAAAGGCCCATGAATGAACACTGGGGAAGCAGAGAGGGGCCGGAAATTGACTGATCCCTCTCTTCCTCACCTTTAATGGCCTCTATCTCAGCTATCTGGAAGCCAAAGAAGCTATTTTGCCTGTATTAGTGGGAAATGGAGCGTCTCCTTTTTATTGCGTAGGATCTCGCCCAACATGTGAGAAAGAAAAACACGCCATTTCCTGCTAGCGCGCAGGCGAAATTAATAAGAGGCCTCTCTAACGGTTGTTTACCACTGCGCAAGAGTCAACGCGATTTCCAGTCAGTGCCACTGATACACCCATAAATTAGCACTAAGTACTCCATTAAAATCTAGAGTTCTAATGCTTGCGCAGAATTTTCCCCTGCTTTTCCAGGGGCCCCTGGGCATAGCCTTCCTCTCTGGGTCCCTGGTGGGGATGCCCTCATGGAAGGGGAACGATAACCAGCCCTTGCTCGCGGCATCGGCGCAGGGGAGATAGGGGGGTCCTGGCATCTGGTGCAAGAGCTTCCCCAAAGAGATGCGGACCCCAAAAAACCTCCAGGGCTTGTTTGGGGCCACGAGCACTCGCTCCAGCGCACGTTGAGGAAAGGGTTTGGGGCGCCTGGCGCTTCTTCTTCTTTTGCAGGTGGAGCACAGTTCCTTCCTGACAGCAGCTTTGTGCAAAAAATGCAAGCCTTCGTTGCTTTAAAATCAGAGTGTGATGGCCTGGGAGTCTGATTCAGAGGCTGAACTGGAGGAATCCCAGCCTACACAGGAGTCCCCGCCTCCAGGACCGGCTGACCCTGATCAAATTTGCAGATGACACCAAACTGGGAGGGGTGGCTAACACCCCAGAAGACAGGATCACACTTCAAAACGACCTTGACAGATTAGAGAACTGGGCCAAAACAAACAAGATGAACTTTAACAGGGAGAAATGTAAAGTATTGCACTTGGGCAAAAAAAATGAGAGGCACAAATACAAGATGGGTGACACCTGGGCTTGAGAGCAGTACATGTGAAAAGGATCTAGGAGTCTTGGTTGACCACAAACTTGACATGAGCCAACAGTGTGACGCAGCAGCTAAAAAAGCCAATGCAATTCTGGGCCTCATCAATAGGAGTATAGCATCTAGATCAAGGGAAGTAATAGTGCCACTGTATTCTGCTCTGGTCAGACCTCACCTGGAGTACTGTGTCCAGTTCTGGGCACCACAATTCAAGAAGGACACTGACAAACTGGAACGTGTCCAGAGGAGGGCAACCAAAATGGTCAAAGGCCTGGAAACGATGCCTTATGAGGAACGGCTAAGGGAGCTGGGCATGTTTAGCCTGGAGAAGAGGAGGTTAAGGGGTGATATGATAGCCATGTTCAAATATATAAAAGGATGTCATATAGAGGAGGGAGAAAGGTTGTTTTCTGCTGCTCCAGAGAAGCGGACATGGAGCAATGGATCCAAACTACAAGAAAGAAGATTCCACCTAAACATTAGGAAGAACTTCCTGACAGCAAGAGCTGTTCGACAGTGGAATTTGCTGCCAAGGAGTGTGGTGGAGTCTCCTACTTTGGAGGTCTTTAAGCAGAGGCTTGACAACCATATGTCAGGAGTGCTCTGATGGTGTTTCCTGCTTGGCAGGGGGTTGGACTCGATGGCCCTTGTGGTCTCTTCCAAATCTATGATTCTATGATTCTATGAATCTGAAGGGCCCTCACCTGTGCTGGAGCCTCAGGAGCAGACACCAGTTGAATCTGCTCTGGCTCCGGAGGTGAATGAGGACCCATTGCCTGCAGGTGCTCCTCTCCCAGCCCTGTCAGGGGAAGGTGAGGTTGCCTCTGATTCCAGTAACCCTCCAGCCTCTCCTGAGCTGCAGAGGCTCAGGGCAGAGAGGCAGAGGGAACTAAGTTCTCTCAGGAGGAATGCTCGCCTTAAGGCCAGGGGAGGCGAGTCACCTGTGGACCAGGGCCACCCTAGGCCTCAGAGGAGGTAAAGGCCAGCCAGTCCCAGGTTGCGAGAGCAACATCGTTGGTTACCTGTTCCTGCTGGCACCCTGTCCTGCTTTCTGCCCGAGTTCCTGACCACGCCCGACTCCCTACCTTGGACCCCGCTTCAGCCTCGGACCACGCCGCACGGTAACCCCCCGGGACCAGCACACAGAGGCAGAATCACAGATTCTGCGATGAAGGAATCCTGGCCACATCCATCCCTGCTCCCCAGCCCTTATATTAAATGTTCAGAAATGTACCAAGCAAACACATACATAAATATATGAACCACAAGTCTGAAACCTGCAGAAAAAGTCCTGAAACCATTTTATCTCTCCCCAAAATTGACCTCAAATATTCCTCTGCAAGGTCAAAGGAAATGGGGAGCCTCCCCATTTTCTCTTTGCTCACAAATCCTGTCTCAGGGGCAAATTTAAGATATGAATAGGCTGAGCGTGTGATCCGTGACCTGGATTCAGGAACTGAGTAGTTATCATAACAAAAGAGTGGCCAGAATGCCCAGGTAATCCAATCAGGTAACCTGGCAGACAGGATAAAAACAATGCACTCAGATTTCTGTTGTAGACCGCCTTTTCTGTGATGTATGTATGATGTATCGGGGGGTGGTCTTGGGCTCCAGGGTGGGCAGTTCAAAAGTCTATATAAGGGCTTGCACGCCTTTGTCCTGGGTCCTCCTTCTCTCTCCTGCATCTGGGAGAGCACCCTGTTGCAACTGCTTTAATAAATGTTTTCTCTGCAAGGAGGGAGGAGGTGGGGGAGCCTCTCCATTGTCCTTTCCTTCACAAATCCTGTCTTAAGGGTATGTCTGTGTATGAATAGGGTGAGCCTGTAACCTGGCTCAGGAACTAAGTATTTGTCATTTCAAAAGACTGGCCAGGCTCCCCAGGGTATCCAATCAAGTAAGCATTAACAGGTAACCTGCCAGACAGGACGTAAACAATGCACTCAGATTTCTGTTGTAGACCGCCCTTTCTGTGATGTAGGTATGTTTCTGGAAGTGGTCTTGGACTCCAAGGTGGGCAATTTAAAATGTCTATATAAGGGCGGGCACACCTTTGTTCTGGGTCTCCCTCCTTTCCTGCGTGTGAGGGGAGCACCCTGTTGCAACAGATCAATAAAGATCAGGCTTACGAGCTGCTTTGCTTCTCAATCTTCTCTGGTTGGTCTCTGTTACTTTCTCCTACCAATGTAGAACCTACAAAGGACTCTATAAGGGCTCTTGGGTACCCCATAAGGGAATAAGGGCAGATTTTGTTTAAAACAATGGCTATTAGCTAGGATGGTTCTGATCTACCCCAATGGTAGAAGCAGTAATGCCTCTGAATACCACTTGCTGGAAACCGCAGGAGGGGAGAGGAATTTTGCGTTTCTTATATTTTTAATTCTATGTTGGGAACTGCCTTGAGACTTACGAGTATAGGCCAGAATACAAATTTGATTAATACAATGGTACCTCTGGATGCGAACGGGATCCATTCTGGAGCCCTGTTCGCATCCTGAAGCGAATGCAACCCGCATCTGCGCGTGTGCGGGTCGCGATTCGCCGCTTCCGTGCATGCGCGTGACGTCATTTTGAGCGTCTGGGCATGCGTGAGCGGCGAAACCTGGAAGTAATGTGCTCCATTACTTCCAGGTCGCCACGGAGCGCAACCCGAAAATGCTCAACCCAAAGCTACTTCAACCCGAGGTATGACTGTAATTAATAATAATAATAATAATAATAATAATAATAATAATAATAATGCTTGAATGCTGCTTGCAAGTTTCCCACAGGCACCACTGTAAGAAGATGATGGTGGACTAGAGGGGCCATTGATGCGATGGGCTCTTCTGACCTTTTTATGTAAAAAAAGGAGTTTCTCGGATTATTGTACGTACAAATGGCCAGGAAATTTGGAGAGCATCTCCCAAGAGCAGAAGCAAGGACCACGGTTTGAAACCATAGCTGCAAAAGGGATCTCTACAGCAGCTCGGGGGAACGCCCTGTCCTAAAGAGCTGCTATTTTGAGCATGTAAATAATTAACCGCTTTAAGAGCAGGTCTTTTCATCGAAAGAAGGGGAACAGAAACACACACGCTCACACCCGTCACAGGGAGAAAACAGAGATGGCCGGGATATCTTATATCGATTTCAATTAGAGATTGAGCCGTACTGGAAAACGTCATGTTTTCCCAAAGCTTGTTTTCCCACTTTTAGATTTGCAGGATGCTGAGGGCTGCCTGCACAGCTTATCATCGAATAAGTCCACCCCCCTTGCAATGCAAGAATCACAGCAGTGTCCCAGACCAAATGCAGACCACCAGCTACCAAAGGCTTGGCAAACGTCTTGTTTTTCTAGCCTACCTGGGACTGCACACCTGGAAAGTCCTAATATAGAGCTGATGGGGTGAGACTATACAAGCCGACTGAGTCAGACCAATTGGCCCATCCGCCTGAATATTGTCTGCACTGACGGGCAGCAGTTATCCAGTGTTTCAGGCACGGAGCTACAGCTCTTCACCTCCGAACCTTCTCTATGTTATAAGAATTCTAAGGTGTGTGATAGGAATTTTGAGGTCTAAGATATATGATAATGTTCATAACCGCACGTACATAGATCAGCACAGGAAGACCGACCTGAAGCCCATTTTGATTCCTAAACTGAGCAAATGTTTTCTCTGCAAGGTCAAAGGGGAAAGGCTTCCCCATTTTCTTTTCCTTCACAAATCCTGTCTTAAGGGTATGTCTGTGTTTGAATAGGGCTTGAGCCCAGGAACTAAGTATTTATCACTACAAAAGACTGGCCAGGCTCCCCGGCAATCCAATCAAGTAACCTGCCAGACAGGAGATAAACAACAACAGGAGAAAAACAATATTCAAATTTCTGTTTTAAGACCGCCTTTTCTGTGATGCAGGTGTGATGTATCTGAGGGGTGGTCTTAGGTTACACCCCTTCTGTGATGTATGTAGGATGTTTCTGGGGGTGGTTTTGATCTAAAGGTAAAGGGACCCCTGACCATTAGGTCCAGTCGCGGACGACTCTGGGGTTGCGGCGCTCATCTCGCTTTATTGGCCGAGGGAGCCGGCATACAGCTTCCAGTTCATGTGGCCAGCATCACTAAGCCGCTTCTGGCGAACCAGAGCAGCGAACGGAAATGCCGTTTACCTTCCCGCCGGAGTGGTACCTATTTATCTACTTGCACTTTGATGTGCTTTTGAACTGCTAGGTTGGCAGGAGCAGGGACCGAGGAACAGGAGCTCACCCCATCATGGGGATTCGAACCGCTGACCTTCTGATCAGCAAGTCCTAGGCTCTGTGGTTTAACCCACAGCGCCACCCACGTCCCTTAATCTACAGGGTCTTGATCTACAGGGTGGCAATTTCAAGAGTCTTTATAAGGCCTTGCGTTCCATTTTTCTGGGTCCCTCCTCTCTCCTGCGTGTGAGGGGAGCACCCTGTTGCAACAGATCAATAAAGATCAGGCTTACTAGCTGCTTTGCTTCTCAATATTCTCTGGTTGGCCTCTGTTATTTTCTCCCACCAATAGGGAACCTATGTAACGACTCTATATGGGCTCTTGGATACCCCATAAGGGGAAAAGGGCAGATTTTGTTTACAACAGGTGCCATAAATGAAATGCACATTCAGAAGTGCACAAGGTAAATGCATAAACCACATGCCTGTGAAATAAAAAAATTAAGGTCTTACATATATAATAAATGTTCATAAATGTACCAACCAAGCGCATACATGGATGTGTGGACCACACGTCTGGAGCAGCACAGGAGGACCGCCCTGAAAACATTCTGACTCCCAAACTGACCAAATGTTTTCTCTGCAAGGAGGGAGGAGGTGGGGGCGCCTCCCCATTGTCCTTTCCTTTACAAATCCTGTCTTAAGGGTATGTCTGTGTATGAATAGGGTGAGCCTGTGACCTGGCTCAGGAACTAAGTATTTGTCATTACAGAAGACTGGCCAGGCTTCCCAGGGTATCCAATCAAGTAAGCATTAACAGGTAACCTGCCAGACAGGAAGTAAACAATGCACTCAGATTTCTGTTGTAGACCGCCCTGTCTTTTCTTTTCTTTTTTAATATATTTATTGAAAATTTTTGAAATTACAAAGAAAAAACAAAGCAAAAAAAGAAAATAGAAAAGACAAAGAAAAAACAAACCACATCAAACAATACAAATTCAAAAAACAAAAATACACCACAAAGAAACAAAAATAAATCCATCATTCTCAAATCCTCAACTCTCATTACCTTCTTTCTTTGACATCCTCCTCCTCCCTTTTTTTGTATCCTGGTTAATAATTATGCAGCAAATCCTTTCCATATTTCATAGTATTCTGTCATTACATTACCTTAATCTATTTCATCTTATCTTATAGAAAACCTTAAAAACTTAAAACTTAAATCTTATTTTTACCGACTTCTCACAACCATAATTTTCTTACCTAATTCTTTAAACATTTTTGCTAGAGCCAAGTAATTTTGTTCCAACATTTTTCTAACATTCATCAATTTTATAAAACAATCCTGATAATAAAAAGAGAAATAAAAACAATCCAATCTTCATCCAGCTTCCCTTCCTCCTGGTCCCGGGTTTGGTCAGTCCTTTTTACGCCCTTTCTGTGATGTAGGTATGATGTATCTGGGGGTGGTCTTGGGCTACATCCCTTCTATTTCTGAGGGTGGTCTTGGACTCCAAGGTGGGCAATTTAAAATGTCTACATAAGGGCGGGCACACCTTTGTTCTGGGTCTTCCTCCTTTCCTGCGTTTGAGGGGAGCACCCTGTTGCAACAGATCAATAAAGCTGCTTACACGCTGCTTTGTTTCTCAATATTCTGTGCTTGGCCTCTGTTATTTTGTCCAACTGATGGAGAACCTATGAAGGACTCTATAAGGGCTCTTGTGTCCCCCATAAGGGAATAAGGGCAGATTTATGTTTATTACAGAGGGTTTAAAAATTGTAGCATGCTTTCTGCTCTGGGCTCCTCACCTCCTTACAAAGTGGGGGGGCGGACAGCTCCTTGTAAGAACTCCTTGTGGGGTCCCTTGGTGGAGATTTGGGCTGCAAAAACCAACCTCAATTCCCTTACAACGTGGGAATTATCTGCTGCATGAAAAATAAGTAAGAGAAACAACACTTCCTTCACTTGCAAAAAGTATGCTCTAGAAATGATTTAGGACAGATGTTTTAAGTAGAAGAGTTGGACCAGACTGAAGGAGTTTCTTTTATTTTTCTCCTTCTCCCCTCAAAAACAGAAAACCCCTACACAACGCTCTCCTATTTAATTTAAAATAATTTTTTAAGGCTACAACCAACTGGCTTTCTCCCTCATTAAAGTCTGATGAACGGTAATTGAGTCGGTATATTTTTACATTTAAAACGGTGATTTAACAGCTATATTTAACCCTTAATTTGGGCAAGTGTTAAGTATTAAAAATCAAGACCCAATTTGAAATTAAAAACTCAATCAATTTTTATTCGCCCTGATTACCAGCCCCAATTTGCTCCGGTTTATCCCAACTCTGCAACGTTAAAAGAGAGAGAGAGAGAGGGAGAGATTTGAGGAGCTGCCAGTGACTGGTCCTAAACACCTGTGCCTACCTTTTTCTGAATATACCGTGAGTTAGTCCACACAGGGGCCTTGATCGTGAATCGTGGCAAGTCAGGAGTCATGATTTGACATCTTTGACATCTTTCGACAGGGCCTGTAAGACAAAGTTGTTCTGCCAAGCCTTTGGTCAGGGCTCAGCCTGACTCCCCTTCCCTTTTTGTATAAGAACTACAGTGGTACCTTGGGTTAAGTACTTAATTCGTTCTGGAGGTCCATTCTCAACCTGAAACTGTTCTTAACCTGAAGCACCACTTTGGCTAAGGGGCCTCCCGCTGCCGCCGGAGCATGATTTCTGTTCTCATCCTGAAGCAAAGTTCTTAACCTGAAGCACTATTTCTGGGTTAGCGGAGTCTGTAACCTGAAGCGTCTGTAACCTGAAGCATATGTAACCTGAGGTACCACTGTACAGTCATACCTCGGGTTGCAGACGCTTCAGGTTGCGTATTTTCAGGTTACGGATGCACTGAAACCCGGAAGTACCGGAACGGGTTACTTCCGGGTTTCAGCGGTCGCATATGCGCAGAAGCACTAAATTGCACTTTGCGCACAAGCGCCAAATCGCAACCCACACATGCGCAGGTGCGCCGCTGCAGGTTGCGAACGTGCATCCCACACAGATCACGTTCGCAACCCGAGCGTCCACTGTAGTATGAAAGAGGCCTCCCAGCGTTCTCACAGGCCCATATAAATGATCAGCGTATACAGTTGCGCCTGATGAACATTTACTGTTCCCAACCCAAATCCTGCAGAAAGCCATCTAATTCAGATTTTAATTTTATCCTGACTTGTTTTTAAGAGGTGATTTAATTATCGTTTTATATCAATGTTTATATTTGATGATGTTGTTGTTGTTGTTGTTGTTGTTGTTGTTGTTATGGCATGCAACAAATAGGCAGAGAGACTGCTGGGTGAAGAAGATGAAGATGAATTACACCTAGCCAGCCAAATCTGTTTTGGTGACAGGTCTCTAAAGTGACCCTGCTGTTTGTCTGTCTCATCGACGCTTTATGGGCAGATGACCTAGAGAATGGTTGACGTCTCCTATGATATATTTCCTTACATGCCATTTGGCGGTTCCTTCGCTGCGAGAAGCCAAGTTAGAAGGAACCAGGCAGAGGGCCTTCTCAGTAGTAGCACCTGCCCTGTGGAACGCCCTCCTATCAGATGTCAAAGAGATAAACAACTATCTGACTTTTAGAAGACATCTGAAGGCAGCCCTGTTTAGGGAAGCTTTTAATGTTTAACAGACCACTGCATTTTAATACTTTGTTGGAAGCCGCCCAGAGTGGCTGGGAAACCCAGCCAGATGGGCAGGGTATAAAGGTAAAGGTAAAGGGACCCCTGACCATTAGGTCCAGTCGTGGCTGACTCTGGGGTTGTGGCGCTCATCTCGCTTTACTGGCTGAGGAAGCCTGGCGTACAGCTTCCGGGTCATGTGGCCAGCATGACTAAGCCGCTTCTGGCAAACCAGAGCAACGCACGGAAACGCCGTTTACCTTCCCGCCGGAGCGGTACCTATTTATCTACTTGCACTTTGATGTACTTTCTAACTGCTAGGTTGGCAGGAGCAGGGACTGAGCAACGAGAGCTCACCCTGTCGCGGGGATTCGAACCGCCGACCTTCTGATCGGCAAGTCCCAGGCTCTGTGGTTTAACCCACAGCGCCACCCGTGTACAACAAATAGGCAGAGAGACTGCTGGGTGAAGAAGATAAAGTCGAATATGAATTTCACCTAGCCAGCCAAATCTGTTTTGGTGACAGGTCTCCAAAGTGACCCTGCTGTTTGTCTGGCTCATCGCAGCTTTGTGGGCAAATGACCTAGAGAACAGTCGACGTCTGCTATGATACATTTCCTTACAAGCCATTTACGTAGCCATTAGAATCAAGAGCATCTAAAACGGCTTTTCTCTCCTTAAAAAAGAGGGGGATAGCAGGAAGCAAACACTTCCTGTTTCCTGTCCTCCGTCAAGAAGCAGCAGCACAGCTGCCAAAGGAATAAGGTCCTTTCCGTAGCAGGAGGAAAGTCAAGCCTGGGACTGACACCTGGGGAGTCCAGGGCAGGTGGCAGCAACCTTGGCGGCACGACTGCGAAAAGGCACTATGCTTTCTGGACCCTTTCCAGAGCGGACAGGCGAAAAGCAGGATGCTCTGAAACAGAGTAAACATCTTGTCGGAGAACAACCAAAGGCAGTTTTATGCTGCCCTGGGTTTTTTATATATATTTTAAACCTTAAGTAGCTGGGAAAGTTGCCAACGTCAATATGGACTTTGCAAAGATGGTATCCTCGGTATCAGAGAGTGAGAGCGAGAGAGACATAAAGGGAAGGCTCTCCTTTCTCTCCCGCAGAAGAGGAGATCACGGAAAGAAGCAAGCATTTTTTAAAAAGAAGGCCCAATGTATTAATCAGACTGAAGGTTATGATGAGACAGCAGGCTTGTGTATTCTCTGCTCAAATAGAAAAACAGTACATCCTCTCCATTCGACGTCAAGGTCACCAGAATCGCGCCCCCTCAAGGAAAGCTCAATTCAGCACCCTGCGTGTAAATCTCGCGAAATAAGCAAAACTGGGCATCCCTGACTCATTCGGCATAATTCATCCAGCTCCTCTTCATGGTGGGACAAGGCAAGAACCAGCAACAAGGGCAGAAAAGGGAGAGACTCGACCCACAGAGATCGGCCACGTCTGGCTGTTGAGATTAGCTAAGTATCCATTGCTGGTCAACTCTTGTCTCCACAAGGGACAAAAGTACTACTTTTTGGGGGAGATGGAGGGGACCAAATGAGGCTTCCATCTTTTGTCATAGTTACAGGTAGGTAGCCGTGTTGGTCTGCCATACTCGAAACAAAATAATAATAATAAAATTCCTTCCTTAGAGACCAACAAAGTTTGTTATTGGAATGAGCTTTCATGTGCATGCACACTTCTTCTGCTACACAGTGTGCATGCACACGAAAGCTCATACCAATAACAAACTTTGTTGGTCTCTAAGGTGCTACTGGAAGGAATTTTTTTGTTTGTTTGTTTCGATCTTTTGTCATGTTCCATTCTTAGATAATCTGGGAAAGTGTTGCTCACAGCATCAGACCCCCACCCCCACCCCCGAGTAGGTAAGGTAAAAAGGTAAAGGACCTCTGGACGGTTAAGTCCAGTCAAAGGCGACTATGGGGTTGTGGCACTTATCTCGCTTTCAGGCCGAGGGAGCCAGCGTTTGTCCACAGACAGCTTTCCAGGTCATGTGGCCATCATGACTAAACCACTACTGGCGCAGCGAGACACTGGGACGGAAACCAGAGCACATGGAAACACTGTTTACCTTCCTGCTGCAGCGGTACCTATTTATCTACTTGCACCAGTGTGCTTTTGAACTGCTAGGTTGGCAGGAGCAGGGACAGAGCAACGGGAGCTCACTCCATCGTGGGGATTTGAACCACCGACCTTCTGACTGGCAATCCAAGAGGCTCAGTGCTTTAGACCACAGCGCCACCCGCGTCCCCAGAATAACCACAGGCCGATGACGCCTAAATAGGCATTTTCTGCTCTGGCTGCTGAACTTTGGAATGACCTTCCCTTTGCCCAACACTTTCCCTGACCCCAGGAGATTGGACTCTCTTCTTACTGGATTCCTGATTCTCACAAAATGAAAACCAGTATAGAGCTATTGTATCTCTGCTTGTAGGATAGTGTTTTGTTTTATTTAAAAGCATTTCTTCTCTTTTCTCTAAAGCAGGCTCAAATTTGTTAACAGTTCTATAAGCGGTGCACGAAAATGCAATACAATTTTAAAAAAAATAATATTGTATGTTTATTTTTCCATGCCTGCAAGGAGCTCAAGCACGCATGCATGAACTTTTTCCCAACACACTATGAGGTAAGTTGGGTTAAAGTAGAGATAGCAACTAGCTCAAAGCCACCAAATGAACTTCATTGGTTTAGGGCAGGGGTCTGCAACCTTTAAGACAAAAAGAGCCACTTGGACCCGTTTCCAAAGAAAAAAAACATGGGAGCCGCAGCAGGCGGGAAGGTGACGTCGGGACGGTGCGTGACTAACGCACGCACCGCCCCCATGCGACGTCACAGCCAGTACAGCGCCCACCACAGTGGGGAGTGTCGGGGCGCACAATGCGCCTCCTCCCCTGCGCCGCGGCAAAGGTGTAAAAGAGCCACATGCAGCTCCGGAGCCACGGGTTGCAGACCCCTGGTTTAGGGGCGTTAAATTCAATTCCTGCCACGTGTGAATTCTGTTGAATTGTGCACCAGATTAAATTGCACTGAATTTTCGCCCCAAAATACAGGAGGAGTGGAGGCAAGAAGGGAGAAGTTTCACCCCCCATTGGCAGTTCCTTTCCTCAATCAGTAGTTTCAGTACCACTAAAATAAAATAAAAACCAGGGTCTTCCTCCAGATGCCACTCCATCAAATAAGTGAACATGTACACAGAATTATGACATTGCAATGGAACATGCCAATCTGATTTCCCTCCATGGTTTGTTACTGTAGATCATGATGTCAACACAGATGTCATCAAATTACACCCCTAAATGAACTTCACTGACCCCGGTCTAGTTCTTATCTCAAAAGTGTCCTGCGAGGCACTGATCACACCTCCTGAGCTCCTCAGACTTTAGGTAAAGATCACTGCAAATAATCTGGTTACCAGGATAATTTAATTACCTGCCTCCTGTAGAAGAATGGATTCCATACAGGCAATAGTAAGATAAACTTAGAACTCGGGAGACAAAGATAACCAGTTTGCCATTCCTCACCAAGATCATACTCTTTCAACAACCAACTCGGCAAAGTAAACGAAATAGGAAATAGGCAAGGACTTATAGCTGAGTGACTGGGTAAAATTATGGAAAGAAGGTTTAAAATTTACTGCATGCAATGCCTTAAAAGAAAATATGATGAAAATGATGTATAGATGGTATATTATACCCGTTAAGTTAGCTAAAATGTATAAAGTTAGTAATAAATGTTGGAAATGTAAAGAAAAAGAAGGAACATTTTATCATATGTGGTGGGAATGTAAAAAGGAGAAAAACTTCTGGGAGATGATATATAATGAGATGAAAAAAATGTTGAAATATACATTTATAAAGAAACCAGAAGCATTTTTACTGGGCATTGTTGGGAGTGATATAAACAGAAAGGAATGTAAGCTCTTTTTATATGCAACAACGGCAGCAAGAATACTACTGGCCCAAAATTGGAAGCAAGAAGAATTACTGATGATTGAAGAATGGAGGTTGAAACTAATGGATTATGCAGAACTATATAAACTAACAGGAAGGATTCGAAATCGGCGGGACCAGAAATTCACAGAAGACTGGAGTAAATATACGGATTATTTGAAAAGTATTTGTGAAGATCAGACGACGTTTGTAGGTTTGCAAGTAGTTTTGTGAGGAGAATTATTGGAATTATTGCAAAAATGGATAAGGGGGAGGATGATTAGTTAAGATAATTAAAGATAATATAAATTTAAGAAATGCATAAGAAGTGGTTAAAACGGTGGATCATTAGAGGTGCTGATGGAAGTCCAAAATGATTGTATAAGTGATAAAGTTTTGTGGTATGTATTATAATTTATATGTTAAAATTAATAAAAATTATTAAAAAAAGAGATGCACTGGCTAAAATCCATACAAAACCCCTAGTTTTTCAAGAGTTCTCTAAGCTCCATCAAAGAGCTTTATGCCCTCAAGGAACCAACACTCCAGACAGATATTCTCTTCTCCTGCTCTTTCTTACATGAATTTTAGAGTGGGTTCTGCGGCAAAACAGTCACACTCACTTCCCTTGGGCTTTGGGGAATTAGTTGGGGGTTCTTTTGCAGTCTAGAGCAAGGTGCATTTGTCTTGCAAGATGTGCTGTGTTGCAATTTTGCTGCCTGCAGCAGCACCACCATATTTTGCCTCTTTCACTTCACGCGACAAAACCAAACTGCAGGCCTGTCGCCACTTGAACACAGACCCCCGCATGGTCCAAGAAACAGAAAGCAGGCAGGCAGCGCAGCATTTCCTCTCTGCACGCCCCACCTACAAAAGGTGCCTTCTGCCCCACGTACGGCGGCTTTGATCGGTGGCCAGAAGTGCTGGGCTGTCTGTGAGACTCGAGCCGTTCAGCTTCTTGAGAGACTCAATCATTAGGACAATTTAGTGGATGAGTAACTTGAGCATCTGCCCAGTTGGCTAACGTTCCAGAATCTGATGAAAGCAAGAGGCTGGAACGATATGTAGTTGTTTCATTCTTCCATGATGTCATGTCAAACATCACCGCCGTGGCCTCCGGGGGTCAGGGACAATGGGAGAGAGGGGGTCGGGAGGGGGGTTAACTTTTATCCCAATCAAGTTCTCCCCCAGGGAAACGGGACGGACAGGTTATGCTTCGCTTTCAGTGGCCTAAAAAGGAGGGGGCATCATTCATGGCGCAAAGTGTGCGGTGAGGATCTCTGGCTGCCCCTGAGATAGGATAAAGTGATGAACATTGGGCACCCCCAACTTCACAGAAATCACCAGTTCCTGAAAGATCTGCATGAGTCGCCCTTATGCTCCTGAGTTTCCAGTTTCAAGGTTCTAGGCCAGGTAGGCAAACCTGTAGCTAACTTAGGACCTCCTTACCTGCAAGATAGCCCTCTTAAAACCTGTGTTTTAAGATCTGCTAGAGAGGCTCTGGGACGCGGGTGGCGCTGTGGGTTAAACCACAGAGCCTAGGACTTGCCGATCAGAAGGTCGGCGGTTCGAATTCCCACGGCGGGGTGAGCTCCCGTTGCTCGGTCCCTGCTCCTGCCAACCTAGCAGTTCAAAAGCATGTCAAAGTGCAAGTAGATAAATAGGTACCACTCCAGCGGGAAGGTAAACGCTGTTTCCGTGCGTTGCTCTGGTTCGCCAGAAGTGGTTTAGTCATGCTGGCCACATGACCTGGAAGCTGTACGCCAGCTCCCTCGGCCAGTAAAGCAAGATGAGCGCCGCAACCCCAGAGTCAGCCACGACTGGACCTAATGGTCAGGGGTCCCTTTACCTTTAAGAGACAAGGAGGCAACGGGGGGGGGCGGTGCTGAAGGTACAAATACCTATCAAACTTTGAAAAGCTGTTATCACTGGATCAAGTTCATCCGTTTCATTGTGCTAATTAAACTAACTCGTTTTAATTAGATTGTGAGTAAGTGTGCAATTAATTGGTGCTGTTCTGAACTGTACCGTGTCATTACAGTCATACCTCAGGTTACAGACGCTTCGGGTTGCACGTTTTTGGGTTGCACACCGTACCAAACCCGGGAGTACCGGAACGGGTTACTTCTGGGTTTCGGCGCTCGCGCATGCGCAGGAATCCTGAATCGCACTTTGCGAATGGGCAGAAGTGCGACTCACGACCCGCGCATGCACAGATGCGGCGCTGCGGATTGCGAACACTGCGGGTTGTGAACATGCCTCCCGCACGGATCACGTTCGCAACCCGAGCGTCCACTGTATTTAGTGGACTGTGCAAACCACTATTCTGAATATTGCTTTTTATATGGTATTGGTAGGGGAAACTGGGGATGAGTTTACGGTGGCCCAAAAAGTTTGGGAACGACAGGTTAGGCAAATCTGTGGCACTGGTGCAAGCTGGAGCGCTGTGTACAGCTCTGCTTGCCACACCTCAAAAAATATTGCAGAATTGGGAAAAGGTCAGACTTCCTCAGTGCCGATTCACAACCTGGTTAATGTTTAGAATCCAATTGCAGGAAGTTCATTGCTGAGAGTTCGTTCCCTGACATAACCCACCCGCCCCACTTGCAAGCTCGTTTTCGTAGTTAGGAACGTCTCTTGTAAAAATTGCCCAGCGCCGCGCAGCACGTATGAGACAGACAGGACACCCAGCAGAGTCGCCCTGCTTCGTCTAACCCAGCAAGGGAACTCCAGGGCAAGTACAGATAATAAAAGACACGTCGAGGAACAGATCAGCAATCAGGCATGGCGAGGCTGCAAACTCCACAGCTGGGGAAAGCTGGAGAGTCACCTCGGGTAATGTAATTATTGTGTGTTCACAAATCTTACGCCGAGCCCAGACGTTTCAACGCAATGTACACACCACCTTACAAAGTTCGCAATCTGCCCCTTGGACAAAAAGCGCGAGGTTATGAGAAAGGAATCTATGGGGGAAGCCTGTTTGCTAAATGGAAAGAGCTCAATCTCTTCCCTCGCGTATAGCGTGCGGTGGTCACCGCCAGGCTCGAATATTGTACAGCGGTACCTCTGGTTAGGAACTTAATTCGTTCTGGAGGTCCGTTCTTAACTTGAAACTGTTCTTAACCTGAAGCACCACTTTAGCTAATGGGGCCTCCTCCTGCTGCTGCGCCGCCAGAGCACGATTTCTGTTCTCATCCTGAAGCAAAGTTCTTAACCCGAGGTACTATTTCTGGGTTAGCGGAGTCTGTAACCTGAAGCGTATGTAACCTGAAGTGTCTGTAACCCCCGGTACCACTGTAACTCGCTCTACGCAGGACTGCCCATGAAGCTGACCCAGAAACTCCAGCGGGTGCAGAATGCCACAGTGAGGCTCCTTACGGGGTCCTTGCCGCAGGATCACATTCATCCAGTGTTTTACCAACTGCACTGGCTCCTGGTGGAGTACAGGGCCAGGTTTAAGGTGCTGGTTTTGACCTTTAAAGCCTTACGCAGCCTAGGACCCACGTACCTGCGGGACTGCCTCTCCTGGTATGCCCCACGGAGGACCTTAAGGTCCACAAATGACAACACTTTGGAGGTCCCAAGTCGCAAGGTGGTTAGATTGGTCTAAACTAGGGACAGGGCCTTTTCAGTACTGGCCCTGATTTGGTGGAACACTCTGTCCCAAGAGACTAGGGCCCTGCGGGATCTGACATCTTTCCGCAGGGCCTGCAAGACAGAGCTGTTCCGCCAGGCCTTTGGTCAGAGTCCAGTCTGATCCCCCCCCTTTTTTTTACAAGACCTTGCATATAAGTGGCCTCTCTAACTCCTCTCACCGGCTCATACAAATAGTTGAGCCTGGTGAGCACTTAACGTTCCCAACCCTTATAGGTATAGTTATAAATTATGGGTTGCCATCTGATTAATGCTGATTTTAAGCTGTATTTCAGTCGAAATGTTTTAATGTATTATATACTTTGATGTGAAGGGACACAGGTGGCGCTGTGGGTTAAACCACAGAGCCTAGGACTTGCTGATCAGAAGGTCGGCGGTTCAAATCCCCGCGACAGAGTGAGCTCCCTTTGTTCGGTCCCTGCTCCTGCCAACCTAGCAGTTCAAAAGCACGTCAAAGTGCAAGCAGATCAATAGGTACCGCTCCAGCGGGAAGGTAAAGGGTGTTTCCGTGCGCTGCTCTGGTTCGCCACATGACCCGGAAAAACTGTCTGAGGACAAACATCTGCTCCCTTGGCCAGTAAAGTGAGATGAGCGCCGCAACCCCAGAGTCGTTCGCAACCAGGCGCTGCACGGGCAATATTTGGTTTTCAGCCACGCGATATTTCACCTGCTGAACATTGTGATATCCTGATACATCACGTCTGAAATGAGGATAGAACTACGTAGAGGCATTGGCTGGCTTCACGGTTTCTCCCGCATGTTGCCGGTGTCAAAAATTATGATACCAATATCACAATATGAACTTTCAGCCGGTTTCGGACAATATATCGCCCAGCCCTAGTGAAGAAGTCCTTCCATTTCCATGCCTTAAACCTGGTTAGGGACATTTGGGATTCTCCACCGGGGATGATGGGAGTTGTAGTCCAGCGTCTGGTGGGCCACAGTTTTTTCACCCTCAGGCCTTGTGTGGGGCCACCCTGTTGCACACAAGCCCCTCTGTCCTCCAGCCAGGGAAGCAAGTGGGATTATCGCAGCTCAAGAACAAATTCCAGCCAGGCAAAAACTCTCAGAGCAGTGTGGCGTTTGGTCAATGGGGAGGGGATGTTGCTGGGGAGGGGTCATGGGGAACACCCCACAGGCTGCATAGAGAGGCTTGTGGGACACATTTGGCCTCTGGGCCCACGGTGATTCCCCTCCCCTGGCATAGCCAAGCGAAGGAGCCAAAGACTTGATATAATCTCCAGTTTGGGATGCTCTCCGCCTTTATAATAATAATAAATAATAATAAATTTTATTTATACCCCGCCAGGCTGGGCTCAGGGCGGCTAACACCAGTAAAATTACAATAAAAACATAATGGGGGGGGCAATTTAAAATACAGGTTTAAAAATACAATTTAAAATAAAGCCTCATTTTAATAGTAGCCCATAGATCAAAACCATAAGGGGAGGGAAACAGAAGGGTCAGACTGAGTCCAAACCAAAGGCCAGGCGGAACAGCTCTGTCTTGCAGGCCCTGTGGAAAGATGTCAAGTCCCGCAGGGCCCCGGTCTCTTGTGACAGAGCGTTCTACCAAGTCGGGGCCAGTACTGAAAAGGCCCTGGCCCTAGTTGAGACCAATCTAACCACTTTGCGACCTCCAAAGTGTTGTCATTTGTGGACCTTAAGGTCCTCCGTGGGGCATACCAGGAGAGGCGGTCCCGTAGGTATGTGGATCCTGGGCCACATGGGGCTTTAAAGGTCAAAACAGACGCTGCCAGCGCTTTGCCAATGCCCTCCCCAAATGCATCTTCTGAACACGCAGGGCGTTTTGTGAAGGACGCGAAGCGGCACCAAACCTTCTTGTAGCAACGTTACAGGAAAAGGGCTTATCCTTAATGTAATCAAGCTCTGCGTTGCGGCCATATGGAAGCAATTTTAGTCAATAAGCAACTCCTGGAGGGGAGACAGAGGAGCAGAAACGATGGGGAAATTGAGAAAGGAGGCAGGAAACTCAGCGGTTGCACTGAGAAGGGAAGCCTCCCCTACCGACAGGAGCTTCGGGTTCCCGGTGTTGGACATGGCACCGTTCTGGGTCTCTGCCTGGGCACAACGCTCTCAGTAGCCCACTGCTGTTGTTGGCATCTGTCTGTCTCGAGAGACAATGGATCAAACCACTGCTGTGGTTTGTCCACCTAGGAAGGGAGAAAGAAAACTCTGATCCTGAAACTCCACTGCCTTGTGGGATATCTTCGGGAGAAGAAAAGGCTAAGGAGTGAAACCTACATGAATCCAGAGTGGAGTTCCTAAGATGGTGGGATGGTGCCTTGCACGCCTCCTTCCGGCAACTTCTACAGCCAAGCTGGTGCCAAACAGTTGCCAATGGAGTTGATTAGGAGCCGCCCAGAGTGGCTGGGATATAAATAATAAAGTATTATTATTATTATTATTATTATTAGTAGTAGTAGTAGTAGTATTATTAGTATTATTATTATTTAATCCTGCTGGCCACATGACCCGGAAAGCTGTCTATGGACAAACGCCGGCTCCCTCGGCCTGAAAAGCGAGATGAGCGCCGCACCCCATAGTTGCCTTTGACTGGACTTAACCGTCCAGGGGTCCTTTTTTACCTATATGCCTGCGAGTACCCTTGGCTAAAACACACAATAAAGCAAGCCATTTAAAAAGGATGAAAAAGCAGTTGAAAAGCAGCTAAATCAGTAAGATCAGACATTGAAACTCAGGGGAACGCCTGCCTGAACAGGTCAGTCTTCAGGAACCGGCGGAATGCCAATACTGATGGGGCGTCTCGCATCTCAGACGTACCAGTATTTGCCTTGGAGAGCATGTGGGTAGATGGACTCCTGGAATCCCCACTAAAGGAATATGGTTACCCCCTGATTAGGGATGCGGGTGGTGCTGTGGGTTAAACCACAGAGCCTAGGACTTGCTGATCAGAAGGTTGGTGGTTCAAATCCCCGCGACAGAGTGAGCTCCCGTTGCTCGGCCCCTGCTCCTGCCCACCTAGCAGTTTGAAAGCACGTCAAAGTACAAGTAGATAAATATATACCGCTCCGGCGGGAAGGTAAACGGCGTTTCCGTGCGCTGCTCTGGTTCGCCAGAAGCGGGTTAGTCATGCTGGCCACATGACCCGGAAGCTGTACACCGGCTCCCTCGGCCAATAAAGCGAGATGAGCGCCGCAACCCCAGAGTCGGCCACGACTGGACCTAATGGTCAGGGGTACCTTTACCTTTACTGTTACCCCATGATTTGCCTTTCCATCTACTGTGGTGCCCCGCAAGACGAATGCCTCGCAAGACGGAAAACCCGCTAGACGAAAGGGTTTTCCGTTTTGGAGGTGCTTCGCAAAACGAATTTCCTATGGGCTTGCTTCGCAAGACGAAAATGTCTTGCGAGTTCCTGCGGGTTTTTTTTCCTCCCCCCCTTTTTCCCAAGCCGCTAAGCCGCTTAACAGCTGATCCGCTAAGCCGCTTATCAGCTGATCCGCTAAGCCGCTTATCAGCTTATCTGCTAAGCCGTTTATCAGCTGATCCGCTAAGCCCGCTAAGCCGCTAATGGGCTTGCTTCGCAAGACGAAAAAACCGTAAGACGAAGAGACTCGGGGAACGGATTCTTTTCGTCTTGCGAGGCACCACTGTACACCCTTTTCCAGGGGAAGAGGACAGGACACACAAAGGTTACCCACTCTTCCCCTCACTTATTTGGAGAGAAAAAGTGAACAGGCCACAACAGCAAGCAGGAAGAGCAGGACGGCTGAGGCTCTCAAGGGTCTGGCAACCGGCCTTGGCAAGCAGCCAGCAACGCCGATGTCCAACGCCAGGCTTAACAAGCCAAGCGCTTGGCTCGAGGTTTACTGTCATCCTGGAAGTGAAGTCACGATCCCATCTTAAAAAGTGGGGAAGCTTCGAAGAGAACCCGAAGCAGTAAGTTCGGGGAAGGGATGGAGGACAGGAGGACTGCAGCAAGACGACAGGCTCCAAGCAAAAAAAGAAAAGTATTTATAGAAAACTGTCACTGCTCGAAATCTCAGAGGTCAGCTTTGCGACCCAAGCATTTGCGGTTGTACATTAAGTTACAAATATCCGGGAACGCTGGCAGAGACAGAGAAAAAAGCTTAAACCGCTACCGAGAAAACAACACTGTGTACAGAAATCATCACTTGGATATAAAGTCTAGGCAGCAGATTCAAAGATTAACCAGTTCGAGAAAACTGCAGGCGACAGGCAGGGTTACGGAAAGAAACGAGGAGTCCATTTTCCTCCCCTAATACCCAGCAAAACCCCAGAGGTTTTTCATAGGAGAGCCTAATGTTGCCAGATGTGGCACATGGAAAACAACAAGTCCAGTCCAAACCCTGAACCACAACAGGAAGGCAGACACACCCAGCGCTCCTGATCTGCAGAGGGGAGATATTGACTGGCCTAATCCTGCAACTATACACCCAGCAGAAGTGAATCTAGTATAGCAGAGGTTTAGAATAGCAAGGAATTTCCTCTTCCCATTCCGTCTGTGCTGCTTTGTGCTTGTAGCCACTGACATCGGTTAGCAGAATCGGGGCGGCAGCAGAGAACGTTCACAAACATCTCAACTCTCGGTTCTTTCTTTTGCCAGAATGTCTGACGTCCCATTTCCGAGGGAGAAGTGGAACTTGTCGATCTTGCAGGGATTAAACCTGACAGGAGTACAAGTGATGGGTCTTTGGAGCAGCTTTGTGGGGGTGGCTGAGCCCTGGGAAATGACGCAAGGAAGCAGAGGAAGAGGAAACCCAGGAGGGCATGGTGGCTGGAGGAAATGTGGAGAGGCACGTGTGGCAATGGAAGGCAAATAGGAATTACCGTATTTTTCGCTCTATAAGACACACTTTTCCTCTCCTAAAAAGTAAGGGGAAATGTGTGTGCGTCTTATGGAGCGAATGCAGGCTCCTTGGCTCTGCTCAGCGTTCCCTTTAAAGCGCATGCGGAGCGTGTGTGCGGCTCTTGGGGGCTTTTGCCCGAGGAGGGAGAAGGGCTTTTTCTTCGGGGGAAAGCCCCCAAGAGCTGCACACACGCTCCACGCGGCTTGTGAAAGGGAGCGCTGAGCAGAGCCTGGGATGCATACAAGCTCTGCTCAGTGCTCCCTTTAAAGAATATTTTTTCCTTGCATTTCCGCTCTAAAAACTAGGTGCGTCTTATGGTCAGGTGCATCTTATGGAGCGAAAAATACGGTAAGACAAGGGGGATGGGGAGGTAGAGCAGTGAGGAGAAAGAAAGAAAGAAAGAAAGAGAAAGAAAGAAAGAAAGAAAGAAGGAAGGAAAGAAAGAAAATCACAAGAGGGAGGGAGGGAGGGAGGGAGGGAGGGAGGGAGGGAGGAAGGAAAGAAAATCACAAGAGGGAGGGAGGGAGGAAGGAAGGGAAGGGAAGAAGGGAGAGGCAAGCCAAAAGAGAAAAAGTGGCTAGACAAATCAAATACAGAAGACAGAGAGATGGAGAACCAAAGGCTGTTAACGGACCCAGTGCTTTAAAAATAATAATCAAGGAACTAAAAGAGAACACAATAGTAAGGAAGATTTGGGTAACCAGGGACTGTGGGTCAGGGAGCCAGTGAACATTGCATTGCCAGGTATAGTCTGAGTCGAGACTCCTAGCAGGACTGAGATGGCAGAATTGCACAGGAGAGGAGTTCAGCTAGCGTCGTGACCTGGCAATGCTAAAAGGCAACCAAGCAGAAGGAATGTGAAGGAAGGCTGAATGTCATGGGCCGGCCTTGCCTTGAACTAGCCAGCGAGCTCTTTGCTTGAAGGCCCCAAGTAATATATCATAGAATCATAGAGTTGGAAGAGACCACAAGGGCCATTGAGTCCAACCCCCTGCCAAGCAGGAAACACCATCAGAGCACTCCTGACATATGGTTGTCAAGCCTCTGCTTAAAGACCTCCAAAGTAGGAGACTCCACCACACTCCTTGGCAGCAAATTCCACTGTCAAACAGCTCTTACTGTCAGGAAGTTCTTCCTAATGTTGAGGTGGAATCTTCTTTCTTGTAGTTTGGATCCATTGCTCCGTGTCCGCTTCTCTGGAGCAGCAGAAAACAACCTTTCTCCCTCCTCTATGTGACATCCTTTTATATATTTGAACATGGCTATCATATCACCCCTTAATCTCCTCTTCTCCAGGCTATGAATTCTGAGTTACCCAACAAGGGAGAGACTGGCAACAGGTACCGCCTCATATTAAGGACAGCCCAGTACCTGATAGCCTTTAGCGAGTACAGTGGAACCTCGGTTCTCAAACCGCTCCGTTACCAAACGTTCAGCTCCCAAACGTCGAAAACCCGGAAGTAAGTGTTCCGGTTTTCAGATGTTCCTTGGAACCCGAACGTCTGGCACAGCTTCCGATCTGCAAAAAGCCTAGCTGTCAGCCAATTGGAAGCCGCGCCTTGGAATACGAACATTTCGGAAGTCTAATGTCCTTCCAGAACGGATTACATTCCACTGTAATAACTTCCTCCATGCAATCCTGTATACTTCATAAATTGGAAGAGAGAGAGATGGTTCTCTCTCTTATTCCAGACCACCAAAGTCCTAAAAATGGGCTTCCACCAGGATCCACATCCTGCGACGAAGGTAACAAAGTGGGTGGCTGTGGACAGAACCGAGCACCACGAAGCGTGACCAGGGAATGACACCCAAATTTGTCAGAATTATCTCTGGTAAATGAGCCAAAGGGAAATTCATGAGCAACGTCAGCCGCAGCTCCCGGCTATGATTCGACTGCGCTACCATCATGATGTCCAAAGGCCTGTCTGGCAGGAGATGGAATCGATACCAGGAAGACGACTGGAATCACTGCAACCATCTCACGTTACAAGAGTAAAAGGGTAAATTTCCTGTGTGGAAATCCACTTGCGTGTGCGCGCATCTGGTGAAAGGGAATGCTCTGGTGGGCTGGCCGAGCAAGACTTAAAGGGAAAGGGGCCCCTGACCATTAAGTCCAGTCACGGACGACTCTGGGGTTGCGCCACTCATCTTGCTTTATCGGCCGAGGGAGCCGGCGTACAGCTTCCGGGTCATGTGGCCAGCATGACTAACCTGCTTCTGGCGAACCAGAACAGCGCACAGAAATGCCGTTTACCTTCCCACCAGAGCCGTACCTATTTATCTACTTGCACTGGTGTGCTTTCGAACTGCTAGGTTGGCAGGAGCAGGGACCGAGCAAAGGGAGCTCACCCTGTCACGGGGATTCGAACCACCAACCTTCTGATCGGCAAGTCCTAGGCTCTGTGGTTTAACCCACAGTGCCACCCGCGTCCCTGAGCAAGTCTTAGCTGCAGGCAAAAGGAAGGAAGGGCATTCGATCCAGAGGGAAGCAATGCAACATGGGATAGCAGGGGGCAGAGAGCGAAGCAGCAAGCACAATTCGTCTGCCAACCTCAGCATCAGGGTCAGAGAAAGGTGGGGGCAGTGGCAGTGGACTGCCCTAGGTGTCATCTCCAAGGGGGGGTGACATTTGATGCGCCGCCTGCCTGCGACTTGCACCTACCCCCTTCATTTTGATAGCCCCGCGCTCCCGGGATGCTGGAGGAGACATGCAAGCAGACATCATCATCATCATTATTATTATTATTATTATTATTATTATTATTATTATTATTATTATTATTATTATTATTTATACCCCTCCCATCTGGCTGGGTTTCCCCAGCCACTCTGGGCGGATTCCAACAAAACACTAAAATACAATAACCTATTAAACATTAAAAGCTTCCCTAAACAGGGCTGCCTTCAGGTGTCTTCTAAAAGTTTGGTAGTTACTTTTATATTTGACATCTGGTGGGAGGACGTTCCACAGGGCGGGTGCCACCACCGAGAAGGCCCTCTGCCTGGTTCCCTGTAATCTGGCTTCTCGTAGCGAGGGAACCGCCAGAAGGCCCTCGGCGCTGGACCTCAGTCCCATCAGCCCCATGCAGCGCAGAATGAGTCCAAAAACATCTGGAAGACACATCAGGTCAAGGAATGCTGTAATAATGTTCCTTGTCCTTCTACTTTCTCATAGAGGCTGCTCTGCTTTTAACCGGTATGCCATCACGATGCTGCAATTCTATTATTTTTAGTCCGCTTTGCAGGTTTCATACGCTTATGTTGGCCGCTTTGGGCGATTATAAAAAGAAAAGGCAGGTAACTGATAATTGAGAACAGTAAACAAGGATATTTTTAGCCACCGACTTGTCCAGCCACTGACAGACCAGCCCTTTGTGCTATCTGAGTATTATATTGCAATACAAATTATGCCGATTTCTTTAAAATATATATATATTTATTGATTAAAAATTTACATATCTATACAAACATTATATGCTATCTCTTTACATATAAAAAAAGAAAATTATATAGAGAATAGGAAATTTCTAAAGGAGCAAAAAAGAGGAAAAGAAAAAAATAAATAACAATGATACGAAGTAAAAAAAAATCAAGAGGAAAAGAAAAGAAAAGACAATGTTTATACAATAAAAGTGTTCATCGACACAATCCTTCCCATCCTTCTCGTTATACTGTAATATAAACATTCATTTTTAACACAGATTTGTATTGTATAATATCATTTCTTTCTACTTTGTATATATTCCCTCCAATCGTTTTCTTTACAAATATCCCTCAATTTCTGCTAATATGGAATTATTTGTACAATAAAGTTTTACATAGTTCTTGAATATTATCCATTCTCTAGTTGTTTTTTGTTTCGATGTTCCTCTAACTGATCCCGTCAGTTTTGCTAATCGTAGATATTCTAACATGAGTATCTGCCAGTCAGTAATCTCTGGAAGTGTGCCATTCTATGACGAGTTTAAGAAACTATTTAAAATCACCTTCAGGGGAAAAAACACCAGAGATCTTCCTGCTTGGTATATTACCACCAGAAATTAAAAAAGAACACTGTTCTTGTAACAATCCTTGCAACAACGATTTCCACCGCTTTCATTGTAGATTTTTGAATAGAGGTTGGGTGGCGATCTGTCAGGGATCCTATAACAGAGATCCCTGCATTGCAGGTCGTCACCCTAGTAGTAGACTGACAGTGCAACTCCCATTAAAAAAGGTGTTATACCTAGCCACTGTACACACCCCCAGCGGGTTGGTCTAGAAGACCCTCAGGGTCCCTTCCAACACCCCACCACCGGAAAATGTTCACGCTTTACTCCAAGCCTTCACCATAAACTGCCCACATACATCCAAGCTGTTTTCTGCCACAATAAGGGCTAGAATCTTGCTTTTTTGTGAGTGCCTGGAGGCGGTTGGAGGATGGATGGCGGCCAATGGATTGAGGTTGAATCCTGACAAGAGAGAAGTACTGTTCTTGAGGGACTGGGGGCGGGCGGGTGTGGGGGACTCCCTGGTCCTGAATGGGGAAACTGTGCCCCTGAAGGACCAGGTGTGCAGCCTGGGAGTCGTTTTGGACTCACAGCTGTCCATGGAGGCGCAGGTCAATTCTGTGTCTAGGGCAGCTGTCTACCAGGTCCATCTGGTATGCAGGATGAGACCCTTCCTGCCCATGAACTGTCTGGCCAGAGTGGTGCATCCTCTGGTTATCTCCCGCTTGGACTACTGCAATGCGCTCTACGTGGGGCTACCTATGAAGGTGACCCGGAAACTGCAATTAATCCAGAATGTGGCCGCTAGACTGGTGACTGGGAGAGGCTGCTGAGACCACATAACACTGGTCCTGAAAGATCTTCATTGGCTCCCAGTACGTTTCCGAGCACAATTCAAAGTGTTGGTGCTGACCTTTAAAGCCCTAAACGGCCTCTGCCGTGTATACCTGAAGGAGCACCTCCACCTCCATCGTTCTGCCTGGACACTGAGGTCCAGCGCTGAGGGCTTTCTGGCGGTTCCCTCATTGCGAGAAGCAAAGCTACAGGGAACCTGGCAGAGGGCCTTCTCGGTAGTGGCGCCCTCCCTGTGGAACGCCCTCCCACCAGATGTCAAAGAGATAAACAACTACCTGATGTTCAGAAGACATCTGAAGGCAGCCCTGTTCAGGGAAGTTTTTAATGCGTGACATTTTAGTGTATTTTTAATCTTTGTTGGAAGCCGCCCAGAGTGGCTGGGGAAACCCAGCCAGATGGGCGGGGTACAAATAAATTATTATTATTATTATTAGTTGTTGTTGTTGTTTTTCCAAAAATGAGATTTATAGGATGCTATGTTATCATGCAGTGAACAGAGCCGGCAAATGAAGAGGAAGAACTACACCTGAGAGAGAAAACAGATTTAATTCAGAACCTAGAATTTCACATTAGCAAGTGCAGTGGGTTTATATATATAAAAAATAAAAAGCTCAGGCACAGGATAAAAATAAAAGTGTGCATTTCACAGTTACACAGTGAGATTTTCAGTCGGCCAACTAGTAGAGGAACGATTTCCCACTCCTGGAGACCGGATGGCTGTGTAACAGAGGAGGAAAGAGACCTAATGTTTTATGTGCTAATCTTAAACTTAAATTGCATCTATTTGCGAACACTCTCAGTGTTTAATCAAAAAAGCTTCTCACACCACAAACGGCGGCGGGGGTAGGGGAGAGAACAGCCACCCATGTCTCGCTCGCAGGAAGACTATTTTGGGACCGTATTAAATTAGGAAGCCGTGCTCCAAACAAAGGAAGATGGTTGAGGAGGAAGATCAGATGCGACGAGGGCCTTCCGTTCGATCCAACCAGCCGTGCGATGAAACAGCTACCTCTCAGCCAGAAGCATTGTCCCAGGATATCCATACTCGCAGAAAAACGCTGCCCCACTTCCCAAACAGTAGGGCCGGATTGTTACTTAGAAACTATGGTTTAGGACAAACTCTACTCCATTTGTAAACAAACTTTGAAGAAGTTGGTTTGGTCAACTATGTAAAGCCAGGGTTTCCCCAACTTTGAATATAATTTTTATGAGATTTTATGTTTCACATTTTAAAATACACACTTTGCATCCTTAAGATATCCATGACATCCCTACAATGACCCTGCAACGGAGGTGAAGAGGCTGCGACTGATTCGAAGGTCACCCAGTGAGATTTATGGCTCAGTGGGGATTTGAACCCTGATCTCCTGGGTCCTAGTCTCTGACATCCTAACCACTGCGCCACCGTGCCTTCCTACAGTACTTCTGCTATGGGGCAGCTATGTAAAGTACAGTGGTACCTCAGGTTACATACGCTTCAGGTTACAGACTCCGCTAACCCAGAAATAGTGCTTCAGGTTAAGAACTTTGCTTCAGGATGAGAACAGAAGTCGTGCTCCGGCGGCATGGCAGCAGCAGGAGGCCCCACCCGCTAAAGTGGTGCTTCAGGTTAAGAACAGTTTCAGGTTAAGAACGGACCTCCGGAACGAATTAAGTACTTAACCCGAGGTACCACTGTAGATAAATAAGCATGGGGAAAGCAAAATGTAACTTAGGGGAGGATTTGAAATATTTTCCTCAAAGCTTGAATTTGTTTTATTCTGGATTGTTTCATTTCATGCTTTAATGTGTTGTAAACCACTTTGAGAAACGATAATTAATAATAATAATAATATTAATAATAATAATCTGTCCTTAGCAAAAACAAAAAACTGACACCTAGACATTATGTTGTAGCGACCGTAATCTAGGTTTAAGGTAAGGTGAAGGGACCCCTGACCATTAGGTCCAGTCGTGGCCAACTCTGGGGTTGCGGCGCTCATCTCGCTTTATTGGCCGAGGGAGCCGGCATACAGCTTCCAGGTCATGACTAAGCCGCTTCTGGCGAACCAGAGCAGCGCACAGAAACGCTGTTTACCTTCCCACCAGAGCGGTACCTATTTATCTACTTGCACTTTGACGTGCTTTCGAACTGCTAGGTTGGCAGGAGCAGGGACCGAGCAACGGGAGCTCACCCCGTCACGGGGATTTGAACCGCCGACCTTCTGATCGGCAAGTCCTAGGCTCAGTGGTTTAACCCACAGCACCACCCACGTCCCCAGATTTAAGGTACCACTTGGCTTATATATCTGAGTTTCTAACTCTCCATCCTTAGGAGATAAATAGAAACAGTGGTAGCATAATTATATATTTTTGAAAACCAGGATTCCTTGCCTGTTGCACTTTCCGGGGGAGCTTCTACAGAATCACGTCCTCCCCTATTTTATCAACCTGCTGCTGTTCAAAAAGTTGTTCAGGAGACTTTCAATTAGGCTGCTAAGCTGCTGAGGTCTTGAGCCCCCATCATCTGCTACTGATCTGGTAAGCAAGGGACCCCTGCCTTCCAGCTCATCAAGGCTGCCCACAGGCAACAGCAGACCTTGCTACGATTCTGCTTTCTACACAACCCTTTGCCCTTGGCAGCCACCCAGGAATCTTATGTAGAAATATTTGCTGGCAAAAAAGAAAAGCAAGTATACTGTTTTTTCCAAGCTGCAACTCCCATCTTTTCTCCCTGAATCTCTTATACTGCTTTATATACTCCCTCTTGCTGTTCTGGATTCTGGGATAGCTGCGCAGCCTGCATTCGCTCCATAAGACGCACACACATTTCCCCTTACTTTTTAGGAGGGAAAAAGTGAGTCTTATAGAGCAAAAAATACAGTAAATTGCTCCTGTTCATTTTGGAGGGGAGTTTTACTTTGGTCTGCTGCAACCGTGGTGCCGCTAGACAGTCCTTTATTGTTGCTTCCCCCCAATGCAAATAATAGTCTCCCCCCACTTTCTGGGCATTTTCCTGGTCCTCGTTTCAAGCACTTCATCTCAGAGAAGTCTTTCAACAGGAGGAAGAACGGCTCCAAAAAATTATCGAGGGAGAACTGACCCGTTGTATGAACTTGTTCTCTCCTCCTCGAAAGGCAGCCTTGCCAGCTTCCAACACTCAAACGCCTGAGCCGGCCAAGGAGATTCCCCAATTAATAGAAAGTTTCCTGCCGGCTGCTACAGAACTCTGTCCCAGCATGATCTGGCAGGGATGGGAAGTAAAAGCGCCTGCGATTCCAGGCAAGATTGCGAATGGAGAGAGAGACAGACAGACAGACCAAAAATACCTGCTTATTTTGGCCATAGCTCAGCAGCAGAACATCTGCTTGGCATGTAGAAGGCACCAGCTTCAAGCCCCAGCAGCATCTCCTGGCAGGGCTTTTTAGGGAAATGACTGGGGGTGGCATCTTTAAAGTTGTTTCAGGGTTACAAATATTATGCCTGAATGCATCCTTTCGACTTGACAACTCAGGGAAGATACAGTCATACCTCGGGTTAAAGACGCTTCAGGTTGAGCGTTCTCAGGTTGCGTCCCGCTGCAACCCGGAAGTAACGGAACGGGTTACGTCCAGGTTTCACCGCTTGCGCAGACGCTCAAAGTGACGTCACACACATGTGCAGAAGCGGCTAATCGTGACCTGCAGGTTGCATTCTGTGCAGGATTCGAACGGATCCCGTTCGCACCCAGAGGTACCACTGTACAGTTATACCTCAGGTTACAGACGCTTCGGGTTGTGCGATTTCGGGTTGCGCACCATGCCGAACCCAGAAGTACGCATTGCGGGTTGGGAACGTGCTTCCCGCACGGATCACGTTCGCAACCCGAGCTTCCACTGCACCTAGCTTTATAAATTCATGGAAAATCCATACTTTAACCGACTCTCCATTTTAACCCTTAAACAAAGGCGACTTGGGGCTCCCCTTCCCTCCATGAACCAAGAAGCAGGAAGTCCCGTAGGCAGCAGGAACAGGGCATCCCGCCATAACCCCCAAGCGCGAGAGCACATACAGGGCCCCCCACCCAGGGAGTGACCAGGGGGGCAACCCTAGACATCCGCAGAGGCAACTGAGCAACTCAGGTGTTCTGAAAGCCAATCTCCAGACATGTCCTGAAGGCAAGGAGATGTCAAGAGTTTTATTGTTCTTTGGGTGATGAGTACTTAAGAGGCGTTGGGAAAGGTGTCTGATAAAGGGGACTAATGTTGGACTTGTGTAACCTTGTATAGTAAAGGTAAAGGTACCCCTGCCCGTACGGGCCAGTCGTGTCCCACTCTAGGGTTGTGCGCCCATCTCACTTAAGAGGCTGGGGGCCAGCGCTGTCCGGAGACACTTCCGGGTCACGTGGCCAGCGTGACGAAGGTGCTCTGGCGAGCCAGCACCAGCGCAGCACACGGAAACACCGTTTACCTTCCCGCTAGAAAGCGGTACCTATTTATCTACTTGCACTCAAGAGTGCTTTCGAACTGCTAGGTGGGCAGGAGCTGGGACCGAAAGACGGGAGCTCACCCCACCACGGGGATTCAAACCGCCGACCATACGATCGGCAAGTCCTAGGCGCTGAGGTTTTACCCACAGCGCCACCCGCGTCCCACCAACCCTTGTATACCCCTCCCCATTTGTGACATGCCAGTGATGTAGTGATGATGTCTCAGTGATGCTGGGGGAAAGTGTATTCTGGGGGAAAGAGGGAAGTTTTAAAAATCAGTGTCACCCCATGCTCGAGGTTCTTACTCCCGTGGGCAGGGCGTCTTCCGTGAGGAGAACATTCCACAGACGGAGAGCCACTGCACAGAAGGTCCCTTCTTTTGTTGCCACCCTCCAGACCTCTCGAGGAGGTGGCCCATGACGGAAGGCCTCAGAAGATGATCTCTCAGGGTCCAGGTAGGTTCATACCTTGAGGTATTGCGGTCCTGAGCCACATCGAGCAAAATTAACCATGCGATCTGAAGGACCTCGTAAGAACCTGCCCAAGCTCTGGGATCTTCAGGGGAGACCCTACTCTCCGTCCAGCCTGGTGGGGACACAGAAGAGAACCTTCTCGGTGGCTGCTCCCAGACAACTTTGGAACTCCCTTCCTAAAGAAGCTAGGTGGGCTCCCTCCTTGCTGTGCTTTCAACACCAGGTGAAAACTTTATTGCTCCCACAGGCCTTTGGGAACAGTATTTTTTTAAAAAAGGGAAAGGCTTTTGAAAGCTATGGTTTACCCAGTAGCAATGTATGGAAGTGAGAGCTGGACCATAAAGAAGGCTGATCGCCGAAGAATTGATGCTTTTGAATTACGGTGCTGGAGGAGACTCTTGAGAGTCCCATGGACTGCAAGAAGATCAAACCTCTCCATTCTGAAGGAAATCAGCCCTGAGTGCTCCCTGGAAGGACAGATCCTGAAGCTGAGGCTCCAATACTTTGGCCACCTCATGAGAAGAGAAGACTCCCTAGGAAAGACCCTGATGTTGGGAAAGATGGAGGGCACAAGGAGAAGGGGACGGCAGAGGACGAGATGGTTGGATAGTGTTCTCAAAGCTACCAGCATGAGTTTGACCAAACTGCGGGAGGCAGTGGAAGACAGGAGTGCCTGGCGTGCTCTGGTCCATGGGGTCACGAAGAGTTGGACACGACTAAACGACTAAACAGCAGCAGCTGCTTTTGGTATATGTATTTTAATAGATTATTTTTTAAATTTGTTTAGTTGCTTTCTTAATGATTTTTATACGTTTTTAGCTTTCTGTATATATATGTGTGTGTGTGTGTGTGTGTGTGTGTGTGTGTGTGTGTGTGTGTGTGTGTGTATATATATATATACAAAATGGATGTATAGTTTGTATTAATTGTTGACAGGTGCCTTGAAGCCAATCAGGGCCAATAGGGCAGGGTGTACATTTCAACTATAAACAAATAAGTTCATGCAGTTGCGAGACGGAATCTGCACAGGACGCAAACCTCGTCATCATTACAGACAGGGCAGGGGACTTTTGCTCCGCAAGAAGCTCAACAGCCAAGCAAAACACAACTGGCAGCTCATGTTCAGCAGGAAAATGGGAAATGCTGGAATCCGTGATTGGCGTTCGTGGCTGCTGTTGGGTTTTATCATATTGGGAGGGGAAACTTGCAATATTGATTGTCACTCCACAGAAGTTGAGCGTGCAAAATATCGTGAGCGGATATATTCAGCACAGGCTAACGATAAAGGAATTAAAACATTTTCAGCACAGTTCCAGTGTGGATGCACACCAGGAAAGATCTCCGCTTAGAAGGCTTGTTGGAAGAGGAAGGTTAAAAGGCGGCTGAGACGGAGCTTGCCTAATATCCACGGAGAGGGAATTCCAAACACTCGAGGCTTGGCTCCTACGTTGGGGGCAATGGACTTCCGGGCAAGATGGCATCGCAGGAGGGTCTCGGCTGCCCAGCACAGTGATTGATTAGGTGCATAAGGGGTGAGACGACCTTTTAGGAACACGCACATACCGTCTGCCTTGCATGACAGGGATGAATCATAGCTGCCAATAATTCATCAAAGTTGGGAAGGGGGCAGGGTATTGCATCACACCGTATGCAAAGCAAACAAACAATAAATAATAATAAGAGAGCTTTGTGGAAAAGGTGTTCAGTGGGCTACAAAAGCACTTTTAAATAAGATGCCCCTATGCCCCAAAGTGGGACGCGGGTGGCGCTGTGGATTAAACCACAGAGCCTAGGACTTGCCCATCAGAAGGTCGGCGGTTCGAATCCCCATGACCGGGTGAGCTCCCGTTGCTCGGTCCCTGCTCCTGCCAACCTAGCAGTTCAAAAGCACTTCAAGGTGCAAGTAGATAAATAGGTACCACTCTGGCGGGAAGGTAAACGGCGTTTCCGTGTGCTGCTCTGGTTCACCAGAAGCGGCTTAGTCATGCTGGCCACATGACCCGGAAGCTGTATACCGGCTCCCTCGGCCAATAAAGCGAGATGAGCGCCGCAACCCCAGAGTCGGTCCCGACTGGACCTAATGGTCAGGGGTCCCTTTACCTTTTTACGCCCCAAAGATTGCATTTCTAAGCATCTTTTATCCTAAAACGTTTTTTAATCCCCTGTGTTGGAGCCGATAGCTGTGCCGCGAAATCTGGAGTGGAAATCAAAATCCGAAGGGTGAGCTGTGTTCCTAAACGGCTCATCAGCCCAGAAGGTGCGGCTCACACTGGGATTTGCAAGGAACAGGTTCCTCAGGCATCCCTGCTAAGGACTCCCAACTTCCTAACCGTTCCCAGCACCGCCCGCAGGCCCCGAAAACACTGATGCGTTGCTAGCGACATTCTGGACGGCTTTATTTCTGCCCTCGTGGGAGAAATAAAGGCCAGCTTCCCTATCCTTAGGAAGGAAACGGCATCACACGCAAGCCCACCACCTGATAAGCACTGCAGAAACGAGCTGTTCATATCATGGGACCAGCCTTCCACAGTGATGGGGAGCCCGTGAGCCAGCAGTTTCTCTCCCTCCTCTCTCCAGCTGAGTCTCCTCTTTCACAACTTGAACGCTGCATCACCCACATGCAGACAGAGCATCCCACAGAACCCACCTTGGGATCCTTTGCAGGACAGGTAGACAGAATTCTTTCCTGAGCATCATAAACAAACAAACAAACAAACAAACTTTTATTTATATCCCGCCCTCCCCGGGCTCAGGGCGGCTAACATCAGATATATAACACTGGTATAAAATCAAACAACATTTACCTCTTAAAAACAGGTCAAAATCTAATTAAAATCTAATCAGATGGCTTTCCGTAGGGTATGGGTTGGAAACAGTGAGTGCTCGTCGGCCCAACTGTATACGCTGATCTTATATGGGCCTGTGAGAACGCTGGGAGGCCTCTTTCATATTACAGTGGTATCTCGGGTTAAGTACTTAATTCGTTCCAGAGGTCCGTTCTTAACCTGAAACTGTTCTTAACCTGAAGCACCACTTTAGCTAATGGGGCCTCCTGCTGCCACTGCAGCACAATTTCTGTTCTCATCCTGAAGCAAAGTTCTTAACCTGAAGCATTATTTCTGGGTTAGCGGAGTCTGTAACCTAAAGCGTATGTAACCTGAGGTACCACTGTAGTTCTTATACAAAAATAAAAGGGGAGACCAAAGGCCTGGCAGAAGAACTCCGTCTTGCAGGCCTTGCGGAAAGATGTCAAATCCTGCGGGGCCCTGATCTCTTGCGGTAGAGCGTTCCACCAGGCCGAAAAGGCCCTGGCCCTGGTCGAGGCCAGCTTAGAGGCCCGGGATCTCCAAGGTGTTATTATTTGCAGACTGTAAGGTCCTCCATGGGGCGTATCAGGAGAGGCAGTCCCGTAGGTTTGAGGGTCCTAGGCCATATAGGGATTTAAAGGTTAAAACCAGCACCTTAAACCTGACCCTGTACTCCACCGGGAGCCAGTGCAGCTGATATAGCGCTGGATGAATGTGATTCCGTGGTGAAGACTCCATAAGGTGTCTCACCGCAGCATTCTGCACCCGCTGGAGTTTCTGGGCAGCCCCTTACTCCCATCTCAAATATCGGATCAATGCTCCACTTGTTAAACCTCTTCCCTAAAACAATTTTAAAAAATAGTACCCAGCTCCAGATCACAAGTACAGTCATACCTTGGGTTATGAACATTGCGGGTTGCGCGTTTTCGCGTTGCGGACCGCGCCGAACCCGGAAATACTGGAACAGGTTACTTCCGGGTTTTGGGATTCGCGCATGCGCAGAAGCACCAAAATGACGTCACGCACATGCACAGAAGCGCCGAATCGCATCACGCGCATGTGCAGATCCCTCACGGATCACGTTCGCAACTCGAGGTATGACTGTACGGGATCTGACATTGCTTGCACCCAGAAAAAAATGTTTTAAAACGCCCTTCTGTTCAGCATTCATTAGCCTGAAGCGATGAGGTCATCTCCTGGACTTGCACTGGCCGTAAAAAATGGATTGGGGAAAAAAATCATCCACAAACAGGGATGCAAGGAGCGAGGGAGTTTTGAGCCTGCGAAGCAAGTGAGTTAAAAAACACAAGAGGGGTAGTTTTATTACCGAGTTTGTTTATCTTGAGGATACACCCACAGGTGTGAATGATGTACAGGTAGAGTTAAAAGAAAAGGTTGCCTCTGAGCACATTCCGAGCCTAAGGATTTGTTTCCAGTCTCAGAGCATAGCCCTGTCAGTCAAATGCCCACTCCTCCTGGCTAGTTGTTTTCCTATAGGCTACTTTATTGTCACTGCCCTTAGTGGGGGCCAGTAACCCTAACAAAAGATTTACTAGTAGATCCCAGTCTACCTTCTCCTGCTGTATGGGGAGAACAGTAGTATGATAGTCAAGTTCAATGAGCTTAAAAAACATATTTGATGCACTGTGTTTCTGCTTGCATTTTACAGATCACATGTACTTTTTGGTCTGATCCAGCAGGACTCGTATTTTTAGGATGAGGTCACTGGATCGGAAACACAATGTATTCTTTTATACACACAGCCCCCTCCGCACAATGCATTTTTTAAAACATAAACGGGACTACGAGAAGCCTCTGCCCCAAGGAGCTTACAAATCTACAGTTTGACAGCAGCAGGGGAACAAATGAGGGAGAGGAGGGGCAGGAGAGGGGAGGCTAACAAGGGATGAAGGTTAGAAAATGAAGCTGTATGTACTTAGTGACTTCCTTTCACCTGTGGCAAGGCCCGGAGCGGGGCTTAAAGCAGTTCAAACCAAAAGAGGGTTTGGAAGACAATGGAGGAGAACATACAGAGGTAACTGCACACAAACCACATATTTAAAGCACATGACTTCTCCCAAAGAATCGTGGGAACAGTAGGTCACGCTTCGCAGAGCTACAATTCCCAGCAGCGCTAAGGAACTACAGTTCCCAGGATTGTTTCTGGGGGTGCATGGTGCAGCCGAAAATCCTGCGAAGCCTTAGCTCACTGTCAAAGATGAACTCATGGTTAAGAGTCCCACAGGTCTTCCACAGGGGTGGAAGCAATTCATCTCGATCGCCCTGTCCTGTCCCAGGCTGCCCTCAACTCAGGAAGTGAGCTTAGGCCCTGTGGAAATGGAGCAGACTCCACAATGACCAAAAGGAAAAAAGGAAAGGGAAAGGTACAAGCTTTCAGAAAAGCCAGTGTTTTATTCCAAGCACAGCGTTCAAGTGACAACAGCAGCAGAGATTTATACCGGTGCAATTTGCAAAACTCAGCTTTAGCAGCTTCAAACGCACTGCAAATATGTTTACCCTTCCAGAAAGCACTAGGAAAATAGGAAGCTGTGAAGCAGCTTGGAAAACAATGGCGTTTAGGTACAACTCCCAAGGTCAGGAAAACGCTGCCACACATTAACTAGGCTTTCTCTCTCTCTCTTTTTTGGAGAGGGGGTGACTTCAGTTCACAGCTAACTTGTTATCCAAACAGAAGCTGACTGTCAGCAGCAAACCAGCCACTAGCAGCCCACAGCAAGCCTTGACCATCCATTTGTGGTGCCAGGGAATAAGACCAAGGTTGGGCCGCTGCAATCCTTGTAAACGTCACCCTTTGGTTGAGAACACGCTTTGCCTGCCAGAAGTCACAGGTGCAATCTAACGGGATCTCAGGTAGCAGTCACAGAATCACAGAACTGCAGAGCTGGAAGGGACCCTCCGAATGTCATCTAGCCCAACCCCCTGCAAGGCAGTCAACTAAGGAAGATCTTTGCAAAAGACCCTGGAGAGCAGCTGCCAGTCAGAGCAGCCAGTATACTCCTCCCAGTGCCTTTTCTTTTTCTGCTACAGCGTCTTTTAGATTGCAAGCCCAAGTGCTGGGACTGCTGTATCGCTAACACTTGTAAGGCACTCTTTCTGGCTGAAGAGGAATATTATTATTATTATTATTATTTTTTAAAAAACCAAGCACCACTCTAAATAAATACATAATAATAATGGCAGGTTAGGTAGTCCAATGGTCTCTAATGCAATGTAAGTCAGAAGCACAGAACAAAACATCACCAATCCAGTTCTGAACTCTCCACTAGAAACGCTGCCTCTTTGTCTGAATTCATTCTGTGCTTCCTGGCTAATTCAAAACATGATTTCTCTTCATTAGGTCAGGAGTCACACCTTTCTCCAGTCTCCCACCCTCTCTCTTTTTAACCTTAGTCTCTCTTACTTACACAGCCCAAAGACACCTGCCCAAACAGAAGCAGAAAGCTCAAACTCACTTCCACGGGATGAGCCTTTTAAACCCCATCAGGAAAGTCTGCTCCTATTTGGGCAAAACGGTGATGCTTCAATGAAAAAAGAACGAGCAGTTTTCAAGGCAGCCCCACCGGTCCCCTCCTTTATATTTTCCGCCTGCCAAGACGCACAAGAGGATTTTAAAATAATAATACTTGTTCAGATTACCCATGGAGATATCGAGTATTGAGGCCTCACTTTCTCAGCCACCTTCCTATTTTACAGATGGGACGCAAGTCTGGAAAATATACATACTACAGCTTAGCACTGGAATAATGCTTCTGGGCGTTCAAAGAGATCCCCATTTGCTCCCTTAGTAATCCTTACAAACAATCCTGTAAGGTGGATCAGTGTTGCTATCCCTAGGCTGAGGATGAAAAAAGGGTTGAGAGTAGGAATTGGCGTTCCGTCCAAGACTGGTGTGTATAGGACTGTAGCCTATATAGGAATAAACCCACCATGAACTAACTCAAAGGAACTGACTTCTGAGTAAACATGAATAGGACTGTACTGCTAATGATCTCATGGCTAACAGTGCAATCTTAACCATGCATATGCATATAAGTAAATCCTTCTGATTTCCATGGGGCTTAATCTCAGGTCAGTGGGTTTAAGATTGTGACCTAGAATGGGATTTGTAGGGGAGTGGGCTCTTTAGCTGGAGCTAAAGTCCCAGCGAATCCCTGACTGCATTGGATCTGAAACAGAACCTCGCAGGCTCAAGTTCAGCCCTTCACTCAAGGTACCACAATGGTTCATTTACAGTATCCTCACACAGCCTGGAAGGATAGGTCGTGAAATGCGTCCCACTGGATTTTGAGGCACTTAACTTTCTGAGAGGTGGGGAAGGGAAACTTTCAAAACTCCTAAGTGCTTGCATCAGATTTTAGGTGCTGGAGACCAGTCCCAGAAACATGTGAGGTGCAAAGCGCAGAAAGCAGCCTTTACCCATGTTCCAAACGAGGTCTGAATCAGCAATATTACATGAGTAAAAGGGGACGAAAATCGTATGGCATGCAAGTGCTGCACAAATTGCCTTGGTTTCCTTAAGGCTAAGGCATTCATTTCTCCTGTTCCAAGCCAATATTCCCATAGCGGATCCCAACCCCTCCCTCTGAAGGTCTGGACGCAGCAACAGTTCACACCTTCTGCTTGTCATTCTTGCTTCTTTGAGGAGGAGGTTTTAGCCTCAGTGTCTCAGGTATCCTGACACAGACCCCATCAGCAACCTTAAGAAGCACCTTCTCCCTTTTCAACCTGTGCACATTTTGCATACTAACATTCTCATCACGCCAAAAAGAAAAGGAAAAAATAGAGAACAGCTTCTTCAGAACAAGCGCTGTGTGTCAAAAACCTTCCCTGCCTCCTGTCCACAACTCAGTGAGGTCAAAATATTTCAGCTCGTTTTAGTGCACTCAAGGCAATAGGAATACGAAAGTTTGAGATTAATGCAGCTTTAGCTAAACTGCCTGTAAGCAGAGCATCAGTTGCCCCAGTCGGCACTGAGACCAATTCCCCAGCAAGACTTGGCAGACATGAAACCCAACCGCCCAACCTTATATCCTTATTTTCATTTCTTAACATAATAATAATTCCCCATTTCAGGCACTCTGAAAAGCACTAGGACCGTCAAGATGAAGACAGCTGCCCTGCAAGATCATCAAAAAGGAATTTGTCATTGGTCTCGCTCCTAAGATCCCAGCAAACCCTAGCCGTAAAGTAGCAAGCAGAAACCATCCTGCCATCATCACACACAAGTCATGCAAATCCCACACATCATGCAAAACAGGTTTTTTTTGTTCATGTGGTTTGCACTGAAGGAGAGAGCATCCCTGTTTGACTTTTCTCATGCCCTGAGGGATCACCACCTTGACCTAAGCAAGAACACATTTGTTAGGAAACAATCATGTCAGACTGGCGTGGCTTTGCCTGGCTAATTCAATGCAAAGATTATCAGGGCTCCCTTAAGCCTAAGGTTTTCAGATGCTTGGGAGGGGAAAAGCGCAAAGTAAAATCCAGACAACATCACATCTTCCCTTTCAAGGAAATAATCCAGAATAAACACGATCGGTATCATCGACAACAGTATCTCAACCCAGTTCAGGACCACCGGAACCACTCAAGACATATGAGCACATCAAGATGATTAATCCAAGCTTTCATTTCACTTTGCCTGCCTCCCAAAAGGATGGCTAAAGTAAGATAAGAGGCAACTAGGAACCAGTGATAAGTGATCATGAGCAAGCACCCATCTAGGCATTTCATCCCCACCTCTTTTTGCCCCCAAATCAGACCTTTCAAGGGGAAAGAAAGGGGCGCCTGTATTCCTTTTTAAAAACTTCCCCACCAAAAATTTTAAATAAATAAGAAATACCCCCTCTTTTTAAAAAAAGCCATTTGCAAAAGACTTCCTCGCCACACACAAAACTCAGAAGGAAAAACATTCCCCCTCTTTCCATTGACTCTTAAAAATTCTCATACGCCACAAAAGTTACTTAGGGTGCATTTTTTGCCACCTCCCTCCCACCCCACCCCTCCTAACTCTCAAAGGTTGCAATGAATCGCTCCTACCAGAACCCCCAAAAAGAGGTGAATGGGGGGGGGGGGAGAAAGAGGTGGTGGAAGTCATGTCCCACTTTTCCTCTCCCCTTTTGCAAGATCACTCCCACCCCCCAACTCCCCACCCCAGATCATGCCCTTCCCTGCCCAAAGGACAACTCACCTTTGGGTCCCGCTTCCTTCCTTCTCCACTTGACCATTGAACGGCAGGAGTTGGGGGGGGTGAGGGGGGGTGGCTCCCAAAATGCAGAAAAGGAAAGAGGCTGGTTTGGTGGGTTTCTCCTCCCCCTTTTCCTTGCAGGGGGGGTCTGCAAAAATAAAATGAGGGGGGGCAGTGTGCCCAGGGGTGTGTGCAAAGCCCTGCAAGCCCCCAGCCCCAGCTCCCCCTGGCGCCCCCCAAGGAAGAGAAGGGGGAAAAACCCCTCCCACTCCTCCCTGCTCCCCTCTGAGCTCAATCAGACCAGACTGGCTGCCTTTGTCTGTCTGACAAGCGCCATGTTGATATCAACATCCAAGCTCCCACCTGCCGCCGCGGGGAGGCCCTGGGATTTGTAGTCCTCCATCCCCAAGGGGGCCGGCGCAGACCCGGCGGGCGGGGACTACGGCTCCCGGCGGCCCCCGCGCGCCGCCGCGCCAATGAGGCGGCAGGAGACGGGAGAGCGAGGAGCAGGTTGGCGCCGGGGTGAAACGCAGCCAGGAGGGGACTACGGTTCCCGGCATGCTCTTCGGCCGGCTGCCCATGACTTCATTGGGGACAGAAGGATGAGGGCACCATAGGGAGACTACATATCCCAGCGTGCTTTGCGGGGGGAGAGGCCTAGGCCGGGAAAGGGGCCGGTCCTCTGCAAATAACCGCCGGGTGAAGCATGAAGCTGGTGAGTTGGGGAGGCTGGCGGGGAGGCGGGGGACGGGCATGAGGGGGACACACACGCGCCCTGCAGCCCTGCGAGGTAGACCTCGGCTCCCCTGAGGGTGGGTAGATTTAATCTGGAGGCTATTATTATTCATATATAGAAGAAAGAGCCTCATTTCTTCCTGGGAGGCCGCCTGACAGGGATGCTATGGCTCAGAATCTGGCAGCTTTCCTATAAAGAAGGGGGAATCATAAGCCTCGGGTTTTATAGTGGCTGCACGACTCCAAAGAAATCACCATTTTAGTGTCTGTCGCATATTGTTCTTGTCATGTGTGAATACGGATGGTCATAAATTCAAACGCAAGTATTTCATGCAAAACACCAGCAGCTTGTGGAACTCCCTGCTACAAGATGGCATTAAAGCAGAAATGCGGCCCCTCCTGATGTTGACTTCCCAACTCCCATCGTCCACAGCCAGCACTGGCAATGGCCAGGGATTATGGGAATTGCAGTCTCCCAAAATCTGGAGATCCACCTTTTCCCCATTCCCTGCTTTAAGGGAAGGTTAGGCAGATTTGTAAAGGACAACAGGACCAGTGGTTCATCTGCAGAGGGGAAATCACAATACAGTGGTACCTCGGGTTACAGACGCTTCAGGTTACAGACTCCGCTAACTGAGAAATAGTACCTCGGGTTAAGAGCTTTGCTTCAGGATGAGAACAGAAATCGCACAGCAGCGGTGTGGCGGCAGCGGGAGGCCCCATTAGCTAAAGTGGTGCTTCAGGTTAAGGACAGTTTCAGGTTAAGAACGGACCTCCGGAACAAATTAAGTACTTAATCCGAGGTACCACTGTATCTCAGTGGAACCTCCACATTGGGAGCAGTCTATCTCCAAGAATTTGGTGTTGGAGACAAGCAGTAGGAGAGCTGTTGGCCATCTGTCCTCCTTGAGGGCTTTCCAGAAGAGTCCGGCTGGCCGCTATTAGGAGCAGGTTGCTAGGCTAGACTTAGTGATGTGAGGTGAGAATATTCTGCAGAGAATAGTCTCAAGAATGAGAATATTCTCGAGAATATTCTCTGCTAGAAAATTCTCCGGAGAATATTCTGCATAAACTGTAAATTCCAATGTAAGAACCAGTTTTACAAACCACATTATAAAAATCTGGTAAATAATAAGTCAAGCTGTGATATTGCCAGTGCAAGTAATGAATAATGATTTATTTATTTATTTATTTATTAATCCAGTTACCTTACTGGGCATTCTGTCATTCACCACTGGCAGTTCTGAAAAGTGAGCTACAGAAAAGTTATTATTTATTTTTTAGTTTTAAAAATGCTATTCATTTAATTTGATGAACATTTGAATTCATGTGTATTTCAATTATATGTAATAGCCTTTTTTCTATTTTGGTGTGACCTTATTCTTAGCAGTTCTATACCCTTGGCCATACAGTGTAGTTTTGTTTTTTTTACAGAAAGTAGCTTTAATATGGTTAGTGGCAGACTTAGTGATTAACATGAGTCATTCATGTTGAAGTTTTGATTTCAAGTTTGGTGCAAAAAATCAAAGAATTTGAATTCATTCCTTTCCCCCATTGAATAAAAATATCTGTACAGTTTTTGGTTGCCATCTGAACTAGTTTACCCATGAATAAACATGTATATTAACTAATTACGGTATATCATTTTCAATGCGTTAAAATGAATATTCTCCTATTTTAAATGAAAATTCTCTAATATTCTCATTAATCGAAAATATTCTCAGTAATATTCTCCAAAAGGTTATTCTCGAGAATTTAACATCACTACCCTGACTTTGATCCTGGAAGATGCATCTTTTTATTTAAGCCATTGCAGGAGACATTGGGGAAGAGAGCTATTTTAAAATCGCATGTGCTTTCTCACTTTAAGTAAAGCTAATTTAATTCTCACATGTGAAAATACCTTGCCTCTCCACCAGAAACAAACCAGATGAACAGCCATTGCTTCCACAAGGAACCCGCGGTGTAATAATACATACTCATAGTCCAAAATCCAAGAGAGAACTTCACATCTGAGGGTTCCTTACAGCAAAGATTTAACGTTGAAAGACACCCCTGATCTTCTATCATAGCATTTGTGCTGATTATTATTATGCTGGGATAGCTCAGTCAGTAGAGCATGAGTCTCATAAGGTTGGGGTTGTGGGTTCGAATCCCATGTTGGGTGAAAGATTCCTGCATTGCAGGGGGTTGGACTAAATGACCCTCATGGCCAACCCCTACAATTCTGTGATATTATCATTATCATTAAAATGCTTTAAAATGTCTAGGGGCTTTGCAAAAAGTAAACAGCAGCACAAATCATTCCCCACGGGTTTACAATCTTAAACACACAGGAGGAGGAGGAGAGAGGGTCCCCCCCCTTTCATAATGTTTGAACCCCTCAAGTCTGGGGGGGAACACTGAGCAATTTAATTGCAAGAGAGTCAGGATAGCATCTGGAGGTTCCTGATCCCTGGTGTGAATTTTACTCTCTATTTAATGGCCGCAACAGATTTGCAAAGAAGTAAGCCCTATCAAGACGGGCGTGGTGCTGTGGGTTAAACCACAGAGCCTAGGGCTTGCCTATCGGAAGGTTGGCGGTTCGATTCCCCGCGACGGGGTGAACTCCCGTTGCTCTGTCCCTGCTCCTGCCAACCTAGCAGTTCGAAAGCACGTCAAAGTGCAAGTAGATAAATAGGTACCACTCCGGCAGGAAGGGAAACGGCGTTTTCGTGCACTGCTCTGGTTCTCCAGAAGCGACTTAAGTCATGCTGGCCACATGTACGCTGGCTCCCTCGGCCAATAAAGCTAGATGAGCGCCGCAACCCCAGAGTCGACCACAACAGGACCTAACGGTCAGGGGTCCCTTTACCTTTACCTTTACCTTTTAAGCCATATCAAACACGGTGAGGTTTATTTCAGAGTAAGCAGGCATAGGATGATGTGTGAATTGTGTGTAGTTTGTGTCATGCCCCCCTTTCCTATTATTTCTCTCTGTGTGTGATTATTGTGTATTTCTGCTATATGGTCGTTCATAAATGCCATATGTAATTCTTGTTTTAAATCGAAAGTCCAAACCATAGAACTTGAGAAAATGAAACAATTTTTTTATTTTAAAAAATGTGTGTTCTACCCAGTATAGAATGTTTGCTGCCTTATCCTGGAGTGATTTCACCAGCAAGTGGCTTAGGGCTTGTTGCCATCATTCTCTTTGCCTTGACTCTCACCGTGTTTGCATTTTGATTTTTCTCCCTCGCGCACAAATGCACCCATGTTTGCATATTCTGATTTCATACATTTGGTATTATTTGAGTCTCAAAGAGCTCTCTGGTAACGTACTTAAGGGAATAAGCCAGCCTTCTTTGCTTTGGACTTGGCACGGTCAGCGATCGAGATCTCCTCCCATATCAAGAGTTCCCTCTTTTCCATCTAGGGCGATGGGTAATGCTTTTCTGCTTAGCGTCAACCTATGTTCCCATCAATACCTCTTAAGTGGTTGCATGAACCTGCCTCTTCTGCAAGGTTGTCCCCAGGCATCTGACTGCCCAAACTTTGGACAAACACTTGGTCTTATTTCCTTGGTCTTATTCCGAGAACGGTATATCTTGCACTCCAGCTGTTTCTGTTAGTACGTAGTTTCTGGTGATCCTGATCTTTGCAAAAGGGTTCTTTTTCTTTGCAAAGTTCTAGTGGCTTGGTTAGTTCAGACCAAATTGTGAAACTGAGCTCTGCTCCTTCTGCTATAATAATAATAATAATAATAATAATAATAATAATAATAATAATAATATAATTTATCATTTATACCCTGCCCATCTGGCTGGATTTTCCCAGCCACTCTGGGCAGCTCCCAGCAGAATTAAAAGTACAGTTTAAAGTACTTCGCCCCTCTTTTTTGCACCCCTCTTAGATTTTCCAGGGACACAGGTAGTACTGTGGGTTAAACCACAGAGCCTAGGGCTTGCCAATCAGAAGGTTGGCGGTTCGAATCCCCACAACGGGATAAGCTCCCGTTGATCGGTCCCTGCTCTTGCCAACCTAGCAGTTCGAAAGCATGTCAAAGTTCAAGTAGGGAAGGTAAACAGCATTTCCGTACACTGCTTAGTCATGCTGGCCACATGACCCGGAAGCTGTACGCCGGCTCCCTCGGCCAATAAAGCGAGATGAGCGCCGCAACCCCAGAGTGGTCCGCGACTGGACCTAACGGTCAGGGTTCCCTTTAGATTTTCCAAGTCATGAGGCTGCCGTGATAGGAGAAGCCACAACTCTTAGGGTCTAGACAAGGGATGGGTGCTATGCCTCAGTCAGGGGTCTCCTCATCAGAGGAGGACCAGAAGGCCCTGACCTTACACCAATCTCTGGGTAATGTTGCATCTGGAGTGAGGTACCAGTATCCTTCAGTGAAGCTGAGTCCAGCCTCTGACATTGAGGTTCTAAGCCCAAGCAAAAGGCAGTATCCTAAACTCCAGACCAAATCCTTTCCCATCTGGAGAAGTGTCCCATCCAAACTGACAACATCCCCTTCCCTCACAAAACCTGGACTGAAAGGAGCTCCATTCACTAAGTTGCTGAACATTTTCAGCCATCACTGCAGCTATCACTGCAGTGATAGGAGCATCATTGCCACACATGTAATAAGAATATAGACTAATAAATCTGAGCAGCATTTCTGTTGTGTGTGACTCGCCCTTTCTATTAATACTTTTCATGAGATGGAATCACTAGGAAGTTTCTAATAATAAATGTGAAAATGTTCCATTATTAAATCACTTCTGTCGCCATGGTTGATCAGACTAACATTTGTGATGCCCCCGCCCGGGCGACTCGCAACAGAATATCAAAAGCACAATAAAACGTCAAACATTAAAAACTTCCCTAAACAGGGCTGCCTTCAGGTGTCTCCTAAAAGTCAGATAGTTGTTTATTTCCTTGACATCTGATGGGAGAGCATTCCACAGGGCAGGTGCCACCACCGAGAAGGCCCTCTGCCTGGTTCCCTGTAACCTCACTTTTCGTAGGGAAGGAACTGCCAAAAGGCCCACAGAGCTGGACCTCAGTGTCTGGGCAGAATGATGGGGGTGGAGACGCTCCTTCAGGCCGTTTAGGGCTTTCAAGGTCAGCACCAACACTTTGAATTGTGCTCAGAAACGTAAAAAGTTAAAGGTAAAGGACCCCTGACAGTTAGGTCCAGTCGCGAACGACTCTGGTGTTGCGGCACTCATCTCGCTTTACTGGCCGAGGGAGCTGACGTTTGTCCGCAGCCAGTTTTTCTGGTTCAAGTGGCCAGCATGACTAAGCCACTTCTGGCAAAACCAGAAATTTTGCTCAGTGAATAAGTAAATTTTGCTCAGTGAATAAGTGTCAAAAAGAATGGGGAGCAGGTCATGCTAACCTTGAACCATTATGAGATTATTTAAAATATGGCAATGATTCTTGGGCAGCAGACTGGTTGGCAAAGCTTCCTCCTCCCTTCCAGGCCTGTGAATTCCTTTTGCTTTTATTGGTCATTTATTGGATCCCATCTCATTCCCTTAGTACTGCCTGTCCGGACACCCAACGCTACCATGCAACGTCCTCAAATTCAAATCGACCACCATTATGCTCGACTGTGGGCTGGATATGACCTCGACGCTCAACTTTCTGCCCCTGCCTTTGGTCCAGAGGTATGTCCCGAGGCTCCTTGCATGCTTTCCGGTTCTGCTTTCCGCTTCGTAAGCTAGATTTTGGGGAGGGAGAAGTTTAGGGGGTGAGGGCATTCTTTCTGAGAGGAAAGCCTAGAGCTGACTTGCCTGGGAAAGGAGGTGTTTTTTTTTCAAATGAGCCCGCAGCATTGCCCGATAGCATAAATAGACTTAGTCCACTTAAAAATTCCCTTTATCAAAATAACGTCCTTTGGCTCAGTAGATGGAAAACGGTTTATGGATTTATCGATTCGGTTTTCCAGATAATTTATTCTAAGCTTCAGTAAAGTATTGCGGCAGCGGCTCAGCGCAAGTGAGGTCACAGATCTGTCATCTTTTCTGGCTTCTTCAGGCAAGGAGAGATAAATGGGAGGCAGGAGGAAAGTGCAAGCTTGCCAGGCGTAGATCTCCCCCTCCCAGACACACACCAGCCCACCCCACAAATTAAAAAGTAGATATGTTACAGGATCTTCAACATAATCAGAAAAGGAAGTGGGTCTCCCGATGGGTCCCGATTCCTGTGCGCTGGGAAATCCTTGCCACAGCTCAAACGAAGCAACTGAGATGGCGGTCACGGGAGGGCAAGCGTACAGGGCTGCTCCTGGCTTCGCATTTCTCTGCCTTATTACTGCTCCCAGGTTGGGGCTAGTTTGCAAGGAGAGTCTCCCTTGATTAGACGCCGGCTGGCAAAGGGGCTGACTGCTGCCCAGTCCACCGGGGGGGCGGGATGCAACACTTGCCCCGACACGGGCAGCGGCAGCTCATGTTATGTCTCCGGACTACATGGGCCGTTGGCCTGATCCAACAGAGCTCTTCTTATGTGCTAAGCATGTCCCTTCAGACCATGCATGCCCTGACCTTCGGACCGTACAAGCAGATTGCTCCCACGTGGAGAGCTGCCTGTACAGATTCCTAGCTTCCTTTTTGTGATCGTAAGTTGTTTTTAACTGTAACCTATGGGGACGCAGGTGGCGCTGTGGGTTAAACCACAGAGCCTAGGACTTGCCGATCAGAAGGTCGGCAGTTCGAATCCCCGCAACAGGGTGAGCTCCCATTGCTCGGTCCCAGCTCCTGCTCACCTAGCAGTTCGAAAAGCACGTCAAAGTGCAAGTAGATAAATAGGTACCGCTCCAGCGGGAAGGTAAACGGCGTTTCCATGCACTGCTCTGGTTTGCCAGAAGTGGCTTAGTCATGCTGGCCACATGACCCAGAAGCTGTACGCCGGCTCCCTTGGCCAATAAAGCGAGATGAGCGCCACAACCCCAGAGTCGGCCACGACTGGACCTAATAGTCCCTTTACCTTTACCTAACTGTAACCTGCCCTGAGACCTTAGGGTAAAGGGTGGGTGATTAATAATAACAGATAATAATAATAATAGTAATTAATACAAATAATAATTAATAGTAGTAGATGTGATCGCACCACCACCAGAACTAATTTTCACTTTCGTAAGCAGCCTGTACGTGGTTCTGGGAAGCAGGTTGAACAATCAAAACTTCTCCTCCTGTAACAGAATCCGACTGCGGAGATGCTGAAACCCAGTCGCAGGGAGGCTGTTAACCTTTCCTGTCTGGAGGAGCGTCACATTTGCTTGTTTTATTTATGTGTCGTGTCAAGCTATTTAGGATTAATCAATCACTTCATTACACTGTCAGGAGCCCGTCGGCGAGAGTTGCTTTATTTGGGAGGCTTCTGGGAAGAGAGCCTCCATATCGCGGGAGACGTTGATCGCCCCCCTCCCCCTCCCCTCTTGTATATTGCATCATCGAAAGGGAACATCTTGTGCTTATCGGGGAGGAGCGTAAAGTTCCTGGGCGAGCAGCTCACCTCTTCATCTTCTTCTCTCTTTAAAGAGTACAGTGGGCGGGGGGGGGGAGTATTTGATCTCCTGCTAAATTTGCCCCCTGACAAAGAAATGACCAGTCCATAATTTTAATGGTAGGTTTACTGTAGCTGTGAGAGACAGAATAACAACAGGAAAACCCCAGAAACCCAGAAGACAAAAGTCAGAGATTGATGTGCATTAGAAGGAGTGAAATAAGTATTTGATCCCTTTGCAAAAGGTGACTTAGTACTTGGTGGCAAAACCCTTGTTGGCAATTACAGAGGTCAGATGTTTCTGGTAGGTGGCCACCAGGTTAGCACACATCTCAGGAGGTATTTTGTCCCACTCCTCTTTGTAGATCCTCTCCAAGTCAGTAAGATTTCGAGGCTGATGTGTAGCTGCTCGAACCTTCATCTCCCTCCACAGATTTTCAGTGGGATTAAGGGCTGGAGACTGGCTAGGCCACTCCAGGACCTTAATGTACTTCTTCTTGAGCCACTCCTTTGTTGCCTTGGCCGTGTGTTTTGGGTCACTGTCATGCTGAAATACCCATCCTCGACCTATTTTCAATGCCCTGGCTGAGGGAGGGAAGGAGGTGCTCACCCAAGATTTGACAATACATGGTCCCGTCCATCGTCCCTTCGATGCGGTGAAGGTGTCCTGTCCCCTTAGCAGAAAAACACCCCCAAGGCATAATATGTCCCCCTCCATGTTTGACGGTGGGGATGGTGTTCTTGGGGTCGTAGGCAGCATTCCTCCTCCCCCAAACATGGCGAGTTGAGTTGATGCCAAAGAGCTCGATTTTGGTCTCATCTGACCACAACACTTTCACCCAGTTCTCTTCTGGGTCATTCAGATGTGCATTGGCAAACTGCAGACAGCTTGAGCAAGGGGACCTTGCAGGCTCTGCAAGATCTCAGTCCTTCACGGCGTAGTGTGTTACCAACTGTTTTCATGGTGACTATGGTTCCAGCTGCCCTGAGATCATTGACAAGTTTCCCCCGTGGAGTTCTAGGCTGCTTCATCACCGTTCTCCTGATCATTGCAACCTTGCATGGAGCCCCAGACCGAGGGCGGTTGGCAGTTATTTTGTGTTCCTTCCAGTGGCGTAGCGTGGGTTCTCAGCACCCGGGGCAAGGCAAGTAATTTGCGCCCCCTAACCCGTGGATTTGCGCCCCCTAACCCTAACCCCCAGATGTTGCGCCCGGTGCGGCCAGCCCCCCCTGCACCCCCTACGCTACGCCACTGGTAGGCGGGCAGAGCCATCAGGTCTTATCTGCGATGCCTGCATTGCGGGGTTGGGCTGGATGACCTTGCGGGGTCCCTTCGCCCTGGGGTCCGCTTCCCATCACCAGATGCGCGAAGGGTCCATTGGCAACAGCACTGGTTGCCTCCTCCCTTCATCTTTTACCTTAAGGCTGGAGACGATTTTCGCCTCTTGGGGGACGGAGGGGTGAATGGCGACCAGCAGCCCCTGGTAAGCGCTGCCCTTCAGCGTCGCGGCGGTGACCCCCCCTCCGAGGAGCTGCAGGAGGGCGAGACCCACGCTCAGCCCCAGCAGCCCCACGGGGCCGGCCCCCGCATCGCTTTTTCTGGCCATCCTTTTCTGGAGGAGCACGTCGGAAGTCCTCAGCGCTTCCCTCGCAAGACAACGACGCGCGGCAGGTTTTGTTGCAGCTGCGCGCAACGATCTGGAGATTGCAAAAACGAGGCGCGTCGTACAGCTGCTCCTCCTGCGAGCAGTGAGTGGAGCGCAGCCGCAGCGGCGGCGGGGGGCGCGCGCGCGCTAGGGCGCAAGGCTGGCGGCAGCGGCGTCGGGGCGCCCGGCCGAGGAAGGAACTTGTCCCTTCCCTCTGGACTCGCGCCCCCCCAGATGTTGCGCCCGGTGCGGCTGGCACCCCTGGCACCCCCCACGCTACGCCACTGGTTCCTTCCATTTGCGAATTATTGCACCAACTGTTGTCACCTTCTCACCAAGCTGCTTGGCAATAGTCTTGTAGCCCAGTCCAGCCTTATGCAGGTCTACAATCTTGTCCCTGACATCCTTGGACAGCTCTTTGGTCTTGGTCCTGGTGGCTACTTCGGAATCTACTGGATTGATTGCTTCTGTTGACAGGTGTCTTTTGTACAGGTACTGTAATGAGCTGGGATTTCAGTTAAGACCTCTCCCATACAGCAGGTGCTTCTAATCTCAGCTCATTGCGTACAGTGAAGATACTAGGTAGCCTGACATCAGGCTGGTTGATAGGGCATCAAATACTTATTTCACTCATTATAATGCACATCAATTTCTGACTTTTGTCTTCTGGGTTTCTGGGGGGTTTTCCTGTTGTTATTTTGTCTCTCACAGCTACAATAAACCTACCATTAAAATGATGGACTGGTCATTTCTTCGACGGAGTGCAAATGGGCAAATTTAGCAGGGGATCAAAGAACTTTCCCCCCTCACTGTATGTGTTTATTCCAGGTGTGAAGAAACCTATGTCCCCCCCAGATGTTGCTAGTACCCCTTTTCTGCCACAAAGACTCGTGGTGTCCTGGCATGGTGGCTGTGATGGAGGAGGTAGTCTCAATGGTACAGAGCCTTGCTCTGCTCCTTCTCAACTCCTTGGGCAGATCATACAGTTGGAAAGGATCCCAGGGGTCATTTAGTACAACCTGTTTTGATGCAGGAATCTCAGCTAAAGCATCCATGGCAGATGGCCTCCCAACCTCTGCTTAAAAACCTCCACAGAAGGAGAGTCCACAACCTCCCAAGGGAGACTTTTCCACTGCCAAACAGCTCTTGCCGTTAGAAAGTTCTTCCTAATGTTTAGTTGGAATCTCCTTTCCTGCAAATTGAAGCATGTCCAACTGCACTCAGCTTCCCTTTACCTCTGTATCACAAAACCCTGGAGGGCATGATCACTTTCCTCCCAAGGTTCCCAGTAGTATCCTCTCTGAGTGAAGGGTCGAATACAAATTTAATAAATTATAGATTCAGGTAGGTAACCGTGTTGGTCTGACACAGTCAAAATAAAAATCAAAAAAATCAAAAATTGTCCAGTAGCACCTTATGGACCAGGCTTCCTCAACCTCGGCCCTCCAGATGTTTTGAGACTACAGTTCCCATCATCCCTGACCACTGGTCCTGCTAGCTAGGGATCATGGGAGTTGTAGGCCAGAAACATCTGGAGGGCCGAGGCTGAGGAAGCCTGTTATAGACCAACCAAGTTTGTTCTGGTGTTTCTGAAGAAGTGTGCATGCACACGAAAGCTTTTACCAGAACAAACTTAGTTGGTCTATAAGGTGCTACTGTACAATTGTTGATTTTTTAAATTTTTTATTAATAAATTATAATACTAATAGGAATGGAGCTGAAAGGTTAGACTACTGCAATGTGTTGCATGTAGGGGCTGCCCTTGAAAACTGTTTGGAAGCTGTTGGCTTTCCAGGATTTAAAATTTAATCCATTAATGGTAAGGCCCAGGAAGTATTAAAGCTCTGTCATGGCTCTGTCTGGGCTTAATATTTACAAAATTTTAAATCATTTTTTATGATCTGGCTGAGTCTACTACGAGTTGCAGCCTGAAACATCTGGAGGACACAATGTTGGAGAAAGGTGACTTAGCTGTGCTGCGTTTGTGAAATGTACGCGGAGCATCAATAACTTAATTTATTATTATTATTACTATTATTATTTTAAATTTTTATACTGCCCTATACCTGGAGGTCATATTATACCGTTCTCCGAAAATGGGTGCTGATTTTGCCAAAAAACCCATTAACACAGCTTTTTTCTTTTTCTTTTCCTGTAGTCCAAGGCTATCCAAGCTCCCTGGTTGGATCTTAAAGGATGGGAGCACTTTTCTAGACAAGGTAATGTACAACTGGGATTGGGCTTTTCAGCGTGCCTGGCTAATTAGCCAGCACCGTTGAGCTTGGACAAACTCTGATTTAACTGGGGAGAAAAGCAAGAGCGTTGCCAAAAGCAATTGCCTTTCCAGGCCAAATCCTTTAAGTCCTGCCCTTTATGATTCTTAAATCCTGTCTTTTACAAAATTATTAATAAAATATTATTATTTCCCAAAAAGAATATTTTTTGCAAAAAGAATACAGTGGTACCTTGGTTCTCAAACTTAATCCGTTCTGGAAGTCCGTTCCAAAACCAAGGTGTGCTTTCCCATAGAAAGTAATGCAAAATGGATTAATCCGTTCCAGACTTTAAAAAGCAACCCCTAAAACAACAATTTAACATGAATTTTACTATCTTACGAGACCATTCCATAAAATGAAAGAAAATAAACATTGTACTGCAGTCACACAATCAATCAGTAGCTGAACTGGGTTCCAAACAGTCACAAAAACAAGAAAAGCCACAAAAACAGAAACAAAAAATAAATAGCAAAAACAGACAGACCTCAACGTAACACCCAAAACGGAAGTGTGGCACTCAAATCGGAAGCGTAACACTCAAAACAGAGCATGTTCGGCTTCTGAAAAAAGTTCGCAAACCAGAATACTTACTTCCAGATTTGCAGTGTTTGGGTTCCAAGTTGTTTGAGTACCAAGGCGTTTGAGAACCAAGGTGTCACTGTACAGTACCTTGAAATGTCTCCTCGCCCCTCATGCTTTCCCCCTGGACTCTGTTGGAGACTTTGGAGGGAATTCCTAAGAAACTAAGAAGTGTCTGCAGGGTCAGGCCCACCTAGTCCAGCACCCTGTTGTCACAGGGAATGCCTTAGAATGACAAATGAACTGACCAGTTCTCCGCACAGCTGGGAGTCTAGGGTCAAAGGTGGGTGCTTTGTCTCTTGTTTTTAAGACTGGAGGAGGCATTGAAATTCACCCAGCCTACCCATAATTCACCTTTTAACATATCTGGATGAGGTTAAGCGCCTCCTGCCATTTGAAGTAATTGCTCATTTGTTAGAACTTGCCAAAAATTGCTAGAATTTCTTAAGAGCTGAAGCCAGGGGGATACACTGTAGAGAAGGTAATGCACTGTTTGGTAAACATGCAACCTTTAACTTTGGGGGGAGCTCCCCCCCCCAAAAAAACCCTTTTCCCCGTGTAGAGAAAACTGTACAGGAGCATAGTGCAAGCATCATTTGATTGCTGAGAGACATCACTGCTTTCGTTGTCTAAGCAGCCATTGCTCCCATCTCATCTCAGACCTATTTGCATGCGCAGCAACCAACTTGTCGGACGGAGCAAAGGGAGAAAGACTAATTTAACAGGCCTGGGAGAATATCAATGTGGATGTCTGGAGGAACGAGCAGGGTGGTTTCCATCTCCAGACCCGACGGAGTGAAAGTACAGAATGTGGGGAAGGAAAGAAGTGCCAAGGGAAAGAGAGGTTTGGTGGAGATTTCCGGGAGAGAACGGGGCCGGCCCTGATTTTCGGCAGACCCTGAGCAAGATCTGCAGCAGATGTCTGATCCTGCCAGGCCTGAGGAGCATGTCAGGATTGGCAGGTGTCCGTCCATTCAGCTACAGCCCTTTGCAATGTCCGGATGTAGCTTGTGAGCTGTTTGGCCATCGCGGCCTATAAGCGCCGGCAGGTGAAGCCCAGAGTGTGGTCCTCTGCTGCCCTCTCTGTCTCCTAGCCTCAGATTTCTTCCTTTTCAGCTGAGGGTCTTCTCTCTTCTCCTCCCCTCCCATTTCCCAGGAGCTGAAAGACTGTGCTGGCCGGGCGTTTGTGGATTCCGTCCCAGAGTTCTGCTTGCCGGAGGTGAGTCTTCGCAGGATCCTGGGTGCCAAACCGTGACCACTCGACTTTTGGTCCCCAGCTGGAACCATCAAGGGATTCTCGAACCCGCTGCTTCCCTCCATTGATTTCAAAGAGGCTTGCAGCAGTCGGAGGAGCCATCCTCCTCGCTTTGGAGAAAACACACGTTTCATGGGAGGCACTTTTTGAAATAATGCCCAATGGATGTTCCGATCCATTTCTCAAGCTACTTACGGCTCCTGTTGCAATTTAAGGGAAAGCGGAACTGCAAACGATGGCTGTTTTTTGAACATTTATTTCGCTGCGGGCCCCTTAAGGGAGAAACAGCAGCTTACTGAGTGTGCAAAATAATAACACTCAGCGCTTTATATAGTGCTTTCCAGAAAGGAGCATTACATATATTATCTCGGGGATTGTCACAAACAGCCCTGTAAGGTGGGCTAAAGTTGTTTTATTTTGTCTGTGCTGCTGAGTTGCCTGGGGCTGAAAGAGAGAACGGCTTTCCCAAAACCTGCTGGTGTTCCAGCTCCTCACCTGGCCAATATACCGTATTTTTCGCTCCATAGGTTGCACCAGACCATAGGGCGCACCTAGTTTTTAGGGGGGGGAGAGAAAAAATATTACCCCCCCCCCAGCCCCAAAGAGCAAAGAAGCCAAGATAGCAAGCGGGATCCATCCCGCTGGCTGTCTTGGCTTCCTCTTTAGCCGCGCACAACCTCTTCAGCTGGGAGAAGATGCACGCGGCTTTGGCAGAAGCCAAGACAGCAAGCGGGATGGATCCCGCTCGCTGTCTTGGCTTCGTTTTTAGCCGCAGAACTCCTGCCGCGCTCAGAAGGCTTGCAGATGGCTGCCTGAAGCCCGGTGAGCGCAGCGTGAGTTGGCGCTGTGCTTCCCAGGCTGCAGGCTGCTATCCACAAGCCTTCGGAGCCCGGCGACAACTCCCTCCCCTCTCGTTCTCCAGGCTTCAGCGAAAGCCTGCATTCGCCCCATAGGACGCACACACATTTCCCCTTCATTTTTGGAGGGGGGAAAGTGCGTCCTATAGAGCGAAAAATACGGTATATATAATTTGGACACTTGGATGCACCTCATTCCTCAGAACGAAATCATTTTGGACCTTTTTTGGTACCGGCCAAGCCTTCTCAACAGGGAAGTGGCTGGCATTCAGACACCTTCCGTTTCCATGAACTGATGGCCGCCTGTGTGGGCTGTTGGCAGTGGGGGTCTCTCTTCCCATCCCCCGTCTCCCCCTCCTTATTCTCTTTGCTTGGACAGTGTAATCTACTATTTGCCTCATTTATCTGTCTCAGAAATTCCAGCAGCTGGTTGAGCACGAGACTCTTAATCTCAGGGCTGTGGGTTCAAATCCCACTTTGGGCAAAAGGTTCCTGCATTGCAGGGGATTGGACTACAGATTCTTACCAGTCCAGGGGGCAGTCTGCCTCCCACTCAGTCTCAGTGTTGCCCTTGCAGGACTCAGCAGAGGCGAGGAAGATGGAGGCGAACCCAGAATCAGCAGGCTCTGCTGCCTCCCGGTGTCTCTAGCGCCACCTACTGTTAATCTCCTTGCAATCCGCCCTACCAGCCCCACTGGGCAGTTGCTCTCTGGAATGCAAAACAGGGTCTTCTGACTCCAAGAGCACTGCACAGTGGCATAAACAGAAACTAAGACCAGCCACCCCCTGCTTGGCATGCAGAAGTCCCCAGATTTCAATCCATGACACCAGCGCTTTAAGATCAAGCAACAGATGTGTTTCTCTGCTTGAGACGCGTGGCTTGTCGCAGCACACTGTCCTGAGCAAATGGGACCAGAGGCTTCCTGAGAACATATGGAGAGCCTGCAGGATCAGGCCAGTGACCCACCCAGACCAGCATCCCATTCTCACAGTGGGCAGCGAGATCAGGACCGGATTGAGGTTTGATGAGGCCCTAAGCTACTGGAGGTAATGGGGCCCTTGATATCTCCAGCTGTCCTTTGTCAACAACGTCACTGTTTTTTGTGTTGAATATATGCTATATGGTAATTTATGGACCTGTTGTTGTTTAGTTGTTTAGTGGTGTCCGCCTCTTCATGACCCCCTGGACCAGAGCACGCCAGGCACTCCTGTCTTCCACTGCCTCCGCAGTTTGGTCAAACTCATGCTGGTAGCTTTGAGAACACTGTCCCACCATCTTGTCCTCCGTCGTCCCCTTCTCCTTGTGCCCTCCATCTTTCCCAACATCAGGGTCTTTTCCAGGGAGTCTTCTCTTCTCACGAGGTGGCCAAAGGATTGGAGCCTCAGCTTCACAATCTGTCCTTCCAGTGAGCACTCAGGGCTGATTTCCTTCGGAATGGAGAGGTTTGATCTTCTTGCAGTCCATGGGACTCTCAAGAGTCTCCTCCAGCACCAGAATTCAAAAGCATCAATTCTTTGGCGATCAGCCTTCTTTATGGTCCAGCTCTCGCTTCCATACATCGCTACTGGGAAAACCATAGCTTTAACTATATGGACCTGTGTTGGCAAGGTGATGTCTCTGCTTTTTCAGATGCTGTCTAGGTTTGTCATTGCTTTTCTCCCAAGAAGCAGGCGTCTTTTAATTTCGTGACCTAATGGAACTAATGGGTATCTAAAGCCATGTGCACATAACAAAACAACCAGTCCATGCAGAATGAACTTCCTGACAGGACGGGAGAAGGACAGAGAGCCCAGGGAATGCAAGTGGGACGTGGCAACAAAAAGTTGCCGTTTGGAGCGGACCTGTTTGCTCTTCCAGTCAGTGAGCCATGCCATGCCCTCCTCTGTGATGCGTTTGGCAGGAGCTTGAGGCTGCCAGGGGGAGCCAGGCAATGTCCCACCCAGCAAGACCCAGGGTGCCTTAAAGGTCCTGGGAAAGCTCCCAGTGTCTTGCTGTAGGCCCCAGAAATATTATTATTTTTTAATAATCTTTTATTAAGTTTTATCAATAGAAAAGTTCAGAAAAATACAAAAACAGAAAAATACAAAATTACAAAATACAGAAACACAAAAAAGAAAAAGAAAAAACACATATAAAAGAAAACAAAACTCCCTCTTTTTTTTATTTCTCATCTTTAGTTAACTTATTTTCCTGACTTCCTCACGCCTCCCTTTTTTGTATCCCTTTTAAAAATTGGTTCAGCAAATTCATATCCAATTTAGCTTATCTATTATCAATCCCATCTTACATTTTACCTTGTTGCTAGAACCCCTTCAGTGCATTTCAACGTCATCAGCATTCAGAAATGTTACAATGTTTCTGTAAATAAATTTTAAATTTCCTCCAATCTTCTTCCACAAGCTCTTCTCCCTGGTCTCGGATTCTGCCAGTCATTTCCGCCATCTCCATATGTAGGCCCCACAAATAACCCAGAGATGCATTTTAAATAAAAGGACACATTCTACTCATGTAAAAACATGCTGATTCCCGGACCGTCTGCAGGCTGGATTTAGAAGACGATTGGGCTGAATCCGGCCCCCGGGCCTTATTTTGCCTTCCCATGGACTAGATGATCCATCGCAGCTCTGCAATTCTATGATTCCATTGCCCAGTCTCTGGGTTGTGGGTCACGACAGATGCTCTTATTTCATTCCACCTCCCACCCAGTTTTCTATTTTCTTTGGACTGAAGGCCTCTCTTCTCCCCCCCCCCCGCCCCACCTCCCCTAAAAAAGCAAAAGAACCATCAGGTCTTAAGTTAGCCGCCGTGGGACTTTTTGAGCCGCCGTTTTTTGAGCAGCCACGTTGACCCATTTCTCGGCTGTTACCTTCGAATCGATGGGAAGATAATTTTTCCACTTGATGACTATTGAATCCCATTAGCTGCTCCATAATAACTGAGTTAGAGGTTTAAGTTTCTGGTAAGTTTTCCAGACCAACATAATCGGGGGTTATAGCCTTACCAGTAAATATTTCCAATTACAGTTCCTGTTACGGGGATGCAAAAAATCATTTTGTCTCCTCCTCTGACCTTGGCTGACCCTACCTACCTATTCCTCTGCCTAGAGAAGAGTCTGGAGAGGACAGGTTTAGTTCCAGCCCCAAATGTGACAATTATAACCTGACCGTTAGAAGTCAAATTTATATTTGAGATTCTAGGCCATCCTTGAGGCCTCAGGCCTTGCCTTTCAGCTGCTTCCCACCTCCCCTTCTAAAAGTTGCCTCCTCTCAGCTTTTCATCTCAGAAATCTTGGCCCCTTGGATAGAACCACAGAATCGTCGAGTTGGAAGGGTCACCTAGCCCAAGCCTTTGAAATGCAGGAATATTTTGCCCAACACGGGACTCGAACCCGCAACCCGGAGAGTAAGGGTCTCACAATCTACTTGCAATGGGCCCCTGGGTGGACCCCAGGGTCAAACAGGCCCAAGAAGGAGGGAAACCACTCAATAGGGCCAAAGGAGCGGAAACGAGAGTGAGACCTAGTCTGAGGAAATCTGGAGAAAAGGGAAAAGTCATGTCAGAAGCAGAGCATTGCTGGGCCCTCACTACACCCTGAGCAGTGTAGTTGTCAGTGTACTGGACTAAGACCTGGGAGACCAGGGTTCGAATCCTAACGCCGGGAAATCCAATGATGCTGAATGTTGGAAGGTTCAGGACAGGTCAAAGGAAGCATTTCTTCACACAATGCCATAGTTAAACTGTGGAACTCCTTGCCACAAGAGGCAGTAATGGCCAGCAACCTGGATGGCTTTAGAAGAGGATTGGACCAATTCATGGAGGAGGAGAGGGCTATCGATGGCCACCAGACTGGATGCCAACACTCTTCCTTCGTAGTTGGAGGCAGCAGCGCTTCTGGGTACCAGTTGCTGCAAACCACAGGAGGGCGAGAGTTGCTCTTGGGTTCGAATCCTCCTTGCGGGTTTTGCACAGGCACCCGGTTGGCCACAGCGGGAGCAGGATGCTGGGCTCAATAGCCTCCTCTTCCATTCTGAGGGAGGGAGAAGACTTTTTTAGGAGGCTGCGTTTCCCAACAGCACCTTACTGTGGCGATCACACAGGGTCCCCGGACATTTAACGGTCTATTGATCCCAGCTCGCTTCCCTGCTGCCACCAACCCATTAAAAGGTAAAGGACCCCTGACCATTAGGTCCAGTCGTGGCCGACTCTGGAGTTGCGGTGCTCATTTCGCTTTATTGCCCAAGGGAGCCGGCGTACAGCTTCCGGGTCATGTGGCCAGCAGGACTAAGCCGCTTCTGGTGAACCAGAGCAGCGCACGGAAACGTTGTTGACCTTCCCACCAGAGCGGTACCTATTTATCTACTTGCACTTTGACGTGCTTTCGAACTGCTAGGTGGGCAGGAGCTGGGACCAAGCAACGGGAGCTCACCCCATCGCGGGGATTCGAACCGCCAACCTTCTGATCGGCAAATCCTAGGCTCCGTGGTTTAACCCACAGCGCATCCCTAAATCTCGGGTAAAACACTGAGTCCAAGCAGTTGTTAAAAGTGAACCAAAAAAAACAAGTTTATTTTACAAACATTAACAAAGTTATGGTTTCTCAGATAATATTCCTGTCGGTATCTTAACTTTAGTTTCTTTACTGGCCTATACTTTCTGACTGATTATCTCAACTCTTTGACTGATTCCTCTTAACAAATTCTCTCCCTCTCTCACACCAGACTAGCCCAACCACAGCCTTCTCTTCTCTGTCTCGTCTAACTCCAGACTGTCTTCTCAACCACCCGAACTCTATCTCTCCCAAAAACCTCTGTGCTTAAACCTTATACACAGTTAATTCTGCCCCTCGGGCTCCCATTGATTAGTCATTTTACAATTAGTTAACCCTTTCCTTATAAACCCAGTATAATGTCACACACTTAGGAGGCCACACTTACGCTCTCTGTTTTCAGATGGAGCTGATTGACCTGTCGACGGTGGACGTCATCCTGATCTCAAACTACCACTGCATGATGGCCTTGCCCTACATTACGGAGCACACCGGGTTCACCGGAACCGTCTACGCCACCGAGCCGACAGTTCAAATTGGCAGGTGAGGGGGGGAAAGCCTCATTTTATCTCCTCGCCTTCGGGGAAGGATGTAGAGGACGACACGGAGAAGAGGAGCGTTGCCTCTCTAATGTTCTTGAGAGGCTTTTAAGACGCGGCTGAGAGCGAGCCAAGGAAGTTCTTCTTCGCGGCTTTAAGTGTGTGCACTGCATGCTTGACTCCGCTCTTCCTGAATGTCATGAGTCAATTCGGGTTCCTCTGTTTGGCAGGCCTTGGCAGAGTGATTAAATGGTGCTAGACGGTGTTGCGCTCCCAGAAAACCTCTGCAGCTGCTTCCGTGGTGGGCAGCACAGTATGGTGTAGTGGTTAAGAGCTGTAGTCTCGTAATCTGGTGAACCGGGTTCGCTTCCCCACTCCTCCATATGCAGCTGCTGGGTGACCCACTTCTCTGAAGTCTCTCAGCCCCGCTCACCTCACAGAGCATTTGTTGTGGGGGAGAAAGGGAAAAGGAGATTGTTAGCCGCTTTGAGACTCCTTTGGGTAGTGATAAAGCGGGATATCAAATCCAAACTCTTCTCCTCTTCTTCTACAAGTGAGACCCGCAACAAAAAAATTGCAGTATGTGAAACCTGCCCACCTCCAAGGTACTCTGGTTTGCATGGAACTACCAAATATTTTGCTCCATAAGACGCACCTAGTTTTTAGAGGAGGAAAACAAGAAAAAAAATATTCTGAATGAAACAGTGGATGTATGATTTTTGTGATTCATTCTGTGTTTTTTCTTAATATTTTATTAAGTTTTATCAATAGAAAAGTTCAGAAAAATACAAAAACAGAAAAATACAAAATTACAAAATACAAAAATACAAACATTAAACACAAAAAAGAAGAAGAAAAAACACATATAAAACAAAACTCCCTCTTTTCTGATTTCTCATCTTTAGTTAACTTATTTTCCTGACTTCCTCACGCCTCCCTTTTTTGTATCCCTTTTAAGAATTGGTTCAGCAAATTCATATCCTATTAGTTTATCTATTATCAATCCCATCTTACATTTTACCTTGTTGCTAGAACCCCTTCAATTCATTTCAATGTCATCAGCATTCAAAAATTTTACAATATTTCTGTAAATAAGTTTTAAATTTCCTCCAATCTTCTTCCACCGACTCTTCTCCCTGGTCTCGGATTCTGCCAGTGATTTTTGTGATTCATTCTGTGGCCACAGACATGATATGTGATTTGACATGGAGTTTGGGGTAGCCCAGTGCAAAAACCCTGAGGATCCATGGGCTTTTACCTCCCCCCTCCCAGGCAGCCTCCTTTATCGCTAGCGTCCCTTATCTCCCCTCCCCTCCCCTCTTTCTAAAAAGGTGCATCTTATGGAGTGAAAAATATGGTAAGTTGTAGTTAAGATAGTCATGTTTATTCATTTCAAAACGTCTACTCTGAGTAGGAATAACATTGGTTGCAGGGATCAGTTAGCATTCTGCAACCACCCTCCGTTGTTTTGGGAATACTTCCCCCACCCTTAAGGGTGTTTCCCCCCCAAATATTTTTTATACCTCTGCCCGTCATGGGGTCCCACCGAGTCAGCTGATGCCTGTCACTTGAGTCTGGACATCTTGGCTACACAAGGGGACCTGCCTCCTCACCTTTGGAAATGGGGAGAGCAGTTCCGGTGTGCCATCAAAACCACCTGTCTTTTGTCCTTGTGGCTGAGATCTGAGCCTTTTCTTGCTGCTGCTGTTGCTGCTGCTGTTGCTGTCAGGAGCTCGACCTACTCTCGAGTAGGACCCTGGCAGAGACACATGCCCAACTGGCATGTTCTCTCCCTCCTTGTCGTTCAAAAGCTTTCTCCTGCCCGAACATCACAGCGACCGATGCCAACAGACACCGGCACACTTAGGGATCCACAGAGTCTTCGCAGTTTGCATAACAGACCTCAGCAACTCAGCATTTTGTCTACTCTACTTTATGGTTGGAGGATGGATGATGGCTAACAGATTGAGGTTGAATCCTGACAAGACAGAAGTATTGTTTTTGGGGTACGGGTCGGGCTGGTGGGGAGGACTCTCTGGTCCTGAATGGGGTAACTGTGCCCCTGAAGGACCAGGTGCGCAGCCTGGGAGTCATTCTGGACTCACAGCTGTCCATGGAGGCACAGGTCAATTCTGTGTCCAGCGCAGCTATTTATCAGCTCCATCTGGTATGCAGGCTGAGACCCTACCTGCCCGCAGACTGTCTCCCCAGAGTGGTGCATGCTCTGGTTATCTCTCGCTTGGAGTACTGCAATGTGCTCTATGTGGGGCTACCTTTGAAGGTGACCCGGAAACTACAACTAATCCAGAATGCGGCAGCTAGACTGGTGACTGGGAGTGGCCGCCGAGACCATATAACAGCAGTCTTGAAAGAGCTACGCTGCCTCCCAGTATGTTTTTGAGCACAATTCAAAGTGTTGGTGCTGACCTTTAAATCCCTAAACGGCCTCTGCCCTGTATACCTGAAGGAGCGTCTCCACCCCCATCGTTATGCCCAGACACTGAGGTCCAGCTCCAAGGGCCTTCTGGCGGTTCCCTCATTGTGAGAAGCCAAGTTACAGGGAACCAGGCAGAGGGCCTTCTCGGTGCTGGCTCCCGCCCTGTGGAACGCCCTCCCACCAGATGTCAAAGAGAAAAATAGCTACCAGACTTTTAGAAGACATCTGAAGGCAGCCCTGTTTAGGGAAGCTTTTAATGTTTAATAGGTTATTGTATTTTAGTGTTTTGTTGGAAGCCGCCCAGAGTGGCTGGGGAAACCCAACCAGATGGGTGGGGTATAAATAATAATAATAATTAATAATAATAATAATAATAATTATTATTATTATTATTATTATTATTATTATTATTATTATTATTATCATTTACATATAAGCACACATGGAGCACTGCAACATGGCTCCCTCTCTCTCTAGCATCTGACTGGAGCAAGAATTCTAACAGTTGCTCCTCTCTGCAGGCTTCTGATGGAGGAGCTGGTCAACTTCATCGAGCGGGTGCCCAAGGCTCAGTCTGCCTCCATGTGGAAGAATAAGGAAGTGCAAAGGTAAGGATGGACACCCCCCCTTCGCAGGGCACCTCCCTTGGGAAGGGGGGGGTGTCCCCGGGGGGCACTCCCCCTATGGTTTGGTTTCCTGCCCTGCTTCTCAGCTGCCCAGTCCTCAGAGCTGCTTGCGTCATTCAGAACAACATTTCCCAAACATTTTGGGGGCCATTTGCCCCATTGGTTCCATAATCTCATCCCCAGTCCCCCTCTAAAGGCAAAGGGACCCCTGACCATTAGGTGCAGTCGTGGCCGACTCTGGGGTTGCGGCGCTCATCTCGCTTTATAGGCCGAGGGAGCCGGCGTACAACTTCCGGGTCATGAGGCCAGCATGACTAAGCCGCTTCTGGCGAACCAGAGCAGCGCACGGAAACGCCGTTTACATTCCCGCCAGAGTGGTACCTATTTATCTACTTGCACTTTGCCGTGCTTTCGAACTGCTAGGTTGGCAGGAGCAGGGACCGAGCAACGGGAGCTCACCCCGTCGCAGGGATTCGAACCGCCGACCTTCTGATCGGCTACCCTATAAAAAGCATTATTATTATTAGTACGAATAATTATTTTACTTTTTATACTGCTCTTCATCTGTAGATCTCGGGGCTGTTCAAAGCATAAAAACACAGTGGTTTGCACGGCCCACTAAGGAAGATAATAGCACAATAAAATTCGAAACAGGGAGGATTCATTGCACATTTATTCAAAATCCAATTGGAACCATTCAGTTTAATTAACTAATTCAGCAGAATTGATGGACTCAGCCCAATGATGCCAGCTTTCCAAAGTTTGGAAGTCAGTTACACCCTCCTGCTGCCCCCTTGCCTCTTAGGATCCCCCCCCCCAGGTAATCCCCACCTCTAGGCGGGGGAGGGGGAGAACCACCAACTTTGGGAACCACTGACTTAGAACAACAAAATCAACAATACCTCAGGGACCACCTCTCTCCATATGAACCTACCCAGACCCTGCAATCATCCCCTGAGGTCCTTCTTCGTTTGCCTGCTCCATATGAGGCCCAGAGGGTAGCAACATGAGAACGGGGCCTTTTCTGCAGTGGCTCCCCATCTGTGGGGTGCTCGCCCCAGGGAGGCTCGCCTGGCACCTTCATTATACACCTTTAGGTGCCAGGTGAAAACATTCCTCTTCAGCCAGGTTGACATTTTGCTGTGTTTTTAAATATTTTGTTGGGAGCCGCCTGGAGTGGCTGTTGCAACTCAGTCGTATGGACGGCACATGAATAGCAACATTATTATTATTAATAATATTTGGCTGGTTGACATCCGATGCCCTCTTAAATGTGCTGTGGAATCATAGAATCATAGAATCATAGAATCATAGAGTTGGAAGAGACCACAAGGGCCATCGAGTCCAACCCCCTGCCAAGCAGGAAACACCATCAGAGCATTCCTGACATATGGTTGTCAAGCCTCTGCTTAAAGACCTCCAAAGAAGGAGACTCCACCACACTCCTTGGCAGCAAATTCCACTGTCAAACAGCTCTTACTGTCAGGAAGTTCTTCCTAATGTTTAGGTGGAATCTTCTTTCTTGTAGATCCATTGCTCCGTGTCTGCTTCTCTGGAGCAGCAGGAAACAACCTTTCTCCCTCCTCTATATGACATCCTTTTATATATTTGAACATGGCTATCATCTCACCCCTTAACCTCCTCTTCTCCAGGCTAAACATGCCCAGCTCCCTTAGCCGTTCCTCATAAGGCATCGTTTCCAGGCCTTTGACCATTTTGGTTGCCCTCCTCTGGACACGTTCCAGTTTGTCAGTGTCCTTCTTGAACTGTGGTGCCCAGAACTGGACACAGTACTCCAGGTGAGGTCTGACCAGAGCAGAATACAGTGGCACTATTACTTCCCTTGATCTAGATGCTATACTCCTATTGATGCAGCCCAGAATTGCATTGGCTTTTTTAGCTGCCGCGGCACACTGTTGGCTCATGTCAAGTTTGTGGTCAACCAAGACTCCTAGATCCTTTTCACATGTACTGCTCTCAAGCCAGGTGTCACCCATCTTGTATTTGTGCCTCTCATTTTTTTTGCCCAAGTGCAATACTTTACATTTCTCCCTGTTAAAATTCATCTTGTTTGTTTTGGCCCAGTTCTCTAATCTGTCAAGGTCGTTTTGAAGTGTGATCCTGTCCTCTGGGGTGTTAGCCACCCCTCCCAATTTGGTGTCATCTGCAAATTTGATCAGGATGCCCTTGAGTCCATCATCCAAGTCGTTGATAAAGATGTTGAATAAGACCGGGCCCAAGTGGGTGGGGATTGCTGGGTTGCTTTTGTTCTTATTTTTATTACGTATTTTGTGTGTGGCTTAGGGCCCTTGTATTTACAGGACTGCCTCTCCTGGTCTGCCCTGCAGAGGACCTTAAGGTCCATGAATAACCATAGTTTAGAGGTCCCGGGCCCTAAGGAAGTCAGTCTATCCTCCACCAGGGCAAGGGCCTTCTCAGTGAAGGCTCCCACCTGGTGGAATGCTCTGTCCCATGAGACCAGGGCCCTTCAGGATTTAACCTCCTTCCACCGGGCCTGTAAGACAGAGCTATTACGCCTGGCCTTTAATCTGAACTCAGCCTGATATTTTATTTCCCTTCTCTTCCCTCCCCCTCCCCTTTTATGAAGATCACTCGCTCTGAGACCCCACAGCTAATTCTCCCCTGGCCTCCTCGCTGGCCCAAGTAGGACCAATTCAGCCAGCTGGCCCTGGTGACCATCTAATGCTTATTGGATGGCTTTCCCCCAAATTGATTTTTGAACTTTGAATTTTATTATTATTCATGCTTTTATACTGTAGTTTATGCTGCTTCTATGTTGTATTACAATTAAGTGTACTAAATTTGTTGTTAGCCACCCTGAGCCCGGTTTTTGAACCGGGAAGGGCAGGGTATAAATAAAAATGTATTATTATTATAATTATTATATCATTTTCTGTTGTGAACCGCCCAGAGATCTACTGCTATAGGGCGGCATGCGGATTAAATAAAAAAAAAAACCCAATAATACAATAATGGGAAAAATATCACAACCAAACAGCAGAGTGGACAAAAGCCCAAGCTTTTGAATACTGATGAACAGATAGCTCTTAGAGGCCTGGGAGGAGCATAATGGGACTCTCCCCAGCGCATGGCGCATGGCACCAGTGCCTTTGAAACAGAGCATGGCCAGTGAATCAGTGAATCCATGGAGGTTTTGAGCATCTGCGCTTGGCGCTGTCAGGTCGGGTCCTCGACGTCAGCCCCGAGTCGGGTTGGCTGTGCCCCAAACCAACCCTCTTTCCTAGGGTTGGTGAGACAGCGGCTTTTGAAAACAGGGGGCACCCCCAAGTGAGCGCAATGTTAAGCATTATTTTGAGTCACCCGTGAGCCTCGTTTTCACTGCAGCCTGGAGCGTTCCTTGTGTTTATATCACTTTGCAGCTCAGACACTTCCAGCCCCGATTGGGTTGTGTGCAACTGAGCCGCTCCCTTTCTTGTAGGAAACGCCGGCGCCTTTTAAACAGAAAGCTCTGCAAGGAATATACTTAGTGCATCAGGGCAGCTGATGGTTTTTACCCCATTACTGTCTGCAATCTAATGGCTGGCAACTCTGAACCCACTGAGTTGTGGCACTGGGGTGGCTGACATTGTATTTCCCCTTTCATTCCTCCACCTCAAACAGCGGCACCTTCTGGATGAGTGCCATGGAGTTGGGGTGCTTTTGCGGGGAGGACGGCAGAGGGGGTGCCTTCCCTTTATCAATGTTTCTAAGCATGGTTCTATGCAGGGGTCAGCAAACGTTCTCAGCAGGGAGCCGGTCCTCTGTCCCTCAGACCTTCTGGGGGGCCGGATTATATTTGAGGGGGGATATGAACAAATTCCTATGCCCCACAAATAACCCAGAGACGCATTTTAAATAAAAGGACACATTCTACTCATGTAAAAACACCAGGCAGGCCCCACAAATAACCCAGAGAAGCATTTTAAATAAAAGGACACATTCTATTCATGTAAAAACACGCTGATTCCTGAACCGTTCGCGGGCCAGATTTAGAAGGCGATTGGGCCAGATCCGGCCCCCGGGTCTTAGTTTGCCTACCCACGGTTTTATGGAGATCTCTCTTATTTTAATGAAAGTGTGTCTTAGAAATTTGCAATAACTTGTAGAAAACAGGCTGGGTGTTGCGTTTCCTATGGCATTCCATCCAAAGAGGGCACGTTATTTTATTTTTACATTTATATGCCACCTTCTCCTCCAAGGAGCTCAAGGTATGATTCTCCCCCTCCCTGATTTAACCTCGCACAACAACCCTGTGAGGTAGGATAGACTGAGAGGCAGTGAGTGGCCCAAGGTCACCCAGTGAACTTTGTGGCTGAGCGAGGATTTGAACCCAGGTCTCTCCCAGGTCCAATTTGACACTCTACCCCCCCCCCCCGGCTCTCTTCTGTTGGCATCTGTAGAAATTACATGTTTTGTGCGCTAGGTGAACATGGAGACATTGGCAGGAGCAATCCTCAACACTTCCTTCAGTCTCCTAAAAATTATGGAGGGGGAGGTCAGGGGCCCAACCGATTCCCCAGTAAATCAGCTCCTTTCAAACAAATGGATCGACAGAAGTTGACCGGTTTTCACAAATCATCGGAAATGGGTTGGAATGAGCTTTTGATTTAGCATCTGTTTAATATACAAAGTAAGAACCCAATTCTTCTTCCCCTCACTGGCAGCTCTCACTGCCTTCCTGCCTGGGCTCCTCGTACTGTAAGAGATTTATGGCAAAAGAGACGGCCATCCTTTTTATGTGCATTGACACTGCCATTCTCGGATCTCGCTCTCCAGCTTCCTTTGCGGAGAAAGGGGGGAAGTCTGCAACAATGGCGGCTTTTCCAAGGAATAAAAGGTTTTAATACTTGTGTCAAAGTTTCTGTTTAAAAAGCCAGTTTCCTCCCCTTCCTTTTTCCTTCTGAGTACTTACTCGCACGGCACACAATCTGCTCATGTTTTCTGAATCTTCCGGCACATTTTTGGCATTGGCAGTGGATATGCATATTGCAACTTGATTTCTCTTCATTAAACTACGGAACTCCCTCCCGCAGGGAAGGAGTTGTGATTTCTAAAACTTTTGAGTTTCTCAAAAATAAGGCATGCCAGACCAATCTGATTTCTTTCTTTCTTTTTTGATGGAATTACAAACTTGGTGGATCAAGGGAATGCTGTGGACATAGTGTATCTTGATTTCAGTAAGGCTTTTGACAAAGTCCCTCATGATATTCTCACGAGGAAGCTGATAAAATGTGGGTTGAACGAGGTGACTGTTAGGTGGATTTGTAGCTGGTTGACTGACCAAACCGAAAGAGTACTTGTTATGTACTGAGTTGAATAGGATCCAAAATGCAGCAGTCTTATTGGTCCTAGAACAATGCAGCAGTATGATTGGTCTGCAGGAGCCACCCAATCCAGCTCCAGATGGAAGTGAATCCACAACCTGATTGGCTTACGGGAGAATTCCAGAATTAGCCAATAACGTGCAGCCCATTGTGTAAATAATGTATATAAAGCAGATACTGTGGGGAAACAATTCATTCCTCCTCACCACTATGAGCTGAATAAAGAGCATGAAATCCACTCTAGACTCTGAGTATATTTCAGTACTCATTAATGGTTCCTCGTAACAAGTGGGGTGTCGCAGGGTTCTGTCCTGGGCCCATTGTTGTTCAACGTCTTTATAAATGACTTTAATAAAGGAATTGAGGGGATACTCATCCAATTTGCAGATGACACCAAACTAGGAGGGGTAGCTGATGCCACAGAGGACAGAATTAGAATTCAAAATGACCGTAACAAATTGGAGAACTGGGCACAAGCAAAGAAAATGAATTTCAATAGGGACAAACGTCAGGCTCTGCACTTAGCTGAACAAAATAACACAACACGATGGCCAATAACAATGGCACTAAACACTATTTACAGTGGTACCTCAGGTTACAGATGCTTCAGGTTACAGACTCGGCTACCCCAGAAATAGTACCTTGGGTTAAGAACTTTGTTTCAGGGTGAGAACAGAAATCGTGCTCCAGCGGTAGCGGGAGGCCCCATTAGCTAAAGTGGTGCTTCAGGTGAAGAACAGTTTCAGGTTAAGAACGGACCTCCAGAACGAATTAAGTTCTTAATCCGAGGTACCACTGTATAAAGGGTAAAGGGGACCCCTGACCATTAGGTCCAGTCATGGCCAACTCTGGGTTTGCCGCGCTCATCTCACTTTACTGGCCGAGGGAGCCGGCATACAGCTTCCAGGTCATGTGGCCAACATGACTAAGCCCCTTCTGGCGAACCAGAGCAGCACATGGAAATGCTATTTACCTTCCCACCGGAGCGGTACCTATTTATCTACTTGCACTTTGACGTGCTTTCGAACTGCTAGGTTGGCAGGAGCAGGGACCAAGCAACGGGAGCTCACCCCATCGCGGGGATTTGAACTACCGACCTTATGATCGGCAAGTCCTAGGCTCTGTGGTTTAACCTACAGCGCTACCCGCGTCCCTTGTACTACTGTATAGACTAATACAAATGATCAGAAATTGCAACCAAAGTCTCTAAATCTTCTTCACCAGTCGCGGTAGAACAATTCAAAAGTTCGACATATACATAGTCTGTCACCAAATGTCGCCGGAACAGAGTTAGGCTCTGCACTTAGGCAGGAAGAACCAGATGCACAAATATAGGATGGGGAACACCTGGCTTACTGGCAGTACATGTGACAAGGATCTAGGGGTCTTGGTGGACCTAAGTGTGCCCAGAGTCTTGGCGCATCGCTGAGCCTGATCCAGTCTTTCTCTGTCTCCAGGCTGCTTCCCACCCCTCTGAAAGACGCGGTCGAAGTCGCCATGTGGAGAAGGTGCTACAATATGCAGGAAGTGAACTCAGCGCTCAGTAAGATCCAGCTGGTGGGGTATTCCCAGAAAATAGTGAGTATCCGTGGTCACGTCCTGCTTTTCGTGGGATGGGGGAGGCGTGGTAAGGTGGTCACCTGTCCTGTGACCTGATGGCAAAGGGCAGGTAACAGATCTGAAAATATGCGTAAAAAGTCAGAGGAGCTTTAAATCAGAAAATAAATGGAGAATGGAAACTATTTAAGGAATATATAAGATTATATTGTACAAACAATACCATCCTAGCAGAACTGGAATGATACCTGTAAACAAAAATGAGTGAAACAAATACTTTAGCGGAATACATGAAAAAGGAAATAATGTAAAGCTGTGCGATAAAATTGTGATTATATAAACAGTATAATAAGGATGATTGGAAGTTTTATGCAAAAAATTTTTATTTGAGGGATATGATTCTGTATAAATTTTTGGTTCTTTTTCTTTTCTTTTTTTATCTTTTTATCTTCTTTTTTCTTATTCTTATGTCTGGAATTTTTTCGCCCTTATTCAATACCTTTATACTTACCTTTGTTGTAAATGATCATTCGTGCCTGTATTTTAAACCAATAAAGATTTACCATGAAAAAGAAAAGGAAAGAAAATATGCATAAAATAAAATCATATGCCGGGAAATACTTTCTGGAATTCTTCCTTGTGTTGTTTTTCTTCTCTCCAACAGGAGCTTTTTGGTGCAGTCCAGGTCTCCCCTCTCAGTTCCGGTTATGCGCTTGGCAGCTCCAACTGGATCATCCAGTCGCATTACGAGAAGGTTTCCTACGTCTCGGGATCCTCACTCCTCACGACACACCCACAGGTACAATACCCTCCCAGTACTCTGAGGTTTCGCCTTCCTTAAGGTGTGACATTCTCCTTCCTCAATACAGTTAATCTACAGTGCATGCGCGACTCCACAGCTCCTCCATCTCGTGCAACTTACATCAGGGGTCAGCAAACTTTTTCAGCAGGGGGCCGGTCCACTGTCCCTCAGACCTTGTGGAGGGGCCGGACCATAGCTGTCAACTTTCCCATTTTTTAAAGGGAAATTCCCTTATTCCGAATAGGATTCCTCGCAAGAAAAGGGAAAAGTTGACAGCTATGGGCCGGACTATATTGGGGGGGGGGGGATGAATGAATTCCTATGCCCCACAAACAACCCAGAGATGCATTTTATATAAAAGCACACATTCTACTCATGTAAAAGCATGCTGATTCCTGGACCATCCGCGGTCCAGATTTAGAAGGCGATTGGGCCAGATCCAGCACCCAGGCCTTAGTTTGCCTACCCATAACCTACATCATAGGAGCCTACACAACACAAAACACTGTTGCTGTATGTAGGTTTTATTTTTATTTTTTTATCTTACATTTTGGAAATGTACATCCAGGTTTTTTCCTTTAATTTTTTTTGGGGGTCCCCAAGAGAGTAAGGACCAAGAGAGTAAGCTATAACTTGTTTAGCTTATATGTAAATCCGGCACCGGCCGTCTGCTACGAGCTGAGGCAGACGCAGCACTTTGCAAAGCAGGCATCACATTCCCTCTCCCTCTTCAAGAAAGCAGCACACGTTGTCTTTCCCACATCCATCAGGAGCTCCTGCAGCAGAAGAGGCAGGGGCAAGAAACTCCTAGAGTCGGAGAGTTGTACAGCTGGAGGGAACCCATAAGGTCATCCAGTCCAACCCCTTTGTTGTTGTTTAGTCGTTTAGTCGTTTCCGACTCTTCGTGACCCCATGGAGCAGAGCACGCCAGGCCCTCCTGTCTTCCACTGCCTCCCGCAGTTTGGTCAAACTCATGCTGGTAGCTTTGAGAACACTGTCCCACCATCTCGTCCTCTGTCGTCCCCTTCTCCTTGTGCCCTCCATCTTTCCCAACATCAGGGTCTTTTCCAGGGAGTCTTCTCTTCTCATGAAGTGGCCAAGGTATTGTAGCCTCAGCTTCAGGATCTGTCCTTCCAGTGAGCACTCAGGGCTGATTTCCTTCAGAATGGATCGGTTTGATCTTCTTGCAGTCCATGGGACTCTCAAGAGTCTCCTCCAGCACCATAATTCAAAAGCATCAATTCTTGCGATCAGCCTTCTTTATGGTCCAGCTCTCACTTCCATCCATCACTACTGGGAAAACCATGGCTTTAACTATACAGGCCTTTGTTGGCAAGGTGATGTCTCTGCTTTTTAAGATGCTGTCTAGGTTTGTCATTGCTTTTCTCCCAAGAAGCAGGTGTCTTTTAATTTCGTGACTGCTGTCACCATCTTCAGTGATCATGGAGCCCAAGAAAGTAAAGTCTCTCACTGCCTCCATTTCTTCCCCTTCTATTTGCCAGGAGGTGATGGGACCAGTGGCCGTGATCTTAGTCCAACCCCTTACAATGCAGGAATCACAGGCCTGCTCTGTGAGGGAAATTCTGCTTTAGTTCCTGGGATCCAGCCTTGTATCATTATAATGGTTTGTTTTTTTTTATAGAAATTTTTATTGGTTTTTCACCTTTTATAGAGACAAATACACACAAAAAAAGACAAAAGACAAAAACATGTATAATTTCAGAAAATCCTACTTTCCTAACCTTGTTCCCTGACTTCCCCCCACCCCCCTTCATGCATCCCCATTCCCAAAATTGTGTCAGCAAATTGGTATTTCTCTTCTTAATCATCTTAAAATTACCTCTTTTATAAAGAAAAGTAAATTTTTTCTAAGTTGGACTCAAGTTCTCTTCCATTGATTTCCCAATTTGTCTTAAATAAAAGTCATATTAACTAAACCCAAAGGTCTTGAGTGTTTTTACAATTCTATTCTTCCCTCCCTCCCATCCCCGGTTTTCGTCCCTTCCCAATACATATCCAAAATATCAGTTCTTAGCCTGGGTTCCTCACGTCCAAGGCTTTCAAGTCTCTTTCAGTCCCTCTCCGCCGGTCTTGTTGGTAATCCTTTATGTCGGTCGTCAAATCTCGAAAAAGTTCTGTCACCATCCAACCATATTCTCTTCCCACAAGAACATTTGGAAACAGCTGCTGGAAGATTTCCACAAAATCTGCATCTTCAGAGTCAAAGTCAAAGTGGAGGCCCCCATCATATTTCTTTATTTTAAATTCCTGTATTGCATAAACTCCCGGGGCCTCCTCCTTCATCTTTTGCATCTTTCGCAGATTTGTGTTAGATGTAATCCAAAAGTCTCCTTGTTTATATTCCACAGATGTCAGCTCCTGGTTGGTACTTTCCAACTTTACTTTCTCTTTTTCTTGTTTAGTCTCTTCCACTTCTTTAGATATCATTTCCAATTCAGCTGTGGAATCTTTCTCATCCAGGTCCTCAATACATTCAGCAGAGCTGCTTGTTCCAGAAGTCAAGGTCATAAGTTGTTTATTCATAGCCAGACTCTGCTCTTGTAAGACTCCCACCAGATGAAACATTCTTTCGATTTCCACTAGTAACTTTCCGTCCACAGCCATTGTAATTTCACAGAATACCCCCTAGAGGGAATCTGGTTACTTGGTAATCTTTCTCCAACAATCCTCCAACTTATTGTTGTTACTTTGTTTCCAACAATTTTAACTCAAATTGCAACTCATTTTAATCCAGAGGGAACTTAAATAGCAATTTTTCCACTTAAACTGTCCGTTTGACAGCTTTGACAGCTGTCAAACTCCGCACCTCTTTCACAAGCTCAAAAGCAGGACGCTCCCGGGCCCGGAAGGGGGGGGGGGTTGTTTACAACTGAAAGAAAACTTCCAACACTCCACTCTCCAGCTCAAAATTTCTTTTTGCCAAATCTTGGAAGTTAATGTCTTTTACTCACCCCACAAAGGGTAGGCACTCCAGCTTAGTTCTTATATCGTTGCTTTAGATCGTCTGCAAGAAGGGGGGGTGCGGACTTCCTTTTAGCACTCCCCCTGGTCGTCTCAAATTCACAGGATAATATTCATAAAGTCCAATTCCGTTTTACTCACGGGTTATTCTTTTCAGTCCGAATTTCAAGGAAGGGAATCAGCGCTCTCCAGTCATGGCTCGCGGCTTCGCTCAACCGAGGTAGCGATCGACTCTCAGCACCACGCCACCCTCCGTATCCTCTCCGCAGCCTTTAAAAAGGCTCTTCGTGAATCGGAGGGGGCGCTTAAGGTGCCCACCGAGTCTTCAGTCCGCAGGCTTCAGCGCCTGCAGTTTTTGAGGGTCCCCGCGTCGCCAGCACGGCAAGACCCGTCCTCAGTTGAGCCGATTCCCTCCGCAGCTCGGAGGGAATCCGCCATTTCCAGATCGCGCCAACCCGGAAGTCCTGTATCATTATAATGTTACTGAATCATAGAAATGTGGAATTGTAGAGTTGTAGGGGACCCCAGAGTCATCTAGTCTAACCCCCAGCCATGCAGGAATCACAGCTAAAGCATCCCTGAAGAAGAAGAAGAAGAGTTTGGATTTTATATCCCGCTTTATCACTACCCGAAGGAGTCTCAAAGCAGCTAACATTCTCCTTTCCCTTCCTCCCCCACAACAAACACTCTGTGAGGTGAGTGGGGCTGAGAGACTTCAGAGAAGCATGACTAGCCCAAGGTCACCCAGCAGCTGCATGTGGAGGAGCGGGGAAGCGAACCCGGTTCACCAGATTACGAGTCCACCGCTCTTAACCACTACACCACACTGGCTCTCAAGTGAGACATGGCCTTCCAACTTCTGCAAGGAAGGAGAGTCCACTAGCTTCTCAAGGAGTCCTTTTAAAACCTTTTAATGTAATCCTTTTGATGTAACCTGAGCCCATTGCAAAATGTCAAAAAAGAGAGTATGGGTCCTGCTTTTTCATTAAGAAAAACAACCTGTTGCATATTAATAACAGGCCAGATATTAATAATGCAATTGCCTTCCCAGTTTAAGGCTCCTATGAAAGCCCCACAGATTCTCTGCACCCGCTTCCCTTCTCTCCCCCTTTTTTATTTATTATTCAAACGCCACATATTTCAACTCCGCAATATCTGAAGGCAGCTTCCAGGCTACATCTATATCGCCCCTTGAATTATCTTTTTTCTCGAAGGGATGATGGCTTAACTGGCTGCCAACTCGTCCACCCCGCTTGTCTAAGGGCAAACTCTTCAAAGTGCTATAGATGTAATTTCCAGTAAATTAATTCTCACAAGATCCATAATTTCCCTCCACGCCCCCCCCCCTAGAAAGACAGCTACATCTTTGGAGGGCTGATGGATTCGGCAGGCAGAACTCTGAGCTACAATCCCCACCAGCGGCAGACTAAGGAAAGGAGTCGTGCCCAGTTTTTGCCCTTGGGTTTATTTCTTTTAGGGCAAAAGGTGTGATTTGGCAGAGCGGTTGGGGCATCCAAACCGATTCTGCCTCTTCTCTTTTTCATAGAGTGTTCTCCACCTGCTTGCATCTGTACCAGCAATGGGGGGGTAGGTTTTGCCTTTCTAGAGCTGGCCAGTGTCTATAAGAGAGACAGCAGTTGAACAGTGGTTAGAGTCCCGGACTAGGACCCGGGAGACCAGGGTTCGAATTCCCCGCTTGGCTACAAATCTCGCTGGCTGACCTTAGGGACAGTTGTGCTGGCCCTTAGCCTAACCTACCTCACAGGGAATTACCGTAAATGAGGGAGCAAGCCACTTTGAACTCCGTGGAGGAAAAAAGTTGGGATAGAAATGCAAAAACAGAGTCTAGTCTCCACCCAGACAAGGAAAAGGCAATATCAGAGTCGAAGGACGCAATCCAGATGTCTCCATCACCGCAAATATGTCTGGTTCTTGTTTTGAAAAGCCTTCTAGGCTCAAGTTTCCACGTTCTGCTGCGGGAAGAAGCCTAGCGCAAGGGGATTCTTCAGCTGCGGTTCCTGTGTCACGAGGTTGGACTAGATGACCATGGGGATGCCCTTCCAACCCTACAACTCTTGTGTTTCTAAGGAAGACTAGAGAACCAGTGTAGCTGGGAGTGGAGAGAGAGAGAGAGAGAGACCTCTGAGCGAGCTTTCAAAAAAAAAACCCAACACAGACAAATGAAATGCCTGTCATCCGAAAATGCCAATAAGACAGTAAAAGTAATATTGAACCTGCCCGTGGAAAATATATGTAATGATTATGCCGGTATTCAATAGTCATAATTTCATCTTCCGTTTGAGTCGAGAGGGGCTGGCATTGATTCACTGGGGCTGCTGCACAGAGGATAACTTTGAAAGACTTTGGGCCAAACTTCTGATCGGCTTTCCCTTCAACCTCCCTGCAGCTGTCAAAGTCAGGCTTTCTTTCCTGAGCCAAGAGTCTTTATTTTTCTGCCCCTGTGCTGTTGAGTGGCTGTGGTATTATTTTTGCGTTTTTATACTGTAAACCACCCTGTGAGGTTCAGATGAAGGGCAGTAATTATTATTATTATTATTATTATTATTATTATTATTATTATTATTAGTTTTTAATTATTTATACCCCGGCCTTCCCGGTTCAGAAAACCGGACTCAGGGCGGCTAACAACAAATTTAAAACACTTAATTGATGCAACCAAAAAACAGCATAAAATACAGTATAAAACGTGAATAACAATAAATTCAGAATTCAAAAATCAATTTGGGTGGGATATCCATCCAATAAACATTAGATGATCACCAGGGCTAGCTGGCTAAATTAGTCCTGTTTGGGCTAGCGAGGAGACCACGGGAGAATCAGCTGTGGGGTCCCAGAGCGGGTAATCTTCATAAAATGGGGAGGAAAGGAAGGGGAATAAAATATATTTTATTATAGAGGTAACAGGGGTTTTTGTGCCAAAATTAAACAAACGGGCTGTGCCTATGAGCATGCAGTTGATTATGTTTCTGGAGCAGATTTAGCACAAGAGACGGTCTTTTTCAATGTAGCCCCCCAGATATGGAGCACTCTCCGCAGTGAAGACCCGCCTTACACCTGGCCAAGACTTTCCCCTTTCCCCCAGGCGTTTGGTGAACTGTGATGGCTGAGACTCATAGAACTGTAGAGTTGGAAGGGGTCCCAGGGTCATCTAGCCCAACCCACTGCTGGCAGGCTTGTCAAGGCCTGTTGTTTAGTCGTTTAGTCGTGTCCGACTCTTCGTGACCCCATGGACCAGAGCACGCCAGGCACTTCTGTCCTCCACTGCCTCCCGCAGTTTGATCAAACTCATGCTGGTAGCTTCAAGAACACCATCCAACCATCTCATTCTCTGTCGTCCCCTTCTCCTTGTGCCCTCCATCTTTCCCAACATCAGGGTCTTTTCCAGGGAGTCTTCTGTTCTCATGAGGTGGCCAAAGTATTGGAGCCTCAGCTTCAGGATCTGTCCTTCCAGTGAGCACTCAGGGCTGATTTCCTTCAGAATGGATACGTTTGATCTTCTTGCAGTCCATGGGACTCTCAAGAGTCTCCTCCAGCACCATAATTCAAAAGCATCAATTCTTCGGCGATCAGCCTTCTTTATGGTCCAGCTCTCACTTCCACACATCACTACTGGGAAAACCATGGCTTTTACTATACGGACCTTTGTTGGCAAGGTGATGTCTCTGCTTTTTAAGATGTTGTCTAGGTTTGCCATCGCCTTTCTCCCAAGGATCAGGCGTCTTTTAATTTTGTGACTGCTGTCACCATCTGCACTGATCATGGAGCCCAAGAAGGTAAAATCTCTCACTGCCTCCATTTCTTCCCCTTCTATTTGCCAGGAGGTGATGGGCCCAGTGGCCATGATCTTCGTTTTTTTGATGTTGAGCTTCAGACCATATTTTGCGCTCTCCTCTTTCACCCTCATTAAAAGGTTCTTTAATTCCTCTTCACTTTCTGCCATCAAGGTTGTGTCATCTGCATATCTGATGTTGTTGATATTTCTTCCGGCAATCTTAATTCCAGCTTGGGATTCATCCAGCCCAGCCTTTCGCATGATGCATTCTGCATATAAGTTAAATAAGCAGGGAGACAATATACAGCCTTGCCGTACTCCTTTCCCAATTTGTCAAGGCCTATGTGCTAATAATAATAATAATAATTAATAATAATAATAATTTATTATTGCCGTACTCCTTTCCCAATTTGTCAAGGCCTATGTGCTAATAATAATAATAATAATTATTAATAATAATAATTTATATCCCGCCCTCCCCAGCCAATGCCGGGCTCAGAGCGGCTAACAACAGTAAAAATAACACAATTTACATAAAATCACAATCATAGAATCATAGAGTTGGAATAGACCACAAGGGCCATCGAGTCCAACCCCCTGCCAAGCAGGAAACACCATCAGAGCACTCCTGACATATGGTTGTCAAGCCTCTGCTTAAAGACCTCCAAAGAAGGAGACTCCACCACACTCCTTGGCAGCAAATTCCACTGTCAAACAGCTCTTACTGTCAGGAAGTTCTTCCTCATGTTTAGGTGGAATCTTCTTTCTTGTAGTTGGGATCCATTGCTCCGTGTCCGCTTCTCTGGAGCAGCAGAAAACAACCTTTCTCCCTCCTCTATGTGACATCCTTTTATATATTTGAACATGGCTATCATATCACCCCTTAACCTCCTCTTCTCCAGGCTAAACATGCCCAGCTCCCTTAGCCGTTCCTCATAAGGCATCGTTTCCAGGCCTTTGACCATTTTGGTTGCCCTCCTCTGGACACGTTCCAGTTTGTCAGTGTCCTTCTTGAACTGTGGTGCCCAGAACTGGACCCAGTACTCCAGGTGAGGTCTGACCAGAGCAGAATACAGTGGTACTTCCCTTGATCTAGATGCTATACTCCTATTGATGCAGCCTAGAATTGCATTGGCTTTTTTAGCTGCCGCGTCACACTGTTGGCTCATGTCAAGTTTGTGGTCAACCAAGACTCCTAGATCCTTTTCACATGTACTGCTCTCAAGCCAGGTGTCACCCATCTTGTATTTGTGCCTCTCGTTTTTTTTGCCCAAGTGCAATACTTTACATTACTCCCTGTTAAAGTTCATCTTGTTTGTTTTGGCCCAGTTCTCTAATCTGTCAAGGTCGTTTTGAAGTGTGATCCTGTCCTCTGGGGTGTTAGCCACCCCTCCCAGTTTGGTGTCATCTGCAAATTTGATCCGGATGCCTTGATCCAGGATGTATTAATTAATACAGGATGTATTTATTGAAATACATTCTAAAATCAATTCATTCTAAAATCAAATCAAAATCAAATGAATGGCAACCATTGGGCTAAAGTGCTATGAGGATTACAGAAGGAGAGGGTCAGACTGTGCCTTGGCCAAAGGCCTGGTGGAACAGCTCCGTCTTCAACACACAGGGAACCAGGCAGAGGGCCTTCTTGGTGGTGGCACCCACCCTGTGGAACGCCCTCCCATCAGATGTCAAGGAGATAAACAACTATCTGACTTTTAGAAGACATCTGAATGCAGCCTGTTTAGGGAAGTTTTTAATGTTTGACATTTTATTGTGTTTTTAATATTCTGTTGGGAGTCATCCAGAGTGGCTGGGGAAACCCAGCCAGATGGGCGGGGTGAAAATAATAAATTATTGTTATATTAGTATTATAGAATGGGAGACTGGTATTGCACTTCTCTAGTCCCATTAAGGAGGGATGCAGGTGGTGCTGTGGGTTAAACCACAGAGCCTAGGACTTGCTGATTAGAAGGTCGGCGGTTCGAATCCCTGCAACGGGGTGAGCTCCCATCGCTCGGTCCCTGCTCCTGCCAACCTAGCAGTTCAAAAGCACGTCAAAGTGCAAGTAGATAAATAGGTACCGCTCCAGCGGGAAGGTAAACGGCATTTCCCTTTGCTGCTCTGGTTTGCCAGAAGCGGCTTAGTCATGCTGGCCACATGACCCGGAAGCTGTACGTCGGCTCCCTCGGCCAGTAAAGCGAGATGAGCGCCGCAACCCCAGAGTCGGCCACAACTGGATCTAACGGTCAGGGATCCCTTTACCTTTACCTTTAGTCCCATTAAGGATCTGGTTGGTCCCTGTGAGAAAAGGATGCTGGGCGAGAAACACCCATTTGAGCTGCTCCATCATCTTCTGTGTGCATTGAGAATTGCGATGCCTCTAACTCTGCACTTTTGTCCTCTTTGCAAGATGCCCGGAGTCTATTTTTGGTTTAGAATCGGGTGACTAATAATAAATAAATAAACGAGCTCTGCCTCTTGGACCTTCCCTTTCAGCCCATGGACCAAGCTTCCCTGAAAAACAGCGATGTCCTCATCCTGACCGGCCTCACCCAGATTCCCACCGCAAATCCCGACGGCATGGTGGGAGAATTCTGCAGTAACCTTGGTAAGGTGGCCGTGGTTATGGGTGTCTGTGTGTGTGTGTCTGTGTGTGTGTGTGGCATCGATGGCCGTGTTGTTGCTGATTGGGTTGGGTTGGGGTTCTTTTGCCTCTGCTTGCTTTATAATCTGACTCATAACCCCATGTGGGAAATCGCTACGAGTTTCCCGGAACAGAAGTAACTGCTTGACTCCCTCTCTCCCTCTCCCTGGCATAAAACTAGCAGTTGAGATTTTTTACGATGTGCCTTTGCCTCCCTCATTAATACAGTAAGTGCTTTTGAGAGATGCAAGTTGTACCTTATGGAAGGCGGCTGGAGACGACACCCAGTCTTGGAACAGAACAGGCATAATGAGATTGAATCGCCTGCTCTCCTTGGCTCGCTAAGTGGGTGGCTTCCTTGCCAGCGGTTTGTGTTTTGACAAGGCTCTCCCATCGACAGGTGGCCCTGCCGCTTCCTGGCTGCCTCTCGGCCAGTTTAACATCTTCGTGTGTGCTTTGTTAAAAGTCGGCCTCCCGTTTCTCGAAAGGCGCAGTCGTTGCCAACACCTGGTGACCCAAAAGCCTGCGCAAGGCGGAGGCAGCGTAGCCCACAAGCTTGGTCTGGCCTTACATGGAATCATAGAATGGTGGAGTTGGAAGGGACACCAGCGGTCATCTAGTCCAACCCCCTGCAGTGCAGGAATAAATGGCCAGCTGATTCCATGTAGCTGCTACTGACAGCCAAGCCAGAAATGGTGGTTGTTAGGACAGTGCCAGGGATTGGCCTAAGTGACCCTTTGGGTCCCTTCCAGCTCTACATTCCATGAAGGCCCTAACCTTCCCCTTGGCACTGACCTTGTCCAGGATCTCTGCATGAAGTTAGGATCAGTCCTGGGCTCCCCTCCCTAGATCCAAGCTTGGAGCTAGAGAGCTCAGTAGCAGAGTGCAAGCTTTGCATGCAGAATCTCTGGCGTCAATAGATGGATTCAATCTATGGTGTGGATATTAACATTGAAATGATTGGATGCATATAAACTGACTCCTCTTGGAATAAAAATGGTCTAGGCCCATTTGTTTGATGCAAAACTTCACTTGCAGAGCTTTCTTCGAAACAGAAGCAAAAACACACACCCAGTAAACGATAAATTTACACCATAAATATATTGTGGTGTTCGGCACGGGCTCATCACATTAGAAATAAAAAATAATTTCAAACAGACCTAAAAGCATAGATCTCTATCTTCCTTCAGCCTCCATTTTGCCTAGATCTGTATTGACTCCCTTCAGGAGAGTCTCAGAGCCTGAGAACAAAAGGCCAAAGGCACCAGCCTTTCAAGGTGACCAGTTTGCCATTCAATAGCCTCTCATGTGATCTAAGGTTAAACACACACAGGTTAGCTAGCAGGAAGCTCTTAGTATACCTCTGTGGAATTTCCCCGTGTTAAACCTTTCCAGCAATACACACAGGCGTTCTCCATTTCATTGTCAATTAAACAATTATACTTGACAAAGGCTAGGGAAGACTCCCTGGCTAAAACTGCTGCCAGTCAGGGGAGACCCATTGGCCTGCCTCTGTATAAGGTACTTTTCTTCCCTAAAATAACATCAAGGCCTCGATGGCTTTAAAATTGGATTAGACCCACTCATGGAGGAGGAGGAGAAGACGTTTGATGGCTACTAGCCACAATCGGAGGCAGCAGTGCTTCTGAATACCAGTTTGATTGAATCCTGCTTCAATGGCTTTAAGCCCTCTTGGGTATTTTGTTGGATTGTGACCCTCGGCTTTTTATCAGGCTGCTATTATAAGGTAAGGTAAAAGGGACGCAGGTAGCGCTGTGGTCTAAACCACTGAGCCACTTGGGCTTGCCGATCAGAAGGTTGGCAGTTTGAATCCCTGCGACGGGGTGAGCTCCTGTTGCTCGGTCCCTGCTCCTGCCAACCTAGCAGTTCGAAAGCACACTGGTGCAAGTAGATAAATAGGTACCACTGTGGCGGGAAGGTAAATGGCATTTCCGTGCTCTCTGCATTCATCATGATGTCCCGTTGTGCCAGAAGCGGTTTAGTCATGCTGGCCACATGACCCGGAAAGCTGTGGACAAACGCTGGCTTCCTCGGCCTGAATTGACTTTGACTGGTCTTAACCACCCAGGGGTCCTTTACCTTTATTATAAACAGGCATGTTGTCTTTTAAGCTTTGGATTTTTGTTTGGTATTTTGTATTTCCCCGGATGGCTTTAAGTGCTGTCCCAAGTTTTTCTGGTCCAAATTGGATTTTTCCCGTTTAAATTGAGACTTTTATTTAAGTTAATAGTTTTTTTTTTTTTTTTTTTGGACCCTTGTCCCTCTTTGCATATAGCAGAGGTTTTCAGCCTTTTTGGGTCCACAGCTCCCTTGACCAACTGCATTCTTTCTGAGGCACCCCCCTGGGAGGCTCAGGAGCCTAGTTATGTCACCCCTTGCCTGCAGAGGCAGCATCTCCTCACCCTTTTTCGAACACTCTCCCTTGTGGAGGGTTCCCTCAGCCTCCTCTCTTCTGGGCAAATTCAGCTGCCGCCACTGGTCTCTGAGCGGTTCCACCCCAAAGTGAGGTGCCTCATCACACTGCCCCACAGATGCCGGGGAAGCACCCCCTAGCCAGCCCCAGCGCCACCATTCGCCTGCGGAGCTTGTAGCCAGGGCTGCTGCAACAAACAGCTGTGCAATAATAATAATAATAATTTATTATTTATACCCCGCCCATCTGGCTCGGCTTCCCCAGCCACTCAGGGCAGCTTCCAACCAAATATTAAATACAGTAATACATCAAACATTAAAAGCTTCCCTAAACAGGGCTGCCTTCAGATATCTTCTAAAAGTTCGGTAGTTGTTGTTCTCTTTGACATCTCCTGGGAGGGCGTTCCACAGGGCGGGTGCCACTACCGAGAAGGCCCTCTGCCTGGTTCCCTGTAACTTGGCTTCTCGCAGTGAGGGAACTGCCAGAAGGCCCTCAGAACTGGACCTCAGTGTCTGGGTAGAACAATGGGGGTGGAGGCGTTCCTTCAGATATACTGGACCAAGGCCGTTTAGGGCTTTAAAGGTCAACACCAACACTTTGAATTGTGCTCAGAAACGTACTGGGAGCCAACGTAGGTCTTTCAAGACTGGTGTTATGTGGTCTCGGCGGCCGCTCCCAGTCACCAGTCTAGCTGCCACATTCTGGATTAGTTGTAGTTTCTGGGTCACCTTCAAAGGTTGCCCCACGTAGAGCGCATTGCAGTAGTCTAAGCGGGAGATAACCAGAGCATGCACCACTCTGGCAAGACAGTCCACGGGCAGGTAGGGTCTCATCCTGCATACCAGATGGAGCTCAGCTGCCCTGGACACAGAGTTGACCTGCGTCTCCATGGACAGCTGTGAGTCCAAAATGACTCCCAGGCTGCGCACCTGGTCCTTCAGGGGCACAGTTACCCCATTCAGGACCAGGGAGTCCTCCACACCCACCCGCCTCCTGTCCCCCCACAAACAGTACTTCTGTCTTGTCAGGATTCAACCTCAATCTGTGCAAGCCTTGGGGAGGCAGAGACATGAGAGGGCACCAGAGGAGGGAGGGAAGGAAAGAGGGACGGAGGCCAGTTTTGCCCACGACCCCCCTGACCATCATTCAAGGCACCCCAGGATGCCACGACACACTGGTTGAAAACCACTGGCATATAATAATTGCATTCCCTGCTGATTGTTGTGGACTTTGGTGAAGACAATGAAATGCACAGCACAGAAAAGGGGATGTTCTGGCCCCAGCCAATGTAACTAAACCCTAAAGACGTAAGTGGGTTCAGAAACTTAAACAATGTGAAATGCTTCTAACATACTACAGTATAGGAAGATGAAGTACAATTTTAATCCAGCGTCAAAAGATGAAAATGTAATCAAAGCAGATGAAATTACAAAGATGGCACAATAACAAATTGACTTTGCTATTCGGGTCAAAGCCCGATCCAACTCTCCATATCGACCGATAGATGACTACAAAATTTGTCAGAGGCCACCAGTCAAAATAGATCAGATTACAAATACGATATAATAACAAATAGACTTGCCAAAGCATGATCAAAATCCTTATATGACTAATAGATGACTACAAAATTTGCCAAAGGCCCGATACGCTTCGACCCAATTGGTCAGGAGAAAATTATTAAACGCAACTTGGTCAGAGAATTGGTTAGTCTGTCAAGACCTTAAAGTGACCATATATCCCTTTAATTTACATCTACAAAATGAATCTCTCTCTCTCTCTCTTTGATGGTTTATAGAGAAACATAGCAACAGCTGCTATTACATATTTAGAATTAACTAGCAAATTAATTTTCACCATCGGAAAAGCTGTTAATTGTTGAGCTGTATGATGTCGTGGGTGTGAACAGCATCACTTAGCATCCTGCTCAAAATGTGCCTTGGAAGGGCAAGGCTATCAGTGGCTGTCTGTCATGGCTACGTTCTCCCCCACTGTCAGAGGGTTGTGGCTTTGAGCCCCACATTGGACAAGAAATTCTTGCATTGCCAGGGGTTGGACTAGATGACCCTCGTGGCCCCTTCCGATTCTGTGACGGGAAGCTGATAACAAAGTTTCCTGGGTGCTGAATTCCTTGCAACGTCATTTCCGACCCTGGAACCCCTTGAGAGGGCACCGTATTTTTCGCTCTATAGGACGCACCGGACCATAGGAGGGGGAGAACGGGGGGGGGAGAGGAATTCTCCCCCTCTCTGCTCAGCGCCCCTTCAGCGAAGCGGCAGGAGAAACGGAGCCCCTTCCATTTCTCCTCCTGCTTCACTGAAGGGGCGCTGCGCAGAGAGGGAAAACTGTGCAACGCCTCTCCAGTGAAGCGAAGCCTGGAGAGCAAGAGGAATCAGTGTGCACCGACCCCTCTCGCTCTTCAGGAACTCCTGCTGCGCTCCGAAGGCTTGCGGATAGCTGTCTGAAGCTCACGGAGCGCAGCAGGAGTTCCCGCTGCGCTCCGGGGGCTTCAGGCAGCTTCAGCAAAAGCAGCGCAAAGCCTCTGGAGCGCGGGGGGAGCTCTTCCTCTGCGCTTTGGAGGCTTCGTGTTGCTATCACTGAAGCCAAGGAGCCTGCATTCGCTTCATAGGACGCACACACATTTCCCCTTCATTTTTGGAGGGGGAAAAGTGTGCCCTATAGAGCGAAAAATACGGTATATTTGTGCTTCCTTGGCTATTTAATGCACACCGCGTGACTTGGCTCACTTCCTCGAGTCGTCTGTTGGCATTCTGACAGTGGCACTGTTGTCGTCTGGATTATATCGTTTGCTGGAAAGGGCCTTGTAAGCGCACACCTCAGAGCCAGGGTTTAGACAATGTGGTGCCCACCAGGTGTTTCTGGACTCCCTTCAGCCACACCTGGCATGACCCAGTGTTCAGGGGTGCTGGGAATTGTAGTTCAGGAACAACTGCAGCTCACCACCTTGGCTATAGAGCCTTAGAAGAACAGAGCATTTTCTGCCGGTTTTTCCTCCGTGGTTCTCAGGATCTGCCTCCATGTCCCGCTGAGTATCAGAATTTTATTTTTCTCCCCAAGGGATGTTTCTAGTTTCTCTTGCTTTTGCTGCCAGAGCTGTAAAAGCTCCCAGCTTGCATTTTTTTTTTTTCATGTCTTGGAGCTCTTCTGCCCTCTTCAGGAAAAGGATGTGACTACATTGGAACCTTGATGGCAGAAAGTAAGGAGGAATTAAAGAACCTTTTAATGAGGGTGAAAGAGGAGAGCGCAAAATATGGTCTGAAGCTCAGCATCAAAAAACCTAAGATCATGGCCACTGGGCCCATCACCTCCTGGCAAATAGAAGGGGAAGAAATGGAGGCAGATTTTACTTTCTTGGGCTCCATGATCACTGCAGATGGTGACAGCAGTCACGAAATTAAAAGACGCCTGCTGCTTGGGAGAAAAGCAGTGACAAACCTAGACAGCATCTTAAAAAGCAGAGACATCACCTTGCCAACAAAGGTCCATATACTTAAAGCTATGGTTTTCCCAGTAGTGATGTATGGAAATGAGAGCTGGACCATAAAGAAGGCTGATCGCCGAAGAATTGATGCTTTTGAATTATGGTGCTGGAGGAGACTCTTGAGAGTCCCATGGACTGCAAGAAGGTCAAACCTCTCCATTCTGAAGGAAATCAGCCCTGAGTGCTCACTGGAAGGACAGATCCTGAAGCTGAGGCTCCAAGACTTTGGCCACCTCATGAGAAGAGAAGACTCCCTGGAAAAGACCCTGATGTTGGGAAAGATGGAGGGCACAAGGAGAAGGGGATGACAGAGGATGAGATGGTGGGACAGTGTTCTCGAAGCTACCAGCATGAGTTTGACCAAACTGCGGGAGACAGTGGAAGACAGGAGTGCCTGCTCCAGGGGGTCACGAAGAGTCGAGCACGACTAAACAACAACAACACATTGGAACAGACCAGATGAGCATTTTCAAATATCTTAAAGGCCATCACATGGAAGAGGGAACATGTTTGTTTTCTCCTGCTCTGGAGAGTAGGACTCGAACCAGTGGATTCAAGCAACCTAAATCCATTTATTTATTTATTTGTCCCCAGGCTTAGATGCAGTTCCCCCCCCCCCACCTTTTATTGCATTTCCAAATGCTTAATTTAAAGTGAGCAGGTGTTTTTTGTTTAAAGGACGATTGCAGCATTTTGAAAGACAGGGTTGCCAACTTGCCATACGACCGGGAATTCCTGGACGTGTCCTCTTTTGCAGGTCCTAAATACCCATCCAGTGTATTTTACATTTTAGAGCAAATGTCCTGGAGTTGGGGTTTAAAAAATAAAATAAAAAAGTGCTCAGGTTACTTTGGGTCAGACTCTGGCTCTGGCAATTTGGGCTCGGATTTTGTGTCCTCCTTTTTACCTCTTGAAATATGGCAACTCTAGGAAAAAGGCAAGGAAAAGGAATTGCAAATGAAGCAGCGAAGATCTCTGCCGCTGTGAATTCTCATTTGGAATTCTGTGTGCAGTTCTGGTCTCTCTCCATCTTGAAAAATGATCTAGTGAAAAAGTAAGGAAGGACCAGGATATTGAAAGCTGCCAGGGAATATGGAAACCAGTCCATTGTGAAGGCCGGCTAAGTGATGGCAGCAGTTTTGGACACTGGAGCAATTGCAAGCGCCTAGACGTGTAAACCTTGTTTTATTTTTCTTATTTTATTTTATTGGTGTTAGCTGCCCTGAGCCCTGCTCTGGCCGGGGAGGGCGGGGTATAAATAAAATTATTATTATTATTATTATTATTATTATTATTAACTTATTTATTTATTAAAGGTAAAGGGACCCCTGACCATTAGGTCCAGTTGTGGCCAACTCTGGGGTTGTGGTGCTCATCTCCCTTTATTGGCCGAGGGAGCCGGCGTACAGCTTCCGGGTCATGTGGCCAGCATGACTAAGCCGCTTCTGGCGAACCAGAGCAGCGCACGGAAACGCCGTTTATCAACTTGCACTTTGAGGTGCTTTCGAACTGCTAGGTGGGCAGGAGCAGGGACCGAGCAACAGGAGATCACCCCATCGCAGGGATTCAAACCGCCGACCTTCTGATCGGCAAGTCCTAGGCTCTGTGGTTTAACCCACAGCGCCACCCGCGTCCCTTATTTATTTATTAAGTTTTACTTATTAAACACACCTCTGAATGCTGCCTGCGGCTGTAAGCATTCCATGCAGGAGTTTGGCTTATTAATATGAAGGCCAACGGGAAGATGTCCCAAAGCTGGCAATATTGTTAAAAAATATCAATAAATCACCCCCCTTTTGATATTTTATTTATTTATTTATACTTTTCAAGTTTATACGTTTCACTAGTGTTATACATTTCACTAATTTTACATTCATTTTGACATTTAAAAACTTGACTTCCATCCCCCTCTTTCTGCGGTTCCTTAAATTTTCTGCATATCCTAACTAACATGATTTGCTCATTTATTCATCTTCTTTAAATATATGCCCTTATAAAAGTGCAGGTTGTGACAGTAATCTTTCCAATGTTTATATCTGTTTAAAATTTATCTGTAAATATTCAATAAACCATTTCCATTATTTTATTTAATGGAAAGTTTTGCCATTTCTGCATATTCCATAAGTTTTTACAAAGGTAATTTTAAACATCCTCTTCATTTCATCATATATCATTTCCCATTTTTTAAAGAAATAAGATATGAGTTTGTCGGGGGGGGGCAACATAGACAATGGGGCAGGGGATATTATAGAGCAGCCTTCACCAACCTGGTGCTCTCCAGATGTTTTGAACTACAACTCCCATCATCCCCAGTGAGCATAGTGTACAAGATGCTTTTTTGGTTAAAAAAATGGAGAGGTGCCAGTACTCTGAACCATTGAGCGCCATTAAAAAAAAAAACTGAATAGTTATTCAGGTCCACGTACCTACGGGACTGCCTCTCCTGGTATGTCCCCCGGAGGACCTTAAGGTCCACAAATGACAACGTTTTGGAGGTCCCAAGTTGCAAGGTGGTTAGATTGGTCTCAACTAGGGCCAGGGCCTTTTCAGTACTGGCCCCGACTTGGTGGAACGCTCTGTCACAAGAGACTAGGGCCCTGCGAGACTTGACATCTTTCTGCAGGGCCTGCAAGACAGAGCTGTTCCGCCTGGCCTTTGGTTTGGACTCACTCTGACCCTTATGTTTCCCTCCCCTTATGGTATTGATCTATGAGTTACTTTTAAAATGAGGCTGCATTTTAAATTGCATTTTAACCCGTATTTTAAATTGGTTTTTGTTTTTTGTCTCTCCCCCTCCCCATTATGTTTTACTGTGATTTTATTGGTGTTAGCCGCCCTAAGCCCGGCTCTGGCCGGGCAGGGCGGGGTATAAATAAAAATTATTATTATTATTATTATTATTATTATTATTATTATTATTATTATTATTATCTCTTGCCTATTCACTAACTCAAAAACATGTCCTTGCTCTTTGTTAAGCTTTGACCGTCCGGAACGGGGGGAACGTCCTGGTCCCCTGCTACCCGTCCGGCGTGATCTACGACCTTCTCGAGTGCCTGTACCAGTACATCGACTCTGCCGGCCTCTCCAACGTCCCCTTCTACTTCATCTCGCCAGTGGCAAACAGCTCCCTTGAGTTCTCCCAGATCTTTGCCGAGTGGTAAGTATTTTTCAGCAAAGAGGTACCCCATGGCTGGGTGGAGGGGTACCTCCGACACAGGAAGAAAGAGGGTGGGAGAGCAAAGCTACTACAGTGGTACCTTGGTTCTCAAACTTAATCCATTTCAGAAGTCCGTTCCTAAACCAAGTTGCGCTTTCCCATAGAAAGTACAGTGGACACTCAGGTTGCGAAGGTGATAATAATAATAATTTATTATTTATACCCCGCCCATCTGGCTGGGTTTCCCCAGCCACTCTGGGTGGCTTCCAACAAAACACTAAAATACAATAACCTATTAAACATTAAAAGCTTCCCTAAACAGGGCTGCCTTCAGATGTCTTCTAAAAGTTTGGTAGTTATTTTTCTCTTTGACATCTGGTGGGAGGGCGTTCCACAGGGAAGGCGCCACTACCGAGAAGGCCCTCTGCCTGGTTCCCTGTAACTTGGCTTCTCGTAGTGAGGGAACCACCAGTGATCCGTAGTGATCCGTGTGGGAGGCACGTTCGCAACCTGCAGCGCTGCATCTGCACACGCGCAGGTTGCAATTTGGCGCTTCTGCGCATGTGCAAAGCGTGATTTAGCGCTTCTGGACATGCACAACCGCCAAAACCCGGAGGTAACCCATTCTGGTACTTCCGGTTTTCGGCGCATCTGTAACCTGAAAAAACGCAACCTGAAGCATCTGTAACCCGAGGTATGACTGTAATGCAAAATGGATTAATCCGTTCCAGACTTTTAAAAGCAACCCCTAAAACAGCAATTTAACATGAATTTTGCTGTCTAACGAGACCATTGATCCATAAAATGAAAGCAATAAACAATGTACTGCAGTCACACAATCAGTCAACCAGTAGCTGAACTGGGTTCCACAAAGTCACACAAAAAAGAGGCACAAAAATGCAAAATAGCGAAAAAAGACAGACCTCAGCGTAACACTCAAAATGGAAGTGTAACACTCAAAATGGAGCATGTTCGGCTTCCAGAAAATGTTCGCAAGCCAGAACACTTACTTCCGCGTTGGCAGTGTTTTGGTTCTAAGTTTTTTAATAATAATAATAATAATATCTTTATTGTCATTGCCCCCTTCGGGGACAACGAAATTACTTGACTGCTCCATAAAAACACTAATTAAACAATACAATATAATACAGCAAGGGAGATTAGATGACTTTCAAAGTCCGGGCTTCCCATTCAGGGCCGAGATCGCTCTGGAGAAGAAGCTGTTCTTAAGACGACTCGTTCTTGTCTTCATCGTCCTGTATCTCCGTCCCGATGGCAGGAGCTCGAAGAGACAGTGACCAGGATGCGATGGATCTTTTACTATGTCCAGTGCCTTCCTATGGCACCTTGTGGCATAAATCTGCTCTAAGGTGGAGAGTGCGCAGCCAACAATGCTCTCTGCTGCCTTAACAACCCTGCACAACCCCATCCTGTCCTGGGCAGTACAGCTTCCGTACCACACACATAAGCCACAAGTGAGCACGCTCTCAATGGCACAGTGATAGAAGGCAAGCAGCAGTTTCTGCGGAAGATGGTTTTTCCTTAGTATTCTCAAAAAGTACAGTCTCTGCTGTGCCTTCTTCACAAGCCCCCTTGTGTTGACACTCCAGGACAGATCCTCTTGTAATTCAATGCCCAAAAATCTGAACGTTGTTACCCTCTCCACACAGACCCCATCAATCAAAAGTGGCTGGACGTTGCTCTTCTGTCTCCTGAAGTCCACCACAAGCTCCTTTGTCTTCCTTGTATTTATGAGCAAGTTGTTAGCTCTGCACCACTCTATCAACCACTCCACCTCATCTCTATAATCCGTTTCACCCTCCCTTTCAGGGATGAGCCCAATCACAGTTGTGTCATCTGCAAATTTGACAACCCTATTACTAGGGTGAGTAGCGACACAATCGTACGTGTAGAGAATATAAAGGAGCGGACTGAGTACGCATCCCTGTGGTGTTCCTGTGTTAGTCTTAAGCATATTAGAGGTATAAGGGCCCAACCGTACCCTCTGGGGGCGGTCTGACAAAAAGTCCAGTATCCAGTTGTTTGAGTACCAAGGCGTTTAGAACCAAGGTACCACTGTATTCTGAAAAATGCTTTTTTATAGATGCTTTTTATAGGATAGGGCAGTCACACCCTGGGGTGCCTTGAATGATGCTCAGTGGTGCTGCGGACAACACTGGCCTCTGTCCCTCTTTCCTTCCCTCCCTCCTCTGATGAACCTCTCGCTTCTCTGCCTCCCAAAGGGTTGTGTGGCTGTTTGTTGCAGCAGCTCTGCAGGCGAATGGTGCCTCTGGGGCTGTCCAGGGGGTGCTGGGTGCCAGGAATAGAGGCAGCCTCGGAGTAGGCAAGCAAGCGGGCGAGGGAACCCAGCCAGCCAGTCCGCCAGCCCTTGTTTTGGGGAATGGACGGACAAGTGGGAGGCTGGGCAGACAGGAGGGCACCACACTGACCCTTCTTTGTGCTTGCCCTGTGCAAGGCCTGCCTGAACCTGAGGGCCTGGTGCTGAAGATGAACATTTCCACCAATTCAGCCCCAACAGCACCTTCTGCTGCCTCTGCTGCCTCCCAAGGTGAGCAAGGTGCTGGCCTCGCGTTCACCTTTGGCCGGTCTCCACCAGGCCACTAGGTCTGGGGCATCCTTTCCCCAGCCCCCTGTGGGGCGGCAGGTGGCTCTGAGATCAGGGGCAGTGGCGGCGGCTGCCCAGAGGACTCTCAAGGAGAGAGGAGAGGAGGCTGAGGGAACGCTCCACCAGGGAGGGTGTTCGAAAAAGGGCAAGAGGCTGCCAGCTCTGCAGGCAAGTGGGGGACATAACTGGGCTCCTGAGCAGGGCCTTGCAGAGCCAGGCAGAGGCCCAGGCCAGGTCGATAATGTGCCCCCCCCTTTTTTTTTTCCCTGGGGATAACTGAAGTCTTATAAATAAGTAAGTATATAACATAATTTTTTCATAATGTATTATAATTTTAAATACATTTTACAATAAATACATTATTCATTTTAAAATGAATTATACAATTTTTAATAGTTCAATAGTGTATTTAAAAATCTATTTTTAAGTAGACAACTTTGACTATTAATTATAATTAAATTATAATTAAAACTTCTCCATCTTCTTATTCTACTCCTAAAAAAGATGTATGCTTGTGAGAAAGCCACTATTGCTCATAAGCCACTATTTCTTTAAAAAACATGGTTTCCACCCAATTTTATCCTCGTTGAGCTATATGTACTCCAGTAATATTCCTGGCCTAGTCAACACAATTTTAAACAAAAGGCCACATCTTCATCAATTTTTCATCATTTTCAAAAAAAAAATTAGTGATAAGAAAGCCAACACACTTATCTTTAAGGTACATGTGGTTTTAATTTTTGGCAAACAAAAACTCACCAACTTTTAACAGCATGGAAAACATGGTCCGCCATCACGTTCGCGGCGCGCTGGCAGCTGGAGCCTTGATCACCTCCACCCACCTGGCGCCCGTTCCGCGCTCCTCTGCGGAGCCGAGCGCAGGCCCCGCTCCGGACGCTTGGGAAGCCTTTCTCTCGCACTGCCAGCCATGGCCCAGGGAATCTGCCCACCGCCACCGCCGCCTTTGCGCATCCGCCCCAGTGCATCCCCTGCGATTGTGAATATGCTGACCAATGCCCCCTTTGGAATCTGCAAGTAGCCCATATGCCCCCCCCATCTGGGCCCTGCTCCTGAGCCCCTCGGGGGGGGGGCAGAAAGAATGCAGTTGGTTAAGGCAGTGTTCCCCAACCTTGGGTCTCCAGCTGTTTTCGGACTGCAATTCCCATCATCCCTGACCACTGGTCTTGTTAGCAAGGGATGATGGGAGTTGTAGTCCAAAAACAGCTGGAGACCCAAGGTTGGGGAACACTGGGTTAAGGGAACCGTGGACTCAAAAAAGTTGAAAACCTCTGGGATAGGGGGAACAGGGGTTGAGTTTATGGGACCAAAGGAGGGTGGTCTGGGAACTGCTGGGCTAGACGATGCTGCCAGCCGTCAGCACAAAATTTCTCTGCTTGGTTGGGAGATTTGAGCACTAGGTGGCAGTGCTGAACTGCAATGGGTTGTCAGATGGGTTTGTAAATCTGGCTTGTTTTTCTCTCTGTTTTTCTCTTTCTCTCTCTCTCTCTCCCCCCCCCCCCCGCCTTTCAGGCTGTGTCACAATAAGCAGACGAAGGTGTACCTACCAGAGCCACCCTTCCCCCATGCGGAGGTAAGAGAATTGCCCGGCCCACCTGATCCCATCTCACGCAGGAGGGTGGGTGGAAGGAATGAGGGAGAAATTCCAGCCAGTTTGCATTTCCAGTGGACGCTCGGGTTTCGGACATGATCTGTGCGGGATGCACGTTCGCAACCTGCAGCTGCGCGTATGCGCATGCGCGACCGCTGAAACCTGGAAGTAACCCGTTCCGGTACTTCCGGGTTTCAGCAGTCCGTAACCCAAAAAAGGCGCCTGCTTCTTGGGAGAAAACCAATGACAAACCTAGACAACATCTTAAAAAGCAGAGACATCACCTTGCCAAAAAAGGTCTGTATAGTTAAAGCTATGGTTTTCCCAGTAGTGGTGTATAGAAGTGAGAGCTGGACCATAAAGAAGGCTGATGGCCGAAGAATGGATGCTTTTGAATTCTGGTGCTGGAGGAGACTCTTGAGAGTCCCATGGACTGCAAGAAGATCAAACCTCTCCATTCTGAAGGAAATCAGCCCTGAGTGCTCACTGGAAGGACAGATCCTGAAGCTGAGGCTCCAAGACTTTGGCCACCTCATGAGAAGAGAAGACTCCCTGGAAAAGACCCTGATGTTGGGAAAGATGGAGGGCACAAGGAGAAGGGGATGACAGAGGATGAGATGGTGGGACAGTGTTCTCGAAGCTACCAGCATGAGTTTGACCAAACTGCGGGAGGCAGTGGAAGACAGGAAGGCCTGGCGTGCTCTGGTCCAGGGGGTCACGAAGAGTCAGACACGACTAAACGACTAAACAACAACAACAACAACCCCAAAAAATGCAACCTGAAGTGTCTGTAACCCGAGGTATGAGTGTAAAGGGCTTTCCAAAACAGTACGAGACTAGAACATGGCCCTCTTTCAGAATTCACACTTCCTCAAATTTTGCAGTGCGCTCCTCCAGCCAGCATCTGCCGGTGTAAAGCGTGCATAAAAAGGCATATGATAGTGAAACGCATTTTAGGGGAAATTGCTTTTCAAAGATACGTAGTTCTGCAGAATTTCAGGAACTTACAGAAATGTCTTCCTCCCTTAAAATAATAAAAAAAAGTTTAGCTAAGAGTCTCCAGATGCAGAAAAAGTTCTCTGCCAATTGTCGCATTTTAAGGATTTGCCATTCAGTTGCAGGGGACTCTGTCGTTACTGAGAAGCTCTGTGGCTCTTTCTGATGATGCTATTTGACGCCTCTCAGAGGGATGTGGCTGAAACGTCATTACTGGGCAGTGGTTCGGTCCCTGCATTCTCTTTCTTTTTATTTCTTTTGCAGTTCTCCACATGTAGCTAATTTGGGGGTTATTTTGAGTCCCCAGATATGAAAGGGGCAGTACTGCCTCCTCTCATGTTCAAACCCATAAGTGCTAATATAGGCTTGCCAGATTTCAAGAAGTAAAAACCCTAGCATGGAAAATGGCCTTTTCCCCTCCCACTAAGGGCAGCCAGAGGGAGCAAGGGACATGAATTCAACCCACAGAGCACCTGCTTCCTTATCGATCTTCAAAAGGAGGTTTGAAATTTCTGGGTGTGAAGACCCACACAAAATGAATTGCCCATGTATTTTGGCCTTGCCAAAGACGGCATCCTAGATTTCTCCGATTTACAGCCTTGCTCATTGACCTTCCAAATGCTGCAACGAGGGACAAAAGTTGTTTTTATCGCCACCGGTTTAATCACCGGTGAACGACTCTGGGGTTGCAGCGCTCATCTCGCTTTAAAGGCCGAGGGAGCCGGCATTTGTACGCAGACAGTTTTTCCGGGTCATGTGGCCAGCATGACTAAGCCGCTTCTGGCGAAACCAGAAAACGCCATTTAACTTCACACCGGAGCGGTACCTATTTATCTACTTGCACTTTGACGTGCTTTCGAACTGCTAGGTTGGCAGCAGCAGCGACTGAGCAATGGGAGCTCACCCCATCATGGGGATTCGAACAGCCGATCTTCCGATTGGCAAGCCCAAGCAGCACAGTGGTTTAACCCACAGCGTCACCCTTGGGGCATAGGAATTCGTTTCCCCCCCCCAAAAAAATATATAGTCCAGACCCCCCACAAGGTCTGAGGGACAGTAGACTGGCCCCCTGCTGAAAACGTTTGCTGACCCCTGGTCTAGATGACCCTCAGGGTCCCTTTCAACAATTCTATGATTTTAATAACCCTTTTGAGATTATATGCCTTTTATTCGGCGTGTTTTGAGGTGAGGCTTCCTTTCAGGCGAGTCAAGTCCCCCAGCAGACTCACCCAGGCCACCTTTGGTGGAGGAAGAGCTGTCAAAACCTGCTACAGAAACCTGATGCTTCCCTTACTAATCCACAGGCAAATCTGACGGCATTTATGGCATCTCACAAACCCCTCTTTCCTTGTTGTGGAAAATGCCCGCCAGCACCTCTGAGGCAGGTTCTGCTTCCTTCAGGTTGTCTCTGAAATTTCAATAGCTGCTTGCAGGGGTCTCTCTCGCCCTCTCCCTCTTTCTTTCTCGCTCTCCATGAAATCCACATTTTGAAGTATAATCCTCATCTAGCACGTCCTTCGCTGGGCCTCCGACTCCCATTGCTGGAGGTAACGCTTAGATGTTGAAGAGCTGGCCTCGGCGGAGGAGAAATCTCTTCCATGCTTAATTACAGGCGCACTTGCAAGACGGAGGGCTTATTAACTCCCAGCGTGGCTCGCATGTGCGCATTTAGATTTCTTGCTAGGAAACGACTGGCGGTGTGTGTGTGTGTGAGCAACCATCTTGTAGAAAGAGGAGGGCACGCCAAATAGCTCATGAGACTCCCACTCTTGGGGTTGTGGGTTCGAGCCCCACGTCAGGCAAAAAAAAAATTCCTGCATTGCAGGGGGTTAGACTACATGGCCTTCAGGGCCCCTTCCAACGCTACAATTCCACAAGGCCTCTCAGGTGGTTTCCACTGAGCCTAGGACCCAGCTGATAACTGTCAGATACCAGGGGCGCAGGATCCTGCCTTGTATTGAGTCAGACCATTGGTCAACCCAGCTTAGCGTTAGCTAAGTTAAACTGTGGAACTCCCTGCCACCAACCTAGATGGCTTTAAAAGAGGATTAGACAAATCCATGGAGGAGGAAAGGGCCACTGATGGCTAGTAGCTAGTGTTGTTGTTTGTGCTGTGAACAGCACAATTACCCAGAAAGTTTTATCATTCCCCCTTTTTTGTACTTTTTTATATAAACTTTTATTAGTTTTTTAACTTATCATTTTCAACAGTAATTAAACATACTTTTACATCTTATTCCATTTTTTTGACTTCCATCAATCCTGCCTGAAAATTTTCCAATCTACGGTAATCTCTCAATATGCATTTCTTATCTTCCCTATTACATTTCAAACTCATAACCAATATCTCTATCTTTTTCTACTTCGTAACACTTCGTATATTTCTCCTTACAAAACTTCTTGTAGTCCTACTAGCGTAATTTGTTGATTACAGTTGCTCTTCAAATAATTCATATACTTCTTCCAATCTTCTGCAAATCTCTGGTCCCGCAGGTTTCGAATCCTTCCTGTCATTTTGTCCAATTATGCATAGTCCATTAATTTCGTCTGCCATTTCGTTGGAATACTCTTGCCGCAGTTGTTGCATATAAAAACAATTTAACATCTTGCCTTTTAATGTCCTGACCTATAATACCAAGTAAAAATGCTTCTGGTTTTTTTAAAAAAGGAAAGTTTTATCATTCCCATCAATATACAGTACAGTGAAACCTTGGTTGTCGAACGAAACACATTCCGGAAGACCATTCAACCTCCGAAACGTTTGACAACCGAGGCGCAAAGGGAGAATGTCAATTTCAGCAGTGAAAAGGAGGGGGGGAGACACACAGTGGAAGCCATTCAACTTCTGAGGCACATTCAAAAATTGAATCATTTACTTCCGGGTTTTCGGCATTTGGGTTCCAAAACGTTCGTCAAAGGAGATGTTTGACAACCGAGGTTCTACTGTAAGATTATTGCTATAACCTTGGTTGCCAATACACGAAAGAGTGTTTTAGCATCGATTGTATACCTACTATTTTAAAGCTATCGAGACGAATCACTAGTTTGGATCGTCGCTTTATGCTTTGGAATGAATTAGTGCGCGGCTGTTTTTGCAGGGACGTATTGGCACGCGTTTTTGCCAGGACGCTTTGAACACGTTTGCGTGCAAGAGAGGCACGCGAGCCGATTCCGTAGGTAGCGATAAATAACTTGCGTCGAGAGCGGTGCTCGAATGTCAATAAAGGAAGAACGCGGGAAAGGAGGTTTCTGACAGCCTCCCTTCTCTCCTTCCAGCTCATTCAGACGAACAAGCTCAAACATTACCCCAGCATCCACGGAGACTTCAGCAACGACTTCAAGCAGCCCTGCGTGGTCTTCACGGGACACCCCTCGCTCCGGTTTGGGGACGTGGTGCATTTCATGGAGCTGTGGGGGAAGTCCAGCCTTAACACCATTATATTTACAGGTAAGAGCCTGGCTGGGAGAGTGGAGCGCGGACTGACTCCAGCTACAAAAGCTGAGGCTGTTGAACAGATTCTTGGGCTGAAGTATTGTTTACGGGGGGTTGAGAGAGCTTGTTGCTGTTATTGATATTATTGTTGTATCTTTAGATAGATCTTATGGTTTACGTATAAATTGTTTCCGTTTGGTTGTTGTTTCCTTCAAACCGGAGGAGACCTGTGCTCTACGTGGGGCTACCTTTGAAGGTGACCCGGAAACTACAACTAATCCAGAATGTGGCAGCTAGACTGGTGACTGGGGGCGGCCGCCGAGACCACATATCACCAGTCTTGAAAGACCTACACTGGCTCCCAGTACGTTTCCGAGCACAATTCAAAGTGTTGGTGTTGACCTTTAAAGCCCTAAACGGCCTCGGCCCAGTATACCTGAAGGAGCGTCTCCACCCCCATCATTCAGCCTGGACACTGAGGTCCAGCGCCTAGGGCCTTCTGGCGGTTCCCTCACTGCGAGAAGCAAAGCTACAGGGAACCAGGCAGAGGGCCTTCTCGGTAGTGGCGCCCACCCTGCGGAACGCCCTTCCAGCAGATGTCAAAGAGATAAACAACTACCTGACATTCAGAAGTCATCTTAAGGCAGTCCTGTTCAGGGAAGTTTTTAATGTGTGATATTTTAGTGTATTTTTGGTCTCTGTGGAAGCTGCCCAGAGTGGCTGGGGAAACCCAGCCAGATGGGCGGGGTACAAATAATAAATTATTATTATTATTATTTGCATGTGTTTTGTCCGATCCCCCCCCCTCTCTTTCCATTTACAGAGCCCGACTTCTCCTATCTCGATGCCCTGGCTCCATACCAGCCGCTGGCTATGAAATGCGTTTACTGCCCCATCGACACCAGGCTGAACTTCATCCAGGTCTCCAAATTACTCAAAGAAGTCCAGGTACACCAGGCCAGACCTCTCTCCACTTAACGGGCCTCGCTGCAGAGCCAAGCTGGGCAGTTCCCACTAAACCAAGGCTAGGGCCTTCCAGGGCCAGCGATGGTGGGACATGGCAGCATCTCAAAGGCCACAGGCTCCCCATTCCTGCCCCAAACACTCGGCCATTTCCAGAACACAGCAGCTGTGCGTTGTAGAATCATAAGAGTTGAACAGGGGGTGGAAGGTCACCTGGCCCAATCGCAGGTTTGATGCAGGTGGCAGCCTCTGCCTGAAGACCTCCAGCCCAGGAGAGGCCACTTACCCTTCCTAGGCAATGGGTTCTATTGTTGAACCTATCTGACCGTCAACGTCAGAGCCGTCTTTCCCATAGGGCTTAGTGGTGCGTCGCGCCAGGGTGCCGGCCTCTCAGGGGCGCCCCAGGAAGTAGGGGGGCTGCGTGGCTTTGCTGGCAGCTTCCCCTTTCCCTGCACGCCTGCCAGCTGTGCCCCGCCAACCATAAGGAATGGGGGAAATTTATAACTTATCTTAAAGACCATTGTAAACAGTTAAATTTGTCACTAGGATTGGAATATCACTTGCCGTTTAAGAGTGAATTCTGGACACAACGGAGATCTAAAAGATTTGGATTGTTCTAAAAGATGCAGGAGGAAATGATGAATAAGAGGACCCACAAAGGAGAGGATGCAAGTCCAGGAGATTCCTTGGAATCTTGTTTTTATGATCTATGTTCGATATACGATTGCAAAATTTTGATTTGAAAAATCAGATAAATTATTATTTTTTTTTCAAAGAAGAAAGAGGTTCTTGTTTTGATACATGTAAACCGCTTTGTGATCTTTGGATGAAGGACAACGTATAAAATAAATGTAATAAATTATAACAAGGCATCTACCGCAGGGGCTTACGGATCAGGGCATGGATGTGTGTCTGTCCCTTGACTCTGTATTTTCCTCCCTCCCTCCCCATGGCAGCCTCTCCACGTTGTTTGTCCGGAGCAGTACACCCAGCCCCCTCCCAGCCAGGCCCACCGCACGGACTTGATGGTCGACTGTCTGCCCCCACCCATGTCCTACCGCAGAGCTGAGGTGCTGACCCTCCCGTTCAAACGCCGCTACGAGAAGATTGAAATCACACCAGAGGTGAGTGAGTGAGTGAAGGCGAACCAAGATATGGGGTGGAGGTGTGTTGGGGGGATGGACTGTCAGGAACTGGAATGAAGAGGAGGGGGAATGGTGGAGATCGCCTCCCCCTTCTCATGTAGCTGACAGGGAAGAGGGAGGCCGTGTAGAATTACAGCCAAACTATGAAGGAGATAGGGACGCGGGTGGTGCTGTGGGTTAAACCACAGAGCCTAGGACTTGCTGATCAGAAGGTCAGCGGTTCGAATCCCTGCGACGGGTTGAGCTCCCGTTGCTCGGCCCCAGCTCCTGCCAACCCAGCAGTTTGAAAGCACGTCCAAGTGCGAGTAGATAAATAGGTACCGCTCCGGCGGGAAGGTAAACAGTGTTTCCGTGCGCTGCTCTGGTTCGCCAGAAGCGGCTCAGTCATGCTGGCCACATGACCCGGAAGCTGTACACCAGCTCCCTCGGCCAGTAAAGCGAGATGAGCACCACAACCCCAGAGTCGGCCACGACTGGACCTAATGGTCAGGGGTCCCTTTATCTTTTAAGAGCTTTCTTGTTTCCTCCCTGCTTCTTGAAACCATCAGGGGTGGGGGGAGGGAGAGAATTCCTCAAGCCTGACTTGGACGTAGTGAGGAACCCAGGGGGCTGCCTTATCCCTTGGTTCCTCTAGCTCAGTGTTGTTCACACCGGCCGGCAGCAGCAGCAGCTTCTCTGGGATTTCAGGCAGGATTCGATCCCAGTCCCGAACCTGAGGATTGAACCTGGGGCCTTCTAAACGCAGAGCAGGTGTTCTCACCCTGAGCCACGGCTCCTCCTCAAATCTTTGGAAACCTGGGTCTTCACACCGACACAGGATTTCAGGCAGGACATTCCCAGACCTGCCTGGACATGCCAAGGATTGGGACCGCCTGCTTTAGTTGCAATTCCTACAAGGACACAGGTTGGACTATCAATGACCACTGGTGGCTCCTTCGAGCCGTATGATTCTGTGCCCACTCTCTGGATCATCACCTTGTTGTGGTGAATGGGCCTGCACGTTCCTATGACCCTTGTGAGTGAAGAAGAAGCAAAGATCACCAGTGTCGAAGCGATGATTCTTCAACATCAACTTCATCGGACTGCTCATGTGGTTTGGATGCCTGATGATCGTCTTCCAAAGCAACTGCTCTATTCCAAACTAAAATATGGAAAGCGTAATGCCAGTGGACAACAAAAGAGGTTGAAAGACTCTCTCAGAGCAAATCTTTAAAAAATGTAGTATAAACACCAACAACTGGGAAACACTGGCCTGCGAGCGCTCCAGTTGGAGAACAGCCTTTACCAAAGGTGTCATGGGCTTCAAAGATACTCGAACTCAGGACGCAAGGGAGAAACGTGCTAGGAGGAAGGCACGCTTGGCAAATCCACACCAGGATCAACTCCCACCCGGAAACCAATGCCCCCACTGTGAAAGGATGTGTGGATCCAGAATTGGCCTCCACAGTCACTTACGGACTCATTGTTAAAACCGTGTTTATGGAAGACAGTCTTCCTCGGCTACGAGGGATCGCCAAAGAATACGATGATTGTATGATTTAAGCATCTCATGGCTTGCAAGACAGCAGGATCATCCCCACCCGGGTCCAAACCCCAATTGCTGCTTTTAGCTGAGCATTTCTGGCAGCTGAGGCTAGTTTTGGTCCCAATCCTGGTGGCTTCATGTGACTTGCGTTCAAGGTGCTTGGAGGAGTCAGCTGCCACATAGTAGGCATTAGCCTAAAGAGGGAGCCATTTCTCTGTTTTGCCTGGCAACTGCACAGCCCACAAAAATACATAGAATCCTGGTTGGAAGGGGCCTCTAGTTCACCCCCAGAAACGCAGGAATCGGAGCTCAAGTATCCCTGACAGATGGACACCCAACGTCTGCTTGAAAAGCCCAGCACCTTCCCAGGTACTTTGTTCCACCACTGAACGCCTCTTATCGCCAGAAAGTTCCTCCTAAGGTTTAGTCAGAATCTCCTTTCTTGCAACTTGGTTTGGGTCTTCCCCTCCAGAGTAGCAGAAAAGAAGCTGCTCCCTCTTCCTTGTGACAGCTCTTCAGATATCTGAAGATGGCCATCATTCCAGTAAAGTGGTACCTTGGTTCTCAAACGCCTCGGTACTCAAACAGCTTGGAACCCAAACACTGCAAACCCGGAAGTAAGTGTTCCGGTTTGCAAACTTTTCTTGGAAGTTAAACGTGCTCCGTTTTGAAGCTTCCGAATTGAGTGCCACACTTCTGCTTTGAGTGTTACGCTGAGATCGGTCTCTTTTTTGCTATTTATTTTGCGTTTTTGGTTTTGCGACTGTGTGGAACCCAGTTCAGCTACTGATTGATGGTTGTGTGACTGCAGTACATGGTTTATTGCTTTCATTTTATGAATCAATGGTCTCGTTAGATAGTGGAATTCATGTTAAATTGCTGTTTTAGGGGTTGCTTTTAAAAGTCTGGAGTGGATTAATCCATTTTGCATTATTTTCTATGGGAAAGCGCGCCTTGGTTTTGGAACGCTTTGATTTTGGAATGGACTTCCGGAACGGATTAAGTTTGGGAACCAAGGCACCACTGTATTGCAGTGATTCACAGGCTGGCCTTGCGTGATCTCTGAAGAATCCGATGGAATCCCGTGGAATCCAGTTCAGCCTCTGATCTAAAGCACCGCCTTCTTACTTGCAAACAAACTTTGCACCACTTTACAAAGAGAGCCCACAAGCTGAAACTGCTCCCCCCCTTTTATTGCAGCTCAAAGGGGTGTCATTTAGCACAGGGTGTAAAAACGCAACGCAGAGCCCTGTGTGCAATTAACTAGCTTCCCTAACGAACGGAGGGCTTGCCCCCACTGCTGCATCTCCCCATCCAATTTAGAAGGGAGCGCCGATATGCTCATTTGCATTTAAAGAGCCCATTTGCCTGAATTGGAACTCCGAGTCCAGGAGCGTGTTTCTAATTGGGAAAATAATTGCCCCCCTTGCAGCAGACTCTCCATGTACTTAGCTGTTCTCGAAATGTGCTTATTTCTCTGGTCCCGTTAAGCCGAGGAGTCATACAATGAGGTGGTGGTTCTTTTCGGTGATGGTGGGGGTTGCATTGAACAGTAAAAGTCAGCCCCATCCAGAGGGGGCCCACTGGGCTTATGAATGTGCACTACCTAGGGGTGGGCTGTACCCCCTATGCTTAATTTCCCAGTGGGAAGATTTTGGTTTGCTTGAGAAATTATTGACACCCATGGAAAAATACTTATTCGTCCCAGTTTTGTATTTCTTTGACCAAATCAAAAGGTTGCTCAAGCAGAGCCATTTCCACCAGGAAAATACACTATAATAATAATAATAATAATAATAATAAAAATAATAATAATAATAATAATAATAATATAATAATAATAATAATAATAATAATAATAATAATAATAATAATAATAATAATAATAATAATAATAATAATAATAAAAATAATTTATTATTTATACCCTGCCCATCTGGCTGGGCTTCCCCAGCCACTCTGGGCGGCTTCCAAAAGAATATTAAAATACTATAATACATCAAACATTAAAAGCTTCCCGAAACAGGGCTGCCTTCAGATGTCTTCTAAAAGCATGGTACAAAACTTATCTCCAAACACCTGCTGTTAAAGCTATATGGGGTTTTGTGGTGGCAGCTGGGATCACTACAAAAGTGATGCGTTGAGCGCAGGAAGGTGCCTTAAACATTAGGGAGAACCTTCTGACAGTCTTCTTTTTCTTTGGCAAATTCCTCATAGCCAAGTAAGATGGTCTTCCATGAACACATTCTTAACAGTGAGTCTGTGACATGGAGGCCAATTCTGGATCCACACATCCTTCCACAGTGGGGACTTAGGTTTCCAGGTGTGAGTAAGCTCCTGTTGCTCTGTCCCAGCTCCTGCCTACCTAGCAGTTCGAAAGCACACCAGTGCAAGTAGATAAATAGGTACCGCTCTGGCGGGAAGGTAAACGGTGTTTCCATGCACTCTGGTTTCCATCACAGTGTTCTGTTGCACCAGAAGCGGTTCAGTCCTGTTGGCCACATGACCCAGAAAGCTGTCTGCAGACAAACGCCAGCTCCCTCAGCCTGAAAACGAGATGAGCGCCGCAACCCCATAGTCGCCTTTGACTGGACTTTACCATCCAGGGGCCCTTTACCTTTACCTACCTGATCACAGTGAGGGTTTGCCAAGTGTGCCTTCCTCTTAGCACATTTCTTCCTTTCGTCCTGAGTTTGAGCGTCTTCAAAGTCCATGACACCTTTGGTAAAGGCTGTTCTCCAACTGGAGCGCTCGCAGGCCAGTGTTTCCCAATTCTCGGTGTTTATACTACTTTTTTAAAGATTTGCCTTCAGAGTCTTTAAACTTCTATTGTTGACCACCAGCATTACGCTTCCCATTTTGTGATTCCTGACTTGCAGGGGGTCAGACTGGATTGCCCCCAGCCTTACGATTCTATGATTCCACGAGTCAGACCAATTTTCCGCCCAGCTCAGTGGTTCCCAAGCCCGCTCAGTGACTCGAGCCGTTCAGATGTGGGTCGCGATACTCTCCCTGCCCATCCTTCAGTGCCAGACAAGCCGCCCGCCGCCATCGTCCCCCCTGCCTGGCAAGCGCCTCCGCCCTTTCCGCTGTGTCCTTGGGAAATTAACTTCTACGGGTTTATGAAAGCCTCTCATCTAGGCAAAGGCACCTCCCTGCTTTATTCCTTAAACGTTTTCAAGCGGCCCTCGAGACTCATTACGGTCCCTGTAGCAGCAAAATGGCTTTAATGATGTCTGTGATGAAAGGCTTTTTAATAAAAAATTTAAAAGCCTCCGCTCGGCACACTCCCACCCCCGAAAAGGAAAGGAGGGGGGAGGACAGATCATGCTTGCCCGTCTACCGCAGGCCGGATCCTCTGCTCTTCCCACGTTCCTTCCAGGCCACAGAATACAGAGGTTCCAGTTTGCCTTCGCTGGATCGCTCTCTCCTTCTTCCCCTTAATGGCAGACCCCAATGCAACGCTGCTCAGAAACATACTGGGAAGCCAACATAGAATAATTAACAACTCATCAGCGAAACAACTGCAATCCATAAGACTCCTTTAACAACGCAACAGCTGAGAAATAGGCCGAGCATCACAATTAAAGCAAAAGTCTTTTTTATAAATTGCGTTATTGATTGTAAAAAAAGAGAAAAAAGTCAAGGGGGGAAAATCAAAGGATAATACAAATTACAAAAAACAAGTTAATTTCTTACAACACAAGTTCTACTATGACTTCCAGTCACCTCATCGAGGGTGACTTTTCATTATCACTCCATACTTCTCCCAATTTTTTTATTTTAATACGGTTTTCTATGTTCATGCAGGGGTCAGTCTAAGCCTGCCAGAGAATTCACATTTTTACAATGCCCTTTAAGATATTTTCTGTAAACGTCCCACTCTCTAATAAACGTTTCTTCTGTGTTATCTCTTAATTTTTCCCGTCATCCTTGCTCATTCTGTGTATTCTAATATATGACCTCAGGGTGCAGGGAAAGAAAGAAAGAAAGAAAGAAAGAAAGAAAGAAAGAAAGAAAGAAAGAGGTGGCAGTTGTGCAAATAATCCCTTTTTGGAGGCTTCCAGGGTCCCTGCATGCTTTAAAAGTTGCATTCTGTGGGAGGAGTGTTTTGCATCCTTCTGGTTTTCAGGAAAATAAAATTGCCTGACTGCACTTGAAGTGGCTAAATTTGCTCCTGTGTGTCTGTGTATAAAGTGGCTCCATCTTTCTTTCACCAGCTTGCAGATTCACTGGTGCCCACTGAGATGAAGCCGGGGATCTCCTTGGCGACCGTTACGGCTGTTTTGCACACAAAAGACAACAAACATGTGCTTCAGGTAAGGTGTGAATACTGGGGTGCTGGCAGGGGGAGGGTTTGGGTGAAGGCCGCTCCCCATGACTCCGATCCCTGGGGTTTCCCAGTTAGTTAACCAGCAGTTGCGCTCACCAAATCCCAGCAAAACCCCTGGGACAAAACGTTTCTCTTTTTTGTGTGTGCTGGGGTTCACAAGAGAAGCTGGACTCCTTAATCAAAATCAATTCCATTTTGGAACAAACAGCAGGCAGCCGAGAAGGATCCTGGGGCTCAGACCTATTAATTTTTATTGCTGTTTATTTGACTTGCGTTTCTGTGCACACACACGATAAACAGCTCAGAACTAAGGTAAGCTGAAAGTACCTCTCACCCCCTAAAAAATCTTCACAATTTAGATTTTATTAATTCTACCCTGCCCATCTGGCTGGGTCCCCCCAGCCCCTAAACAGGGCTGCCTTCAGATGTCTTCTAAAAGTCTGGTAATTGTTCTTCTCTTTGCCATCTGGTGGGAGGGCGTTCCACAGGGCAGGTGCCACTACCGAGAAGGCCCTCTGCCTGGTTCCCTGTAGCTTTGCTTCTCGCAGTGAGGGAACTGCCAGAAGTGTCTGGGTAGAACGATGGGGGTGGAGACGCTCCTTCAGGTATACTGGACCGAGGCCGTTTAGGGCACAATTAAATGCACAATTAAAGTGACAACATGGTTGTCAGGGAACTGCCATCACAGTCAGGAGTGGAGGAAGGGCTCCCGAGCGATGCCGGAGAAGGTCCCAGCAGGAAAAGAGGGGACTCAATGACCGGGGAAGGAAATCAGCGTTACACCAGGGAGAAGGGCGGGCAGAGGCGGGTTTCGGAGGGATGGCTCCAGGACTCTTCGCCAGAGACCAGCGGGGAGAGCATTGGTCCTCCACTGCCCACACCCACCCTGCGCAGAAAACTTCCGCGCAGGGAGGCTAGGCGGAGACTATCCGTCAAGGAACTTTTATGTTGGAAGTAGTTCAGGAAACGCCCACTGACGGATTCTGCCAGTGACTGAGACAGACGCGGAATCAGGACTGTCCAGCCAGGGAAAGGTTTATCCAGGCAACCTCACCGAGAGTGGCGGCAACTTACGCACGAGCAACCCCCAATTCCCATTACAATGGTTTTAAAGCAGGAGAAGTCAATCCTTTTTTATGCATCAGACTTCCCCAACCGGGCACTCTCCATATGCTTCAACCATCTCTGAACAGTTTGCAGGGAAAAAACCATAAAGCTGTACATCCATCTCCTTTGACAGCTGCCCCCCAAGCCTCCCCAGCCTCAAGGGGGCAAGAAGAGGAAGCGGGTGGCAGATGAAGTTCCGGAGCTGAAACCCGTCAAGCCTTTGCTGAGCGGCTCCATCCCCATGGACCAGCTGGTGCAGACCCTGGAGAAGGTAAGCAGCAGCCGCCTTCATGGCCAGAGCACCGGGGAGGCGGTTGGCACCCGTCCGCCTCGAGAGACAATGGCATGCGCCTCCGGGGGTGAGAGACAATGGAGTGCGTCTCCGGGGGTGAGAGACAATGGAGTGCGCCTCCGGGGGGTGAGGGACAATGGAGTGCGCCTCCGGGGGTGAGAGACAATGGAGTATGCCTCCGGGGTGTGAGGGACAATGGAGTGCGCCTCCGGGGGTGGAAGTCAAACCGCTGTGTTTGTACATCTTATAACAATCTAATGCAATACAAAAATGTGATAATAAAACATAACTTTAAAATAGGTAACCTCCATCAGAAAAGTTAAATTCAACAATCATTAGAATAGTATAAAATAATATCAACATATAAAAGTTAAACAGAAATCCACCCAACAGTTACAGTAATATCTAAACTATAACCAATAAAACAACGGCAAGCCACAGTACATAAAACAATACACTATACATTGAGAAGCAGAGAGTGGGGCAAGGCAGGTGGAAGGAGGCCTGGCCTGATGGAGTCTCCCCCCTCACCTGGGCAGTGTGTCTGGAGGTCCGGGGTGTGCTGGGCCCAGGGGTAACCCGAGCAACGCCGTCCAGGTCCAGTCCAGAATACAAAGGTTCCACTAGGAGTCAGTCCGACAGGGCCAAGGCAGGACACCAGGCAGGAAAACCAGGCAGGGTCAGGCACAGGATCACAGGCAGGATCTGGCATACAGCAACATTGCGCCCGCAACCTGGGGCAGGGTCCAGCAGCCTTTTATCTCTGTCGGGGTAACGGCCAGTCCTAATCCCTTGGCCACTCACCTCCCTGTCTTACCAGAAGGCGAGCACTCCTCCTGCGAGTACTCAGGTCTCTCCTTCTCTCAGACCTCAGTCTCTGCAGCTCGGGAGACGGCGGTGGGTTCCTAGACCCAGAGGCCGCCTCAGCCTCCCCTGACCAAGCCAGTAGTGGAGCAGCTGTAAGTGATGGCCCAGCTGGAGGCAACGAGGTCATCCCCGCATCTGGAGCCAGGGCAGGATCAGGCCCCTGACTTGGCCCAGCTGGTGTTTGCTGCAGGGGAACCTTTGCAGACTGGGACTCTTCAGAATCAGGCCCCAGACTTGGTTCAGATGATGCCTGAGGCAAAGGATCCGGTGCGGACTGAGACTCCTCTGGTTCTGGGTCTGAAGCCCAAGTCCCAGGACATCACACTGGGCTGCCCAGACGACAAGACCCCCCTCTCGGCATTGTCCATGGGGTCCAAAGGAAAGCAGAGCAAGATGTTTGGCCCCTGCCCAGGGGCCCTTTACCTTTTAAATATAATTCTGGCAAGGGGCGGCCGACCCCTGTACACCTTTGTTCATGCTGAGTCATAGAACCGGAGAGTTGGACAGGGACCCAAATGGACCCAACTCCCTGGAATGCAAATCCTCCCATTTGCCACACTGCCTCTGGTTTGCCAGCTGAGCACCTCCCCCTTCCCTTTTCCCTGTCCCTCTGCAGCACGGCTTCAGCGACGTGAAGGTGGAGGACACCCCGAAAGGCCACATCGTGCTCTTCCAGGACGTGGAGACCCTCATCCGCATCGAGGAGGACTCCACGCACATCATGTGCGAAAGCGACGAGGCGCTCCGGGTGAAGCTGCAGGAGCTGGTCCTCAAATTCCTGCAGAAGTTCTGAGACCTTGGCCTGCCATGGAGTCCCCCCAGCAGGGTCAGGAAAAAGGAAGGGGCTGCTGACCCAAGGGGAGAGCAGAGAGGCTCATTTTACAATGGCAACAAATTGCACGGTTCTCCAGAGTGTGTCTGCCGGGGCTGCCGTGCCATTTCGAAAGCCAGGAATAATTAAACAGGCACAATTTTCGCACTATCGTGACACAACGATGGAGGCAGCTGTCCCATATCTCCCCACCCCAAATGCCGACATCGCTGGGGCATTTTGTAGAATTCCAGCAGGCTGCTTAGCAGACCTCCATGGCCCCTGGTAGAAGGGGGGGCAGGGGAGGAGACACAACTTTTTGTAAACAAATAAACAAACAGGTAGTGCTCATGAACTGCACTTCCTGTTCCATTCTCAGGAAAGTTTAACAGAACTCTTTTGGACTACACCTCCCATCAGCCCCAGCCAGCAAGGGGGGATTGTTTACCAAAATACCTGGCAGGTACCAGCTTGGCAAAAGTTGAATTAAAGCATTTTCTCTCCCCACACCCCCACCCCCATTTTGGAAGGGAGCAGCCCCTATTATTTCTAAATGAAGTATTTTGCTTTAAGGTTGTGACGTTACGTTTTCTCTGCCTGTCAGTTCTCCTTTGTGTTTTAATACTGATTGTTTACTCAAAGCAATGCTTTTTTTTCTAAAATAAAACCGAGAGACCCGGTCATAGTTTATCCCTTTTTTATTAAAAGAGACGACCACCTTATTGTTGTGGGCTTCCAAGACTGCATTGGGCATCAATAAAGGATGTCCAGAGGAGGGCAACCAAATAAATCAGTAAAGGATGTCCAGAGGAGGGTAACCAAAATGGTCAAAGGCCTGGAAACGATGCCTTATGAGGAACGGCTAAGGGAGCTGGGCATGTTTAGCCTGGAGAAGAGGAGGTTAAGGGGTGATATGATAGCCATGTTCAAATATATAAAAGGATGTCACATAGAGGAGGGAGAAAGGTTGTTTTCTGCTGTTCCAGAGAAGCAGACACGGAGCAATGGATCCAAACTACAAGAAAGAAGATTCCACCTAAACCTTAGAAAGAACTTCCTGACAGTAAGAGCTCTTCGACAGTGGAATTTGCTGCCAAGGAGTGTGGTGGAGTCTCCTATTTTGGAGGTCTTTAAGCAGAGGCTTGACAACCATATGTCAGGAGTGCTCTGATGGTGTTTCCTGCTTGGCAGGGGGTTGGACTCAATGGCCCTTGTGGTCTCTTCCAACTCTATGATTCTATGAAAGGCTTTTCTTAAGGAGTGTGGTCAGATAACCAGCTCACTGGTGTTTTGAATTAGTGCATTTTTCACTCCATAAGATGCACCTGACCATAAGACGCACCTAGTTTTTAGAGGAGGAAAACAAGGGAAAAAAATTCTGAAAGAAACAGTGGATGTATGATTTTTGTGGTTCATGCTGTGGCCACAGACATGATATGTGATTTGACGGTGAGTTTGGGGTAGCCCAAAGCAAAAATCCTGAGGATCCATCTGGATCTGTGCTTTGTAACCATGTTTTTGCGCCATTGCAGCCCCACAAAACAGTGGATGCGTGTGTTTTTTGGTGCAGGCTGTAGCCATGGACATGCTATGTGATCTGATGGTGAATTTGGGGTGGCCCAATTCAAAAATCCTGAGGATCCATGGGCTTTTCCCTCCCCCCTCCCTGGCAGCCTCCTTTATCGCTAGAGTCCCTTATCTCCCTCCCAATCGCTTGCTGATCAGCTGCTCAGCGGCTTTGTTTCAACACCCCCTTCCTTCTTTCAAAAAAAAACAACAAAAAACACAATCTGCTTTTTGCCCCTGGGCAATTCAACTCCAGGGACCACGCGTTCACTCCATGAGATGCACAGACATTTCCCCTTACTTTTTAGGAAGAAAAAAGTGTGTCTTACGGAGCGAAAAATAAGGTAGTTGCAGGTCCTTTCTGGATCCTGTGTAGTATGTTCACGGGGAGGGAATTCCAAAGGGTTTGGGAGCCACAACAGGATTGGACCTCCTGATAAGATGGCAGTGCTGGCTCCTTTTCTCCTGGTCCAGCAGCCTGTAAGCACACCTGGGCTCCAAATGCATAATGAGCTCCCCCAACGAACGGAAAGAGAGACCGTTAAGGAGAGATCAGACCAGAGTGATTGGCGGCTGTGGGAATAGCCAAACCTCAAAGCCACCATCTCATCGGCCTGCCTTGCAAGTGGTGACACCTGTCTGAGTCTTGTATTAATCGCCTGCCTAATAGCCTCCGATTTCCCTCTGCCTTATATATATTTACAATTTCTAATCACAGCCATATTTTACTGCAACCTGCTGTCAAGGCAGCAGCGATCCTTCACTGGTTGACTGCAGAAGTTTCGTTCTGTCGGTAATTGATAGCTTTTGCTTTCCACCACTTCCTTTCCTTCCTGGACGCCATTCATTATTAACTGCAGGGCAGAGAGAGAGAGAGAGGTGGGGAGGAATAATCCAATTACATTCCAAGTTTTAACAGGCTTATTCCAGAGCCCCGGGAATTCTGGATTTGTGCACGTTGGTGCTCATTAGCTCTCACAGGCTCCCAGCTGTCACTTGTTTCAAAAAGCAAGGTGCTAGTCCACATGGAACTGAAGGCAACGGTAAAAATGTGGAGACAGGTTTGTGCCTGGATGAGTGCTTCCCCCAAAATCCATCCTTATAACCTGCTAGGATAGACATGGAAGCAAGAGGAAAATTTCAATCATAGTTCAGTGGCCTGGATCCAATATTTTTGCATGTCTGTGACTGGGGAGCACCGTCCTCCTCCAACAGAGCAGTAAAACAAACAAAAAAGGAGTTTGTACTCTGACTCTCGTTTTACACTGTATGGGAAATGTGATTCCTCATCTTCTTTTTTAACATTTAAAAATTGTGCTGCACGTGCCAATATAGTTGATTATCTCATCACAAGTAGAGCTGTTTTGCGATTAAGAGTAACTTACAACACCCCAGAAATGCAGCGCAGTGTTAGTACTGCCAGTTATAGGTGGGGCCGGAGGCCGCTTTGCCTTTCCAGCCAATTTAATTTAATTCCACACACGAACACACATATCCCAGCCCAAATCCAGTGTTCAAGCAGCACAGACAAGTTGTATATTCCAATATTTTAAAAGAGGAAATGTGTTACATGCAAACTAAGAACAGGCACTTGCATAGCTAGCAAACCGTTTCCCATAATTTGCAAACCTGTGTTGCCCAGATGCTGAGACTTGGGGGTTTGACCAGCTCAGGATAGTGGGGTGGGGTGGACCCTAATCCGGTCAGCTGCTGATCTCTGTGCTGGTGGCCTGCAAAGCAGGAGGGAGAAAGATTTGTCGTCGTCCCCCACCCTGTGCAACCCAGTTTGCATCGCAGTGCTGCAAGCCCCGCAGAGCGAGGCCGAAATCCCAGGTGTGGGAATTGCCTTTTCGGAGCCCGAGAAGAAAATGCTGTTTATTCCTCGCTGCAGCCGGCGACACCGGTTCCACGTCCATCACATTTATGCTAAATTGAAATAACACAGATGCAAACAAATTGGAACAGCAAGGGGCTGGAGACCTTCGCTGTGCAGAAACAGCACACAGAAGCTGATGTCTGAAATCGGGAACAAATTCCCCACTGGGGCCCACAGCGAGAACCTGCAATGAGCTGCTCAGTGGGGCACAGAGCGAGTGAGCAGAGGCACGTTGGAGTGGGGGGGGGGAGCAAGAAAGCTTTCTATTCTCATCCACCCCACTGACAAGGTCTCTGCCGCCTCCCCCGGCAACACACCGCCTCCATTTCTGTATTTTCTTGGGTCTGTTGCCAAAATCTATAGCTGAACAGAACGTTTTCCTTGGTAGTTCCTCCAAGCTGGGGAGTGTGGGATGCATAGGTAAAGGTAAAGGGACCTCTGACTGTTAGGTCCAGTCGTGGCCGACTCTGGGGTTGTGGCGCTCATCTTGCTTTATTGGCCGAGGGAGCTGGCGTACAGCTTCCGGGTCATGTGGCCAGCATGACTAAGCCGCTTCTGGCAAACCAGAGCAGCGCACGGAAACGCCGTTTACCTTCCCGCCGGAGCGGTTCCTATTTATCTACTTGCACTTTGACGTGCTTTCGAACTGCTAGGTTGGCAGGAGCAGGGACCGAGAAACGGGAGCTCACCCTGTCGCGGGGATTCGAACCGCTGACCTTCTGATCAGCAAGTCCTAGGCTCTGTGGTTTAACCCACAGCGCCACATAGGTCCTAGCTAAGGCTAGGATTCCCCAACCCATCGCTGTAATTGCAAATGGAGGTGGGAATTAGTTTCTCAGTCTATTTTAGCTGAGAAGGGACGGGAAGGGAGTTTGGTGGCCTTAGCTAGGACCAGGACAGAAGTCCTCATAGAGAAAGGGGAAATAAACACTATGCAATAGTCTGTTACCGGGCAGTCTCAACACCGAGTAAGAAAGAAAATCAAGCTGCTAGGCAGATGTCAGTGGAAACAGAAGGAAACTAAATGCGGCGTTCATTCACAAAAGTGTTGATAACACAGACATCTTGGCATTGGTAAGCCAAGTAATGGATTTCTTTCCAGTATAATTAAAGAACTAGGCCACCCAAGGCTCTGCTGCTCAGAAGACAGGGTGGCATGTTCACTGTAATTTAGGGGTGTCCAGGTGCTGCCTTTTCACACCCACAGCAGAATTTTGCTTGCACAATAATAATAATTATTATTAATAATTTATTATTTATACCAGGCCCATCTGGCTGAGTTTCCCCAGCCACTCTGGGCGGCTTCTAACCAAGTGTTAAAAACAATACAGCATTAAATATTAAAAACTTCCCTAAACAGGGCTGCCTTCAGATGTCTTTTAAAGATAAGGTAGCAGCTTATTTCCTTATTTTGGAGGTGGAGACGCTCCTTCAGGTATACTGGACCGAGGCTGCATAGGGCTTTCAAGGTCAGCACCAACACTTTGAATTGTGCTCGGAAACATACTGGGAGCCAATGCAGATCTCTCAGGACCGGTGTTATATGGTCTTGGTGGCCGCTCCCAGTCACCAGTCTAGCTTCCGCATTATGGATTAATTGCAGTTTCTGGGTCACCTTCAAAGGTAGCCCCACGTAGAGCGCATTGCAGTAGTCCAAGCAAGAGATAACTAGAGCATGCACCACTCTGGCGAGACAGTCCATGGGCAGGAAGGGTCTCAGCCTGCGTACCAGATGGAGCTGATAAACAGCTGCCCTGGACACAGAATTAACCTGCCCCTCCATGGACAGCTGTGAATCCAGAATGACTCCCAGGCTGCGCACCTGGTCCTTCAGGGGCACAGTTACCCCATTCAGGACCAGGGAATCCTCCACACCTGCCCGCCTCCTGTCCCCCAAAAACAGTACTTCTGTCTTGTCAGGATTCAACCTCAATCTGTTAGCCGCCATCCAACCTCCAACCGCCTCCAGGCACTCACACAGGACCTTCACTGCCTTCACTGATTCTGATTTAAAAGAGAGGTAGAGCTGGGTATCATCCGCATACTGATGAACACCCAGCCCAAATCCCCTGATGATCTCTCCCAGCGGCTTCATATAGATATTAAAAAGCATGGGGGAGAGGATGGAACCCTGAGGCACCCCACAAGTGAGAGCCCAGGGGTCTGAACACTCATCCCCCACCACCACTTTCTGGACACGGCCCAGGAGAAAGGAGCATAAACAACTTCCCCTTCCTTCTCCCCTGATGCCCCCCGATGGATTCTCAAAATCCGCTCCAGAGGACTGTCCAGAACAAATGGGGGGGGGGGGCAGGAGAAGAGGAGAGTGTGATTGGTCCCATTTCTCTCCTTCAGACAAGGTGGGAAATCTCTCCTCCGGCAAGATCAACTTCCTTCAGAATAAAACCACCCGGCCTTTATTTGAAAGCATGAACTATTCTTAACTGGGAGCTGCGTTGCTTAAAATAAACAGTGATAGTGCAAAAACAGCCTCGCCCTGTGTTGCTCAAGAGCTCGTCCTCAAATTTGTTTTGACTGCATATCACACAAAAATCCCCTTCCACGTTAAATATTGTATTAACTGATAGCATTGGATTAAAACTCCAGCCTCACGCTAGAAAGGTGATTTATGATCTGCTTTTCCTTTCAGAGCAAGTCTGATTTCTCTCTTATTCTAGGCAGCAGCAGCAGAAGAGTAGGGGGCTGTGTGTCCCCTCGTAGGGATGTGGGGTAGAAAATGGGAAGGGGGAGCTGGAGGTGGGGGCAGGGAGAATTCCCCCAGACCCATGGCATGGTTGGAAATGGCTCAGCTCCTCCTCCCCATTCATCCTGGTCCTTGGCCAGTTCCCTGCAAGTTTATTTGCCAGTCCTAATGGCAAGTTTATTTTTAAAAGGGGGGGGGGGAGAGCCAGAGACATTCAATGTTGTAATGCAGAAGTTTCCCAACTCTCCACCCCACCCTGACCACTTTTTTTGTTTTGGTGGGATACTTGATGTATTTTATGACTGTTGAAGTAATTGCAATGAATCGTGCTCTGCGAGGTTCAATCTTTTAATTCTAGCTTCCCATTCACCTTGCTGCTAATCTTCTCCACTCCTTGCAAGCGTCTTCTCCTCTCAAACTTCCCTTCTGGGCAGAGGGACACATTCTAAGAACAATGGAGCAACCCCTGTCCCTGCCGTTGTGCACAGAGATGCCACGGACCACAGTTTGGGAACCCTCCAAATTAATGCATTGATGCATTAATTCCTGAATTGCAGGGGGCTGGACTAGATGGCCCTCGGGGTCCCTTTCCAACTGTACAACTTGTTTAATGTATGGTCATACCTTGGGTTAAAGACGCTTCAGGTTAAATCTTTTCAGGTTGCGTCCTGCGGCGACCTGGAAGTAACAGAACGGGTTACTTCCGGGTTTCGCCGCTCGCGCATGCGCAGGCGCTCAAAATGATGTCACGCACATGCACAGAAGCGGCGGATCTTGACCCACACCCACGTAGGCGCGGATTGCTTTCTGCTCAGGTTTCAAATGGGGCTCTGGAATGGATCCCGTTCGCATCCAGAGGTACCACTGTATCATCTAGTTTGGCCTGTAGGCAAGTCCCTATGCCTCCTACAGCCTCAGTAGCCCCCTGTCTGGAGTAAGGGGATAATGTTGGCATCTGTCTGTCTTGGGAAACTATGGAGGAGGCTGCTTTTGTGAAGTCACACTGCTGGAGAGTCACAGGGCCTTGCTGTAGCTGTAGAGACTGATACTGGAGAGACATGTTTTGTTGCAGCTGGAGGCTTCCGGTTGTGTTGCTGCAGATTCACCAGGGCAATTATTCTCTCTGTGCTCCTCCCAGCAGTCATTCCTAGTCTGACTTGACTGCCTGTCTCCAGGCACTGCGGTCATCTGTAAGAGATGCTCCCCTAGCTTACAGAGGGGTTGTGGGGGAAATTAAGTGCTTTGAACATTTGAAAGCATGATATTGAATGTTCAATAGCATTACCGCCTGCCCGAACGATAACTTCAAAATAGTCTCAGTAACTTACTGCGATACCCTCAATAACCTGTTGTCAGGGGTTCAGAAGCAGAGACGCAGAGAAGGGAGGAGACAGAGAGCGAGGGGGAGGAATACGAAGGAAAGATGAGTGGGGATGACGAACCGAGATCGCCGAGCTTATCCAGTGAGTCCGAGGATTCCCAGAAGGGAGCGCCAGCAGTCAGAGCAAGGGGGGAAAGCAGGGGGACACCCCAGGAAGAAGGGTCCAGAGAGGAATCAGAGAGCAGCAGTTGGAGATCGGGACCCACGTACCCAGACGGGAACAGTGGGGAGAAAGGGGACCAGATATCGGGTTCCGGAGGCTTTCAGAAGGAGGGAGGGCATGAGTCAGGAGTAGTCACGCCCACCTCGGGGAGCGACGAAACGATCAAGAGGAAGGTTGAGAGTTGGGCGCGCGCGCCAAGTTCAAATGTAGCGGAAGCTGGCGCAGTAAGCAGCCCAGAGAGTGAACCAGGTCCCAAAGCCCGCCGCAAGGAGGCGGAAGGGTCAGGGGGGTCCGCGTCAGAAGAGAGTAGGAAAAAGGAGACCCCGGGGGGCAGAAGGACCCAGAGACGGAGGGAAAGGCGCAGGAGGTGGAGCAAGGCTAGGGTATTAAGCTGGTGTGCTAGAGGCGGAGACTCAGACGGGTCTTCGCCGGTCTGACCTAGAAGAAGTAGGGCTGCATATCGCAGTTTGGAAATGGAAGCTGTAATCCAATAAAGACTCTTTTAACCTGAACGCTGGCTAACGTGGTCCTATGTGAGCTGGGACTGAGTGGCAGCCCTGACAGTAAGACCCGTCTCTTTTAAGCTTCGGACACCTGATACCTCGCAGCGGAGGCAGACGCAGCGAGAGGAGGAAATTGGTGTTTGGGAGCGAGCTCACAACGGTTGGCAGAGATGACGGAAGCAGAGAAAATTTTAGCGCTGCAACAGGCAGTGACCCAATTGAACGCGGAGGTACAGGCATCCAAGAAAAGGGAGGAGGATGCGGCAGCCGCCTACAGATCTCCACGCCAGGTTTGAAGCATTGGTTAAGCATGGGCAGCCAGGACCCAGACCGGAGGGGGTTGGGTTGGCACGGAGAGCAGGAGGGCTTGTGGCTCACTTCGATGGGAATTTACAACAGTACCCCAATTTTCGAGCAGACGTAATGTGCGCACTGCAACTGCTGGCGAAAGACTTTAGGGATGAGGAAGAGAAAGTGGGGTTTATACTATCCCATTTGCATGGGGATGCTAAAGCGTGGCTACGCAATTTGTGGAGGGATAAAGATCCGGCGCTTCAGAATGCAGATGCCTTTATCAAAGCGATGGATGCGTGCTTTTTATCTACCATTGACGTGGATCTTGCCCGACGGGAGATTCATGGACTGAAACAAGGGAGGGCGAGCGTACGCCAGTATCACGCCCGCTTTTTTGCGCTGGTCAGTGCCTTGGAATGGGACCGGGATTCGCCCCCAGTCAGAGACCTCTTCTGGGAGGGATTAAGCAGTGCTGTTAAAGACGAAATTGCGAGGGGGGAGAGGCCCCGGAGCACGCAGGAGGTGGTCCAAAGGGCGCTGACTGTGGGGGTGAGGCTGGAAGAACGTCCGTGGTGCAGAGACGAAGGACGTGGAGGGCGCGAAGCAGCGAGAAGTTTCTCTTTCGTTCCCAGGGACGCTACGCGTGCGCAATCTACACCTCCGCCAGGAGGGGGAGTGGAACCTATGGAGGTGGGCGGAGCCAGGGCTCAGTCAGCTACCAGAGCCCCTGCACCGGCGGCAGTCAAGACTAAACCTCCTAGAGGGACCAGGAAGTGTTATATATGCGACAGCTCTCAACACTTGGCGAAAGAGTGTCCCCAGAGGAGCTCCAAGCACACTGCAGCCTCCGCAACGGTGAAAGCGGCCACGCAACACAGCGAACACCAGCAGGGAAACGACGATGTCTGGCTGGAGACAGAGGCACTGGGGCCCAGCCAGAAGCATCACTGAAGCAGTCCCCAGCGATCTTGCAACCCACAGACCCCCTCCCACCCAAACCAGTAGTGCAACTCACAGCATCTCTCCAGCTGCCCGATGGCGTCACTATCGAAGTCCCGCTTTCTGTGGATTCTGGAAGCAACGCAGACTTTATAGCACAGGATTTTGTGGAGCAGCACGCTATACAGCTATTGCCGGCCACTCTGCCCCTGCAAGTCGTCACAGTGGATGGCAGAGAGTTGCTGGGGGGGCAGGTGGTGAAGCAAACGCCGCCAATGGTGATGCGCCTTGGCAACCACAGGGAAGTCATCAGTTTTAACGTCACACGACTGTCGGACACACCCATTGTGTTGGGCATGAGTTGGCTGGACAGGCACAGTCCGACACTGGCTTGGTACCAGCGACAGCTGATCTTCGGCTCCTCTTACTGCGCAGAACACTGCATCCTGCCCGGACAGGAGGGAGAGGAGGAGGAATCACAACTGCAGTTGGGAACGTTGCAAGCAGTCCCCCACAAATACGCAGACTTTCTGGGGGTCTTCTGCGAGAAGGAGGCAGACAAGTTACCACCGCACAGGCAATATGACTGCAAGATTGACCTCCTACCAGGGGCGACGCTACCGAAGGGGAGGCTGTATTCCATGTCTGAGGATGAACTACAGGAACTCAAACAGTTCATAGATCACAATTTGGAGCGCGGTTTCATCCGGGAGTCCAGGGCAGTAGGGGGCAGTCCTGTTTTCTTTGTGAAGAAGAAGGACACGCCCCAAAAGAGGCTGGTGGTGGATTTTCGCCTCTTGAACAAGATGACCAAGCCCTCTGATTTCCCCATGCCCAGGATTGACGACCTACTGGCGACGGTGCGCAAGGGACGCGTGTTTACCAAGTTGGACCTGCGAGGGGCGTACAATCTCATCCGCATGAGGGAGGGCGATGAGTGGAAGACAGCCATGTTCACGCCTCTGGGCACCTACGAGTACAGAGTGATGCCGTTTGGATTGCAAAACGGTTCTCACTGTTTTCAAGCTTTCATGCATCATGTGTTGGCGGGACTCCTCTACAAGAAGTGCGTCTGCTTTCTGGATGACATCCTGATATTCTCCGAGTCGCAGCAAGCGCATGACCAAGACGTTCGGGAGGTGCTGGAGAGGTTGCAGCAGCATAGACTGTACGCCAAACTGGAGAAGTGCCAGTTCGACACGACGGAGGTGGATTTCTTGGGTTACAAGTTGTCGGACAAGGGGCTAGCCATGGACAGCGCCAAGGTGCGAGCGGTGTTGGATTGGAAGAGCCCGCGCAACCGGAAGGAGGTCCAGCGGTTTGTCGGCTTCGCCAACTTCTATCGCAAGTTTATCAAAGGGTTCGCGATGCAGACGGCGGCTATTACGGACACGCTAAGCTCCAAGAAAAAGAAATTCATCTGGACGGAGCAGGCAGAGCAGTCCTTTCAGGCACTCAAGCGTCTCTTCGCGTCGGAAGAGCAACTGCTGCATATCGACCCCAGCAGACCGATGCGGGTAGAGACAGACGCGTCCGATAGAGCAGTGGGAGCTGTCCTGCTGCAGAGGGACCCACAGGGGGTCTGGAGACCGGGAGCGTTCTACTCCAGAAAGCTCAGCAAGTCGGAGCAGAACTACACCATCTGGGACAGGGAGTTGCTTGCCATTCATGCAGCATTCAAAGCATGGAGGCACTTCCTGATCGGCGCCAAGCACACGGTGCAGGTCTGCACGGACCACAAGAATCTGGAGCACTGGCGCACGGCGAAGTTCCTGAACCAGAGGCAGATACGTTGGGCGGAGTTCTTTGCTGACTTCGATTTCCGAATAGAGTACGTCCCAGGCGACACCAACATCATGGCGGATGCACTGTCCCGAAAACCGCAATACCTCGAAGAGGCGATGCCAGCGGCAGCCATGCACATCTTCGCGCCAACAGCGTGGGCGTGCGCTTCAGCCACAGTAGACCTGGAGGCGGTGCGGCGGGCGTTGCAGGACGACTCATTCGCGCAGGCGAAGATGGCCGAGGTGCACAAGGGCACGGCGAAGAGCGACGAGTTCCAGATACGGGACGGCTTGCTCTTACGTAAAGGGGCCATCTACGTGCCTGGAGATGAACTTCGCGCCAAGGTACTGCAGCAGTTGCACGACGCACCCACGGCCGGGCACTTTGGCACGGAAAAAACGGTGGAATTAGTCGCAAGGGACTTTTGGTGGCCCAGACTGAGAGGGGAAGTCGCGGACTACGTCGCGAGGTGCGACACCTGCCAGAGGGCCAAGCCGGTGCACAAACCACCGGCGGGACTGCTCGAACCGCTGCAAACGCCGTTTGAACCGTGGGAGAGGGTGGCCCTGGACTTTGTCACGGATCTACCCAGCTCGAGAGGCAAGACGGCTGTACTAGTGGTGGTGGACTTGTTCACCAAGATGGCACACTTCATACCGTGTGCGAAGGTGGCCACGGCAGAACAAACAGCCAAACTGTTCATAGATCACGTGTTCAAAGTGCACGGGCTGCCGCGGTCTATACTGTCCGACCGCGGTCGCCAGTTCATCTCGAATTTCTGGCAGAAGCTGATGGGCTTCCTGAACGTCAAAATCAACCTGACATCAGCGAGACACCCGCAGACCAACGGGCAAGCGGAGAGGGTCAATGCCATCATGCAGCAGTACCTGAGATGCTATGCCAATCAACAGCCTGCGACGTGGGTGGATTACCTGCCGCTCGCCGAGTTCGCCTACAACAACACGAAGCACGTGTCCACAGGGGTGACACCGTTCTTCGCCAACAATGGGAGGAATCCCAGAACCTTCCCGGGACTGGACAGAGTGGGGGAAGGGGAACCGCAGACGGCGGACGCTTTCGCGTCTGAGTTGCAGGAGGTCCACGATCAACTCCGACGGCAGCTGGAGCTAGCGAAGCACGCATACAAGGTGCAAGCGGACAAGCACAGGCGGGTTGGCGAAGAGATCCGAGTGGGAGACTGGGTCTGGTTGGCAGCCCACGCAGTGCCGACCAGATCGTTAGCCAAAAAGAAGTTGGGGCACAAGCAACTCGGTCCATACCAAGTCGAAGCGCAGATCAACCCAGTAGCTTTCAGGCTGGTGCTCCCGGAGGGTTCCAGGATGCATCCGGTGTTCCACAGGTCGGTGCTCACTCCCTACAGGACACCTCACAGGTTCCAGGAACCAGGAACAGCACCGAGTCCGTCTCAGGAGCGGTCGGAGGCGGGAAGATTGCCACAGCAGGACCCCATCAACGAAGTCACGGAGATTTTGGACTCCAGATGGGGGGAAGACGGAGTGGAATACCTCCTAGCCAGAGAGGGCACCCGGGCTAGTGCTAATAGCTGGGTGCCAGACTATGCTTTGGAGGAACCCCTGCTCAAGGACGAGTTTCATGCCCTTTTCCCACACAGACCCATGCCAGCAGGCTTCTTCGACGACTGGTTGTTCACGCCCACACTTTCCTCCAGCACGTTCCATGGCTTCGACTCGGACGGGGAGCCCGCACAGCGCACACATTCCCCAGAGGGGTCACCGGAGGGTTCGGCGTCAGACACCTCGTATTGGTGGGACGATCGGCCAGAGGAGCAGTGGCGCCGGAGGTGGCTGGAGATGCCAGGTCAAGCGACCGACGCAGAGACTGACATGGACGTGTGCGGGGAGGATCTCGGTTTCGAGCACGGCGGCACTGAAATGGAGGCGGAGCAGCTCACCGTTGACGAACGCGAGGAGGAAGACTCGGAGGTTTTCAGTTGGCGGCCAGCAACGAGGAGCGAACTGTATCCGGCATTCACTCCTGTGATGATGGAGCACCCTGCAACCACCCTTGAAAGTGGGGAGGGGGGAAGGGGGGGCTTCGAGGGGGGGATGGATGTCAGGGGTTCAGAAGCAGAGACGCAGAGAAGGGAGGAGACAGAGAGCGAGGGGGAGGAATACGAAGGAAAGATGAGTGGGGATGACGAACCGAGATCGCCGAGCTTATCCAGTGAGTCCGAGGATTCCCAGAAGGGAGCGCCAGCAGTCAGAGCAAGGGGGGAAAGCAGGGGGACACCCCAGGAAGAAGGGTCCAGAGAGGAATCAGAGAGCAGCAGTTGGAGATCGGGACCCACGTACCCAGACGGGAACAGTGGGGAGAAAGGGGACCAGATATCGGGTTCCGGAGGCTTTCAGAAGGAGGGAGGGCATGAGTCAGGAGTAGTCACGCCCACCTCGGGGAGCGACGAAACGATCAAGAGGAAGGTTGAGAGTTGGGCGCGCGCGCCAAGTTCAAATGTAGCGGAAGCTGGCGCAGTAAGCAGCCCAGAGAGTGAACCAGGTCCCAAAGCCCGCCGCAAGGAGGCGGAAGGGTCAGGGGGGTCCGCGTCAGAAGAGAGTAGGAAAAAGGAGACCCCGGGGGGCAGAAGGACCCAGAGACGGAGGGAAAGGCGCAGGAGGTGGAGCAAGGCTAGGGTATTAAGCTGGTGTGCTAGAGGCGGAGACTCAGACGGGTCTTCGCCGGTCTGACCTAGAAGAAGTAGGGCTGCATATCGCAGTTTGGAAATGGAAGCTGTAATCCAATAAAGACTCTTTTAACCTGAACGCTGGCTAACGTGGTCCTATGTGAGCTGGGACTGAGTGGCAGCCCTGACACCTGTGATTAAGTCTGCTTGGAAAAACTTAACTTACTGCGATACCCTCAATAACCTGTGATTAAGTCTGCTTGGAAAAACTTATATCTCACTGATTCCAACTGCTTTCGCCGTTACTGTTAATCTGCGAAGAACTCTTGCAATGTGGTAGATGATCGATCAACGTAAAAAGCGAATGCCACTCACAGAGGAAACCACAACGAAAGGTCGCAAGGCCACCTTATCTGTATGAAATACCAGATTGGGGGAGTCACAATGCGGTGCTGCTAACTGACTGACGTTCTTCAGAGACATTGCAGCGACTCTAGATGCGGTCCTAGACACCAGCCCCCAAGGAGCGCAGCTGGGGTGTTCAGAAAGTGCCGTGGGTCAGCAGTCACACAATGGAAGCCGCGTGGGCTTGACCATAACACAAAATGGCTGCCTTGAGGGTGTGGACTGACACCACATGTCTGCTGGCGTGGGCTGGGGTGGCACAATACAAAAGGGCTCCCACTGCACTCACAGGGAGAGAGGTGCTCTTTGAACCTCTTTGCCATCTTCCCATATCTGAAGGCTGTCCCATGAAAGAGGGAGCAAGCTTGTTTTCTGAGGCTCCAAGCCAATGGATTCAAATTGCAAGGAAGGAGATTCCAACTCAACCGTGGGGAGAATTTCCTGACAGCGAGAGCCGTTCAACCGCAGAAGAGACCTTCTCCCAAGAGATATGGACTCTCCTCCATTGGAGGTTTTTAAGCAGATATTATCAATATCAGGGATTCTTGAGCTGCAATTGCTGTGTTGCAGGGAGTTAGACTAGATCAGGCTTCCTCAAACTCAGCCCTCCAGATGTTTTTGGCCTACAACTCCCATGATCCCTAGCTAGCAGGACCACTGGTCAGGGATGATGGGAACTGTAGTCTCAAAACATCGGGAGGGCTGAGTTTGAGGAAGCCTGGACTAGATGCTAGGGACGCGGGTGGCGCTGTGGTCTAAACCACTGAGCCTCTTGGGCTTGCTGATCAGGTTGGCGGTTTGAATCCCCGCGACGGGGTGAGCTCCCGTTGCTCTGTCCCAGCTTCTGCCAATCTAGCAGTTCAAAAGCACATCAGTGCAAGTAGATAAATAGGTGCCATTTGGCAGGAAGATAAATGGTGTTTCCATGCACTTTGGCTGCTGTCACAGTGTTGCACCAGAAGTTGCACCAGAAGTGGTTCAGTCCTGCTGGCTAAATGACCCAGAAAGCTGTCTGCGGACAAAAGCCGGCTCCCTTGGCGTGACAGCAAGGTGAGTGCCGCAACCCCACAGTCGCCTTGGACTGGACTTAACCGTCCAGGGGTCCTTTACCTTTACAGTGGTACCTCGGGTTACGGACACTTTAGGTTACAGACGCTTCAGGTTACAGACTCCGCTAACCCAGAAACAGTGCTTCAAGTTAAGAACTCTGCTTCAGGTTGAGAACAGAAATCGCACGGCAGCGTGAGGCCCCATTAGCTAAAGTGGTGCTTCAGGTTAAGAACAGTTTCAGGTTAAGAACAGACCTCCGGAACGTATTAAGTTCTTAACCCGAGGTACCACTGTACCTTTTACCTTAGACTAGGAGCTGCACCTCCCAATGCTATAATAATGCCTTTGTTGAGAACAGATGGGAGGGTACTCATCCAGTCCCATGAAAGGTGGCCAGGTTTATGGGGCGCACGTTTGATATGGGGAGGATGAGCTGGTGCCAAGCAGGGAGTGAGCAGGGAGAGAAAAAGGTCTCAAGCAACAGTGGATATTGGAGGGGAAGTTTGTAGAGAGTTTCTGAGGTAGTGGTTAAGAGCGGTGGACTCGTAATCTGGTGAACTGGGTTCGCATCTCCGCTCCTCCACATGCAGCTGCTGGGTGACCTTGTGCCAGTCACACTTCTCTGAAGTCTCTCAGCCCCACTCACCTCACACTTGTTGTGGGGGAGGAAGGGAAAGGAGAATGTTAGCCACTTTGAGACTCCTTCGGGTAGTGATAAAGTGGGATATCAAATCCAAACTCTTCTTCTTCATGGCCAGTGTTAGCAGGTACACCAGGGGCCCACGGGTGCTTAGTTGGCAGCCCCTGCTAAGCAGCGTATGCTATAAATACACGCTGCACAGAATGCTCACTTCTCCAGGCATAAGCCCCATGGATCTCAAGGGGCTTGTCTCTGCGCAGGCAATTGTGCCGCGAAAAGCCTTTTCAGAGACGAGGGCTTTACGACCCGCAGCTGACGCCTTTCTCTTCTCTCTGCTTTTCCTTTTTTGTCCTCGGCAACTTAGCAAGGAAGAGCTGGAGTCAAAAGTCCACGGCTGTACCAATCTCGGTGCAGGGAGATACAAATCTCTGGAAACCTTTTGAAAACTGGGGGGTGGGGGGAAAGGGGAGGACGGAGGGAAAGAACGAGCTGGACTGCTGAGACCGCATGAACAGATAAGGTTGACAAAAAGCCGTTTTGGGCGAACTGCAAATTAACCTCAATTTCCTCCAGGGCAATAAAGACTGTAATGCAATAATGACGTTGTCTATTAGAAAGAGATAGCTTCTGCTCCTAGGTGAGCCCATATTGTGAAACTCGTTTATTCAGGTATGGTGAATTCGTGGGAGTTTTCCTAGAAACTGGCCACACATCATTTATTGAATGCATCCAATCATTTTGCATGTCTATCTTCTTACTTGATGGTTCCCAAAGTGGGGACAAATAACCCCTGGGGATTTCCAGGGGTGGGTGCTAAGAGGAAGGGCTGTGCTGGAAGCGTAAATGGCTATCGGTCTTTGAAAAGTATAAATTGATGGTTCAAGTTGATCAGTTTTCTCGAATTAAACCAAATAATTTTAATTGGATTTTGAGTAAATGTGCAACGAATGCTTACTGTTCTGAATTTTATTGTGGGTGCTTCCTTAGCGGGTCGTGCAAGCCGCTACTCTGAATAACGCTTCGCACAGGATAGGGGCCCTTGGGGATCACCAAGGGGGACAGGCCCCCCAAGAAGTTTGGAAATCACTATTTAAATGGAGTAGAGATTGCAATACCCCCTCGCTGTCAGCCCTTGTCCCCTTCTGCTAAAGTTAGCAAAGAGTCTCGAGACGCGTTCAAGTTAAACTGAGTTTATTTCACCCTTTTACAAAATTCAACATATGAACAATTGTGCTCGTGTCAAGGTTTTAGATTCCCCCCGCCCCCACTTTTTGCTTTCCCGTCTTTTAAAATTTGGTGCTCACAGAGCTTTTAAAACACATTCGTAGTGGCAAGGGGTAGAGGGCCCGCAAGTGGCTGTTGCGCTGGGCAGGGGAGAGCAGAGGAAATAAAATTGAGCAGCTGCACCCGGTTGCAGAGATGCCAGAAGGCCTTGGATGAGGAAGCCCCCTCCCTCTTCACGCAGACCCCACCTTTTCCTATATCCTCAAAGAAATGAAAAAGGGCCACCATTCTGAGCAGCGGAGGACGGCAGCTTCTTAGGAGGAATGGCACCAACACGGGTGTTCAGGGTCTGGCAAAAGCTACTGGACTTGCCTCCAGACAAAAGGTACTTTCTCTCATCTCACCGCTTCCTTCTCCTGCCCAGGTGCCCATCAGCCTGAGCGATGGCTCCAATAATCGACCGCCTCCTTTTCCCAGCAGAAAAAAACCCACAAACTTAGCACGACATGAAGAGGACGGCACGGCAAGGCTCCACCTTGGCATGCTAAGGTTATCTTCTTAGAAATCTCCATGTGGGATGATCGCGACATTGAAGGGGGCGATTAAAAAACAGCCCCGGTTATTTTAAAAAGCCCAAAGTGCACGTGTGTATGTGTGTGATTTTTTTTTTAATTAAAAAAAAAAACCTGGTCGTATTCCAAAAAGAGCGAGTGCTCGTGTGTGTTTGAACTGTGCATTGTGGTTCTAATCTGGGTTTCCACACATCCAACAGAGGTCAGAGAACACATCTGGGAGAGCAGGATGGAGAAGCAGCCTGTGCCTTTTTTTGGGTGGGGGTCCAAGTTGGGTAACCTCCAACCAGCACAGCAAAGGAGGACGACGATGAGGAGGAACCATGTAAACACATTTTTGAGTGGATGTCCAAAACCTAGCTTGGCACCTTACAGAGGTTTAAATGCACTGGGAGGAACAGGAGGGGCGACGCTTATCATGGACGGGGAGAGATGAAGTTACTTTCATGTCACGTTCCCATCTACTAGATCCGGCCCCCCCAAACTCAGCTCTCCAGATGTTTTGGGACTACAATTCCCACCATCCCCGACCACTGGTCCTGTTAGCTAGGGATGATGGGAGTTGTAGTCCCAAAACATCTGGAGGGGCGAGTCTGGGGATGTCTGCACCAGACGGAGAGACCATCTGCACATGGCTTCCATTTAAGCCTTGCGCACCCAACAGAGGAGGCCTGTACATGTTGTGGACATGCGAGGGAGGCTGATCACCATGGAGAATCCAACGTTTTACATACCACCACCTCTTTTGCCCTGGCTGAGGATTATTCATTCATCCAGGCAGGGAGCAGAGTATGGGGAGAACGAGACTTGTGGCTTCGGAGTGGGACGGGGGCTGCCTAAAGAGAACCCGCTTCCGTTGGGACAGCCACCTTTGCCCTTTGTTCCGCTGCGTTTCACCTCGCATGGCGACAGTCTGCATTATTGGGTTACCGGGTGAAAAAGAGAGAGAATCTCCTTTTGAAAATGCAAAGGGGGAATCGCAGTCCCTGAAGACTATCCCAAAAAGAGCAGAGAGGTCTGTAAACATTCGTGAGTCGCAGCCATCAAACATGCCAGCGAGCGAATGCGCTTCCTGCCCAAATGGGGCACAGGGAGCCCCCCCTCCACCTGTATTTTCACAAGAGGGTGATGCTTACCCTTTGGCACTGCAGAGCTCCAACCAGCACCCAGGACATGCAAAAATCAGGAGCCCAGGACAGGAATCGCAGTGGGAGAATATATCAAGGAGACTCCCGGATGCTACAGAAAGGCGGCTATTTCACCACCGCCTTTCTATAAATAAAAAAGGGAAGGGGAATCTAAATTGCAGCCGGGTTGGGGGGGCAGCAAGTTGTTCCACACCATCTCTTACAGTTTTGCAAAGACTGCACACAATGGCCTACTTTGCCAATGTGATGTCGAAGCGAGAGCCTTTCTAGAAAAAGCACCCTGCGGAACCAAAACTCTGTGCAGAAGTAGCTTGAAAGCAATGGGGGGGGGCAGAGACGGCCTGCACTCTTTAGAACAATAATATTAATTTGTGTGCAGTCTCCCATGGGGTCCAGCGCTCCTGGGGAGTAGACCACTCGCCTGTCTCTCTCCAGCGGCTGCCGGCACCCCAGTCCCAAGAGCCATAGAGGAAAAAGGGCAGAGGAGGGAGGAGGAGAAGGGCAGTTTTAGGCATCAGGGCTGAGAGAGCTGTTGAGACCAGACATGATTGCTTGAGACAGAGGATGGATTTGGGGTACACTTCATGAGCAGGAATACAGCACCTTTCATCTGGAACACACCACAGACCCGTTACGAGTGTGTGTGTCTTGTTGAAGAATCCATAAGAGGCCACATCTAAAAGAAAACTTAACCCACACTCCCAAACGACTTGCCTGCAGTCACCCTGGCGTTGCCCTCGCCTGCGGCGCGGAAACTTCCCACGCTGCGCAAGCGACGCTTAAATTAAGACCTTTGAGCTTCTGCAAAGGGAGGTGGGGTGCTTATGCGATGCCCCCGCGTGGCGTAGAGAGAAGCAGCAGCCGCCCCCCCCCCCGAGCCTGCAAGGAAGCAGCAGGGAAAGGGCACCCATTTTCTGCCAGGGGCACCCACAGCTGGGGAAGACACCACTGGGTGGCTGGGTCGCCACAAAAAAAGATTGATGCGGCAGGATCCTTTAGCGCAGGTGGGTGTAGAGGCGAGGAACTCCCTGGAATCACTTCGCTCCTTGGCAGCCACAGGGAGAGGGTGGAGGCGATTATTTTTCAGCGGAAAGGGATCCATGGTTTCCTCCGGGAAATCCCAAGCCGGTCTCACTGAGAAGCAAACGGATGGAGGCCTCAGGTGGCCAAGTCTCCCTCCTCGGGAACAAGAAAGAAATCTGGGATATTGGCCGGGGTGGGCAGAGGGTGTTGGACGCAGCTTCCTGGGGCCTCTGCGTCTCCCCAAGCAACATCATGGGCCGGGAGCGAAACAAACATGAAATATCCCCTCCCTCCCTCCCAGCAGCCCCCTCCCACCTTCTGAAAAAAAAAAATATAGAAAGCCTTACCAGGCATATCTAAAACACTTCCATTTTAAATAATAATTAATATTTTAAAAACCCCCGTTTTGCCCTTGGCTAACCCACTACCTGGGGGACTAACCAGTCTCAGTTTTTCCTCAGTACATGATACCAAGCAGAGTCTTTAATGGGTGGTGCCCCACGGCATAGCGTCCCCGTGGGGCTGGCACAAGATGGTGGGAGCCACCGCTGTGTCCTTCTCCTCAGGCAGAAAGCGGCGCCTGTCCCAGGGGATGAGGAGCAGCAGCGAGAGGAGGAAAGCCTTCCAGCCTCCCTCCTCGCCTCCGGCCTCGATCCAGAAGTCCGCAGCCAACGCACACAGACGCGTCTCCACGCAGGCCTAGATGAATTTGAAGCACTTGGTCTTGTCGTGGGGCAGCCTGGTCTTGAAGAGGACGGAGTCGACGCGGAACTGGGTGTAGAGCAAAGGCATGTAGCCGTAGACTTTGACAAAGAAGTTGATGCATTTGTGCCGCTCGTGGAAGTGGGAGTCGTCGTGGGAGAGGGCCTGGGGGCAGCCGGGGCAGCGGAAGGTCCAGCGGGACGTCACCTGCGCACAGGAGGAGGGCAAGGGAAGCAGGCCGTGAGCCGGGAGGAGCAGGGAGGAGTCCCCCAAGAGGATTCAACAGCCCAAAGGTGTGTGCTGGGCAAAGGATGCTCAAGGAGGGTTCTTGCCAGAGCGGACTGGCACACTAAACTACAGTGGTACCTCAGTTTTCGAACAGCTTAGTTCACAAACAACTTGGAACCCGAATGCTGCAAAACCAGAAGTAGGTGTTCCGGTTTTCAGACTTTTTTTGGGGAGCCAAACGTGCTCCGTTTTGAGTCCCCCTGTGTTTCCTGTTGCGCTGCTAACTTGCGTCCCCTCATTCAAGCCTTCCGTTTCTGATTATAGTGTTCTAAGGTGATATTTGGAGCTTGTATTTGGTGCTTTTGTTTTTGCTATTTATTTTGCCTTTTCTGTTTTGAGGCTTTTTCAGTTAATTTGTTTTGTGACTGTGTGGATCCCAGTTCAGCTACTGATATTGATTGATTGATTGATTGATTGATTGATTGTGTGACTGCGGAAATGGATAAAAGCCCCCCATCCAAACAATGGCTATCATCAGTGCAGGTAAGAAAAAAAAATGTAATTTTAATCTTTATCATCTACAATACTGTCTTATTTATTTTATAGTACAGGACGTTGATTATTGCTTTCATTTTATGGGTCAGTGGTCTCGTTAGATAGTAAAACTCATGCTAAATTACTGTTTTAGGGGTTGTTTTAAAAAGTCTGGAATGGATTAATCCATTTAGAACTACTTTCTATGGGAAAGCGCGCCTTGGTTTTGGAACGCTTTGGTTTTGGAACGGACTTCCGGAATGGATTAAGTTCGAGAACCAAGGTTCAGCAACTTCTCTTTCCAGTCTATTTCTGAAATTCTTTTGCAACATTACAGCTACTTTGAGAAGATCTCCAGGCTGACCTTTCTGCTCTCTCGATCGGGTATCCTCCCTGCTCAAGAACATCTTATAGGACGCTTATGAAAGCCTATGAGATGGCTATGAAAGCTGCTAAGAAATCTTACTTTGCAGCTTCCATTGCATCCGCTAGCTCTCGCCCGGCACAACTTTTTAGAATAATTAGGTCAATAACGTCCTTAGGAGGACAACCAAATTTAAGCACAAATTCGACCCACAGCTGTGAGGCATTCGCGAGCTTTTTTGCGGAGAAAGTCCTGTTGCTCCGCCGTGACCTCCCTGCCAATTTAGACACAGTGACTGAACTGGAGGCCCCTCGACTGACTTCAGGTCCAGTGTTGGACCATTTCGATCGGATACTCCCTACTGATGTGGATAGATTCCTCCAAGTTGGTAGGCCCACCACCTGCCTCCTTGATCCGTGCCCGTCTTGGCTGATTAGGGAGTGTCCAGATGTTGCGCGGACCCCCCTGGTTGAAATTATCAATTTGTCCCTTGACACGGGGACATTCCCAGGGGAACTGAAGGAAGCAGTGGTGCGTCCACTCTTAAAGAAAACTTCATTAGATCCCTTAGACCTATCCAATTACCGCCCAGTTTCAAATCTTCCATACCTGGGTAAGGTAATTGAGAGAGCGGTTGCTGAACAGCTTGGTAGGTTTCTGGAGGAAACATCGGCATTAGATCCATTTCAGTCCGGTTTCCGTCCTGGTTTTGGGACGGAGACGGCTCTGGTTGCCCTAACAGATGATATTCGTAGACAACTGGATCTAGGCGGGTCAGGACTGCTGATCCTTTTAGATTTGTCAGCAGCCTTTGACATGGTCGATCATGATCTTCTGGACCATCGCCTTGCAGACGTGGGGATACAGGGCATAGCCCGTAACTGGTTGTGCTCTTTTATCTCTGGTCGGGGACAGAGGGTGGCACTAGGGAGGGAAATGTCGTCACGCCACTCCTTGGTGTGTGGAGTGCCGCAGGGCGCAATTCTCTCCCCAATGCTTTTTAACATCTTTATGCGCCCTCTTGCCCAGATTATCCGGAGCTTTGGGCTGGGCTGTCATCAATATGCTGATGACACTCAGCTCTATCTACTGATGGATGGCCACACCAACTCGGCCCCTTACACACTGACCAGATGCTTGGAAGCTGTGGCTGGATGGTTTCGTGGGAGCCGATTGAAACTAAATCCTTCGAAGACAGAGGTCCTATGGCTAGGTCGGGATAGCATGGGGATGAGGGACCAACTCCCTTCTCTTGCGGGGGCCCAATTAGTGCCATTGCCTTCCGTTAAGAGTTTGGGTGTAATCCTTGACGCCTCCCTTTCCATGGAGGCGCAAGTCACAGCAACAGCCAAGGCGACATTTTTCCACCTTCGCCGCACCAAGCAGTTGGTCCCTTACCTTTCCCGCCCCGACCTGGCCACAGTGATCCATGCAACAGTCATCTCCAGGCTTGACTACTGTAACTCGCTCTACGCGGGGCTGCCCTTGAAGCTGTCCCAGAAACTCCAGCGGGTACAGAATGCTGCAGCGAGGCTCCTCACAGGGTCTCTGCCATGGGAGCATATTCATCCAGTGCTTTTCAAGCTGCACTGGCTCCCGGTGGAGTACAGGGTCAGATTTAAGGTGCTGCTTTTGACCTTTAAAGCCCTTCACGGCCTAGGACCCTCGTACCTACGGGACCGCCTCGCCTGGTATGCCCCACGGAGAGCCTCAAGGTCCATAAATAACAACACCCTAGTGGTCCCAGGCCCTAAGGAAGTTAGATTGGCTTCAACCAGAGCCAGGGCCTTTTCAGCACTGGCCCCAACTTGGTGGAACGCTCTGTCTCATGAGACCAGGGCCCTGCAGGATCTGATCTCTTTCCGCAGGGCCTGTAAGACAGAGTTGTTCCGCCTGGCCTTTGGATTGGAGCCAATTTGATTCCCTCCGCCCCCTTTTTCTTTTTTCTTTTCCTTCTCCTGCAATGAGGCTCCATTTTAATATTTTAATGTTCCATTATTTTAATGTTGTATTTTATTTTTGTTTTTAAGTTGTAATCACTCATCTTGTTTTTATTATTGCTTGTAAGCCGCTCTGAGCCCGGCCTTGGCTGGGGAGGGCGGGGTATAAATAAAAAAATATTATTATTATTATTATTATGACCTTTCTGCTCTCTCGATCGGGTATCCTCCCTGCTGCCTTTGATGAAGGGACAGTTCTGTTTCCAGAGACTCTGCGCTTCACCAGAGCACCTCCCCAAGGGCGGGCACACCCAGCTATGCCAACTGAGGCTGAGGCCAAGGAGGGGCAGGGTGGGAGAGGAGGCCCTGTGCCCACCCCTCTGGACCCCCCACGGTGACTCTGGGAAGCCAAAGGATTGCTCTGCCCACGCCAAGCAGCTGCCCTTCTCCGCAAAGGCTCCTTTTCATGAAGAGACACATAATGCCTGGTAGGGACCTCGGCAGGTCGGCTTCAGCTAGAAGCCTCCTCCGTCTTCCTCCTGCCCACTCTGGCTCCTAAGCAGAGCCAAAAGGTCAATCACTAACAGCCGCTGATGGACTTTGCTCTAGAGAAATACCAGCTAATGACGGTGCCAAATTAAAGGGCCTCTGGAGACCTGTCCTAGGCCTTACGCAGTGGGTACCCTGACCCCTATGGCAAGAGCTGGCATAGCTGTCAACTTTCCCCCTTTTTCCTTATTCCGAATAGGATTCCTTGCAAGAAAAGGGAAAAGTTGACAGCTATGAGGGCTGGTCCCATCTCAATTACCGTATTTTTTGCTCTATAGGACACACTTTTTCCCCTCCAAAAATGAAGGGGAAATGTGTGTGCGTCCTATGGAGCGAATGCAGGCTCACTGGCTTCAGCGATAGCAACGCGAAGCCTCCAAAGCGCAGTGGGAGAGCTCTCCCCACGCTCCGGAGGCTTCGCGTTGCTTTCGCTGAAGCCGCCTGAAGCCCCCGGAGCGCAGGGAACTCCCGCTGCGCTCCGGGGGCTTCAGGCAGCTATCCGCAAGCCTTCTGAGCGCAGCAGGAGTTCCCACTGCACTCTGAAGGCTTGTGGATAGCCGCCTGAAGCCTGGAGAGCAAGAGGGGTCGGTGCACGCCGATCCCTCTTGCTCTCCAGGCTTCGCTTCGCTGGAGAGGCGTTGCACAGTTTCCCTCTCTGCGCAGCGCCCCTTCAGCGAAGCGGGAGGAGAAATGGAAGGGGCTCCGTTTCTCTTCCCGCTTCGCTGAAGGGGTGCTGAGCAGAGAGGGGGATAATTTTTTTTCCCTGTTCTCCCCCTCCTATGGTCCGGTGCACCCTATAGAGCGAAAAATACGGTAATACTCAAAGGAATTGTGCAAGTCAGTAAGATCTACTCTTTTTTTGCATGGTTGTTGTTGTTTTTTGCATGGGTAACACCACCACCTTGCATGTTGTAGAATGCTTCCAAATTTTCAAAGCACCGGGGCGTTGTCTTTGCCTTCAAAGGCAAAAGCCGAGGACGTTTGGGCTCTGACAACCGAACGAGCTTCCCTTGCCAAAGGTCTCTGAATGGAGACGCCCCCCCTTTCTCAACCTGCGGGTCCCCAGATGTTGTTGAACTACAACTCCCATCACCCCTAGCTAGCAAGGCCAGAGCTCGGGGATGATGGGAGTTGTAGTCCAACAACATCTGGGGACCCACAGGTGGAGAACCACCATTTCAAGGAAGGACAGTGTCTTCTCCTTCTGGGGTGTCTGGAGGGGGAGCTTATTAGCAGGAGTGGGTTCAGAAAGTGCCATAACTTACCCACGGAGCTTATTCATGCCTTGAGACAACTGCAGGTGGGATCTAAAAGATCACCTCACTCCTTATACGCACTACCAATTGCTGTGCATACAACCTGTACGAGGGCCTCCTGAAGATGCCACCCTGTTAGGAGGTTCATTCTGGACAATGCAGGAATCGGGCCTTTAGTGTGGTGGCCCCTGACCTGGCCCATAGGAAGAGTTTGGATTTGATATCCCGCTTTACCACTACCCAAAGGAGTCTCAAAGCAGCTAACATTCTCCTTTTCCCTTCCTCCCCCACAACAAACACTCTGTGAGGTGAGTGGGGCTGAGAGGCTTCAAAGAAGTGTGACTGGCCCAAGGTCACCCAGCAGCTGCATGTGGAGGAGCGGAGACGCAAACCCGGTTCACCAGATTACAAGACTACCGCTCTTAACCACTACACCACACTGGCTCTGTAGCTATCTCTCTGGCGTCTGCTGAAAACTGCCAAAGTGTTTTAAGCGGAGATTTTCTTTACCTGCACTGGACCAGATACCGTATTTATATGCTGCTTTCTAATCGCTGTTGTCTTTATTTTTCATTGCTTTGGGGTGTTTCATGGGAAGCGACTCCTAAATTAAATTTAATAACACAAAATACAGGATTTCCTAAGTTGCGGGGTGGTTTTCAATCCTGGGGGGTCTCTACTTGTTATTCTTTCTCCCACATCCCAGGGCCAACTTGACAGGCCTGGTCTAGATCATATTGTATCAAACCCAAAGGGAAAGAAAAAACAGCAATGAAAACAGATTGTGAATTTTGTGCATGAGCTTGGGTGTGTGGGTGTGTGTTTATATATAGGGGAAACCTTTTATTTGATGAGACGTTTATTCCACTTGACCTAACAGTTTATTTGATTAAATGCTGCAATCCTCTTTTCCACACCACTGTTCAGAGGCATGCCCTAGTACAGGCACCCCCAAACTCGGCCCTCCAGATGTATTTGGACTACAACTCCCATCATCCCTAGCTAACAGGACCCCAGTGGTCAGGGATGATGGGAATTGTAGTCCCAAAACATCTGGAGGGCCGAGTTTGGGGGTGCCTGCCCTAGTAGCTCAGGAGTGACAAATGTAATTTTGCCCTAGCAAAAAAAGGAAAGAGGAAACAGCCCTCTCAAGTCCTCCGCCAAGCGCTTACCTTGATTGGTGGCTTCCTGGTGATATGAGAGACCAGGAAGTTCATAGCGATATCCTCACAGTTGATGTATTCATCTACCATGTCTCGGATGGCCTGAGGCATCACGTAGGAATACAGGTAGGCATAGTACTGCAGGTGAAAGGGAGAGAGGGAGGGAATGAGAATGGGAAAACATCAGAAAATGGCCAAGACACAATGGCCCCCCACACAAATGCCACTGATTTACCATAGTAAAGGTAAAGGGACCCCTGACCATTAGGCCCAGTCGTGGCCGACTCTGGGGTTGCGACGCTCATCTCGCTTCATTGGCCGAGGGACCCGGCGTACAACTTCTGGGTCATGTGGCCAGCATGACTAAGCCGCTTCTGGCGAACCAGAGCAGCGCACGGAAATGCCGTTTACCTTCCCACCAGAGTGGTACCTATTTATCTACTTGCACTTTGACGTGCTTTTGAACTGCTAGGTGGGCAGGAGCAGGGACCGAGCAATGGGAGCTCACCCCGTCGCGGGGATTCAAACCGCCAACTTTCTGATCGGCAAGCCCTAGACTCTGTGGTTGAACCTACAGCGCCACCCGTGTCCCTTCTGAATTACCATAGCTGAGTCCAAATATACACACCTTGGGGGAAAGAGAAGAGTCTTGTGCAGGTGAAATGGACGCAATATAACACAATGGCTTGTTCGATTTCATTTTCACCTCTGCTTCTCTGCCTCAGAAGAACCACATTGGATCTGGGCGTAAGCCAGGGACGGGGATCCTGTGGAATTCCAGATGTTCCTGCACTCCAACTCCCATCATCCCTGGATATTGGCCATGCTGGCTGAGGATGATGGGAGTTGGAGTCCAACAGCATCTGTGCCCTATTCTAGGTCCAAACTCCTTCCAGACAAGGGGAGGAGGAACAGTGCTTAGCTCCTTCGCTGGCTCTCGAACTGCCCACCTAAGCAAGTCCATTTGCACTGAAAAGACGGCCCGATATCGGTTCCAACCACTAGATCACGAGTTTCTGCACCCCTTCCCTCTACTTCACCCAAGAGGACAATATCTTAGCCCTGTTCTGTTTTCTCCATCCTCCCCGAACAGGTGGAAGGACAGGACAGCTTGAGTTTGGCTCCCGGCTTCTGTGGATGTGGCCTGTGAGAATAACAGCCCCCTCTGCCCACCAGGAACAGGCAGGTTGGCAAAGGAAGCTCCACAAGGGACGGAGAACATGAGAGTTGGGGTGTTGCTGTTTTTTTGCAACTCCCCTTCTTATAAAAATATGTGAGCTGAGAGCCACTCCCAGCGACTGGGGTCCCCCTTCCCTTACCTTGTGGAAGAAGGCAGCGCCCGTCAGAACCATGGAGAGCTCACAGGAGTAGTTGGAGTTGTACAGCCAAGATTGGTGAGGGATGTCCCATGCGTGGTAGCGCCCAGGGAAACCCACAATGCGGTCCCTGGCTTCTCTCCAGACCCTGAAGATGCAAAGTGGGAAGGGAAGAGATGGAACAAGGCGGACAGACTGGGGACAAAGAGCGCGGCTCAGCCCACACAAACGGCCCTCTCACCAAGCCAACGGCGGCTGATTCATACATTGTTTTAGGCAGACATCACAGGGCGTTCGCTGTTAAGCCAGGCGGCAAATATTCAGAAAATGGGCAACACTAAGAACAGAGGCTGACTGTAATGCAAAACCCAGAGGACTCCCCCCCTCACACACTTTTATTGACTTTTAACATTCAGATTTTTCTTGGTTTCTGCCCTTTTCTTCAGCAAACACACACACACATTTTGTTTCTCTTCTGTTTATTGTAATGATAACAGAAACAGCTCGTCCTTCCTAAAGTTACTGGTAGGGCGGGGGCAGGACTGCGAATCACAGCCACTTGGATTTCGGGACAGAAAACCAGAGCTTTAGCTTACAGCAGTGTTTCCCAAACGTTTTTGGGCAACGGCACACCTGTTTACTGAAAAAAAATCTCGCGGCACACCACCATTAAAGCCCCGCCCCGTGACGTCAGCGCGCAGCGTCACGCCGGGAGGGACGCACAAAAGTGAAAGTTTTTCCCCTCCCCCTTGCCGGGGAACCTCCAAGCTTTGGGCAGGCAGGCAGGCAGAGCTGGGAAGGGGGTTTCCAGGGGACACGGCAGCTCCTCGAAAGGCTTCTCTCAGCTGCGCTCAATCCTCCTCGGAGAGGATTTCCCTTCCGGTCCCATGCCTTCGTTTGGGGCATCGCTCCGGCTGCTCCCTCTCCCGCCGCGCAGGAGCGATGCCTCTCTCTGGCTCTCCCTCCGCGCAGGCTGAGGGAGGGAGGGAGGTGCGCGTGTGACCCGTCTCTGCTGGGAGACCAAACCCAGCGAGGCAGAGTCGCACGGAGGCGCCCAGGCAGCGCTGCCGGCTGCGAGGAGGAGCGCCAGGCAGCAGCAGGAGGCGCGGCCTCTCCTCGCCGCCGCCGCCCCGCCTCTCGCCGCCCGACTCGCCCGCCTCCCTCCAGGCATCTCGCGGCACACCAGCCGATGTCTCACGGCACACTCGTGTGCCGCGGAACACCGGTTGGGAAACACTGGCTTACAGAGCCGCACAACTCACAAAATGCTCCTGCTACTATTTTACCTCCTATGGCCATTACATTTTACACTCCAAGAAGCTCAATGTGGTGCACATGGTCTATGTATCTCCCGCTTGGACTACTGCAATGCGCTCTACATGGGGCGACCTTTGAAGGTGACCCGGAAACTGTAACTAATCCGGAATACGGCAGCTAGAAGAGCGCCAGAAATAGCTTGAGTGCACGCTCCGGCGCGCACGCTCCGGTCCACCGAGAGGTCTGCCGGGGAGTGGGCCAGACCAGCCTCAAAAAACGTTGCCAACCCCTGGACTAAATGACTCTTTTGGTCCCTTCTAACTCTACAATTCTAGAATTCTATGCACACACACCCTGCAAGCTTAGATGATTATCTGACGTGAAGCCCATATCTTGAGTGAGGTCCACGTTGATCATCTAACCGGGGCCATAAATGGCTATACAGGCCTTTCCTCATCCACTTAACAACAAGATTTATAGAGGGGAAAGCAAATCCTGCCGTCTCTCCATGTCTCTTCCCAACGATTCCTGCCACAATGCCAGCTTCATAAACGTGGTTGGGGCTTATTCCCCTTCCTACAAAAACACTCCCACGACTCCTCACGTCGTGCCAGCAAGGAGCAGTCCCTCTTGCACTGGCAACTATAAATAGAGGAACATTGCTAAAAATAAGGATTTGTTGCAGCCAAACATCTGCATGCGGTGGGAATTTAGAGCAAATGCAGAGAAATAAGACCCCACAGCTAATTTTTCCTCGTGCAGATAGGGAGAGTAAGATCTATGAACAAGATGCAGTTTCCCTTGCTGGGGAGCACGCGGGAGAGCAGAACTCCTCGGGAAAGGAGGAGGGGACGACAGAGACCCCTTGGTCCTATGATCAAAAGCAGTCTCTCTCACATGCAAATTGAGAGGGAAGTATAAGTTAGAACTCAAAGTGGAAAGGACAGCGTAATTATGCAAGTGGAAGGGAGGAAAACAAGCCTTGTTTGGCCACAAAGTGCTCAGTGGTTGCTGAAATGGGTGGTACGCCCTGGGGGGGATTTCCAGGGGGGGCACTAAGAGGCAAGGCGGCAGCAGAAGGACATTAGAGGTGTAAATGGCTTTCATTTCATCAGTATGCAGATGATACCCAGCTCTACCTCTCTTTCAAATCAGAACCAGTGAAGGCGGTGAGGGTCCTGTGTGAGTGTCCGGAGGCGGTTGGAGGATGGATGGCAGCTAACAGATTGAGGTTGAATCCTGACAAGACAGAAGCACTGTTTGGGAGGGACAGGGGGTGGGCGGGTGTGAGGCTGAATGGGGTAACTGTGCCCCTGAAGGACCAGGTGTGCAGCCTGGGAGTCATTCTGGACTCACCGCTGTCCATGGAGGAGCAGGTCAATTCTGTGTCCAGGGCAGCTGTCTACCAACTCCACCTGGTACGCAGGATGAGACCCTCCCCGCCTGCGGACTGTCTCACCAGAGTGGTGCATGCTCTGGTTATCTCCCGCTTGGACTACTGCAATGCGCTCTACGTGGGGCTACCTTTGAAGGCGACCCGGAAACTACAACTAATCCAGAATGCAGCAGCTAGACTGGTGACTGGGAGTGGCTGCCGAGACCATATAACACCGGTCCTGAAAGACCTACACTGGCTCCCAGTACGTTTCTGAGCACAATTCAAAGTGTTGGTGCTGACCTTGAAAGCCCTAAACGGCCTCGGCCCAGTATACCTGAAGGAGCGTCTCCACCCCCATCGTTCAGCCCGGACACTGAGGTCCAGCTCTGAGGGCCTTCTGGCGGTTCCCTCATTGTGAGAAGCAAAGCTACAGGAAACCAGGCAGAGGGCCTTCTCGGTAGTGGCGCCCGCCCTGTGGAACGCCCTCCCACCAGATGTCAAAGAGATAAACAACTACTTGACATTCAGAAGACATCTGAAGGCAGCCCTGTTCAGGGAAGTTTTTAATGTGTGTCATTTTAATGTACCGTATTTTTCGCTCTATAGGACGCACTTTTCCCCCTTCAAAAATGAAGGGGAAATGTGTGTGCGTCCTATGGAGCGAAGACGCCATAGCCCCGCGACCCTCTCCCGGCTGCAGAGGTGACGCGCGGCTATGGCAGGAGCCTCTCCGCTGCGCCTTTCCGCTGCTCCCTGACCTGCTCTTTGGGGCTGTTGGTGGGCTTCTCCCGCCCCAAAGAGCAGGTCGAAAGGAACCTGAAGCCTGGAGAGCGAGAGGGGTCAGTGCACAACGACCCCTCTCGCTCTCCAGGCTTCCAAGGTAGCCGCCTGAACGCACCTTAAACGGCACCTTGTTTTAGAGCGGGAAAACAAGAGGGGGAAAGTTCTCCCCCTCTCCGCGCAGTGCCTCCTGCCGCTTCGCTGAAGGGGTGCTGGGCAGAGAGGGGGAATTTTTTTTTTCTTGTTCTCCCCCCTCTAAAACAAAGTGCGTCCTATTGTCCGGTGCGTCCTATGGTGCGAAAAATACGGTATTTTTAATCTTTGCTGGAAGCCACCCAGAGTGGTTGGGGAAACCCAGCCAGATGGACGGGGTACAAATAATAAATTATTATTATTATATTATTATTATTTCAGGCTTTGAAAAGCTGGTATCACTGGATCAAATCCATCAGTTTTATTTCAACTAAACAATAGGATTTTGAACCGGCATAGGCAAACTCGGCCCTCCAGATGTTTTGGGACTACAACTCCCATCATCCCCAGCTAACAGGACCAGTGGTCAGGGATGATGGGAGTTGTAGTCCCAAAACATCTGGAGGGCCGGGTTTCCCTATGCCCGATTTTGAATGAAGGTGCAACCAGTTGTTGCCGTTTTGAATTTTACTGCATTATCTTTCTTTGTGTGCCATGCAAACCACTGCTATGAATAATGCTTTTCTACAGGGGAGGCACTGAGAATGAGATAACGGAACCAAGGTGGCGGGGACCCGGAAATATCTGGGAACTGCTGGGTTAGCTGAATTGGGCTTGACGGAGAGAGGCAACAGTGAACGGGAAGGAATCATAGAATCATAGAATGATAGAGTTGGAAGAGACCACAAGGGCCATCGAGTCCAACCCCCTGCCAAGCAGGAAACACCATCAGAGCACTCCTGACATATGGTTGTCAAGCCTCTGCTTAAAGACCTCCAAAGTAGGAGACTCCACCACACTCCTTGGCAGCCAATTCCACTGTCAAACAGCTCTTACTGTCAGGAAGTTCTTCCTAATGTTTAGGTGGAATCTTCTTTCTTGTAGTTTGGATCCATTGCTCCGTGTCCGCTTCTCTGGAGCAGCAGAAAACAACCTTTCTCCCTCCTCTATGTGACATCCTTTTATATATTTGAACATGGCTATCATATCACCCCTTAACCTCCTCTTCTCCAGGCTAAACATGCCCAGCTCCCTTAGCCGTTCCTCATGAGGCATCGTTTCCAGGCCTTGGACCATTTTGGTTGCCCTCCTCTGGACACGTTCCAGTTTGTCAGTGTCCTTCTTGAATTGTGGTGCCCAGAACTGGACACAGTACTCCAGGTGAGGTCTGACCAGAGCAGAATACAGTGGCACTATTACTTCCCTTGATCTAGATGCTATACTCCTAGTGGAAGAGGAAGGGAAGAGGCTGTTGGCAGGATCCGTCCCTTGCCTGTTAAAGAGCAAAGTTTTTGGCTCACCGGAATCCAAACATGATCTCGTCGTGGCGTAGGTGGGCGTCATCATCGATGGACAGGATGGCTTCCGTCTCAATCTCATCCCAGGGCAGGAAGCGGTTGTTCAGACTGTTCTTCTCTGTGCGCACCACCTAAGAAACAGAAGTAAATTTTTTAAAAAAAGAACTCGTGCTGGGTGAGATCTTGTAGTGGACGTAACAGGGAGGGGGTTTCCCTGTTCCAGAGATCTCCTAAGGTATCACACAAGCATGGAGACACAGAGCCCCCAAACAGGACATTAAACATGTATGTGGATAACAGCAGCCTGGGAGAAGGGACTCTGGAGAGAATGATTTGGAGCACAGACTCTATGGGGTGTGTGTGTGTTAACTGCCCTTCCATCTGCTCTAAGCTACCCTCTCCTAAAGATGCTGCTGTCCGATAGACAGGTGGAGAGTCCACCTTCAGCCACCTATGAAGAAGAAGAAGAAGAGTTTGGATTTGATATCCCGCCTTTCACTCCCTTTAAGGAGTCTCAAAGCGGCTAACATTCTCCTTTCCCTTCCTCCCCCACAACAAACACTCTGTGAGGTCAGTGGGGCTGAGAGACTTCAAAGAAGTGTGACTGGCCCAAGGTCACCCAGCAGCTGCATGTGGAGAAGCGGGGAAGCGAATCCCATTCCCCAGATTACGAGAGTACCGCTCTTAACCACTACACCACACTGGCTCTCTTGGGTCACCTTCAGCCCTTGGACTAGGACTGCTTTCTATACTTTAACAGTAGGGCTCTTCCTTAACGGTACTATGTCCAGCTTTAGGTAGGGGACTGAGTGCTTGATTTATTATTATTATTATTATTATTATTATTATTATTATTATTATTATTAAACTTAAAATTATACAATACAACACATACAATACATACAATGCCTATCTACATACCCAACGTAAATACACCCAAGTGTTTGACTTCCAGCTATTCTCATTGTGCTATTTTACAATTTGGTGGTCTACACACATTTCATTTTTGTTATTTTGGTCTCCAATTTTTTTCTCTACACAAATTTTACTATATATACCTCTATTTTCTAGATTCATTCTATATCTGTCAGGAGATTTGTCTTGCCCGTATAATTTTTATGGGTATTCATTGAAGATTATCCATTCATATTTTACTTTTTGTATAGTATTTCCTCTAATTCTTCCTGTTAACTTGGCAGGATGTAAATATTCAATCATTTTTACTAACTAGTCTGTTTTGGTGGGTATATTGTTACTTTGACTGAGTGCTTGATTGCAGCATGAATGAAAAACAACCATCCAAAGGATAAATGGAAATAAATCTAACATCAGGAATCGCAAGACAGAGAAACCAGTAGGAGAACACTTCAATCTCCCAGGACATTCTACACAAGATCTCAAAGTAGCTGTCATATTACAAAAGAATTTCAGAAACAGACTGGAAAGAGAAGTTGCTGAATTGCAACTTATTACCAAACTTAAAACCACGGAGAGACCTGGTCTGAATAGAGACATTGGATTCTTATCTCATTATACATGATAAAGCTATTTTTGGCTATCTCACCCCTTGCTTTTTCCTGTAAGACCAATTGCAGTCCTTAACAGGCGTCAACCGGTTTACCACACCTATCAGCCAATCACCCCTCTCCCTATATGTAAGGGTCTGGTGACTTCTGTTTCAGTGTATCTGAAGAAGTGTGCATGCACATGAAAGCTCATACCCAGAACAAACTTAGTTGGTCTCTAAGGTGCTACTGGAAGGAATTTTTTTATTTTGTTTCGACTACGGCAGGCCAACACGGCTACCTACCTGTATCTAGAACCATCCTAAAGAAAAGCCAAATGCCAAAAAGATCGAGAGAGAAGCCAGGGGGAAATGGGGAGGGGGAATTCTAGGCCAAGGTCTGCATTGCCTTCTGGGCAAGCTTCCAAGGGCCATGTTTAACGGGTGGGTGGGGCCAGAGACAATGGTAAAAAAACAAAAGGTAAAGGACCCCTGGACGGTTAAGTCAAGTCAAAGGCGACTATGGGGTTGTGGCGCTCATCTCGTTCTCAGGCTGAGGGAGCCGGCGTTTGTCCACAGACAGCTTTCCAGATCATGTGGCCAGAATGACTAAACCACTTCTGGCGCAACGGGACACTGTGATGGAAGCCAGAGTGCATGGAAACACAATTTACCTTCCCGTCGCAGTGGTACCTATTTATCTACTTGCACTGGTGTGCTTTCGAACTCCTAGGATGGCAGGAGCTGGGACCGAGCAACAGGAGCTCACCCCGTCATGGGGATTCGAACCGTCGACCTTCTGATCGGCAAGCCCAGGAGGCTCAGTGGTTTACACCACAGCACCAGCCTCGTCCCATGGGGCCAAAGGCAAAAGTGGGCAGGGCAATGGACGCAATTTTTACCTTTGTACAGTGGGCTAGATTGACCAGAGTTCAAGGACACATTCCAGCCAGGCAAGAGAACTCAAGGAGGGTGTAAAGCACGGCTGGCAGGGGGCGTGGCCTGGGATATGGGCGTGGCCTGGAGAGAGAGTTCTGATGACCAAGCAGAGGATTTTTAGATCTTATTATGGGGTTTTTTTATAGTTCAAGCTCTGGTTTTCCCAGTAGTGATGTATGGAAGTGAGAGCTGGACCATAAAGAAGGCTGGTCACCAAAGAATTGATGCTTTTGAATTCTGGTGCTGGAGGAGACTCTTGAGAGTCCCATGGATTGCAAGAAGATCCAACCTCTCCATTCTGAAGGAAATCAGCCCTGAGTGCTCACTGGAAGGACAGATCCTGAAGCTGAGGCTCCAAGACTTTGGCCACCTCATGAGAAGAGAAGACTCCCTGGAAAAGACCCTGATGTTGGGAAAGATGGAAGGCACAAGGAGAAGGGGACAACAGAGGACGAGATGGTTGGACAGTGTTCTCGAAGCTACCAGCATGAGTCTGACCAAACTGCGGGAGGCAGTGGAAGACAGGAGTGCCTGGCGTGCTCTGGTCCAGGGGGTCACAAAGAGTCGGACACGACTAAACGACTAAACAACAACAACAACATTGTTTATCTGGAAATCATTCAATTTGGTTGCACACTTTTTTGATGTCTTTTATTTATTGTTCATGACCACTTGTTGTAATTAAGTAAATATTTTCATGTTGGAGTACCGCCTTGCGCATGGCTGTGAACTATGGAAAGGCAGCTTACAAATAAAATGATAATTAATTGGGGGAGTCCACATTTGGCCCCCGGACACACATTTCCACATCGCGGCTCTTAAGATGTCCATTTCCCATTCCAAAATGCAGAAGCTCCCTTTACCGCCCCCCCATGCCTACATTTTTCAAAGTCTTTAAACAAGCGTACAGCATTACGGCGGTGAAATGCTATTAAATAAGATCACATTTGGATCGCATTAACAAAAAAATAAAATCTGGCGCTGAAACCATTAGCGGAGGAAAATATTTGTTGGAAGGAACCAGGTGACAGCTGGCATGATTAAATCCCCGCATTAAGCCAACATTAGTACTTTCCCCTGTCAATAGTGGGAGAGAGAGAGAGAAAAAAATATGGAACATTCGACGAGCAGGCATTTAGAATGTTCCAAGAAAGATCCATCAAAAGCAGAAGGAATATCCAAGGCAAGCGAAGAAGGCAGCTGGCTAGGGTGAATAGAGGAGGCGCACAGTGGGCATTGTGGATCATGCAGCGAGCAGCGCACTGAAAGGGGCGCATGATGCTCCTGGGCTCCTCCCCCTGCCTTTGCAACATCCCAGCAGCACCCGGCAGAAAGAGCCCAGGTCACCTGGCCAGGGGTGAACGAATGCATCTTGACACCTGGGACGGGGAATCGCTACGTAGGACGCATGTGCGGCATCGCTACATACGACACATGCACCATACATAGTGCCTCTGCACATGCGCTGTACATAGCGGTTTGCCAGCGGTGGTGCTCCAGCGCTGTACAGACGGTCCCAGGATCCTCTGCTTGCGGCTGTAGCTGCAAACGGAGGATCCTCTACATGCGGCTGTAGTGGCGACAGAGGGATCCCACTGCCGTCCATATGGCGCTCGAGCGGTGCCGGTGGCAAACAACTATGTACAGCGCATGTGCGCCATTGTTACGTACAGCGCATGTCAGTGTTTGAAAAAGAAAAGGTTCTGACCTACTTTTTACTCCTTTGCCTAGTCCTCAGACCTTAGTTGGCACAAGAGAGTCTTTGAGAAAGAGTATTCTTGCAGAGTATTGCTGCTTTTATTCTTGAAGTCTTCTTCTCCAACCACGACCGACAGCTTTTACACACACCAAACGCAACCAGCTTTCTACAATCCAACCAACATACACCAAACACTAACATTGACCACTCTGTATATAAGGTGTAATTTGGTGAAAGGTTGCATGAGTCATTGTAGTTCTTTTAGCATTAAAGAAACAGCGGCCAATTTTTAGCCGTGACAGCACATGTGTGTGACGCCGCACACATGCTGCACATAATGGTTTGCCGCTGGGATCCTCTGCTCGCGGCTGCAGCCGCAAACAGAGGATCCTCCACATGCGGCTGCAGTGGCGCGATGGCTGCTAGAGCTCCCATGGGGTGCCTTCTTGTCACACCCCCCACACACATGGTATCCGGAGTGCACTGCCCCCCCCGTTGCGACACCACTGCACCTGGGTTTTGCTAGGCAAGCGCACACAAAAATTCCACCACTCGGGCTCCCTCTTCTTGTTTTACAAAATGCACCAGTACTCACCAATGCGCAGGGAGCATCGCTCCCATTTTAACGAATTTGCGTATTATTAGTTTGCAAGGTTTCTCACCCGCCTTCCCCGGGACACTTTACAGCAGTGATGTTCAAAAGGTGTGAGAGGGAAGATTCAAGGACAATCAAAGAAACACTTAAACTTTTTTAAGAAAATAAAAATATTTGCAGAATATGGATAGTGTTCTCTGTTATCAATCAAGCGCTGGTAGTTGTTGTTTCATTTTGCTTTCCAGCGTATTTCTTATCAATATCGGTAAAGTGCAAGCAAATGTTTATCCTGAAAAGCGTGGCCCAGAGAAGGAAGTTTGAGAACCGTTGGCTTACAGCAACGTAATATACATATCAAACGGTTACGGTTATTTAAAAAACAACAACAAGCAGTTTCAACCAGAACAGAATACTTATCCAGCAAAAGAAGTGGGAGCCACTAAACAAAATATCTAAACTGCCAATAGACAGGGTAAAACAGAAACAGGGAGCAAGGCAGAGGGCCTTCTCGGTGGTGGCTCCCTCCCTGTGGAATGCCCTCCCATCAGATGTCAAGGAGATAAAGAATTACACAACATATGTGAATTACTGGCATCTGAAGTCCGCCTATGACAAGGAAACAAGTTACAGTGCAGTTACGCATTTCAAATCGCCAAGAGGGAATAATTAAAGATTATACGCAGAACGTCAGCCTTTCCATTTCCCGGATCTTAAATATTAAGCTGTCCAGACTTCATGGTGCAGCTTTTAAATCCTAGTTCCATGCAGCTTTGATGGTAATCAATAATAATGATAGCAGCAAGAATAATGCAGCTGTACACATATATAGATTTCTGCATAATGAGAGAATATTTATTTGGAGATATTTAAGATGCAAACACCCTGCGGATCAATATAGTCTAAGGAAGCAGCTCAAACGGTCACATTGATTCTCCTGCTGTTTTTCCTGTAAACGTGCAGGAGACCGAAATTCGAACGCTGCCTCTTGAGGAAAGAGAGAGCGGATTCCTTCCTTGTGCAACTGGAAGGGGCAACCTCTCTGGAGAAGCAGATTAATGGATGCCATAACCCTGAACTCATTAATTGAAAGCAGGAGCTATTTAATCTCTGCAATTCCTTATAAGGAATCTGGGCCCAGTGTGTTAGAGGGTTGGGGCGAGAATACTGGTATTTAAAATAATATTTCTTTTTATTCGTTTTCTCAAAAACCCACAAATCAATAAAGCATTGAAGGAAACAAATAAAAAAGGAAACAATATGCCATGAAAACTAAAATTGAACATACAAGATACAAAATTTGGTGACTCCATTCACATTTCCTAGGATGATGATGATGATGATGATGATTGCTATTGGGAAGTAGTAACATGTCCTATTTTCTTTTCTTTTTATCTGGTTTATAAATATCAGGGAACTGTCCTAGGGGTCTTATTATATTGCCACTTGAAACTGTTGTAAACAAAAATCTGCCCTTTTCTCTTATGGGGTATCCAAGAGTCCATATAGAGTCCTTACGTAGGTTCCCTATTGGCAGGAGAAAATAACCAGAGAATATTGAGAAGCAAAGCAGCTAGTAAGCCTGATCTTTATTATCTGTTACAACAGGGTGCTCCCCTCACCCGCATGAGAGAGGAGGGACCCGGAACAATGGTGTGCAAGCCCTTATTTAGACTTTTGAAATTGCCACCCTGTAGATCAAGACCTGACAAACCTAGAAAGCATCTTAAAAAGCAGAGACATCACCTTGCCAACAAAGGTTCATATAGTTAAAGCTATGGTTTTCCCAGTATGGAAGTGAGAGCTGGACCATAAAGAAGACCGATTGCCGAAGAATTGATGCTTTTGAATTCTGGTGCTGGAGGAGACTCTTGAGAGTCCCATGGACTGCAAGAAGATCAAACCTCTCCATTCTGAAGGAAATCAGCCCTGAGTGCTCACTGGAAGGACAGATCCTGAAGCTGAGGCTCCAAGACTTTGGCCACCTCATGAGAAGAGAAGACTCCCTGGAAAAGACCCTGATGTTGGGAAAGATGGAGGGCACAAGGAGAAGGAGACGACAGAGGACGAGATGGTGGGACAGTGTTCTCGAAGCTACAAACATGAGTTTGACCAAACTGGGGGAGGCAGTGGAAGACAGGAGTGCCTGGCGTGCTCTGGTCCAGGGGGTCACGAAGAGTCGGACACGACTAAATGACTAAACAACAACAAATATCCCCCAATGGACAGGCACAAATTCTCTGGTCATATGGGACTTTTTTAAAGGATCCTTCCAAGACCGGCGAGGGCAGAGCCAAGCTTCTGGCAAGTGTAAGAGCCCTTCTTGCATTTTTGGAGTGGGGGCCTTTTTGTTGATGTTGCCAAATGTTACACAACTGGGAGACAGCAGACACCCTTACTAAGCTGCTTCCAGTCACCCTGAAACCTATATGTAGTACCTGATGTGACTCCTGCCCAGCCCATCCTCCCAAAAAACTCAAGTGTGTGTTGAGGTGGAAGCAGTCGGGGCCTTGGAAGGAAGTGACCATGTTCCTCTTGGGATTCATTATACAGAGGAAAAGGAAAGCTGAATGCAGTCAGACGCACACTCTGGACTTCAGCAAAGCTGATTTCAAAAAGCGTTAAGAAACTACTGGGTGACATCCTGTTTAGGGAAGTTTTTAATGACTGGTGTTTCAATGTTTTGAATCTTTTGTTGGAAGCCGCCCAGAGTGGCTGGGGAAACCCAGCCAGATGGGCGGGGTATTTATTATTATTATTGTTGTTGTTGTTGTTGTTGTTGTTGTTATTACAGTCATACCTTGGGTTACAGACGCTTCAGGTTCATTTTTTTTGGGTTACGGACCACCAAAACCCAGAAGTACCGGAACGGGTTACTTCCATGATTTGGCAGTCGCGCATGCGCAGAAGCACTAAATCGCGCTTTGCGTGGAAGTGCCGAATCGCAACCCGTGCATGCGCAAACACGCCACTGCGGGTTGCGAATGTGCATCCTGCACGGATCACGTTTGCAACCCGAGCGTCCACTGTATTATTATATCCCAGGGTCAGAAATACTCCGAGTGAGGGTTGTATGTGGTGGATGGGAGTTTCTTAAAAGCGAGATATCGAAGGCACAATCGCAAATAATTCTAAAAGGAAAGAAAAAAATGGGAGGCACGTCGGCAGAGGGGAAACTTGCCAACTGGGTCTTGTGTCTCCCCATGTGCTGGAATACTGCGTGTGGAGAAAAGGAGACACAAATAAAATTATGCTTGGAAAGCTCATGCAAGAACCTGCCTTGGGGCTATGAACTCCACCATGCCCAAGTCTCTCTGACAAGGAACAGACAACCATTGTTGATTCAAGACAACGACTCAGAGACGTAGCCATGGAAAAACACAAACACCCACCCAGTCTCTCCCCCTAGCCATTTGGATGCACTGGAAACCAATAACATCAGTCAGCTGAGAGCAGAGGTTCCCAGTTGGTGGTCCGCAGACCCCAGGAGGTCCTTGTAATCCACGCAGGGGGTCCGTGGCACCATTCAGGAAACAAAAGCTTGTTGTTGTTTAGTTGTTTAGTCGTGTCTGACTCTTCGTGACCCCATGGACCAGAGCACGCCAGGCACTCCTGTCTTCCACTGCCTCCCACAGTTTGGTCAAACTCATATTCGTAGCTTTGAGAACACTGTCCAACCACCTCGTCCTCTGCCGTCCCCTTCTCCTTGTGCCCTCCATCTTTCCCAGCATCAGGGTCTTTTCCAGGGAGTCTTCTCTTCTCATGAGGTGGCCAAAATATTGGAGCCTCAGCTTCAGGATCTGTCCTTCCAGTGAGCACTCAGGGCTGATTTCCTTCAGAATGGAGAGGTTTGATCTTCTTGCAGTCCATGGGATTCTCAAGAGTCTCCTCCATCGCCATAATTCAAAAGCATCCATTCTTCGGCGATCAGCTTTCTTTATGGTCCATTTCTCACTTCCATACATCACTACTGGGGAAACCATGGCTTTAACTATACAAACTGTATATTAAAAATATCAAAAGTCAGGGGTCCATGCCCTGGCTTTTGAAAAACAAGGGGTTCACAGTACTTAGCTAGAGGTACCGACCTAGAGGTACGACTGGAACAGTCAGCTGATCCCAGTCCCTTAAAAGAGGTCACAGAACTTGCATTCTGCTGGAAGGGTGAAAAGACGGAAAGTTCATCGCAAGGCCAAAGCCTTCAAGAGCCGTCAGTGTGCTTCAAAAACACCCATTGTTCCCGGAGTCAGCAAAATATAAAAATGATGCTGTAAAGCGACAGATCCCGTTGCTTACAACATCTCTTGCTCTGGGGCATGCGCTGCTGTGACAGCAGCCCACAGCACAACAATATGCTTCAAGGAGGAACCCTCACATTTCACTTTGAGCAGCCTCGCCCTTGGGTGAAACTGGCTCGCTCACTGCTGTGTCGGAACGCGCAAGCAGACTTGGCAGAAACAACCCCCTGCGGCCATTCTGGGCAGCTGAGGAGCCCTGGGAATGGCTAAAACCTTTGTTTCGTTAAATTCCATCACATGGCTTTGTGCAGCCAATACGTCCTTTCGTTCTGGAGTGAAGGGTCAAGGCTTCAGAGGGCGGACAACGCAGTGTCACTTGCTCTCACTTGCGTCACTGCAGAGACAAAATCTGATTGGCTCTGGCTTCATGGCGTCATGGCAGTCGCTATACTGTCCACCCTATTGGCTGGGAGGATGCAGTAAGAAAAACAATGCAATTCGAAAGATATAAAAACAAACAAGTACACTATGTGATGTTAATGGTTTGGTGTAAAATTTAAAAGAAAATAGAGCATTTAGATAAAAAGAGTATGAATCTAAAATATATTGAAATATGCAGAACGAGAAAATATTTTAAAAAACACAGAAGGGGAGGTTGAGGGAAGTCGTTGGGTGGGTGGAGGGGGGGAAGGGATCTATGTTTATTTCTCTTTGTAATTTATGTTGATTATAACACTGTACAACTCAATTAAAAAAGTTTTTAAAAAAACACAATGCAATTTGAAAGCACTGGATGATCTTGGAAATAAGGGTTTACATGACCTAGCGCCACCTCAATGGCTCCCGGGGAGGAGATTGCAGCCTCTTTGTTCCTCCCTGGACTTTTTGGATCCGTGTGGCACAAGCAGCTAAGCCAAGGTTGTCAGAACCCAGAACCATGGTTACGCTCTCCTCCTCAACCGCAATCTGGAGCCAAGGTTCATCCGATGGTTACAAGTAAGTGACTAAAGAGCAGAGACCTTAACTACGACCCTGAGTTTGGGGAATATGCTTAGCTGTCGTCCCACAAAGACCTAGAATGACCAGGGAGGAGCAACGTGATTGCCAGATCCTTGCTGGGAGGCAGCATGTTCACGTGGTCACAGTAAGCCGTGATGTGGCTCACTGCAATGTGCAAACCAAGCCAATGGCTGCACGCAGCAATGAAAAGCCACCTCCAAAGTGAAAGGCATAAAGATTTGGGAATGTTTTTTGGGGAATGTTTTTCCCAAAGATTTGGGAATGTTTTTCCCAGAAGGGAAGCTTTTTGCCTCCAAAATGTCTGAGGGCCAATAGAAATCTCTATGTGGGACGAGAAGCAACAGTTAAAACTGGATATGGAACAACTGATTGGTTCAAAATTGGGAAAGGAGTATGACAAGGCTGTATATTGCCTCCCTGCTTATTTAACTTATATGCAGAATTCATCATGCGAAAGGCTGGACTGGATGAATCCCAAGCCGGAATTAAGACTGCCGGAAGAAATATCAACAACCTCAAATATGCAAATGACACAACTTTGATGGTAGAAAGTGAGGAGGAATTAAAGAACCTCTTAATGAGGGTGAAAGAGGAGAGCGCAAAATATGGTCTGAAGCTCAACATCAAAAAAACAAAGATCATGGCCACTGGTCCCATCACATCCTGGCAAATAGAAGGGGAAGAAATGGAGGCAGTAACAGATTTTACCTTCTTGGGCTCCATGATCACTGCAGATGGTGACAGCAGTCACGAAATTAAAAGACGCCTGCTTCTTGGGAGAAAAGCAATGACAAACCTAGACAGCATCTTAAAAAGCAGAGACATCACCTTGCTGACAAAAATCCGTATAGTTAAAGCTATGGTTTTCCCAGTAGTGATGTATGGAAGTTAGAGCTGGACCATAAAGAAGGCTGATCGCCGAAGAATTGATGCTTTTGAATGATGGTGCTGGAGGAGACTCTTGAGTGTCCCATGGACTGCAAGAAGATCAAACCTCTCCATTCTGAAGGAAATCAGCCCTGAGTGCTCACTGGAAGGACAGATCCTGAAGCTGAGGCTCCAATACTTTGGCCACCTCAGGAGAAGAGAAGACTCCCTGGAAAAGACCCTGGTGTTGGTAAAGATGGAGGGCACAAGGAGAAGGGGACGTTTATTTACTAGCCTGATTCAGGTAACAGTTAATAACAAAGTGTGTTTGGGGAAGAGTATACTATTAAGGTGGGTGAATGTTCCCTCTGTACTAGAGACCTATATGTCAACAGCACTACGTAAAATAATTTAATACACAAGCTATTGTTTCATACGTCACCAATTTAGGAATTTGGGCTCTGTCTAGTCGTGAGTGACTGTGTGTGCGTGGAAAAATCAAACGGTGGCAGGAAAAACTAAAATATATACAGCCAACTGCGTGCCCTGTTCCATTCAGACCTATTACCACAGGGAGGTTTTACACTCAAGTCTTGAATTAAATGTCAAATATAATTTGCTGCCGGAAACAGGGGAGCGTGTCTGTGCCCTCGGGGGAATTTCTGACAGACCAGCTCTGCGCGCTGCACTTAGCTTCTGCCGGGAGGAGAGCGGATGCCATAGACCTCTCCAGATGAAAAATGAGGGCACCTGCAGCAGAAACGTGGGGCTGCCACTGTTTCCTCGTTAACAAGTCAAGGTGCAAGTGGAGGAAACGTTCGCTGGCCAGAGTTTGAGTCTTCCCTCGCTCATTTTGGTAACAACAGGCAGCTGACACAACAGGCAGCTGAGGGTCTGCTTCAAGAGGCAGGGTATAGCACTGCAGAAAGCTACTGCGGGCGGATCAGTCTTTTTCATTGTAAATAGTTGTTACAATTGTGTAAAGACATGAGAATTCCTGTCAAATGTCCAATCCAGCTTTATCAGGACAACAAAGCATGTTTGGCTTTGCTGACTTCTGAAGGTTGTAAGCAAAGCACGAAGCACTTGCAGTTGAAACTGCAACATGCTAGAGAATGTGTTCAGAAAGGACTCGTAACGGTGTCCTATATGCCAGATAATGAAATTTCTGCTGATTTATTGTCCAATGTTGTTCCGAAGGATCAACACTGTACCTATGTACAAAAACAGGGTATGAACTGAGTTTGTACATGACACACTGCGTTCACAGAAAGGGGGAGGATGTTAGGTTTCTGTGTGTTGCCACTGTGCAGTGCTTTGAGTCACCAGACTCTTGTTTACATTCCAGAGACATTCCAGGCTGTTGGAAGTCTCACGGAAGACAGGAGACAGATGTGATGTTACTGGTTTCCTGTTCCTTTGTTTTTCTGTTGCTCTCTGTCTTTCACAGAGAGAGAATGATTTCTTTTCTGTCTGCGTAGTTAGCAATAGTCTTTGGAATGTAGCTCATAAAGCTCGTCACTTCTGCTGCTTTGATACTCTGCGTAATGGGGAACGTGCCTGGAGGTTTATCAAAGGCTCAGGTCGTTAATTATCGTTGGAGGCGATTCCGAAGGACTTGACCGGAGGCGTCGCTCAGTCGAACATAAGTCCGACATCTGAACCTGTTGGTTTGAGTCTTAAGCCCTTGAGCAGAGCGGACTTGAGGAATTTTTGGGTGGCCCTCAGCAACATTTGATGCCCTTCCCAGCCGTTGTGCTGCCTTCCCAAAGCCAGGTAAGGGAGGAACTAGGCTTTGGGAAGGAGGTGGGATGGTTCTGGCTGGGTCCTAGAGTCTCTGACAGGGTCCGCGAGTCCTGACACCTCCTTCCCAAAGCCTAGTTAGAACTTTCCCAGCTTTGGGAAGGAGACGCGAGGGCTCTAGGAGCCTGCCAGAGCCTTGCGCCTCCTTCCCAAAGCCCAGCGCCTCGCTTAGCCTGCTTTGGGAATGCATCGCTAGGGGCATGTGTCAAATATTGGCCCTGCTCTCTCCCACCCCCACCCCCACACAACACCGTGTGTGGCCTGTGGGTTCTGCAAATTCTTGCAGCCCACTTGGTACGGAAAGTTGGACCACCCTGCTCTGGAGGAACAGATAGCAAATGCTTACAGGAAGTCCCAGAGCAGGATCCGAGCGCAAGACGACTTTTCCCACCAACTGGTAACTGGATTAGTGCTGCTGTCGTGACTAGCAGCCACTAGGAACCTAACCAGTACATCAGTCTAGTCCATTCTATATCAGGTGTGGGGAACTTTCGGCTGAACTACAACTCCCATCAGCCCTTGCAACCGTGGCCAATGGCCAGAAATGATAAGGAGCGTAATTCAGCAACACTGGGAGGGCCAAGGATTCCCCAGCACCTGCTGCAAGATCAGTCCTGCCAAGCCAGGCCACCACTTGGGAAGCCTTTCCTGCCCACGGGGAGATGTCCCAACCTGAAGCCCAGGTGACTCACAGCCACATGAGATAGTGGCCCGCAGAGCACCAGGGTACCGCTTCCAGTCCTGGATGCAGCAAAATGAATGCAAAGCCCATCCTGGAAGGATCCTGGTTTTTTTGTTGCCTGCTTGGGAGGGAGCTGCTAAGCACCAGGAGGGCAGGAAAGCTGCACTGAGATTGACGGGTGACGAACAGTGCTAAGCAAACATTAAATGGATAGTTAAAGATGGGATGCAAATGAGGCCAGTTCGACCACTTTTTTTAATGCAGCCGTTTCCAAAAAAAGGAAAGGAGAGGTGCCCTCTAAATTTGGAAGCTAAGATGCACCTCGCAGCAGCGCCCGAGAGAGTCAACACTCCCCCTTGTGAGGGTTCGTGGCTGTTCATGCAAGGGAGTGGAGCTGCAGACAGACTGGAGCATAGTTAGCAACTTCATCTGAGGGTTCTGCCAAATTAGGAAAACCTTCCGTCAGCGCCGTGTCTCCGTGGGTGTTCTCAGCAGTGATGGAAAGGAGTATATTTAGACAGTGTTTTGACACTGTTGCTTAAAGCAAGGTTAACATTGTGGAACAATCACTCATTACGGCTCATCTAGGAGCCCCGAGAAAGAGGTTTTGGGGGTCTCCTGTTTCAGATGCTCGGCCACCGAGACCAGGGGAAAGAGGGGAGGGTCTGTGTTAATGGAGGGTCTCACTTTTGGAGGCATTATTTGGTCCTGCTATTTTGTCTCCGGGATGTGCTTCCTTGCAGGCTGGAGGCTCACGTCTGGCAGGGAAGTGGGGGAGAGGGAAGAGTCCATGACGGGCAAAGCCAGTGCTTTTTTCCCCAGCGGGGAGTCATAGAATCATAGAGTTGGAAGAGACCACAAGGGCCATCGAGTCCAACCCCCTGCCAAGCAGGAAGCACCATCAGAGCACTCCTGACATATGGTTGTCAAGCCTCTGCTTAAAGACCTCCAAAGTAGGAGACTCCACCACACTCCTTGGCAGCAAATTCCACTGTCAAACAGCTCTTACTGTCAGGAAGTTCTTCCTAATGTTTAGGTGGAATCTTCTTTCTTGTAGTTTGGATCCATTGCTCCGTGTCCGCTTCTCTGGAGCAGCAGAAAACAACCTTTCTCCCTCCTCTATGTGACATCCTTTTATATATTTGAACATGGCTATCATAGTCAAGGGGATGAATCACCCGCACCTCTTTTTGTTATTGTTAAAAAGTGTGGCACTTACTGTGACAATTTCATGGTGAGTAAAGGTAAAGGTAAAGGGACCCCTGACCATTAGGTCCAGTCGTGACCGACTCTGGGGTTGCGGCGCTCATCTCGCTTTATTGGCCGAGGGAGTCTTCTCTTCTCCTGAGGTGGCCAAAGTCTTGGAGCCTCAGCTTCAGGATCTGTCCTTCCAGTGAGCACGTAGGGCTGATTTCCTTCAGCATGGAGAGGTTTGATCTTCTTGAGGTCCATGGGACTCTCAAGAGTCTCCTCCAGCACCAGAATTCAAAAGCATCCATTCTTTGGCGATCAGCCTTCTTGATGGTCCAGCTCTCACTTCCATACATCACTACTGGGAAAACCATAGCTTTAACTATACAGACCTTTGTCGGCAAGGTGATGTCTCTGCTTTTTAAGATGCTGTAGTGGCTCCCAAACTCTTTCCTCCACGAACCACCCGAAAATTGCTGAGGATCTTTGGCAGGTAATTTTTCTGCCTGCTGCAGCCACTGTATGATATTTAATTGTATTTTTACGGCTTCTTTTATTTCTTTTGTACTGCATTTCATTGCATTGCAATTTGGATCCCATAGTATTCAAATCTGTATTGCAACAACATGCAAAATACTAAGCAATAAAAGAAGCGATGAAATCTAATTAAAAATCAATATGGATATTTTGCGTGGAAGGTTTGCCATCTCCCGTCTTCAACCACAAATCCAGAGACACACACCAGACCACCTAAATGAAACTTGGGGAGTACGGTTTGGGCCCTGAACTGAGCAGCTTGCTCCTAATTCAGCCGCCTGGTCTTGTCCTCTGCTCATTTTGTCAGTACATCCAAGAGCAAGGAGAAAATCCCCCTGATGCAAGCAGAAAAAGAAAGACGCCTCCACCGCAAATGTGTGACCATTTGCAAAGCCTTTTAAAACCAGGTAGGATCAAAGCTGGCGCTCTGAGTGCCACATGCCATTAAGCAAGAGGGGGGAAGTCGACAGGCTCAAATATAAAGCACTCAAGCCCCACTCTCCTTGTCAGCTTTCCGCTCTTGAAAAATCACCTTCTTAACAAGCTCGCCTGCAAAAGCAAAACCCTCTCCAAAGGCTCCCTCGCATCTCATCTGCATAAGCGAAGATTTCCAACTCTGCAGCAACCCTCAGCTCGCCAGCTTGGGGAGAGCTGCCTAGCAAAGCCCCACTGTTCCCAAACTCCGTTCCTTCTGTTATAAGAATCCTAAGGCCCCAAATATAAAATAAGTGTTCATAAATTTGCAAGGCAAACACATAGTAAAGGTAAAGGGACCCCTGACCATTAGGTCCAGTCGTGATTGACTCTGGGGTTGTGGCGCTCATCTCGCTTTATTGGCTGAGATCGTTTTGGAGGCGCTTCGCAAAACGAATTTCCCTATGGGCTTCTTTCGCAAGACGAAAGCCCATAGGGAAATCTTGGGGACAGCGGGGAAGCGCAGCGCGTCTTCCCCACTGTCCTCGGACCTCCTCCAAAGGCTGGCGGTGGGGCGGAAAGCCCTTCTCCCCGCGCCAGCCTTCGGAAGGCTGCTCTGAAGGCTGGCGGTGGGGCGGAAAGCCCTTCTCCCCGCGCCAGCCTTCGGAAGGCTGCTCTGAAGGCTGGCGGTGGGGCGGAAAGCCCTTCTCCCCGCGCCAGCCTTCGGATGGCTGTCCTGAAGACTTGCGGTGGGAGGAGGGTTTTCCTTCCCATCGCCAACATTCAGAATGCTGTTCTGAATGTTGGTGGTGGGGAGGAAAAACCCTCCTCCCACCGCAAGCCCCAGGAACAGAGGAGAAGCGCTGCGCCCCTTCCCCTCTGTTCCCGTACCTGTCCTGAAGGCTTGCGGTGGGGAGAAAAGCCCTTCTCCGCACCGCCAGCCTGGCAAGCGGTTTCCATAGGAACGCATTAATTGATTTTCAATGCATTCCTATGGGAAACCGTGCATCGCAAGACGAAAAACTCGCAAGAAGAAAAAACTTGCGGAACGAATTAATTTCGTCTTGCGAGGCACCACTGTATATAAACCATGTGTCTAAAACGGTATAGGAGAGCAATCCTGAAGTCATTTTGACTCTCCTAGTGACCTCAAATATTCCTCAAATATTCCTCTGGCAGGAGGAAGGAAATGGGAAACCTCTCCATTGTCTTTTGCTTACATGTTTTGATGGCATATGTGTGTATGAATAGGGTGAGCCTGTGACCTGGGTTCAGGAATTAAAGTATTTACCATCACAAAAGAATGGCTGGGCTGTCCAGGTAATGCAACCATTTTCAGGTATCCTGGCAGACAGGGTTTCTGCTGTAGACGGCCTCTTTCTGTGATGTATGTATGATGTTTTGGGGGTGGTCTCTGGCTACAGGGTGGGCAACTTCAAAAGTCTAATATAAGGGCTTGCACACCATTGTTTTGGGTCCCTCCTGCCTTCTGCGTGTGGCAGTGAGTGCCCTGTTGCATCAGTTAATAAATATCAGGCTCACCAGTTGCCTTGCTTCTCAATATTCTCTGGTTGGCCTCTGTTATTTTCTCCTTTCGATAGGGAATCAACTTAAGGACTCTAAACAGGCTCTTGGATACCCCATAAGGGAAAACTTATAACACTCCAAACAGCTGCAAAGGAGGTCACTTGCAAGAAATGTTCCATGTTGGCAGTTTAACCAGGCCACAAGGCCAAAGCACTTGCACGAAAGGAGGCTGAAACAGATTTCGCCACAGAAACACAACAGTCGTTTTCAGGACAAAAACATCTTTTTCACAAGAGATTCAGGAACCAACAGCTCTGCTGTTTTAAGGTTTTACGGGCTCCTGCGGTGCTTTGGCACTGCATCTTCAAGCAAAATTTCTGCTTGGTGGCAGAGCATCTAATCACGAACAATTTCCACAGCAATAGTAAAGCAAACCTCTAGCGCATTGAAATTACATTTCAATGTGCGGAACAGGTATCATTTGCACGAACCTGAACGTATCAAATGCATTCACTCAGCAGTGCAAAATGTGGAAGGCTTTGAACGATTTGTTCTGCAGCCTCTCTCCAAAACTGCAGGCTAAGAACTGCCCCTTCCCCCCAAAAACCCTAATAATCAGAGAACTGTGCTGGGAACCCCCACTAGCCTTGGGACTAGTCTCCCCCCTCATGCACAAAACCTTGCTTCTACATGAGAGATTCAGCTCCGAGGAAATATTGAAAAACCAAGCAGAAATCAAGTAGCTCAAGGTAAACTTAACCCGTGCCAGAAATTTGTTCTGGAGTTATGGACTGTTCAATTCTACAATTACAAAGCATTTAACAATGGCCAAATATACTTCTTGAAATTCAACTTATTGAAAATATTTATGAATCAGCTGCAAATTATAGATCTCTAAGCAATTTACAACAAAATGAACTCCAGAAAAACAGAGTCGTCAACAGGCTCATCTCAGCTATCTGCCAATCTCCCATTCCCACCACCCTTCTGAGTAATACCCCTCCCCACCTTCTCACTATATAGAAGGATCTGGCAACTTCTGTTTCAGTGTATCTGAAGAAGTGTGCATGCACACGAAAGCTCATACCAAGAACTAACTTAGTTGGTCTTTAAGGTGCTACTGGAAGGAATTTTTTTATCCAGAAAAACATACATCTTTGCTGGAACAGCAGAATACCAAAAGTGACTGGGTAAAAATTAACATTCCTAGCAGGGAGGGAACCGCCAGAAGGCCCTCGGAGCCGGACCTCAGTGTCTACCTGACTTTCTAACACTGATCTACATCAGTTCCCCAATTTGTTCAAGGTGTTACTATGGATATATAAAGCCCTTAACAGAACAGCAATATATTCTTCAATGGTTTAGTTAAGCATGCTATCAACTGAGTAAATTTTCATTTAACTACACGCATCAAATTTGGATTTTTATTTCTTTCAATATTTCCCCAGGTCATTTTAAGCTCGAGCCTCATTCCAGACATTGCGATATATCGAGATATCGCAATGTTTAGCTGGCGATATATCGTGATACTGAAAACCAGATATGGCCCAGCCCTACATCTGCCTCCATCCTTTCCACTGCAATGGATGTTCTCTTCTGAGATCTTATTTCTGAGGCAGGAGGGCACCTCCAAAAGCTCAGCCAGGGCGGTTGCTGGCCTGAACAACCCCAGCAAGAGCGCCAGGCAGCTTGGAAGCCCTCAACCTGGCAGTGCCAACAAAGGCGATATGCAAACGCCGCAGATAAAGCAGAGAGCCCTCTGAAAACTGTGAGAACCAGCTTGTTCCGACTGCAAAGCTCTTTGGAGTCCTTCCAGCTTTAAAGTGCTACAAAATGCACATTCCTGAAAAATAAATCCTTTTGATACGGATCTGCAAGATAAACATACAGAGTTCTTGCCAGCACTCCAGTCCTCCCCAGAGATCCCCACCAATTCAGGCGGCAGAGTTAAAAACATCCAGAGGCATGGAGGCGTGCCAGCATTTACAGAGTCACCTTAAACCCGCATTTAATTTGTGTTTTAGGAAGGCGTTAGGAAAAGTGTAGGAAGCTCTTTCCCGTCAGCTTAAATATCGCAGGTGGCGGCGGACGGGGCGGTCAGCGCTACGCAGCAGATCTTTCTCAAAGAAATAAGGCAGGCCAGTTCCCCCACTCATCTATCCTCGCCTTGGCGCCCAGCCTACAGAAACAAGTCATCTTGCCACCATCGCGTAAACAGAATTCTTTTTATGGGGGGAAAAAAAGAAACAGAAATCTGGACTGAGATTTCAGGGCAAAAGAGCTTTCCTCCACCTTTCTGTTTAGGCTACATACTTCCACCTCCTTTTCAAAGCAGATCTGGTCCACACTGAGGCCTCCTAAAACTTACCGTATTTTTCGCTCTATAAGACGCACCAGACCACAAGACACACCTAGTTTTTGGAGGAGGAAAACAAGAAAAAAAAATATTCTGAATCTCAGAAGCCAGAACAGCAAGAGGGATCGCTGCGCAGTGAAAGCTGCACAGCCTGTGATAGCTGCACAGCCTGCATTCGCTCCATAAGACACACACACATTTCCCCTTACTTTTTAGGAGGGAAAAAGTGAGTCTTATAGAGCAAAAAATATGGTACCGGGGGGGTTGACAAACTGCAACCGACAGCTAGGGGCTGCTATCAGGGTGCCAAGTCACCCACAGAAGGGAAGGGTGATGCGCCCATGGCAGAAGCTGCAGGAGCCCAAGGGTTCAGAGTTGCTTCAGAAATGCGATTAATAAAATAATAATAATAATAATAATAATAATAATAATAATAATAATATATTTATATCCCGCCCTCCCCAGCCGAAGCCGGGCTCAGAGCGGCTAACAACAATGAAAATAACACAGCATTCTAAAATCAATTCATTTTAAAATCTATTCAAAATCAAATTAATGGCAACCATTGGGCTAGAGTTCTGTGAGGATTGCCAAGGGAGGGGGTCAGGCTGTGCCTTGGCCAAAGGCCTGGTGGAACATCTCTGTCTTGCAGGCCCTGCGGAAAGATGTCAAGTCCCGCAGGGCCCTAGTCTCTTGTGGGAGAGTGTTCCACCAGATCGGGGCCACAGCCGAAAAAGCCCTGGCTCTGGTTGAGGCCAGCCTAACCTCCCTGTGGCCCGGGACCTCCAAGATGTTACTGTTTGAGGACCATAAGGTTCTCTGTGGGGCGTACCAGGAGAGGCGGTCCCGTAGGTACGAGGGTCCTAGGCCGTATAGGGCTTTAAATATTAAAACCAGCACCTTAAACCTGATCCTGTACTCCACCAGGAGCCAGTGCAGCTGGTATAGCACCGGGTGAATATGACCCCGTGGAAATGACCCCATAAGGTGTCTCGCCGCAGCATTCTGCACCTGCTGGAGTTTCTGGGTCAGTCTCAAGGACAGCCCCACGTAGATTGAGTTATAATAATCAAGTCTTATTCTGGGCATCTGACTAACTCTTCCAGTCCAAAACGACCAGTGTAGAGCAGAAATTTTTAAAACAATGCACAGGCTAAAGTGCTAGGAAGGGCAGCCAGCCTCATCAGACCACGATGATGAAGGCTTTTGGCAGGGAAGAAGGGAACTGTTGGCCAACAACATCTGGAGAGAAGCAGGTCCTTCTTTCTTCTTAGGCGATCGCTCATAGCCAAGTAAGATTGTCTTCCATGAACACGGTCTTAACAGTGAGTCCATAAGTGACTGTGGAGGCCAATTCTGGATCCACATGTCCTTCCACAGTAGGGACATTGGTTTCCGGGCGGGAGTTGATCACGGTGAGGGTTTGCCAAGTGTGCCTTCCTCCTAGCACATTTCTCCCTTGCGTCCTGAGTTCAAGTGTCTTCAAAGCCCATGACACCTGTGGTAAAAGCTGTTCTCCCATTGGAGCACTCGCAGGCCAGTGTTTCCAAGTTGTTTGTGTTTATACATTTTTTAGATTTGCCTTGAGAGAGTCTTTAAACCTCTTTTGTTGACCACCAGCATTACGCTTTCCATTTTTAATTTCGGAATAGAGTACAGTGGTGCCTCGCAAGACGAAATTAATTCGTTCCGCGAGTTTTGTCGTCTTGCGGTTTTTTTCGTCTTGCGAAGCACGGTTTCGGAAAAGTTTTGGGAAAGCTTCAAAAATCACCAAAGTCTTCAAAAACCTCAAAAAAGGCTACCACACCGCGTGCTATGAGTTGCTCTTCGAAGTCAAGTCGCAACTGTATTAACGGTTTTAAGAAAAAGGAAACAAACTTGCAAGATGTTTCCGTCTTGCGAAGCAAGCCCACAGGGAAAATCGTCTTGCGAAGCAACTCAAAAAACCAAAATCCCTTTCGTTTTGCGAGTTTTCCATCTTGCGAGGCATTCGTCTTGCGAGGTACCACTGTAGTTGCTTTGGAAGAACAAAATCAGGCATCTGCACAGTCCAACGAAGTTGATGTTGAATAATCATTGCTTAGACACCGATGATCTTTGCTTCCTCCATCACCCCTAGAACCGCCTTGTGGTCACTCATGCACACCTGTAGGTCTGACTCTGACCTACAGGTCACAATCCTATCTGATTCCAGCAGACATGAATTCTGCCAGCGTACAAACTGAAGACACATCTGAATGGATCCGCTGCCATGCTTGCCCTGCGACACACAGGCAGGTAACCGTTTTGAATTTTTGTTCCCTTGGCAACTTGAGAATGTTTGTACTTACCTGCAAGTCTGAATCGCATGCATACAAATCACTGCATAATCACTGCGAGGCAATGCGCACCCCCTTCAGCGTGTTTGTACAATAGGATGCAGATTAGCATACACACATCTGCCTCCGAGGTGCACAATGAAAGGAGCAAGGGGGGGGGGAAGGCTGCCTTGAGTGACAAGTTTATGCCTCGGCAATGATGGAATTGCTGCGTCCTGCCCTGTAGCAGTCGCAACAGACTGCTCAAGAGTAGAGAGCGCCTTAAGAGGGGGGGAAAGGGAAGACTTGCAGCAGCGGCAGGTTGAATATTCATAGCGAGGGGGTTTAATAAGAAATGCGAGATTGAATCTTTCCTACAGGGACACACTCTTTGCTTGAGTACAAGCTCCAGGATTCTGCAGGTGGGAGAATTAATCCAAATCCTACATACCACATTCCCAGAGGTACAGCTAATACGGGGCTCGTGGATGTATGCATATTCATCCTTTATGTAAAAAGCGGCAGCTCCAGGGCTCAGTCTCTTGCCAAACTGAAACGCCACCAGAAACTTTGCATTTACCACGGTGGTTCTCAGCGGCTCCGGCTCAGTTTTATGGGACCAAATGAAACCCAACGCAGCCGAGAAGCTGTGGCTCAGTGGGATAATGTGTGCTTTGTACGTGGGGAGGCCCCAAGTCCAGATCCCTGACATCTCCCGCTAAAAAGGTTTAGGTAACAGAAAATGAGAATGCCAGCCTTAACCAGCCACAATGCGCACGGCTGTTGGGCAGTGGGTAAAATCTGCCCTCTACGAAAGACCTGGGGAAGTTTGAGCCCATTCCAGTAAAGGTAAAAGGTAAAGGTAAAGGACCCCTGGACGGTTAAGTCCAGTTAAAGGCGACTATGGGATTGCGGTGCTCATCTTGCTTTCAGGCCAAGGGAGCCGGCGTTTGTGCGCAGACAGCTTTCAGGGTCATGTGGCCAGCAGGACTAAACCGCTTCTGGCGCAACAGGACACCGTGACAGAAGCCAAAGCACATGGAAACACAGTTTACCTTCCCGCCACAGTGGTACCTATTTATCTACTTGCACTGGCATGCTTTCGAACTGCTAGGTTGGCAGGCGTTGGGACAAAGCAACGGGAGCTCACCCCGTCGCGGGGATTCGAATCACCGACCTTCCGATCAGCAAGCCCAAGAGGCTCAGTGGTTTAGACCACAGTGCCACCCATGTCCCCATTTTTAACCCCCTTTTTACCATTCCAGTGTCATCCCTGGACACTCACTTTTATTTTCTCCCAAAGAGATGAAAGGCTTCCTTTGATTCCAACAGGCAAAACTGACCATTGCATTTGAGGATACTTTTGAAGAGAGGGTGAAAGCTGTCCAAGAAATTCCGTAAGCTTGGGGTGGATTTTGGAGCCTCACGGAAGGGTGGAGTCAGATATGGGAGCAAGTCCTTGCAAGATACAAGCCCTTTGCGGTGAGGGTAATAATGGCAAATATTTTGCACACGCTCAGTATAAAAGAATGTGCGTATACGTACCTATTCCATGTTAATTGCTTGCTGGCTACTGCATGGGTTTCCCCCCTAAGCTTCCTAAACGCAAGGTCACAGCACTGAATGCACCAGGAGAGCTTGCACAATGCATACACATTTCTAAATATTTGGATCAGTCCCCAGCTCTGAGGGAGGAGAGAATATCTGTGTTCAGATTGCTCACCCATTACAATCACATTGTTAATAAAAGGATGCTTGGGACCGGAGGGAGGGAATCAGCTCCTCAGCATTAATAGGCCAGAACACCCGGATTTAGCAAATGTGTGCATAACTCTAGCCACATGAATAATCCCTATTACATTCAGAGGGATAACTTGCCTGGAGAAACCTGGCATGCTTTCTGCATAATCTGCCAGAGCTGGCAAATCTGCAGAGCTACAAATAAGTCTTCGTTGTGATTTTACGTAGCACCATAAACGTTTGCGATGCTTTACTAAGCAAATTAAGCAAAAACAACACAGACCTCTGTCCCCCATGAGGATGCAATCCAAGTTTCTTCAGCCTAGACGGGCAGGGTATAAATAAAAAAAATTGTTGTTGTTGTTGCTGGTGCTGCTGTTAATATATATAAAGGGAAGCTATACGAGGTACACTTCATGTTGGCTCTGGGTGGAAACTGAAGGGTTAAAAGGTGGACCTTTTATTTTTCTGAAGGAGGTGCTGACAACGCTTTGGAGGTCCCAAGTCGCAAGGTGGTTAGATTGGTCTCAACTAGGGCCAGGGCCTTTTCAGTACTGGCCCCGACTTGGTGGAACGCTCTGGGGAAAACAATAGGGGGAAACAAACAAACAAAAACAAAACCAGTTTATTAAAATACGGGTTAAAATACAATTTTAAATGCAGCCTCATTTTAATAGTAGCCCATAAATCAAAACCGTAAGGGGAGGGAAACTGAGACTGAGTCCAAACCAAAGGCCTGGTGGAACAGCTCTGCCTTGGAGGCCCTGCGGAAAGATGTCAAGTCCTGCAGGGCCCTAGTCTCTTGTGACAGAGCGTTCCATCAAGTTGGGGCCAGCACCGAAAAGGCCCTGGCCCTTGTTGAGACCAAGCTAACCACCTTGCGAGTTGTGACCTCCAAAGCGTTGTCATTCGTGGACCTTAAGGTCCTCCACGGGGCATACCAGGAGAGGCAGTCCCGTAGGTACATGGGTCCTAGGCTGCATAAGGCTTTAAAGGTCAAAACCAGCACCTTCAACCTGACCCTGGACTCCACCGGGAGCCAGTGCAGCTGGTAAAGCACTGGATGAATGTGATCCCACGGCAATGATCCCGTAAGGAGCCTCACTGCGGCATTCTGCACCAGATGGAGTTTCTGGAGTATATGTTAAGGATGGACAAAATGTTTAAGGAGTCTAACAATAAAGAGTAGAGTGTTTTGGAAACTGAAGTATGGCACCAATATTTTCATTGTAAACGCCAAATTAAACATTTATTAAAATTGTAATATTAACTATGTGTGAATTGCATATTAATTCATGCTTATCACAATAATAAATAAACACTGACTCGTCCCTGTGCATAGCTGTCAACTTACAGATTTGAAATAAGGGACCAGCAGCCTCGAAAATAAGGGACCAGCAGCCAAAATAAGGGATTTTAGTCAACCAGCTCCCGAGTCAAAGGCAGAAAGCCCAGCCAGCCCAGCAGCCAAACGAAGCCTCAAGCGGTGGTTCCCACAGCGCAGCAACCTGGCAAAGGGGATGCAGCAAGGCAAACCACTGTCACCTCTCCGCTGGGAAGCGCTGAGCAAAGGCGAGTCCCCAGGCAACGCGGCAGATTTGATCGGCACAAGGCATGCAAGCTCCACCCCCCAGTCGTTCTCAGACTCCTTATTGGGTGAGCAACGCAGCCAAGCAACACAGTTGGAGCCTCCCTCCTCCCTGGCCGGCAGGGAGGGAGGGAGAGGAGCTGCTTCCTTTGAAACCCGGGAAATTTAAGGGACATAATCAATAAGGGACAGCAGCGGGACACGGCGCTGGGATAAGGGACTGTCCCGCCAAATAAGGGACGGTTGACAGCTATGTCCCTGTGTATTACTCTCTGCATTATTCATGGGTGTAAAGATGCAATAAAATGCAAAAAAAGAGAGAGAGTAAAATGTTTGATTCCTTTTCTTTGTAAACCTGCCTGTATCAGGAGGTTTTTTAATGCTTGAAGTTCTTATTTTGTTTTTGGATAGGCTGCAAGCCACACAGAATTTAAAAAAAGATTTCAAAACTCACATTTCCCAAAATACCAGATGCCTTCCTACTAGGGATAATAGGTGATGACATTCCAAAAAAGGCACTCAATATCTTTCTGTATTTAACCGCTGCAGCTAGAATAGTATAGTGACAAAATGTAGAAGAAGAGAGACCCACAAAGGAAATCTGGCAGAACAAATTGATAGAATGCATAGAATTAGTAACCACGACAGTGAAACTAAGGAATAAGGATAAGTTAAAGATAAGAAAAGAGTGGAGGTGCTTTGGAGATTATCTTAGAGAGGGTATAATATACAATTTAACCTACAAGTAGGAGTTAACATATGAGCAGCAGATAACATCAAAAAGGAAGACTTGAAATGATAATGGGTGAAATATCAGGATATGCAACAGATCAAGATTTCCCTAGAATGCCACAGAGAAGATGGATTGGGATGTCTTGGGAAGAGAGACAAGTGATGGATACCGTGCGATGCGTGTATAAAAGCTGTTAAAATTGCATAAATGAAAGTAAAAAATTAAAGATATGCTGTAAGCTGCCCAGAGTCGTGGGGGAAACCCAGCCAGATGGGCAGGATATAAATACAACAACTACTACTACTACTACTACTACTACTAATAATAATAATCCATTTGGGAGCTGGTAGGAAAAGGAGCAATTTTTGATGTTACTGCCAGACTTTGGAAGTACCATATTTGTTACTTGGGCTAAATGAGAGAAAAATGACTAATTGGCCGGATGAACACGAGGGTGTTTCATAAAGGAAAGGCAATTTGCAACACATTTGCCTCCCTTTTCCAAACCCTGGTAATTACTTCATTTCCATTCTCCAAATTATCCTAGTTTAATATGCACAGGTTCTTGGCAGAGAAGGTCTTTTGACTGGGCTGGTGGTGACCTGTGAATGGATCACACAAGCTGCAGGTTGGAAGAGACCCAAAGGATCCTCTGCTCCAGGCCCGGCCAACTCCCGACAGAATGTGATCTACTCCCAGTACAAAAAAACTGGCAGTGATCTACCCATTGTCATTGAGGATTGACCAGAGTTTTGGGGGAGATCAGAGTTGAGCTTTTTCAGGCTGAGGATTGCATAGCTATTCTTCAGGGCGAATGACACACGCCGCTCACCTCAAACTCCAAAACGCCAAAAAAGTGACCACTTTACACAGTGGAGGGACAGAGCGAGTAAGAAGCGGGGCAGAGATATTCATACTGCTGCTTTTTTACTCCTGCAATCAATAATGATCCCACAATCAACCAAGAACACCAGGGGATCTGTCTGTCGAGTGCGGTTGACCGGCTGGAAATCTCTGCTCTGCTCCAACCCCTAGCAAGGCAGGGGGTCACAGCCCTCTGTACTGCGTTACATGAACAACATCCGTTCACATTTTCCCCGTGGGGGGGGGGAATCAAAGTTTTACATTCAATCAGAAAGTGATGGGGGTCATATATTGGAATGAGCTGGTGGGAACTGAGAAGAAGACCCTTGTTCAAATCTTGCTTCAGCCTTGGACTCATGAGTTGGCTTTTCCTAAGGGACGTGGTTAGCACTGTGGGTTAAACCACAGAGCCTAGGGCTTGCCGATCAGAAGGTTAGTGGTTTGAATCCCCGCGATGGGTGAGCTCCCGTTGCTCAGTCCCTGCTCCTTCCAACCTAGCAGTTCGAAAGCACATCAAAGTGCAAGTAGATAAATAGGTACCACTCTGGCGGGAAGGTAAACGACGTTTCTGTGCGCTGCTCTGGTTCGCCAGAAGCGGCTTAGTCATGCTGGCCACATGAGCTGGAAGCTGTACGCTGGCTCCCTTGGCCAGTAAAGCGAGATTAGTGCCGCAACCCCAGAGTCAGTCACGACTGGACCTAATGGTCAGGGGTCCCTTTACCTTTAAGCCACACTCTTACTGGCTCCCTCTATAGCAACATCCCTCTAGCTTTTGAAGATGGATCTATTTACAGAGACATTCCCTCAATGTTTCAAATCTTCACCCTCGACTTTTGACATTCCAGAAGTCTGTTTTTAGGACCCACCCTATTTCTTGTGACGGTCAGTTTTTAAAACTGCTCTTTTAATGCCGTATTTTAAATCGTTGTAAGGCCCCTTGGGTCTTAGGGTGAAGAACAGGCAACAAATTAAAATTAAGTCTCCATCTTCATCATCATCATTCCCAACACCTTGTGCCTAAGAGACCGTAGTGTCCCTCATGCTCTCTGTATTAACTTTTGCTTGCTTGCTTGCTTTCAAAAACATTTTTATTAAATCTACAAAAATATTCTGAAACATTCATCGTCATATACAATTGTATTTCTGTCCCAACCCTCCTTTTGTGATGTTTTGGGTTTTTTTATTTTACTTCTTTTTATTAGCTCTTTTACAATACAAATGATTTTGTTATCTAAATTTCACTACCAAGTTTTACTTGCTTTCCAGGACAGTGGCTGTTTCGGTTTGCTGTACAAAAGCAACCCTCTATATAAATGAGAGTAACCCCACCAAATTCGGCGGGGCTTACCTCTGAACAGATCAGCGTAAGTCTGAGAATTCTATTTTTTTATTTTTGGTAAATGCTTTTTATTAACTTATTACTACAGCACACACACACACACGACACTTAGAAAACAAACTATAATAGAAAACACAAGATAAATGAAAAACATATATTCATAAATCCGCAAGTATCTGCACACGAACTTATGTTAGCCATGGTTAGCTCTTATTCTATTCTAATAGACTTCCTTCCTCCTCAATGCCGGTCTGATTTTAAACTTGTTGAACTGTTTCTTTCTCATTTCGTCTTTTCTACCCCTCTCCATATGTTGTATTTGTAAACTGTATTTTGTTTTGCAAAAATTATTTGAAGCAAGTCCAGGTTTTAATTTGAGGGCACTGGTTTTTTTTAAAAAAAACAATCTCTTTCCCCTCTCTTTTTTGAAATTTTTGTTGAGACTGTCCCCTAACTGCATCCGTCATTTTTGCCAACTCAAGGTAATCAAATAATCTCTCTTGGCACTCTTTTTTCGTTGGTACTGTTTCGCTTTTCCAGCTTTTTGCAATTAGTATTCTTGTTGCAGATGTTGTGCAAATGAATATTCTTTTACTTTCATTTGCGGTGTCTGAATCTATTATGCCTAATAGACGGCCCAATAGAAATACTTCTGGTTGTTGTTGTTGTTGCCTGTTGTTTTTACAAACGTTTGTTTAAATACCCCCCCCCTTTGATGTCCTTTAGGTTGATTCTTTTAGCTGCGGATATGCCAAGATTTGCATTAGGGATATATTGCGGTTTTACTATAGAATTGTTGAGGAGCGGACCTGCAAGAGCCAGAGTTAAGGGTAAGTGGTCTCTTTCAATGTTATAGCCCACTTGGAACTCCGTGACAAACTTGTATGCAAATCTTGAGATTAGGATATAATCTATGACACTACCATCAAACTTTGTGAAGTGAGTGTATTCCCCAGGGCGATCCTCCTCTATATTGTCGTTTACAGTGGTGCCTCGCAAGACGAAATTAATCCGTTCCGTGAGTCTCTTCGTCTAGCGGTTTTTTCGTCTTGCGAAGCAACCCTATTAGCGGCTTAGCGCTATTAGCGGTTTAGCAGCTATTAAAGGCTTAGTGGATTAGCGGCTTAAAGGCTATTAGCGGCTTAGCGGCTTAGAAAAAGGGGGGGAGCGAAAAAAATTGGAGCACTCGCAAGACGTTTTTGTCTTGCAAAGCAAGCCCATAGGGAAAATCGTCTTGCGAAGCAGCTCAAAAACGGAAAACCCTTTCGTCTAGCGGGTTTTCCGTCTTGCGAGGCATTCGTCTTGTGGGGCACCACTGTAATATCAGCAGTGTTAAGTCGTGAGTGAACATATCAGATGACACAGCGATTCTTCAAACAGCTCTTGTTTATTCACAGGCCAGAACAGAACTGAACTGAAGGGTTCAGCAAGCCTGCTTATATAGAGCTCCAGTACAATGCAACAGTAACAACTTTCTGTAACTATCCAATTCCTTATTTGCATATGTGGACCTGAGTGAAAACTATCTACAGTATCCCCCTGCTGGCCCAGGGTGAGAACTTCAATACATAACAAGCAGGTCCCTCCACTTTGCGGCCTGGGCTGAGCAAAGCCCTGGGTAGTTGCACCTAAGACATTTAGAAAGGCGGGCAGTGCCTGTATCTAAATAGATGTCAGAGTCCAGAAACTGGTTGTAGAGGATGCATAAGCTGTCATCATTTGCACCCATGCGTGCGTTGAAATCTCCACCGATAATGAGCGGAGCAGCAGGATGCCCCCCCCCCAATTCTAATTAATATCCAAGATGCCCAGTGGAAACTAGAGCAGCTGGGCATTTTTTAAAAACCCCAGTTTAAATGACCCAGGACACGTTTGTTTTGGGCTCTGCCTTTTTCCAGCTTGGGCACTGCCTATCAGTAACTGGTTACAGGCAAGAGGAGAATTGTCCGTCCCCGTCCCCGCCCCCCCGGCCTAGATATTGCATGCCTGCCTGGAGGATCCCTGGAAGCTGGTTGGAAAGGCAGCACACTGGAAGCCACTTCTCCTATCACACCAATTACAGGCTCCTCTCCTGGCTGAAGAGATAGCCAAGTACATTTCCTGAGCATGTAAAAAAAAAGAGGGGGGGGGTGAGATTTTTTTTATATTAAAAAAAAAATCAATTGCTATCGTTAAAACCGTTGCAGCTGTTTGGCATCCCTCTGCTTGGAGGATGCGTCATAATTGCCATTTCCAAAAACAAGCATTTTATGTTCCGTGGAGGAGAATTCTGAGTATGGGCAAAGCTGGCTCCCTTTCCTTAAAAAAAATAAATAACAGCAAAATTATTTCTCTCTCTCTCTCTCTCTCTCCGAATCCAACCTGCCATTTCCTTCTAAGTTTTTATAACGAAGATCAGGCTGGAGAAAACGAGAGCATTGCCACACTGGAAGATCATGCCCTTTTGGAGGTTTGGAAGACAGCGCTGGATTACACAAGGCCAGAGGGGCGGAAGGTGTAAACCAGGCACCCCCAACCTTTGGCCCTCCAGATGTTTTGGACTACAATACCCATCATCCCTGACCACTGGCCCTATTAGCTAGGGATCATGGGAGTTGTAGGCCAAAACACCTGGAGGGCCACAGGTTGGGGATCCCTGGTGTAAACCCTTCCACAAACAGGGCCAGATTTAGGTTTGATGAGGCCCTAAGCTACTAAAGGCAATGGGGCCCTTTATATGTCCAGCTGTCCTCTGTCAACAACAAATTGTCGCTGTTTTTTGTGTTGAATATATGCTATATGGTAATTGATGGACCTAATAGGTATCTAAAGCCATTTGCACATGTTGCCCTGCTACCGGTCCATGCAGAATTTAGGCACCCTATATATAAAGGTAAAGGTAAAGGGACCCCTGACCATTAGGTCCAGTCGCGGACAACTCTGGGGTTGCGGCGCTTATCTCGCTTTACTGGCCGAGGGAGCCGGCATACAGCTTCCGAGTCATGTGGCCAGCATAATTTAGCCGATTCTGGCGAACCAGAGCAGCGCACGGAAATGCCGTTTACCTTCCCACCAGAGCGATACCTATTTATCTACTTGCACTTTGACGTGCTTTCAAACTGCTAGGTGGGCAGGAGCAGGGACCGAGCAACAGGAGCTCACCCCGTTGCAGGGATTTGAACCGCCGACCTTCTGATCGGCAAGTTCTAGGCTCTGTGGTTTAACCCACAGCGCTACCTGCGTCCCTTACCCTATACAGTGGTGCCCCGCAAGACGAATGCCTCGCAAGACGGAAAACTCGCTAGACGAAAGAGTTTTCCGTTTTGGAGGTGCTTCGCAAAACGAATCTCCTATGGGCTTGCTTTGCAAGACGAAAATGTCTTGCGAGTTCCTGCGGGTTTTTCCCCCTCCCCCCCTTTTTCTAAGCCGCTAAGCCACTTATCAGCTGATCCGATAAGCTGATAAGCTGCTAAAAGCCGCTAAAAGCCGCTAATAGCGCTAATCCGCTAATCCGTCAATGGGCTTGCTTCGCAAGACGAAAAAACCGCTAGACGAAGAGAATCACAGAACGGATTCTTTTCGTCTTGCGAGGCACCACTGTATATAGAAATGAGCAAACCAGTGATATTTTAGGGAGCAGGCTAGCAGGCGGGGCCCATGGCTTTCATCATAGGAGCCTACACAACACAAAACACTGTTGCTGTATATATGTTTTATTCTATTTGTTTTTTCATCTTATATTTTGGAAATGTACATCCAGGGTTTTTTTCCATTTAATTTTTTTTTGTGCCCCCAAGAGAGTGGGGCCCTAAGCTATAGCTTGTTTAGCTTATACTTAAAACTGGCACTGCCCACAAAGCTTGTTTGCACGTGGAAGTTCATCAAGTGATATCTTGGCACCAGATTACTCAGCAGACAACTATCAATAGGGATTTGCAAACCCAGTGAAAAAAGTAAATTGGCATATTCCTGCATTGCAGACAGTTGAACCAGATCAGAACTTTGCAAAATGTTCACGTTGGCGACACACTTTTTAGACATGCATCATTTCATGACACGGTAACTCAGTTACACCAGCAAACCGAAGGTTGGACTAACTAACCCCTTTCCTGCTCCCTTTCCTCCTCCTCCCAGGAGAAGCAAAAAAGGGAGAGTCTGTGCTCCAGTTCGTAGTTTCTGTGTACTGGGTTCTCTATAGCTTTGGAGACTATGACTACTTCGCGATGCACAAGGTATTCTCCTCATTACGCTGTAATTTGTTGGAGTTCATTAGCCGTCTGCTTTCGGTGCTTTGATCAGCAATCACTTTGTCACAGTCGCATTATCACTGCTCTGCACCTGGTGGTCTTACGATGCTTGAAATTGTTTTGGTGTTAATAGAAAAAGGTGGGGGGGGGACTTAATTAGAAGGTGGGGGGGGGACTTCCCCAACCCCCAGCTCCTTGTACTAAGTAGCTTGCAATAAATTAATAACAAGAAATGAAAGAAAAAACACAAACACACACACATTTGCATGCCCATGTTATAGAAAGGGAATATGTTTCGTTTTCAGACTCCAACTTCAAGTTCTAAAAGCATATGGGCAGACGCCTGGAATTTTCCAGCCCAATTTGCTCAGGATTAATGAATGGGAAGAACAAGAAGGCTTGTTCATGTACAAGAAAAGTAAAAACTCTGCCCCAGTTAGGTGGCCCGCATAAAATGATCCAAGTTAAATGGATTTCCATGTGTTCTCTTATTTTGAACTACTTGCTGGTGTGGCTAGGAGTGAATTCAGCTGTAAATCAAGGAGCCCCTTGTTTCAATTTCAGCTCTGCGATGAACCCCACAGCTGTCTTCGAGTGCCACTATAGTCTCAGCCTCAGTTCATCTACCTGCAACATTGGCATAACAATGCTGATTTGCAGGGGTACCTTGGTTCTCAAACGCCTTGGTACTCAAACAACTTGGAACCCAAACACTGCAAACCCAAAAGTGTACCAGTTTGCGAACCTTTTTCGGAAGCCAAACGTGCTCCATTTTGAGTGCCACACTTCCATTTGCAGTGTTACGCTGAGGTCTTAATGTGGAACCCAAATATATATACAGTGGTACCTCAGGTTTAGTACTTAATTCATTCCGGAGGTCCGGACTTAACCTGAAACTGTTCTTAACCTGAAGCACCACTTTAGCTAATGGGGCCTCCTGCAGCTGCCGCGCCGCCGGAGCCTGATTTCTGTTCTTATCCTGAAGCAAAGTTCTTAACCTGAAGCACTATTTGTGGGTTAGTGGAGTCTGTAACCTGAAGCATATGAAACCTGAAGCGTATGTAACCCGAGGTGTGTGTGTGTGTGTGTGTGTGTGTGTGTGTGTGTGTATATAAAATGTCCAGTAGCATCTTAGAGACAGTTGGTCTCTAAGTTTGTTCTTGGTATAAGCTTTCGTGTGCATGCACACTTCTTCAGATACAACTGTGGAACTATGGAACCCAGTTCAGCTACTTATTGATCGATTGTGTGACTGCAGTACATTGTTTATTGCTTTCATTTTACGAATCAATGGTCTCATTAAAGGTAAAGATAAAGGGACCCCTGACCATTAGGTCCAGTCGTGGCCGACTCTGGGGTTGTGGCACTCATCTCGCTTTATTGGCCGAGGGAGCCGGTGTACAGCTTCTAGGTCATGTGGCCAGCATAACTAAGCCGCTTCTGGCGAACCAGAGCAGCGCACAGAAACGCTGTTTACCTTCCCTCTGGAGCGGTACCTATTTATCTACTTGCACTTTGACGTGCTTTCGAACTACTAGGTTGGCAGGAGCAGGGACCGAGCAATGGGAGCTCACCCCGTTGCAGGGATTCGAACCACCGACCTTGTGATCGGCAAGTCCTAGGCTGTGTGGTTTAACCCACAGCGCCACACGGGTCCCATTAGATAGTAAATCTATTAATGGTCTCATTAGATAGTAAAATTAGATATCTAATGAGATATCATTAGATAGTAAAATTCATGTTAAATTGCCGATTTAGGGGTTGTTTTTAAAAGTCTGGAACGGATTGATCCATTTTGCATTACTTTCTATGGGAAAGCGCACCTTGGTTTTGGAACGCTTTGGTTTTGGAACGGATTAAGTTTGAGAACCAAGGTACCACTGTACCTTATACGACTCTTGCATACCCCGAGGTAAGTCAGCAAGACTCTGACTTCAAAGGTCTCACCAGTCATTACTCACATAGTGCCAAATGCATTTCACATCCCTAAGAATATAAAGTTGCCTTTTAAAACATCAGCGAAAGCCAACTTTCTCCTGGTGGGCAATTGCAGCTTCCCTGGAGTTCCACAGATTCATAGTACAAAGTACATAACCTTGTGTCACCAGCAGCAAAACATTTTTATAGGAGTGCCAGGCTGTCAAAAGGCTGGGTTTCCAAGCAGATCTGGCCACACAGGGAAAGGTGTGGAAAGATTCTGCAGAGACCCCTGTCTCTGTCTCAACAAAAATCCCAGTGCAAGACTGACTGGGCAGTGCTGTTTGGCATAGGGAGCCTAAGAGGGGCTTGCAGATTCTTTAAGCAGCTAACTATGGCTTCCTTGCAGAAACGTATGCCTTACACCCTGAAAATCCTGTGAGGGCCTTCAACTCCCAATCATGTACATCACAAGCTACAAGCTCCTATTCCTCCTTCTTGCAGCCTTGGAGGATGAACTGGTACACATCAGACAGAAGTCAATCAAACATGGACCACAGAAGCCGACAGCAGTTTTATCGTATTTCTCATTTTCGTTTTTAAAAAATGCAGTTGGGCTCCATCTATTTTCACTAGAGATTTTATCCCACAGGTTTTATGTACTCTGCCTTTAATGAACTATTGCTAATTAAAATGGGGCAAGCTGAAACTTGCAAATAAATAACAAGTTTCCATTAATATTCCTCTAATCAGAGCAAATTCAGGGTTGTAGTCAGAGGTGGACTAATTTGGGGAAGATCTGCCGGGTTGTTAAGAGACCTGCTCATCTTTATGTACAGTGTGCCCAAGAAGCCCCCATCTGGCTGCCATTCTGCCAAAGCGACGAAGGAGTTAATTTTATTTCAGGTAGGCATTATTTCAAGGATTTCGTTTAAAAGAAGAGCAAAAGACGCAGCAGGACTAATGTGAATGTTCATTTCACAGTGACATGAGCAATTGTAACTCATTTTGCTGCTCCTTGACGAAAGATAATATTTTCATTCATTCCTGCCTGTGAGCGGTGTGATTTACTAGTCAGAAACAATAAGATGAAATATTAAGAATAAGTTCATTTCATGCGGTGCTCAGATCCCGAAAGTCAAAATGGGAGCCAGTCTCTGTGCCCCAGTCTCATGGAAGCACCTTCTACTACAAAAGACCACCTTCCTCTGCTTTTGGAAACTCTGGATCTGTTTTCTGGGTTTTCTTTTTTCTTTTAGTGTTATAACTCTTCATAAAGGCAAAAGGTAAAGGTAAAGGGACCCCTGACCATTAGGTCCAGTCGTGGCCGACTCTGGGGTTGCGGCGCTCATCTCGCTTTACTGGCCGAGGGAGCCGGCGTACAGCTTCCAGGTCATGTGGCCAGCATGATTAAGCCGCGTCTGGTGAGCCAGAGCAGCACACGGAAACACCATTTACCTTCCCACCAGAGCGGTACCTATTTATCTACTTGCACTTTGGCGTGCTTTCGAAATGCTAGGTTGGCAGGAGAAGGGACCGAGAAATGGGAGCTCACCCAGTCGTGGGGATTCAAACCGCTGACCTTCTGATCGGCAAGCCCTAGGCTCTGTGGTTTAACCCACAGCGCCACCCGCGTCCCTCCATAAAGGCAAAGGTAAGGTAAATGACTGCTGGATGGTTAAGTCCAGTCAAAGGCGACTCTGGGGTTGCAGCGCTCATCTCACTTTCAGGCCACGGGAGATAGCGTTTGTCCACAGACAGTTTTCCGGGTCATGTGGCCAGCAGGACTAAACTGCTTTTGGAGGCAACAGAACACCGTGACGGAAACCAGAGCGCACTGAAACGCTGTTTACCTTCCCGCTGCAGCGGTACCTATTTATCTACTTGCACTTTGTGCTTTCGAATTGCTAGGTTGGCAGGAGCAGAGACAGAGCAACGGGAGCTCACTCCGTCGGGGGGATTTGAACCGCTGACCTTCTGATCGGCAAGCCCAAGAGGCTCAGTGGTTTAGACCACTGTGTCCATATTCACAAGAGACTTTAGGCTGGCTGAGGATAGGCCAGGGTACAAGCCCCCCAAAATCCCACCCAATACCCCGGCCCAAATGGGTGTCAGGGAAAATGGGGCAGTTGTCAAAATACCCACTGAATTCCCTCTGACCTCCACTGTGTCACCTTCAGTGAAAACACAACTCACATCTGCATCCAAATGCTCACTTTTTCCATCCACAGAGGGATTAGCTCTTGGATGTGAATCACCTGTGCACAAGCCACAAACATTTTCACAGGTGCACACTTGCCTCACATCCACAGCTAACCCCAGTATCTGCACGAACCCCAGATCAAGTTGTGAGGCTCAGTCGTCAAACGTATCAAAAATGGCACAATTCAAAAGGAGAAACGGCTGACTGGCTAGAACGGCAGAAAAACAACCCATATTATATATTTAAAAAAACAGAAAAGAGCTCCAGACAAGATATTTTTGAAAGAAGTCTCGCTAGTGTAGGAAACAAGTAGCCGTTTGTGTTCCACCCTCTCCCAGTGTGACAGCACACAATTGTTTAAATTTGTTTATTTTCCTTTTTTAAAAAAAGCTTTTAGCGAGCTATGAAATGCTCTGAATTTGAACATGCTCTCTCATTCTCTCTCTCGCTCGCTCTATCTTGCATGTAAACTGCCTGCACCAAGAAGCAACTCAAGGGAAGCAAATGAGACACTTTTAAGACATGTAATTTAAATCATTTAGCTTTGTCCTTTTGTGCCACAGCCTCAGTCCATTTAGGACCACTTTGCTACTCTTGTTTGTTGACGGGTCTCTTTGAAAAAGTACATCAATGGCACCCGCAGCAGATGACTTCATCCCTTCACAATTCTGGTAGGCCTCACAATTACTGCAAAGTCCAGACTGCAAGGGAGCGGTAACTCTGTTTTAGGGGCCGTAAGGAAGTTGTATGGTGTAGCAAACTAGTATCTGAGGAGCGCAGAGAAGCGCCCTTCCTTCAGGGGATGGAAGAAACACAGGCCGCAATAGCTCACTTTTATTCTGCCCTATAAAAAGCACCACCAGCACCCTGGCACTTGTGGAAGGAGAGGACTTATTTTCAACAGCAGCATTCCTTCAACCGAAACTATTAAACTAAAATCATCTTCCACACAGCATTCAGGCTTTAAAGGCAAAACATCCATTTCCCACAAGTTCTCTGCTTGCGGGCTGAACATGTTGAGATGTTACCCATGTAAGGATGTACATTCTCCTTTGGACAATAAAGAAGCAGGTCAAGACTCCTTCAGGGATACGAAAGGGAGAGGGTGGACTTCCACAGTGCCAAGCTGCAGTAGCCACTGCCCTGAAGCCCAGAAGATGACCAGACACTCAAGGGACAAGACTGGCTCATCTCCATCTCCCTTGGGCAACCAAGGTTGTATCAGTCTAGTAGCTAGCCATGAGAGAAGCTGCTAGTGGATGGCAATAAAGCCATCTTTCCTGGAAACACGATCAGTTCTAAGGAGCCCTTGCTATTACCTCTGCTCCTTTAGCTGCAGAGCAACTTGGGCTTGAACCATTACTACCCTTTGGCCAAACAGCCTACAAATATAATACAGTCATAAAAGGTAAAGGGACACCTGGTCCACTCGTGGCCGACTCTGGGGTTGCGGCGCTCATCTTGCTTTACTGGCCAAGGGAGCCGGCGTACAGCTTCCGGGTCATGTGGCCAGCAGGACTAAGCGAGCCAGAGCAGCTCACGGAAACGCCGTTTACCTTCCCGCTGGAGCGGTACCTATTTATCTACTTGCACTTTGACGTGCTTTTGAACTGCTAGGTTGGCAGGAGCAGGGACCGAGCAACGGGAGCTCACCCCGTCGTGGGGATTCAAACTGCCGACCTTCTGATCGGCAAGTCCTTGGCTCTGTGGTTTAACCCACAGCGCCACCTTGGGTTAAATATGCTTCAGGTTGAGCGTTTTCAGGTTACGCTCCGCTGCGACCCGGAAGTAACGGAACGCGTCACTTCTGGGTTTTGCCGCTCATGCATGTGCAGACGCTCAAAATAACGTCATGCGCATGCGCAGAAGTGGCAAATCACGACCCATGCACACGCAGACGTGCAGTTGCGGGTTGCGTTCTACTCAGGATGCGAATGGGGCTCCGGAACGGATTCCGTTCACATCCAGAGGTACCACTGTAATAATAATAATAATATATTATTTATACCCCGCCCATCTGGCTGGGTTTCCCCAGCCACTCTGGGCGGCTTTCAACAGAATAATAAAATACAATAATCTATTAAACATTAAAAGCTTCCCTAAACAGGGCTGCCTTCTGGTGTCTTCTCCACTCTGAACCTGCTGCCTGGACTTTGGGACTCCTCGGATGCTGACATCATTGAGGATTCACACGAGGAACTTGGAGTCTGCTTTGCTCCAAGCCATGCAAAGACATGCCCAGAGGATAAGATTGTAGGTACTTTTACAATATTTGCATACAGAGCTGGATTCTGAGACTACGCTGGCAGAAAGGGGGCAGTGGTAGAATCGGGCAACCAGTTCCTTTTCTCTCTCTCTCTCTCTCTCTCTCTCTCTCTCTCTCACACACACACACACACACACACACACACACACACACACTGCCCACTGCAAGTATTTGAAAGAATCTAAACCAGAATTTATTTCTTTTTTTATGGTGCATCTAAAAACATAATGCACAACCCTCAACGCTCCACGTTGCAACAAAAGAATTCCGAAGCCTCTCCATTTCTCTCATTGGAGAGAGGCAGAAGAAGCCAAATATTTCCAACTGCTCTTACCACAATTGGGACGCCGATGTCCGGCCACAGGAGGTCCTCTGACGGCAGCTTGGGAGAGTTCCAGACCACCACCACTTTGTTTAAGTAGGGGAGGCCATTGAGCCTCTCCAGGGAGTTCATGAGAACTTCCTCTCGCTCGTAGGTCAACATGACGACGGTGAACTGTTCCCTGGGGACGTTGCCTCCCAGCGCGGCTTGGAACTCCTTCCCGGAGCCGCCAGCTCCTCCTCCGATGGGCCGGAACCCGGTCCCAGATCCGAGGAACTTGGCTTCCGACGGCAGGACAGGGTCAAAGGGTGTGTGGGGGAAGAGGTGGAAAGGGCCGGGGGCCGAGTTCCAGTTTCTGTAAATATCCATGGCGGTGAGGGTAAAATTGCGCAGGTATTTGGGCGAGGAGTAGGGCGGCTCCGTCTCCACCGGCCCCAAGTCTAAGTCCCCGTTGTCGGCCATGTTGGGGTCTGTGCCAGCAGCCTTTCCGGACCGGTGGGGGATCTCCACCGCAGCCTCCTCCCGGATGGGGACGGCCGGGATTTGGATTCGAGTCCTTATGATGGCTAGAACCGTGCTGAAGATGCTGTCCGAGGTGGAAAAGTAGGTCTCCCACAGGAAGCGGCCCTGCCTCCTCATGGCCAGGAGGTCGTTGTCGGAAATACTCCGCAGGAGAAAGTGCACTTCCGTGATACGTGGCTTTGGTATGATTAAGGCTGCCTCGTTCCACCGGATCACATCGTGGTAGGGCAGCTGGACCTGCTCTCCCAGGATCACCGGGATCGCCCCAACCTCCAGGGCCTCAAAAAGACGCATTGCGCACCCGGCGGAGATGACAAGGTGGGTGTCCCCCGGGGTGATTATCAGTGCAAAAGTAGATAGTTTCAGTAGCTCTAGTCTGTCTTCCCTTTCTCCACAAAGGGCCCACTCAGTGGGCAGGCTTGCCTTAGGCTGGTTCTTACAGGTGAATTCCACCAAGACAAAGTCCAGCTTGCTGTCTTGGACAGCCTTCAGGGTGGTAATGATCCTGTCATCATAGTCCGCTGGGGCGTTGCCTTCGATTTCTTCTTCGAAGGAGCGCACTTCTTGCAAGCTGGACCGGAGAGACTCCACCTTCTCCCCCTGGAAACTGAACAGGTATTTTCGCTTGACCGGCACCTGGGGCGGGATCTCTAGGAAATTGGGCTCGGACATGGCGTGGACAAGAGGGGAGACCACAATATCGAAACCCGGGCGATACTGTACATCGTAAAAGGTGGACTGGGCGACCATGGCCCGCCCGGTGCTGACGTTATAAAGGAAGTTCTGAGTTTCCGACTTCCTGGACAAGTTGATGATCAGGTGGTTGTGCCCGTCAGTCCTCCAAAAGGGCAGCGTGTGCAACTGTTGCTCGAGTTCAGTAGGTTTTGGCACGACGGGCTCGTGCATTTCCCCCACGAGGATTATGTACAAACAGGCAATGTTTGCGTTTTCAGTAACGTACACGTTCGTTCTGACAGTGGATTCAAAGGCTTGCTTAATTAAGGGGTCCAACGAGCTCCCGAAATCGAACTGGTCACTGTTGTAGACGTACACGGGGAAGCCGGAAGTCAGCGGGCAGCGGGAGTAGTCGAAGCAGTTGTGTAGCCGGCAGCTCCTGTGGGATTTTGGCAGGGGGAAATTGGAGTCGTCCTTGTCCGGCAACAGCCGGATGGGCAGGGAGAGCTTGGGTTGGTTCTGCGCCATGAGTTCTTTGTAGGAGTGCTCCGTCTGGCTGATGACATTCTTCAGCTGCAGGAGGTCCTGCTTGGCGTTCTCAATGCTCTTCTTGCAGGCTTCGATCTTGAGGTTCAGCTTGGCGATCTCGCTGTTCAGCTCCTGCCTCTTGGCTTCCAGCTGCAGCAGCTCCTCGCTCACCGACTCCCGGATACGGCAGAGGTCCTGGACGTGCTTCACCTCGCAAAGCTCGTTGCCCGTGCGCGGCCCGAAGATGCGCTTGCCGGCATCGTCGGCGTCGTCTATGGTGGTTAGGTAGTAATGGGCGATGAGGGGGAAGAAGACCAGGATGATGAACAAGGTGAAGCTGAGCCAGGTGAGTCGAATGCGGCTGGACCACCGCAGCATCCAGGGTTGGCCTCCATTGCCTACCCCTCCATTCCGCAACATGGTATACCCAGTCATGAGTCCAAGAGTTGGTCTGCCCCTCTTATCACGTTGGATCAGTAGCCATAACCAAGGCAGTTTTTACCGGCAAGGCTCCAGGAGGAAAGGCTATTGCGCCCGTTGGACCAAGGGCCAATAGAATGGAAATTTCATCTTCTCCTTGAGATGGAGGACGCAACTTCCGATCCAGTTAGAACCAAGGGCGAAACTCTTCTTCTTGGCCTCCAGTTAACTGGGTGTTGCTAGGAGAGCGCGGGCAGGGTCACCACGGCAATCGGTTGCCCCCTCCGGGCCAGAGAAACGCAACGGGAGCAAGGCAACCTTCAATGTCACCCTCCACATTCTGTATTAGCATCCAATGAACGAGACAAGCAGGGGGAAGTTCATGCAATCATGATTCTCTGTCGCCTCTGTGCTGCCAGGATTTCACCATTCCTAAAAGAGAGAGAGAGATAGGAGACAACCATGACACGTCGGGCAATATAAGATGTGCCTCCTTCATTGCATTATAAAAACATAGACCAGGAAAGCATTAATAAAGAGAACAACATCCTTCCTTCTGCCTAGATCTGACCTGCGGCTTATACAATAAGCCCACAACTTATGTTGCACATTCAGCTTTATGCGATTGGTGAAAACTTTTTGGGGGGAAAAATAGAAAGGGGAATGGCATCGGGGGGGGGGGAAGACTTTGGTAATCCCACCTGCCATGGCATCCTATGAATTTTCACTATATGCAATTTTGGCCTGAAGCATTATCCCCTGTGTAAGTTGTGGACTTACTGTAAAGCCAAGCTGGCCACATGCTGCTTGGGTTGTGGTCAGATGCTATGTACATTCCAAGCTTGGTACAAGAAAATCCTGGGACAGCCAATGCCCATCGTTCTTCATATAAAACATTACTATTCAAAAACCCTCTCTCCCTCAAATTAGAATCACAGAATCCCAGAGCTGGAAGGGTCATCGGTCTACGTAGCTCGAAACATTTCAGAACCAGGGCTCACTTTTAACCCAAACATGCATTTGGGGATCCATTTATTAACATTTTACCATCTACCGTATTTTTTGCACCATAACACTCACTTTTTTCCTCCTAGAAAGTAAGGGGAAATGTCTGTGCGTGTTATGGAGGAAATGCCTACGGGTGGCATGCCTACGGATTTTCCTCCTCTAAAAACTACGTGCGTGTTATGGTCGGGTGCGTGTTATAAAGCGAAAAATACGGGGGTATCTGCATGGTGGTAGTGCTCCTGTTGCAACCCAACTTGGATCAGGTCACAGGCCACTAGACGGCCCCTACCCCACCCATTGAAGACCAGTGATTCAACCCAAACTCCTGCAACGCAGGGATCACAGCTGAAGCACCCCTGACAGATGGACACCCAACCTCTGTTTAAAAACCTCCAAGGAATTATTATGGAGGATGCCGTGTGTGTGGATTACGAGAAGAAGAAGAAGAAGAAGAAGAAGAAGAAGAATTTTACTCATGGGTGAAGGTCTTTGGGGGGCGGGGAATGAATAGTTATTTGTTCTACTATGCCTTGATGCATTACATTCATCAACCTTTGCAAAAACTGTTAAAGGTAAAGGGACCCCTGACCATTAGGTCCAGTTGTGGCTGACTCTGGGGTTGCGGCGCTCATCTCGCTTTACTGGCCAAGGGAGCCAGCGTACAGCTTCCGGGTCATGTGGCCAGCAGGACTGAGCGAGCCAGAGCAGCGCACGGAAACGCCGTTTACCTTCCCGCTGGAATGGTACCGATTTATCTACTTGCACTTTGACGTGCTTTCAAACTGCTAGGTTGGCAGGAGCAGGGACCGAGCAATGGGAGCTCACCCTGTCGCAGGGATTCGAACCGCCGACCTTCTGAGCGGCAAGTCCAAGGCTCTGTGGTTTAACCCACAGCGCCACCCGCATCCCACAAAAACTGTTAGTGACTCATAAATATTGTTATTATTTATGAGTTGTTATTATTATTATTATTAATAATAATAATTTATTATTTATACCCCACCCATCTGGCTGGGTTTCCCCAGGCACTCTGGGCAGCTTCCAACAAAGTATTAAAATACAGTGGTCTGTTAAACATTAAAAGCTTTCCTAAACAGGGCAGCCTTCAGATGTCTTCTAAAAGTCTGGTAGTTGTTGTTCTCTTTGACATCTGCTGGGAGGGCGTTCCACAGGGCAGGCGCCACTACCAAGAAGGCCCTCTGCCTGGTTCCCTGTAACTTGGCTTCTCGCAGTGAGGGAACTGCCAGAAGGCCCTCGGAGCTGGACCTCAGTGTCTGGGCAGAACGATGGGGATGGAGACGCTCCTTCAGGTATACTGGACCGAGGCCGTTTCTTGCAAATAAATAAAAGTACACAAAAAACCCCACCACCCTCCAATGAAGGAGAGTTTACCACCTTCAGAGGTCGTCCGTTCCGCTGCTGAACAGCTTTTACCATCAGAAAGTTCTTCCTAACGTTGATTTGGAATCTCCTTCCTTGTAATTTGAATCCCCTGGATTGAGTCCTCTCCTCTACACACAGAATCGATTGAACTCACTATGCAAACCTGGATCAAATTTGAGCGGCCTTCTGACGCCAGGCTCAAAATACAACATTAGGCCGGGCTCCCTTGATCTCATCCAACTTTGGCAAGATGTCAGGACGCCAAATGATTAGAGCAGAAGAGCAGCTTCAATTTTCTGAGCTGGAACTTTACAAACCATTTCAGCCTTTGTCTGTCTCACCTTTAGAAACAAGCAGCTTACACAGGTTTCTGCCACCTTAGATGCAAATGACACGGAAAAGTACATTGCGGGGACGGGGTAGAATATTCGCACTCTATAAATTTAAAGGAAGAGAAAAAGGGAAGGAAACGTTGCGGTAATCCACTTAAAGGCAGTAGGCTTAAGGGATGGAGAGCGATTCTTCACATATGACATAATTAGCTGGTGGAATTTATTGCAATCCATGATGGAGAGAGGGAGAGAGGAGGGCATTTTTGTGCGAATAGGCCAGCAGTATGCCAAGTTTAGACAGCAAGGGCACATGAGACAGCCATTCTTGGTAGTTGCCCCATAATGGTAAAAGACTCTTCCCTTGCAGCAAAGGTGAGGAACCTCAAGCCCAGAGGATGAATGCAGCCCCCTAGGTTTCTCTATCTGGTGCTAAGAACTCCCCCCAAGCCGCCACCACGGTCCATGAGTCCTTTAGCCTGAGTGGTACCTGTCCTTGCAATAGGATCAAGCCCTTTGCTTGCCTCTTTCTCCTTCTCTCTCTCTCCTCCACCCCTCTGTGTAGAAACAAATGACTTTTTGGGTGAAGTACCGGTTTTTCGCTCTATAAGACGCACCAGACCACAAGACGCACCCAGTTTTTGGAGGAGGAAAACAAGGAAAAAAATATTCTGAATCTCAGAAGCCAGAACAGCAAGAGGGATCGCTGCGCAGCGAAAGCAGCAATCCTTCTTGCTGTTCTGGCTTCTGGGATAGCTGCGCAGCCTGCATTCGCTCCATAAGACGCACACACATTTCCCCTTACTTTTTAGGAGGGAAAAAGTGAGTCTGATAGAGCAAAAAATACGGTACTTTGGAATGCAGTCTATTGTACAAAAGTACAAGTCACACCCTTTGCCCATCTCGCTTTTGCCTCTGCGACTACCCACCACTGGCTCGCAGCCCCCAGTAGGGCTGGGCAATACATCAATGTATCGCCCAAAACCAGTCTGAAGTCCACATTGTGATATCGGTTTCATAATTTTTGGCCTGGAAATTTATCGCAAATCATGCTCTCTCTCTCTCTATGTGTGTGTGTGTGTGTGTGTGTGTGTGTGTGTGTGTGTGTGCATGCTATGCAAAAATCATAATGTGGGGAAAACTGTGAAGCCAGCCAATGCTTCTCTCGATTCCTGCAGCCCCTGCTAACTCTGACGGCTCAGCTCTCCCCAAACTCCTGCAGTGTGGTAGCACATCACAAGAGCAGGCGCTGGCAAAAATCACAATGCAGGGAAAAACCGTGAAGCCAGCCAATTCCTTATTCAGACACCGTGATGCAGTCATACCTCTTGTTACGTTTGCTTCAGGTTAAATCTTTTCAGGTTGCATCCTGCGGTGACCCGGAAGTACCAGAAAGGGTTACTTCCGGGTTTCGCTGCTCGCGCATGCACAGACACGCAAAATAACGTCACGCGCATGCGCAGAAGTGGCAAATCGTGACCCGCGCACACGCAGATTGCGTTCTGCTCATGTTGCAAATGGGGCTCTGGGACGGATCCCATTCGCAACCAGAGGTACCACTGTATATTGGTATATCACGATCCTTGGTGATATATGAGGAACGGCTAAGGGAGCTGGGCATGTTTAGCCTGGAGAAGAGGAGGTTAAGGGGTGATATGATAGCCATGTTCAAATATATAAAAGGATGTCACATAGAGGAGGGAGAAAGGTTGTTTTCTGCTGCTCCAGAGAAGCGGACACGGAGCAATGGATCCAAACTACAAGAAAGAAGATTCCACCTAAACATTAGGAAGAACTTCCTGACAGTAAGAGCTGTTTGACAGTGGAATTTGCTGCCAAGGAGTGTGGTGGAGTCTCCTTCTTTGGAGGTCTTTAAGCAGAAGCTTGACAACCATATGTCAGGAGTGCTCTGATGGTGTTTCCTGCTTGGCAGGGGGTTGGACGCGATGGCCCTTGTGGTCTCTTCCAACTCTATGATTCTATGATTCTATGATTCTATGATTCTATATCACAATGTTGAAAACCAGATATTGCCCAGCCCTAGCCCCCAGAAAGTTGCCCATGAATGAAAAAGGTTTCCCACCCCTGTCTTTGGGGTTCACCAAAATCAGAGCCTGTGTGCTTTCCAAAAGCATTGTTGAAAGGGCATAAGAAGATCCTGCAGGATCAGGCCAGTGGCTCAACCAGTCTTTGCAGTGGCCAATCAGATGCTAGACATCACTGCCACAGTTCTCTGCCCACCTGCAACTTCCAGCAACTGGTACACAAGGGTACACTGCCACCTTTGCTTTTAGCAGGCCCACTGCTCACCATCCATAAAGACATTTATCGCACACACACAAAATCTTTGCTACTCTGGCTAGTACAAGAACATGCAACTGAGGAGAACCTTCAACACCGAGGGCGATGCTGGAATAAACACCTGCGAGGTCACCGACCAGCACGTTGCTCCATTAATTCCCAATATCACCCAGCAAAGGGCATCCATGTAAATCACAGAAGACGTCTGGAAGGAGAGAACTGCTAGAGGGTCCAGGGAGAAAAAGGATGAATAGCTCTCTGGATTCTTGGCAGTGCAAGTTAGGATGTGTGCGTGCAGGAATGGGAACGGCTGTGGAAAAGAGATATCAAATTTACGGCATGCTATAATTTAAGAGAGAATGCAATGAAAATGCAATACGGATGGTACCCGACCACGGCCAGATTGGCAAAAATGTACAAAAACTGTAGTGATGTCTGTTGGAGATGCAACAATGGGGCAGGAACTTTTCTACATATGTGGTGGGAGTGCAAAGAGACAGTGGGGTTCTGGGAAAATATCTATAACAAACTGAAAAAGATGTTCAGATTTTCATTTCGGGAATCCTTTCTCCTAGGTATCATGTCAGAGGAAATTAAAAGAACGGGCCGACCAATATTTATGTATGCAACTACGGCGGCAAGGTTATTGACTGCTAAAAATTGGAAAAGCAGCAGCGTCCCAACTAAAACAGACTGGTTATCTAAAATGATGGAATACTTCCATATTGCCGAACTAACAGGGAGGATAAGAGAAGATATGGTACAAAAAGTGAATAAGGAGTGGGCTATCTTTAAGGAAGGGACGCGGGTGGCACTGTGGGTTAAACCACAGAGCCTAGGACTTGCCGATCACAAGGTCGGCGGTTTGAATCCCTGCGACGGGGTGAGCTCCCGTTGCTCAGTCCCTGCTCCTGCTAACCTAGCAGTTCAAAAGCACGTCAAAATGCAAGTAAGTAGGTACTGCTCTGGCGGGAAGGTAAATTGCGTTTCCGTGCGCTGCTCTGGTTCGCCAGAAGCGACTTAGTCATGCTGGCCACATGACCTGGAAGCTGTATGCCGACTCCCTCGGCCAGTAAAGCGAAATGAGCACCGCAACCCCAGAGTCGGCCACGACTGGACCTAATGGTCAGGGGTCCCTTTACCTTTTTATCTTTAAGGAATACATCAAAATTTATGTGGAAAAAGTAGAATTTCTGACAGATACTGAGTGAATCCAGAAATGATTAGAGTGAAAGGAGAGTAAAGTTAAGACAGAAGAAGAGATTAAAGAAATAATGAAATGTGTTTAAGCTAGTTGGAAAAATAAAGTGGCGTAACAAGAACGGCTGGAAGTCAAGTCACTTGGTGGGTGTCCGTGTGGGGTAGGTGTGTAGGTATGTCGATATGTATAGTATAGGTAGGTATTATATAGAGTAATGTGGGTATGTTTTATGTTATGAAAATAAGGTAGTGTGTTGTGTATGTGTATTGTGTAAATGTATATGTATGTGTTTTATATGTTAATAAATTTTTTTAAAAAAGGATGTATGCATGCAGGAGAGACGAATCACCTCAGCCAGAACCTTATTTGTGCCGTGCATGTGCCCGTATTTGTATGCTGAAGAAGGAAGCTGTCCGTCAAACTCTGTTAAACCTTCAAATTAACAAGCTATCCTCATGGTGCCCCTGGGTCCCACTGCTACCACGCTGCCTTATGGAACAGACGAGGTTCATCGGATGCGAGACACGAGCAGCGACTGATTGGTTGAGCCAACAGAAACAGCCTGGAGTGTGCTTAAAAGCCAGTCGTAATTTTAATGTCCTGCCCTCTGCCAGGCAAGAAGGTGACTCCAGGAGAGGGGAAATGCCTGCCCAACTCCTGTTCCCAGCCTCCGTGTCTGCTTCCCCCCCCTCTCCCACAGGCTTCTTCTATGCTTAGGGGGGGGGAAATGTCTCTCAACACCCCAGCTTGCTTTGTGGGACTGTCCCTGTCTTCTCTCCACATGGCAAACGGTGGTTTGGTCCTACACAGAGAAACCTCCGCAAAGCCAAGTAATGCAATAGGCTCTCACACTGATCAGGACTTCTGGTATCTTTCAATGGCTGCCATTTTAAATATATAGGTAGTGATGTATGGAAGCTAGAGCTGGGCCATAAAGAAGGCTGATTACCGAAGAATGGATGCTTGGATGCTTTTGAATTATGGTGCTGGAGGAGACTCTGGAGAGTCCCATGGACTGCAAGAAGATCAAACCTCTCCATTCTGAAGGAAATCAGCCCTGAGTGCTCACTGGAAGGACAGATCCTGAAGCTGAGGCTCCAAGACTTTGGCCACTCATGAGAAGAGAAGACTCCCTGGAAAAGACCCTGATGTTGGGAAAGATGGAGGGCACAAGGAGAAGGGGACGACAGAGGACGAGATGGTTGGACAGTGTTCTTGAAGCTATCAACATGAGTTTGACCAAACTGCGGGAGGCAGTGGAAGACAGGAGTGCCTGGTGTGCTCTGGTCCAGGGGGTCACGAAGAGTCGGACACGACTAAACAACAACATTAATGCAATAAAATAACACAAATCAGGCCGGTAAGGAGGGCCCCATTTTAGATGGCTGCACTCTATTGTTATATTATTATTATTATTGTTATTATTATTATTATTATTATTATTATTATTATTATTATTATTATTATTATTATTATTATCATCAGGCCTTTTCAGTGGCAGCACCGCGGTCATGTAACTTCCTCGCCGTCAAAGTTGACCTGCCATGAAATTTGATGCTCTTCAGACACTGGGTGAAACGAATCATGTTTTCCTAGTTTTTAATGGGTTGTCAAATTGCTCTTAGCGGTTCTCAGCGATCTGACAGCGTTTAAAGATTCCCTTGCTGCTGAAACGTACTGTTTTAAATCGGTCTAATAGTTTTAGCTTTTGCCAATTGTTTTATTGCGATTGTTCCCAGTTAAGCTTTTGTACGCTATCTTGCTTCTGTACCCAAAAGGTGGCACAATTATTATTTTTAAAATAATAATAATAAAAGGATGTTTTGTACAGAGGCTACAGCATTTCCCTCTCCCTGCTGGAACAGCCTTGCCTAAATATCCTCGCATTTCTGCTATCTGTTTCTATACCCAGGATTGGGATAAAAGAGCATTCCCTTTTTACGCTTGTATCACTGCAGGCAGAAAGTGCTTTTGGACATGAAATGACTTTACGCCACTAATCTCGAGCAGAAGCCACACAGCAGAGATTTAGAAGGAGCCGCCGGAGAATTTATCAGCCGCGAGATGTCAGATTGCATAATGCTGTGGCATGTTTCACGTTACAAAAGACACACCGAGATTTGCAGGGTGTCTAGGATATGACAGCCACGGGGAGAGGACTGTTTGCTTCTTAGCTGGTACAACCCAGACTTCCTTGAGGCCACAAAGGGAGTAATTTTTGGGTCAGGCGAGAAAATAAAGTCCAGATTCATAGTCCTAATATTATCTCCAATGAGAAGCACCAGGGAGAGTCTGAGGGAGGGAGGGCTCCCCTACCCTAACCCACTGCACTCGAGATCCAATTGCAGCTCCTTTTTGCTCTGCTCTTTAGTTTTATCTTTACATCCTGCCTCCTTTTTCCTGCTTTTTGTTCTGCTTTTCTGTTGGCTTTTAATATCCTTTGCATACTTTGTACAGTGGTGCCTCGCAAGACGAAAAGAATCCGTTCTGTGATTCTCTTCGTCTAGCGGTTTTGCGAAGCAAGCCCATTGACGGATTAGCACTATTAGCGGCTTTTAGCGGCTTATCTGCTGATCGGATCAGCTGATAAGCGGCTTAGCGGCTTAGGAAAAGGGGGGGAAGGGAAAAAAACCAGCAGGAACTCGCAAGACATTTTCGTCTTGCGAAGCAAGCCCATAGGAGATTCGTTTTGCGAAGCACCTCCAAAACGGAAAACTCTTTCGTCTAGCGAGTTTTCCGTCTAGCGAGTTTTCTGTCTTGCGAGGCACCACTGTACGAATAGTTTCACTCATACCTTCGTACAGCGCCCTGGAATCCTTCTGACAAAGGGAGGCACAGAAATATTTTAAAATACCGGTAAATAAGACTGGAACTCGTCGACAAATATACCACTTGCATTTGGACCGATAGATTTAGGTACATACCCAGGAATTCTGTGTGCATTGACAAGACATTAAGAGTTCCCCAGCCCCACCATGCTTGCAACATTGCAAATGTGACAATTGAAAGGCACACCCACCCACCCACAAGCTCAGGAGGCGTGAAGGATTGGTTTCAAATATAAAGTGCTTCTCGAAATTCCAGTTCAGAAAAATAAAAGAGCCATGAACATTAAAGCACCCAGCCCTCTCCCTGTTTAAACCAAGCCCCTAAACTAGACAGACCAAAAGCTCTTGCAGCCTCCACAAAGAGTGCCACTCCTGGGGAAGATCCAACAAGTTGTACTTTTCATAGAATAGTGGAGTTGGAAGGGACCCTAAGGATCATCTAGTCCAACCCCCCTGCGATGAAGAAATATGCCGTCATCCCATACAGGAATCGAACTTGCAGCCTCGGCGTTATCAACCCCACGCTCTAAGCAATTGAGCCATCCAGGGTTTTTGCAGCGTAACTGACAAGAAATGGTGCTCTCCAAGTGGCTTCACCTTGGGCTGCCTTCGGACTGCCACAATTTTGTGGGAGAAATGCAAGCACGCACCATGAATTTAGCTTTGGGCAATGAAAGGGGATGAAAGCACTCTGCGCACCCCCTGGCACAACAAATCCACTTTAAAACAGAAGCTGGCTTTTTAATGTTAGGAAAGTGCCTTAACTCCCAAACCTAGATTTTGTGCATGGCCAGACAAGGGTTGCGAGACAGCATCTGAAAAAGCAGAGATATCACTTAGCCAACAAAGGCCTGTATAGTCAAAGCTATGGTTTTCCCAGTAGTGATGTATGGAAGTGAGAGCTGGACCATAAAGAAGGCTGATCGCTGAAGAATGGATGCTTTTGAATTCTGGTGCTGGAGGAGACTCTTGAGTCTGCAAGATCAAACCTCATGTGAAGAGAAGACTCCCTGGAAAAGACCCTGATGTTGGGAAAGATGGAGGGCACAAGGAGAAGGGGATGACAGAGGACGAGATGGTGGGACAGTGTTCTCTAAGCTACCAGCATGAGTTTGAACAAACTGCGGGAGGCAGTGGAAGACAGGAGTGCCTGGCGTGCTCTGGTCCAGGGGGTCACGAAGAGTCGGACACGACTAAACGACAACAACAACAACAACAGCAACAACATATAGGCAGGCCTGCACTTCTCAACCACTGCTGTTAACATATGCAGCTGAGAACACCCCCGGTTTTTGTTGGCCAAAGGAAAAGACTGCTGCCGCAACTCCACCCTAGATAGAAACGTGCCCCTTCCCCAGAGTTCTGCCTTGTGGATCCTTTCCTTCAAGTTACCCAAAGTCAACCTTGAAGAAGAGATTTGCCAAGTAACTGAGTTTTGATTTATGACTGTTGAATTACAGCAATTACTTATTGATGTGGGGAACCTTGTTCACCCGATGACCACAAAATCTGTTTTCGAAAAATAGGTGTCTTTTTTGAAAGTTCAGTTTTTTAATAGAGACAGTGACTGTTTTCGGTGTGTCTGATAGGTGTGTGGCAAGGGACGCGGGTGGCGCTGTGGTCTAAACCACTGAGCCTCGTGGGCTTGCCGACTGGAACGTCGGCAGTTCAAATCCCCACGACGGGGTGAGCTCCCGTTGCTCTGTCCCAGCTCCTGCCAACTTAGCAGTTCGAAAGCACACCAGTGCAAGTAGATAAACAGATACTGCTGCGGCAGGAAGGTAAATGGCATTTGTATGCGTTCTGATTTCTGTCACAGTGTTCTGTTGCGCCAGAAGTGGTTTAGTCATGCCGGCCACATGAACCAGAATGCTGTATGTGGACAAACGCCGGCTCCCTTGGCCTGAAAGCGAGATGAGCGCCACAACCCCATAGTCGCCTTTGACTGGACTTAACCGTCCAGGGGTCCTTTACCTTTACCGTATGTGTGTGGCACACCAAACCTGGAAGTGACCCCAAAACATCACAAAAAGGGGTGGAATGGGGTCTTTGCAGGCTATACGCAATTTCAATTAACCTGTGGTGCTTTGGAAGATAAAGCCCACTCCATCGCTCCGTCAACAAAAGTCAAGCTGAGACTCCAAACAATGGCACTGTGTTCTGCTGGTTCCTCTCCTGCACCGCACGGACTGGATGCGCTGCAGAAGAAATGCCTTTGCCCATTACCGCTGTGTGTCTGATTTCACCGCTTGCAAAACTCCCCATGGCACCAGCAGAAGTAGCGATGAGCATCTGCAAGAAGTGCCACACTTTCGAGACTCGGGAAGCGACTGTATTGCTCCGCTGAGCACCTGGCAGGACGCAGCTGAAGTGCAGCATTCTGTTCTGGGAGCCGCATTTCAAAGGAACAAGCTGGAAATGATTTTGGGAGAAAGCAGTGGAAGATGGCGTTTGTATTAAGGACCAAATCCCAACGCTGTAACGATAGGCTGAAGGACCTGGGTACATTCGTCCTAGAGGAATGGATATTAAGGGAGGGAGTTGCTGACAGCTCCGAAATATTAGAATGATCTCAGGGACTGAATTGGCAAGCACCCATGGGTTTGAAGTACTGGGCGGGGGAAGAGAAAAACTAATGGTAAAAAGCTAAACCGGGCTATCAAGGGAGTTTGTTGAATCTACTGCCTCTGAGGTTCCCAGGCAAATTTGGGATGTGCAAGGGAGGGATGTTTTGAGCTTCACAATAGTGTTAACCAGAAAATCCCTCTGGCTCCCCAAAGCTATACAAAGCTATTGTTCTACCCATGTGAAAAAAACCATAATGGCTGATGATAATGGAGGGGAGAGCCACCATTTATACGTTCATGTTCCAAATGCTTCTGGCACTCTGTAGGAGAAAGAACCTGCGACATTTTAAAAGCACAGGTAGTCTCCATATTTGCAGCCTACTCGATAGCCTCCTCCACCAGGTCTTTTCCACAGGTCGGTCCCTGTTTCGTTCCTCACGAGGAGCTTATGCCCGCTAGTGTGGGGCAGCAGCTAAAACCAAGGTATGGCTCCATGCAGTGGTTTCTAAAGTGGACAGCACTGTCCCCTGGAGGGTGGTGGGATTATTGGGGCGGGGGGGGGACGGGACTAAGAGGCAGGGGGGCACTGAAGATGTAAACGGCTATCAGACTTTGGAAAACTGCTATCCCTGGATCACATTCATCAAGTTTTGCTAACTTAATTAAACTGAATAGTTTTTTAAAAAAATATTTTATTAAGGATTTTCTTGTTTTGCAGAAGTGTAATGCCTCATATTTTTTTCCATGTAACATTTTTACAAATCTGTTTCATTTGTTGAGACATTAGGGGGAGAAGGAAAAAAAAGGGGGGAAGGGGGGTGGAGGGAGGGAAGATGGATGGGGGTTGGGTCGGGTGGCGATGTTATAATAGGATTTTGAATCAATGCGTAATTTATTGATGCTTCTTCCAAATTGTGTTGTGTTATTATCTTCCTTAGTGAGCTGTGCTTTTTGTAGGGCAGAGTAGGGGGCACTGAGAATGAGTTTAGACAGGGGTCAGCAAACTTTCTCAGCAGGGGGCCGGTCCACCGTCTCTCAGACCATATTTTGAAGGGGGGGGGATGAACGAATTCCTATGCCCCACAAATAACCCACAGATGCATTTTAAATAAAAGCATACATTCTACTCATGTAAAAACATGCTGATTCCCAGACCGTCTGCGGGCCGGATTGAGAAGGCTATTGGGTCGCATCCGGCCCCCGGGCCTTAGTTTGCCTACCCCTGAGTTTAGGAATCAAAGGGGGAGGCCACCCCCCAAAAAAAAGAAATTGGAAACCGCTGGTCTAAAAGAAAAAAATTGTATAAGCATCGGTCCTCCATCTCTCTCCATAACCATATACAGTGGTACCTCAGGTTAAGTACTTAATTCATTCCAGAGGTCCGTTCTTAACCTGAAATTGTTCTTAACCTGAAGCACCACTTTAGCTAATGGGGCCTCCTGCTGCTGCCGCACCACCAGAACATGATTTCTGTTCTCATCCTGAAGCAAAGTTCTTAACCTGAAGCACTATTTCTGGGTTAGCGGAGTCTGTAACCTGAAGCATATGTAACCTGAAGCGTATGTAACCCGAGGTACCACTGTACTAAATAAATGGGGCCACAGTGACAAGACATGCTGTAAGAACCATGTGCAACACCAAGCATGGATGACCCGGCCAATACAACAACAGCTAAACTTCCTGCCTTGAATTTTTTTTATCCCCAGGGATCAAAAGCATTCTCTCGGTGGACCTGCAACACACAGGGCTGGTTTGCCCAGCAGCGGTAACAAATGTGCCCGAAACAGAATGGTGCAAGACCTGCTTGCTGTTTTGGAGAAAACAGACCAGGGTGAACTAGATAGAGCTGGCAGCTTTTACGTTTATTTTAAGAAGTATGCTTGAGCCACAGGTGGGGGTTTTGTTGTTTCTTAAAAAGGGGGGGGGGAGAGAAAGGAAGGAGCCTGTGCCTCCATTAACAAGCTCTTTGCCCTCCAAAGGGGGGTGGCGTGGTCTCTAAACCACAGCTTAATAGAACAAAATAAACAGCAGAAGAGATTTAAGAACCACACGTTTGGAGCCAGTCGAGAGCTGCCAAAAGGGTGGCTAATTTCACAGCTCCATCTAGCAGCTATCTCAGCCCATTAGCCTTTCATTTCTGCCTCGCACCTCAGACTTTAAGTAAGAACCCATCAGCAAATCATTAAAGGGCTTTATCCAAGGCTCTCCTAATAGAGCTCTAATACCAGCTGGCACTGAGCAGAAAGCTAATTTCATATAATGGTCTTCCAGACGAGGCACAAAAGGCAGGCAATGCCCAGGTGACAAGACGTTCTTGCCTTTTAAAAAAATTAGACCTCTGTACTCTCCTGGCAGGTGTGGGGAGAAAAACGTGCCAACCTACTCATGTGCACAGCATGCCCCAGTTGGCCTTTAAAAATATATATTTTTACATATTATTATTTTTTAAAAAAACCCTGCGCCAACTCTGCACAGATCTTTCCCCATGAATCCCAGGCAGAAAAGAACAGCCGTCATTTGCACAATAACATAGTCAACGAAAGGAAGCCACAACCCAACCAATTGATTGACTGATCAATTGACTGATTCATCTATTGCATCTATATCCCGACTTTTCCATGGGTGGCGCTGTGGGTTAAACCACAGAGCCTAGGACTTGCCAATCAGAAGATGTGAACTGCTGACCTTCTGATCGGCAAGTCCTAGGCTCTGTGGTTTAACCCACAGCGCCACCCGCGTTCCAATCTGGAATTGAAGATTGTTCAATTATAGTATCATAAGGCATTTAGCCTGCACTTATTACTGGATCACTGCTCAGAGGGTTGTTGTTTTTTAAACTGAACGCCAACATCTTATTTCACACACTGCTTCTTCAGAAGCTACAGAGGAAGACTTGTTTTACCGCTTTGGGCTCACTTCCTACAGGTAGGTTAGGGGGAACTTATATCAGTATTTAGGGACACTGGTGGCGCTGTGGGTTAAACCACAGAGCCTAGGACTTGCCGATCAGAAGGTCGGCGGTTCGAATCCCCACGACAGGGTGAGCTCCCATTGCTCGGTCCCTGCTCCTGCCAACCTAGCAGTTCGAAAGCACGTCAAAGTGTGGATTCAAACCGCTTACATGATCAGCAAGCCCAAGGGGCTCAGTGGTTTAGACCACAGCGCCACTCACCAGCCTACTGATGTACACCAGTTGTGGCTCCTGGGCATATGTCTTCTATGCTCAAACCTTGAACACAGGAAGCTTTAATAATAATAATAATTTATTATTTATACCCCGCCCATCTGGCTGGGTTTCCCCAGCCACTCTGGGCGGCTTCCAAAAGAATATTAAAATACTATGATACATCAAACATTAAAAGCTTCCCTAAACAGGGCTGCCATCAGATGTCTTCTAAAAGTCTGGTAGTTGTTGTTCTCTTTGACATCTGGTGGGAGGGCATTCCACAGGGAGGGTGCCACTACCGAGAAGGCCCTCTGCCTGCTTCCCTGTAACTTGGCTTCTCAAAGGGAGGGAACTGCTAGAAGGCCCTCAGCACTGGACCTCAGTGTCCGGGTAGAACGATGGAGGTGGAGACGCTCCTTCAGGTATACTGGACTGAGGCCGTTTAGGGCTTTAAGTGAGAAGAACGTATCTGACAATACACCAGTGCATTTCATCCTTCCCTGATGGATTCCCTACCACTCCCAGGCTGCCACGTAGGGCGATACAACACCGGTGTTTGAAATTAGCCAGGAGCCAGGCACATTTTGCACTTGGTTTTTGACCACTTGCGACCAAGTGAAGATGCCTGGGCGCCAGGATGGTAACTGAGGTCTCCACCACCTGGAACTGCATGCCTGGGAATCCTTGGATCTTCACTTTTCACATACTAGCAGCACGTCCTGTAGAATTCTATCCATTCTGTTTTTATCTACGCAATCGGAATGAATTTCAGGAACCAAAAAGTCGTATTGAACAATACAACTTTTGAGCCGCCAAAAAGGGCAACCAGACATTCCACTTTAGTGGCTGTAACCCTGGTTTAAGGAGCCATTTGACACCTGGCTTATATATCTGAGTTTGCAACACTGCACAACACAGATCTGTAAAGCATGGCAGTAGATGCCATCTGCGAGCTACTGGGTCCATTTCAAAACGTTGGTACTAATCTACAAAGCCCTGACCAGCTTGGGACTCAAATACTTAAAAGAGTATAGGGGACACCCTGCTTGTGGTCCCCTCTATGGGTATTGTCTGTGGGGCAGTGGCACAAGGCAGGGCCTTCTTGGTGGTGGCTCCCTGTCTGTGGAATTCCCTCTCTGTGGAAATTCAGCTGTTCTCCATGTTGCTATCGTTTCAGCGCTGACTTTAAAACCCTTTGTTTGCTCAGGAGTTTTCAGATCATGACTGGAGCAGGGCTGAGTGGTTAAGTTATTGCTGCCTGCTACATTATATTTTTGTCGTTCTTGTAAATTGATGTGGATTTTAATTAGCGCTTTTATGTTGGCTGCGTTTTACGGCCGTCGTTAGCTGCCCTAGACTCCTAGGAGAGGAGGGTGGGATATAAAAAATAAAAGGAAACAAAAACAGCTACAGCTGCCCCCTCCTCGCTTTTAAGGGGTCCGTGGGCAGGGGACGGCCAGTCTCAGGATTCTAAGTGCAGAACTCAAGAGCGGCCGCAGATCACATTTGGTTCGCTCGGCAAAGCTGCATTGACTTATGTACCAGCATGGGAATTGTCAAGCTCTGGTAATTAAGAAAACGTTTTGATAAGCTTTTCAGTTTTATGAGGGCAGCCATAAAAACCTCCTCCAGACAAGGAGATACAGCAGCAGTTGTGCTGGTGAAGGAGCAAAGTAGTCTGGGGTGGGGTGGGGTGGGGTGGGGCGGGGCGGGGCGGGGCGGGGGGCGGGGGGGTCTTTTTCAAGGATGAGGGGTCTCTTTAGCAAACCGTGCAGCACCCAGATAGAGGAAGCAGCGTGCAGGCAGCCCTGTTTAGGGAAGCATTTAATGTTTAATAGACTATTGTATTTTAATATTCTGTTGGAAGCCGCCCAGAGTAGTAGTAGTAATAATAATAACAATTATTATTATTTATACCCCGCCCATCTGGCTGGGTCCCCCCAGCCACTCTGGGCGGCTTCCAACAAAACACTAAAATACAATAACCTATTAAACATTAAAAGCTTCCCTAAACAGGGCTGCCTTCAGATGTCTTCTAAAAGTTTGGTATTTATTTTTCTCTTTGACATCTGGTGGGAGGGCGTTCCACAGGGCGGGCGCCACTACCAAGAAGGCCCTCTGCCTGGTTCCCTGTAACTTGGCTTCTTGCAGTGAGGGAACCGCCAGAAGGCCCTCGGCGCTGGACCTCAGTGTCCGGGCTGAACAATGTGGGTGGAGACGCTCCTTCAGGTATACTGGACCGAGGCCATTTAGGGCTTTCAAGGTCAGCACCAACACTTTGAATTGTGCTCGGAAACGTACTGGGAGCCAGTGTAGGTCTTTCAAGACCAGTGTTATGTGGTCTCGGCGGCCGCTCCCAGTCACCAGTCTAGCTGCCGCGTTCTGGATTAATTGTAGTTTCCGGGTCACCTTCAAAGGTAGCCCCACATAGAGCGCATTGCAGTCGTCCAAGCGAGAGATAACCAGAGCATGCACCACTCTGGCAAGACACTCTGTGGGCAGGTAAGGTCTCAGCCTGCGTAGCAGATGGAGCTGGTAGACGGCTGTCCTGGACACAGAATTGACCTGCGCCTCCATGGACAGCTGTGAGTCCAGAATGATTCCCAGGCTGCACACCTGGTTAGCCTCCACCTGTTAGCCTCCATCCATCCTCCAACCGCCTCCAGGCACTCACACAGGACCTTCACCGCCTTCACTGGTTCTGATTTGAGAGAGAGGTAGAGCTGGGTATCATCCGCATACTGATGAACACCCAGCCCAAACTGAGTAGCTGGGGAAACCCAGCCAGATGGTCGGGGTATAAATAATAAATTATTATTATTGTCTGCGTGTGCTCATCTGTGGGGACTGGCGGGGGCAGGACACCACTCTGCAGGCTCTGGTTTCCAACACAGAAGTCTAAAGACCAGCTTCAACTGGTTAGCATGGGGTGGAAAACCCAAGGGCTGACACCCCCCCCCCCATTATGCCTGTCCATCCACCTGCTTGGGTACCACTGAGGTCCAGCTTCCTGACAGTCCTTGTCCACACCCTCCGTGAGTGCGTTGGCCTCGCTAGTGTGTGTCCTTGAACAGTAATAGATTTATACAAATTATGCATGAAGTTTACAGTATGCACAGAAGGGACGGAGAAATGTTTTTCCTTCCCTTCTTGTTAAACTATAACTTGTTGTCATCCACAGAAGCTGAACCCTGGGAAACTCAAGGCGGATAAAAGGACGTCCTTCTTGACGCAGTGGCAGAGATAAACTACGGAACTCATTGCCACAGGAGGCAGCGATGGGCACCAACCTGGGTGGCTTTAAAAGAGAGTTAGACAATTTGAGGGGGGGGGCTATGCTCTGCTTCATAGCTGGAGGCAGCATTGTCAGTTGCTGGAAACTACAGGAAGGTATGAGTGCTCAAATCCTGCTTGCAGGTTTTTGCCTGGCCAGCCACTGGGAGAACAGGATGCTGCCCTAAATGCGCCATTGGCCTGATCCAGCGGACTCTGCTTATGTTCTCATGATAGCACCCCCTGCTGACATTTCCATTCCACCTTAAGGAACAGGCATAAGATTGCTGCATGTCACATGTCTGTTTACATTCCAGCACAGTCTGCTGGGAACTTCCGTTTGTGTATAGCTTTTGCTGTTCTCTCCGAGACGACATGAGAGAGAGAGAGACAACATGTTTCTTTGTTCTGATTTATGTTTAATAAATCTGTAGTTGTAGCATGACTTCGCCACACCCCCTCACACCTACTTCTGTGTGCACAGTAAAGGTAAAGGGAACCCTGACCATTAGGTCCAGTCACGAACGACTTTGGGGTTGCGGTGCTCATCTTGCTTTACTGGCCGAGGGAGCCAGCGTACAGTTTCCGGGTCATGTGGCCAGCATGATTAAGCCGCTTCTGGCGAACCAGAGCAGCACACGGAAATGCCGTTTACCTTCCCACTGGAGCAGTACCTATTTATCTACTTGCACTTTGTGCTTTCGAACTGCTAGGTTGGCAGGAGCTGGGACTGAACAACGGGAGCTCACCCTGTTGCAGGGATTAGAACTGCCGAACCTCCGATCAGCAAGTCCTTGGCTCTGTGGTTTAACCCACAGCGCCACCCGGGTCCCAGTGCACAGTACACTCTGCTAATTGCGTGCCCTGGCTTTTGAAGTCCGGGTCACTGATCTACGTCGGAGCACAGGCCAGTGAATGGAGACGTCCGAGCTGGGCTTGCCAGCTGGCCTCCCGGCCCGCTGCATGTCGACATGCTTATTTGGAGAGAGGAGTATGTGTGCGAATCCATGTGTGAACCTCTAACTTCTGTTTGGCTGCAGCGCAGGTTAGTGTAGAGTGATATTCATTGATCTGCCGACTTTTGCCCACCACTAGGTCTCCAGTAAGGAAATCAGCCCTGAGTGCTCACTGGAAGGACAGATCCTGAAGCTGAGGCTCCAAACCTTTGGCCACCTCATGAGAAGAGAAGACTTCCTGGAAAAGACCCTGATGTTGGGAAAGATGGAGGGCACAAGGAGAAGGGGACGACAGAGGACGAGATGGTGGGACAGTGTTCTCGAAGCGACCAGCATAGAATCATAGAATCATAGAATCATAGAATCATAGAGTTGGAAGAGACCACAAGGGCCATCGAGTCCAACCCCCTGCCAAGCAGGAAACACCATCAGAGCACTCCTGACATATGGTTGTCAAGCCTCTGCTTAAAGACCTCCAAAGTAGGAGACTCCACCACACTCCTTGGCAGCAAATTCCACTGTCAAACAGCTCTTACTGTCAGGAAGTTCTTCCTAATGTTTAGGTGGAATCTTCTTTCTTGTAGTTTGGATCCATTGCTCCGTGTCCGCTTCTCTGGAGCAGCAGAAAACAACCTTTCTCCCTCCTCTATGTGACATCCTTTTATATATTTGAACATGGCTATCATATCACCCCTTAACCTCCTCTTCTCCAGGCTAAACATGCCCAGCTCCCTTAGCCGTTCCTCATAAGGCATTGTTTCCAGGCCTTTGACCATTTTGGTTGCCCTCCTCTGGACACGTTCCAGTTTGTCAGTGTCCTTCTTGAATTGTGGTGCCCAGAACTGGACACAGTACTCCAGGTGTGGTCTGACCAGAGCAGAATACAGTGGCACTATTACTTCCCTTGATCTAGATGCTATACTCCTATTGATGCAGCCCAGAATTGCATTGGCTTTTTTAGCTACCGCGTCACACTGTTGGCTCATGTCAAGTTTGTGGTCAACCAAGACTCCTAGATCCTTTTCACATGTACTGCTCTCAAGCCAGGTGTCACCCATCTTGTATTTGTGCCTCTCATTTTTTTTGCCCAAGTGTAATACTTTACATTTCTCCCTGTTAAAATTCATCTTGTTTGTTTTTGCCCAGTCCTCTAATCTGTCAAGGTCGTTTTGAAGTGTGATCCTGTCCTCTGGGGTGTTAGCCACCCCTCCCAGTTTGGTGTCATCTGCAAATTTGATCAGGATGCCCTTGAGTCCATCATCCATGAGTTTGACCAAACTGGGGGAGGCAGTGGAAGACAGGAGTGCCTGGTGTGCTCTGGTCCATGGGGTCACGAAGAGTCAGACGTGACTAAACAACAGCAACAAAAGGTCCCCAGTTGTCAGGCTGGCTCTGGACCTCAGAGGCTTCAGTTTGGACCACTTTGCAAGGAAGCTGGCTTGAGGTCTGATGAGGAAAAGCCGCTGAACATTGGTCACCATCAATTGAGTTGACATCTCAAGCCATATGCGTAGGGAGTGGCCTTCTGCGATGTAAATCCAATCCGCCATCTGCAGGACAGACGGCCCATTACTCTGGGCCCATGATATGGGTCCAAAAATCCAATCACGATGGCCAAGGAGTGACTACGCCAATTGAAGAAACAGAAGGAAATCCTGTCAGGGTGGAGAGATCCACCCTAACCTGCCAGGAACTACATAACTATGGTTAAGAATGGGCTGATACCTCCCTGATCCAATCAATGTTGAAAATTGCTTTGAAGCTTTGATCAAAAGAATATAAAGATTGAGTTCCTCGGGCTGCTTTGGGTTCTAGTCCCTCAAATCAGCTCTTCCTGAAATGGCTTTTTGAGTCAATTTTGCTGCCAGCCAAAACTCAGGGATCTGAGTCTCCGGGTGTCCTCTGGGTCTCCAACTTGCTGCAGCCAGAGTGCTTTCGAGAACTCTGCTTTAGTTCCTGCTTTCCCTGGCACCCTGCTAGCTGAAGCAGAAATCTTTATTCCAGCCATCAAGCAGTCTTTCCCGGGGTTCCCTCTTGCTTGTTGCCTTTACGGTTTCCCTGCCCAACCCAAGTTTCTTTCTTTTTTAAAAAAAAAAAAATTTATTTATTTGGTTTTTCAAATCAGAGTTTTACAATCACATATACAACATAAAAACAAGATTCCAAAGAATCTTCTGGACTTCCTTCCTCCCCTTCATGGATCCTATTACAGTGGTACCTCTGGTTAAGAACTTAATTCATTCTGGAGGTCCGTTCTTAACCTGAAACTGTTCTTAACCTGAGGTACCACCTGAGGTACCACTTTAGCTAATGGGGCCACCGCCACCACACGATTTCTGTTCTCATCCTGAAGCAAAGTTCTTAACCTGAGGTACTATTTCTGGGTTAGCGGAGTCTGGAACCTGAAGCGTTTGTAACCCGAGGTACCACTGTATTAATCATTTCCTCCTGCATCTTTTATAATAATCCAAATCTTTCCCATGTCCGTTGTATCCAAAATGCACTCCTAACCCAAGTTTCAACATGGCCAAGTTCTGCTTCTCCAGGACAGCCCACGAGGGCTTGGAAAGGTGCCAATTTGCTCCCTGTTCTACCTTAAAAGTAAAGGGACCCCTGACCATTAGGTCCAGTCGTGGCCGACTCTGGGGTTGGGGCGCTCATCTCGCTTTACTGGCTGAGGGAGCCGGCGTACAGCTTCTGGGTCATGTGGCCAGCATGACTAAGCCGCTTCTGGCGAACCAGAGCAGCACATGGAAACGCCATTTACCTTCCCGTCGGAGTGGTACCTATTTATCTACTTGCACTTTGACATGCTTTCAAACTGCTAGCTTGGCAGGAGCAGGGACTGAGCAATGGGAGCTCACCCCGTCGCGGGGGTTTGAACTTCTGACCTTCTGATCAGCAAGTCCTAGGCTCTGTGGTTTAACCCACAGTGCCACCCGCATCCCTTCTACCTTACAGATGTACTTTCCTACAAACTGTGGCCTCCACATCTGTTCCATCTTCCTACTGTGTGTGTGTGTGTGTTTTAGATACGACACTGTTCCTCCCTGCCCTGCTGCAATTGCCTCAGGCATAGGCTGCCGGGTGAGCCCAGAGCCAGCCACAAACAGCACTCCCTCTCTTAGACGTGGCCTGAGTTTCCATTTATTAGTCTTCATTCAACTCCAGGCCTCATCAGCTGTGAAGGCAGGAAGCAGGATTGTGATGGAGAGACGGGTGGATTACTTGCCATAGCAATGCGTCAGGGAAGCATATAAAGCAGCAATCTTTTCAAGCCCTCATTTATGCAAATGCAAGGGCTAGAATCTAGCTCGCTGAACGCTCAAGCCAAATTCTGTGTTTCGGTCCTGCCAATCGCATAGAAGGCACCTAGGTGCCCCAGGTAAACAGACAATCTCTACAAGGCACAGGTAAAATCCACATCCGTCCAGCAGAAGGCAGCAACTTGCACGTAACTATTGGGCCCACCGCATGCCAAAAGCTACATTCCAGAGAGCAAGAAGTAATGCAGGCTATTAACTTTATACAAGCTTCACAGGGCAACAATCTAAATCACATAATGTTCCAGCAACAGGCAATTCAATCGTTCCAAATGAGCAGACGGCTGAACAATGGCAGTGTTGTGGGAAAACACAGACAGGGAAAACCAAAAATCAATAGGCTCCAATTATGAACTCTAGTAAAAGTGGAGTTTAAAGGGGGAGAGAACCAACTTTCCCCTCCCCCTAGTCACTTCGCGTGCACCTTAAATCTACGGACAGCTTGGTCTGTTGCTGCTGCTGCTGCCGCCTCCGTAGCTGTTCCAAATCACGGTCACTTCTCAGTCATGGAATCCCAACTTCTCAGACTGAAGTGATAACAACAGAAGGATGCTGAGAATGCCAGTCGAAGGGATATACATGCACACATCGAATAAGGGCAAAACCAGGCAGCAATTCTGCTGGATCTAAGGCAGTGGAAACTGCTTTTGTGCTCCTGTTCTGCTCACTGGTTTCCACAGGCACCTGGTCAGCCACTGGGAGAAGAGGGTGCTGGACAAGATTGGGTGTCAGGTGTGTGTGCAGGAGCCAGGACCTGTGACCAATAGGACTCTGCAGGACTGGGGCCTTCCTAAGTTTTTTCTGAAGAGGCAAGCTGCGGCTTCACAGGTGAGGCCGATTGGTAACTCATAGCACCTGGTGGCAAGAGCCGGGAAGGGATATAAGGTCAGCATTTTCCTTTGGCTCTTTGCCACAGCAACACGCTTCCCGCCTTGGGCTTCTTGCTTCCTGATCCTTGAACCTCGGCTTCTTGACTCCTTGCTTCCTGACCCTCGGACCCCTGACTTCGTGACTCCTTGCTTCCTGATCCTTGGACCCGACTTCGTGACTCCTTGCTTCCTGACCCTCGGACCCCTGACTTCATGACTCCTTGCTTCCTGACCCTTGGACCCTTGACTTCGTGACTCCTTGCTTCCTGATCCTTGGACCCGACTTCGTGACTCCTTGCTTCCTGACCCTCGGACCCCTGACTTCATGACTCCTTGCTTCCTGACCCTTGGACCCTTGACTTCGTGACTCCTTGCTTCCTGACCCTCGGACCCCTGACTTCATGACTCCTTGCTTCCTGACCCTCGGACCCCTGACTTCGTGACTCCTTGCTTCCTGATCCTTGGACCCCTGACTTCGTGACTCCTTGCTTCCTGACCCTCGGACCCCTGACTTCATGACTCCTTGCTTCCTGACCCTTGGACCCTTGACTTCGTGACTCCTTGCTTCCTGACCCTCGGACCCCTGACTTCGTGACTCCTTGCTTCCTGATCCTTGGACCCGACTTCGTGACTCCTTGCTTCCTGACCCTCGGACCCCTGACTTCATGACTCCTTGCTTCCTGACCCTCGGACCCCTGACTTCGTGACTCCTTGCTTCCTGATCCTTGGACCGCTGACTTCGTGACTCCTTGCTTCCTGACCCTCGGACCCTTGCCTTCTTGACTCCTGGCTCTCTGACCCTCGGGCTCTTGGCTCCCGGACTCCTGGCTTCTGGACCCCCCTTCCTGCTCCTACCCCACCATCTTGCCCCTGGTCCTGACGGCCCCTGCCAGGACTTCGACCGCCCCTGAACTGGACCGTGACAATGGGCCATTGGCCTGATCCAGCCGGTTCTTCTCACATGTTCTTCTCACATGCAGCAGAAAAGTACCAAGAGACTCAGAGCCAAAAGACAGGGCTCCCTCCCGCATTTTTAATAGCACTGTGGAAGAGAGAATTTCAACAGCTACAGCTTGTTTAAATCAGTTGTTCTATGGAAGCAAACTTCCTTCCATCTGTCCTGAAGCTTCACACCATCAGTTTCACTTAGCGGCTCCGAGTTCTAAAGGCGAGAGAGAGCGAGGAACGGTTCTCACTGCAACCAGGTTTACAATTAAGGGCAGTGGAATCTCACAGCAGCAAACCTCACGCCTTGAGTGGAGAGGTTGAGGCAGAAGTCACGAAAACCTAATCCGAGAGTTTTGCCCTCAGGTTTTTTCCTGAGTCAACGACAAGGCAGTGTCGCTTGCATTTTGGCTGTGAACCACAGGATAGAATTTTTAAAATTAACAAAATCATGTAGTTTTAATGAAAATTAACACACACAGGATGCGGGTGGCGCTGTGGGTTAAACCACAGAGCCTAGGACTTGCCGATCACAAGGTCAGCGGTTCGAATCCCCGTGACAGGGTGAGCGCCCGTTGCTCGGTCCCTGCTCCTGCCAACCTAGCAGTTCGAAGGCATGTCAAAGTGCAAGTAGATAAATAGGTACCACTCCGGTGGGAAGGTAAACGGCGTTTCTGTGCGCTGCTCTGGTTCGCCAGAAGCAGCTTAGTCATGCTGGCCACATGACCTGGAAGCTGTACACCGGCTCCCTCGGCCAATAAAGCAAGAGGAGCGCCGCAACCCCAGAGTTGTCCGCAGCTGGACCTAATGGTCAGGGGTCCCTTTACCTAACACACACACACATTACTGGGCTCCCAGAGAAAACAAACCTATCTCAGTCCTTTGTCGCCGAAAAAGGAAGATAATAAAAAAAATGAGTCACCTTTAGGGTTGCTCCCCTGCCTGGCAGCCCTCTTCCTCTCTACAAAGAGCTGTCTGCAAGGCTGGGTTAGAGGAATCTTACAGTTCAGTGCCACCTGGCTGGCCAGTGCAAGAACAGGATTAAGCAGAGGTTGGGTGGCCATCCGTCATGGATGCTCTAGCTGAGATTCCCACATTGCAGGGGGTTGGAATATATGACCGTTGGGTCCCTTCCAACTCTAAAGTTCTGTGATTCTATGATGTGGGGCAGGGTGAGCCTCAATTAGCCAGCTTTTCTTATGTTCTGGCGGCTGATCATTAAAAAGTGGCTGATGGATGGAAGCGGTGGCCGATAACGCAAAATGTGAGGCCATAATGGCTCCTCCCCCAGAAGCAGTGTGTAAGAAAGAAATATTTTGAAGATAAATTTAAAACAAAAAACAAAAAATAGGAGGAAGTTGGCTTTGTGAAAGGGGGTGGTGTCACTGTTCTAAATAAGCATTGAGGGTGGGAGGTGGAGAAGGGGCTACAGGGGGCTTCAAACTGAAAGCCATAATAATAATAATAAAATTTTTTTATTTATATCCCACCCTCCCCGGGCTCAGAGCAGCTAACAACAGTAAAATGATACAACATTCTAAGATCATTTCATTATAAAATCAGTTCAAATCAGATTAATTGCAACCATCATTGTCATTTTATTTTTATGCCGCCTTTCCATAGTTGAAACTATGCTCAAGGCAGCTTGCAACATGACAAGATTTCCATAATTACAAACATAACCGAAGTCATAAACAACAAATAAAACACATCAAAACGTACACAACCAAACGGAAACAATTTCCACGTAAATCATAAGATCAAAAACGAAAGATACAACAGTAATATCAATGACAGCAACAAGCTCTCTCAACGCCCCCCGTAAACAATACTCCAGCCCAAGAATCTGTTCAACACCCTCAGCTTTTGTAGCTGGAGTCAGTCCGCACTCCACTCTCCCAGGCCAGATGGGAAGGGGCCAGAAAGGCAGGGTGCAGGTCTTCCAGCCAAGACGGTCTAATTGAAAATGTGATGGAAATTTTGAGGTCTTAGATATATGTTAAATGTTCGTAAGTGTACCAACCAAGCACGTACATAGATCAGCACAGGAAGACTGACCTGAAACCATTTTGATTCCCAAACTGACCAAATGTTTTCACTGCAAGGTTAAAGGAAAATGGAAAAGCCTCCCCATTGTCTTTTCCTTCACAAATCCTGTCTTAAGGGCACATTTAAGATATGAATAGGGTGTGAGCCTGTGACCTGGCTCAGGAACCAAGTATTTATCATTACAAAAGACTGGCCAGGCTCCCCAGGCAATCCAATCAAGTAAGCAGGGTATCCAATCAAGTAACCTGCCAGACAATGACAGGAGAAAAACAACACTCAAATTTCTGTTTTAGACCGCCTTTTCTGTGATGTAGGTATGATGTATCGGGGTGTTTGTGTCTTGAGCTACACCCCTTCTGTGATGTATGTATGATGTATGTGAGGGTGGTCTTGATCTTCAGGGTAGCAATTTAAAATGTCTTTATCAATGGCATTGCGTGCCATTGTTCTGGGCACTTCCTCCCTCCTGCGTGTGGGGAGTGAGGACCCTGTTGCAACAGATCAATAAAGATCAGGCTTACTAGCTGCTTTGCTTCTCAATATTCTCTGCTTGGCCTCTGTTATTTTCTCCCACCAATAGGGAACCTACGTAAGGACTCTATATGGGCTCTTGGATACCCCATAAGGGGGAAAGGGCAGGTTTTATTTACAACAAAAACAACACAGATAGAAATTTTTGTTGTTTAGTCGTTTAGTCGTGTCCGCCTCTTTGTGACCCCCTGGACCAGAGCACGCCAGGCCCTCCTGTCTTCCACTGCCTCCCACAGTTTGGTCAAACTCATGCTGGTAGCTTTGACAACACTGCCCCACCATCTTGTCCTCTGTCGTCCCCTTCTCCTTGTGCCCTCCATCTTTCCCAACATCAGGGTCTTTTCCAGGGAAGATAGATATTAAAAACAATTTAAAAGAGGAGCCCTCTCTGCTGAGCAGCAGCAGCAGCAGTCCTTAAGAGCCTGTCAGGTCCCACCCTAAGCCAGGTGGAGAGAGGCAAGGGCAGGGTCCTTCAGGCCCTCAGCAGGCCTGAGTCAAACAGAGAACCAGAGCAGAGTGTCTCCTACACCTCAACCCAGCACACTGGATTTTGCTCCTTGCTCCAGACCAGCTGTTTGCACCCAGCGAAGGTGAAAATTGGTGGTTTGGCACCAGCTCTTCACGCACACTGCAGACGTAGAAGCAAACCTTTCAGCAGCTCGGCAGGTGCTTGACTTCCCCTCTGAGGGGCATTTTATCAGCCATGTCTGCAAAACTGGTTCAGAGAAGAGGACAGAGCCCCTCACATTGGGAAAGGGAGAGGAAGGAATGGAGAAGGGGCCTGCCACTACTATCCTTGGCTGGGTTTAAAGCTCTGGCACTGTCTCCGAAGCGAGTTTCACCCCACACTTTCCGTCCTTGTTGTTCTCCGGATTTTAAAGCAAGGTCCACTTAATACTCTACACTTCTCTCTCTCTCTCTCTCTCTCTCTCTCTCTCTCTCACACACACACACACACACACACACACAAGCCCCACATCTCTGCTCCTTTCTTAGCCTTCCCCCCTCTCCCGGCCCACAAGACAAGGAGGTGGGGCAGGGATGGAGAATGGAGGTCCATGGGCACAGACTCAGACAACAAAAAGGTCATTATGAGGGACTCTGACCAAGTTCCAGAGCAGCTAACAGTGACTCAAACAGCTGCACTGCCCTCTTGGTTTCCAGCTAAAAGGGGCTGGGTCCGAGATTCCTTGAAAATCATCCCTCCGTTGGATCCTAGCTGCCCACCACTAGGTCTTTTCCAGGGCGTCTTCTCTTCTCATGAGGTGGCCAAAGTATTGGAGCCTCAGCTTCACGATCTGTCCTTCCAGTGAGCTTCCAGTGAGCTCTGTCCTTCCATCTGCTCCCTACCGGCTCCCAATTCGCTGCCCTGCCTGCAACAGCAACAGCTCCATCGCGGTCCACCTCCCTCTAGGTCCAGCCACTCAGGGGCGTGGGGAGGCAGCCGGCAGCCCCATTTCCCCAAAGAACGGTAAACTAGCAGATATAAAAGAGCAGGAGAGAGATATTAACCAGCACACCTAGGGCTCCTGCCCCCGGGGAGCCATGAAATGTGCTAATGCATGGGAGGAGGGGCTAAATAATGTATAGAGGCTGCTGCCAAGTGCTGTCAGAGAGGCTTTTATCATTGATCCGAAAGAGGGGTTGGAAGCGCTCCGTCACGGCACATTCCAAACAGATCCAGGGACGGAAGGAAGGGCCCCCTTGCCAGGCAAGTCACTTCTGTGTCCATGCTGCATAACCCCGCCGTGGATCAGGTCTAACTCCAGCTACCCTTTAGGATTTGGTTTTCTGATCACCTGGCTATGACAACAAGGGCGCTAGAATGAGAAGCCTGGATTGAGATCATCTCATGTCTCTCATAGGTGGTTACCTAATCACCAGCCTTTCCCAATCTACCAAAAGAATCGTAATCTCCTTCTCAGACCCAGCTAGGAGACGAGGAGACCATCTCTCTTAACAAGAAGTGGCAGTGAAGTCCCTTCAGCAAATAAATCTGACCTGCAAGCTTTTCTGAGAATCAGGGTCACAGGACCCTATTATGGCTCCCATTGTTAAAAGGTCTCTCTGGCTTTTCTCATTAGTTTCACTGGAGCTGCTCATCCATTGAGAAGAGATGAACGGGAATGGCCTAGGTTGAAGCATCCCTCCAACATCCAGAATATACCGAGTCAGGCCATTCATTAGGTAAAGGTAAAGGGACCCCTGACCATTAGGTCCAGTCGTGGCCGACTCTGGGGTTGCGGTGCTCATCTCACTTTATTGGCCGAGGGAGCCGGCGTACAGCTTCCGGATCATGTGGCCAGCATGACTAAGCCGCTTCTGGCGAACCAGAGCAGCGCACGGAAATGCCCTTTACCTTCCTGCATGAGCGGTACCTATTTATCTACTTGCACTTTGACGTGCTTTTGAACTGCTAGGTGGGCAGGAGCAGGGGCCGAGCAACAGAAGCTCACCCTGTCGCGGGGATTCGAACCGCTGACCTTCTGATCAGCAAGTCCTAGGCTCTGTGGTTTAACCCACAGCGCCACCCGTGTCCCTTACAGGCCATTCATTAGTCCACCTCTAAAGGATGGCAGCTCCCCGTGATATTTCCCAGGCCTACACTGCATGCAGAAGAGGAGGCGCTGTAGAGACAGGCCCACCTACAGGAGTGCAAAAATCCAGGCACCCCAGTAGCTTCTGGAAGTGTAAAAACCGGGCCGGGCGTGTGGAGCCCAGGGCTGCTGCAATCGCAGAGAAGCACATTTCCCCTCTTCCTAGCCCCTAGAAAATCTCATCGGCTCGAAATTTAGCAAGAAGGGTTTGCGCCCCTGCCTATATGCATGGCCGAGTCCCAAAAGCAAGGCTCAGAATGGACCCAATTCTCATCCTGAAAAGTTCGGCAGCCAGAACCTGTAAAGTCATCGACAGCCTAAGTCCAAGCCTCGACCGTCCAAGCTGTTTCACACAATAATTGCGTCTGCAAAGGCTACGCAATAAACACCCAGAGTGTGAAGGGAAGACGTGTATCTGTGGATTGCTGCAAGCGATCAGAGCTCCCCGGCGCATCGTTGTAGCATGTTTAGCATTCTTCTCCTGCCCTCCACATTTTATGGATTTGTTGTCAGAAACATGTAAAATGTGGCAGGTCTAAGTGGCATAGCAAGCGAGTCCCAAGGACAAGTAAATCGTTTTATTTTACGTCGGAGCCCACTTCGTGGGCAGATCGTTGGACAGGTAAGCGTACACATTGAAGGGGAGGGGGCTCAAAGCAACAGAAACAGCGGTGCCTCTCTCTCTCCCCCCCCCCCCCGTTCTGCAGATTTTCGCCCCTGAGCTTTCGTTGCAAGCCTTTCGCCATTCCCAATATAGCCGTGTTATGGAACACTTTACTTCAGGGCAGATCAGCTGCTGGAGCCCGGCCAGCTGACAATGTCAGCTCAAAAGCAAGGAGGAGCGCTTATCTCCATGTTAACACCTCCCACAGCAACGCTTCCACGTAAAATCCCAGCCAACACAGCAGCAGCGGACTTGAAAATCCAGAGTGCTGTGCGCAGCTCACCTCCATCGCCCAAGGATCGTTTCTCTTTTATGTTACAAGGCATATTCTTTCCTCCACCAAAACCACCTTCCCCACCTGCTTTGAGAAGACCACAACCAGGCCTCAAAGCAGCAAAACCTTTTGAACCGAGGCTTCTTCAAAGGAAGAAGGAAGAAAAGGATGTACTGTGGAGAGGAAAGCAAAGGATGCAAGGCCTAGATTGGAAAGGGAGCTTTCACAACTTTTGACGCTGCCAGGATAGAGGGGGCAGTGAGCCATCAGACCCCAGACCCAAGGGCACGAAACAAAAATTGGTATTCTGCGGCTTACTAGGGTGCTTGGGTGTACCCTGTGGATTAAATATGCACGACTTAAAAGGCTTGGCTCAAATGTGGAAGCACATCACGGAATTGCTACACACTTGATAAGCGTCTGCTGAAGATATAAACAGATCCCCAAACTCAAAAAGAAGCGAGGGAGCCACAAAAGCTCTTATCTGTAGTGACTCATTCCCGAAAACACGCCAGGTCTTCAAATTATTAGAGGAAGGGTTGGGGGGTTTCACATGCCACTGGGTACTTCCCGCTACCCGTGCAGCGAGTGATCAGGACCAGAGAGAGTCTGCATAGAATGGCTTTCAAGAAAAAGCACCTTGCCTTCTTCCAAGGATGAAATTGGTGGGTGAAGAAGCAGACAGGGCATGAGAACCTACAGTGCAGAGACATCCTGAATTGAGCCTTGAGATATGCTTTGAATGCAGGCTTGGGAACGGCTTGGGCCGTCATTCCAGTTCGCCGCCCGATCCCAAACACCTGCAATTCACTGTGGCTGTTGGTCCCAGCTGCCATGCTCCCTTACAATACTGGGCAGTCTTACATGGGCACCTAGGCAAACATGAATCTGGGCAATGGGAGCCTCTGCATGAAACCAACAGAAATAGATTGTGGAAAACTGAGAGGCTGGGATGTGCATAATCATCATCATCATCATCATCATAAATTTTATTTATACCCCACCCTCCCCGGCCAGAGCCAGGCTCAGGGCGGCTAACACCAGTAAAATTACAGTAAAAACATAATAGGAAAGAAAAACCAATTTAAAATACAGGTTAAGCTGCAATTTAAAAAGCAGCCTCATTTTAAAATAGCTGATAAATCAAGACCATAAGGGGAGGGAAACATAAGGGTCAGACAGAGTCCAAACCGAAGGCCAGGAGGAACAGCTCTGTCTTGCAGGCCCTGCGGAAAGATGTCAAGTCCCGCAGGACCCTAGCCTCTTGTGACAGAGCGTTCCACCAAGTCGGGGCCAGTACTGAAAAGGCCCTGGCCCTAGTTGAGACCAATCAAACCACCTTGCGACTTGGGACCTCCAAAGTGTTGTCATTTGTGGACCTTAAGGTCCTCTGCGGGGCATACCAGGAGAGGCGGTCCCGTAGGTACGTGGGTCCTAGGCCTAAACAGGAGGTGTAACTGTCCTATTTCAGCCAATCATCCTCCATGAACCTTGACTCTTCTCTTATGCTCAGGGAACCCCAGACATCCCTGCCACCATCCAGTTGGGCCCTCAAACCCCAACATCTCCCCCACTGTACCTTTTCACATTCTGCTCTTGGGCTCAGGCCCACAGACTGCCGTCAAAAGGGATGCACATTCCTCTCACCGCTCGACAACTTCACAGCATGGAATGCCGATCTCCAGGGGTTTGCCTCCTGTTTAATACAAAAACAAAAAGCGATGCTTGCTTAGATACAGACCGGAGGCTTTCTGCAAGAAAAGGTTCTGCCTCGGCGTGTCGGCTGGAAACAAGCCTGGCAGTCATTCCATCAATGAAAGGGGGAGCGGTGGGGGGGAAATAATGAGCCTAGGTTGGGACACAGAGACCTTCCTTCATGACGGAGCTCAGCCAAGTGCAGAGAGGCTGGATAAAATGAGCGGGCAGAGGAAAGGCCCCTTCAATTCTCCATGCCCTATACCCGATTCCTTCACATGCCAAACTCCCTGGTCTCTCTGGCTGCAATAAGATCTCAGGCAACCTTTCCAGGTGTACTAACTGGGGCTGATAGGAGCTACAGCCCCAAACACCCAGAGGTGTCTTGAAGTAAGGGCAAGGTTGCACACATAGTGCACAGCCTAGGACCCTTGTACCTACGGGACCGCCTCTCCTGGTATGTCCCACGGAGGACCTTACAGTCTTCAAACAAAAACATCTTGCAAATCCCGGGGCACAGGGAGGTTAGGCTGGCCTCAACCACAGCCAGGGCTTTTTCGGCTTTGGCCCCGATCTAGTGGAATGCTCTGTCCCAAGAGACTAGGGCCCTGTGGGACTTGACATCCTTCCGCAGGGCCTGCAAGACAGAGCTGTTCCACCAGGCCTTTGGCCAAGACACAGTCTGACCCCCTCCCTTGGCAATCCTCACAGAACTCTAGCCCAATGGTTGCCATTAATTTGACTCTGAATGGATTTTAGAATGAATTGATTTTAGAGTTCTGTGTTACTTTTATTGTTGTTAGCCGCTCTGAGCCCGGCTTCGGCTAGGGAGGGCAGGATATAAAAATATTATTATTGTTGTTGTTGTTATTATTGTTATTATTATCTCAATCACTTTAAGCATTATGGGTGGGGAAAAGGCACGTTTAAATGCTACTCTCCCCCCACCCCAAAGCAGACCAAAGCAATGCAAAAACCACACAGGTCACTTCCTGATATCAAAATTTTGCAAGAGGGATTCAGTTGCATTCTATCAAAATTCACAAAACGTGGATTTCTTCTACATGAAGAGCATATGCCACATAACAATGGGCTACCTCCTACTGCTCCTCATCCACCGATTCAATGGCAACATGAGGACATAAAGTGTCCTGTTACTTGGTTAGACTGGAGGATGTTCTGATCCTCACCTATCTCCTCTTTTTGCTTCCCCAGAGACAACCATGTGTCTAAAGTCCTTGCTATGTCCAGTCTCACTCTACAACCATGCTTCTCTGCTGAAACTGTGCATGCGAGACATATGCAAACTTTGTTATAGGAATTCTAAGGCCTCAAATATAGAATAAATGTTGATGATTGCACACACATAAAAGGTAAAGGTCCGCTGACAGTTAAGTCTAGTCGCAGACGACTCTGGGGTTGCAGCGCTCATCTTGCTTTACTGGCTGAGGGAGCCGACGTTTGTCCACAGACAGTTTTTCCAGGTTATGTGGCCAGCATGACTAAGCTGCTTCTGGCGAAATCAGAGCACAGAAACGCCGTTTACCTTCCCACTGGAGCAGTACCTATTTATCTACTTGCACTTTGACGTGCTTTTGAACTGCTATGTTTGCAGGAGCTGAGACCGAACAACGGGCACTCATCCCATCGCGGGGATTTGAACCGCCGACCTTCTGATTGGCAAGCCCTAAACTCAGTGGTTGAGACCACAGCGCCACCCACATCCCTGCACACACATACATAATTGTATAAACCACATGTCTAAAATAGTACAGGAGAGCAATCCAAAAGCCATCTTGACTTTCCAAAAGACTCTAAATATTCCCTTTGCCTCCTTAATCCCCCTTGCCCGAGAACAGGTAGGCAGATAGTGATCAGGGGAAGTTCCTGAAGGGATGCTGCTCCTATATCTATGAACCTCCTTGGTATTAATTGTCTTTGTTTGCCCAGATGCTCTGCATTGAGGGATGTCTGACAGGCATCCTGATTGTCTTATCAAATGCAAATATTTTGTGTAAACTGTGTCTGGAACTATGTAAAACTTGCTAAATCCTCAGGAATATCACACCTTGGCCTGCCTGAGCCACAGTAACCCCACCTTATGTGTGATGTAATTTCTGACCGTTTGTAGAGGGGATTGTTAGAATTCCTGCTCCATGATTGCAGTCATGGGATTGTTGTCTATCACATGATGGTATATGTTTTGACTCGACAGAGTGGGAAGTGACGGAGACAGGGTGTTTGTGTTCCTGTGTTCCGTCAAGTGGGACAATAGTCCTTTGTTCTTTTTCTCTTTGCTGTCTGATGCTAGAGAGAGAGGGAGCCATGTTGCAGTGCTCCGTGTGTGTTTATATGTAAATAAAGCAGATTAGCCAAAATGCTGAGTTGCTGAGGTCTGTCGCGCAAGCTGCGAAGACTCTGCGGATCCCTAAGTGTGCCGGTGTCTGTTGGCATCAGTTGCTGTGATGTTCGGGCTGAAGAAAGCTAATGAAGCTTCCGAATGATTGACCAGGAGGGAGAGAACATGCCAGTCAGGCATGTGTCTCTACCAGGGTCCTACTCGAGTGTAGGACGGGCTCCTGACAGGGATGTCCATCTCCACACCAAAATGCAAACAAAAGAGATGTTTCTTTGTGGTTCGGGGTCTCTCTTGCCTCCTTGCAAGGAGGGGAGGGAACTCTTGCAACAGAAAAATAAAGATCTGTCTTGCTTTCACTGCCTCTTGCCTCCATCCATTCATTCATCTCTGACCCATCATGGGCTTAGGAGACTCAGTCCTGAGTTGGGCAGCAAAAGCCAACCACCCCTGTTTTTTCTATTAACACTTGACAGCCTGAACTTCAGTCTCAGTGACTGCACAAAATTGGAAGACTGGAGAAATACCAATGGAAGAACAATGGCAAGAGAAGTTGATGAACTATGCAGAACTGGCAAAAAATGACAGACAGAATAAGAGAAAAAAGACAACAGTGACTTTGAAAAAGAATGGGAACCATTTATATTATATTTGCAGAAACAAAGAAAGTCTATAGACTTGATAGCAGGATTTAAATAAACATTCACATCATTAGTATTAGAAAATGTGTAGAAGATAGAGAAATGATATGGTGTACTTATTTTCATCTTTATGTTTTTAGGTTTGATGTTATTGTATAAATATGTTATTAGTATTTTTTTCTTTTAGGAGGTAGCAAGGTGGGCGAAAGGAGAAACAAACCAGAAGCGGAAGTTGGGGGAAGCCTAGGAGTGGAAGGAGGGAGGAATGTGTAGTAAATGTTATGGATATGAGATGTATGTAATGAATGAAAAAGAAAACTGAATAATAATTTTTAAAAAACCTTCAGTCTCAGGAGCCACTGCAAGCCTAGGAGACAGAATCACAGAGCTGGAAGGGACCGAGAGAGTCGTGTAGTCCAACCCCCAGCCCTGACACTCTGAGATTAAGAGACTCATATGTGAACTATCCCAGCTTCTTCACACAGTTGCAGAGGCAGTGGCGATGGGAGAAGGAAAGGCAGGAACCCGCGAGATCACCTGCTGAAGAGCAGAACATCACCCAGCACATCTATCCTACCACTGCTAGAGCTGTTTGACATGCAAGAAGTATAAAATGCCTTTGTCAAGCGCAGGGGAAGCCAAAGCCATTGCCAATCTGCTTAACTACAGCCTCTGCCAATCTGCTTAACTAGCAATGGGTGCTTGCCTGTTTCTAAGAGCCCCCATGCCCCCCACAGAGGCAGAGTACGTGTTTTCCCATGGAGAGGACCCCAGCCTCAAATCCCAGCCTCTCTGGTTAAAAAGGCAGCAGGGAGCTCAACTGGAAAGAGAGATTATACAACACAGAGCCAAGTGGGCCAGCATCTGAACAGAAGCAGGCTGGCTCCATCATCCCAGCCGTTCTGTGAAAGGCAGGCCACAGATTAGAAGCGGCGCACGGGTTGTCCTTGCAAAAGCAAGACTCTCCACGCAAGCAGGGCTCCTTCTCCTTCCATTACAGATAATCAGAGCGTTGCAGCCGCAATACAGTTTCCCGGATTGCTATCAATAGCTGTAAACTCAAGGATCATAAGCTGTTCCTTATCTGATTCATGCTCTCCCGAGTGCAACTTGCTGAAGAAAAACAGATCAAACGCTCCAGCCCAGTAAGCTAATCTAAGTGTGGCTGACAAAGCACATTTAGGCACAGTTGATATTTCCCCCCACGGTTACCGTTGTTCTGCTTGAAAAGCTGGCGCAACACCTGTAGGATGCCCTGCTTTTAACAGGAATTGAACACACCGCTGGAGATCAAGAAATAGGACTTGTCTCCTAAGGGCAATTATTGGCTTGGGTTTACAAACTGGCCCTAACTTGGAGTGGCCACCAGCCCCTGCTTATGAAGAAATGACTATGGTGTTAACCAGGAGATACGTTTTTTGGTCCAACAGGCTCATTTGGAGTTTTGAGAACCAGTGTGGTGTAGTGGTTAAGAGCGGTGGACTCGTAATCTGGTGAACCGGGTTCGCGTCTCTCCTCCTCCACATGCAGCTGCTGGGTGACCTAGGGCTAGTCCAATTCCCTGAAGTCTCTCAGCCCCACTCACCTCACAGAGTGTTTGTTGTGGGGGAGGAAGGGAAAGGAGAATGTTAGCCGCTTTGAGACTCCTTCAGGTAGTGATAAAGTGGGATATCAAATCCAAACTCTTCTTCTTCTTCCCACTTCCTCTGGTCACTCTCCTCACCCCTTGCCCAGATCAGTCCCCTCCCCACCTGAAAGAAATACGGAAAGGAAAACGCCTCACTTTCCCAAGGGATATTGGCAAAGGCTGGATGTTGTTGTTGTTTAGTTGTTTAGTCGTGTCCTACTCTTCATGACCCCATGGACCAGAGCACGCCAGGCACTCCTGTCTTTCACTGCCTCCCGCAGTTTGGTCAAACTCATTCTGGTAGCTTCGAAAACACTGTCCAACCATCTCGTCCTCTGTCATTCCCTTCTCCTTGTGCCCTCCATCTTTCCCAACATCAGGGTCTTTTCCAGGGAGTCTTCTCTTCTCATGAGGTGGCCAAAGTATTGGAGCCTCAGCTTCAGGATCTGTCCTTCCAGTGAGCACTCAGGGTTGATTTCATTAAGAATGGATAGGTTGGATCTTCTTGCAGTCCATGGGACTCTCAAGAGTCTCCTCCAGCACCAGAATTCAAAAGCATCAATTCTTCGGCGATCAGCCTTCTTTATGGTCCAGCTCTCACTACAGAAGAATTAATCTGAGCCTTGAAGGCCAAAAAGCAGAATCCAGAAAGAGGGACATTCTGCCAAATTCCTTCTTCAGCAACCACCTTCATTCCCTGTCTAAGGTGACCCCCATGACAGAGCGTGGGGCTGATAATGCCAAGGTTGCAGGTTCGATCCCCATACAGGACAGCTGCAGATTCCTGCATTGCAGGGGGTTGGACTAACTTCATCATCACCACCATTTTATTTGTATGCCGCCTTTCCATAGTTGAAACTATGCTCAAGGTGGCTTACAACATGACAAGATTTACATGATTACATGCATAACAGAAGTCATAAACAATAAATAAAACACATCCAAAAATACACAACCAAATGGAAACAATTTCCACGTAAATCATAAGATCAAAAACGAAAGATACAACAATAATATCAATAACAGCAACAAGCTCTCTCAACCCCGCGTAAACAATACCCCAGCCCAAGAATCTGTTCAACAGTCATAACTTTTGTAGCTGGAGTCAGTCCGCATTCCACTCTCCCAGGCCAGATGGGAAAGGGCCAGCAAGGCAGGGTGCAGGTCTTCCAGGGCTCACAGCCAAGACGGTCTCATTTAAAACAACACAGATAGAAATTAAAAACAAATTAAAAGAGGAGCCCTCTTTGCTGAGTAGCAGCCACAGTCCCACCCCAAGCCAGGTGGAGAGAGGCAAGGGCAGGGCCCTTCAGACCCTTAGTAGGCCATCCTCCTGAGTCAAACAGGGAACCAGAGCAGAGAGTCTCCTACACCCCAACCCAGCTGTTTGCGCCCAACTTTTGTAGATGGAGTCAGTCCGCATTCCACTCTCCCAGGCCAGATGGGAAAGGGCCAGCAAGGCAGGGTGCAGGGTTTCCAGGGCTCACAGCCAAGATGGTCTCATTTAAAACAACACAGATAAAAATTAAATGCAAGGGCAGGGTCCTTCAGGCCGTCAGAAGGCAATCCTCAAGGACTCTTCCAGTTCTACAATTCTGCGATTCTATGAAGTGCACCACTGTGCCCACAGGTGCTGTGTTGGCAATCTCTGCAATAGTTGCTATTAACAGTTAGAAACAGCAACTGCAGAACAGCCACTGGCAAAATAAACACGCAAGTTTGGAACCAGTAACTGGTGGGTTGTGGTTTTTTTAGTTAAAACTGGGATTTTACACTTCACACAAATGATACAAGGCGGCGGAATCACAGAAGAAACTGTGACTGCTAATGGGTGGCAATAAATACTGGGAGGCAACGGATTCCTCTTTGTCAGGCGGTATCACCTCGCAATGATCATCATAATCCCATCTGCACACTTCAATTTGGATTACAAATTACTGCGTTCACTCCTGAAAGCGCCCCGTGGGATTTCCAGTTTCTGGTTGCACTCATGCGTTCTCATGCTTCATTATCGCTTTTAATTTGTCAAATGCTTTTTGCGTCTTTCCACAGAGGACAAGGCTATGTTCTGCCTCCAACACCGGAGACATCGGAATACTAGGAAGCCGGACTGGATGTGCCCTTGTCCCGATTCAGCAGCCATGACACAGAACCACAAATATTATCAGTTTACAATGGGAGTGGGATCTTGAGGGCAACTGCCCTTCTAAAGATCACAAAACCACGGAGGTTGAACGCAGAGGATGGATTCTACTGTTCCATCCATTGGACCATAGCATTAAGAATCCAGAGAAAGGGGACATAGCATTTTTTTAAAAAAAGACACTTGGCAATGCTTTCTGGTATTTGGAAACGCTTCCTCGACGCTTTCAGAGGGGACATAGTCAAAAGGTGTTTTCTTAGCGTGAGTTTGACCAAACTGTGGGAGGCAGTGGAAGACAGGAGTGCCTGGCGTGCTCTGGTACAGGGGGTCACAAAGAGTCGGACACGACTAAACAACAAAAATTTCTCTAGGCTTCCCTTTGCTATATGTAAATACTACGCAATTAACAAATGATATTATAGGTTCCCATATACCCCCCATTCCCCTTCACCCATGTGTGATCTCAATATTTTACTTCTTCCATCTTGTTGTGTTGTTATAATTTAATAATTATTCAATTGATTCTATTATTATTTTCTTGCTTTCCCCTGCACGTTTTACACATTCTCCATTAATGTTTCAATTCCGGAACCATATTTGTTGAGGTTTCTCTTTCTTTCTAAAAGGATCACGCGATCATCTAGGGATGCTCCACGATCGACCGGTAAGTCACAATTGACCTGTTGGACGTCCCCGGTGTAGACAATACAGTGGTATCTTGAGTTACATATGCTTCAGGTTACATATGCTTCAGGTTACAGACTCCGCTAACGCAGAAATAGTACCTCGGGTTAAGAACTTTGCTTCAGGATGAGAACAGAAATCGCGCAGCGGCAGCGGGAGGCCCCATTAGCTAAAGTAGTGCTTCAGGTTAAGAACATTTTCAGGTTAAGTACGGATCTCTAGAACGAATTAAGTACTTAACCCGAGGTACCACTGTATAAGGCAGCTTCCGGAAGGAAGGAAGGAAGAATCTGCAAAAAGAATAGCACTGTCTCTGGTGAAGCCCATTTGCGGTCAGCAGAAGTCCAGTAGGGAAGGCCAATGGTGGTCCACTGAACCCCAGGAACCTAAAAAAGTTTCAAAGGGGCCGACCAACAGTGACACTTGTTCCCCCAAACACTTACGCAGCCAAACTGCAAATTTCATGTCAAAGCTTCCCTGGAACGCATCTCTGCTTTGTCAGCGAACATTCGCATGTCAAGCTGTCTCCAGAGGTCTCCTCTTTGCCCCATCCTCACAGAGAGAGGCAAATCCCAAGGCAGGCTAATCGGGAGCAGCCTAAAAGGGAGCTCGCCTGCGAAAGACAAATGGCAAGAGGGAAGCAGAACGCAACGCATTCAGGATGTTGATCTAAGCTGACACTGCTCGTCATTCCGGCTCATTAAACCTGGCAGCGATTCTTCCCTGCTAAGGAGAAACGACTTCATCAAGGGAAAATTCCATCAACACCAACTCCAAAAGAGGGGAGAGGCCGTCGTCGTCCCCCACCCCCGGATGACAGGAGGTGGGGAGAAGGGGGAAAGGAAAGGAAAGGAAAAAGAGGAGAGAGACCCTTTGCTGAGCAACAGCCCAAGAACAATTATTCCTGGGAAGCGGCTGCTAGGGAGATAATTCAGAAGATGAAATACCCACAGCGCTGGTTCTCGGAGAGATGAGACCCAGCTGTTTGCAGGTTCACTGGAAGAGGCGTCAAGTGCTGAGCTGCCTTTTCCACAAAAGAGGGTAGGAGAAACCCTCTTCTCTTAGGAAGCGTGGATTTCACAGCCACACATCAGCTCCAGACAGGGTCTGGGTTTGCATCAGAGCTGATGCTTTTCTGTTTTCATCTGAACTTAAGAAGAAACCAAAAAGCCTAAGTCCAGCATCCCACATTCCCCCAGTGGCCAACGAGCGGAACAGTAGTGCAACAGTGCGCTGCTCGCTCATGTTCTAAGCGCACAAGCACAGCAGGTGCAATCGCTCCTTCCCTTCCGCCATGCTTCCCAGCGGAGACCCCAGACCTTCAACTGCGCAACCTCTGGTGGGGCGGCAATCCTCTCCTGCCTTTCCAATTACAAGAGCTCTCTGCATGGGAAGCCGGCCGTGCAGCCGTACGCAGTCGGTACGGGTCCCAAGCTAGCTCCTGTCATCCCTGCGAGTTGATGGGAGCAAGGGGGAAGAATCGCATTAAGAATACATGTCAGCGCTGCTATAGATATTAGTTTTGGGCTGACAGCAGGACGCGGATCACAACCGACTGGGGGCCGAGCTGCCGTGGGCCGCGACTGTTCCTGGCTCTGCCGCAGCGCATGCATGGCAGACAACATTTCTCGCCATTGGCGTCTCCGTGGCGCCGTGCCCACACTTCAGCATCGTTTTAGTCATTCCTGGCTTCCTGGCGCAGTGCGTACACCTGGGTAGGCGAACAGCAGAGAGAATGACATGTTTGCGAAGGAGGCTAAGACTAGTCCTCGCCGCGGGATCATATTCACCCGGTGCTATACCAGCTGCACAGGCTCCCGGTGGAGTACAGGATCAGGTTTAAGGTGCTGGTTTTAACCTTTAAAGCCCTATATGGCCTAGGACCCTCATACCTACGGGACCGCCTCTCCTGGTATGTCCCACGGAGGACCTTACGGTCTTCAAACAAAAACATCTTGGAGGTCCCGGGCCACAGGGAGGTTAGGCTGGCCTCAACCAGAGCCAGGGCTTTTTTGGCCATGGCTCTGATCTGGTGGAACGCTCTGTCCCAAGAGACTAGGGCCCTGCGGGACTTGACATCTTTCCGCAGGGCCTGAAAGACAGAGCTGTTCCACCAGGCCTTTGGAATAATGTGTGTCCTTCTACTGAACATCTAATCAACACAACACAGAGAGAGGTCAGGGTTCTTTTCTCAATGCAAACCTAACCCTTGTATGTCCACAGGCCAACAGAACAGTCCAAGGACACAAAGCCATATGTCACCTTACTTTTACACAAGGACTCAAGAGAAGAAGCAATCAAAATAATAAATTAATAATAATAAATTTTTATTTATACCCCACCCTTCCCGGTTCAGAAAACCGGGCTCGGGGCGGCTAACAACAAATTTAAAACGCTTAATTGATGCAACAAAAAACAGCATAAAATACAGTATAAAACGTGAATAACAATAAATTCAGAATTCAAAAATCAGTTGAGGGGAAAAATCCATCCAATAAACATTAGATGATCACCAGGGCTAGCTGACTAAATTAGTCCTATTTGGGACTAAAATGAGCCCACATCCAAGCAACAGCACAAACGATCAGCCCAACTGGATATAATAATAATAATGACAATAATAATGATTATGGTGATGATAATGCTAATTTATTATTTATACCCCGCCCATCTGGCTGGGTTTCCCCAGCCACTCTGGGCGGCTCACAACAGAATATTAGAAACGCGATAAAACATCAAACATTAAAAACTTCCCTAAACAGGGCTGCCTTCAGGTGTCTTCTAAAAGTCAGGTAGTTGTTAATTTTCTTGACATCTGGTGGGAGGGCATTCCACAGGGCAGGCACCACCACCGAGAAGGCCCTCTTCTGCCTGGCCCCCTGTCACCTCACTTCTTGCAGGGAGGGAACCACCAGAAGACCCTCGGAGGTAGACCCCGGTGTCCAGGGTGGAGACGCTCCTTCCGATATATTTCTTTGGATAAACTGAGCTTGGGGTAGGGAGGAGAGTCTACTTTGCTCGTGGGGGTTCTGCTCGATTCTCAGATCTGATCCAGGGGAGTTTTGGCAGCAGGCCTGACACCTGGGAGAAATGCCCTACAGAGGGCATTCCAAGCCGTACAGAACGAAGGCCCCTGGGATCTACAATAGGATATCCTGCGGAAGCGAGAGAGTGCATTGTACGACACCCTGGGGGGGAATTACAGAGAGAAGAGGCCGTGCCATTTCCCTTTCCTCACATTCATGCTGCCCAGGAGAATCTTTTACTTCCACTGCATTGAAATCTGCCCCTTCCCGCTCCCCCGGTCATCTTACTTGGCCTGGATCCGATGTCAAAGCTCAACACTCTCCCACACCCCACAAATCCATGCATTAGAGAATCCATGGCTTTCCCATCAAACCCTCAGGCCAACAGTAAAAGACCCCAGCTACACATCCTCTCCTTTTCATGTTATTTCCCCCCCACAGATCCCACGGTGCAACGTCAGCATTCTGTACCACATCAACACACTATCCCCACTGAGATTGGCTATTCTTGTTTCCTCCTAGGTCAATCCCCAAATGTGCACTCTGAGAAAGCTCGTGTTGCTGTGCAGTGAAGAGCACTCCATTTTTATTTTTAAAAAGTATCTGAACAGGGCTGCTTTTTCAGGAAGGCAGTTCTTCTTTCTTTCTTTCTTTTTTGCAATTTTGAAAATAATTTTAATTTGATTTTACAAGTGCAAAATTATAATACAGTCATATCTCATGTTACGTTCTTTCAGGTTACGTCCCACGGCAACCCGGAAGTACCGAGAAGGGTTACTTCCAGGTTTCGCCACTCACTCATGCACAGAAGCGCGAAATGATGTCACACACATGCGCAGAAGCGGCAAATCGCAACCTGCGCGTGTGCAGATGCGCCGCTGCGGGTTGCACTCTTTTCATGTTGCAAACGTGTCTCCGGAACGGATCCTGTTCACAACCACAGGTACCACTGTAATACCCCCCAAAATACCCACATTTAGAGATTTCTCTGAATCTCTAGACTTTCCCCCATTCCCTCCATGGGTCTCATTGTCATGATTTTCAACTGCACGTTGTTTCATAGTCCGTATTTTTGTACAGTGGTACATCTGGTTGCGAACGGGATCCGTTCCAGAGGCCCGTTCGCAACATGAAAAGAACGGAACCCACAGTGAGGCGTCTGCGCATGCGTGGGTTGCGATTCGCCGCTTCTGCACATGTGTGTGACATCATTTTGCGCTTCTGCGCATGCGCAAGCGGCGAAACCCAGAAGTAACCCTTTCCGGTGCTTCTGGGTCGCCATGGGATGTAACCTGAAAGAACGTAACATGAAGCGGACGTAACATGAGGTATGACTGTATCTGTCTATATTATCCATAGTAATTGTTACAAGTGTTATTAAAATCCTGCTAATGTTTTCATCCACTTACGGAGGTCTCCTAATCAGTAAGGCAGGTCAGGTGTAGTTGCAACTTCCAGAATAGCCCTGTTTGTCTTCCAACTGGCCGTTACGTCTGGAGCCAAGGAAGAAGATATGGAAAATGGGTGGTGGGTGGCCTTGCTATCCCCCAATCTAAATTGGCATTCCCATCAAAATGTAACAAGCAATGGCAAAAGGTTTCGGGGGCAACCCACCACGCACCACTTGACCGTTATTCCTCCTGTTCAATCAAAAATTACTTCAGACAATGGAAAACTGCCGTGGGAAGTTGAGGTTATTGTCCAAAGTCACTGGGCCCTCCAGGGTGCAGTTTCCTATTCTGTCCCCATGGTCTCCGCGTTCTGTTCAAAGGTGTGGTAGGTGGGCTCTAATGAGCTCCGAAGCAGGCAGGAAAAAGGAAAGGAACAAAAGCAGAAGGAGTTTCGTAGGAATTCAGCCTACTGCAGACCCCAGGAAGCAGTCAGGCCAGCTCATAAGAACGCCAGTAACCTCTATTTATCACAGCAATTTCAAGCCCAATGAATATAAATGAGCCTCCATCTCTCCACGAGGAGGAGGAAAAAGTTATCACCAAAACAGCAGAGCAGAAAGGCGATCGGTCGAAACACCCTGCAAAATTCACCCAGTTTCACTGGTTGTGGCGAGAGAGGAAAAGCTACGTTGAGCAACAACACCTCACCACCTTATCCCCGAATGTCATGCTCTCACACACTTTAGTACTTCTGAAAATTTCCTAGGCAGCCAATGTAATTGTCAGCCTTATACCCGCAGCCATGAGGACTTTTTGTTGTTTAGTCATTTAGTCGTGTCCGACTCTTTGTGACCCCGTGGACCAGAGCACGCCAGGCACTCCTGTCTTCCACTGCCTCCCGCAGTTTGGTCAGACTCATGTTTGTAGCTTCAAAGGAAGGAATGTTTGTTTGTTTGTTTCGACTATGGCAGAGCAACACGGCTGCCTACCTGTAACTAGATCTTTGGGTTCGGTCAATCAGCTACAAATCCACCCAATAGTCACCTCGTTCAATGCACATTTTACCAGCTTCCTCACGAGAATATCATGAGGGACTTTGTCCAAAGCCTTACTGAAATCAAGATACACTATGTCCACAGCATTCCACTAATCCACCAAGTTTGCAATTCCATCAAAAAAAGAAACCAACCCCTTTTCATAACAACACAGAGAAGGAAACCATTTCCTTTCCAAAAAGTCAACTACAAAACATCTGCAGATGATATTTAACTTGGTGGCACCAGCTCAGAAGCAGGCTAGAGAGCACCTCAGTGGCCTCCCCAGGGCACAAGTCTATGGAGGTAGACGTGGGTCCAAAGGAAAGCACAGCAATAAGTTTAAAGCCAACTTGGCTGCAGGAGTCGCCGGAAGGAGGCGTACAAGGCGCCGTCCAACCATCTTAGCCTCATGAAAAACAACAAAAATATATATGAACAAAACAGGTAAGTAGGAACTTAAACCTTAGCAGAGAAGAGCCCCATGTCACCCCTAAAGTTTTATAGGGTATCCTGGCACAGTTAAGTCCAAAAAAATTTAGTATAATAGCATTAGCAGGAATCATTATGAAGTCTGCATCAAAACAATTACAAAGTCTGGCTGCTGCTTCCCAAGTCCTCCTGTCCCTGCGCTGGCTGCTTAAACTTTCACCTTTGCACATCTCTTCATCATTTTGGTACATTCCCAAATCGCTTCCCAAGTACCTTGAAGACCACCTCTTTCCCATCATCAATGCTCACTTGCCTTCCCATTCTCTCTGATCAAGTTTCCTACAAATAAGAAGCCATGATATGAATGAGCAGCATGTACCTCCCCACAAGCCAAGCCAAGCTAACCATGGCTTCCCACCTGTGCTAGAAACTCAGATACATAAGCTAGGTGCCAAATGGCACCTTAGACCTGGGTTGCGGTCACCGCAATGGAATGCCTGTTCGCCAGGGTCCCTTCCAACGCTACAATTTTATGATTCTATGATTTCAGCTACATTGCTTGGCTGTATCTCGTGCCTACAACAACAACAACAACAACAACAATAATAATATATCATTTATACCCCACCCATCTGGCTGGGTTTCCCCAGTCACTCTGGGTGGCTTCCAACAAAATATTAAAATACCGTAATACATCAAACATTAAAAGCTTCCCTAAACAGGGCTGCCTTCAGATGTCTTCTAAAAGTCTGGTAGTTGTTGTTCTCTTTGACATCTGGTGGGAGGGCGTTCCACAGGGCGGGCGCCACCACCGAGAAGGCCCTCTGCCTGGTTCCCTGTAACTTGGCTTCTCACAGTGAGGGAACCGCCAGAAGGCCCTCAGAGGTGGACCTCAGCATCCGGGCAGAACAATGGGGGTGGAGATGCTCCTTCAGGTATACTGGGCCAAGGCCACTTAGGGCTTTCAAGGTCAGCACCAACACTTTGAATTGTGCTCGGAAACGTACTGGGAGCCAGTGTAGATCTTTCAAGACTGGTGTTATGTGGTCTCAGCGGCCACTCCCAGTCACCAGTCTAGCTGCCACATTCTGGATTAGTTGTAGTTTCTGGGTCACCTTAAACCAGTGTTTCCCAAACGTTTTTGGGCAACGGCACACCTGTTTGCCGGAAAAAAATCTCGCGGCACACCACCATTAAAGCCCCGCCCCGTGACGTCAGCGCGCAGCGTCACGCCGGGAGGGACGCACAAAAGTTAAAGTTTTTTCCCTCCCCGCGAAGCAACGAAAGAGGGCGCCTCAACTCCGGGAGGTGGGCAGGGAGCGGGGGGAGCGGCCAGACGGGCTCCGCTGGGGGACTTTCGGCTGCCGGAGGCGGGGAAGGGGCGGCTGCAGCGGACCCGGAAGTGGTTGCGCCCATCGGGGGCGGTGGGAGCGCGCCGTGCGGGTTGGTGGGTGGGGGAAGGAGAGGAAGAGGAGGGGGCGGCGGCGGCGGCCGGAGGCTGGACGGATCCGCGCAGGGACGGCGCGCGAGCCGGGAGGAGGCGCGAAGAAGGAGGCAAGGCGAGAGCAGCGCGGCTCGGGATGCATTCGGACTGCCGGCTGCTGCGCCCGAGACGCGGGGTATGGTGAGCAGCCCGGAGCGCCCGCTCCCCCGGGGGACCCGGCCGACGCTGGCCTCCCTCCTCCTCCTCCTGTTGCTGCTCAGGCGGGACGCGGCGGCGCAGAAAGGTGCGTGCGGGAGCCCCGCCGGGAGGGGAGGGACCAGAGCCTTCCCGCCTTTCTTGCTTGGCGCCCACCCAAAAGCCCGCCGGGTTTTCGCGCCTTCCTCCAGTAGGCCGGCCGAAGCGAGCGGCGATGGGATGTGGGAGCTCGCTCGCTCGCCGCCCCGCGTGTGCTCGCCGCCGCCGCCCCGCCTCTCGCCGCCCGACTCGCCCGTCTCCCTCCCACGGAACACAAGGCAATGTTCGGCGGCACACTAGTGTGCCGCGGAACACCGGTTGGGAAACACTGCCTTAAACAATTCACTTGTCCCACTAGGCAAGAAGCGAGAAACACACCCAGTGGAAATGGTATTAACTAAGGACTTTCGCATGTCTTTTGCTGTGCACAAGCCATCTGGCTCGATGGAGATGTCAGTTTGCAACCTGGCACCCAGAAATCTCTAGAAAGTACTGGACTCGCACCAGTAGCAAAACACCCCTGGCGCCTGGAGAATTTCAAACACTGCTTTCACCTGCCTGCCAACCGCAAAACTATGGGTATCGTCATGCAAACAAGGTGGGATATTAAGCTAATATATTAACCTTTCCAATCAGTTGTCCAAGAGGGTCTAAATAAAAAAAAGACAACATGCCCAGTCCAACCAAGTTGTTTCAACACTGATGATCTTTGCTTCTTTCAGTACACTGGTATTAGTTCACCTGTGGACTGGACATGTTGTTTGGATGCCTGATTATCGTCTTCCAAAGCTATTCCGAACTTAAAAATGGAAAGTGTAATGCTGTTGATCAACAAAAGAGGTTTAAAGACTGTCTCAAGGCAAATCTAAAAAAATGTAGTATAGACACTAACAGTTGGGAAACACTTGTCTGCGAGCGCTAGAGTTGGAGAACAGCCTTTACCAAAGGTGTCATGGACTTTGAAGACATTTGAACTCAGGACACAAGGAAGAAACGTGCTAAGAGGAAGGCACGCTTGGCAAATCCACACCGTGATCCACTCCCACCCGGAAATCAATATCCCCACTGTGGAAGGACATGTGGATCCACAATTGGCCTCCACAGTCACTTACGGACTCACTGTTAAAACCGTGTTTATGGAAGACAATCTTACTTGGCTTCGAATGATTGCCAAAGAAGAAAATAAAAAAATATTATTAATGGTTTCAAAATATACTATAAGTGGGCTCTTTAATGCAACAGTAGTTGCAGGAAACAGTGGATCCACCTTTGGGTAACAGAGGGAATGCAAGCAAGTAGCAGTGGTACCTCGGGTTACATACGCTTCAGGTTACATATGCTTCAGGTTACAGACTCCGCTAACCCAGAAATAGTGCTTCAGGTTAAGAACTTTGCTTCAGGATGAGAACAGAAATTGTGTGGTGGCAGCGGGAGGCCCCATTAGCTAAAGGGGTGCTTCAGGTTAAGAACAGTTTCAGGTTAAGAATGGACATCCGGAACGAATTAAGTACTTAACCTGAGGTACCACTGTACTTTAGCAGGGTAGATTTGCTGTTAATCAATAGAAAATCAATTATTATTATTTTTGCAAATATGCATTTCATTATTTGTATGTGACTTCTTCTCATGGGGATGTAGCGGACCAAAAAAGTCAATCTCATTTTTGCATAAAGACAGATGCTGCAAATAAACCAGCTCACTTAAGACACAGAATTTCACCTTACCTCAATTTTGTGACCAGCCTGCAACCCAAAAAGAGCCTCCAATCCGTCCACCGGATGAAACGCTGGAAAAACTTTTAATGTCCAGATTTCCCACCAGAAACAGAATTTTACAGATTATCAACAGGATCAGCTGCAAGAAGAGTTAAAAAAAGGGGAGATAATGAAGGAAAGCTAGAGAAAGTAGTATTGTCTGAAGTCAGTTGATAGGCACACACATACATGTACAGATAAACACATGGCAACTAGAGTGAGTCAGCATTTGGGCTGCTTGAACAGTAATGGAAGAACATGGTGGAGATAATAATGGCCTGTGGAATAGAAAAACCCACACAGAACCTCCACCAAGTGCATTTCCCAATGACGAGGATGCTTAATACATGCTTAAGATGCAAATCCGCATGGGACGCGGGTGGCGCTGTGAGTTAAACCAGAGACTAGGGCTTGCCGATCAGAAGGTCGGCAGTTTGAATCCCCGCGATGGGATGAGCTCCCATTGGCTCAGTCCCTGCTCCTGCCAACCTAGCAGTTCGAAAGCACATCAAAGTGCAAGTAGATAAATAGGTACCGCTCCGGTGGGAAGGTAAAGGGCGTTTCCATGCGCTGCTCTGGTTCGCCAGAAGCAGCTTAGTCATGCTGGCCACATGACCCAGAAGCTGTACGCCGGCTCCCTCAGCCTATAGAGTGAGATGAGCACCGCAACCCCAGAGTCGTTTGTGACTGGACCTAATGTTCAAGGGTACCTTTACATTTAAGATGCAAAGCAACCACAAACTCTGAGCAAGAAAGCATTTAGGGCAAAAATAAACCATTCTAATGATAACTAAGAGAACTGCATTGGCTCCCAGTACGTTTCCAAGCACAAAGTGTTGGTGCTAACCTTTAAAGCCCTAAATGGCCTTGGTCTTATATACCTGAAGCAGCATCTCCATCCCCATTGTTCAGCCTGGACACTGAGATCCAGCGCTGAGGGCCTTCTGGCAGTTCCCTCCCTGCGAGAAGTGAGGTTACAGGGAACCAGGCAGAGGGCCTTCTTGGTAGTGGCACCTGCCCTGTGGAATGCCCTCCCTTCAGATGTGAAGGAAATAAGCAGCTATCTTATCTTTAAAAGACATCTTCCCTGTTCAGGGAAGTTTTTAATATTTAATGCTGTATTGTTTTTAACACTTGACTGGGAGCTGCCCAGAGTGGCTGGGGAGACTCAGCCAGATGGGTGGGGTATAAATAATAAATTATTATTATTATTAACTGTACTTTTAAAATATGTTTAGCCTGGAGAAGAGGGGATATGAGAGCCATCTTCAAAAATGTGAAGGGCTACCCCATGGAGGACGGAGCCAGCTTGTTATGTGCTGCTTTGGAAGGTAGGACTCAAACCAACGAAGTCAAGTTACGAGAAAGGACACCCCCAACTCAACATCAGGAAGAACTTTCTGACGGCAAGAGCTGTCCGTCTGTGGAATGGACACCATCGGGAGACTGTGGACTCTCCTTCCTTGGAGAAGGTTGGCTAGCCATCTGTCATGTGGATGCTTTAGTTGAGATTCCTACATTGCAGGGGATTGGACTCGATGACTCTCTGGGTTGCTTCCAACTCCACATAACACTGGTCTTGAAAGACCTACATTGGCTCCCAGTACGTTTCCGAGCACAATTCAAAGTGTTGGTGCTGACCTTGAAAGCCGTAAATGGCCTCGGTCCAGTATACCTGAAGGAGCGTCTCCACCCCCATAATTCTGCCCGGACGCTGAGGTCCAGCGCCGAGGGCCTTCTGGCGGTTCCCTCCCTGCGAGAAGCCAAGTTACAGGGAATCAGGCAGAGGGCCTTCTCAGTGGCGGCACCCGCCCTGTGGAACACCCTCCCACCAGACGTCAAAGAGAACAAGTACCAGACTTTTAAAGGACATCTGAAGGCAGCCCTGTTTAGGGAAGATTTTAATGTTTGATGCATTATGGTATTTTGATATTTTGTTGGAAGCCACCCAAAGTGGCCCAGAGTGGATGGGGAAGCCCAGCCTGATGGGCGGGGTATAAATAATAAATTATTATTATTATTACAATTCTGTGATTCTAAATTGTAACCATCTCCCGTTCCAGGAAGGAAAGTGCCCAGTTTGGAATTATAAAAAAATGCTTTCTCTCACATGCGCTCCCTTCAGCTTCATGGAATGAAGAGTTTCCTTCCCATTATATACATAAAAAAAATCTCCCACGCATTGTGCAAGTATTTCCCCCCCACCGATAAGCCTCTCCTGGATTTTCAGTATTTAACACAACAGCCAATCTAGCAGCTGTTGAAAGAATGAATACCTAATCTACATTCCTTTGGTGAGATCTCCTCCCTTCTGTATCTCCTAGCTCAAAATAACTCTGATAAGCAAACTATGCACACTGATGGCGCTGTGTGCCGAAGTGGGGAGAGCAGCTTTTTCGAACAGAGAAGCAGGTGAGAGGTTGTGGGTAGGGTCCCTCCATCCTATACCTACATTCCCCAGAAAACCGCCTCTTCCTGCTCCAGAGCCAGGCTAAGAAATAAGGGGGGGGAGGGAAGTGGTAAGCAGTGGGGAGAGGGGTGTTCAACATCCCTGCCCATCTCATGAGAGCCAGTGTGGTGTAGTGGTTAAGAGCGGTAGTCGCATAATCTGGTGAACCGGGTTCGCTTCCCCGCTCTTCCACATGCAGCTGCTGGGTGACCCTGGGCTAGTCCCACTTCTCTGAAGTCTCTCAGCCTCACTCACTTCACAGAGTGTTTGTTGTGGGGGAGGAAGGGAAAGGAGATTGTTAGCTGTTTTGAGACTCCTTAAAGGTAAATGTAAAGGGACCCCTGATCGTTAGGTCCAGTCGTGGCCGACTCTGGGGTTGCGGCGCTCATCTCGCTTTACTGGCCGAGGGAGCTGGCATACAGCTTCCGGGTCATGTGGCCAGCATGACTAAGCCGCTTCTGGCGAACCAGAACAGCGCACGGAAATGCCGTTTACCTTCCCGCTGGAGCAGTACCTATTTATCTACTTGCACTTTGACGTGCTTTCGAACTGCTAGGTGGGCAGGAGCAGGGACCGAGCAACGGGAGCTCACCCCGTCGCAGGGATTCAAACCGCCGACCTTCTGGTTGGCAAGCCCTAGGCTCTGTGGTTTAGACCACAGTGCCACCCGCATCCCTCCTTAGGGTAGTGATAAAGCAGGATATCAAATCCAAACTCTTCTTCGTCATCCACTGAAGTTACAGAACATCCCTCAGTGCTGTTTCACCCTCTTTTGCTTATAAAGAACACTTTGTCAGTGTGTGTGTGTGTGTGTGCGCGCACACACACACACACACAACTCCAGTTAGATTTTAAATATATAATAATAATAATAATAATAATAATAATAATAATAATAATAATAATAATAATATATTATTTATACCCCGCCCATCTGGCTGGGTTTCCCCAGCCACTCTGGGCGGCTTCCAAAAGAATATTAAAATACTATGATACATATAAACTTATTTATTGCCTCGTAATTTTTGCAAATGTTGAGAAGCAGCCTATATTACGAGACAAGTCATAATGTGTACCTCTGGAACTCCCTGCCTATTGGCATCAGGTCTTCACTGACCTCTTTTTCGGCGCCTGCTAAAATCGTTCTTGTTCAGACAAGCCTACCCAGACATGTAGAATGCTGATGTATGCTTTAATTTGCTTTGAGTTTATTGCTGGCTTTAGCTTTCAAATATTTGAAAGGGTTGCTTCTACTGATAATTTTATAATTTTGTTCTCTTTGCAAACAGCTTTGAGAAATTATTATTAATTTTACAATCCATCAATTCAGTTTGTAAATTTTATGAAATAAATTCAAATAAATACTCTGCCTGAAGTCCAAATGAGATCTATAGAATGCCTGTAGAAGCCCATTAGCAACTTCAAGCAGCGCTAAATTTCCTTCTCCGATTTCAGAAACAACACATATCCATTTGTTCCTTTCTCTGGAAGCTCCTCTTAACACTAGAGACATATCTCTGATTTAATCACTGTTTCGCAACAGAAGCCAACGCCCAATCCCTTTTTATCCTATTTCAGCATTACTCCAGTAAGTGCATGGAAGCAGGCCATGCCTTTGATGGTGGACACATCAGTTTGGGGTCTTTAGATTAACGGTGGCAAAAAGTCTCCATATGTTTAGCCAGCCCACAAAGCTCCCCCAAGCCAGAAGAACTGATATTAAACGATGAGTCAGAGAACAGGCAGGCAACAGGCTCGGACTGCAACAACAAAAACCCCAGCAAAATGCTAGGAATTTGGAGAGACAATATTTACAGCTGTATGTACTGTGTCAGAAAAAGGGGCTGGGGTGTTTGATGCACAAATCGTTGACCCGGCAAGTGGAGGAAAAGCGTTTTTGTCTTTTTCCCTAAGCAGATACACAATCCATCAAGCACCGCAAATGCTCTTCCGCAGAACAGAGGCAATACCCTGGCCTCAGAATTCACTCACCACGTCTAGAACTGTTTTGCCAAGCAACAAGAGCAGAGATCCATTTTTCAACACAGGGTTTTACAATTTATTTCTCGCCGCCTTTGCAACCAACTGGATTTGGACAAAGAGATAGTGCAGACTGCTTTTGAAGGATAAGCTCTGAGGGGCAGGGAGAGAGGAAGATTAGGAGATTCGGTTGGGATTGCAAAGTTCAGAGCTACGGAAGCCCAGCCATATCTAAAGCCCAGCCTTTCCCAACCTGGTGCCCTCAGCCTGTTTTGAACTTCAACTTCCATCAGCCCTAGCCAGCACAGCCGTGGATCAGAAGGTCGGCGGTTCGAATCCCCGCGACGGGGTGAGCTCCGGTTGCTCGGTCCCTGCTCCTGCCAACCTAGCAGTTTGAAAGCACGTCAAAGTGCAAGTAGATAAATAGGTACCACTCCAGTGGGAAGGTAAACGGCATTTCCGTGCACTGCTCTGGTTCGCCAGAAGCGGCTTAGTCGTGCTGGCCACATGACCCGGAAGCTGTACGCCAGCTCCCTCGGCCAATAAAGCGAGATGAGCGCCCCAACCCCAGAGTCGGCCACGACTGGACCTAATGGTTAGGGGTCCCTTTACCTTTACCTTAGATTCCCAAACTCTCCTACTTGCCTAAACCCTCCCTTGATAGCTAATCAACTGACCCCAGCACAGAGAGTTGTTGATGGGACTGCTAAGCAGAGCTTAGTTGCACAGCGGGTTTGAGCATGCTAGACGGGATTCTTGCTTTGTTTCAGCCCAGTTTCAGATGCCTGATCCATTGCTAATCCCTAATATATTTTTTTTGTTAAAAAGCCTCTTGACCCAATTGTTCCCTTCCATCCTTACAGAAGCCCTTGTAATCCTGAAACGATGGGAACTGCTTCACTTTCCAATAAGGAGCAAATGAAACCATCACTTTCCTGGGTGGCATTTACTCCTCTCCTGCCACCCTATTAATGAGATAAAATCCTCGATTCTTTTCTCAGGCTGCCGGCAACCTAGAATTAAGACTGCCCACATATTCTGCACAATCGAAATCTGAACAGCCTTTATTTCACCTAGCAAGATGTCCTCCATTGGCTTAGTTCAGCGTCCTTCACCGAGAAATCAAAACTGCATGTTTCATTACTTCATAAGGGCTAGAAGCCTAATTTAAGGAAGAGCTGCACCAATCTTCATACTGAGACCAATGTACTATACAGAAGCTGAATATGTTTACCCTGGAAAAGAGGAGACTGACAGTAGATGTGGTAAAGGTAAAGGGACCCCTGCCTGTTAGGTCCAGTCACAGACGACTCTGGGGTTGCGGCGCTCATCTCACTTTATTGGCCGAGGGAGCCGGCTTACAGCTTCCGGGTCAAGTAGCCAGCATGACTAAGCCGCTCCTGGCGAACCAGAGCAGCACACGGAAACATAGGAGCAGTACCTATTTATCTACTCGCACTTTGACGTGGGGTCCTGCTAGGTGGGCAGGAGCTGGGACCGAGCAACGGGAGCTCACCCCATCGCGGGGATTCGAACCACCGACCTTCTGATGGGCAAGCTCTAGGCTCAGTGGTTTAGACCACAGCGCCACCCACGTCCCATGTAGATGTGATAGCCATCTTCAAATATCTTAAGGAAGATGGAGTGAGCTTCTTTTCTCCTGCTCTGGAAGGTAGGACTCGAACCAACGGCTGACTAAACATCAGGGAAAACGTTCTGACAGTGTATCTGAAGAAGTGTGCATGCACACGAAAGCTCATAGAGCCAGTGTGGCATAGTGGTTAAGAGCGGTAGTCTCGTAATCTGGGGAACTGGGTTCGCTTCCCCGCTCCTCCACATGCAGCTGCTGGGTGACCTTGGGCCAGTCACACTTCTTTGAAGTCTCTCAGCCCCACTCACCTCACAGAGTGTTTGTTGTGGGGGAGGAAGGGAAAGGAGATTGTGAGCCGCTTTGAGACTCCTTTGAGCCAGTCTGGTATCGTTTTTTTAATATCGTTCAAATTCTATTACAGGTTTGCAAGTGAGAGCCAGTGTGGTGTAGTGGTTAAGAGCGGTAGTCACGTAATCTGGGGAACCGGGTTCGCGTCTCCGCTCCTCCACATGCAGCTGCTGGGTGACCTTGGGCCAGTCACACTTCTTAGAAGTCTCTCAGCCCCACTCACCTCACAGAGTGTTTGTCGTGGGGGGGGGAGGGAAAGGAGAATGTGAGCCGCTCTGAGACTCCTTAAAGGGAGTGAAAGGCGGGATATCAAATCCAAACTCTTCTCTTCTTCTTCTTCATACCAATAACAAACTCTAAGGTGCTACTGGAAGGGATTTTTTTAAATTTTGTTTCAACGTTCTGAGAGTAAGAGCTCTTCAACCATGGAAAGGTTTTTCACTGGAGGTTTTTAAGCAGAGGTTGGAGGACCACCTGTCATGGATGCTGTAGTTGAGATTCCTGCAGTGCAGGGGGTTGGAATGGATGACCTCCAGGGGTCCCTTTCAACTCTTCAGGTCTATGATTCTATGGTACAGTGGTCAGAGTGACAGACCAAGGCTGGGAAGCTTGTTCCACGCAGCCATGAAGTTCACATGGACCATTTACGCACTTTCAGCCTAGTTGGTTGTTGGTTGCAAACCAATCCCTGTCTGCAGAATTATCCCACAGCTGCCCTTCCAACATGCCAGCCCTGGAGAGTAGTCGCTGCCGCACTTTATTCCCCCTTCCCCATATAATACCGCAATAGCCGCCTTCTTCAATGAGCAGGAACCTTCTCCAATCCATCACTTTGGCATTTTTTATTTATAAAATCATTTATGCCACACCCTAAAAAAATTAAAAAGGTCCTCTAGGCAACTCACAACCATAAAAACACAAATGCAATAAAAACAGGGAGATTCAAAACAGAGCCATTAAAACACAATCAAGCAGAAAAGAGGAATTCAAAACAAACTCAAAAGCCCAGCAGAATAAAAAGAGGTTTACAGCATCCCATCCCAGAAAGAGATCATAGAATCATAGAGTTGGAAGAGACCACAAGGGCCATCGAGTCCAACCCCCTGCCAAGCAGGAAACACCACCGGAGCACTCCTGACATATGGTTGTCAAGCCTCTGCTTAAAGACCTCCAAAAAAGGAGACTCCACCACACTCCTTGGCAGCAAATTCCACTGTCAAACAGCTCTTACTGTCAGGAAGTTCTTCCTAATGTTTAGGTAGAATCTTCTTTCTTGTAGTGTGGATCCATTGCTCCGTGTCCGCTTCTCTGGAGCAGCAGAAAACAACCTTTCTCCCTCCTCTATGTGACATCCTTTTATATATTTGAACATGGCTATCATATCACCCCTTAACCTCCACTAGAAGGGTTTTCTCCTTTCCACCTTTGGTGCAGCTTCCCTCTTGCACAAGACCTGAATATAGTCGTATCTTGGATCCCGAATGCCTTGCGACTCAAACATTTTGGCTCCCAAACACTCCCGGAAGTGAGTGTTCTGGTTTGCGAACGTTCTTCGTAACCCAAACGTCCAACGTGGCTTCCGATTGGGTGCAGGAAGCTCCTGCAGCCAATCAGAAGCTGCACCTAGGTTTTCAAATGTTTTCGGAAGTCGACCGGACTTCCGGAACAGGGTCCGTTCGAGCGCCAAGGTACAACAGTATCTCACTCAAGGGTCATTCATCAAGCCTGATGCTAACCTGTACCAATGCAACTCCTCTAATACAGTGGCACCTCGGGTTATATACACTTCAGGTTACATACACTTCAGGTTACAGACTCCGCTAACCCAGGAATAGTACCTCGGGTTAAGAACTTTGCTTCAGGATGAGAACAGAAATCGTGCAGCGGCAGCAGGAGGCCCCATTAGCTAAAGTGGTGCTTCAGGTTAAGAACAGTTTCAGGTTAAGAACTGACCTCCGGAACGAATTAAGTACTTAACCTGAGGTACCACTGTAATAAAAAGAATAATAATTTATTATTTATATCCCGCCCATCTGGCTGGGTTTCCCCAGCCACTCTGGGCAGCTCCCAACAGAATATTAAAAACACCAGAAAACACCAAACATTAAGAACTTCCCTAAACAGAGCTGCATTCAGGTGTCTTTTAAAAGTAAGATAGTTGCTTATTTCCTTGACATTTGATGGGAGGGCGTTTCACAGTGTGGGTGCCACCACCGAGAAGGCCCTCTGCCTGGCTCCCTGTAACCTCGCTTCTCGCAAGGAGGGAACCGCCAGAAGGCCCTCGGCGCTGGACCTCAGCGTCTGGCTGAATGAATGGGGGTGGAGATGTTCCTTCAGGTATACTGGGCCAAGGCCATTAGGCTTCTACTCGTGAGAAGTGGGGTAAAAATGGCCAGGGCAAGGTAAGATTTTTCTCAGAGCTCCTTTTGAGGGTCACCCTGTGTATCGCCTATATAAGGAGTCCCGCTTATTCCACATGCCATAATGGGAATCCTCATTTCGCTTAAGGGAGTTTTCCAACACCAAGGACTCTTCTCCCCTTTCCCAGCTTTCGCTCTTCCTTTTAAGCTTAAACCTTCCTTGGGAAAACTAGAGGCTGCGCAGCAAGAATCCATCCCCTGCCAACACTTCTCAGGGCACTCAAGGGTCAGATTTTGTCCTTTTTTGCAAACACACACAAGCATCTAAGAACAAGGACAAGAAAGGATTGGAAAGGAACATGGGAAGCAGTTCAGTTCCACGTTTCTGGGGCTCCTGAGTTTCCCGTTGTTTGGGCTTTGCTAGTGCAAGCAAATAGTTTCGCATCAACACCGCCTACGAAACATATCCAGACAACATCCCCAGTTGCTTGTCTGTTACCTTCATGCAACACGTTTGTGTGGACTTCCTGAAAGCACCCAGTTGGCCACGGACAGTGGAGAAACAAGTTGCTGGATGATACGGCCATGCCCTTGTTTCTCAACTCAAAAGAAATCCATTACACAGCCCCAAAAGTGAACATGTACTTTGCGTGAGAAACAACATCACTGACAGAATACATCATCGTTTTTAAAGGGGCGTTCAGCTTGTCTTGCACACAGATAAACCAATTGCAGTTGCTTCCAAGATCTGGGACACCAGGCAAGTAACACACACACACACACAGAGAGGAAATCAATATGTTGGCATTTTTACACAGTGCTCACAGTGTCCCTGGAACCTCAAAAATAGAGCCATTTTCTTTTTAATTAAAAAAAGCCCTTCCACTCAGGCTCTGCGTTCTTTACAGACATTTCTGAAGATGTTAAAAGCGTGCAGTTCTGTGTCGAAGGCAGATGCATCACCCTTCCAATTTAGGCTTATTAAGCAAGGGCCCAGCTGTTCAATAGCTGGCAGCCAGTTTCTGTCCCATTTTCAAAACCATGACTCAAGATGTGCTGATTTACACAGCGCCGAGGTGAACAGGAGAAGAGAATGGCTAAGGAAGAGGCAGACCCAAATATGTAGCTACATTCCTTATAGACGGGAGGACTCTTGTCTTCGCAATCGAACAAATGTACTGAGAAAGCGCAGAGATGGGTAAGTGCAGAATTCAATACCTTGAGGATCTCAGCTTTTTAAACAGCAGGTTTCTCATCCCTAAGGATAGAACGACAGACCTGAAGGTATGCAGGCAGTGGCCTGATTTGCACATAGCACACAGCAATGGATTTATAGAATTGCAGAGTTGGAAGGAGCTGGACCATAAAGAAGGCTGATCACCGAAGAACGGATGCTTCTGAATTCTGGTGCTGGAGGAGACTCTTGAGAGTCCCATGAAGTGAAGGCGGTGAAGGTCCTGCGTGAGTGTCTGGAGGGGGTTGGAAGATGGATGGCGGCTAACAGATTGAGGTTGAATCCTGACAAGACAGAAGTACTGTTTTTGGGGGACAGGAGGCGGGCAGGTGTGGAGGATTCCCTGGTCCTGAATGGGGTAACTGTGCCCCTGAAGGACCAGGTGCGCAGCCTGGGAGTCATTTTGGACTCACAGCTGTCCATGGAGGCACAGGTCAAATCTGTGTCCAGGGCAGCTGTTTACCAGCTCCATCTGGTACGTAGGCTGAGACCCTATCTGCCTGCGGACTGTCTCGCCAGAGTGGTGCATGCTCTGGTTATCTCCCGCTTGGACTACTGCAATGCACTCTACGTGGGGCTACCTTTGAAGGTGACTCGGAAACTACAACTAATCCAGAATGCGGCAGCTAGACTGGTTACTGGGGGGGGCCTTCTCGGTAGTGGCGCCCGCCCTGTGGAACGCCCTTCCAGCAGATGTCAAAGCGATAAACAACTACCTGACATTCAGAAGACATCTTAAGGCAGCCCTGTTCAGGGAAGTTTTTAACGTGTGATATTTTACTGTATATTTGGTTTTTATGGAAGCCACCCAGAGTGGCTGGGGAGGCCCAGCCAGATGGGCGGGGTATAAATAATAAATTATTATTATTATTAATTATTATTATTATTATGGAGAGAAGGCCCTCTGCCTGGTTCCCTGTAACTTGGCTTCTCGCAGTGAGGGAACCGCCAGAAGGCCCTCGGTGCTGGACCTCAGTGTCCGGGCAGAATGATGGGGGTGGAGACGCTCCTTCAGGTATACAGGACCGAGGCCATTTAGGGCTTTAAAGGTCAGCACCAACACTTTGAATTGTGCTTGGAAACGTACTGGGAGCCAGTGTAGGTCTTTCAAGACCGGTGTTATATGGTCCCGGCGGCCGCTCCCAGTCACCAGTCTAGCTGCCGCATTCTGGATTAGTTGTAGTTTCCGGGTCACCTTCAAAGGTAGCCCCATGTAGAGCGCATTGCAGTAGTCCAAGCGGGAGATAACCAAGCATTCCCAGCAACCAGCATTCAGAGGCAGAACACCCAATAGCAAGTGCTAGCATTCAAAGACTATCAGCCTGTCATCAGCAGGAAATCCCACCCCCCACCTTTCCCCCGAAGCTCACAATTTTCCCATGCTGAAATTCCATCCACTTTCACCCCCGCCTGCAACTCTGGGGCTCATCACACTCCTCCTGGAATTTCTTTATGACCCCCCTAGGGAGCTAACCGTCTCTGGCAAATTGACATTCGCTTGCCCCTGCCAGGCTATGAATATACTACAAGCTGACACCAACAGAGCCCCGTGACGACCCGGCTTCCCAACTGCAGTAGACAGACATGGTTAGTTAGCAGCCTCTCGCATCAGCAAGTTTTCAGCCAGCCCGGGGCTTTACCTCTGCACACAGGCTTCTCTTAATAAGTCCCCACTGGTTTGCCCTTACATAGCATCCTTCACCCTGAAGGACACAAAGTTGTTTTCACTGTCTGGGATGCAGGATAGCACCAGCTGCTCTGCACACCTACCACCTACAGGTGCTATCTAGGAGAGTAAGCAGTGGTTCTCAACCTTTTTTCCTCTGGGCCACACTTCCAGAATAGAAATTTGCAAATGCCACACTGAATTTAGTTATTCATTAAAAAAAAAAAAGACACTGGAAATCAACAAGAAGAAAACAGTGCTTGATTTATGGCATGTCCAACAGGTCAATTGCGATCTACTGGTTGATTGCGGGGCTTCCCTGGTCGATCCTGATCGATCGCGTGATGCTGAGAGATCTCCCCACCCCTCTAAAAAAAGCTCTGCAACTCAGGCCTGATTTATAACACAGAATACACCTGCTTTATAATATGACCATGAGACATCCAGAAAGTATAAAATATTGCAGCTACGTAAGAACGCGAAGCATTTCCCAAACGTAATACCTGTCCCTGAATCTTCCTGCCATGTTTGGCATCCTCTCCTGACACAGAACTGGGCTGGTGGACTCTGAGAGACCAGGGTTCGAATCCCCACTCAGCCATGAAGCTAGTTGGGTGACCCTGGGCCAGTGGTCACCTCTCGGACTAACCCACCTCATAGGGTTGTTGTGAAGATTAGATGGGGGCGGGAGTCTTCTTTTCTCATGAGGTGGCCAAAGTCTTGGAGCCTCAGCTTCAGGATCTGTCCTTCCAGTGAGCACTCAGGGCTGATTTCCTTCAGAATGGAGAGGTTTGATAGAATGGATAGGTTTGATATTTCTATCAGTTGCCAACCAGATGCCTGCGGGAAGGGACCCACAAACAGGATTCGAACACAAGAGAAACTCTCTCTCCTCCTGTGGTTCCCAGCAACCAGTACTTGGAAACATTAATGCCTCAAACTGTGGAGACAGAGAATAGCCATCAAGGAATAATCACAGGCACACAGAAGAGTAAAATTGGGCAAAGCTAAGCAAGCCGAAGAAGAACTACACCGAATTATTCTGGCTACCATGTTTATTGCGCATGGAATATGCGCAGCATAGGGCCAGGTAAAGGTAAAGGTACCCCTGCCGGTACGGGCCAGTCGTGTCCGACTCTAGGGTTGTGCGCCCATCTCACTTAAGAGGCCGGAGGCCAGCGCTGTCCGGAGACACTTCCGGGTCACGTGGCCAGCGTGACGAAGCTGCTCTGGCGAGCCAGCGCAGCACACGGAAACGCCGTTTACCTTCCCGCTAGAAAGCGGTACCTATTTATCTACTTGCACTTAATTAAGAGTGCTTTCGAACTGCTAGGTGGGCAGGAGCTGGGACCGAAAGACGGGAGCTCACCCCGCCGCGGGGATTCGAACCGCCGACCATACGATCGGCAAGTCCTAGGCACTGAGGTTTTACCCACAGTGCCACCCGCGTCCCTTTAAATCCAGCCCTGCAGGAAAAGGCAGCTTTTTAGCCAAATACCATCAGAGGCAGTGATAAAGACTGGTGCTTGCTTTACCTGAAGACTGTAAATCTTTACACGTCAAAAGCAGTGTTGCTCGTAAAGCATGGTATTAAATATTTCCCAGCCCACAGCGCTGCAGGGCTAAGTGCTCGTCTCTGGGCTCTGCAGGGGAAGCAGAAAACTGGCTGTTCGCCCTCAGCTGGAATCATGCCTCAACAATACAAGAGCACAATACAAAAGTTCACTTTACTGCTTCAGCAAAAGCCAGTTGCAAGAAAAGGAATACTTTCTCAGGGATGAAATTAAAGTGAAATGGACTCTTTTCATGTTTGTCAATAAGGAGAGCGACTGGCTTTTTACGCAAAACGGCAGGGCCAATTGCAAAGGATCTCACAAGGAGCCGTGAACTCGCTTGGCCTCTTCTTTCACTGTCCAAGTTTGCTCCCTCCAGGCAGCCAATCTAAATGCAAATTGTAAAGAGGCAAGAGCTGCAATGTTTTGGAAGAAGAAGAGCAGGAGAGAGAGAGAGAAAATAATTGCAAAGCAGCAAAGGAAGTACTTGAAGACATAATCCTGCATAGGTCAAGAGAGTCTGACTGGGCTGGATTAATCATTATGTTAACGGCAACAGAGTCCGAACTGTGCTGTGGCCCAATTATCCAGGAATCAAGTCAGCGCGTTGAAAAAGTGCATCTGCTTGCGCTACCAAGCTTGGTCTCCTTGAAAGTTCCTTGCAAACTGGAACCTAGTTCTACACAACCTACTAGCGCTGGGCGATATATTGATATATTGTCCAAAACGGGGATGCGGCTGGCACTGTGGTCTAAAGCGCTGAGCCTCTTGGGCTGGCCGATCAGAAGATCGGCGGTTCAAATCCCCATGATGGAGTGAGCTCCTGTTGCTCTGTCCCAGCTCCTGCCAACCTAGCAGTTTGGAAGCACACCAGTGCAAGTAGATAAATAGGTACCATTGTGGCAGGAAGGGAAACAGCATTTCTGTGTGCTCTTGCTTCTGTCATGGTGTCCCATTGCGCCAAAAGCAGTGTAGTCATGCTGGCCCCATGAACTGGAAAGCTGTCTGTGGACCAACACCAGCTCCCTCGGCCTGAAAGCAAGATCAGCGCTGCAATCCCATAGTCGCCTTTGACTGGGCTTAACCATCCAGGGGCCCCTTTTTACCTTATATTGCCCAAAACTGGTTTGAAGTCCCTATCATGATATCAGTTTTATAATTTTTGACCTGGCAATATGATTTTTTAATAATTTTTGACCTGCTGGCCACATGACCCGGAAAACTGTCGGTGGACAAACACCGGCTCCCTTGGCCTGAAAGCGAGATGAGTGCTACAACCTCATAGTGGCCTTGGACTGGACTTAACCATCCAGGGATCCTTTACCGTTTTGGTTTTTTTTACTCTTCATACCCTCCTCCTAAGCAGCTGAGTTCGCACATTGCAAGCCCTACACAGCCGAACCTTTTGTAGCTGGAGGCTCCTTCAAAGTTGTGTAGAAAGGCCTATCTAGGGTCACTTGAGAAATTCTTAGTTAGGCCTGATTCTTAGCTAGGCTAAACAGTCACCAGGTCTATTTGCCATTTGAAAAGGAAGCAGGGGGAGAAAGAGAGAGTGTTAACTGTACAATTCCTGCACCGCTGAAGAAATTTTCCCCATGGATGCCTCCCAATGTAGCTCACGCTGGGTTATGTTAAAAACCTCGATCTCATGTTCAGAACGCTTTTGACTCTGAAAATACAAGCGCATTTATAACCAAATAAGGGGCTGAACAATGAAGACCCTTTTCCCAAATATGCAAACTTCACCCCCAAGCCAGATACCAAGTCTCTGCACACACAAAAACCCTTCAAGGACTCAAGGGAGACGTTTGTCGGAGCCACATTCAGACCGCCATAAGTTAACACCAATCCTTCCGTGGATGTTTCTCAGCTTGATTCCTTACAACAGGGTACCTACACCTGTGAAGAACACCTGCCTAAATCAAGGCCAGGTAGAAGATGTGTTCAAAATTAGCCATTATTTTTTAAGGTGATGCATTCCAGAAAGCACCATCTCCCCGATTTTGTCAGCTGGGTAACAGTGTTCGAAATTAGCCAGGCGCCATTTGCACCTGGGCATTGGCCACTTGCGATCAAGTGAAGATGCCTGGGCGCCAAGATGGCACCCGAAGTCTCCACCATCTGAAGGTGCGTGCCTGGGGATCCTTGGATCTGGTCTGGTTTCTCACACTAACAACACATGCTATAGAATTCTATCATCCTATGAAATTCAGGGACGAAAATGCTTTTTTCAGTGCAGCAGGAGCATGAGCTGTGAACGATCTTATGAACAGACCACATCACCATTAAGAGAAAGAGGTCAGAATGGCCAATATAAATGTGGACTGTCCCTGGATCAAGGGATTTTTCTTCTTTAAATTCTCGAGGTTTTTAACCCAGCTCAAAGTGGTCATCTGTACTAGCCGGATGTCTAACTGATAATCAATCACAACTAGTCCATCATTTGGAAAAATAAGAGATGCCTTGCCCCAAAATGGCAACTAGACATTCCGTTTTGGTGACTGTAACCTTGGTTACAGACAGCATCTTAAAAAGCAGAGACATCACCTTGCCAACAAAGGTCCGTATAGTTCAAGCTCTGGTTTTCCCAGTAGTGATGTATGGAAGTGTGAGCTGGACCATAAAGAAGGCTGATCACCGAAGAAGTGATGGTTTTGAATTCTGGTGCTGGAGGAGACTCTTGAGAGTCCCATGGACTGCAAGAAGATCAAACCTATCCATTCTGAAGGAAATCAGCCCTGAGTGCTCACTGGAAAGACAGATCATGAAGCTGAGGCTCAGAGACTTTGGCCACCTCATGAGAAGAGAAGACTCCCTGGAAAAGACCCTGATGCTGGGAAAGATGGAGGGCACAAGGAGAAGGGGACGACAGAGGACGAGATGGTGGGAAAGTGTTACTGAAGCTACCAGCATGAGTTTGACCAAACTGCGGGAGGCAGTGGAGGACAGGAGTGCCTGGCATGCTCTGGTCCAGGGGGTCACGAAGAGTTGGACACGACTAAACAACTAAACAACAACATCCTTGGTTTAAGGAGTCTGCTGGTAGCAGCTCGGGAAAATCCTTAATATGTAGGTTTTTTTGGAGGGTGGCACGGCTGAATCCAGAGCAAGTACCAGGGCTGTGGAGCAGCACTCTAAGAAACATCAATGCTGGCAATCACGGGTCAGGATTGCGCCTGCAGAAATTTACAGTGGCATAAGCTTTTTTTTTGACTACATCCCATCCCATCAGATGCATGAAGCGCTATCCGAGCTTCAGGTACATATACCTATGGTTTGGCAGTAGGATGCATTTGTGTGTACATATATACAGTGAGGTCAGAAAGGAATGAAATGCAGAAAAGTGCAGATGGTGATAATTGTAGTTTTAAAACTGCTCCTTCCCAAAGAACAGTTGTGTTGATAACACGGGGCATCCAGGCACTGGAAAACCAATTACTATTGCTAATCCACTTAACGCATGTAGTGAGATAATAATAATAATAATAATAATAATAATAATAATAATAATAATAATAATAGCAATAATAATAATAACAAATTTTATTTATATCCCGCCCTCCCCGGCCAGAACCGGGCTCAGGGCGGCTAACACCTGTAAAATTACAATAAAAACATAAAAGGGGAGGGGGGAGAAGCAATTTAAAATAGAAGTTAAAAGGCAATTTTAAATGCTGCCTCATTTTAATAGTAGCCCATGGATCAAAACCATAAGGGGAGGGAAAACATAAGGGTCAGACTGAGTCCAAAGCGAAGGCCAGGCGGAACAGGTCTGTCTCGCAGGCCCTGCGGAAAGATGTCAAGTCCCACAGGGCCCTGGTCTCTTGGGACAGAGTGTTCCACCAAATCAGGGCCAGTACTGAAAAGGCCCTGGCCCTAGTTGAGACCAATCTAACCACCTTGCGACTTGGGACCTCCAAAGTGTTGTCATTTGTGGACCTTAAGGTCCTCTGTGAGACATACCAGGAGAGGCGGTCGCGCAGGTACCAGGGTCCTAGGCCGTGAAGGGCTTTAAAGGTCAAAACCAGCACCTTAAACCTGACCCTGTACTCCACTGGGAGCCAGTGCAGCTGGTACAGCACTGGATGAATGTAACCCCATGGCAAGGACCCCGGAAGGAGCCTGGCCGCGGCATTCTGCACCCACTGGAGTTTCTGGAGATGAAAACCCATCCGATCAATCCAGTCCACAGGTGATGGCACTTAACCCCTTGATGCACCATGAATTCAGTGGTCTCACATTGGGAGCAACCCCAGTTGAGAGGGACATTTCTGCACCCACTGGACATCCAGGGAAATGCATGTTATGTAAATCCAAGTAGATCCTCTCCATATTTACATTTACGAGCAAGAATTAGTAACCCCACTGCAGAAAGAAACGTGCACTGAAAAAGGTGGCAGGGAAGAGAGGGAGGGAGAGAAGACCCCAAGCATTTTTTATTTTAATTTTAAAAGGCTGCAACATAGCTAGGAAGAACCAAAGAACTGTCGCTCAAACAAATCCCACCCACTGGATTAAACAATGTATTTTAAACCATAGTTTCTGTTAATCTTCAAGGTGCTATAAGACTCCTGACTGTTTCCTGTGACCATGGAAGAGACTTTAGCCACAATGACCACCAACTACCGATTGCTCTCCTAAGCTTGCAAATGCGCCAATTTCTTTCTGTCTGCCTTCCCCGTTCTTTCTGTGTTTATACCCAACAGTTCTTCTGCGATGGAACGCAAGACGGCTCACAGAGGATTAGAAATGCAGGAATCTGCCTTGTACAGAGTCAGACCATGGGGTCCTCAACAGGTTTCCAAGTGGGACTCTCTCTTAGCCCTCCCTAAAGATGCCAAGTGAGAGCTGGACCATCAAGAAGGCTGCTTGCCAAAGAATTGATGCTTTTGAATTCTGGTGCTGGAGGAGACTCTTGAGAGTCCCGTGGACTGCAAGAAGATCAAACCTCTCCATTCTGAAGGATACCAGCCCTGAGTGCTCCCTGGAAGGACAGATCCTGAAGCTGAGGCTCCAAGACTTGGGCCACCTCATGAGAAGAGAAGACTCCCTGGAAAAGACCCTGATGCTGGGAAAGATGGAGGGCACAAGGAGAAGGGGACGGCAGAGGACGAGATGGTGGGACAGTGTTCTCGAAGCTACCAGCATGAGTTTGACCAAACTGCGGGAGGCAGTGGAAGACAGGAGTGCCTGGCGTGCTCTGGTCCAGGGGGTCACGAAGAGTCGGACACGACTAAACGACTAAACAACAACAAAGATGCCAAGGATTGGCTATGGGAACATTCTGCATGCAATGAATATTCTCTAACCCTGAGCTGCAGTCCTTCCTAGCCATTCTCCTGTCAGGGCATTGACCAGACCCAGACATGATTAACTTCAACATGTGCTTCAGACAGTGTCTTGGGGCATACCCACGTGCAGGACAGACAACCACACTGGCATCCAAATTACAGCTTGCAGCAGAGTATTCCCTGCAGAATAAAACTACTGATTTTGTGCATGTTCACTCCACCTTCAGCCAACCGCACCGCACCTTGCCAAGCAACAAAGCAGCTCCTCGTGAGAGCATTTTTGGTTTTTGGCTACTGCTGCAGTCAGGAATTAATTCTGCTCGGAGCTGGGCCAACAGGCTGCAACCCACCTGGGTGTGTCAGCCTAAATCTGGGAGCTGGAGCACGCTGGCGGGATCCATGCTTACTCAACAGTTTCAAGGGAAAAGCCATCCATCAATGTGGTCTGATCACATGGGAGAGGGCTTAGTGTCAAGGCTCCAGGAAATCAGAAGGAAAGGAAGTCCTGGCTTACTTTGGGTGCAAGCCGCAGGAGAAAGGTGCCCCCTTGGATATATGGGGCAGAGGAGAGAAGACAGCAGGGGGGAAGTGATCCAGCTCAGGAGCTGACGAAAGACCACAGTCAAATCAGAAGGCGAGCCTCAATGCCAAAGCGAAGCCTTAGGAACGCAAGGAAAAGAGCTTTCCACCAATTCCCATCCCTCCCTTACTTGGCAAGTGGCTGAGATCACAACCCCCAGATTTAGATACTCTGCCAACCAGTTTCCAATCATCTCATACTGAGAGAGACAGGCTCTGGCAGCCTTTTTGGAGGATTCAAAGCAGAACACAATTTTCAGAATTTAAATGTGCCCCTTTTCACATTCTGCACCTCAAATAACTAATGGCGGGAATCCATCCCTGAAAGACAAGATGGCCTGCCACTCCCCAGCTTCCCCCAAAATAGAGATGCTGCAGGGGGGGGGCACTGAGTACACTCTTGCCCCCCAGGGTGCAGAAAAATAAATCAGGGTCTACCCTACTGGGAAGGAATCTGTTGGGTTTATAGAACTTTTGGTGCAGATGAGCAGAGGTGTCTCCCAGCTGAACGTAAGAACAGTGGCCCACAGAGTCCAGTATTCTGCTCTCCCAGCAGTTAAGGAGATGCGTGTGGGAAGCCCACAAGACAGACCTGAGACCAAGAGTCTTCTGCTCCCCTGATGTTTCCAGCAACTGGTATTAAGCTGGTTAACAAAAGCAACCAAAAGGCCCCTTTCCTAAACGGCCTTGGTCCAGTATACCTGAAGGAGCGTCTCCACCCCCATTGTTCTGCCCGGACACTGAGGTCCAGCGCTGAGGGCCTTCTGGCGGTTCCCTCATTGCGAGAAGCCAAGTTACAGGGAACCAGGCAGAGGGCCTTCTCGGTAGTGGCGCCTGCCCTGTGGAACACCCTCCCACCAGATGTCAAAGAGAACAACAACTACCAGACTTTTGGAAGACATCTGAAGGCAGCCCTGTTTAGAGAAGCTTTTAATGTTTGATGCATTACTGTATTTTAATATTTGGTTGGAAGCTGCCCAGAGTGGTTGGGGAAGCCCAGCCAGATGGGCGGGATATAAATAATAATTTATTAATTATTATTATTATTAAAAGAAAAAAAGACTTAAGATACTGATTTGTACTTGTATATAAAGGTCTTCTTGGGGTGCTGGAAGTAATGCCCCTTCCCCCTGAGACGTGTTAGAAACTCATAAACTAATCACCAAATGGCACCTTAAACCTAGGCCACAATGGAATGTCTAGGTGCCAATTTTCAAATGAGCATTATTATTAATAATAATCATTTCATGTCTATACCATTTTATATTTTAAAGGGGGAGATTTCAAAGCAGCTTACAACACACTGAAACATCAAATCAAACAACCCAGAATAAAACAAATTTAAGCTTCAAGGAAAATATTTTAAGGTCCTTCTCCAAGGGACATGTTCTACCCGGACGGACACTGGGGTCCAGCGCTGAGGGCCTTCTGCCGGTTCCCTCACTGTGAGGAGTCAAGTTACAGGGAACCAGGCAGAGGGCCTTCTCGGTGGTGGCACCCGCCCTGTGGAACGCCCTCCCACCAGATGTCAAAGAGAAAAACAACTACCAGACTTTTAGAAAACATCTGAAGGCAGCCCTGTTCAGGGAAGCTTTTAATGTCTGATGCATTACCGTATTTTAATATTTTGTTGGGAGCCACCCAAAGTGGCAGGGGAAGCCCAGCCCAATGGGCAGGGTATAAATAATAAATTATTATTAATTATTATTGTTATTGTTATTAATTTGCTTTCCCCAGTCGCCAAACTGGCACCCTGAGATCTCCACGTGGTCACAACTGGAGCTGTGCCAGTCACAAAATGCACCTGGCTAATTTCTAGCACTGCCCCCTAGCTGCCATTTTGGGTCCAGCTCTGCTCCCCACCACCACCACCACTGTACCCAGCTCCGGTGGGTGGGCTCCAGGTTCTGCCTGCCCAGTTCACACAGAGCAACAATGAGGCTCAACAGGCCTCCTTGCCGGTGCCGCACGAACCGAGCGTGTGGCCTCGAAACACTCCCCAGGATGACCCACAACATGCCAGTGGTTCAGCAACACGCAAGTCAACATGAGGAAGGCTCCCCGAAGTTGAGAAAGTCTCGAAAACCACGGCCGTAGGAGCATGATTCATCCTGCCCAGATGTATCACATCTGCCAGTTCCGAGGACATTTGCCTGGTATATTATGGTGCGCCTTTGCCTCTCTTGGGCTAGGGCCCAACACACATGCCAGAGTTTGCTCTCACATCCAGCTCTTTAATAAGATTTGAGATTCTCGAACACAAAAAGGCAGAAAAACTCATTACCAAACTTAAAACCATGGAGAGACCTGGTCTGAACAAAGACATTGGATTCTTATCTCATTATACATGACTAAGCCATTTCTCACCTTCTCACCCCTTGCCTTTTCCTGTAAGACCTATTACAGTCGTTAAGAGTCGTCAACAGGCTCATCTCAGCTATCTGCCAATCTCCCATTCCCACCACCCTTCTGAGTAATACCCCTCCCCACCTTCTCACTATATAGAAGGATCTGGCAACTTCTGTTTCAGTGTATCTGAAGAAGTGTGCATGCACACGAAAGCTCATACCAAGAACTAACTTAGTTGGTCTTTAAGGTGCTACTGGAAGGGATTTTTTTATTTTGACAAAAAGGCAGGCATGTGCTTTGCATGGGTAATGTTTGAATTAAAGGCCCCGGGGCAAAAATCGCTGCCTTCCCAAGGGGAGGGGCAGGGAGAGAGAAAGAGAGAGAGAGAAAGAGAGAGAAAGAGAGAGAAACAGCTCCTTTCTTTTTTGGCAGCAGCCCACGATAACACTCATAATCCTGCAAAATGTAGTAGAATACATTTCCAAATCCCTATCAGCAAATCTCATAAACAGAAGGTCTGTTACAGGCTAGAGCTCAAAGGAGAGAGGAGGCTGGCTGGTCCAGGATTGTGGCAGCTGCCATGGGGCAGGATGCTCTTGCATCGTCGCCGGCACCCACAGCCCCCCGCCCCCAGGATCCTCTCATCAGCATGCTGGGCATCCCCCCACCTCCAAGCGGCAGACTCTTCAGAAAGGTAACCACAGACCCTGCGATGCTCTGAGCGGCTGTGCGCCTGGCTGCTCTGGTGCTCCCGCGACACAACAAGTGCGCTTACTGACAGCAGCTGTTCCGCGGGCAAATGAAAGAGGCCCCCCCAACCCGCTTTTAATAGCGCAAGGATCAGAGGGAGGCTTCAGCCCAAGCTGCAAGTGCAATCAATGAGGAAAACAGAGCCGGGAAAAGGCTTTCTGGAGATGAGAAGGAAGGCTGTAAGGTCTTCAAGGGGGGGGGGCGGCGAGGGAACAAAAGGAAAGCTTTGGCATGGGTTGTCAGGAAGCACCGCCCGCAGCTGCAAGGTCAGGGGTGCAAATGCATGGCTGTGCAGCTGTTTGGGTTTTGGGCACAGAATGTGGATCTGGAGATTTAAAAAAAAAAAAAGATAGTCGTACCTAGGGTCTCAAACGCCTTGGCTCCCGAACAAATCAGCTCCCAAATGACCGAAACCCGGAAGTGAGTGTTCCGGGTTTTGAACGTTCTTTTAGAACCCAAATGTCCGGCGAGGGTTCCACGGCCTCTGATTGGCTGCAGGAACTTCCTGCAGCCAATCAGAAGCCACGCTTTGATTCCCAAATGTTTTGGAAGTCAAACGGACTTCTGGAATGGATTCCGTTCAACTTCCAAGGTACGACTGTATTAATAAGTTCCTGGCTGCTCTGCAAATACAGCCCATGTTGTTCTGCCCAGCAATACATGGGCTGAGGCTACCCCCAGTCCTTTATTCCTTGTGAGCCTTGCCTCCTGGAACGTAAACCATCAGTTTCACTTTCAGTACATACAGTGCTTTGTAGACTTCCAAACCATAACAGGAGAGCCTGAACTACAAATGGAGAGAAGCCCTTGGGTTCACATCTCCCCATGACTATGCGCTCACTAAGCTGGCCTGGGGCAAGGCGCAATTTCTCCGTTTTGCAGGAGGGAAACTCCTTAGAGCATACAAAACTGCCTTATGCAAAGTCAGACCATCCGATCCACCTAGCTCAGTACTGTTTGCACGGACTGGCAGCTGCTCTCCAGGGTTTCAGGCAGGGGGCATTCCCGGCTCTACCCTGAGATGCCGAGAATTGAACCCGGGGCAGATGCTTTGCCACCGAGCCTTGCTCATGCCCCTCTGCAAAACCCACAAAATACAAGGCCAAACCTAAGGGAAGAGAGAGAAATGGGAATCTTGCCCTTAAAAAAGTGAGGGAGACCGAGAAACCAAATCACTCAGACACAGGCACATTAAGACCATCACGGCAGCTTCCTGTTGACATGTTAAGGCAGAGAGGGGCAGCCTGCAGCACAAGACGCCCAAACCACGAGGAACGAAGATGGCAATGAAAAAACAGCTAAATTTACTTCTTTGCGGATATTCACTGGAATCGGCAGCTGTAGCCAATTACTGCTAGGAAATGGCACTGAGGAAGCAGATACAAGACGAATTAAGCAATGTATGAACTCTTCATTATTATGATTTTTTTTAAAGACCTAGCCAGTGAAAAGCAGGAAAACCCAAATGCAGAAGGGAAGGTAAACGGGAACTCCAAGGGGCAGGGGGAGAATTGTAGGAAAGGAGCCAGAATTTACTTGCAAGTGGCGCTGTGGGTTAAACCACAGAGCCTAGGACTTGCCTATCAGAAGGTACCGCTCCGGTGGGAAGGTAAATGGCATTTCCGTGCGCTGCTCTGGTTCACCAGAAGTGGCTTAGTCATGCTGGCCACATGACCCGGAAGCTGTACGCTGGCTCCCTCGGCCAATAAAGCGAGATGAGCGCCACAACCCCAGAGTCGTCTGCAACTGGACCTAATGGTCAGGGGTCCCTTTACCTTTAGTATTGCTAATGAGCACATTTGGAGAATGTCGAAACCTGCCTTTTTGAAAAGACGACATGAGGTGGAGGGGTCTGTGCAATAATCCCTAATGGGTTGCAGTACCCTGAACAGGAATAGGCCCTAGGGTGGGGGTTGACCCCTGCTCTTCTCCTTTACTCCTATACTACATTTTCCCAATGTTTTTCAGGCTACTGCTAGCTTGGCTCCCTAAACCCATCCCCAGTGCACTCCACCCTACCCTACTGGGTAGATGCAGGTGGCGCTGTGGTCTAAACCACTGAGCTCTTGGACTTGCTGGTCAGAAGGTCTGCAGTTCGAATCCCTGTGACTGGGTGAACTCCCGTTGCTCTTTCCCAGCTCCTGCTAACCTAGCAGTTCGAAAGCATGCCAGTGCAAGTAGATAAATAGGTACCGCTCCAGCGGGAAGGTAAATGGCAATTCTGTGTGCTCTGATTCCTACCATGGGGTCCCATGTCACCAGAAGCTGTTCAGTCCTGCTGGCCACATGACCCGGAAAGCTGTCTGTGGACAAATGTCCCTCAGCCTGAGAAGTGAAATGAGCGCCGCACCCCATAGTCACCTTTGACTGGACTTAACCGTCCAGGGATCCTTTACCGTACCTTTTTACCTTACCCTATCCTACCTTATAGTGGTTTTTGCAACCAATTATGGAAGATTATAACACAATAAAATTCAGAACAGTAGTGATTTATTGCACCTTTGTTAAAACTCCAGTCAAAACTATTTAGTTAATTTCATTTAATAACACAGATGAGCTTCATGGAGACATACCAGCTTCTTGAAGTCCGGTAGAATTTTATATCTCCAGCAGCCCCCTACTGCCTCCTTCCTCCCCACCCCAAGTAAATCCCTCTGCCCCCACCACCAATGGGCAGTACCATCCACTTTGGGAACCATTGCACCAAACCCAGTGCAGGGAGCAGAATTCTTTATCTACTTGCACCTTGACGTGCTTTCGAACTGCTAGGTTGGCAGGAGCAGGGACCGAGCAACGGGAGCTCACCCCGTCGTGAGGATTCGAACCGCCAACCTTCTGATCGGCAAGTCCTAGGCTCTGTGGTTTAACCCACAGCGCCACCCGCGTCCCTCATTAGCAATAGCTGGCCCAAATATCCCCTCCCCTTCTGGGGTTTTGAAAAAGAGAGTGGCATGAGGAGCCGTGAGGTCCTAGAACCATAGAATCATAGAGTTGGAAGAGACCACAAGGGCCATCAAGTCCAACCCCCTGCCAAGCAGGAAACACCATCAGAGCACTCCTGACATATGGTTGTCAAGCCTCTGCTTAAAGACCTCCAAAGTAGGAGACTCCACCACACTCCTTGGCAGCAAATTCCACTGTCGAACAGCTCTTACTGTCAGGTCCTGCCGCCCCTCCCTGCCAAAGTCCTCCTCCCCGTGGTTCTTCCCTCTAAAAAGCATTTATTTTGCCACATTTATGCCTTGTTGGAGAACGGGCAGCTTCCAGACATGGCAAAAGATGTACTCTCAACTCTACACAGACACACACAATAGTAAGAGAGAAAACACGTGAGGAACGACCATTATTCCTCAGGATTATAGGAACCCCAAAAGCCTCGACCAAAAGCTCAACACTTTTAAAACCAGTGCTCTCTCTCTCTCCTCCGAAAAAACTTGTGGGCGTCCAACCGGGTATGTTGAAGGAGGTGGGGGAGAGGCTTGCTGGAGGCAGATTAAAAAGGTCTCATTGTAAGTTTCACAGCATGAAGTGTTAGGATAATGAAAACTGCATTTGTGTTTCTCTTGTTCCTGCTGCTAATCCAATGCCGTTGCTGGGAATTCAGTGCAGGGTCTGCTAGAGACAGACCGCTGCCCAGACTTAGAAAACCAACTCTAGCCGGAGTCTCTCTTTCTCCAAATTCTCACTGTTTTATGGGGGTGCAGCTTTTCTTGCGAGCAATGACTCCCGAGGCAGGAATTACTCCCATCCTCCAACTTTGCTCTTTTGCTTTTGGCCTCTTTTTTTTGTTCCTGGCACATCGTTCCCTCTCCAGATCCACCCTCGATCCCCTCTGGGATGCAGTTTTTCTTCCTGGGGCGTTTTCCAACTGGGAGAGGAGGGCTTTAGCAAGTCTCTGTGAGCCAGTTGGCCCGTGAGCTTCAGAAAAATCCTCGTGCCAGGAAAACCGGCTGAAAACATTTGCAGCACAGGGCTTGTTAAACCGTCTCTGAGCAAACAGGCATCTTCCCACATGCATCTGGTTGGCTGCTGTGAGAAGAGGATACTGGACGAAATGGGTCATTGGCCTGCTGCAGAAACCAAGCTCTTCCAATGTCCTCCTGGGTGGCTCAAGATGTAGGCGCTGCTTGAAGCTTCATAAATACATCATACATACATCACAGAAGGGGTGTTACCTAAGACCACCCCTCAGATACATCACACCTACATCACAGAAAAGGCGGTCTAAAACAGAAATTTTTCTCCTGTCGTTGTTTATCTCCTGTCTGGCAGGTTACTTGATTGGATTGCCTGGGGAGCCATTCTTTTGTAGTGATAAATACTTAGTTCCTGGGCCAGGTCACAGGCTCACACCCTATTCATATCTTAAATGTGTCCTTAAGACAGGGTTTGTGAGGAAAGAGACAATGGGGAGGTTTCCCACTTTGACCTTGCAGAGAAAACATTTGGTCAGTTTAGGAATCAAAATGGTTCCAGGTCGGTCTTCCTGTGCTGATCTATGTACGTGCCTGGTTGGTACACTTATGAACATTACCATATATCTAAGACCTCAAAATTCCTATCACACAGCAGAGTCAAAGAGAATGGATGGAGATGGAAATGGAGACACATCTTGGCTGAACTTCTGGACTCAGTAAAGGTAAAGGGACATTTAAGTCCAGTTGTGAATGACTCTGGGGTTGCGGTGCTCATCTCGCTTTACAGGCCAAGGGAGCCGGCGTTTGTCTGCTCTGCAGTTTTTCCAGGTCATGTGGCCAGCATGACTAAGCCACCTCTGGTGCAACAGAACACTGAAACCAGAGCAGCGCACGGAAACGCCGTTTACCTTCCCTATTTACCTATTAATCTACTTGCACTTTTGGCGTGCTTTCGAACTGCTAGGTTGACAGGAGCAGGGACTCAGCAAGGGGAGCTCACCCCGTCGCGGGGATTCGAACTGCTGACCTTTTGATCCCCATGCCCAAGTCTCAGTGGTTTAGACCACAGCGCCACCCATGCCCCTTACTGCACTCAGTCCCTTACTTCTGCACTCAGTACTGAACTAAAATTTATCTTCATGGAAGAATTTCCCCAGCTGTCTAAAAAGAACGTCGCACACTTGCCAGGCAGGCTGCATGGTTCCCGCAGTGCCACTCAAGAGAGGAAATGTACCTGCAGGTAGTAGTAGTAGTAGTAGTAATAATAATAATAATAATAATAATAATAATAATAATAATAATAATAATAATTTATTATTTGTACCCCGCCCATCTGGCTGGGTTTCCCCAGCCACTCTGGGCGGCTTCCATAGAAACCAAAAATACAGTAAAATATCACAGATTAAAAACTTCCCTGAACAGGGCTGCCTTAAGATGTCTTCTAAATGTCAGGTAGTTATTTATCACTTTGACATCTGATGGGAGGGCATTCCACAGGGCAGGTGCCACTACCGAGAAGGCCCTCTGCCTGGTTCCCTGTAGCTTTGCTTCTCACAATGAGGGAACCGCCAGAAGGCCCTCGGCGCTGGACCTCAGTGTCTGGGCTGGACGATGGAGGTGGAGACGCTCCTTCAGGTTAACAAGGCAGGAGCCTTTTCATACTCTGTGCTTAAAAACCACAGCTGCCAGAGTGTTGTTCTATGCTCTCCTATTCTTGTTAACATGGTTTATTCTGCACTGCAGCTAAACCCCACGTCCACCTATGGCAACAATTCCAAATGTGGGTGGTACCACTCCCCAGAGGGGAGGAAGAACTAGGAAGGTGTTAGGAGGCAAGAGGGGAGCAGCGGGGCACTGGAAGGGATAACGTCTATCAGGCCTCGAAAAACTGCCATCACTGGATCAGGTTCATCAATTGTGTTGAATTAATTAAAACAAATACTTTTAATTGGGTTCTGACTAAATGTGCAACTGATTGTTACTGTTTCGAATTTTATTGTGTTATCCCCTTCCTTAGCAGGTCATGCAAACCGCTATTCTGAACAATGCTTTTGGTCAGGTAGGGGGCACTGGGGTGAATTTATGGAACCAAGAGGGCAGTGGCTAGAAAAAGTATGGGAACCACTGATCTGCGGTCTCAATTTTTTTAAAACAACAACAACCAAAAACTAGAATTTAAGATGCTATTGGTAAACAAATGCCAAGCTATTGGGTTTGTTTGTTTATTTGTTTTTATAAAAATGGGGCACTGCAAAACATTCCAACAATAGAACGTCTCCAGTGGAATGTAAACTTCTTAACAAAAAGCAGCTGCTCTCCATGAAGTTCTGCTATTCGCAGAAAGGCCCACTGGCAAGCAATGAGTATTCCTTGTGGGTCTAGCATGCAGAGGGAAGTAGGAGCAGATCGTTCCTCTTACGGTTTTGCTTTCGTCATATTAGAAAGATAAACAAGAGTCTGTCTAAAACAGAAACCCCATGAACAGCACAATCCTATGCGAAAGTCCATCCAAACTCAGTCCCACTAGCGAAGTGCCTGCAGCACTGAAGGCTAAAGGTTCATTCACTGACCTCCTCCTTAGATGGCCACCAACTAATTTGGCAAATTAATACTGGACACATGGCAAGAATCTCACTTCACAACTGGTCAGCATCTTCCAATCAAGGCCAGAAACAGACTGAAAACAATGGTTAGAAATGTTCTGCCTATCACCTTTTACCATATGTGGTGGATATGCAAGGTAATAAAAGCATTCTGGGAAATGATATATAATGAATTGAAAAAAATGTTTAAAATGACTTTTATTTTAAAAAAAGCAACAACCCCGAAGCTTTTTTATTAGGAATTAGAGGTACCAAGATCCCAAAGGAACAGAAAAGTCTTTTTATGTATGCAACGACGGCCACACGGATGCTACTAGCCCAGAGATGCAAAAAGGACGAAGTCTCTACGAGAGAAGAATGGCAAACTAAGCTGTTGGATTATGCCTAAATGGCAAATCTAACCGGAAAGGCTCAGGAACCAAGAAGACCAAAACTTCAATAAACAATAGGAAAAAATTATAATTTACTTGAGAGACCACTGTAAGCATTAGCAGGATTGCAATAACACTTGTAATATAGAAGATATTATGGACAAAATGGAGAGATATAAAATTTGGATGATGAGATAATATGCAGTTGAAAAGGTTTATAATAGGACCCATGGAGGGGAAGGTGCAAAATATAGAGATTTGGAGAAATCTCTAAATATGGACATGTATTTTGCATTGTTATAACTCTACACTTGCAAAATCAATAATAATAATACATTTTATTTATACCCCACCCTCCCCAGCTAAGGCTGGGCTCAGGGTGGCTAACAACCAATAATAAAAACAAGTTGAATGAATACAACTTAAAAACCAGATTAAAACACAACATTAAAATATTAAAATTAAAATGCAGTCTCATCACAGGAGAAGAAAGGGGGGGGGAGGGGGAGAGGGAATCAAATTGACTCCAAGCCAGAGGCCAGGCAGAACAGCTCTGTCTTACAGGCCCTGTGGAAATAAATCAGATCCTGCAGGGCCCTGGTCTCATGAGACAGAGCGTTCCACCAGACCGGAGCCAGTGTTGAAAAGGCCCTGGCTCTGGTTGAGGCTAATCTGACTTCCTTAGGGCCCGGGACCTATAGAGTGTTGCTATTTATGGACCTTAAGGTCCTCCGTGGGGCATACTGGGAGAGGTGGTCCCGTAGGTACGAGGGTCCTAGGCCGTGAAGGGCTTTAAAGGTCAAAACCAGCACCTTAAATCTGACCCTGTACTCCACCGGGAGCCAGTGCAGCTGGAAAAGCACTGGGTGAATATGCTCCCAAATTATTTCAAAAAAGAAATGTTCTGCCTATCATTTCCCAGGCCAGGCACCTTTAAAAGACAACTGCTGCCTTTAAACTCGGTGCTGATGGAAGTTGTAGTCCAAACTATTTGGGAGGCCCCAAGTTGGCGAAGGCTGCTTTAAAGACTCGAGGCAATCTTCCCTTCCCACGCTCATGCTTTCCACAAACTGATTGCATCAATACACCTACGGAAATTCGTCGGCTGGTTTATCAGGAGCCAGCAAGGGAAGAACAAAAAAATGAGGGTTGTATCTTCGTTGGGTATCAGATTAGAACGCGCGCACACACACAAACACAAACCTCATGCCCCAAAAGGATGTAAAAGTGAAAGCTACTAAAAGTAGTTGAGGGAGAAAAGCCCTGTTCCAATCTATACAGAATTATAGCACTTTGGAGTCATTTCAAATATTGGCCTTGAACGGCTTGGATTCCCCCCCCCCCCCAGAACTTAATCCATTTGCAGCGGATTAGCCAAACCACTCTCAACAGAAGGAGACTTCAATTAGCAGTTATATTTCAAAGATAGGGTATCGCTTTGCAGTTCAAAAAAATAAAAATAAAACCCTCCTCCGCTTTACGATGGCATCAGTTTTCCTCGCTGGACAGCAGTCAAGGCTTCCAATTCCCACATTACCTGCAGAAGAGACGGAGCCCTCACATCCTGGCAAACACCCCACCTTGGCTCCATGGCCTGTACCAGCCCTAACAAAGCCTCTAGGAGCCAGACTGTCAGGCAAATGACTCAGGTTGTCTGGAGAACAGGCCCAAAGGCAAACGTCACCACAAAGCAGTGCTGAAACACCGAAATTTGGCTGCAGTCATTAGATAAAAGCAGTCTGAAGCCGTAATTAGAATACTCTGTACCGGGTGATCTCCCCAACCCAACCTTCCACTTCCTCTGGCACATCAGGTACCGCCACAGAGATCAAGTGTCAGGCAGCATCTTCACATTTAAGTTTCTCTTGGGACAATGATGAGGGCCATTTCCTAAGAACCTGTTGGTTCAAGCCAACGGCGCATTTAGCCAAGCAGCCTCCTCTTATGGAGGCCAACCAGATGTTTGTGGGAAACTCGAAAGCAGGATCTGAGCAACCCTCCATAGCCTTTTTCCTCCATGAATTTGCCTAATCCTTTTAAAGTCATCTAGGACGCGGGTGGTGTTGCGGTATAAACCACTGAGGCTTTTGGGCTTGCCGATCGGAAGGTCGACGGTTTGAATCCCCGCGACGGGGTGAGCTCCCGTTGCTCGGTCCCTGCTCCTGCCAACCTAGCAGTTCAAAAGTACACCAGTGCAAGTAGATAAATAGGTACCGCTGCGGCAGGAAGGTAAATGGTGTTTCCATGCGCTGCTCTGGTTCGTCAGAAGCGGCTTAGTCCTGCTGGCCACATGACCCAGAAGCTGTACGCCGGCTCCCTCAGGCAGTAAAGTGAGATGAGTGCCGCAACCCCAAAGTCGTCCGTGACTGGACCTAATGGTCAGGGGTCCCTTTACCTTTAGGACGCGGGTGGCACTGCGGTCTAAACCACTGAGCCTCTTGGGCTTGCTGATCGGAAGGTTGGCAGTTCGAATCCCGGCAACAGGGTGAGCTTCTGTTGCTCGGTCCCTGTTCCTGCCAACCTAGCAGTTCGAAAGCACGTCAAAGTGCAAGTAGATAAATAGGTACCACTCCAGAAGGAAGGTAAACGGCGGTTCCGTGCGCTGCTCTGGTTTTGCCAGAAGCAGCTTAGTCATGCTGGCCACATGACCCGGAAAAACTGTCTGCAGACAAACGACGGCTCCCTCGGCCAGTAAAGCGAGATGAGCGCCGCAACCCCATAGTCGTTCACGACTGGACTTAACGGTCAGGGGTCATTTACCTTTTTTTTTTTAAGGTTACCAGTTATCTTTGCCTCCTGTGGGACTGAGTTCCACAAGGGCACACAACCATATTGATTTTCTTCATGGTGGTGGGTATATTTTGGAGCCACCAGACATCACAGTAGCAAAATACCAGGGAGGATGTGTGTGTGTGTGTGTGTGTGTGAGAGAGAGAGAGAGAGAGAGAGAGAGAGAGAGAGAATTAGCAGAAGCTGATATAAATCCTTTGATCAAATTCAACCAAATGCCCAGGTGAGGGGGAAAGTCTTAACCTGGTGCTGAAAAGATGTTGATATCACTACTGCAGGACTCACTCATGAACATTATATCCAGATACTATATCCTAAAAAGAACAAATAGCCTCCAGTCCAGACTGTATTTCCATTTAAAAACAAACAAACATGTCCCTAGCTATCAAAATCAAATTTAAAGTCTACAGTTGTCCTCTGCATATCCTAACGTGTTTGTAAATGACATACAACAAAATGATTCAGGTAGGTAGCCGTGTTGGTCTGACGCAGTCAAAATACATACTTAAAAAAAAAAAAAAAGCAGCTGAAGAAGGGTGCATGAACACAAAAGCTTATACCCAGAACAAACTTAGTTGGTCTCTAAGGTGCTACTGGACAATACAACAAAATGAATATCTTATCCGTGAATGAGAAGCCGAGAGCCACAACTGAGGTGCTACCACCAAAAAGGCCTTGCCCCTCATATGCCCACCAGCTGCTCCTGAGGTCCTTATGTCATCTCCATGTGGCCACAGCCTAACTGTGAGCTGGATAGCAGCATCATGTGGGGGCTGCCGTGTGCAAGTCAACCTTCAGGATCCGGCCAGAACCCATAATTGAGGTTAGAAAGGCATTCTGCTCCAGACTGCTGCTAACCTCTCCCTTTCATTTCATTTCATTCACCCCTTGCTGAAATTTTTATTTTATGTTCCTGGGTGAGGGAAGGCTGCCTTTATCACTTACGTTACTCCCACAAAGTCCCACATACACACTTACGTACCCTTTTTTACAGCTAACAACAACAATTTGCCTCACGCTCCCAGGTTAGAAGCTAGAAGGGCTACAACTTCAGATTTAAAGCAGCACAGAAGGGCAAACAACAAAGAACCATTATGAGCTGTAAAGCCGTACTCAAGTTGGGTAAATAAGAGCCTGACCACACACACAAAAATACCAAAAGGAGCTTCTCCAGAATCTGCAAAGAGCCAACCTCCATAAATGCTTTCCAGAATGAAAATCCAGAAATCTCAAATTCTAAATGCACCAGAGCCTGGAATGACATTAACTGTTGTTACTCTAAAGCAGGGGTCCCCAAACTAATGCCCGCGGGCTGGATAAGGCCCAAGGGACTTGTTTATCCAGCCCGCGGCAACCCCGCTGCCCACTCTTACTGGTGCTGCGTGGCTGCCCATGTGTTGTGCGCATGCGCAAGTGCTGTGCGCATGTGCGAGCGTTATTTCTGGTCACATCCAGGTCAGAGGAGGCCCGTGCACATGCACACAAGCTATTTTTGGTGCTCCTCCGACCCAGAAGTGCGCAGGAAATAGTGTGTGCACACGCGTATGGGGACGCGCTCCCCCACCCTCCGGCCCGCCACGCAATCGGCGCTGGAGACACCGGCCCAAGGCGCAGTACGTTTGCTGACCCCTGCTCTAAAGACTTTAAGGTAGTTAAACACATACACAAACACAGAGCCATCAGTGAAAAATTCACCTTTGATCATCTGGCCTTTCCAGCTATAACAGCTGCCCACATCTGAATGTCACAAGCCTCCAATATCTCTTCCCACCACCACCCCACTCCAAACAACAACGAGGAGGCATATTTTTTAAAAAAAGAAAAAGGTTGTTTTGACATCCCTTTTGCAACGAAATGTCAGGCTGTTTGTACCACTGTTTTGCTGCCAAGACCCTTTGGCCGCGCACGAAGCCGAGCTCTGAACGAAAATAAAACTGTCATTGCTGGAAGGGAGAGGAGAAGTGGCGCAGACAATAGCAGAACTCTGCACCAACGAAGGGACTGGAGGGGATTTTCGTCACCGTTCAGTTGAGGACGGAGGGGGCCGCTGGAGAAAAGCAACTCAAGAATCCCCTCCCCCTACAAACTCCCCTTAGCATTTCGGTAAATACCAAGAGAAGTTAGTCATTACTGCCACACAGGACTCCCTACTGAACGCTGCATTTTCCCGGTCTGGATCCTTCGCCTTCCATCGGAGCTGTTGAATCCATCCATTTAATATTGATTTCATCCAGCAGCGAAGACAGATGACGATAATAAATTATTTGATACGTCCTGGCAAGAGTACAAGAGAAGCCTCCAGCCCCCCAGGAACTTAATGGCACAACGCAGAGGGCAGGATACATTCGTCTGATCAGGAGCCAAGTTAGCCACCTAGCTTGCGTACAACGTGAAGCACTTCTGCCCAGTTCCAAGATAAAAAGGCTTTGCTCGTCCCTAGGCGTGCTAGGATTGCATCTTGCAGTTCCTTTGGACCAAAGCGCTCCAGATAAAGATCAGGCAATAAAAGAAAAGAAAATTCTGATTAATGCAAGAATTCACAGGGCAGCATTTCCTTCTCTCTCTCCGTTGACAGAAGGCCTCTTTAAAAATGGCATCTCCCGAGACATGCACTCACATCATCTAGAAAACAAAGTATTTTTTTTCCCTTCAGAAAGGATTTGCTTTGATTCACACGGAAGTTTCACGATTTAAATCCAATCCGCTTTAGCTGAAGTGATTCGTTGACTAAAATTGCTCTTCAAAGTTTGGCAATTTGGTCTAATCAGCTGTAACGTAAATGATTAAATGCTGCAATCCTAAACACCTTTACCCTTTTAATTCAATGGGATTTACTTCCAAGGAGACATGACTGGGATTGCAGCCTCTAATATTTATTTAACTGGCTGACAAGTCAAAACCAGATTACGTGAGTGTGTGTGTGTGTGTATATACACACACACACACACACACACACACAGTGGTGCCTCGCAAGACAAAAATAATGCGTTCCGCGATTCTCTTCGTCTAGCGGTTTTTTCGTCTTGCGAAGCAACCCTATTAGCGGCTTCGCGCTATTAGCGGTTTAGCGGCTATTAAAGGCTTAGCGGATTAGCAGCTAAAAGGCTATTAGCAGCTTAGCGGCTTAGAAAAAGGGGGGAAGCGGAAAAAAATCACAAGACTCGCAAGATGTTTTCGTCTTGCGAAGCAAGCCCATAGGGAAATTCGTCTCGTGAAGCGCATTGAAAAACGGACAACCCTTTCGTCTAGCGGGTTTTTCGTCTTGCGAGGCATTCGTCTTGCGGGGCACCACTGTATACCTTTCCAACAACAAGGCAGCTAATCTTCATTGCACTTGCCCCAAAACTTTTGCCAGGCAAGATCACAGTGTGGCAAAGTGGTTGGCGTGTTGGGAGTCCAGGGGTTCAAATCCTCACTCCACCATGAATCTCATTCGGGTGACCTTGGGCCAGTCACCATCTCTCAGCCCTAACCCACCTCACAGGGTTTTTGTGAGGATGAAATGGAGAGGGGGAGAAGCAGGTATGCCACACTGGAAGAAACGCAAGGTAAAAATGCAGGAAATCAGAGTGGCAGTAGTGTTTCATATTTGGAAACAAGTGTCAGGTGTGCGTGCCGGAGTCAGACCCTGTGACCAGGACTGGGGCCTTCCGAAGTTTGTTCTGAAGAGGCAAGGCACGGCCGCACAGGTGAGGCCGCTTTGTAACTTACAGTACCTGGTGGCAAGAGCTGGGAAGGGACATTAGGTCAGCATTTCCCTTCAGCTCTTTGCCATAGCAACATGTTCCCTGCCTTGCTTCTTGATCCCCGGATCCCTGCCTTCGTGACTCCTTGCTTCCTAACCCTTGGCTTCTTGACTCCCAGCTCTTTGACCCTCGGACTCTTGGCTTCCCGACTCCTGGCTTCTGGACTCCCGTTCCTGCTCCCATCCCGCCATATTGCCCCCGGTCCCAACGTTCCTAGCCAGGACTTTGATCGCCCGTGAACCGGACCGTGACAACAAGCAGGGGTTGAGAGATGGAGAGCAATCTATCCTGAGCTCATAGGAGGATGCCGTACCAGATGGATCACTGTCTTGATCCAGCAGACTCTGGCAGACTGAGCGGACAGGCCCAAGAGGGCATCCAACAGTCAAGAAGTTGGATTCTGTACATGCTGGAAGCAAGGGGCAGATGGGCCTCATCCACCTGGGAAGGGAGCCCATCTAGGAAAAAGAAAACTGTGATCATAAACCTCTGCCGCCTTGCGGGACATATTAATAATAATAATAATAATATTTTATTTATATCCCGCCCTCCCCAGCTGAAGCCGGTCTCAGAGCGGCTAACAACAATAAAAGTGACACAGCATTCTAAAATCAGTTCAAAATTAAATTAATGGCAACCATTGGGTTAGAGTTCTGTGAGGATTACCAAATGATAAGACTGTGCCTTGGCCAAAGGCCTGGTGGAACAGCTCTGTCTTGCAGGCCCTGCAGAAAGATGTCAAGTCCCGCAGGGCCCTAGTCTCTTGGGACAGAGCGTTCCACCAGATCGGGGCCACGGCCGAAAAAGCCCTGGCTCTGGTTGAGTCCAGCCTAACCTCCCTGTGGCCCAGGATCTCCAAGATGTTTTTATTTGAAGACCGTAAGGTCCTCCGTGGGACATACTAGGAGAGGCGGTCCCGTAGGTACGAGGGTCCTAGGCCATATAGGGCTTTAAAGGTTAAAACCAGCACCTTGAACCTGATCCTGTACTCCACTGGGAGCCAGTGCAGCTGGTACAGCACTGGGTGAATGGGACCTCGCAGCGAGGACCCCGTAAGGAGTCTCGCCGCGGCATTCTGCACCCGCTGGAGTTTCTGGGTCAGTCTCAAGGGCAGCCCCACGTAGTGCGAGTTACAATAATCCAGTCTGGAGGTGACCGTCGTGTGGATCACAATGGCTAGGTCAGGGCGAGAGAGGTAAGGAGAAGAAAAGGCTAAGGAGTAGGCCCTACACAAATCCAGAGTGGAGTCCCTAAAAGGGTTGGATGGCATCTTGTATGCCTCCTTCCAGCAACTCCTGCAGCCAAGCTGGTGCCAACCACCTTGCTCTGCTTCCCTCTGGACCACAACAGCAAGGCCAAGGGGGTTGGGGTCTTGTCTGGGCAACCCAGGCTTGTGCCCCAAGAAAGTCACTTCAGAGCTGCTAAAGCAGAGGTTTAACTTCACCCTTGAGACAGACAGACAGATGCCAACAACAATAGGTTCGTAAACTGAGCCTGATGGGAGTTGTAGTCCAGCAACATCTGGAAAGACATGGTCTAACCACTCCTACTTTAGGCAAGACGCTAAGTCTGACCCATTCTTTCGTTTTAATCGTTTCTATACTACTTTGCATTTCCGAAGAAGAAAACCCTAAGCAATTTCCAGCCTCTCTTTAAAACACCACACTACAAAATATCGAAATGAAACAGATGCCAATCAAGAACAAAATACAAAATAAAAATAAAGACAATTCACGCATAAAGCACCGTAAGCAGCCAAACAAAATAAATGAATGTGGGCGAAGAAGTTCATATGTACTGCTGTCGTTTTTAATTTATCTTAGGCTGATCTACTGCTCATTATAACTTCATGTCCCACCATTATCAGAAGTTCACCTGGTGGGAATAAGAGACAGAGCCTCCTGAAAGTCTCCTGGAGATCTTGATAACAACCAACTAATTAATAATAATGAAACGTAATAAAAAATGATAATGATGATAATAATAAATAATATAGTGGTAACTAAAACATCTGCCTTTTGACAGTTTTCTCCCTGCCATCTGGAGGCTTTTATCCATGTGGCCTTTAAAAAAAAATCCACTGTTTTAGTATCATTCAGTTTTTTAAACGGATACTGATACTGTTACTGAAACAGTGTATATGCAGGGATATACACTGTTTCAAACAATCCATTTGGAGAGTGGGTGGGTAGGAATGCAGGAAGGAAACCCTGAAACAAACAAATGTAACCACTGCTTTTATTGCTGTTGCTGACATACAGTGGAGGTGTTCTCCCAATCTGCTGTTTGGCATTTAATAATAATAATAATAATATCAATGTTCTATCTGAGATTAGGTGAAATGCCAGCCAGGGGAAAAGAAGACAGGATTTGGCATTTAAAACAACAATCACCACAATGAGATGGTTTGATCTGGTTTTGCATTATGTTAGCTTCTTCTTTCCCCCTACCTAATGGCATTATTTATTTTTATTCTTATTATTCGGATCTGCAAGCCACAGCCAGGAGCACTCATGTGCTAACGGGCAGGATTTCAGAGAGCTAGCTCTTCCACAAAGCCAAACACGCCGGTGACCAGATCAAACACACACCAAGCCTCCGACATGTAATAATACATTATTATTAATGGCAATAATACGTTATTATTAATGGCAATAATACATTATTATTAATGGCAATGTTAATAATAAAGAGCCTGCGCTTTCAAAAACCACACATGCATACACAGGTGAAAGACCCCAGACCCCAGGATTAGGGGAATACTTCTTTGCCCTCCAAAGTTGGGAGTCCCTAGACCCCCCATGATTATTTTTGGAGGGTGTCCCCAGAATTACCCCCAAACAGCCCCCCAGATGGAGAGACCCCCCCCACCTCCAAAGCTACCTTAAAGGGGGATGGGGGGGTCTCCTTCTTTAGGCAGTACCATTATCCAAAAAAGGGGGTTATTCCCCCTGCAGAGACTCAAGGCACCCCCCCCAAAAAAATCGCATACTTGCCTTGTGCGCACACACCCCTCTCCTTCATCACTCGTGGTACGTTCCATCTCTGTCTCGCTCCCCCCCTCCGCTTTCACCTTCTTAGTTTAACCCTCCCGCAGTGCTAAGCCGGCCGCTCCCGGGATCCGTAGGCAGCGACCATTAGGACAAGGAGCGGGGGGGGGGCGCGATGCGGGTGGAGAGACGCGCTGCTGTTTTCGCCTCCCCGCACCCCCCGCGGAATCCCGCGTTGCCTCCGTGCTTCCCCCGTCTCGCCTACCTCCGAGCCAGCCGCAGATGGTTCGTCCCACGGAGCCAGCCACCCAATCCGCGCGCGACAGCCCTCCTCGCCTCTCGCATCACCTCGCCCGCCGCCGGTTCCTTCAGCGCGTCTTCGGCCGTTTCCGAAAGGGGGCGGGCGGAAACGGCCGAAGGGCGGGCGGAAAGGGACGAGGGGCGGGGCTGGGAGGGACGGAGGCGGACGGAGATTGCCGAGAGGACGGGGGGGCGGGGCAGCAGGGAGGAGATTCGGAAGGCGACGGAAACTGCCGAACCTCCCTCCTCTCCGTCAACTCTCCCCCCCCCGCTACACAACCCAAGTGTGACGCATGCGCAGTCGGCAAGGCGGCCTTTCCCGCCCAAAAATGGGTCAAGTCATAGGAGTAAATCCTGTCGCTTATTTTTATTTATTGTTTCATTGAAACGAAAACACCTCTTGGACTGTAAAACAAAAACAAAAAAGCACCTCAACACAATTTACAAAAAAATATAAAAGCACAGCTGTACATTGAAAACATGAACAGATTAAAATGCTAAAAAAACCCCACAAATTAAAATCACCTCAGCTTTCTAAATATCTGGGCAGGCTTGTCCACACAAGAACGGTTTCAAGCAGATGCCAAAAAGAGTGCAGTGGAAGATGCCTAAGCAATATCAAGAGGCAGGGAGTTCCAAAGTGTATAGGCAGTAAAAAACCCCAGCCAATTTCTTGCATTGGGTTTAATTTTACAGCAAACTCCCAAGTTTTTTTTCCTTTTAAAATGTTCTAATTAGAAGCACACAGCAACAAAAATACACACAGACACCCTTATATATGCCCTATACGGATTCAGTTCAATTTCATTTCCACAAGCAGAATGGGAAACCCATTTTCTTCCTTGGCAGCATTATCTGACCTTGCCTGGCACCCCCACCCCCCTTCTAAAAGACTTTGATGGGAAAAGAGAGGGAGAAAATCATGGGGGGAGAGGAGCAGTCTCTACATCACGTTTTCCAGTATTTGCACACCTGCCATCCCAAAGAGAATATGTCTTGGATTTTTGCAATATATAAAAAACACACTATTTGAGGGATTAGGCCAAACAGGGCCAGATTCTCCCTATCCCCCCCCCAAAAAAAGGACATGCATAGTCTGGGGGGCTCCTAAACCCAGTTTTGGCATTTGAGGGTCGGGGAGCCTCAATGACAGCTTCCCAATAGCTCCCCTTTCACTTCCTCCCATGCAATCCGTACTGCTAATACTGCCTCCATTTCAGAACGTGACTCTTTCATTAACTGTATAGGATCCGTCATCTTTTACTATTGAGGAAAGCAGAACGAAAGTCACACCGGAGCAGTTCCGTTCGGAGGTTTGCATCCGTAAGAACTGTTAATGTCCAGGATCTGGAAATCTATGCTCAAAGAGGCGAAGGATGCCTGCTGCTTGGAAAAATAAATCTGGAAACTGACTCTGCACAAAGCCTTCGCAAATTTGTGCAATACGTAATGCCTGTTATCAATAGCTAGAGAGCAGGCCTTTGAACAAACGAATTAAATTGCTTTGCTTTTGCTATCATCCCAATGAAGACACCAGTACAAATTAGGTTTGGACATGCCTCGTGGTGCACAGCTTTAGCAAGTCAGAAACCAAAGTTACCGAAAGCAGCTTCAAATAAATATGCATTTTAAAAAAACAAAAAAACTTTATAGAACACACACAAGTTTGCTGAATTATGTCACGTAGCGCTTGTTTGTTTGCAAAATTCAGAATGAGTGGGCCTTAGGAGTTGGGGCACCTGGGGCCGAATTCAACAAAGCGGTTCTGCAAGCAGAAACCTGTGAAAGGTATAGTGCAATGGGGATTTCCCCGTCCTCCCCCCATAGCCCCCCCAAGTGACTCAAAGCACTCAGAGGAAACCCCCCCCCCAGAACAACACATGAAGAAAAGAGAGATTGCTCCTCCAACAAAAGCATTTCCACTTGCTGAACGGCACAATCTCCTTGGTGCTACTCTGAACTCCTCCTGTGAGCAATCATTCCCCTTCAAATATGAGGAGGGCACAAATGGGTGGCTGCAGTTGGAGGGAAAAGCTTGAAGAGGAAAAGGATTGCCAGAGGGAAACCCCCCACCTTTCTCCAGTCCTCCTGCAGATCGCATTCACACAGCTGCTCTGCATTACTGAGCCATGCATCAGATAAAGGTAAAGGGACCCCTGACCATTAGGTCCAGTTGCGGACGACTCTGGGGTTGCGGCACTCATCTCACTTTACTGGCCGAGGGAGCCAGCATACAGCTTCCGGGTCATGTGGCCAGCATGACTAAGCCGCTTCTGGCGAACCAGAGCAGCGCACGGAAACGCCGTTTACCTTCCCGCCAGAGCGGTACCTATTTATCTACTTGCACTTTGATGTGCTTTTGAATTGCTAGGTTGGCAGGAGCAGGGACCGAGCAACGGGAGCTCACCCCGTTGCAGGGATTCGAACCGCTGACCTTCTGATCGGCAAGTCCTAGGCTCTGTGGTTTAACCCACAGCGCCACCTGCGTCCCAATGCATCAGATAAGAAGAGCCTAAAGGCCTATAGAGTTCTGCTTCCTTTTTCCTACAGCGGACAACCAGGTGCCTATTGCAAAGCCATGAGAAAAACGTGAGTGCAATAATCCCCTCTGCTGCTGTTTCCCAATAAGCTTCCCCCTCTGCATATAGCATATACCTTGCATATACCTTGACTAGCAGTCAGGGCTGGATTTAGGTTTGATGTGGCCCTAAGCTACTGAAGGTAATAGCACCCTTTATATGTCCAGCTGTCCTTTGTCAACAACAAATTGTCGCTGTTTTTTGTGTTGAATATATGCTATATGGTAATTGACGGACCTAATAGGTATCTAAAGCCATTTGCACATAACAAAATAACCAGTCCATGCAGAATGTAGGCACCCTATATATAGAAATGAGCAAACCAGTGATATTTTAGGGAGCAAGCTAGCAGGCGAGGCCCATGACTTACATCACAGGAGCCTACACAACACAAAACACTGTTGCTGTATGTAGGTTTTATTTGTTTTTTATCTTATATTTTGGAAATATACATCCAGTTCTTTTTCCCCTTTAAATTTTTTGGGTACCCCCAAGGGAGTGGGGCCCTAAATTATAGCTTGTTTAGCTTATACATAAATGCGGCATTGCTAGGAGCCCTCAATATCCTAGCTGGCAGTCCATACCACAACTTGTGGGAACCAGATTTTACAAGAGAGGTGAAAATCTGCTCTATACAGTTTCCCCCCATACCATGCATAATGTTATAAACCTCGCCCATCTTTCTCTATCCCTTACGCTTCTTCTAAACCAGTGATGGCCAAACTTGGCCCTCCAGCTGTTTTGGGACTACAATTCCCATCATCCCTGACCACTGGTCCTGTTAGCTAGTGATGATGGGAGTTGTAGTCCCAAAACAGCTGGAGGGCCAAGTTTGGCCATCATTGTTCTAAACGAAGAAGCCTCAGACACTATAGTCTGACCTCAGGCAGGGAAGAGAAGGAAGCATCCTACATCAGCCGTTCCCTCTTTTTTCCTTTATCCTGCCACCCAAAAACGATGGAAAACCCTTAGCACTAAAAGAACAACCTACATTGGTAGTGTCTCCATAGCTGTTGCCACGTTTAGATCGGCCCAGAGGAAACACAAACAGGCCCAGAGGGAACACAAACAGGTCAGACTTCTGTGCCGAATCTGGCAAGCATATTATTAAGCAGCTATTAAAAAGGGGCTTATAGGAGCCTCAGCTCAGGAACAAGAATGGGACACTCTCTCCACTGAAAGTGCCAGGGGGTGCATCAGCAAGAACGGTCGGCAAGTCAAGAGCTAGTTTCCTGTAATGCCCTAAAAACGCCACATGGTACTCACAAAATCAAGGTGGCTACAGAACAGAATTTACCACATCCTTTCAAGGTATAATTATGGGAGAATCCTTTCTTCTAACAGAAAAGGGCAGGGGGAAGCTATGTCTGGGTCGACAGGGCAGGCCAGGGAGGCGAAAGAGGGCTAAGGCTGTAAAAAATAATAATCCGAGGCGCAATTATTGCTAATTAAAAACTTCTCCCTTTTCTGGAAATCTGTATAGCCTTGCTAACTTGTCGTCAGACCTTGTGGCATCGTTGCTAAAAAGTCAGTCCGTAGGAAATCCTCCCTTTAGCTGCAGGATTTGATCTCAGAGAATGAGGCTTGGTCTGCAGAGGAGCTAATCTCTCCCACTTGGCTTTTCCCATAAACCATCACTTGCCTGGGATTCCTGGTTGCCGACAGCTACAAGGTAAGTCGTTAAATATCATTTGTTTGCTTGTTTATTAAAATTCATTACTGCCCTTCATCTGAGGATCACAGTGGTGGCTTACAGTATGTTGTTGTTTAGTCGTTTAGTCGTGTCCGATTCTTTGTGACCCCCTGGACCAGAGCACGCCAGGCACTCCTGTCTTCCACTGCCTCCCGCAGTTTGGTCAAACTCATGCTGGTAGCTCCGAGAACACTGTCCAACCATCTCATCCTCTGTCATCCCCTTCTCCTTGTGCCCTCCATCTTTCCCAGCATCAGGGTCTTTTCCAGGGAGTCTTCTCTTCTCATGAGTGGCCAAAGTCTTGGAGCCTCAGCTTCAGGATCTGTCCTTCCAGTGAGCACTCAGGGCTGATTCCCTTCAGAAGGAATAGGTTTGATCTTCTTGCAGTCCATGGGACTCTCAAGAGTCTCCTCCAGCACCATAATTCAAAAGCATCCATTCTTCGGCCATCAGCCTTCTTGATGGTCCAGCTCTCACTTCCATACATCACTACTGGGAAAACCATAGCTTTAACTATACGGACCTTTGTTGGCAAGGTGATGTCTCTGCTTTTTAAGATGCTGGCTTATAGTATAGAAACAGAAAAATACATAGTAACAAACATATACGGCTAGGCTCAACCAGAGGACACCTATTAGATTGGCCTTGCAGCAAGAATATTCCTGCAAGGCTCTTTTGAGTGTAATAGTGCTGAAGAGCAAGATATATGCCCTTCTAAATAAATAAGAAACTAAGGGCAGAGTTGCAGCACACACTGAATGCACATGGCTTCCCCCAAAGAATCCTGGGAACTGTAGTTTGTTGTGGATGCTGGGAGTTCCCAGTAATCTAAGGGGGAAGCACATGTGTACTGAATGTGCTATGAATGTATGGAGTGGATCTGCCCTAGTTGTGAATTTGACCATCATAATAAGAAGTTCAAGAGAGTTGGGAGTGTGTGTGTTTGTGTGTGGTCTCTGTGCACAAACACACTCACACACACCTCAATGGGGAGAGATCCAAGGCCTTAGCTCTGGACTTTCTAAAACAAGCGTGGGAAGCAGCAGCAAAATTCACTCAAGCGCCCTTCTCTCTCCCCCCCCTCCTCTCCCCACCGCACTTGTTTAAAATACCCAAAGCCACATTCAATCCTCTCTTTGTTAGGTGGCACGCTATTCAGGATCAAGAACTGGGGAACAAGCCGCTGCAGAGAGAGAGACAAAAGCGGCATTATAGGTGCACACCTACAGAGAGCAATTGGAAAGTGTACATCAAAGTGCCTTTTCCCAAAGAGACAATTACTGCATTATGTGCAACTTAGGCAAAATGTCATTGAAACGACTGAAGGCGCCCACGCATCTTTTCCTCTTTGAAATATAAACACCTTTGCCCACGGTTTCCCCACCACCACCTTTTTGCCATTCTTAACGCAACCAACAATGGCAAGTACAACCTTTGAGGAAAGGGCAACAGCTGCAAAAATATTCTATGAGCATCCTATGTATTATTGCGCAAATATTTAGTCTATCTTTCTTCTTAGACAAGAATGGATAGTGCCACTTGCGTGCTTTCAAGGCAGATGTTTTTTCATCTGCTTGGAAGTTACATAAGAGGAGGCCTACCTGGATCAGACCAAAGGCAGTAGTGGTCCCAGTTACCGCAACTGGCATAATCTTCGCAACAACTCTGCAATATAGGCTAGGCCAAGAGGCGGCAAGCTTTATAGCTGAGCGGGGCTTTGAACCCCAGTTTCCCAGGTCCTGTGGTCTGGCACTCAAACCACAACACCAAACTGGCTCAGGTGTCATCATACCTCAAATCCACCACATTACAGTGGTGCCCCGCAAGACGAATGCCTCGCAAGACGAAAAACCTGCAAATCGAAAGGGTTTTCCATTTTTCGATGCGCTTTGCAAGACGAATTTCCCTATGGGCTTGCTTCGCAAGACGAAAAAGTCTTGCGAGTCTTGCGATTTTTTTCGCTCCCCCCCCCTTTTTCTTTCTTTTTTTTCAGCATGATTTTTTTATTAGTTTGCATTATACAAAATACAAAATACAAAAAAGAAAATTCAATTCTCATTTTCACAGATTTCTGGTATGACTTCCTTCAACCTTTCCACAAATCATCCGTAATAGTCTTTTATGTAGGTTCGCATTTCTTAGTTTGTATTGCCATTATCATACTAGTTCTTCCGTTTCTCTATAGACAATACCCTTTACCTTTTACAGAGCTCCTTTAAAGCCCACTAGTGTTATCTGTCCATCACTTAGATTTTCCAGATATTCCGTAAAACTTTCCCAATCCTTAATGAACCTCTGGTCTTTTGAGTATCTAATTTTCCCTGTCATCTTATCCATCTCCGCATAATCCAACATTTTTGCTCTCCATTCCTCAACTGTCGGCAAGCCCTCAGATTTCCAATTTTGAGCTAATAGGACTCTTGCAGCCGTTGTTGCATACTGGAAGAGCTTGTGATCTTTCTTCTTAATCTCCCTTCCTACCATTCCCAGCAAAAATGCCTCGGGTTTTTTAACAAAGGTATATCTTAGAATTTTCTTCATTTCGTTATATACACTCTCCCAAAACTCTTTAACTTTTTGGCATTCCCACCACATATGGTAGAAGGACCCCTCCCTTTCCTTGCACTTCCAGCATTTATTACAAGTTCCATACATTTTAGCTAACTTTGCAGGAGTCATATACCATCGGTAAAACATTTTCATTAGGTTCTCCTTCAATGTCACACAAGCTGTAAACTTAAGATGTTTTTTCCAGAGTTTCTCCCATTCTTCGAAATATATATTATGACCGATATCTCTAGCCCAGTGTGTCATGACCGACTTTACTTCCTCATCTATCAAATTCCATTCCAATAACTGATTGTACATTTTAGATAGAGTTTTATGATTATTATTCAATATCTCAATCTGGAATCTAGAATCTTTGTCGGCATATCCTTTGTCTTTAATATCTTTCCTAAACATTCCATTTATCTGGAAATAGTGCATCCAGTCATAGACTTTCTCTTTGACCTCATCGTAAGGCTTCATTTTCCACTTTCCTTCTTTTTTCACTAACAGTTGTTCATAGGTAGCCCAATTATCTCTCATATTAATCTTTTTAACACTCATGACTTCTAGTGGCGATAGCCAATGGGGTGTTTTGGGTTCTAACATATCTCTATTCCTCTCCCATACCTCAATCAATGGACCTCTAAAGATATGATTTTCGAAGCCCCTGTGTACTTTTCTCTTCTCATGCCATAAGTAGGCGTGCCACCCAAATCTGTTATTGAATCCCTCTAGGTCTAGCACTTCCTTATCTTCCAATCTTATCCATGTTTTGACCCAGCATAGGCATGACACCTCATAGTATAGTTTCAGGTCTGTCCCCCCCCCCTTTTTCTAAGCCGTTAAGCCGCTAATAGCCTTTTAGCCGCTAAGCCGCTAAGCCTTTAATAGCCGCTAAACCGCTAAACCGCTAATAGCACTAAGCCGCTAAGCCGCTAATAGGGTTGCTTTGCAAGACGAAAAAACCGCTAGACGAAGAGACTCGCGGAACGGATTAATTTCGTCTTGCGAGGCACCACTGTACTAACACTGGAGTTTTTTGAGGTCTGTACGGGTTGGCTTTTTGGACGAATGCTGAGTTTGCATTTTGTACTAAAGTTGGTTTTTGCTTTTAAATGTGCTTGGGGGTAAGCTACACTTCTGTGAATCCTCCCTCTCCAAAGACCTGCTCTGTTTATTATTTTTATTTTGCAAGGCACCAACTGCCACTCATTTGTTTCTTCCTCTCCCCAAAGTCCCCCTGGCCACTGTTTCCCACGCTATTAATTTAAACGGAATGTCTACCAGGGAAACCAAAGTCGCTTCCCACCCTCCAGATCCCACCTCCTAGCAGATGGCAAAGTTATAAATATCAACGCATTCGTCAGCTAGTGGTACTCAAACCAGGCAGGCCAGAGCATCTTCTGCACAGCTTAAAAATACCACAACGGATTCACAGAACCATAAAATTGCAGAATCATAGAATCATAGAATCATAGAGTTGGAAGAGACCACAAGGGCCATCGAGTCCAACCCCCTGCCAAGCAGGAAACACCATCAGAGCACTCCTGACATATGGCTGTCAAGCCTCTGCTTAAAGACCTCCAAAAAAGGAGACTCCACCACACTCCTTGGCAGCAAATTCCACTGTCAAACAGCTCTTACTGTCAGGAAGTTCTTCCTAATGTTTAGGTGGAATCTTCTTTCTTGTAGTTTGGATCCATTGCTCCGTGTCCACTTCTCTGGAGCAGCAGAAAACAACCTTTCTCCCTCCTCTATGTGACATCCTTTTATATATTTGAACATGGCTATCATATCACCCCTTAACCTCCTCTTCTCCAGGCTAAACATGCCCAGCTCCCTTAGCCGTTCCTCATAAGGCATCGTTTCCAGGCCTTGGACCATTTTGGTTGCCCTCCTCTGGACACGTTCCAGTTTTGGTTGCCCTCCTCTGGACACGTTCCAGCAGAGTTTGGGAGGACCCAAAAGGGCAGCTAATCGAACCTCATGCGATGCAGGAATCACAGCAAGAGAATCTTTGATCAGCAAGCAACATTTATTTCAACTCTGGCGTTGCACCTCCAAAATGCAGAGCCTGATTTTCTGCAATGCAGGTGCATCAAGAATTATGGAGCTCCACGCAGACATTTATTTGCTGTGCACAATCCATACCGCTGGAGCATGAAAGGCTGGGCTTATGGGTGCCCAGGACATATATTCAAGCGCATGAACGGGACATGAACGGCACAAATTAAGTAGATCTGTGGGAGGTTCAGTACAGATGAGAGAAACTAGGAGGCGATGAAGCTGGCCTCAAACCACCCAGTCTCCTGGGCAATCTCCTGGGCATCCAACATTAGGGGTCCTCAGGCAGACTAGGCCCTAGGGCAGCCTTTGCCAAGCTGGTGTGCTCCAGGCATTTTGGACTACAGTTCCCAGCAGCCTCAGCCAGCTGGCCATGGAGGGTACCTGGTCGGCCGCCATAGGGAAAAGATGACCCCTGGGCTGCATTTCTAACCTGAAGCAAATCAGCTGACTCGCCAAGGCAACTGGGGTTCTACAAGGCCCAATCAATCCTTTGCAGCCAAGCCAGCTAGTAGTAGTAGTAATAATAATAATAATAATAATAATAATAATAATAATAATTTATACCCCGCCCATCTGGCTGGGTTTCCCCAGCCACTCTGGGCGGCTTCCAAAAGAATATTAAAATACTGTGATACATCAAACATTAAAAGCTTCCCTAAACAGGGCTGCCTTCAGATGTCTTCTAAAAGTCTGGTAGTTGTTGTTCTCTTTGACATCTGGTGGGAGGGCGCCACTACCGAGAAGGCCCTCTGCCTGGTTCCCTGTAACTTGGCTTCTCGCAGTGAGGGAACTGCCAGAAGGCCCTCGGAGCTGGACCTCAGTGTCCGGGTAGAACGATGGAGGTGGAGACGCTCCTTCAGGTATACTGGACCGAGGCCGTTTAGGGCTTTAAAGGTCAGCACCAACACTAGTCGGTGCGTTCTGCCTGATATTTTGTCAAAAAACAAAGCATCCTCGCCCTGCCTTTCTGCCAAACGAGGTTCCCAGATGGGTTTACAAGGTCCAAAAATAAGACAGCCCTTGCCCTCAGGTTTGCAATCTATAAAATACATGTGACAAAAGTGAAATACAGTGGTACCCCTGGTTGTGAGCGGGATCCGTTCCGGAGGCCCGTTCACAACATGAAAAGAATGCAACCTGCAGCGGCGCATCTGCGGGTTGTGATTCATCATTTTGCGCATTGCGCATGTGCAAGCAGCGAAACCCGGAAGTAACCCTATCCAGTTTGCTGCGGGATGCAACCTGAAAAAAATGTAACATGAAGCAAACATAACATGAGGTATGACTGTATACTTGGAGTCAAGTGTGAATTTCATGCTCTTTATTCAGCCCATAGTAGCAATGAATGAAACTTTCCCCAAAATGTCTAGCTATATATACATTATTTACACAATGGGCCCTGTGTGATTGACTAATTCTGGGAGGCTACTCCTGTAGGCCAATCAGGTTGTGGATTCACTTCCTCCAGAAGCCTGATTGGCTGCTCCTGCAGGCCAATCAGGTCACTGATTCACTTCCACCTGGAGCTGGATTGGGTGGCTCCTGCGAACCAATCAGACTGCTGCATTCTGGATCCTATTATTCTAGGATTCAGCTCAGTACATAAGAAGGAAAGGTGATGGGGGGGGGGGGAAGCAGCTCGTTCACCAGTTCAAGGAGGGTGATGATGCGAGAACATCTGCATAGTTTGCTGCTTTCCTCTGCCTTTCCCAAAATTCGGCAGATGACACAATTAAGGTAGCAGTGAAACAGAGCTGAAATATTTCTCCAGCAGGGCAAAATTTCTAATGTTCTGGTTGTTGCTGCTGCTTCTGCTTTCCTGGCACCGCTATTCTCTCCTTCTGGGCTCTGCTTCCGTCTTCCCCTGCAGCCCCATTAATCACAACTGTCAGAGAAGGGAAAGGAAACGTGCCCACCAAAATGTTTTCAGGATTCTCCCCTCTTTGGGCGCACAGATAAATTTCTCAACTGCCCTGGAAGAAGCTGCAACCCTGTGTGCAGTCAACCTTCTTGAATCCCACCAATCTCAAATAATAATATTTGATGTATCACAGTATTTTAATATTCTTTTGGAAGCCACCCAGAGTGGCTGGGGAAACCCAGCCAGATGGGCGGGGTATAAATTATTATTATTATTATTAATTTATTAATTATTATTAATTATTATTAATTATTATTACTTATTATTAATTATTATTATTATTATTTGGCTGGGCTTCCCCAGCCACTCTGGGCGGCTTCCAACAAAATATTAAAATACAGTAATGCATCATACATTAAAAGCTTCCCTAAACAGAGCTGCCTTCTAAAAGTCTGGTAGTTGTTGTTCTCTTTGACATCTGGTGGGAGGATGTTCCACAGGGCGGGTGCCACTACCGAGGAGGCCAGAACCTCTCTGCTTCTGAGTACAGAATTCTCTGCTGACATCTAAACCTGCCTTATAGTCAGTCAAACCATTTGTCCAGGGTGGGGAACCAGTGGAACAGCAGAGCATAGAATTGTAGCATTGGAAGGGATCCCCAAGGGTCATCTAGTCCAACCCCCTGGAATGCAGGAATCTCAGCTAAAGCATCCCTGACAGAGGGCCATCCAACCTCTGCTTAAAAACCTCCAGGGAAGGAGAGTCCACCACCTCCCAAGGGAGGCCGTTCTACTATCCAACAGCTCTTACTGTCAGAAAGTTCTTCCTGACGTTTAGTTGGAATCACCTTTCTTGTAATTTGAATCCATTGGTTCAGGTCCTCTGCTCTGCAGTAGCAGAAAAAAATGTTGTGGGACTACAACTCTTGACATCACTGGTTGTGTTGGCTAGGGTGGATGGGAAAGGACTTATTCGTGCACTGTTAAACTGCGGAACTCACTCCCACAAGACACAGCAATGGCCACCGACATGGATGGCTTCAAAAGAGGATTGGACAAATTTGTGGAAGACAAGGCTGCCAATAGCTAATAGCTATGATGGCTATATTGGGACGCGGGTGGCGCTGTGGTCTAAACCACTGAGCCTAGGGCTTGCTGATCAGAAGGTCGGCGGTTCGAATCCCCGCAATGACGGGGTGAGCTCCCATTGCTCGGTCCCTGCTCCTGCCAACCTAACATTCGAAAGCACGTCAAAGTGCAAGTATATAAATAGGTACCACTCCAGCGGGAAGGTAAACGGCGTTTCCATGTGCTGCTCTGGTTCGCCAGAAGCGGCTTAGTCATGCTGGCCACATGACCCTGAAGGTGTACGCCAGGTCCCTCAGCCAATAAAGCCAGATGAGCGCCGCAAACCCAGAGTCGGTCATGACTGGACTAATGGTACCTTTACCTTTATGATGGCTATACAGTGGTACCTTGGTTTACGAACTTAATCCGTTCCGGAAGTCCGTTCTTAAACCAAAGCATTCTTAATGCTTTCCATAGCAGCGGGAGACTCAACTTACAAATGGAAGACACTCAACATGTTCTGCTTCCAAGGCAATGTTCACAAACCAAAACACCTACTTCCAGGTTTGCAGCATTCTTAATCCAAGTTGTTCATAAACTAAGCTGTTCTTAAACCAAGGTACCACTGTAGTTCGCCTCCACCGTTAGAGGCAGGATATGACCCTGAATGCCAGTTGCTGGAAAATAAAGGAGAGAAGAGTGCTGTAAAAAAATATCTAGGAGTGCTAGCACCAGGCTGAGGAATGGTTCTCTACCATAGAGTTTTCATTATCAATAGAACAATATCATCACCATTCAAACTGAAGTTAATTCTATTGGAATTAGGTATGAGGTATGTATCTTTCATTGGACAGCCTGTGAAGTTCAGATCCAAGGCCATCTTTCTTTGATCCGTCTTTTTCCTTTGTTTCCAAATTTTTACATTTGGTTTTTCTTACGAGAGAGGACGCTCGAACAGCCTTCTCGTAATCTGGAGCGATGGAGAACTCTCAATCTGTTTTACGGCATCGTAAAAAGAAATGCCAGTGGGATCATTTAAGGCCCATGCAAGTGAAAATGTTTATCATCGGGAAGGAGCCAAGACGTAAAATTGGATTTTACTTGGTGTGCTCCACGACGGAACATCAATAAAAAGGGAATCCCATAAAACTAATAAGAGATCTTGCTTATTGGGCCGGTCAGCATATAAAAATACTCTTGGCTAAAGCTCTCGGGGAGTAAATTACTGTAACTCTGTAATTAGTAGGACAACAGCATAAGACCATGGCTAGCCATATAGAAGCAGGTGCAGAACCAGTGACTACTCAAGATGTTATTGGACTCCCAGCAGCCTCAAAAGCCAGAGATGGTAGGATCCTGTTCATCTGGAGAGCCACAGGTTCCCTTCGGTCAGCCCTAAGAAGCAACACAGTTAACCGAACAAACAAGTCAGGATCCATCATAAAATACATTTCAAGCAACAACTTTGGGCTGGATATATTAGCACGCTGCGAAAACACCATGCTACCCGCCCACATATAAAAGTGAAAGCAATGCCAAAATTGGAAGTTTAGGGCACAGATTTCTGCCTGTTAGGCAGAGACTCCCTCTTGCATCAAAAGAATTTGCCAGGAAGGCGTTTTTTAAAAGCGCTACAACATGGGTAGGCAAACTAAGGCCCGGGGGCCAGATCCAGCTCAATTGCCTTCTGAATCCAGCCCGTGGACGGTCCAGTAATCAGTGTGCTTCTACATGAGTAGAATGTCTCCTTTTATTTAAAATGCATCTCTGGGTTATTTGCGGGGCATAGGAATCCATTCATTTCCCACCAGAATATAGTCCGGCCCCCTACAAGGTCTGAGGGACAGTGGACCGGCCCCCTGCTAAAAAAGTTTGCTGACCCCTGCGCTACAAGGATCAAGGCGCTAGGATCGCAGAATACCCGAGTGCTGTTTGAGGACATAGTAAAATAAGGAGAGAGTGATCGAAGGAGAGGTAGCCACTTGTTTCTCCTTACGGTGACTGGCAAGCCAGGACCGTCACTCATCGCCAGTAAGCTGTGTGTGATAAACACACACACACAAAATTATATCCTTTAACTACAGGGCAGGGAAGCCCAGAGACTGAACGCCAAAGGCCCAAAGAATCATTTGCATTCCACTCTTTTTCCCGTTTTCCCAAACCACAACCATGGCGAGGAGGGAGAATTCTCAGTGGCTAAACAACAGGGATCGTTGATGGCTGAATGACCTGGCAATGGAATACAAAAGTTCATCAAATTACGCACAAACAGACAGACAGACAGACACACACACACACGGAGTGGGAGGAGAGAAAGAGATGTCATTCCATATGCCTGGTGTTATTTGCTCAGCTGGGCACCCTAAACTTCTTCATTGCCACTGCAATACCACTGGTCAATCTATCTTAGCATTGCCTACACACTAACACCCGTGGGTTCCCCAGTTTCAGACTTAGGCTGCATGCAAAACAATATAAGGAAAGTGAAATATACTCGGAGTCGAGAGTGGATTTCATGCTCTTTATTCAGCTCATAGTGGTGAGGAGGAATGGAAGTTCCCCCAGAATGCCTGCTTTATATAAATTATTTACACAATGGGCCCCACGTGATTGGCTAATTCCGGGATTCTCCTGTAGGCCAATCAGGTTGCAGATTCACTTCCAACTGGAGCTGGATTGGGTGGCTCCTGTGGACCAATCAGACTGCTGCATTCTGAATCCTATTGTTCTAGGACCAATCAGACTGCTGCATTTTGGATCCTATTCAACTCAGTACATAGCACCAAGCCTCCTGGATCAGGCCAAAAGAGACCCATCTAGTACAGCATCTTGTTCACACAATGCCCAACCAGGTACCTATTATGGGAAACCTGAAAGCTGGATTCTGGACCAAGCCAGGGTTCAAAATTGGCCAGGCGCATTTTGCACTCAGCTATCGGACACTTGTAACCGAGTGATTGGCCCCTGACATCTCCATCTGGTGATACATGCTGGGAGATCCTTGGCTCTCGACTGCTTTCACACACTAGCAAGCACATCCTATAGAATTCTATCCGTGATATTTTATCTGCACACTTGGAATGAATTTCAAGAACCAAGAAGTTGTTATTGAAAAGAGCTGCCTGGCCCCAAAACGGGGACGAGGTGTTCAGTTTCGGCAACCGTAACCCTGGTTGAAGGAGCCATTTGGCGCCCAGTTTATATATCTGAGTTTCTAAGACTGCCAAGAGCGCCGCTCTCCCCTCCTGTGGTTTCCAGCAACTGGTAATAATAATAATAATAATAATAATAATAATAATAATAATAATAATAATAATAATTTATTATTTATACCCCGCCCATCTGGTTGAGTCTCCCCAGCCACTCTGGGCGGCTTCCAATCACGTGTTAAAAACAATACAGCATTAAATATTAAAAACTGCCTTCAGATGTCTTTTAAAGAGAAGATAGCTGCTTATTTCCTTGACATCTGATGGGAGGGCGTTCCACAGGGCGGGCGCCACTACCGAGAAGGCCCTCTGCCTGGTTCCCTGTAACCTCACTTCTCGCAATGAGGGAACTGCCAGAAGGCCCTTGGAGCTGGATCTCAGCGTCCGGGCAGAACGATGGGGGTGGAGACACTTCTTCAGGTATACTGGACCGAGGCCGTTTAGGGCGTTAAAGGTCAGCACCAACACTGGTATTCAGAAGCACTGCTGCCTTGATCCATGGGCTGAGAGCAAAGCAATGCTGATCAGTGGAAAAAAAAATATATAGACCAGCTCTATGGGTACCACAGTTATCCCCCCTCCCAACCCCAATTCCAAAAGGATGTTGGAGGGTGTCCAAACATGCCCTTGATATGCCTCCTTTTCTCCATTATCTAACCACAAACAACAGGTGAAGGGAAAATGCAATATTTCTGCAGCAGTGAGGTATGTCCATGGGTGGCTGCATAAATAGATCTGCAAAAATTTCTCAAGATCTCCTCCAGGTGACCACAGGTTGGTTCCTTTCAATTTACCTGGGGCTGAAGTGGCTCAGCCTAGCTTCCTCCAAGCTGCAAAGGCTATGCGTTATATCTCTGTTGCTCCAAGAGTGAGGTGTTTGGCAGGAGTTGCTGTATATATTGCTCATTATTAGTTTTAATTTTATATATATTGTACTTTTAATAGCATGCTCTTAGGTAAGCCACCCCGGGGAATATTTATTGATGGGCAGCTCTATAAATCAAAATTTGAATAAATAAATAATGCCTTTGCCAGAGTCTCTGGAGAGCTTCTGTTTAAGAGTAGAGATGGCACCGAACCATCTGGGCTGAATCCCTCTGGGCTCCATGTAAGGCCGTTTCATACATCTCCTGGCACCACACGTGAATTAAGTTTAGCCGTCCCACTGGCTGTCCACTTCCAGGGAAGCGTAAGAAATCATTCTGCGTGGTTTATATCCGCAGCAAGAGAAAACAGGATTATTTTTCTTCGCTGCAGCCAGGCCTTGCAGGAAGCTGAACCAGAAATTTATAGAAGGACTATCAAACAACATCTCTCAACCCCGCAAAGCTCATGGAGTGGCTAGAATAGGACTTGCTAAGCTGGTCCCTTCCTGGGATATAGCTCAGTCGGTAGAACATGGGACTATGAATTTCAGGGTTGTGAGTTCGAGTCTCACCTTGGACAAAAGATTGCTGCATTGCCAGGGGGTTGTACTTGATGACCTTCATGGTACCTTCCAACTTTGATTCTAGGTTTTGGACCTCAACTCCCATCAGCCTCAGCTAGCATAGTCAGCAAGCACCATATCTGTTTATCCTGGGTTAGGGTATCAGCCCAGATGGTTCGGTGCCATCTCTACTCTTAAACAGAAGAGAGCCAGTGTGGTGTAGTGGTGAAGAGTGGTGGACTCGTAATCTGGGGAACCGGGTTCGCTTCCCCACTCCTCCACATGCAGCTGCTGGGTGACCTTGGGCTAGTCACACTTCTTTGAAGTCTCTCAGCCCCGCTCACCTCACAGAGTGTTTGTTGTGGGGGAAGAAGGGAAAGGAGATTGTTAGCCGCTTTGAGACTCCTGAAGGGGAGTGAAAGGCGGGATATCAAGTCCAAACTCTTCTTCTTCTTCTTCTATTTGACTAGGAAATGGAGGTCAGGTGTCCTGACTCCCACTCACAGACTTGGGACTCACACCTCACTTGTTTTGCTTGAAAGTTTTACTCCCCAATTCACTACAGCACCCAAAACCCAAACAGGGTTAGAGGTTAGAAAGTCAGGAAGCAGGACAGAGTGCTCAAGTTTTTATATTGCAAACCGCCCAAAGAGTGGTATAGAAATTTAATAAATAGTAATAATAATAAAATACATTGATCCCACTATGGAACTCACTCCCATGGGAAGCAGGCCACCAATCTAGACGGCTTTAAAAGACGATTAAGCAAATCCACCGAGGAGAGGGCTGTCATGGCTACTAACCAAGGCAGTGAAGGTCCTGAATGAGTGCCTGGAGGCGGTTGGAGGATGGATGGCGGCTAATGGATTGAGGTTGAATCCTGACAAGACAGAAGTACTGTTTTGGGGGGACAGGGAGCGGATGGGTGTGGGGGACTCCCTGGTCCTGAATCGGGCAACTGTGCCCCTGAAGGACCAGGTGCGCAGCCTGGGAGTCATTTTGGACTCACAGCTGTCCATGGAGGCACAGGTCAGTTCTGTGTCCAGGGTAGCTGTCTACCAGCTCCATCTGGTATGCAGGTTGAGACCCTCCCTGCCCGCAGACCGTCTCACCAGACTGGTGCATGTTCTAGTTATCTCCTGCTTGGACTACTGCGTTGCGCTCTACGTGGGGCTACCTTTGAAGGTGACCCGGAAACTACAACTAATCCAGAATGTGGCAGCTGGACTGGTGACTGGGAGCGGCCACCGAGACCACATAACACCGGTCCAGAAAGACCTACATTGGCTCCCCGTACTTTTCCGAGTGTTGGTGCTGACCTTTAAAGCCCTAAACGGCCTCGGTCCTTTATTCCTGCCCGGACACTGAATTCCAGCTCCAAGGGCCTTCTGGCGGTTCCCTCACTGCGAGAAGCAAACTACAGGGAACCAGGCAGCGGGCCTTCTCAGTGGTGGCACCCGCCCTGTGGAACGCCCTTCCAGCAGATGTCAAAGAGATAAACAACTATATTTAGAAGACATCTGAAGGCAGCTCTGTTCAGGGAAGTTTTTAATGTGTGACATTTTGATGTATTTTTAATCCTTGTTGGAAGCCGCCCAGAGTGGCTGGAGAAACCCAGCCAGATGGGCAGGGTACAAATAATAAATTATTATTATTATTATTATTATTATTATTATTATTATTATTATTATTATTATTATTATTATGGCTGGGATGGCTGTGCTCTGACAACACAGCTGGATGCCAGCAATGCTTCTGTATGCCAGCTGCTAGAAACTACAGGAGAAGAGAGGGCCCTTGTGTCAGATCCTGCTTCTGTGTTTCCCGCTGGGTCATCAGTTTGCCTGGTGTGAGGATCCCGGACTAGATGTGCCAGCAGGCTCTTCTTCTGCACTTAAGAACGAAGTGGTTGGCATCCCAAGGCTTGAGAGAGCAAGAGAGAGCACTCATCCAAGAGAGATAAGCGTGTGAAGTCTGAAGTCTATCATCAAGGGATCAAGGGAAGTAATAGTGCCACTGTATTCTACTCTGGTCAGACCTCACCTGGAGTACTGTGTCCAGTTCTGGGCACCACAGTTCAAGAAGGACACTGACAAACTGGAACGTGTCCAGAGGAGGGCAACCAAAATGGTCAAAGGCCTGGAAACGATGCCTTATGAGGAACGGCTAAGGGAGCTGGGCATGTTTAGCCTGGAGAAGAGGAGGTTAAGGGGTGATATGATAGCCATGTTCAAATATATAAAAGGATGTCACATAGAGGAGGGAGAAAGGTTGTTTTCTGCTGCTCCAGAGAAGCGGACACGGAGCAATGGATCCAAACTACAAGAAAGAAGATTCCACCTAAACATTAGGAAGAACTTCCTGACAGTAAGAGCTGTTCAACAGTGGAATTTGCTGCCAAGGAGTGTGGTGGAGTCTCCTACTTTGGAGGTCTTTAAGCAGAGGCTTGACAACCATATGTCAGGAGTGCTCTGATGGTGTTTCCTGCTTGGCAGGGGGTTGGACCCGATGGCCCTTGTGGTCTCTTCCAACTCTATGATTCTATGATTCTATGATCTCTTTCTGGGATCTAGCCTCGCATTCAAAGGGCAAGAGGTAACACCCAGAGCCTCTACCCACCCCGAAACCAGCTTTTTCTCCTGCTACCCTTGACATTTCTTCTCTACCCGCAAGCACAGCTGCACATGGTCAGCCCTCTCCGTTACTGTACTCAGTCACTGCCGCTCTCAAGCCTCTTAAAAAGGTAAAGGGACCCCTGACCATTAGGTCCAGTAGCGGACGACTCTGGGGTTGTGGTTTTAACTTTTTGAACCGAAGTGTAGGTGCTGCCACACGAAAAGATCAGGTCCTTACAAATATATTTGACGTCATTTTTATTGTGGGGTTTTTTTTGTAAGCTGCTTTGAGAGCCTACTGGCTTCCTGTAGGGCAGCCTTCAGCAACCTGGACCACCCCCTCCCCCCCCAACACTCGCGACTACAGCCCCAGACAGCCAAGCTGCATAGCACTGGCCCTGATGACAGCATGGCCATGCTAGCCTGGAACTGTAGTGCAAAACAGCCAGACGGCACCAGTTGGGTGCAGGCTGCTGCAACGGTGAAGGCCCTGGTGATCATCTAATGTTTATTGGATGGATTTTCCCCTAAAATGATTTTAGAACTTTGAATTTCTTGTTATTCACGCTTTTATACTGTATTTTATGCTGTTTTTTTGTTGTATCACAATTAAGTGTTTTATATTTGTTGTTAGCCGCCCTGGGCCCGGTTTTCTGAACCGGGAAGGGCGGGGTATAAATTAATTTTTTTTTTAAAAAAAGGTAGCAAGAGGAATCGTTTCAGGACTATATTACAGACAAAGTGGGGTTGAAATGGCAGTGGAGCGGATAACAGGGTGAAGTTTCCAGAGGAGCGAAGGAAAACAGAAGGAACTATCGGGGGTGCCGAGGGGAACAGGTAGGCAAGGCATCCAGAGACAAGGCAAGAGGAAGCACATTCTACTGAGGTCGAGAGTAACCCCATCCAGAGACAAAAATAAATAATTCCGGGAACAGGAATGTTTGCATTTGTACAAGGCTCCGGCAGCCCTGGGCAGACGAGAGGCAAGGGTATGTTTGTATTAACTTTGGCCTGGTTTTCCCGTCCCAATGTACTCTCCTGGCTCTATTCGTTAGAGATATTCTACAAAATCATTTCTCAGCCTTTCCACAGCCAGGAAGGCACGAGGGGCTCCTTCGTTAGTTATCTCAATAAACCTAACTTTTTGACTGTTCAGCAACAAGGGTTGCCGTTCTGTGAATGGTTCATTTATCCAGTAGGCATAACGTTTACTGCACATGTAACTTATTAAGATAGAGTTCATATTTATCCACTGCATGTTTACAGTATCTCCAGGCTTTGTCTTGCACATGGCACCTTAATATGTTTGCTGTTTGAATGGTTACAAGTCTATCTCTATTCTAGCTATTATTCTAGTAAATTCTATTATTCTAGTAAATTTGGTTTTATACTTATAAGCCAGTTTGTGGTGGTGTTGTTTTGTTGTAGTGGTCATCACTAATTCCTGTGGGAATGAGTTTCACAGTCATTGTTTCACAACAAGCCCAGACTCCTGATCCATGTATAGTCTGGCTTCCCTGTGGCAGCGTTCGCACATAATCTTAAACCATAGTTCAACATTGCCAGGAAAAGCTGCAGTGAGCCTCGGATTTGGATAGAGCCTCGCCCTTCTTTCCAGGAGGCCAGCATTAGGGATTTGGAAGAAGGTTACCAGATTTGTTTCAATGAATCCGGGGACACTTTTCAACTTCAATGGATTTTGTATGGGGACTGATGTGTAAATCTGGGGACTGTCCCTGGGAAACGGGGACGTCTGGTAACTTTAATTTGGAAGCCTTTGCCTCCTTTCTAACAGTTTGACGTGGCATCAAAACCTTGTCAAAACCGCGTAGCCTTAACTATTGTCAGGGGAAATTACTCAACTTCAAACCAGAGTTTAAAAAGCTAGTTTTGTTTTCAGTAAACTTGAAGGTCAGCCATAGCTTAGGGTTGAGATGTCATAGTTGACCTCCAATTTGCAGTGGTGGAGAAGAGGGGGAAGGAAGATTGTGCTCGTTCAAGATTTCCTGCAGCTCATCCTTGCAAAGCTAAACTGTGGCTTGACATTATGAGGAAAGCAAGGCACAGTGTGTTGCTGGGATTTGAGACTGCATTATTCAGCATGCAGTATCCACTGCTTCCTCCGCAGGTTGTCATCACTTCTGAGTGAAGCTTGCAGGTAATCGGATGAGGTACCCAGCAGGCCACTAATTGACTGGCGGATTTCTCTGTTTCCCTTCCAATCTTCCAAGCAGTTTAGCAAAGACAAGCCAAGCGCATTCCATTTCTTTCAATAGAGTCATACCTCGGGTTGAAGTAGCTTCGGGTTGAGCATTTTCGGGTTGCGCTCTGCGGCGACCCGGAAGTAACGGAACGCGTTACTTCTGGGTTTCACCACTCGTGCATGTGGAGACGCTCAACATGACTTCACGTGCATGTGCGAAAGCAGCAAATTGTGACACGCGCAGACGCGGGTTGTGTTTGCTTCAGGATGCGAGTGGGGCTCTGGAACGGATCCCGTTCACATCTAGAGGTACCACTGTATTTAAACAAATAAAGCATGACTAAACATCAGGAATAACTTTCTAAGAGCTGGAGGACCATCTGTCATGGATGCTTTAGCCGAGATTCCTGCATTGCAGGGGGTTGGACTAGATGACCCTTGGGGTCTCTTCCAACTCTACAGTTCTACGATGCTATGATAACGCAGTCCTGCCAACCTAGCAGTTCGAAAGCACATCAAAGTGCAAGTAGATAAATAGGTACCGCTCCGGCGGGAAGGTAAACTGTGTTTCCGTGCACTCCTCTGGTTAGCCAGAAGTGGCTTAGTCCTGCTGGCCACATGACCCGGAAGCTGTACGCCGGCTCCCTCGGCCAATAAAACGAGATGAGCGCCACAACCCCAGAGTCAGCCACGACTGGACCTAATGGTCAGGGATCCCTTTACCTTTATGATAACACAGAGTAGCATTAAAAATACAACAAAATATACCCACAGCGACATCTCTGCAGAAACAAGCAGGTTTTATTCAAATGTGTCTCAAGAAAAAGACTGGAGGGGGTGAGTTGAGGAAAACTTGATTCAAAAGTTTGGTTCCTGACTCTTGGTCAAGGAAGGAATAAGGGACGTTGGTATTCCATCTAAAAACACACCTACCTGGGAGCTAGCTCCCTTCACCATGTTTCCTTGAGCACCACTATACACTTGGACATCTGTAGGCAGGGCCGGTCCACCCATGAGGCAAGGTGAGGCGACCGCTTCGGGCGGCAGGATCTGCAGGGGCAGGAGATACGACCTCCAAGGAATGCATCACCAGCTGCCGTACGGTCCTTAGAGGCTGGATCTGCCGCCTCCTTGGCAGTCCTTCTAGGCCTCCTCCCTAACACCCTCTTGGTGAACAGGAGACACCGCCAATGGTCTCCTTCCACCTCACTCTACTAACTCCAGAAACCCAAGACCACGTGGAGGAGGCTCCTCCCCACGCCAGCATCGCCCAGTCCAAAAGCCAAGGCCATTCTGATGGGGACACAGAGCGGTAGAGGTGCGCCTGGTGCCCGCCAGGTGTCCTGCACTACAACTCCCAGCAGCCATGACAGCCGTTAGTCAAGGGCAGGCTTCCTCCACCTTGGCCCTCCAGATGTTTTGAGACTACAGTTCCCATCATCCCTGACCACTGGTCCTGCTAGCTAGGGATCATGGGAGTTGTAGGCCAAAAACATCTGGAGGGCAGAGTTTGAGGAAGCCTGGTCAAGGGTAATGGGAGTTGTGCTCCAACAACATCTGGAGACCTCCAGGTTGAGCAAGGCTGATCTGAATAATCCTAGAGCAGTTATAAGGAGGAAAATCAGATAAGCCCATGGGTGATGATTCTTTGGGACGCGGGTGGCGCTGTGGGTTAAAGCCTCAGCACCTAGGACTTGCCGATCGAAAGGTCAGCGGTTCGAATCCCCGTGGCGGGGTGCGCTCCCGTTGTTCGGTCCCAGCACCTGCCAACCTAGCAGTTCGAAAGCACCTTCGGGTGCAAGTAGATAAATAGGGACCGCTTACCAGTGGGAAGGTAAACGGCATTCCGTGTGCTGCGCTGGCTCGCCAGATGCAGCTTGTCACGCTGGCCACGTGACCCAGAAGTGTCTGTGGACAGTGCTGGCTCCCGGCCTATAGAGTGAGATGAGCGCACAACCCTAGAGTCTGGCAAGACTGGCCCACACGGGCAGGGGTACCTTTACCTTTACCTTGATGATTCTTTATTAGATTTGTATACCGGCCCCCACCAAGGGTGATTCATGACATAAAAACACAAAACGACAACTCACACAATATAGAATAAAAACAAACCAAAGACATCCCCTCCCACAAACGCATTTACAGTGGTACCTCAGGTTAAGTACTTAATTCGTTCCGGAGGTCCGTTCTTAACCTGAAACTGTTCTTAACTTGAGGTACCACTTTAGCTAATGGGGCCTCCTGCTGCTACTGCGCCACGGAGCCCGATTTCTGTTTTCATCCTGAAGCAAAGTTCTTAACCCGAGGTAATATTTCTGGGTTAGCAGAGTCTGTAACCTGAAGCATATGTAACCCGAGGTACCACTGTAAAAGGACACTTCCAAGTTCCTTTCCGAAGCACCAAGAAATTGACGATCAACAAGGCCTGCAGGGTGTCACACCTGAAAGAGAGGTGGGACCACAAAGCCATGCCTCCCATCAATGAAAGGAAAAACGTGTGTGTATCAGCCACTGCTATGGTCACTTCCAGAGAAGCTATTTTCCCCTCTCCAGAACAGAAGGGAGGGTAAGTGTGGGCATCTTTAAGGGGATATTTTCAATGCTGGAGATGGTGAGGCGATGTGGACAAGAACTGTGCAGGATGAGGACATTTCTCATGAAATGTGAGTTTCTGAGGGGTGAGACCTTTTGTAGATGCCATAGGAGATACTGTTGCTCATACAGGTGGCACCAAAAGTGCCACCTTGGTGACCCCCAGCTTATGCCATAATAAAGCTTGTGAGCATTTAAGATGCAAAAAAAACCCTCCCAAACAAACAAACATGGCATGCAGACTATCCCTCCCCCCTTTCCAAATATCACACTCACAGACCCACATAATTATTCCCCCACTCCTCCCAGTAGAAAGAAACCCAAGTCTCACAGCAGCAGTCATATCCTTCTTTCCCCCAAATCTCCCATTGCAAAAAAAACAGGAAGGAAGGCAGAATCAAAGCATATGTTTTAAAGACAAGATACATGGGGTTTCTCTCCCGGAAACTAAAAACACCATCCCAGACTATCATGTAGTACATTTCCGAGACTTAATATTCAGAATCTGCAATCCTAAAATGTCAACAGGGAAGGGTTGTAACTTTGTAGTAAGGCAAATGCTTTGCACATAAAAAAACACACCTCTGGTTTGGCACTTTTTGGAAAGAGGTTTTTTCAGAGAGTAAGGCAGCGGGCAGAGATATTTAAGGAGGAGGAGGGCTGTCGCTCTGAGCTAAAAGTATGGGGCCAGACTGAATAACAATCTGACACAGTGACTCCCCTCTAAGGCTACTTCTGAGCAAGGAGGTCCACAATGCCTGCCACAAAACGCCCAGTTCCTTCTGCCATGCTTCACGGATCCATTCCGATCCACTGCACACCACCCAAAACAAAGAGCTTGCGTTGCTATGGTCATTATAGGATTCCTGTCTTTTTGGGACACAGCCACAGGGCAGAAAGGCATGCGCACCTCTTAGGATGAAGCACACTCACGGTGAGCGCATGGGGCTGGCTGCCAAGAAGCCACAGGGCGAGCGCATGGACCCTTTTCAGCAGACATGGGGAAGAAGGGCCCCCACTTGCCACAAGGGAGAAGGTGCTCCAAAACTCCACAAGGACCTTTTTCCTGGGGAAACTGCTGGGGGGTGGGGAGCAGTCTAATGTATAACCCGGATCACTAGATCCTTTCTGGCTGCCTGGACCTCACTGCCTGCTCCCATTCCGGAGAGCACATGGACAGAGCATATGCTCAGAATTCCCCAGTCCACTCTCTGCCTGTTTTCTGAGCGGATCCTGCAACGAGGAGACTCCCAGGAGGCCAGGAGGAGCTGGCAGGAGTGCCACCTTGGCCAAGCGACCGTGGGTGGCAGTGGGTACTATACAACCCACTGGTGCCCAAATTTATGGGGATTTTTGTGGGTGCTGGGGCACCCAGAGCCCCAGCATGTATGGGAGCTGGTCATTGCAGCTCCCCCGCCCCGGATCTGTACCCTCGACGCCTTGGCTTGCATTGCAAGCCATTATATTCCCCGGGTTCCTTCTTCCCCCGGGCGCCAGGCACGTGAAACCGTTCCGGGGGGGCGGAAGGGAGAGGACCCGGGCGGGGGCTGATCCTGCACCGGGGAGAAATGCATGCAAGCCGAAACGAAAGTAGGGTGTGTGGGGGGGAACCCTTTCCTCTGCAAGAGCAAAGGAGGAGCTGTCCTGTGCAAAGTCAGAGCCACCCCACCCGGCGCACCCCGGGGTCGCCCTCCAGAAATCTCTGCAGCGCAGCGCTTACCTCGTAGCTGCAAGGAGCGCGGCTGGAGGCCAGCAAGTCCGCGCACAGCTGCCGGGAGGAAAGGGCTTCAAGGGAAGGAAGGAGGCAGGCTGAGCCCGGGCGCCGCTGCCTGCCTGCTTGCAACCGTCCCGAGTCTGCAGCCCGGCGGCCAATGCTCGGCGCGCCGTGGGAAGCGGAGCTTTTAAAACCGGGAAGGAAAGGGGGGCCGGTGCGCCCCCTGGTGGAGATGGGAGGGAGATCATAAATCCTAGAATTGGAAGCGGGGTCCCCAAAGGTCATCCAGTCCAACCCCCTGGAATGCAGGCATCTCAGCTAAAGCATCCATGACAGATGGCCATCCAAGCTCTGCTTAAAAAGCTCCAAGGAAGGAGAGCCCATCACCTTCCAAGGGAGACCGTTCCACCGTCTAGCACAGGCTTCCTCAACCTCAGCCCTCCAGATGTTTTGAGACTACGCGTTAATGAGTCGTTGCCTGTACATGCAGTCCGGCTGATCTTTGAAGTAAAGATACGTGCGCATAGAGAGATCCGTTAACACCATCACCATGCTAGAGTTGGACCCTGATGGCAAACAGGAAAGCATCAGGATTTGCTGTGGGAAAATGATTGCTTGTACATAAGAGCATGAGCAGAGTTCTTATTATTGCAGAGTGATTTTACAGCACGAGATATTGCTAAGAGCATGATGAGCACGTGAACACCTCATGCTAGACTAATGATTGGCTCACGTAGCATAACACTCTCTTTGTCTGTGGGCAAAAGCAAGGTTACATTCCTTTGATTTGTTACTTTTGAGTACCAGGCAGAGCAAGCGCAGTGCTGGAGGAGGGAGGATGATTTATTTCTTACTGCACACAATAAACATGGCACGGCTGAAGCCAAAGCTTTTTCTTCAAGTCATCTTGGTGTGAGACTGATTTCTGACTGATTTTCTTACTGATATCGAGCTGGATTCTCGACATTTGGTGCCCCGTGTGACTACCTTTGGACTCCACGTTGTTTCTCATCGTTCAGCGCTCACCACACGTCTTTCATCCGCTATGGATCCCGGTGAGTGCTCCCTTGGTACCCCGTGTATGTGATTCTGGACTACGTTAAGGACTTATCAGCACTCATCTCGCCCGGCAAGGGCTGCAGACGCGTCGTTCATCCACCTAGTGGATCCCTGGTGAGTGCTCCCAACCCCCCCCCTTTTCTTTTGCCATTATGGGGCAGTCTCTCTCTCCACCACAGAAAAAGTTTTTTGAAGACCTTAAATCTCTTTTGGCCAGCAACAGCCTTCTTGTCTCAGATGCTGATATCGTGTCTCTTATAGAAGCATTGGATATTCACTGTCCCTGGTTTCCTCAGCATGGGAATTATAGTTTAAAAGACTGGGAAAAGATAGGACAATTTTTCCAAAACCATCCTCAGATTGATGTCAAAGTTTTGCATGCCTGCTGTAAGGTTTATAAGGCTATCTCAAGCCTAACTCCTACAAATCTCCTCCTGGTCGCTGCTTCAGCTCCTTTGCCCCCCCTCCCAGTCCTCATGCTGCCTTCAGAAGCACCGTCTTATCAGCTTCCTAAACAGGCAGACATTTTTTCTCCTTCGGCTCCTGTCGTCCCTCCCCTGCATTCTTCGCATTCAGCACCCCCCATTTCCACTCCTCTCCAAGAAGAGACTCTTTGTACTGCTGCTCCGTTGCTGCCTTTTGATTCTGATACTCCAAATCTCTTTCCTGTGATTGCTCCTGCACCCCCAGCCCCCGTCATGCTGACCCAAACTGATGTTCTTGATGGGCTGACGGGAGGAGGCAATTTTCTTCCTATTGCCCAACAGTTGGCCCTTGATCCTATGTATTGGGCAGCCACCACAGCCTCAGCCCAAGAGGCTCTGGCCTCTGTCCCTGATGACAGGAATGAGCACGGTGGCCTATTGGGAAGCATCAGACAGGACCCTGCAAAGCCCTATGGACAATTTGTTGATCGCTTGTACAATACCTTCAAGCGGCAAGTTCAGGACCTGGCAGCACAAGAACTGACTGTACGCCAGCTTGCAAATGAGGACCATAAGCAAGCACTGTGCCCTATGATGACAACATCAAATATAGCCATTGCTGATATCCTTACAGCCTGCCAGTCAGTGGGCACTGAGATGCACAAAGCTCATCTTTTAGCCACGGCCTTGTCTTCCGCCGTGTCCCAAAATCCTGCAAAGGATAAAACCTGTTGGATTGACAGTGGCTAAGAAAAAAATCCAGCGGACTTTACCTATTACGTACCTGGGACACAAGCTGACAGCATCTGCAGCCATTCCAGTTACGCCTCAACTACAGTTTCCTGGTCATCTTAAACTGGTGGATTTACAACAAATTCTTGGACAGCTGAATTGGATAAAGAGTTATTTGGACCTGCCCACCTCCACTTTGTCTCCACTATTTTCTGCCCTTAAAGGACATAAGGATCCAGCAGTACAAGGAGCAATACATCAGACTTATTTACAGCAAATGGGCTCCTGTATCTGCAGAAATGGTTGTGTGACTTCTTCTGGATTATGGTTTTTACATGCCAATAATCGAGCCACGAAATACCACGCAGGTTGCTCGGAAACAGCCATTGGACTAATTTACCATTCTCATCCTTATTGGCATCACTTGGATTTTACCCCCCATATTTTTTTTTCTCCTCCCTCAGGAGTCCTGCCTTATGATGTGTTCCCCTGAGCATGTACAGAGGGCTGTCTTGGAACTATTGTGGACTCTTGGCAAGGGAGGGGTGAGGGGATTTTAGTGTGTTCCAGTTGTTTCATTTTTGTGCTTTGGCATGGTTCCCGGACAGAAAGCAAGTTGCAATAAGGTTCTTTAACAGGGCCTGAGAAGACAATGGGCTCTGTTCTCGACCTTGTTGCAATCTTTTTAGTTACAGCAAGCGGAATATGCTTGAAGCGAAATATGCTTGGCTAGTGCCTTTAGCTGCTGAGAAAAATGATTTTAAAAAGCTTCTCAAAGCTTTGAACCTTTTTTTTGGTGGTGGTATTCTAGCATTCCAGTAAATGCTTCATTTAAGATTAGCAATAATATGAAGGACAATCGTATAAGTTTATCACCTGTGTTTTGTTGCTTGCAGAAATAGTGTCTTATTGTTTTCGTTTTAATCATAATAGTATATTTTTAGGTCATTATCCATATTGTAATTGGACCTATGAGTATGTTAATGGATCTTCTTATTTTTTTTATTACCACTATGAGTGATAGGCCAAAAGTCTCAGTTAATAATGTCACAATTTACATGACTTATGAACAACAGGCTGCGTGTAGAGATTTTTATGTTTGGTTCGACTGGATGAGAAAGAGCAGTAAATCTACATGTTTGCTTCAATCTGATTTATGGTTATTCTGTGGCAAATTGGACCGAAGCTTTTTTTTTAATTCTATCATCTTTGTTTTAAAAATAATTAAAAATAATTAACAAAAAAAAAAGTCAGAAATGAGAGAAGTTGCTTTATAAACTTTTTATGCTTTAAATGTAATCTTTGCCTCTAAAGGTGGAATTTGTGCCTTAATTCATTTTCATTGTTGTATGTATATAACTTATCAATCAACCAATATCTCCACTACTATTGATTATATGGAACAAATGATAACCCATAATCCTTTGAATCCACCTGAAGGTTTTGATCCATGGGATTGGTTATTTTCTTGGTTGCCTAATGGATTATGGTTAAGAAAAATATTATTGATTGTAATTGCATGTATTGTTGGTTTTATTATTCAATGCTTGCTTTCTTTGATTTCCCAATATATTGCATGGTGGTTTCGACCAAGGCCCACCATAGGGGTTACAAGGGGAATTTATGTTGCAAAATATAAATGCTTAGGTAATGAGATATATGATTCTGATTAAGATTTCCTCTTATAATATAAACAAGAAAAGAGGGCATGTGGGAAAATGATTGCTTGTACATAAGAGCATGAGCAGAGTTCTTATTATTGCAGAGTGATTTTACAGCACGAGATATTGCTAAGAGCATGATGAGCACGTGAACACCTCATGCTAGACTAATGATTGGCTCACGTAGCATAACACTCTCTTTGTCTGTGGGCAAAAGCAAGGTTACATTCCTTTGATTTGTTACTTTTGAGTACCAGGCAGAGCAAGCGCAGTGCTGGAGGAGGGAGGATGATTTATTTCTTACTGCACACAATAAACATGGCACGGCTGAAGCCAAAGCTTTTTCTTCAAGTCATCTTGGTGTGAGACTGATTTCTGACTGATTTTCTTACTGATGTCGAGCTGGATTCTCGACAATTTGCAAGGCCCTAGAGCAGTGGTTCTCAACCTGTGGGTCCCCAGATGTTGTTGGACTACAACTCCCATCATCCCTGACCACTGGTCCTGCTGGGTAGGGATCATGGGAGTTGTAGTTTCAAAACATCTGGAGAGCTGAAGTTGAGGAAACCTGGTCTAGCAGTTCTTCCTATCAGAAGGTTGAGTCAGAATTCCCTTTTTTACAATTTGAAGCCATTGGTTCGAGTCTTACCCTTCAGAGCAGGAGAAAACGAGCTTATTCCCTCTTCCATGTGACAGCCCTTGAGATATTTGAAGATGACTCTCATGTCTCTTCTCAGACTCCCCAGGTATGCAGCCTGAGAGTCATTCTGGACTCACAGCTGTCCATGGAGGTGCAGGTCAATTCTATGTCCAGGGCAGCTGTTTACCAGCTCCATCTGGTACGCAGGCTGAGACCCTGTCTGCCCACAGACTGTCTCACCAGAGTGGTGCATGCTCTGGTTATCTCCCACTTGGACTACTGCAATGCGCTCTACATGGGGCTCCCTTTGAAGGTGACCCAGAAACTGCAACTAATCCAGAATGTGGCAGCTAGACTGGTGACTGGGAGTGGGCACTGGGACCACATAACTCCGGTCTTGAAAGACCTACACTGGCTCCCAGTACATTTCTGAGCACAATTCAAAGTGTTGGTGCTGACCTTTAAAGCCCTAAACGGCCTCGGTCCTGTATACCTGAAGGAGCGTCTCCACCCCCATCGTTCTACCCGGACACTGAGGTCCAGCGCTGAGGGCTTCAAATAATAGATTTGTGGAGTTGGGTCATCTAGTCCAACCGCCTGTGATCAGTGTTCGAAATTCTCCAGGCACATTTAGCACCTGGGTTTTGGCCACTTTTGACCAAGTGAAGATGCCCAGGTGCCAGGATTGGCGCCTTATGTCTCCACCATCTGGAGGTATATGCCTGGGGATCATTGGATTTTGACCGTTTTCACGCACTAGCAACACCTCCTGTAGAATTGTACCTGTTATGTTTTATCTGCACAATTAGAACGAATTTCAGGAACCCAAAAGTCATGTTGGAAAATACAACTTTTGAACCGTCTGGCCCAACAACGGCCACTGGTCGTTCCGTTTTGGCAGCTGTAACCCTGGTTGAAGAAGCCATTTGGCGCCTAGCTTATATATCTGAGTTTCTAGCTGCCTGCAATGCAGGAATCACAGCTAAGTAAATATGCAAGGAGGGACGCTGGTGGCGCTGTGGGTTAAACCACTGAGCCTAGGACTTGCCGATCAGAAGGTCGGTGGTTTGAATCCCACAATGAGGTGAGCTCCCGTTGCTTGGTCCCTGCTCCTGCCAACCTAGCAGTTCGAAAGCACATCAAAGTGCAAGTAGATAAATAGGTACTGCTCTAGCGGGAAGGTAAACGGTGTTTCCGTGCGCTGCTCTGGTTCACCAGAAGCGGCTTAGTCATGGTGGCCACATGACCCAGAAGCTGTACGCTGGCTCCCTCGGCCAATAAAGCGAGATGAGTGCTGCAACCCCAGAGTCGGCCACAACTGGACGTAATGATCAGGAGTCCCTTTACCTTTACCTTAAATATGCAAGGGGTTTCTGTTTTCTGCATTAATAGCTCGCCTCTTTGCGATACATGGATCTCCCCCTCCTCCTCATTTAATCCCCACAACAACCCTGTGAGGTTGGTTACACTGAGAGGCAGCAGCTGGCCCAGTTTCACCCAGTGAGCTTCACAGCCAAGTGGGAATTTGAATCCTTGCTTCCCAACCGTCCAGCCACTACACCATTCTGGCCTAAGGCTGCCTCCTCCAAACTTTGATCCACCTGTTGCTCTCCATGGGTTTTTGGACTACAACACCCATCAGCCCACGGCAAGCACAGGTGTTTGGTGCTGGGGTTGATGGGAGTTGTAGTCCAAAACATCAGGAGCACACCAGGCTGCGAAAGGGGGAGTAGTCTCCGGCAGAGCCTTTTCCCCAACTGTGTTACCGTATTTTTCACCCCATAAGACGCCCATAAGACGCACCTAGATTTTAGGGGGGGAAATAAAGGGGGAAAAAATTATTTCCCCCCCAGGTGCGCTGCGCTAATCCAGAAGCTTGGGGCAAGCTGAGGTCAGCGCGCCCCAAGCTTCTGCGTGCCGGCAAGCAGTCCGCTGCCGCCCCAAGCCTCCCGCACCCGGCAGGAGGTCCCGCTGGGTGCGCAAGGCTTGGGGCGGCAGCGGACTGCTTGCGCACACCTAGAAGCTTGGGGCGTGCTGAGCTCAGCACGCCCCAAGCTTCTGCATGCCGGCAAGCAGTCCGCTGCCGCCCCAAGCCTCCCGCACCCGGCAGGAGGTCCCGCCGGGTGCGCGAGGCTTGGGGCGGCAGCGGACTGCTTGCGCGCACCTAGAAGCTTGGGGCCAGCTGAGCTCAGCCCGCCCCAAGCTTCTAGGTGCGCGCAAGCAGTCCGCTGCCGCCCCAAGCCTCGCGCACCCAGCGGGACCTCCTGCCGGGTGCGGGAGGCTTGGGGCGGCAGCGGACTGCTTGCGCGCACCGAGAAGCTTGGGGCCAGCTGAGCTCAGCTGGCCCCAAGCTTCTCGGTGCGCGCAAGCAGTCCGCTGCCGCCCCAAGCCTCGCGCACCCGGTGGGACCTCCTGCCGGGTGCGCGAGGCTTGCAGACACTCGCCCGAAGCAGGGGGAGCCCTCCAGAGGGCTCCCCGTGCTTCGGGCGACAGGCTGCCGCCCCAAGCCTCGCGCACCCGGTCGGACCTCCTGCCGGGCGCGCGAGGCTTGCAGGCATTCGCCCCATAAGACGCACCCCGATTTCCCCTTCATTTTTGGAGGGGAAAAAGTGCGTCTTATGGGGCGAAAAATACGGTAAATGCCAGGCCACCACAGAAAAGGCCCTGCCAATGGACATTACTTTGGTGGGTTACAAATACCTTTAAATAAATAAATAAATAAATATAAATAGATAGATAGATAGATAGATAGATAGATAGATAGATAGATAGGTAAACTTCACCTTTGAAGACCTGGGGACAGGCCTTAGAGCAGAATCTTGATCTTCAGGCAGATTTGGATGGGAGGAAACAGTCTTAAATAGGACAAATTCTTTTACCAACTCAGACCATTGATCCACCTGGCCTGGTATCGTCTCTCCAGCATCTTGCTGTAGCATCCTTGCGACAGAGTTGCCTAGGCCTCTGGGCATCTTGTGAACTTATAAATCAACAATAAATCAACTTATAAATCAACAAAATGCAACCCAAAACAGTTTTTGAAACTACTAATTCAATATCATTTTTTAAAAAAAACCAGCTGGGGAAAAAACCTGGTGTAAACACAGACACACACAGACACACACACACAGAGAGACACACACACATTTTACAAAACCCCAATTCAATCCCCAAAGCATTACATATGTCAGTGTGGTGAGGTGGCTGGAGTGCTGGATTAGGACCTGGGAGACCAGGGTCTAATCCCCACTCAGCCATTAAAACCTTTGGAAAGGCTTCGTCTCCTGATCTTTGTTCTCCGGCAACTGGGAGTTAGGACACGGCAGTCTTGATATTCCTGAAAAGCAAGGGATTCTCGTGACTTAGCAGGCCACGCCTTGTCTTTAAAAAGTTGGCAGGAGAGGCAGGGAGGCTTGCTGAGACATCTTCGTTATTTTGGTCCGTTTCCGAACTTTTTGCCCTGCTCCTGAACTCATGATTTGTGACACCCAAGTCCTGTGTCGGCTGCAGAGCATGTACCTCTATAAATGTATGTATTTCATGCTTCCAAGTACAGTGGTACCTCTAGTTGTGTACCGCTCTTATTACAGACTTTCAGCTTACGAACACGGTAAACCCAGAAGTTTTTACTTCTGGGTTCGCCACATGCTCATGTGCAGAAGAAGTGCTCTAGTTGCAGACTTTTCAGGGTGCAAACGGCACCCCGAAACTGATTAAGAGCCTCTCTCTGCAGGGGCATAGGAAGGGGGTGTTGACATGGAGAGGTCCAGGAGGCCAGCTGGCAAGTCTCAGCTGTGCCATCTCCATTCATCAACCCATACTCCGACGTAAATCAGTGACCCGAACTACAAAAGCCAGGGCACGCTATTATAAGCAGAGTGTACTGCACACAGAGAATAGGCGTGAGGCTTGTGAAGTCATACTTTAACTACAGATTTATTAAACATAAATCAGAACAAAGAAACATGTCGTCTCTCTCTCTCGTGTTGTCTCGGAGAGAACAGTAAAAGCAAAAGCTATACACAAACGGAAGTTCCCAGCAAGCTGTGCTGGAATGTAAACAGACATGTGACATACAGCAATCTGATGCCTGTTCCTTAAGGTGGAATGGAAATGTCAATGGGGGGGTGCGGATCACCCTGGGTGTCATCCCGAAGGGGGGTGACATTCGGCATGGGATTCCCCAAGACCAGCGAGTGGCAAAGTGGCAAGTGGCGAAGTAGCTGCTGCAACTCTCCGCCTTCCCCTGGTTTGCTGTAGGCTTGGAAGTCACGGGGGGCCAAATGTCACCCCCCTTCAGCCTGAAAGGGGGTGACATTTGATGCCCCCCTGTGCCGGAGATTGGCCCCTGGGGAGGATCGCGCAGCTGTGCTGATCATCCCCGTGGGCGGATCGACCAGACCCTGGGTGCACGGCATGTGTACTGCCCCGGATGCCAGAGCACCCGGCTACGCCACTGACTCTCTGCTTGTGTTGGAGCTGGGGGGAGATGACAGACTCCACACTGCTGCAAAGTGCCCTGCATATTATTTTTGTTTCACCGCACGGAGAGAGGGGTGCTAGAATCAGAATCGCGCAGGACGCAACCCAACAGTTGCTCAAAACTTTTCAATCCAGGATCGCATTCTGGGTAAGGATCCAGGCTAGACCCTTCACCCTTGCCCCCAAAATGTGCTGTAAAATCATACGCCCCCAGCACGCCAGCCTCTTTCAGATTTAAAAAAACCTATTATTTTAGGAAGATCAATTGCTTCCTCGTTTAAACATGAAGCTGTTTGTGTGCCTCTTGAGCGGCGGTGGGTGAGCAGGAGAGTCATGGAGAAAACCCGATAGGGAAGGCGATGCGTCACGGCCCGTCTGTCGGGGTAATCTGCTAATATGAGACACAAAGTCCTTCGCAAGCCTTACGCAGATGAAAGGAAAGATATCAGTGCTGGGGGGGGGAGAGAGAGCTAAGCAGCAGCAGAGCTGGCAAAGCTCATGCATGGTATTAAAAAGGAACGCAGCGCCCCGCGAGGGAGAGCCTTTTGTTAGCTAATTGGACCTGAGTCTGCTCAGACTGAAGACTATAGCAGGTGCGATGGCATATAGATTTCCTTTCCGCCGGCTCAGGTGGCCTCGCTGTGAGGTGCGGATAGTGGCGTCATTGTGGCAGGGAGTGGGGGCGAACAGGAAGATCTCCTGCACAGGCCCCGCGTCATGGAATGGAAGCTGTATTTCCGCAAATCGTATGCTGAACCCGGAGGTGGCTGGTGCCCATTGAGAGTGATAGAGAGGAAGGCAAGGAGGCGAAGACTTGGTGTATGTTTCCGAGCACAATTCAAAGTGTTGGTGTTGACCTTTAAAGCCCTAAACGGCCTCAGTCCAGTATACCTGAAGGAGCGTTTCCCCCCCATCATCCAGCCTGGACACTGAGGTCCAGCGCCAAGGGCCTTCTGGTGGTTCCCTCCCTGCAAGAAGCCAAGTTACAGGGAACCAGGCAGAGGGCCTTCTCGGTGGTGGCGCCCACCCTGTGGAATGCCCTCCCACCAGATATCAAAGAGAAGAAGAACTACCGGACTTTTAGAAGACATCTGAAGGCAGCCCTGTTTATGGAAGCTTTTAATGTTTAATGGGACGTGGGTGGCACTGTGGGTTAAACCACAGAGCCTAGGACTTGCCGATCAGAAGGTCGGTGGTTCGAATCCCTGTGATGGGATGTGCTCCCGTTGCTCGGTCCCTGCTCCTGCCAACCTAGCAATTCAAAAACACGTCAAAGTGCAAGTAGATCAATAGGTACCGCTCTGGCGGGAAGGTAAACGGCATTTCCGTGCGCTGCTCTGGTTCGCCAGAAGTGACTTAGTCATGCTTGGCCAGTAAAGCGAGATGAGCGCTGCAACTCCAGAGCAGCGCACGGAAACGCCGTTTACCTTCCCACCGGAGTGGTACCTATTTATCTACTTGCACTTTGACGTGCTTTCGAACTGCTAGGTTGGCAGGAGCAGCTCTCCAGGAATTCAGGCAAGGGATATTCTTAGCCTTACCCGGAGAGACCAGGATTTGAACCTGGGACCTTCTGCATGCACAGGAAATGCCCTTCTGCTGAGCGGTGGGAGATTTTTGGGATTTCTTTTCCTCTTGAAGCAAAGAGGCTTCTTAGTCCTTCCTCGTTAAAAAATATTAACAGCACTGCAGTGGGACACAGCCATAAGCCATTTTTACGGGTGTTTTCTGCAGGCTGCTTTGCTTTCCCCTTAACAGGCAATTAACCCGGTTTTAAAGAGTTGGTGTCCCTGTCAAGAAGGAATCCCGCTAGGGCTGCTCCTCATCCCCTCTAGGCTGCAGCACCTACAGTTGCGGGGAGCATCATTCAGGCATCTCAGCGCTCCATCCATCCAGTGGCGTAGCATGGGGGGTGCAGGGGGGCTGGCTGCACCGGGCGCAACATCTGGGGGTTAGGGGCGCAAATCTATGGGTTAGGGGGCGCAAATCCACGGGTTAGGGGGTGCAAATCCACGGGTTAGGGGGTGCAAATTACTTGCCTTGCCCCGGGTGCTGACAACCCACGCTACGCCACTGCATCCATCACTCGCATCACAAGCCGAAAGACCAGCCATGCCGAACGGAGGAGGAATCAAAGGCCATAAACTCACAATTTGCCTGCAATGAGCAACACACCGGGTTTTATTTCTAGCAAAACACCAGTTGAAACGCATCATTACAAAAGCATCGCTTTTGGGTAGCACATCTTCCCCGTAATTAGAGTTCTAATTCCCCGTAAGTAGCTCTAACTCTCGCAACCTCCACCTCCATCCTTCATCAACCTGGTGTCCTCCAGATTGGACTACAACTTCCATCAGCCCCAGCTTCATTCACTTGTGCTTTTGCCAGGCCTCACTTGGAGTCCTGTGCCCAGTTCTGGGCACCACAATTCAAGAAGGATATTGACAAGCTGGAAGGTGTGCAGAGGAGGGCAAACAGGATGATCAAAGGTCTGGGAACCAAGCCTTATGAGGAATGGTTGAAGGAGTATGTTTAGCCTGGAAAAGAGGAGACTGAGAGGATATATGAGAGTCATCTTCAAATATCTCAGGGGCTGTCACATGGAAGAGGGTGCAGGCTTGTTTTCTCCTGCTCTGGAGGGTAGGACTCGAAGCCAATGGCTTCAAGTTGCAAGAAGGGAGATTCCGACTAAACATCAGGAAAAACTTTCTGACAGCAAGAGCTGTTCAATAGTGGAACAGACTCTCTCGGGAGATTGTGTTCTCTCATTCCTTGGAGGTTTCTAAGCTGAGGTTGGGCGGCCATCTGCCAGGGATTTTGTTGTTGTTTAGTTGTTTAGTCGTGTCTGACTCTTTGTGACCCCATGGACCAGAGCACACCAGGCACTCCTGTCTTCCACTGCCTCCCGCAGTTTGGTCAAACTCATGCTGGTCGCTTCGAGAACACTATCCAACCATCTTGTCCTCTGTCATCCCCTTCTCCTTGTGCCCTCCATCTTTCCAAACATCAGGGTCTTTTCCAGGGAGTCTTCTCTTCTCATGAGGTGGCCAAAGTCTTGGAGCCTCAGCTTCAGGATCTGTCCTTCCAGTGAGCACTCAGCTGATTTCCTTCAGAATGGAGAGGTTTGATCTTCTTGCAGTCCATGGGACTCTCAAGAGTCTCCTCCAGCACCACAATTCAAAAGCATCCATTCTTCGGCGATCAGCCTTCTTGATGGTCCAGCTCTCACTTCCATACATCACTACTGGGAAAACCATAGCTTGAACTATACAGATTAAAAGGTAAAGGTAAAGGGACCCCTGACCATTAGGTCCAGTCGTGGCCAACTCTGGGGTTGCGGCGCTGATCTCACTTTATTGGCCGAGGGAGCCGGCGTGCAGCATGACTAAGCCACATCTGGCGAACCAGAGCAGCACACGGAAACACTGTTTACCTTTCCGCTGGAGCGGTACTTATTCACTTTGACGTGACGTGCTTTTGAACTGCTAGGTTGGCAGGAGCTGGGACCGAGGAACCGGAGCTCACCCCATTGCGGGGATTCGAACCCCCTACCTTCTGATTGGCAAGCCCTAGGGTCAGTGGTTTAGACCACAGTGCCACTATACAGATTATTTACCTCTAATTCCTGCCTTGCAGGGGGTTGGGCTGGATGACCCCCTGGGGTCCCTTCCAACTCTCCAATTCTATGATTTGAAGGTGAGAGAGCCTGGTGTGCAATCAAAGAAAAGTGGCAAGTAACCGTATCCCGCCAGATAAACAACCATTAAGATTACAGATATGGCTAAGCCATTTCTCACCTTCTCACCCCTTGCCTTTTCCTGTAAGACCTATTACAGTCATTAAGAGTCGTCAACAGGCTCATCTCAGCTATCTGCCAATCTCCCATTCCCACCACCCTTCTGAGTAATACCCCTCCCCACCTTCTCACTATATAGAAGGATCTGGCAACTTCTGTTTCAGTGTATCTGAAGAAGTGTGCATGCACACGAAAGCTCATACCAAGAACTAACTTAGTTGGTCTTTAAGGTGCTACTAGAAGGATTTTTTTTTAATTTTAACCATTAAGATTTAATTGAAAATCCAACAGGAAGAGAGGGGCGGGAGACAGCAAACCACACCAGCCGGGGCAGAGCGCAGCGATTAACTGCTTACGGATACTGGATAAGTGGGGTGAGATGCAGAATTGGAGGGGGTTCTGACTCCTTAAGACTAATAGATTTATTCAGGAGTAGTGATTAGGGGCTACAGGCATTTCATAACTCACATTTTTGCATCTTCTATTTTACATAAAGAAATGAATTGAATACATAAACGTATAATCCCTTTTGACTTCCCTTCCCTTCCCGCCCCCCAATTGTGGATCTTAATCAGTGGCGTAGCGTGGGTTGTCAGCACCCGGGGCAAGGCAAGTAATTTGCGCCCCCTAACCCGTGGATTTGCACCCCCTAACCCTAACCCCCAGATGTTGCGCCCGGTGCGGCCGGCCCCCCCTGCACCCCCCACGCTACGCCACTGATCTTAATGTAATGATTTTCCCCTTTATTGGGAAAAAAACAACCGTAGATCAGTGGCAGAATGAAAGTTTTGCACGCAGAAGGTCCCAGGAGCAAATCTTGGTATTTTCAGTTTTTTTAAAAAACACCCTTTTTTTCAAAAGGAGCAACTGAACATGAAAGACCTCGAAAGACCCTAGAGGGCTGCTGCCAAACAGAGTAGGCTCCACTGGGCTGAATGGCCCAGGTGGGCCATAGCTTAGTGGTACAGCCTTAGCCTCTGCCAGAGGACCACCGATCACTGAGAAAGCAGCTGCGCTGTATGCAAAATGTCCCAGACTCAACTTCCAGCATCTCCTGAGACGGCTGCCAGTCAGTGTAGACAATACTGTTAGATGGACCAAGGGCCTGACCTGGTATTAGGCACCTTCCTCTGTACACCCTGTGGTTGGGTGCAGAGACCACTCACCATCACTGCCTCGCAGAAGGCTTTCCTCCAGGGATATATATTTTGGCCATATCCTGGAAATCTGTTCCAGGCAGAAGCAGAACTTGGGCAGTTTATTCAGCGGATGTCCGTGCAGTGCAGACAGGATCAATAAACACTTCTCATTACAAGTCTCAGTACTTTGATTTAACAAGAAACCGATAACCAGATGCTTGAGCTGCTTTCTGAAGTGCACCTATCTTCCTCTGCTTCACCGCCCCCCCCCCAGCTCTGCCCAATATCCTCTACTCTTTTTCCCACGTGGCACAGGGCAGAGCAAAGCCTCTCCTGCAAGAAACCCCTAAGCTGGACATTCCCCTTGCTTCTGGGCATCCGGGAGGCATTTATTTGCCTCATCCCCCAATGTGATAAGGATTTTTGCCACTGAATTCTGCTACGTTAATGAAGTACCGGAACTAACAATCTTGGTATACTTGGTATATAGTATCCTGCCTTCCTGCGAACCTTCCACCCCATCACAAATGGGGACTTTTTGGACTTTTGGTCAGCTTTAACCCAGTGATTTCTGTCATCTCCTTAAACACCCTTTGCCAGAAAAATTGTACATACCACACTTTCTTCCTATATTAATAAAAAAAAAATAAAAAAATAAAAATAGCACCTTATAGACCATGGGTAGGCAAACTAAGGCCCAGGGGCCGAATCCGGCCCAATCGCCTTTTAAATCCGGCCCGCGGATGGTCCGGGAATCCGCGTGTTTTTACATGAGTAGAATGTGACCTTTTATTTAAAATGCATCTCTGGGTTATTTGTGGGGCATAGGAATTCGTTCATTATTTAAATATATATATATAGTCCAGCCCCCCAAAAGGTCTGAGGGACAGTGGACCGGCCCCCTGCTGAAAAAGTTTATACCAACTAAGTTTGTTCTGGTATAAGCTTTTGTGTGCATGCACACTTCTTTAGACCCTGGAATCTTCTGTCTATGAAGAAGTGTGCTTGCACACGAAAGCTTATACCAGAACTATCTTAGTTGGTCTAGAACAGGCATAGGCAAACTCTGCTCTCCAGATGTTTTGGGACTACAATTCCCATCATCCCTAGCTAACAGGACCAGTGGTCAGGGATGATGGGAATTGTAGTCCCAATACAGCTGGAGGGCCAAGTTTGCCTATGCCTGGTCTATAAGGTGCTACTGGACAATTTTTTGTTTTTTTATTTTTATTTCGACTGCGTCAGGCCAACACAGCTACCTACCTGTTCCTATATTAAGTTCAGGTGGATCTGCATCGCACGTCTACACTAACCAGCAGTGGATCTCCAAGGATTAAGGCGGGGAGTCCTTCCAAGTCCTATTTGGAGATACCAGACTTTGATCCTGGGACCTTCTGCATGCAGATGTTCTAACACTGAGCTCCAGCCCTTCCCCAGAACTGTTACTTTTCTTGAAATGAACTCAAAATGCATTTTTTAAATAAATAAAAATAAATAAAGAACAAGGAAGTCTACCCCCTTCTCCTTTCCAGGAGGCGCAGTCTGGATGCGATGATTAGCATGACTGATGAAGACGGCTACCCTGTGATGTACTTAATGGCATATCGTCTTCTGTCTATCTGTACCGCTGCTGTTGCCATGACTACGTCCATCCCGCGTGATGCCTTGATGCATTGTCCTGGTGATGAAAAACAAACAACAGCTCACAACTGTTGTTTTGCAAGCCTCCTGAATAATGGCCTTCCTTGGAAATGTTCCGCAAAACACCAAAATAGATGGCTTAGAAAGAAACACATTTCAAAAGATTTGCCTGTCAAGGAGAAGGAAGCAAATGTCAAGGACCTCTTACACCTTCCCGGATGCTGAAGTGGCAGGGATGAATCCCCACAGAGACAGTGAAATTAAAATAATAATAATAATAATAATAATAATAATAATAATAATAATAATAATAATAATAATTTATTATTTATACCCCGCCCATCTGGCTGAGTTTCCCCAGCCACTCTGGGCAGCTCCCAATCGAGTGTTAAAAACAATACAGCGTTAAATATTAAAACTTCCCTAAACAGGGCTGCCTTCAGATGTCTTTTAAAGATAGGATAGCTGCTTATTTCCTTCACATCTGAAGGGAGGGTGTTCCACAGGGCGGGTGCCACTACTGAGAAGGCCCTCTGCCTGGTTCCCTGTAACCTCACTTCTTGCAATGAGGGAACCACCAGAAGGCCCTTGGTGCTGGATCTCAGTGTCCGGGCTGAACAATGGGGGTGGAGACGCTCCTTCAGGTATACAGGACCGAGGCCATTTAGGGCTTTAAAGGTCAGCACCAACACTTTGAATTGTGCTCGGAAACGTACTGGGAGCCAATGTAGGTCTTTCAAGACCAGTGTTATGTGGTGTCGGCGGCCGCCCCCAGTCACCAGTCTAGCTTCCGCGTTCTGGATTAGTTGCAGTTTCCGGGTCACCTTCAAAGGTAGCCCCACGTAGAGCACATTGCAGTAGTCCAAGCGGGAGATAACCAGAGCATGCACCACTCTGGTGAGACAGTCCGCGGGCAGGGAGGGTCTCAGCCTGCCTACCAGGTGGAGCTGCAGGTGGCATCTTGATGGAGTTGGGCAATGGGTCTTCTTGGTTTCTAAGAAGAGTCTCTTGGATCAGGCCAGTGGGCCCATCTGGTCCAGCCTCCTGTTTGCACAGTGGCTAACCAGATGGCCAACCAGTGAAATAAAAAAATTAAGGTCTCATTCATTCATATATATATATATATATATATATATATATATATATATATGCAGGTTTTGGTGTTTTCGGGTATCTTCCCGTGTAAGAGTTGGGGTGTCTAGGCGACGTTTCGACGAGGTCTCACTCGTCATCTTCAGGCTGGTGCTTTCGGCTTCTTGTTACTAGAACAGAGCAGGATCTCAGTGTTTGAGTTCCTATAAATACTGTTGAGGGGGTGTGGTGTATAGCCTCCAACGTTCTGGGCAGAGAGGAAGTTCCCAGGTTATTGTGCCTTTTCTTCTTTTGTTCATTAATTACTTGAGGGATATCTTGAGTGATTTCTTGAGTGATATTCTGAGTACCACTTAGGAGGGTCATTAGGTGTGGATTAGTTGCTAAAGCTTTCGTGTCTTGACCTCTTGAGCTTGTGAAGAGTTTTTCTGAGTTTTTCTGAGAAGAGTTTTTCTGAGAAGATGGCTGTACTGCACTTAGTTGTGCTCTGGCTTGGCTTCGTGTATAGGGGCGAGCTGTGGTTTTGTGCCCTGTGCCAGCCAGATCTGTGTAGGGATTGCAGGGGGGTGCAGCATCCGGAGGTGCCAATATGGTTTGGCTACTGGATGGTATCTGTAATTTATCTGTGGAGAGGGTCTGGGTTTGGGTCACCTAATGACCCTCCTAAGTGGTACTCAGAATATCACTCAAGAAATCACTCAAGATATCCCTCAAGTAATTAATGAACAAAAGAAGAAAAGGCACAATAACCTGGGAACTTCCTCTCTGCCCAGAACGTTGGAGGCTATACACCACACCCCCTCAACAGTATTTATAGGAACTCAAACACTGAGATCCTGCTCTGTTCTAGTAACAAGAAGCCGAAAGCACCAGCCTGAAGATGACGAGTGAGACCTCGTCGAAACGTCGCCTAGACACCCCAACTCTTACACGGGAAGATACCCGAAAACACCAAAACCTGCATTCCTGTACCCGTGAAAATCTACGAAAGCATATATATATATATATATATATATATATAATAAATGTTCATAAATGTACCAACCAACAGATGTGTGGACCACATGTCTGGAGCAGCACAGGAGGACCGCCTTGAAACCATTTTCAAGTGTTTTCTCTGCAAGGAGGGAGGCGGTGGGGGAGCTTCTCCATTGTCCTTTCCTTCACAAATCCTGTCTGAAAGGTATGTCTGTGTATGAATAGGGTGAGCCTGTGACCTGGCTCAGGAACTAAGTATTTGTCATTGCAAAAGACTGGCCAGGCTCCCCAGGGTATCCCATCAAGTAAGCATTAACAGGTAACCTGCCAGACAGAAGGTAAACAACGCACTCAGATTTCTGTTGTAGACCGCCCTTTCTGTGATGTAGGTTTGATGTATCGGAGGGGTACACCCCTTCTGTGATGTAGGCTGGATGTTGTGGCCTCTGTTATTTTCTCCGACCGATGGAGAACCTGCAAAGGACTCTATAAGGGCTCTTGTGTCCCTCCAACTGGGGAGGCAGCGATGAGCCATCACAGCTAGTAGACACTGGTCACCTCCTCCTTCTCCATGAGTTTGCTCAGTCCTCTTTTACAGACATCCAAGTTGGTGGCCATCTCTGCCTCTGGGGCGAACAAGTTCCATTCTGTTTCTTCTCCCTGTGTGGACTCTTCCCACATCCAGCTTCGTTGGATGTCAATGAGTTCTAGTGCTTGTGTGCTGGGCTCGGGGTAAACCATGAAACGCAGTCCAGGACCGGTCCAGAATCCAAAGGTTCCTCTGGGAGTCAGTCTGACAGGGCCAAGGCAGGAAACCAGGCAAGGACAGGTACAGGATCTCAAGCAGGATCTAGCATACAGCAATGTTGCCCCTGCAACCTGGGGCGGGGTCCGACAGCCTTTTATCTCTCTTGGGGTAACGGCCGGTCCTGATCCCCCGGCCACTCACCTCCCTGTCTCGCCCAAAGGTGAGCACTCCTCCTGCGAGTCCTCAGGTCTCTCCTTCTCTCAGACCTCAGTCTCTGCAGCTCAGGAGATGTCGGTGGGTGACTAGACCCAGAAGCCGCCTCAGCCTCCCCTGACCCAACCGGTAGTGGAGCAGCTGTAAGTGATGGCCCAGCTGGAGGCAACGAGGTCATCCCCGCATCTGGAGCCAGGGCAGGCTCAGGCCCCTGATTCGGCCCAGCTAGGGAACCTGTGCAGACTGGGACTCTTCAGGATCAGGCCCCAGACTTGGTTCAGATGATGGCTGAGGCAGAGGACCCGGTGCCCTCCACATATTTTGGAACACAATTTGTGCTGATGGGAGTTGCCATCCAAAACCTCTGGAGGGCACCAAGATGGGGAAAGTTACTGGGGAAACAATGCCAGTTTGGTCCACATCTTCTGCTCTGCTGTGCAACGCTGAGACGTAGGAATAGGAAAACGGACATGTGGGGCCTGGACCAATCTCCACTGGTGACCACATCTTTTGCCTCTGACTCATTGATCTTCTCTTGCCTTAGTCAGTATATAGCACTAACCCACAAGTTTGCAGACTGATGGCTGGAGACAGCCGGATGGGTTCGATGGACCTTTGACTTGACCCAGCAGGGCATTTTTTAATGGCCCACCCCAAAGGAATTTCGCCCTTCTGTTCTTGCAGCCGAATATGATGGTTTTGAAAAGCTATTTTTATTTCACCAGACGAGAAAAGAAGATAGTTAAAGGTGGCGTAACTCCTGGGGCCTCTAATTGTGAATTGATCACAGGGCTTGAATGTGTGAACTCTGCCAGCAACGGCGAATTCTTGGTCGGAGGTCTCTTGTTCTGGCTTCTTGCAAGAGCGATGACGCGGAAAAGGCTCTTAAGTGAAATGCAGACTATGCCACTAATTGATTTCTGGCGTAAATCTCTTTCTCTTTCTCCCCCCAACATCCCTTGCAGGCTCCTGTCTCACCTTCAGTCTTTCCTCTGACAAATCTATTGCCAAAATAAGTATATTCTGTCAAATTGGCTCATCTACCCACTCTGTACTGCGGGGTCCTCTTACATTCATTTGCAGGAAGCACATTCCTGCGGGTGGAAATCTATTTTCCGAACTTTTACTTTCTCTCCAATCCAGTCTCAGGAACTAGCCCTGTTACAAACTTTAGTTTGCAGATGCCCCAGGTTGTGTTTTGCTTTGATCTAGGAAACTCAGCTTTTGGTCAATTTAAAATAAACCCAAAACGCTGTGGGAGCACAGATAATGAAGTTAGCTCCTTGCAAACCATGGTTTGAAAATGGGGAGCTAACCATGGGTGCATGTGATTCAAGTTTCTCTATCCAAAGCCTTAGCGATGTCACGCTTTTTGTGTACTGGCACAAGCCATAGTTAACACGCAACAGGTTTCCAAATATCTGATTTGAAAGGGAAGACCTGGATTAATGTGAGGTTATTTCCTGAATTTATTAGGCACTTAATAGCCAACCACATACAAGTTCCTTTAGAATAGCGCTGTTGAGCTTGAAAGCCTCCTCCAAGTAAGCTTATTGAGCGTTCATCCTGATTTTCTTGCACAAAGCTTGCATAGAGTCGAGGCTATGTCTGGTCTTTATTGAGCTTTCATTTATTTGTGCGTGAGTGAGAAATTAGATATTAATGACCTCTCACGGGTGATCTATAAAAGAGCTGGTTGGATCCTTAGATTCAAAGGACGGGGCTAAACTCACTCTCTAGTCAGTGGCGTATTGGGGGTTGCTGGGGCCCAGGGCAGGCAAGCCACTGACAACACCAGAATGCCCTCCCCAGCGAAGCCAAGCAGGGCTGTGCTGCGCCAGGGCGGGGATCCCCACTGAAGCTGGTGCCTGCATGGGGACCTGGTTGTGCCCCCTCATAATTATGCACCTGGGGCCACAGTCCCCCCTCCGCTGCCGCCCCACGCTACACCACTGTCTCTAGCGAAAGAGAGAGCCCCCCAGTAGAGTTTTAAGGTCACAAAAGCAAGCAGCAGTATTTGTTGTCATTGTTGTTTAGTCGTTTAGCCGTGTCCGACTCTCCGTGACCCCATGGACCAGAGCATGCCAGGCTCTCTTGTCTTCCACTGCCTCCCACAGTTTGGTCAAGCTCATGCTGGTAGCTTCAAAAACACTATCCAACCATCTCGTCCTCTGTCGTCCCCTTCTCCTTGTGCCCTCCATCTTTCCCAACATCAGGGTCTTTTCCAGGGAGACTTCTCTTCTCATGAGATGGCCAAAGTCTTGGAGCCTCAGCTTCAGGATCTGTCCTTCCAGTGAGCACTCAGGGCTGATTTCCTTCAGAATGGAGAGGTTTGATCTTCTTGCAGCCCATGGGACTCTCAAGAGTCTCCTCCAGCACCAGAATTCAAAAGCATCCATTCTTCGGCGATCAGCCTTCTTTATGGTCCAGCTCTAGCTTCCATACATCACTACTGGGAAAACCATAGCTTTAACTATACAGACCTTTGTTGGCAGCAGTATAAGCGTGGGGATTTGGGCTGTTAGAACTTTTAAATGCAGGCATCCCCCCACCCCAGCTATGCACAATCGAAATAATTAATTTCTATTCAAACCCAGAAATGGCAGAAGAGAGCTAGAGAGTCCTTGCGGCTCACATTTGAATTCTTTGAGGCCTCTTGGGTGGGTGGCATCTGGACCCAGCAATCTGTCAAATTTTTATTTCATCTCTCAAGCCTAGAACTTGACAGTGCCGGATTTACATATAAGCTAAACAAGCTATAGCTTAGGGCCCCACTCAAAAAAATTAAAGGAAAAAACACACCTGGATGTACATTGATAAAATACATATTTTGTTACAGTGGTTCCTCGGGTTAAGTACTTAATTCGTTCTGGAGGTCCGTTCTTAACCTGAAACTGTTCTTAACCTGAAGCACCACTTTAGCTAATGGGGCCTCCTGCTGCTGCCGCACCGCTGGAGCACGATTTCTGTTCTCATCCTGAAGCAAATTTCTTAACCTGAAGCACTATTTCTGGGTTAGCGGAGTCTGTAACCTGAAGCGTATGTAACCCGAGATACCACTGTATGTGTAAATGGCTTTAGATACCTATTAGGTCCATAAATTACCATATAGCATATATTCAACATAAAACAGTGACAATTTGTTGTTGACAAAGGACAGCTGGACATATAAAGGGCCCCATTACCTTCAGTAGCTTAGGGCCTCATCAAACCTAAATCCGGCCCTGGAACGTGACCTCGTACCAACGCTATTTGCCTCACTCTGTTTTCCCCTGGACCCCAGGGTGTGTTGCAGCAATAAAGCGCACAACAATCAATAGCCCCAAATTAAAATAAATTGGACAATAGCACCATTAGAGGTAAAATTCAGTGCAGGTATGGATTAAAGATGCAATATACTCATGAGTATTCACATTGACTCTGGCCAGTTTTAATGGCTCCATCTGGGCAGTGTTAGAGAACAACTATCAAGATGATTTGCAAACTTCCTTATGCGTCCAGCGCTCACCTGAAATGACATCTGGTTTCCGGATGTGCACTATTTGAGCACCCCCACGCATGCCTTTGCTCTGGTCAGCCCCTCTTCTAGTCAACCACCCCATTTCAGAAGACCCTGTTTTTCATCAAACGTCCTGTTTGCCCCTAAATCCAGGTGGACGTTACACAAAGCACCTGGCTGACTATTAATAAACGGCCCTGCTGTGTCTCAGTGCTGCAAGAAAATGTCAAGCCATCAAGTCCACCCTTCACATTACAGCAGAAAAAGGGGGCACTTAAATATTCCCAAGCATACCTTGCAGACGTGCAAGAATTAAAGAGAGGCTCATTGCCCTGATTTAATTTAAAACATCAGTGCATTCTTCAGATGTACAGGTCTTATCTGACATCTGCCAACCAAAGCCATTTGTAACCATTATAAATATAACTGGGATAGGATGAGCGGGGTTTCGGGGGAGACAACAAAGGACATCTGTAAGATTGGTTTTTGGTTTTTTTAATGAATAGAAGAAAAGAACTCCATAATTCACTGCTTGTTCATTCATTGCATTATATTTCATGCCATTTAACTTGTTGTTGTTGTTTAGTCGTTTAGTCGTGTCCGACTCTTCGTGACCCCCTGGACCAGAGCACGCCAGGCACTCCTGTCTTCCACTGCCTCCCACAGTTTGGCCAAACTCATGTTGGTAGCTTTGAGAACACTGTCCAACCATCTCGTCCTCTGCCATCCCCTTCTCCTTGTGCCCTCCATCTTTCCCAACATCAGGGTCTTTTCCAGGGAGTCTTCTCTTCTCCTGAGGTGGCCAAAGGATTGGAGCCTCAGCTTCAGGATCTGTCCTTCCAGTGAGCACTCAGGGCTGATTTCCTTCAGAATGGATACATTTGATCTTCTTGCAGTCCATGGGACTCTCAAGAGTCTCCTCCAGCACCATACATCACTACTGAGAAAACCATGGCTTTAACTATATGGACCTTTGTTGGCAAGGTGATGTCTCTGCTTTTTAAGATGCTGTCTAGGTTTGCCATCGCCTTTCTCCCAAGGAGCAGGCGTCTTTTAAGGCAGATCTAAAAGCCTGGGATTGAAATGGAGACTTTGTGGAGTCGTCCGTTCCACCGCCTGCCCCAGTTTTTGTTTTCAGTTTGTAACCATGCTGCTATGTAAACTGCATTTTGCGTTAATTAGATGTTGTTATTGCTGCTAACTGTTAAGTCATGGGTGAACATATCAGACGACACCGCGATTCTTCAAGCAGCTCTTGTTTATTCACAGGCCAGAACAGAACTGAACTGAAGGGTTCAGCCAGCCTGCTTATATAGAGCTCCACTACAGCACAACAGTAACCACTTTCTGTAACTATCCAATCACTGAACGTCACTTTCAATCCCTTATTTGCATACGTGGACCTGAGTGAAAACTATCTACAGTATCCCCCTGCTGGCCCAGGGTGAGAACTGGGAATAACACTAACCATTTTTGGTTCCTATCATGTGCTTCACAGCTTCAAATCTGACTGGCTTCCAAGTTATCAACGTTTAGGATTAGGGATAAAGACTTTGGGTAGTATTTAACTTTTACTCAAGGTAGGTCCATAGAAAATAATGATCAGGACTAAGTTGGTCAATTAATTTCAGTGGGTCTACTCTGAGTCAAAGTGAGTCAAATTCCACCTTGCATTCTGATTTTACAGTAGCCATATTGGAACAAAGCCAGCAACATGAAACTGCTGAATTGCACATCCATCAAGAGCTTCAGTGCTATCACTTCTGAACAAACAGGATCAGGTGTTTTTTTTCCAGTCAGGACTCACCAAAACTCGGTCCTGGCACCTCTCACGAAAGTGCCATTGCTGTTATAAGAGAACAAGGGAGGCGTTCATGGCAAAAAAATAGCACCGATCAGGACTAATGGTGTTGCATTTTTTATTGCACTACATGTTTAATTGGCTTACCAATGCCAAGATGTCTGTGGTATCAAACATAAGTCTGTCTGTGTGAATAGCTATTGTCAGTGCATTTCTACATTTAATTTCCTTCTGGGCTCCCTCTTTACAAACCACCCCACTGCTTGCTGCCCCTACCATGTGTATATACTGTATACCTCATGTAGCAGGAACCCCCCCACCCCAATCATTCTGTTTGTACAAACTTCACACACACTCACACTCACACATTACATACGCCACAGGGAATGGGATGGGAATTTCAAAAGTTTTTATAAGGTCTTGCAGACCATCTTTCTGGGTCTTTTCCTCTCTCCTGCGCGTGAGGGGAACACCCTGTTGCCAACTGTTCAATAAAGGCCAAGCCTACAGGCTGCTGTTTTGCTCCAAGTTATCCTGGTTGGTGTCTTTGTTTTTGTCCAAGGGAGCCCTCGGATTTCTCCGTTAACACTCAGAAGAACACTTCAAGCATCTGATTAACTGGATTGTAATGTAGAAAGCTAATGCAAGGTTGTATCCTTAGGCAAGTATGCCTGATATCAGATCCTCAAAGTATCCTTTTACTTTCCAGGGACAGTTCTGGATTTACAGAAGCTGTCCTGATTTCTGATTTCGTCTCGGAATGTCCTGCTTTTCCTTAGGATGTCCCTATTTTAATCGGAGAAATGTTGGTGGGTATGGAGCTATGCGACCCCTGAGCCAAGGAGATAAATAACTATACAACCTTCAGAAGACATCTGAAGGCAGCCCTGTATAAGAAAGTTTTTACATGTCAGCTGGGTGGGGTATAAATAAATAATAAAACTATTATTATGGAATAGGATGCCCCTATTTTCAGAGAAATGTTGGACAGTATGTGATATTGTAGGCCAGGGCTGCCAACTTTTGAAGGTGTCCCTTTGGGTGCTTGTCTAACAGCACTTAAAAACCTGCTAATGCACTTATTATACTTTGTTTGCAAAAGAGCAAAAGGAAACAATCTCAACCACCCACATTAAGGGGGGAGATTTATTTAGTGAACAGCATTAAATGACCAATAAATCTACATTCATAAAACACTTTCATTCTACATTATACTCCTGCAGGAACATCTCCACCACTGTCATCCAGCCTGGACACTGAGGTCCAGCTCCGATGGCCTTCTGGCAGAAGCCAGATTACAGGGAATCAGGCAGAGGACCTTCTTGGTGGTGGCACCCACTCCCTTCAGATGTCAAGGAGATAAAGAACTACACAACTTTTAGAAGACACCTGAAGACAGCCCTGAACAGGGAAGTTTCTAATGTTTTATTGTGTTTCTGTATATGCTGGAAGCCCCCTTGAGCAGGTGGCAACCCAGTGAGATGGGTGGGGTGCAAGTAATAAAGTTGTTGTTGTTGTTGTTTTATTATATAGGTGCCTTTTTTAAGGACGCTTTTAAGGATGCATTACTGTATTTAAATATTTTGTTGGAAGCTGCCCAGTGGCTGGGGAAGCCCAGCCAGATGGGCAGGGTATAAATAATAAATTATTATTATTATTATTATTATTATTATTATTATTATTATTATTATTATTATTATTATTATTATAATAATAATAATAATATTCAACCAGGCATTTTAAATGTGATTGTGCGAAGGCAGGAGGCGGTTATCAGTCTGTTTCTGTTTTTATTATGCATTTTGTGTTCTCATTTTGTAATTTTACATGAACTGCCCTGTAATCTTCAGGTGAAGGACTGTACTGTATACATCAATAGGACTATAATATATATCTATAGGACTGTAATAAATCAACCAAGAATAGGAAAAGAAAAGGGACAAAGCTTCCCAACGCAGCCCTAAGCGCGCCTGCCTCCTCCTCTGAATCGACAGGACTGAGAGGAAGAGGCGGGAAGCCACTTTGCTTCATTCTCGCGAGCTTTCCCAGCTCTCGCGTGGCGCGGCGGCTTCTCGGCCTGCTCTCGCAGGGAAATCTCGCGAGGCGTCGGCCGGGTCCTAAGCAGCCGCGTCGCCGCTGTCGTCAAGCGGGCCATGGGGAGCGGGGCGGCGGAGGAGGCGGGCGCCCTGGCCGGCGAGGGGCCCCCTTGAGCCCCGGCGAATCCAGCCCGCGTCCTTCGCGAGATGGAGGCGAAGCGGAAAGAGCCGCGGAAGGCGCTGAGGATCAAAGTCATCTCCATGGGCAACGCGGAGGTGGGCAAGGTAAGAGCGGGGAGGAAGGCGCCTTATTGGCTCGCGGGGCGGGGAGTGACAAGGCGCGCAACCAGTCAGTCGCCCCCCCCCGGCCGTTTTGGCCGTTATGGCAGTTGGGCGCTAGCGTGGGATGGGGCGCTGATTCTTTGGCCAAGCGCAAAGGCTTCTGGGAGGACAGGAGCAAGCCTTATCTGTTGAGTTACATTTGCATATATATATATATATATATATTGCAGGCTTCCCCAAACTCCGCCCCCCCAGGTGTTTTGGGACTACAACTCCCATCATCCCTAGCTAACAGGACCAGTGGTCAGGGATGAAGGGAATTGTAGTCCAAAACATCTGGAGGGCTGAATTTGGGGATGCCTGATATAGTGTGTGTGTGTGTATACACACACACACACGCAAGTATAACTCAGATATACATATATATATATATATATATATATATATATATATATATGGTAATGTTTATATTGTTATGGAAAAATCTAGGTGTGAGGCTGCTCAGCCACCCAGCTGGTCGGGCAGAGCCCGCGGGTACCTGCAGAATAAAGGAAGGAGTCCAGCCACCAACCGGAGCAAATACAGTGGAACCTCGGGTTACATACGCTTCAGGTTACAGACTCCGCTAACCCAGAAATAGTACCTCGGGTTAAGAACTTTGCTTCAGGATGGGAACAGAAATCGTGCTCCAGCAACGCAACAGCAGCAGGGCCCCCATTAGCTAAAGTGGTGCTTCAGGTTAAGAACGGACCTCCAGAACGAATTAAGTACTTAACCTGAGGTACCACTGTAGCTGTAGACCAAAGTTTATTGCAGAAAATTCAAAGAGGAATTTTGAACCCCGAGGATGGGGTGACAAGGACTTTTAAAAGTTTCTATCTTATCCCAGCATACAGTTCATTAAGCATCATCACTACATCATTGGTACATCAGAAAAGGGGAGGGTTATACATGATTAACATAGGAGGAATGTGTTGGGGCAACAGGTGGATACAGGATATGTATTGGGAAGTACATTCTAAGCACCTACTAAAGGTAAAGGGACCCCTGACCATTAGGTCCAGTCGTGACCGACTCTGGGGTTGCGGCACTCATCTCGCTTTATTGGCCGAGGGAGCTTCCGGGTCATGTGGCCAGCATGACTAAGCCGCTTCTGGCGAACCAGAGCAGCGCACGGAAATGCCGTGTACCTTCCCACCAGAGTGGTACCTATTTATCTACTTGTTCTTTGAAGCACCTGCTACAAAGGGACAATAGAACTTTGGTTTGCATAGTCTGCCACCTGGGCAAGTCCGGAGGAGTGCCTTTGCCCAGCGATTGACACCTATGAGTACCTTCCTGTGAGTACGTGACCTCCCGCTTGAGGGATTATGGGGAAACCGAGTGGTTTCCAAGTCCTTGGCCAATGAAGCAATGAACCTTGGCGATGGAATGAAGGAAACTGGGAAAGGAGTTGATTTTATATGATTTTTAAAGCTAGGTAACTTCCTGAGCAGTCAAGTCGAAAGGATACATTTATGCATAATATTTGTAACATTTAACAACTTTAGAGATGTGCCCCCCTGTAATTTCCGTAACAATATGCTGACTCCGAGGGACTCAACTAAGACAGCATAGCATGGTTCTGATTACCGCCCACGCCCACAATAACCCTGCGAGGTTGGTTAGGTGAGAGGGACGTGTGGAGGACCCGTTTCCCGCTTTGTTTTTTGTACCGGACTCTGACTGTTTTATCCAACCAGGACACACACATATCGTTATCTTTTCTCATTTCATTTGAAAATAATTACAGGGCCACCCAATCCTCTTTGAGTTGGTTTTGGTTGAGTGCCGCTGGGGAAGGGGAATCCATTGGATTTCATCCACAAACAGTAGAAGTATAATAGGTCACCCATTTCCCCTCTACAAACACTGATGTTTGAGGAGTTTGGGAGGTTTTACTTCCATTGTTGTTGTTAATAATTTCAGTGTCAGACACCTGTTACTTGTTTTTGTTTTGCCTATTAAGTTAATATAGAGTGATTGCAGCATGTTTAAACATTAATACAGTAACTGGGGAACTTACCCTCTCAGTTTTTTTGGAAGATGTAAATTGTAGGTGTTTTAAAATAGAAAACATATATTCTAAACCATCCATATCATGACTTACAAGATATGCATGGACTTTTTGCCTCCTCGTATAGCCTCTTTGCTCTTTCCTTTTGCTGCAATTCATAACTAAATTAGGAAGCTTATAATTTTCCACAGTTTACCAGTTCAGATGAAATAGGAAACTATGGTTAATTAGAACCTTCCTGGTTTAATCAAACTGAAGTGTGGTTGTTTCAACTGCCCTTTTGCTTTTTAAGTTGAAAACAAAATTTAAAATACTGTAGCTTATACTGTATTGAATCAAATTTGCCAGTCATGCACATACACATACAGATATGTGCTTTAAAAAGACGTGCTTTGCACTTAACCTGGCAAAATACGGAATATAGTGGGTTGAACAGACAGCTCAGCCAATTGGGTAACAATCTCCATTCTTTTGTATTTTAGAGCTGCATTATAAAGCGATACTGTGAGAAGAGGTTTGTGCCCAAATACCTTGCAACAATTGGCATCGATTATGGTGTCACCAAGTGAGTACCTTGCTTTCACAATAGAGAACACTTGACACAGCAGCTTCTGAAACTAAGAACCACGGCATTGTGTGTGTGAAACAGAAAGACGGGAAATTATGCTTTGATTTTTCACTTACTTCAATAGTTCAACATTTTGTTGCTATGATATTAATGGAAATTGCCACTGGGAAACTACAGGTGTTTGTGGGCATCTCATTTTGTGCTGTATTTTGCATACAAGTGGGGCACATCCCAGTGGAGCAGATTTTACATCTCTGATCAATCCCTTAAAGGTAAAGGGACCCCTGACCATTAGGTCCAGTCGTGACCGACTCTGGGGTTGCGGCGCTCATCTCGCTTTACTGGCCGAGGGAGCCGGCGTACAGCTTCCGGGTCATGTGGCCAGCATGACTAAGCTGCTTCTGGCGAACCAGAGCAGCGCACGGAAACGCCGTTTACCTTCCTGCCGGAGCGGTACCTATTTATCTACTTGCACTTTGATGTGCTTTCGAACTGCTAGGTTGGCAGGAGCAGGGACCGAGCAACAGCAGCTCACCCCGTCACGGGGATTCAAACCGCCGACCTTCTGATTGGCAAGTCCTAGGCTCTGTGGTTTAACCCACAGTGCCACCCGCGTCCCGATAAATCCCTTATTAGCTAGTAAAATCCTCATTGAAAGCAGAGTACAGGCGGCAAGCATTTTGCATGGGGGTTCCATTCCTGCTCCCTGCACATGTTGGCAGAGTGCACATAACTGCCCCCTGCCCCATTCTTTTCCGCCCCCATTCTGCCCTCTTCTTGATCCTAACGGACCCACGCGTCGGTGACTGCATGTCAATTGGGCATGCCTAAAATGGTCATCGCCTGTACGTAATCTGGATGCCTGTGGGTCACCCTTCACTGATCATTTATCCAGTTACAATTTTTCTTTGCAGATTAGCCCAGAAGCTTTTTACTGAGCCCTAAATGATCATGCCAAAATTCATCTGTGTTCAACAGTCGCGTTGCGATGCTTGCCTAATACCTGTGTTGTAGAAAAGTTGAACTTGGTCTGAGAATGAAGGGTCTCTGGAGTGTGTTGCACTTGCATCTTACGACTGTGTTCCTCTTTCTTTCAGAGTGCAGGTTCGGGATCGGGAAATCAAAGTGAATATTTTTGACATGGCTGGACACCCCTTCTTCTATGAGGTAAGCGAGGTGGCAGCTTCCTGGCCATTAGTTTAGGACATAAATCCATAGACTTCTGGTCCTGGCAAGCTAAATTGCTCCATGGTGAAAATTGTGGCCCACTTCATACCCTCACATGAGCTGGAGGGCTTTGACTAATTTGCATTTAACATTTATAGATTGTCTGGGCATTTTGGCTTACGATCATTGTAACTGTAGGATATCTATTTTAAATCTTAGTAACTATACGAGAGCTGAAAAGTAACGAATTTGTACATGGCCTGTTCAGATGCAGTTAATCTGCTAAAATTGCTGGTCAATCCAGCAGCAGCACTTTTCTGCCCGCACAGATGATGTCAGATCAGTTGGAAAGTAGCACATGTGTAAAGGGAAACTGATCCAGAGATTCCAAGCCATTCTCTTTCCTGTAGCACCCTCTTGGTCCCAAATATCCAGTTGTTTGTTTCTGTGCTCTGTTAGGTACGCAATGAGTTTTACAAGGACACGCAGGGCGTAATCCTGGTGTATGATGTTGGGCTGAAGGAGTCATTTGATGCCCTCGACTCGTGGCTCGCGGAGATGAAGCAGGAACTTGGACCACACGGAAACATGGAGAATATTGTCTTTGTAGTTTGTGCCAACAAGGTAACCATTCCCAAGAAGAGGCTAAGGTCTGGAAAATCTTGCTTGTAACCATGGGTTCTTGCAGAGACTGCCCCCACTCACAAATCAGAGAACAGTATGTAGTTTGAAGACTTTACCAGTGTGAATTACTGGATTTTAAAAAGGTTAGGTAAAGTCATGGAGGCTAGGAGAGTAGCTGTGAGCCAGGATCATGCTTCCTCCCACCCACCTGTGTTTCAGGTTGATTGTACCAAGCACCGTTCTGTGGACGAAAGTGAGGGGCGGCTGTGGGCAGAGAGCAGAGGCTTCCTTTATTTTGAGACTTCTGCTCAGACTGGAGAAGGAATCAACGAGATGTTCCAGGTAAAACCAACTATGTCAAACCTAGAAGCCCTCATCCAGCCCTTTTCCTTGGCTCTCAATGGTCTGTGCTCTGTAAGGTTTCCAATAAATGCAACAAATGAAATAAATAACATTTTGTAAAAGAATTATATCAAGAGAGTTACCCTTGAAGGTGAAGTTGTATGCCCCAAACAATTTGTTTGGCTTATTCCTGCATTGCAGGGGGTTGGGCTAAATGACCCTCAGGGTCCCTCCCAGCCCCACGTTTCTCTGAGTCGGATCACAATGCACCTGCTGAGCACATCACCACTTTTTCATTTTTAGAGCTGCTTCTGCAATTTTCCTTCTCTGGGGATTCACACCCTACACACCCACTTTCCTTCTCTCAAATATATTTTCCCTGTCCAATGTTAAAATGCAGGGAATGACTTAATTGCTTGAATTCCATTTTGTTGTCATCTGTTTTTAATGACTTTCAAGTGAGCAGCCCTTCACTTTTAAATAAGTAGAACAATAGGAGCTAGTAGTACAAGAGACTGGCCCTGCTGACTGTGGGAGGCCTTGTGGGTTTGGGGTCAAGAGAGACAAGGAACAGTGGTCTGGCAGATTATAGGTGAAGACAACCCCTTTTGACTGTGGGGTGGCTAAGCGGCCATTGATGTGGGGGAACTGAAAACCCCAAAGAATGGTCTGAAGGTCACTGCAGCTCCCAGAGATCCATGCAGTGGCTGTTCTGACACCTTCAGATAAAAAAGGAACTGGCTGAGGAAGAAGCAGCAGTGGAGATGAGGTGGTGGCGGGTGGTAGGTTTAAGAGTCTTGATCTTCCCCACAAAATCTATAGATGTTCTCCCTTTCTCAAGTTTCTTGATATGAGGTAGCAGAAGGACCTGAGGTTTGGTCCCATTAATGAAATAGGGATTGTCGAGCTACGGGCACATACAAAACTTTGCTACCTGTTCCTTCTGTGTGCTTGTAGACTTTCTACTCTGCCATCGTTGATTTGTGCGACAATGGGGGAAAGCGGCCCATGGCCAGCATGAGCGTCAGTTTCACCAAGGAGCAAGCGGACACCATCCGAAGAATCCGCAGCAGCAAGGACAGCTGGGACATGCTGGGTGTCAAGCCAGGGGCCACCAGGTAATGGAGGCAATCCCTGCTGGTTTAGAAGCCAGCAAGGGGGAATTTGGCAGACAGAGAATGGGAAGGGGCCCTTGGGCGAAGCTATAACTTGGGGAGCTTATTCGGCTTGTGCTTGTGGTGACCTCTCTTAATGGATGCCTGTCTTGCCCTCCAGGGATGAGGTGAACAAGGCCTATCGGAAGCTGGCGGTGCTGCTCCACCCGGATAAGTGCATGGCTCCTGGCAGCGAGGACGCCTTCAAAGCTGTGGTCAATGCACGGACTGCCTTGCTTAAAAACATCAAGTGAGAAAGGGAGGAAGCAGCTTCTCCCGAGGACAACTGATCCCTTTTGAGAGGGCTGCCCTTCTCCAGTCCAAATGAGAGACCTCAAGCGTTGCCTTTGAGCAAGGATGGTAGGAGCAAGATCCAGAGGGAACCACTACAGACAGTTTCCCCCTCCGCACCTCAACCATCCAGAACTGTGTCCTGCACTGTTGCAACCAGCTCGTCCATCTGTGGTGGATTGCCAAATCCATCTGAATGCATCCGTAGCTGTACTTTACTCTGCAGGGAAGCTGGCTTTTGATTGAGTTGACTCTGAAAAATATTTATTCTTTGTTTAAAGAGCTGCTCCTCTGTACTTTGTTATCCCAAACTTGGTGCTTTTAAGTCCAGCCTTTTCTCCTCCTCACCCTATGCCTGGCAATGTGTCCTGTTCCTTTCGAATGGTCCTCAATAAGTGAGCTGTGGTTCCCTGCCCTCCCTTTCCCATGGTCATAGTTGTATAAGGTGGTCACCTCACATAGCATCTAGCCACTCAGACCAGAGCACAGGGAGGGGTGGCTTAGGAGGTGGGCTGCCCCATCCATGCTATCTAGAACACTTCAAAACCATAACTGGAAGTGGAGGAGCAAAGAGGGTGGAGATAGGACCCTCCCCTTTTGCTCATGGGCCTCTGTTCATTTCCCTTCTTCCAGTCTCCTAAGGCAATGGGTTTGTCTGGCCGGGAAGATTAACTGGAAAATGTGCTTGTGAGGGACAGGGGATAGCAGGATTCACTCTGAGGCTCTGTGGTTTCCATCTTTTGCATCCCTTTGCCTGACTACTCATAAAGTGACATTTGCACCTACAGGTGTCACGAGGCCACTTTTCAGAAAATTGTCCAGGGAGCACCAAAATGTTCCAACCGGGAAAGACTCTGAGATTGTCTCTCTACAGCCCTGCCTCCTGGAGTGTCAACCATGGGAAAAGGAAGCTTTCTCATGGATTACCTTTGGGTCAGAGTTGGAGATGAGTGAGAACTGCAGGACTGTACCGCTTGGCATTTCTTGCCTGCCTTCAGTGCAAACTGTTTAGCTTTTGATCAGATATTGGAGGGAGAGATTTGCACACACACACCCAGCCAAAAATGATGCCCCCCCCTGCAATGTTTGTATAGATATATATTGATTCACATGTGCACTTTAAGCCTTGGGTAATGGTTTTCAGCTTGCAGGCTTGTATGAACCCCACTGTAGTTTCTTCCCCTCCAATTGCCCGTGAAGCTCAGTCTTAACAACCATTGTAAATGCCTTGTGATATAAATTCCCTGTGAGCTTAAGGTTTTGCTGTATACCCTTGCGATTGCACTTTCCTGCCTTTGTTTTCTGCCCACGGTGTTGCGTGACTGAGATCTACCTTCACTCCCCCTGCCATTTTGTTCTCCTGTTGAGCTTTTGACCTTGTGAACTCCCATCTCCAGGGCAGGCTTTTCTACAATGTGGAAGGTACTGTAAGCCCTCAGCAGTTGGTGTGGTCCCCGACAAAGATGACTGTGCAAACCAGAGCAGGCTTGGCACCACAGGAAGCTGCCTTGCACTCAGTCAGACCGTCGGCCCAGCCAGCTCAGTGTTGGACACACTCAGTAGCAGCTGCTCTCCAGGGTTTCAGACAAGGGGCATTCCCGTCATTACCTAGAAATGCCACGGATTGAACCTGCGATCCTTCTGCATGCCAAGCAAGTGTTCTGCCATGAGCTATGTCCCTTCCCCTCATCAGGCTGCTGTAAGTGCAGGGCTGCCCCACAGAAAAAGGGTACCTTTGTATTTTAGGAGACTGTAGATCTATACTGGCTACTCTCTTATTTCTACTTCAGGTCTGACAATTGGGGCAGCCCAGCAGGCATGAAACTAAACCAGGGTGGAGGTGGGGGAAATCCACTGTAATCTTTCCTAATGTATATATATGTGTGAATATATATATATATATATATATGTGTGTGTGTGTGTGTGTGTGTGTGTGTGTGTGAATATATATATATATAATCTTTCTAAGGCAGATTTTTTTTACCCCTTTGGTTTCATTTTTGCATCATCACCCCCCCCCCCTTCATTTTGGGTGCAGAGCCTTTACGTTTTTGTTTAAAAGGGCTATTGAAGCTGCAAGCAGCTGTCCCATCACAAGGAAAGGCTTTGTCGGGAGGTCTTGCTCTGTAACGAAACCGTTCTGCTAAGATGACAAAATGGCATCCCATCAGAACCAGAGTGCAACATGAAGAGATCAGAGCACACAATATTGCCACTGTGATTTATCCGGGTCAGATCCTGCCCCCGAGAACGGGCAGCAGCTTCCTGTAATTTTGATGTGATCCTGGCATGCTAAGTGGGGCATATGGGAGGTACCCTGTTTGCTAGCGAAGGCATTTTTGGGGTGCTTGTATAGTTCAACTTTGCATGATCTCTGTTGGATCCTCACTTGCGCAGCCTCTTTGGATGAGCAGGGAAATGGAATAAGCCTGGGACGTGGAGCAAATGTGTTCTCCCTCTTTGCATCTGCCCAAGAACTTCCAGCGATCATGACCTTGTGACCGATTTCTCTGTAAAATTCCCTCCCAGTGCAGGCTTTTCTTCTGAAAGTGGAAAAGGGTAAATGCAGGGTGACTTAAACTCCAAGCCATAAAGGCAGGGATCTCTTTCAAAGCATTTTCTGTTTTTCAGAAACAGTTCCTACTCTCCACCCACCCCATTCTCGGCCTGCCTTGTGTGATAAATGGATTTGAATGCACTGTATTTATTGGTATTTACTTACACTCAACCTCTCTCACCATACATCTGAAGGTGTGGATCAGCTTACTGTGAGCTGACTGAAGATGTTGGAACGCCAGACACCTGCATGTTCTTGCATAGAAAGCGTTTCTTCTTTTGAAGTTTATGTATTATTTTTTTACAAAATTAAATTGGATTTAAAACACACTTGATGCTTTTGTTATCGAACATGTGCATTACTGCCTTTTTGAGACCCTTGTATGATGGAAGAGGTACAAAAGCAGCTTGATTGGGGTTTGGCGAAGTGCTGTTGAGCCAGTCCAGTTTGGTAAATCGGTCTGGTTGGATTTAGACCTTAGACATTTGCAGATTCAACCCCTACCTCAGCCCTAATTCATGAGTGGCTCTGTTGCTGGGCATGACAGTCCCAGAGCTTTATTCGTGTGACTCTCCGTTACCTGCGAGTGCTGCCCCCATTTCAGTTAGGTTCGAGGATATGGACAAGATGTTTGGTTCTTTCAGGGCAACTGCTTGCACACTGGACCCTTGCCCCTCTTGGCTGATAAAAACTAGCAGGAAGGAGACAGCTGGCTGGGCCAGGGAGGTGATTAATGCCTCCTTGTGAGAGGGGGTGGTCCCTGAGTGCTTGAAAGAGGCAGTGGTAAGACCACTCTTAAGAAACCCACCTGGACTGAGAAAACGTAACTACCGGTCAGTTGACAAATCTCCCCTTCTTGAACGAGGTTCTTGAGTGAGTGGTCATGGACCAGATCCAGGCACTCTTGGAGGAAACTGATTTTCTAAATCCATTTCGATCAGGGTTTAGGCCCAGTTTGGCACAAAAACTGTCTTGTTCAACCTGTATGATGACCTTGGCCAGGAGAGAGACAGGGGTCCATGTATAGCCATTTATAGCCTAACTTCTGTTTTTTATGCTTTGGTAATCTGGTAGATTACGGAAGATGCTTCAGTTGGTGCAGAATTTGGTGGCCAGGTTGCTCACTGGGGTTATTTATATCTATCTTCTATCTATCTATCTATCTATCTATCTATCTATCTATCTATCTCTCCTGCCCATCTGGCTGGGTTTCCCCATCTGGGTGGCTTCCGACAAAATATTAAAATACAATAGTCCTTCAAATATTAAATATTATAATATTAATATTAATATTATTAATATTAATTATTATTAATATTAATAATTTAATAATATTAATAATTTAATAATATTAATAATTTAATATTATATTAATAATAATATTATTAATAATATTAATACTAATGTTAATATTTTAATATTATTAATATTAAATATTAAAAGCTTCCCTAAACAGGGCTGCCTTCAGATATATCCTAAAAGTTTGGTAGTTGTTTTTTCCTTTTACATCTGGTGGGAGGGCATTCCATAGGGTGAGCGCCACTAGACCGTTTGAGCATATGACATTGATTCCAGCCCGACTACATTGGCTGCCAGTTAGTTTCTGGGCCCAATTCAAAGGGCTGCTTTTGACCTATGAAGCCTAATGCGGCTCAGGACTGCATTCCCTCAAGGACCACCTCTCATATGAAGCAGCCTGGATCATGCAATTACCCTCTGATCCCCTTCTTCACGTGCCTCTTCCCAAAGAGTGGCAGCATGAGAACGGGCCTTTTCTGCAGTGGCTCCCTTGCTTGTGCAACGCTTCCCCCAGAGAGGCTTGCCTGGCTCCTTCCTTACACATCTTTATGTGCCAGGCAAAAAGATTCCTCTTTAACTCGGCCTTTGGCTGATTAACAGTCTGTGGGCTTTTAAACATGTTTGTGGGAGGGGGTTATTGGCTTGTTTCAGTTTTATTTTGTATTCATTGTTATTGCTTTGTATTTTTATGTTGTGAACTGCCCTGTGACCTTTGGATGAAGGACAGTATACAAATTATTATTATTATTATTATTATTATTATTATTATTATTATTATTCAGGTCAAGCCTAAGCTCTGCCCCAACTGAAAAAGAGGGATAAACCCTGACAATAGATAAGCCCCAACGTGACTGGGGAACATGTTTCTGCATTGTTCTTGCACCCCTTTATTTCCCATTCTGTAGCTCGGTCTTTGAGCATTGGCTTTGCATGCACAAGGTTCAATCTCTGGTATCTCCTGGTAGGACTGGGAAAGACTTCTGCCAGAAACACACCAAACTGTTGCCACAAGTCAGTGTGGACAATATTGACCAAGATGGACCAGGATAAGGCAACTTAATGTGCTCTGTGTAACACAGTCACCTGGGAAACAGCACAGCCAGTGACGTCACAGGACCCATGCCCCTCTTCCCCTGCTGGTCGCCCTCTCTTTGTGCTGGAACACCTAAGCTTTCCTTGTAATAGGCATTTCTGTTAAGCCCTGCTGGAGAAGGTACCTGAGTTTCACTTCAATGACCACTGGGTGACACTATAGAAGAAGAAGAGAAGAGTTTGGATTTGATATCCCGCCTTTCACTCCCCTTCAGGAGTCTCAAAGCGGCTAACAATCTCCTTTCCCTTCCTCCCCCACAACAAACACTCTGTGAGGTGAGTGGGGCTGAGAGACTTCAAAGAAGTGTGACTGGCCCAAGGTCACCCAGCAGCTGCATGTGGAGGAGCGGAGACGCGAACCCGGTTACCCAGATTACGTGACTACCGCTCTTAACCACTACACCACACTACACCACACTGGAGAAGGTACCTGAGTTTCACTTCAATGACCACTGGGTGACACTATAGGCCCATGCTTAAAGTAGAGCTCTTAAAAAGTGTATTCTGAGTATATTAAAAAGGTAAAGGGACCCCTGACCGTCAGGTCCAGTAGTAGCCGACTCTGGGGTTGTGGCGCCCATCTCGCTTTATTGGCCGAGGGAGCTGGCGTACAGCTTCCGGGACATGTGGCCAGCATGACTAAGCCGCTTCTGGCGAACCAGAGCAGCGCACGGAAACGAAGTTTACCTTCCCACCAGAGCGGTACCCATTTATCTACTTGCACTTAGACGTGCTTTCAAACTGCTAGGTTGGCAGGAGCTGGGACCGAGCAACGGGAGCTCACTCCGTCATGGGGATTCGAACCGCTGACCTTCCGATTGGCAAGCCCAAGAGGCTCTGGTTTAGACCATCTTGGCTCCTGCATTGCTCTTCTGTTGACGTAAGTAAAGGCTATTTCCTCCAGCAACCACTTCCCATCAGTAGCCCTCTGCATAGAGGACCTTAAGACATTGTCTTGTACTGAATCAGGCAAAGGATGCTCCTGCCTCCCTTCATAGACTAATCCACTAGACTTCTCTTTTTGCAAAATTCAAAGGGAGGTTTGCAGAGTTCCGTTGTAAGATGCAGTTGGAATAGGCCCTGGAGCCAGCACACCTTCCGAAGCCAAATTATGCCCCCTGTCTCTACTCCAGCGATACTTTCAGGGGGCAAATAGGTGGCGGGGTTGGGCTGAGGTTAGAACTTAAAGAAAAGGCTATTGTGCAGGTGTCTGGATTGGGCTTGGAGAATATACAGCATAGGCCTGTTTCCTTGACAGCATTCCCCTTGCTGACAGAGACCTTTTTTCTACACAGTGCTCTCCCCATTCAGTGACAATATTAGGCTATGTACATGCTATACCAGGGGTAGCAAGGTTTATCTTGCCTGGGCCGGATCGGTCCCGCGGAGAACCCTCTGTGGGCTGGATTGCGCGTGCACCTGCGATTTTCAGCACCCGCGCATGCGCAGACACGATTTTCGGCGCCGCAGAAGCGAGTCCCCATGCCGTGCTGCGCTCAGTTTGGGGGCAGCTTGTGGGCCGGTCAAAGGACCTCCGCGGGCCGGTTCTGACCCATGGGCCTTAGGTTGCTGACCCCTGCACTACACCTTTAAAACAACAACAACAACACCTTTATTGTCCCCTGCACTATACCTTTAAAACACACTCAAAGCACATTTCCACCCTCAAAGAATTCTGGGCTTTGTAGTTTATTCCTCACAGAGAAAGAGGAGTTACTATTTTATTGCCTACCCTTTGCCCTGAGGTCCCAGTGTGGGTTAAGTGTTACAAAAATTTAAAATACAACACTTTCGATTCCCAGCCGCCCTTTGTTGTTTAGTCGTTTAGTCGTGTCTAACTTTTCATGGCCCCCTGGACCAGAGCACGCCAGGCACTCCTGTCTTCCACTGCCTCCCGCAGTTTGGTCAAACTCCTGCTGGTAGCTTCGAGAACACTATCCAACCATCTCGTTCTCTGTCGTCCCTTTTTCCTTGTGCCCTCCATCTTTCCCAGCATCAGGGTCTTTTCCAGGGAGTCTTCTCATGAGGTGGCCAAAGTCTTGGAGCCTCAGCTTCAGGATCTGTCCTTCCAGTGAGCACTCAGGGCTGGTTTCCTTCAGAATGGAGAGGTTTGATCTTCTTGCAGTCCATGGGACTCTCAAAAGTCTCCTCCAGCACCAGAATTCAAAAGCATCCATTCTTCTGCGATCAGCCTTCTTTATGGTCCAGCTCTCACTTCCATACATCACTACTGGGAAAACCATAGCTTGAACTATACGGACCTTTATCGGCAAGGTGATGTGTCTGCTCTTTAAGATGCTGTCTAGGTTTCTCCAGCTGCCCTTAACAAACTGCAAACTCATGCCATTTGTAGGCTTCTGGATTTGTTTACTTATCTGCCCCCTGTTTGAGAGGTCCAGCTGTTTAATCCCTTTGAACAATTCAAATCTGTGTTTCCTATAGAATGGTGAATTGGGTCCCACCAGAAACCAGACAAAAGTTACGTAAACGAGTTACATAACTCCTAATGTATGAATACCCAAAATATAGGCAAGGAGAAGAAGTGTATTAATGAATGCAGAGGAAGGAACTGCAAATTCATAAATGATGAATACAAATTTCACAGCAGTTCACTGAAAATCATAGACTCCTAAATCGTAGAGTTGGGACGGACCCCAGGGAAAGTCATCTAGTCCAATCGCCTACAATTCAGAAATCTTCGAACCCACAACTCTGAGATTAAGAGTCTCGTGCCCTACATGTTCTACTGACAGGGGTATCTTATTGATAACCAGCCATGCCTGATCTGTAAGCACATGAGGGTAAAAATGTAAAGGACCCCTGAAGGGTTAAGTCCAGTCCAAGGTGACTATGGGGTGCGGTGCTCATCTTGCTTTCAGACCGAGGGAGCCAGGGTTTGTCCACAGACAGCTTTCCGGGTCTTGTGGCCAGCATGATTAAACTGCTTCTGGCACAACAAAACACTGTGACGGAAGCCAGAGTGCATGGAAATGCCGTTTACCTTCCCGCTGCAGCGGTACCTATTGTGTGCTTTCGAACTGCTAGGTTGGCAGGAGCTGGGACAGAGCAACGGGAGCTCACCCGTCATGGGAATTCGAACCGCCGATGATTGCAAAGTATTTCAAAAGGACCTGCCCAAACTGAGTGAATTGGCGGTGAACTGGCTAATGCAATTCAATATAATCAAGTATAAAATCAAGGTGAAAAACATCTTAATTTCACATACAACTCACTGGATCTGAACCGGCGGTGACTTGATCAGAAACAAGAGCTGGGGTTTGAAGTAGATGAAAATGGAGACCCAGTGTGCAGTGTGGAAAAGACAAATTCCATGGTAAGGATCACTCGGAAAGGAACTGAAAAGAAAATTACTGATATAATTTGGCCGTTATACCAATCAATTGTGCTTGGAATACTGTGTATGGTTTTGGTTGCCTCATCTCAAAAAAGGATATTGTAGACTTGGAAAAGGTTCAGAAAGGGGCAGCTGAAATTATCAAGGGAGCGGAATAATAATAATAATAATAATAATAATAATAATAATAATAATAATAATAATAATTTATACCTCGCCCTTCCTGGTTCAAAAACCGGGCTCAGGGCAGCTAACAACAGATATAAAACACTTAATTGTAAAAGCAGCATGAAATACAGTATAAAAACATGAACAACAATAAAATTCAAAATTCAGAAATCAATTTAGGGGAAATAAGCATTAGATAATCCCCAGGGCTAGCTGGCTGAATTGGTCCTACTTGGGCCAGCGAGGAGGCCAGGGGAGAATTAGCTGTGGGGTCTCAGAGCGGGTGATCATAAAAGGGGAGGGGGAGGGAAGGGAAGAGAAGGGAAATAAAAGATCAGGCTGAGTTCAAATTAAAGGCCAGGCGTAATAGCTCTGTCTTATAGGCCCGGCGGAAGGAGGTTAAATCTTGCAGGGCCCTGGTCTCCTGGGACAGAGCATTCCACCAGGTCAGAGCCATCACTGAAAAGGCCCTGGCCCTGGTAGAGGATAGTCTGACTTCCTTAGGGCCCGGGACTTCTAAACTATGGTTATTCATGGACCTTAAGGTCCTCTGCGGGGCAGACCAGGAGAGGCAGTCCCATAAATACAAGGGCCCTAAGCCACAAAGGGCTTTAAAGTTCAAGACCAGCAGCTTGAACCTGACCCAATACTCCACTGGGAGCCAGTGAAACTGGTAAAGCACTGGTAAAGATTCGCCTTTGAACAAATGTTGCAGTGTTTGGGACGCTCTAGATTTAGAGAAAAGGTGAGTAAGAAGTAACAGAATAGAAGTGTATAAACTTGGCGAAGCATGGAGAAAGCAGGGTTCAGAAAAATTTTCCCTCTTTGAGAACACTAGGGCTGGATCTACGCAGATATTAAAAAACGCTATGAACAAGCCATGGAGAACCCCGCTATAAAATAGATATGCAATTTGCCATTGAGCTCTACAGCACCATCTGGTGTCACCTTTGTATAACGCACTTATAACGTTATGATTGCAGCTGCGTAGCTGAGTCCCAAAACCAGTAGACACTCAACACAGCTGAATGTTGGAAGATTTAAGACAGATAAAAAAAAGGACTTCTTCATGTAATGTAGTTAAACCTTGGAACTCACTTTCACAGGAGGCAGTGATGCATAGCTGTCAACCGTCCCTTATTTGGCGGGAAAGTCCCTTATCCCAGCGCCGTGTCCCGCTGCTGTCCCTTATTGATGATGTCCCTTAAATTTCCTGGGTTTCAAAGGAAGCAGCTCCTCTCCCTCCCTCCCTGCCGGCCAGGGAGGAGGGAAGCTCCATCTGTGTTGCTTGGCTGCGTTGCTCACCCAATAAGGAGTCTAAGAATGACTGGGGGGTGGAGCTTGCATGCCTTGTGCTGATCAAATCTGCCGTGTTGCCTGGGGACTCGCCTTTGCTCAGCGCTTCCCAGCGGAGAGGTGACTGTGGTTTTCCTTGCTGCATCCCCTTTGCTGGGTTGCTGCGCTGTGGGAACCACCGCTTGAGGCTTCGTTTGGCTGCTGGCTGGGCTTTCTGCCTTTGGCTCGGAGGGGCTCAGAAGTCAAACATACCTGTGCCCCTTGGAAAATCCCAACATGGTGATGATCTGCTGCCACAAGCCTCTGGTGGGCCACTAGGAGGATAGGATTTTATTTTAAACACATCCCTTTCTTTCTTCTCCTTATACCTGGAACTGCCTTGCACATCCCGCCTCTATTACTTCTTTCAAACCCCTCCTCAAAGCCACCTTTTTCACAAAGTGCTTGGCCTAATAAATGCCCTCTTGTACCTGATCCTAAACCGTGGTGTGGAGAGACAGCCCCACTTTTATTCTGGATATGTGAGGTAAACCAGCTTTTATTTAACATGGCTTATTCACCTTCCAACCGCTGCCACCAAATGTCTGTGCTCTACTGCTTTGCCAACACCTTTCGCTGTATTCCAATCGCTGCGGTAATTTAAATGTGGTATAAAACCAGCCAGACACACTTTATAAGGTAATAAAAATAGCAAATGCTCTTTGTTTATTATTAGCTGTAAAGGTAAAATAAGGTAAATATTATACTTAAATGTGTTACCGTCACCTTAAGGTTTCATGTTTACTTTTAAAGGGGGACTGTTATTTTAATTGGCATTGAAAAATAAGCGGATTTTGTAAAGCGCTAACCCTGTTTAATTTATATGTTCTAACCCTGTTTAATTTATTTGTTAATTACCCTTATTCCTCTTTCCCCAGTTAGCAAATTCCCAGCAACCCTTAACCAACAACAGTGCCCAGAATATTTGATAGAAACAATGTGCTTCAAATGTACTTTAAAGGCATAGTGTGTACACAACAGTGTGATGCAGCAGCAAAAAATGTGAATTCTATTCTAGGCTGCATCAACACAAGTGTAGTGTCCAGATCAAGGGAAGTACAGTGGTACCTCGGATTACAGACGCTTCAGGTTACAGAAGAAGAAGAGGAAGAGTTTGGATTTGATATCCTGCTTTATCACTACCCGAAGGAGTCTCAAAGCGGCTAACATTCTCCTTTCCCTTCCTCCCCCACAACAAACACTCTGTGAGGTGAGTGGGGCTGAGAGACTTCAGAGAGGTGGGACTGGCCCAAGGTCACCCAGCAGCTGCAGGTGGAGGAGCGGAGACGCGAACCCGGTTCCCCAGATTACGAGTCCACCACTCTTAACCACTACACCACACTGGCTCTCTCCGCTAACCCAGAAATAGTACCTCGGGTTAAGAACTTTGCTTCAGGATGAGTACAGAAATCGTGCTCTGGCGGCGTGACAGCAGCTGGAGGCCCCATTAGCTAAAGTGGTACCTCAGGTTAAGAACAGTTTCAGGTTAAGAACAGACCTCCAGAACGAATTAAGTTCTTAACCTGAGGTACCACTGTAATCTATTAAACATTAAAAGCTCTATTCTGCCTTGGTCAGACCACACCTGGAATACTGTGTCCAGTTCTGGGCACCACAGTTTAAGAAGGATATTGACAAGTTGGAACGTGTGCAGAGAAAAGTGACCAACATGATCAGGGGTCTGGAAACCAAGCCTTATGAGGAACGGTTGAAGGAGCTGGGTATGTTTAGCCTGGAAAAGAGGAGACTGAGAGGAGGTAGGACAGCCATTTTCAAATTCCTCAAGGGCTGTCACATGGAAGATGGAGCAAGGTTGTTTTCCCCTGCTCTGCAGGATAGGACTCGAACCAAATTTTTGAGAAAGGAGATTCTGACTAAACTTCAGGAAGAACTTTCTGTCAGTAAGAGTTGTTCAGCAGTGGAACAGACTCCCACAAGAGATGGTGGTCTCTCCTTCATCATAGATTTATAAGCAGAGGTTGGGTGGCCATCTGTCATGGATGCTTTAGCTGAGATTTCTGCATTGTAGAGGGTTGGTCTGGATGACCCCTGGGGTCCCTTCCAACGGTACAGTTTGTTCTGCCCCAGTGTTGACTCCACAGACTGACAACAGCTTCCTTGGGTTTCAGGCAGTTTCCTTTCAGTCACATAAATATTTTTTGGGTGCCATCCACTTGTCCCACACAGTACATTTTATATCCTCGTTTTAAACTGGAGTGAAATTGCAACATGAAAACCTGCAAGAACAAAGTGCTTATCTTCGGCAGCGTTTGATTTCCCAACGGCTACAGAAATACTTTCTGACACCACGTAGTATAATAATATAGGGTTGCCATATTTCAAAAAGTGAAAAAATAAAACGAAGGTTTTTCTCCCCCAGGACATTTCAGCGATTTACGACCGGACACTGTTTCCAGCAGACATATGGCAACCCAAAATAATAGTAACAACAAGAAGAGAAAATCCTCACCATCAAGTGATGAATGTGATTCACATTATCTAGTTGTACTCCTCACAACCACCTTGCATGGTGTTGGCAATTTGGGCTTGTATATTGACCCAAACGGACGCGGGTGGCACTGTAGGTTAAACCACAGAGCCTAGGACTTGCCGATCAGAAGGTTGGCGGTTCGAATCCCTGTGACGGGGTGAGCTCCTGTTGCTCGGTCCCTGCTCCTGCCAACCTAGCAGTTCGAAAGCACGCCAAAGTGCAAGTAGATAAATAGGTACCGCTCTGGTGGGAAGGTAAATGGTGTTTCCGTGTGCTGCTCTGGCTCACCAGACGCGGCTTAATCATGCTGGCCACATGACCTGGAAGCTGTACGCCGGCTCCCTCGGCCAGTAAAGCGAGATGAGCACCGCAACCCCAGAGTCGTCCGCAACTGGACCTAATGGTCAGGGGTCCCTTTACCTTTATTGACCCAAGCCCTTATGAAATGATAATCCTGTTAACCCATCTATTTATTAGAATAATATTCCCCTCCCCGTTTGAAGTTGCAGTAGAATGCGAATTCACCAGAATATTTGGTATTTGCTTTGCTCTGCTTCCAGTTGTTGGAAATCACAGGAGGGAATGATCTTCTGCTCAAATGCTGCCTGCGGATTTCCCACGGGTATCTTCTGCTTGACCACTGGGAAAACGAGATGCTGGGCCAAGATGGACCATTGGCCCGGTCCAGCAATCTCTTCTTACGTCCAGCCCCCAAGGAAACCAAGGCCGGCCACCAGCACCCCGCCAGCTGATGGCGCGCGGCGCGCTCCTGAGCGCGTGCAGAGCGCCCTTCCTTCCTCCCCTCGCATCCTTCCTGGGCGCGGGGCGGAAAGGGTTACCTCTGCAAGCGGCCGGCGGAGGGTGGGATTTGGGAAGGTCCTTCCTTCCCTTTCCCTTTCCCAGGCTCCGCAGCCCCGGAGCGGAGCGTGGGAGAGGCCAAGCCGGGCCGCCCGGAGCGCAGCCAGAGCCACGAAAGCGGCTCCTCCTGTTGCAGCGGGTCTTCCTCGGCCGGAGCCCGGGCGAGGGCCACCCCGGAGGCGGCGCGGGCCGGCTCAGCCTCCTCCGACGGAGCCCCGAGGCCGTGGCAACTGCGGCAGAGGCGCCTTCCCAAGCAGCGCGCGTTGGCTGGGTAGCCAAGGGGACCTCCTCTCTCCACCTCTCCCTTCCCGGCCTGGAGAGTCTTAGTTCGGCATCGTCTGGCCTGGGCTCCTTGGGAAACCCAACCTCTCCCTCCCTCCGCCGCCGCTAACCACTGGGCGCTGCTGCCGCTGCCTTTTTCCGCGGGAGAAATCGCCCTCCATCAGTTGCAGCTGCGCCCGGGCGCACGCACCCACACGTGCGCCTCCGGCTTCCCCCTTGCACTTGTTTGAGTTCGTTTCTCCTTCTCTCCACCCTCTGCCATCCCCCGCGCCGAGGCCTCGCTTCGCTCCTCCTTCTCCCTCCTCTTTATTATTTTTTTTGCCTCGCGCACACACACTTTTGGCGTTGCGCTGGGGAGGAGATTTCTGCCTCGCTCCCTCCTTCCCTTTCCATCCATCCGCGCATTTCTCCTCCGCCTGCGACGCGCGCCAGGCGCAGCCGCCCAACCCAGGCGCTCCGCGGGTCTTCCAGGCGACGGGAAGAACCTCCCCAGGCCGGGGAGAGAGGCAGGGGAGCCGGGGTCCGAGACGCCAGCGAGGCAGAACCGGGCGAAGAGGGACGGAGGGCGAGGGATGCGATGAGCAACGGAGCCTGAAGGAGCCGAGCCGGGCCGTTCTGCTGGCAAAGGAAACGTGGCTCTTTGGGAAAGATGCTCCTTTAGTTTGGGAGTCCGGAAAGAGGTGGCGGCGTCGCTTTCCCTTCTGCTGGATGCCAGCTCCGTCGCTGGCGCCCCATTTCTTCCAGCTGGCAGACGGGGAAGAGATGCCGGAGGAAGCTTGAATGGAGCTTGCGCGCATCCCCGCCGCTCCCTCTCTCCGTGGGAAAGAGCTGGCCGGCTGTGCCAGCCCTCCGGGTCATTTTGACGGGGCCTGAGCCCAAGACTTGACCCACACCGGCTTGGAGACACGCCCTTGGGGAAGATGGTAAGGAGGGAGAAGGGGCTTTTGGGGGCAAGGGACGCTGGGGGTCGGTCGGTGGGGAAACCGAGGGAGACAGCAGGGTGGCGAAGGGTGCAGGGGTGCCAACTTGAATCAAATATTGGGAGCCCCAAGTAGGCCCCACCCTGCTTAATCGATCACACACACCATTTGAATGGCAATGCCCATCATCTTTGGGGAGGCCAGGCCCCCTCAAGTATTTTATTGGGGGGTCCGAAGACCCCTTGGCTCTTACGGAAGGGAGCGTGCTCCCCCTGGGGACCAACTTGTTGACCACTAGTCCTGCTTGCCTTTTCCAACCACATCTGGATGCTGAAACCTTCGCCGCCTGGAGGGGCAGTGGAAGGGCGGCAGATGTTCAACATCTGCCCAAGAATTTTGCTAAAGCCGAGCCGATAGGGATCGATTTGCCAGCGGAGTGATTTGCCAGCATCTTTCCCGTCTCCCTTCTGTGTTTGAGGGGGTGGTCTGCAGTTCTAATTCTTCGGACTTTGCAGGAACAGCCCCTCTCATCTGCTTCTTGAACCGTTTTCCGATGAAAGTTCCTCTGGCGCTTGGCCAGCTGTTTCCCCACCTTCCCGCATGTGAATTCTCTCAGCACAAAAACATTTGTTTGGGTGGGGTTCGGATGAAAGCAGAAAGAAGTGTGCTTTTGGGTGCAGCCGGTTTGTGGCGATCTTCTGCTTGCTTGGGGGGGGGGTTGCTGCACTAGGCCGGAGGTTGGCATTAAAATGGAGGCCATGTGCGTTCTGGGTGACCAACACATTTCCCCCTCTCTCTCTCTTTCTGCCAGAGGTGTGCGCACGCTGGACTGTGAGAGACATCGCTTCACACTGGCCTTGGAAGGAGGCGCTGAATAATTGCTCCGGAAGCTTCCGCGCCTGTGCCCCGCTTTTAATGGGAGCTGGACCACTGCTGAGGTAACTTTTTCAGCAGATCCTCTTCACAGATTGACGGTCGGTGACAGCGAGCGAGATGCCTCGGAACAGGGCCTTCTCCGAGCCCGAGTACTCGGCGGAGTACTCTGCCGATTACTCGGTCAGCTTGCCGTCCGACCCTGAGCATGGCGTCGGGCGCACCCACGAGGTGACGGTGAGGAACTCTGGCTCCTGCCTCTGCCTGCCGCGATTCATGCGCCTGACGTTCGCCCCGGAATCCCTGGAGAACCTCTACCAGACTTACTTCCGCAGGCAGCGCCACGAGACCCTGCTGGTCTTGGTGGTCTTTGCCGCGCTCTTTGACTGCTACGTCGTCGTCATGTGCACGGTGGTCTACACCGCTGACAAGCTGCCCACCACCCTGGCGGCCTCGGTGGGCCTGGCCGCCCACATCCTCCTCTTCGTCCTATGCAAATACCAGCTCCTCCCGGACCGCGTCACCCGCAAATTCATGCCCTACATCCTGTGGATCCTCATAGCCGCCCAGATATTCTGCTACCTGGGCCTCAACTACGCCCACTACCACGAGGCCAGCGACACGGTGGGCTGGCAGGCCTTCTTCGTCTTCTCCTTCTTCCTCACCCTCCCTCTGCGCCTCACGCCCATCGTCCTCATCTCGGCCGTCTCCTGCGCCATCCACACCCTGGTGCTGGGGGTCACCATAGCGCAGCAGCAGCAACTGCAGCTGAGTCAAGAATCCATCCTGGGAGGGTATTTGCTGTGGCAGGTAAGGAGCCGGCGTTGGCGGGGGAGACTACCCAGAGGCCATCCAATCAACCCCCATGCCCAATAATAATAATAATAAATAATAATAATTTTATTATTTGTACCCCGCTCATCTGGCTGGGTTTCCCCAGCCGCTCTGGGCGGCTTCCAACAAAGATTAAAAATACATTAAAATGTCACACATTAAAAACTTCCCTCAATAGGGCTGCCTTCAGATGTCTTCTGAATGTCAGGTGGTTTTTTATTCCTTCACATCTGATGGGAGGGTGGGTGCCACTACCGAGAAGGCCCTCTGCCTGGTTCCCTGTAACTTGGCTTCTCGCAGTGAGGGAACCGCCAGAAGGCCCTCGGAGCTGGACCTCAGTGTCCAGGCTGACCGATGAGGGTGGAGACACTCCTTCAGGTCTACTGGACTGAGGCCGTTTAGGGCTTTAAAGGTCAGCAGCAACACTTATAATTGTGCTCAGAAACGTACTGGGAGCCAGTGTAGGTCTTTCAAGACCGGTGGTCTCGGCGGCCGCCCCCTGTCACCAGTCTAGCTGCCGCATTCTGGATTAGTTGTAGTTTTATAAAGATTACTTTATTGGTGGCCAATCGGCCTCTGCTTAAAGACCCTCTCTAACCGACACTGTATGCCTACTCCTGTTTGCTCGGCTTTGAGTGTGCTTCCGCTGCTTGCTTGGGAAATGGTTGTGCGCATGGCATTCTCCAAAGCCCATCCTTCTCTTTCCTGTTGTTTCTAATGAAATACTGAATTATGATGCATTGCGCACACACACCGCCATCAGATTCAGTCCAAATTGGGGAAAATGAATGACCTAGGTGTGTTCTGTAATTGAGTACAGAACCTGAGAGCCCCCCACCCCCCGTCTTCCGAAGCAGTCTGCTCGGATTCCTTCATTGCGGCGGGGGTTGGTCTAGATGTCCTTTGGGGGTACCTTTCAACTCTGCGATTCTCTGATTGTCGTGGAACGCTAAGCAAAAGGGAAAGGGTTTTTGGGGCGGTGCGTGATTGAACTTGCGCAGGCAGGGAAGGGCTTTGCAGGCAGGAGAGCTGTATCCGTTTCGAGGCCAGTTGAATTGAATGGGCATGACTAACTGAAGTCCCTCGATTTGAGTGGATTTGCTATGAATATGACGTAGTTTGATCCAGCCGGCATGTTTCAGCAGGGCGGTGGATGCCTTCGCCCTTTGCTTCTGCTCAGGCACGTTAACGGAGGAGATAGTGGGGTTTTTTTTATCAGCAAGGATGGATATTACAGGAATTTCTACCTATATTCGGCGTTTTTAAGACTTTTACTTCCTCGCCTGTGTGGCATCCCTGGCATCCCATGTAGTTGTGAACTGTGCAGTTTTTGGATTGCCAAGAAGCAGAGTTTTCCATTCCTAAAAACCTCTCTGCTGCCACTTAATAAACTAAACTTCGTGCTGGCTTCCTAGTCCTCATGACTGTATGGCGGTTCAGTAGTGTTGGAGGCACAGAGTTCTGTGTGTCCCTAATTATCTCCCCTTTTTCGTAATGGTCCCCCTTGCACCTGCTCTAATGACTTAAAGCGCCCCCCCCCCCACCCTCAGACCTCCCCTGTGATTTGGTTGCTGAGAAATTGGCACTGTGTGCGTTTGCATGCGGCACCCAGTGCCAGATTTATGTATAAGCTAAACGAGCTATAGCTTAGGGCCCCACTCTTTTGGGGGCCCCCAAAAAAAATTAAAGGAAAAAAACCTGGATATACATTTCCAAAATATAAGATAAAAAACCAAATAAAATAAAACCTACATACAGCAACAGTGTTTTGTGCTGTTTAGGCTCCTATGATGTAAGTCATGGGCCCCGCCTGCTCCCTAAAATATCACTGGTTTGCTCATTTCTATATATAGGGTGCCTACATTCTGCATGGACTTTTCAACAATTACTTTGATAAAATGCACATTTTGTTTTGTGCAAATGGCTTGAGATACCTATTAGGTCCAACTTTTTAAGAAAGGTGAGACCTAAATGTTTGAAACAAATAAATAAATATTGGTGGGCATAATTTATGTGAACTCCATGATTCAATTGGTGAAAGATGAAGGGCCTTTGCGAAACCCCTGGGTGTAATAATAATAATAGTAATAATAATTTATTTCTACCCCACCCATCTGGCTGGGTTTCCCCAGTCACTCTGGGCGGCTTCCAGCAAAGTATTAAAATACAATAATTTATCAAATGTCAAAAGCTTCCCTAAACAGGGTTGCCTTTAGATGTCTTCTAAAAGTCCACTGTTTCAGATATTTTGGGCACAGAATGATGCACTGGAGAGCAGCACAAGGTATGTAAACAGTACAAACCGTATGCTCTGCTCTTTATCCCAGGAGATTGCATATCATTCAGGGATGGCTTCCTCCTTTAGGGGAGCAGCTGAGATTTCCCCTTGAGTAATAACTCTTGCAAAGAGAGTCCACTATGCTAGTCCAGTTGTCTGCGTTGGGAAGCGGGGGAAAGATGCTTGGTTTAGACAACACGGTGCCTTCTGGATTTTTTTTAAAAAATATATTTTTATTGGGATTTTTATGAAAGTGATACAAAGCAGTTCCAAGAACAAGTCAATGACCAAACAGTAAAGAACAGTCAAACCAGATGGCATCAGGGTGGAGGCATAAAGTAACCAGTAGGAAAAATTATATCAGGTATACACAATATGAATCACATATTTTTTTGAAGTTGTATCGAAAGGAAAAGATGGTCAGAAGTTGAAAAGGCATGCAACTCAAAGACTTTATTTTCCATATGTCCAGTGATGAAAATGGAAGTGGTTGTTGCAGTTGGTCATTAAAGGTAAAGGTAAAGGGACCCCAACCATTAGGTCCAGTCGCAGACGACTCTGGGGTTGTGGCGCTCATCTCACTTTATTGGCCAAGGTTGCCGGCGTACAGCTTCTGGGTCATGTGGCCAGCATGTCTAAGCCGCTTCTGGCGAACCAGAGCAGCGCACGGAAACGCCGTTTACCTTCCCGCCAGAGCGGTGCCTATTTATCTACTTGCACTTTGTGCTTTTGAACTGTTAGGTGGGCAGGAGCAGGGACCGAGCAACGGGGGCTCACCCCGTCGTGGGGATTCGAACCGCCAACCTTCTGATCGGCAAGTCCTAGGCTCTGTGGTTTAACCCACACCGCCACCCGCGTCCCGCAGTTGGTCATTACTGATGTTTAAAATGAAGTCTTACCATCCAGCAATGAAAGAGGCCAGTTTAGCTTTCCCCATCCACTTGTTGTTGAACTACAACCTCCATCATCCTTGACCACTAGCCTTGCTGGCTGGGGGCTTATGGGAGTTGTAGTCCAAAATATTGAGCTGGTGTGGACGCAGGTGTAGACGGGCTAGTGATCTATAAGGCAATAGCAAGATAAAATCCACTACCCTCCTCTCCACCTTCCTCGTCTGAGATCAAACCACATTTAGACCACACCTGGAGCTCTGGCTTGGGAAAAACCTTCCCTTGATCTTTGACTAGCCAGGATGAATTTCCATGCTTTTCCTAAACCTTCATTTTTTGGCTAATGAAATCAAAATAAAGCAGAAGAAACGAAAGGGCTGTTCCGTGGCTGAGGCTTAGACTTTCTACGTTAAAGCTAAATTTGCTTGTAGCAAATAGAAAGAAGAAAGTCACCTCTTGAGGACTGTTGGATGTATCCAACTTGGGGCATTTGGGGAAGGGCTTATGTCAGGGAACTGACATCAGAGGCACGGGAGAAGGAGAGGGTCTCTGATTCTGCAGGAGAAGGTCCCAGCGCTAGGGGGAGACTCAGCTGGGAAGAAGGGGAAGGGAATAAGTGTAACACCAGGGATCCAGGAGAGCAACGGGACAGGGAGGTGCAGGGGCTGCAAGACTCTTTGTTGGAAGTTAGCGAGGAGAGCCCAGGCACCCCGCTGCCCACGCCCACCCTGCGCAGGAGACTCCCGCGCAGCGAGAGGCGGAGACGATTGGGCATCAAACAACTCTTATGTTGGCAGCGCTTTAAGAAACGCCCACAGACAGACTCTACGAGTGACTAAGGGCAGCCACGCTGAGATGGGCTGTGCAGTCCGGAGGGTTTAACCAGGCAAACTAATGCTCAAACGGAGCAGGATTACGCACGAGTAACTCCCAACCACTACAGCTTATAACTGAAATATAAAAGAACGTTTTAATACCAGCCCCAAATGAAAGAGATCCTTTATGCAGAGAGAAAGCTGACGAAGGCACTGGGAGGCAGGTGGAGGGAAATCCTTGGGAAATAAATATTTTCACTGGGCTTTCCTTCAGAGTAGAGTCAACAGGTGAGGCAGGGGCTCTTGAGTGACTGGGCCTGCTAATTCTCTGCTATGGGTAGTAAGGCTGCAAGCCTCTTCACTTACCGCCCTGAGCCCCTTTTTCTGAACCGGGAAGGGCGGGGTATAAATGAAAATTTATTACTATTATTATTATTATGTAAAAACACACTGATTCCTGGAACATCCGCAGGCCGGATTTGGAAGGTGATTGGGCCAGATCTGGCCCCCGGGCCTTAGTTTGCCTACCCATGGCTTAGTGCATCGTCTGAACGCAAGCTCACAAGCTCACAGTTTAGCTCTTGCCGGACAAACCATGAGCTGCAAACCAAGTTTCTCCAGTGGTTTGTGGCTTGAGGCTGGATTGGGATGCTAAGCTAAACTGTGGCTTGACTTAGGGTAGCAGTAAGAAAACCGAAGAGGAAGAAGGCGAGTTCTAGCTCCTCTTGCAGAACTCGCATGCGTGGTTTTGACTTAGCATGATGTGCAAACCATGCCACTGTTGGCATGAAATAAAGATTAGCTTGCAATCCCCGCAGACATGCTTGCTCACCACGCAGTTAAATGCCATGTGAATATTTGCTTTCAAGACGTAAAGCAAGGGCAAAGTTCACGTGTTAACACTTCCGTGTGTTTATCTTGTGTTGATTTGAAGCTTCTTTCCAATGGATGGGAATAAAGGATTTGGACACACTGAAGCAAGCAAATAAATACTTTTTTTAAAAGAGAGTGCTTTCCAGAGTAACTAATTCCAGTCACAAACAAATGAGGCCGTTAAGAGCTCTATGGATTTCACTACAAGCCACTGGGAAAGTGAACTCGAGGTGTCTGTCAGACAAGCCTCTTCAGAGGTCAGGATGAGATCTCTCATAAATATAGCTCCCCCTCCCGCAGTGGGGGATTTCTCCCGCCAGATCTGCGCAAAGAGAGCCCTGCTGCATCATAGCAAAGTCTCATCCTGTGTGGTGTATTGGTTAAGAGCGGCAGTCTCGTAATCTGGGGAACCGGGTTCGCTTCCCCGCTCCTCCACCTGCAGCTGCTGGGTGACCTTGGGCTAGTCATGCTTCTCTGAAGTCTCTCAGCCCCACTCACCTCACAGAGTGTTTGTTGTGGGAGAGGAAGGGAAAGGAGAATGTTAGCCGCTTTGAGACTCCTTCGGGTAGTGATAAAGCGGGATATCAAATCCAAACTCTTCTTCTTCTTCTTCATCCTGTTTTCCCACAGTGACCAGCCAGTGACCTGACTTACAAAGCCTAGGCTAGGTGGCTCAGGGACCAGAGTGCCGAAGGCCTGGTAGGCAAGATACACAGGTCCCCTGAACACCTTTAATAATAATAATAATAATAATAATAATAATAATAATAATAATAATATATTATTTGTACCCCGCCCATCTGGCTGGCCGCTTCCAACAAAGATTAAAAATACATTAAAATGTCACACATTAAAAACTTCCCTGAACAGGGCTGCCTTCAGATGTCTTCTAAACATCAGATAGTTGTTTATCTCCTTGACATCTGGTGGGAGGGCGTTCCACAGGACGGGCGCCACCACCAAGAAGGCCCTATGCCTGGTTCCCTGTAGCTTTGCTTCTTGCAATGAGGGAACAGCCAGAAGGCCCTCGGCGCTGGACCTCAGCGTCCGGGCAGAACAATGGGGGTGGAGACACTCCTTCAGGTAAACAACCTTACACCAGGGTTAGCCAATACAGTGTGCTCCAGATGTTGTTGTACTACATCTCCCATCATCTGCAGCTGGTATGGCCAATGGAATTGTCATCCGCAACGCCTGGACAGCATCATGTTGGCTACAGGTGCCTTAACACCAAATCACCTCAAAGCACGGTTTCCAGAATCTGGCTTGCTGGGTGGTCACAAACTGTGGCTTGCCAATTCAGAAGCTTCTGGCAAGCCATGGCTAAAATCCTTGCACCAGGGCTTGGCGTCATGTCTTCTCTGCAACCAAGGCAGAGGTTGTTTGTAGCATAGCTGTGAATGGTAGCTATGGAGGTCTGAGCAGCGGCGGAGGAAGCCGCTCAGGCTCCTGGGGTGGCGCGCCCAGGGGCGGAGCGAGCTGCCCATAGGGGCGGGGCAAGGTGAGGGCGGGGCAAGCCACCCATAGGGGCGGAGCAAGGCGAGGGCAGAGCAAGTTGCCCATTGGGCGGGGCAAGGTGAGGGCGAGACAAGCCTCCCATGGGGCGGAGCGAGGTGAGGGCGGGGCGAGCTACCCATAGGGGTGGGGCTTCCGGAGTCTGCCTGCCTCTTCCCATTCAGTCGCCCTACAGCTGGGGAGGGAGGCAGTGGGTGGACAATTTGGGCAGCGTGCAGCCTGCCTCCCAGGAGAGACGCGTGGCTCAGGGGTGCTGCAGGCCTCGCGGGGAGTGCCGCCTGACATTTTGTCACCCCCCTCAGTAGTGGCACCCGGGGTGGACCGCACCCCCCTTCCTCTGCCCCGGGGTCTGAGTGTGTCATTCAGAAAGGATGGAGTGTGTGTTTATCACGTCACTATTTCTGGGCCTTTGGCGAAGGAGGAAGCACGTGCGCCTGTTCTCTCTCCAGGGCTTCATATGCGTGCTTTTGTGTATGTGTGCTTAGTATTCGGAAAAGCCGGCCTTTTGAAACGGTGTAGGCTGGCTGCAGAACACGGCTGGCGGGCCACATCCTGAAGGGTCTCATGAATCTGGAGACAGCCAACAGCTGTTTCAGAGATGCTGTCTCTGGAGGAAAGGCAGGGTGGTGTAGCGGTTAGAGTGTTGGACTAGGACCTGGGTTCAAATCCCCACTTGACATAAAGGTCACTGGGGGACCTTGGGGGCCAGTGACTTCCTCTCGGCCGAACCAAGCTCACAGGGTTGTTTTGGGGGGGGATTAAATGAGGGAGGGGGGAGAATCTCGTAAGCAACCTTGAGCCTGTTAGAAAAAAAGTAGTGGGATAGAAACACAATAGGTTAATAAGAAGGGAAGAGAGACAATTGTTTGTGCTTTGTAGTAGAATCATAGAATCCTAGAGTTGGAAGAGACCACAAGGGCCATCGAGTCCAACCCCCTGCCAAGCAGGAAACACCATCAGAGCACTCCTGACATATGGTTGTCAAGCCTCTGCTTAAAGACCTCCAAAGTAGGAGACTCCACCACACTCCTTGGCAGCAAATTCCACTGTCAAACAGCTCTTACTGTCAGGAAGTTCTTCCTCATGTTTAGGTGGAATCTTCTTTCTTGTAGTTTGGATCCATTGCTCCGTGTCCGCTTCTCTGGAGCAGCAGAAAACAACCTTTCTCCCTTCTCTATGTGACATCCTTTTATATATTTGAACATGGCTATCATATCACCCCTTAACCTCCTCTTCTCCAGGCTAAACATGCCCAGCTCCCTTAGCCGTTCCTCATAAGGCATCGTTTCCAGGCCTTTGACCATTTTGGTTGCCCTCCTCTGGACACGTTCCAGTTTGTCAGTGTCCTTCTTGAATTGTGGTGCCCAAAACTGGACACAGTACTCCAGGTGAGGTCTGACCAGAGCAGAATACAGTGGCACTATTACTTCCCTTGATCTAGATGCTATACTCCTATTGATGCAGCCCAGAATTGCATTGGCTTTTTTAGCTGCCGCGTCACACTGTTGGCTCATGTCAAGTTTGTGGTCAACCAAGACTCCTAGTAGTAGTAGTAGTGATGATGATGACGATGATGATGATGAAGGCACCAGCTGAACCTCCTTGGGGAGAGCATTCAGCAGAAATGTCCCACTCTTGTGTTTTATCCACCCTGAACCTTTCAGCTTTCAGTTTCATTGGCAATCCAAAGAAAACCCGATTCTCATTTGTTCCAATTCAGCGCTGAACTTTGAATTTCCCTGGGTGAAAGCAGTAGGGCAAATGGAGGGTGTGTGTGTGGATGTGCCCTAAGTCTTTGAAAAGTCCTTTGAAAAGGCCCCTCTTTGGTCTTCTAATCTCCTAGCGAATCAGAGCCCACTTCCTTTAACTGACTGTGGATGGAGAAAAGTTTTTCTCCCTCTCTCAGAGCACCAGGATTCATCCAACGAAGCTGAACCTTGGGAGATTTGGGACAGGTAAAAGAAAGGACTGTGGAACTCCCTGCCACAGTTTCCCTGCCACCTACTTGGATGGCTTTAAAAAAAGGGCGAGACAAATTCACGGAGGCGGAAAGAGCTCTCAATGTCGACTAGCCAGGATGCAAAGCTCAGCATCTGCAGAATGGAGGCAGCAATGCGGAATACCTATTGCTGGGAAGGTCATTTACCCTTGCTAGGTTCAACGTGCTGCCGTCTGCCTTACTGCAGGGCAGATTCGAGGGTAAACCGTACGTGGAACGAGTCTGCCCCTGAGGCTTGACGGAGGTATAATAATAATAATAATAATAATAATAATAATAATAATAATAATTTATTATTTATACCCCGCCCATCTGGCTGGGTTTCCCCAGCCACTCTGGGCGGCTTCCAAAAGAATATTAAAATACTGTGATACATCAAACATTAAAAGCTTCCCTAAACAGGGCTGCCTTCAGATGTCTTCTAAAAGTCTGATAGTTATTTTTCTCTTTGACATCTGGTGGGAGGGCGTTCCACAGGGCGGGTGCCACCACTGAGAAGGCCCTCTGCCTGGTTCCCTGTAACTTGGCTTCTCGCAGTGAGGGAACTGCCAGAAGGCCCTTGGCACTGGACCTCAGTGTCTGGGCAGAACGATGGGGGTGGAGACGCTCCTTCAGGTATACTGGACCGAGGCCAGTAGACAGTAGAAACTGTCTCTCATGTCTTGTTACCCTGCCATTTCTACGGGGATATACGCTTGGTATTTATCACTCCTGTTATACAAAAATCTCCAAATGGGTCCGAACTTCAATGTCTAAAACTCCTGGTAGAGGACAAGGATCCAGAGATCACGCTCAGGGTGGCCAAATTCTGTGCGACTGCCATAAAACTTAGGGAACAAGCTGTGCTACCAAAATGATTAAGGTTTTAAATGACAATTTTAGGTTATATTTTGGTGATCGAGATTTATTATTATTTTTTAACTGCCGCTATATCTGAATTGTCTCTGTTATACCCAATTGCAATTCAATGTATTCCTGTTGTGTTTTATGATTTTCCTGATGTTGTAAGTGACCCGGAACTGGTCTGTGACTGTAATTTTTAATTTAATTTAATTTTTTTTATTAAAGATTTTCTTGTTTTACAGAAGTAAGTGTAATGTCTCTCGTATTTTTTCCATGTAACATTTTTACAAATCCGTTTCATTTGTTGAGACATTAGTGGGGGTGGAGGGGGTGGAGGGGGGAAGATGGGTGGGGGGGGGTCGGGTGGCGATGTTTCTGTTATGCTTAATGTATGTAGGGTTTGGTGTCAGTGTTGCTTGTGCTGTTCACTTGTGTTCCTTTGGTGGTGAGAGAGGTTGGGGTTGGCCTAGGGTGCGGTTGTTTGTGTGGTTGGCTGTGGTGGTCTTTGTTTTCATGTGTGAGTGGGGTGGGTGAGTGTTTTGGATCAGGTTAGCCATATTGATTTGTATGCTGTTGGTGGATTCTTGTCATTGTCTTTTTTGGCTGTGTATGTGATAAAGGGGAGCCATACCGGGGTAAAGGCGTCTTCTGTTTCAGTTTATTGGTTAATTTTTCTAGTAGGGCTGTTTTCCATACTATTTGGTACTATTGGTCCATGCTTACTCCTGACAGGTCTCTCCAGCGTCTGGTTATGGTGTTTCTGGCTGCTGAAAGTACCGTATTTTTCGCTCTATAAAACGCACCAGACCATAACACGCACATAGTTTTTAGAGGAAGAAAACAAGAAAAAAATATTCTAAATGAAATAGTGGATATATGATTTTTGTGGTTCATGCTGTGGCCACAGACATGTGATCTGACAGTGAGTTTGGAGTAGCCCAATGCAAAAATCCTGAGGATCCATGTGGATCCATGCTTTGTAACCACGGAGGAAGGAAGGAAGGAAGGGGAACCATGGATCCTCTGCTCACGACTGCAGCAGATCCCCCCCGCCACCCGCAGGCATTCACTCCATAACACGCACAGACATTTCCCCTTACTTTCTAGGAGGAAAAAAGTGAGTGTTATGGTGCAAAAAATACGGTAGGTGGGTTATGAGTTCTTTGTGGTGTAAATGGGCATTGTTGTCTTGGAAGATGTTTAGTAGGGCCGATTCTGGGGTGATGTCTAATACTTGCTTAGTTATTTTACATATTTCTCATGTGGCTGTTGTCCAGAATAGTTGGATTTTGGGGCACTCCCACCACATGTGGAGGTATGTGCCTGTGGAGGTGCACCCTCTCCAGCATTTTGGTGAGGTTCCTGGGCGTATTAGCGCTAGTTTTCTTGGTGTTAGGTACCGCCTGTAGGTGAGTGTCTGTGACCGTAATAATAAAATTCTATTCTATTCTATTCCTATTGCTGGAAACTGTAGGAGGGGAAAGCACTCTGGTCCTACCTTCGCAGTTTCCCACAGTAGGATGCTGGAGTAGAGGGGTCAATGGCCGGATACAACGGGCGCCTCTTAAGTGTCTAAACAAACTGCTTTTTACGAAAAACCCCAGGGTGCAACTCAGCGTGGAACTGCTGCCGTTCCTGCTTTCAGACCCGGAGCTCCTCGGAGCCAGAGCTGGCCTCGCTAGGCTGGTCCTGTGCTATTTATAGGAGCGAGTTGTGTGTACACAAATTTTCTGTCACAATAACTGCACGCAAACACACACACACACTCGGAGGCCGGCCGCCCCAGTGGGGCGACGTTGGGAGTTTGTTTGCGTGTTTTCAGCCTCTCTGCCTCCCTTGCCCTCTTTAGAGCTAATTGCTTGTGTTTAACGCAGGCAAGTAAAGCCCCGGGCGCCCGTCTCCGCGGGGAGCAGCCACCTCCTGAGCCACGAGCCTGCAGGAGAATAACACACACTTGGCCGGGGCGATGGCAGGCCTTGGACTTAATTTTTCCAGAACCTTTCCCGCTGCATTTAAGCCCGTTTTTGGACATGTACCTTGCTCATAGGGGGGTACATCCGAAAAATCAGCAGGGGGGGGGGGAGAGAAGGAGATTGTTTGTGAGCGTTGAACCCGAGGGCTTTGTGCTTGCAGATCGCAAGGACAATCCACAGCCTTTTCTGAGTGGAGAAACGCAGAAAGCACAAGCAGGGACCTGCAACAGAATACTGTCATGCGTGGATCATACAATCCTAGAATGGGAAGGGACCGCGAGGGTCATCTAGTCCAACCCCCTGCAGTGCAGGAATCTTTCGCCCAATGTGGGGCTTGAATTTCTGACCCTGATATTTTTTTAAAAAAATAATTTTTATTGAATGATTTTATGTTACAAAAAACAATACAGCCATACTACCACTAAATATAATTAAGAAATAAAAATTACATACATCGATAGTTTGTTATTTGTTATTTACTGTCTTATTTCCTCCCAAACATTGCATACAACACACATATGTGCAGACACCCACACACTCACACCCGCACGCAAAATGATAATAATAAAAGTAAATATTTCCCCCCTTTTATCTTCCAAAATCTTTTCTTCAACTTTGACTTCCTGTCAAGTCCCTTTGCATATATTTTATCTTACATTTGAATGTACACAAAACAATAAACCTTTCTATATAATTTTTCTAATACATTCTGAAAACATAATAAATCCTTAATTGTTATCCACCTCCTTTTAGTTCCTTTATCACTCGAATGGTAGCATGGAGTCAAAACTATTACTGTATTTTTGAACATATCTTCTATAACCATCCCATTTTTCAGCAAATTTTTGCTTTGAGTTTCCTCTGAGTTTACTAGTCAATTGAGCTGTCTCCACCAATTCCTGTAATTTGATTTGCCAATCTGTTATTTTTGGAGCCTCGTGATCTTTCCATCCCTTGGCCACAATTATACGAGCCGCTGCGGTTGCATACAAGAATACCTCTCTTAGATTTTTTGGGATCTCTTTATCTATAATACTTAATAGAAATGCCTTCGGTTTTTTAGTAAAAGTTATCCCCATCATCTTTTTTAATTCATCGTATATCTCCCCCCCCCCCCAAATCTTAATCTTTTCACACGTCCACCACATGTGGATCATGTCTGACCCTGATACTAAAAGCCTTGTGCTCTACCAACCAAGCTCTATCTGCCGTCCATTGCTATTCTTTCTCCCAGCCAGCCAGCTGCTTTCTCCATCCCATGCCTCCCAACTTTCGTTTTCTGGTCCTTGCCCCCCACAGACACTCAGTGTTCTGCTTAGTCCACACTGGGCTGTTTTGAGGTTTCTTCCCTTTAGATTAAAAAAAAAGGTAAAGGACCCCTGACCTTTAAGTCCAACTCTGGGGTTGCAGTGCTCATCTCGCTTCTCTGGCCGAGGGAGCCAACATTTGTCCGCAGACAGTTTTCCCGGGTCATGTGGCAAGCATGACTAAGCCGCTTCTGGCGAAACCAGAGCAGTGCATGGAATAATAATAATAATAATAATAATAATAATAATAATAATAATATACCCCGCCCATCTGGCTGGGTTTCCCCAGCCACTCTGGGCGGCTTTCAACAGAATATTAAAATACAATACAGTGGTACCTCGGGTTACATACGCTTCAGGTTACACACTCCGCTAACCTAGAAATAGTGCTTCAGGTTAAGAACTTTGCTTCAGGATAAGAACAGAAATCGGGCTCCGGCGGCGCGGCGGCAGCAGGAGGCCCCATTAGCTAAAGTGGTGCTTCAGGTTAAGAACAGTTTCAGGTTAAGTACGGACCTCCAGAACGAATTAAGTACTTAACCCGAGGTACCACTGTAATCTATTAAACATTAAAAGCTTCCCTAAACAGGGCTGCCTTCAGATGTCTTCTAAAAGTCTGGTAACACTGTTTACCTTCCCGCCGCAGTGGTACCTATTTATCTACTTGCACTGGCGTGCTTTTGAACTGCTTGGTTGGCAGGAGCTGGGACCGAGCAACGGAAGCTCACCCCGTCACAGGGATTCGAACCGCTGACCTTCTGATCGGCAAGTCCTAGGCTCTGCGGTTTAACCCACAGCGCCACCCGTGTCCCTTTACCTTTAGATACCCCCTTTCAAAATTACTTCTTCAAACCCAAAGTTCCTTCCAAGCCTGCTAGTACTGCCCTTGTTTGCCTGGGTAGTTTTGGCTACATAAGGATAGGTACTGTGGATTGGGTTTGGGTTTGCTGTCCCAGATGTCTGTAGGAAGATCACAAGCAAAACCCAAGCGCCAGACAACTGTCTCCTCTCCTGCGGTTTCCAGAAACTGCAATTAGGAAGCATTTAATTTCATTTTACTTTTAAGTTGTATACCGCCTTGCTATATTACTACGCCCAAGGCGGTTGACAGCAACAAAATATGCAACCAAGAGCACACACCTTATAATAATCTGACCCAGTGCAAAAAAATTGTAATGAAACGTGACTTTAAAATGGAACGACTCATATCAAATAAAGTAATATTCAATAATCTATTAGAATATAACAATAAACAACAACATTAACTCTCAGAACATCAGCAAACAATTAAACGGAAATTCACTCTTAACATTTGCAATGAAGGATAATTAAGGTCGATAAAAATAACCGCAAGTCAAATTGAGAAACGAAGACACACACCTTATAAAACCATTAATTTTTGTTTTTATTTTATACTCTCAATGGAGGCAGAGCATCTTTGTGTGCTGTTAAACTATGGAACGGGGATGCGGGTGGCGCTGTGGGTTAAACCACAGAGCCTAGGACTTGCCGATCAGAAGGTTGGCGATTCGAATCCCCAAGCCGGGGTGAACTCCCGTTGCTCGGTCCCTGCTCCTGCCAACCTAGCAGTTCGAAAGCACGTCAAAGTGCAAGTAGATAAATAGGTACCACTCCGGTGGGAAGGTAAACGGTGTTTCCATGTGCTGCTCTGGTTCGCCAGAAGTGGCTTAGTCATGCTGGCCACATGACCCGGAAGCTGTACGGCGGCTCCCTCAGCCAGTAAAGCAAGATGAGCACCGCAACCCCTGAGTCAGCCACGACTGGACCTAATGGTCAGGGGTCCCTTTACCTTTAAACTATGGAACTCACTGCCGCGAGAGGCTCTTGTGTTCGAATCCTGCTCGAGGGTTTCCCATTGGTTGGCCGATGTGGGAACAAGATGCTGGACGAGATGGGCTCGTGGCCTCATCCAGCAGCCTCTTCCTACATTTGCTTTATCTCTTTGTCCAAACCCGGAGAATACAAATGGCCGAGGGAGAAACCACCGCTGCAGATCTTGGGGCAGGCCGCTCACAGCTTTCCTTTTGGGTCATGCTCCTTCCATGGTTTATGGGCTTCCCGGGAAAACGGTGATCTCCACCCCAGAGAGAACGGGTGCAATTCTTTTGCAGTCATCGATCGCTGGGTTTCCGAATCCCTCTCGGATGCTTCCTCAGTGCTCCAAAAGCAGATTGGTTGTCATGACAACCCCGAGGTGCTAAAAATAGCACATCCCTGGTGCACATTTGTTGGGGTGGTGGCTTCCCTCCCTCACCCCCCCCTTCAGAACCTGTGGAAGGGGATATCCCTCTTCTCTGATGCATTTATTATGATTCGATATGAACATGAACCTTTTTCCTACCATCTGTGACTGGATTAAAGACTTTCTGATAGATCGGACAGAAACAGTGAAGATCGGACGTGTAACATCTAATTCCTTAACAATCAGCACTGTCACACCCCAGGGATGTGTGACCTGTATTCATTGTATACATACGATTGTGTATCATCTGACCCGTCTACTGCAATTATAAAGTTTGCAGATGACACCACCACAGTGGGTTTAATAAAAGGTGGAGACGAATCAGCGTATAGAGGGGAGGTCCAAAAAATATCTACATGGTGCCTAGGGAACAACTTGCACCTTAATATCAGCGAGACAAAGGAGATGGTGTTGGACTTTCGGAGGAAGAGAGGAGAACTAGCCACGCTGTACATCAGGGAGGGCTGTGTGGAGAGAGTCTCTTCCTTTAAATTCCTAGGAGTTTATCTCAGTGAAGACCTTCCTTGGAAAATAAATACAACCCAGGTGGTTAAGAAAGCCCAACAGAGACTCCATCTCCTCAGAGTATTGCGGAAGAACGATGTCAATCAACATTTGATGGTCTCCTTCTACCGGTCCACAATAGAAAGTGTCCTTTCATACTGCATCACGGTCTGGTACGCTGGTTTGACATCATCTGATAGGAAGTGCCTACAGAGGGTGGTGAATACAGCACAAGATATTACGGGCTGTCCTGTGAATCCACTGGATGAAATAGCGGAAGAACGTTGCCTCAGGAGAGTGAGGAAAATTCTCAGGGATGATTATTCACACTCTGGCTGGCACTTTCTTGATCTCCTGCCCTCGGGCAGAAAATATAGAAGCAGGATTAGTCGCACCAACAGGGTAAAGAACAGCTTCTATCTGTGGGCTGTTAGGCTGCTGAATGAAAAGATAACAACAGGGCAACTGACTTTGGGGTTTGGTGTGTGTGTGTCAGTAAACGAGGGGAATTAAGACTAAGAGAGCTGAGTGGGGGGTGCTGGTGTAATCTCACTGCATACAAGTTGTACAAGTGACAACAAAGTATTTCAATTTCAATACAATTCAATTTCAGTTTATTATCCTCCTCTCCCCCAACCCCGCCAGATATTCTACTGTTTAGCTTCCCTGCTGTAAAGCTGCCGCCTTTTCCTTCGCTGGAAAGGCTTTGTGGCCGTAAGAGCTGTTTGACAGTGGAACGGATCCTTCCTTGGAGGTTTCTAAGCAGAGGTTGGGTGGCCACCTGTCAGAGATGCTTTAGCTGATATTTCTGCATTTCCAGGGGTTGGACTAGATGACCGTTGGGTCCCTTCCAACAATTCTAGGATTCTGTGACTGCAGGCGCAGCTTTTATCCTCGTCCTTGTTTCCACCCTTGTGTGGTGTTCCATTGCATTGAATTTATATTGTTTATCGCAGGGGTCCCCAAACTAAGGCCCGCGGGCTGGATAAGGCCCGAGGGACTCGTTTATCCGGTCTGTGGTAACCCCCCACTCTTACCGGTGCTGTGCTGCGCGGCTGCCCACTTTCGGGTCGGAGGAGCATCGGAAATGGCTTGTGCGCATGCGCAAGTGTTATTTCCGGTGCACTTCCGGGTCGGAGGAGGCCTGTGCGCATGCGCACAAGCTATTTCCGGTGCTCCTCCGACCCAGAAGTGTGCCGGAAATAGAGTGTGTTCACGTGTATGGGCGCTCCCCCGCCCTCCGGCCCACCGCTGGAGACACCGGCCCGAGGCGCGGTAAGTTTGCTGACCCCTGGTTAATAATAATAATAATAATAATAATAATAATAATAATAATAATAATTTATTATTTCTACCCCGCCCATCTGGCCGGGGTTCCCCAGCCACTCTGGGCGGCTTCCAAAAAAAATATTAAAATACTGTAATACATCAAACGTTAAAAGCTTCCCTAAACAGGGCTGCCTTCAGATGTCTTCTAAAAGTCTTAATCGTTTGGGACCAGTTCATGAGACCACCTGGTAGTCTGGTAGTTGTTGTTCTCTTTGACATCTGGTGGGAGGGCGTTCCACAGGGAGGGCGCAACTACTGAGAAGGCCCTCTGCCTGGTTCCCTGTAACTTGGCTTCTCGCAATGAGGGAACCGCCAGAAGGCCCTCGGTCCTGGACCTCAGTGTCCGGGTAGAATGATGGGGTGGAATTGTGCTCTTTCAAGACCGGTGTTATGTGGTCTCTGCGGCCGCTCCCAGTCACCAGTCTGGCTGCCGCATTCTGGATTAGTTTTAGTTTCCGGGTCACCTTCAAAGGTAGCCCCACGTAGAGCGCATTGCAGTAGTCCAAGCGGGAGATAACTAGAGCATGCACCACTCTGGAGAGACAGTCCGCAGGCAGGTAGGGTCTCAGTCTACGTACCAGATGGAGCTGGTAAACAGCTGCCCTGAATGTTTATTGCATTCATATCCCACCTCCCCCCCCCCCGGTGGAGCGCATGGTTCTGTCCCTCCACGTTTAATTCCCAGGACAACCCTGCAAGCTGGGTCAGGTTCAGAGGCGGTGAGCGGCCCAAGGCCCACCCTGTGAGCTTTGTCCGCAGCTGAGTGGGGGATTCCAACCCTGGTCTCCTGGGTCCTGGCCTGACATTCTCACCGCTGTAACCACGCTGGCTCAGTTTGCACGCCCGCTGTTCGACAGTGGTTCAGTTGTTTTAACCATTGCTTCCCGAGCCCTGCTGCGCTTTGTACCAGGTAAATATTGACGAGAAACTTTGCCTGCTGATTTGCAATCAAGGAGGAGTAAAAGGGGGGGGGGAAAGACAGACACACAAAGAGTGTGGGGAGGGAGTTGTGGGGAGGATTAAAAGAAATATATACAAGTTGGTATTAGTAATGGGGATGTTACGGAGAGCCTCCACGTTCAGAGACAGTGTACCTCCGAATATCAGTTGCTAGGAACATAATTCTTTTAGTCTGCCCTGGGTACTTACTGTAGGATATAAGAGCAAGATAGAAATAATAAAAGGCAGTAACAGTAAATTAAGACAGCATCTTAAAAAGCAGAGACATCACCTTGCCAACAAAGGTCCGTGTAGTAAAAGGTATGGTCTTCCCAGTAGTGATGTATGGAAGTGAGAGCCGGACCATAAAGAAGGCTGATCGCCAAAGAATTGATGCTTTTGAATTCTGGTGCTGGAGGAGACTCTTGAGAGTCCCATGGACTGCAAGAAGATCAAGCCTATCCATTCTGAAGGAAACCAGCCCTGAGTGCTCACTGGAAGGACAGATCCTGAAGCTGAGGCTCCAAGACTTTGGCCACCTCATGAGAAGAGAAGACTCCCTGGAAAAGACCCTGATGTTGGGAAAGTTGGAGGACACAAGGAGAAGGGGACAACAGAGGACGAGATGGCTGGACAGTGTTCTTGAAGCTATCAGCATGAGTTTGACTAAACTGCGGGAGGCAGTGGAAGACAGAAGTGCCTGGCGTGCTCTGGTCCAGGGGGTCACAAAGAGCCAGACACGACTATACGACTAAACAACAACAACAACAACAACAGTAAATCTAAATAAACAGAGGAATCTGCCTGCTTGTGTGCCAGAGCAATAGCTGAGTATCCTGCACCATGGAATAATAATAATAATAATAATAATAATAATAATAATAATAATAATAATAATTAATTATTATTTATACCCCACCCATCTGGCTGGGCTTCCCCAGCCACTCTGGGCGGCTTCCAACAAAATATTAAAATACAGTAATGCATCAAACATTAAAAGCTTCCCTAAACAGGTGGCTAGTAGTCACCGACAATGCTCCCTTCCATGAATTTGTTTAATCCTCTTTTAAAGGCATCCAACTTGGTGACCGCCAACTGCCTCCTGTGGCAGGGAGTTCCATAGTTTAACAACGCACTGCGTAAAGCAGTCCTTTTCCCCCCATCTGTCCTGAATCTTCCAGCCTTCTTCCATTGGATGCCCACGAGTTCCAGTGTTGCGAAAGAGGGAGAAATATTTTTCTACATGCCAAGCATGGTTTTATAAATTTCTACCATGTCACCTTTTACTTGCTCTGAAGCTGACGCTGCCTCTGATTCTAGCCTCCTTGCTGGTCCTTGAGTTAGGAGGATAACTCTTTTTGGAGGAGGCAGGAAGTTAAATAGTGTGGCCTGAGAATCGTGGGTTTTTATTTCATTTTTAAGAAACGGCAACCAGCGATTCAAATGCAGTGATATTTGAAAGATAAATGAGATGTTGCGTTTACTGTCTCCCAGCAACCCCATGGAAGACGTGCTTAATGCAAAACTCATAAGATAGCTTTTTAAAAAATAAAACGAAAGTTTGTCTAACTGGATAAACAGAACTTTGGGCAGCCTGAGTTAAAGTATGTGGGTCTGCGCAAGAGAGGGAGAGAGATGGAGCTCATGGGAACTGTAGTCCAAAATATCTAAAGAGCACCCAGGCTGGGTCAAAAAGGATATTGTTGATCTGGAAAAGGTTCAGAAAGGGGAAACTTCCCCAGAAGTTGCAGAAAGGGTTGCAATATTTGGGGGATTTTGGTTCGAAGAAAAGGCATGTAAGAGAGGAACCGAATCAAATCTTTATTATTATGGTTGACGGAACAGCACAGAGAGTTAAAGGAGAGTTAAAGTAGAAAACATGCGTTATCCAAATGTGTACAGTGGAATAAAAGAGGATGACATAAAATCAGGTAGATAGATTTTTCCGTTACTTAAAATGAGCAGTCATTTTTAAAGTGAATGTTGCCCTACAAACTCCAAAAAGTAAAACCACAGTTCTTAGTGGGCTTTTGCTCTTTGCAGAGGAGTGCTTGGCAACGTTGAAGGTGATGGATGCATGTTTGTGAGGAATGGTGGAGGAGGGATGCTAATAATAATAATAATAATAATAATAATAATAATAATAATTTTTTTAAAAATCATTTATATCTTGCCCATCCGACTGGGTTTCCCCAACACACTGTGTGGCTTACAGCATAATAGGACCTATTGCAGTCATTAAGAGTCGTCAACAGGCTCATCTCAGCTATCTGCCAATCTCCCATTCCCACCACCCTTCTGAGTAATACCCCTCCCCACCTTCTCACTATATAGAAGGATCTGGCAACTTCTGTTTCAGTGTATCTGAAGAAGTGTGCATGCACACGAAAGCTCATACCAAGAACTAACTTAGTTGGTCTTTAAGGTGCTACTGGAAGGAATTTTTTTATTTTGAGCATAATAATTGTTGTTGTTGTTTAGTCGTTTAGTCATGTCTGACTCTTTGTGACCCTCCATCTTTCCCAACATCAGGGTCTTTTCCAGGGAGTCTTCTCTTCTCATGAGGTGGCCAAAGTCTTGGAGCCTCAGCTTCAGGATCTGTCCTTCCAGTGAGCACTCAGGGCTGATTTCCTTCAGAATGGATAGGCTTGATCTTCTTGCAGTCCATGGGACTCTCAAGAGTCTCCTCCAGCAACATAATTCAAAAGCATCAATTCTTCGGCCTTCTTGATGGTCCAGCTCTCACTTCCATACATCACTACTGGGAAAACCATGGCTTTAACTATACAGACCTTTGTCGGCAAGGTGATGTCTCTGCTTTTTAAGATGCTGTCTAGGTTTGTCATTGACAGCACAATAATAAAACATAATAAAACATCAGCTGGCGATTTGATCATGAGGAACATAGATTGCTTGCCGGGGGCGGGGGGGTGATGGGTGTGCAGACGGCAGAGTTATTTGCATGCCTGCGGTGTGTCTTATCGTCTAAATAGTCTGTAAATAGTGCTGCGATGGAACCAGTGACCATGGTACATGCCAGCACCAAGGACATAGGGAAATGTTGTTGTGAGACGATGGAAGGAAAGTTTAGGCTGCTAGGGAGGATGTTGAAAGCAAGGATCTCCCTGGGTATCTTTCTCTGAAATGCTACGGGTTCCAGACGTAGGGGCAGCTTTGCAGTGTTAATGCATGAATAGCATACCAAGGAGGGGTTTGGATTTGCTAGGCACCCTGGGGGAACATTTTGGGACAAACTGGGCCTGTACGAAAGAGACAGGCTCCACTTGAACTGGGATGAACCCAGACCATTGGTTCTTAAAATAAAAGTCATTTTGGACTCACAGCTGTCCATGGAGGCGCAGGTCAATTCTGTGTCCAGGGCACCTGTTTAGCTGCTCCACCTGGTACGCAGGCTGAGACCCTCCCTGCCCGCAGACTGTCTCGCCAGAGTAGTGCATGCTCTAGTTATCTCTCGCTTGGACTACTGCAATGCGCTCTACATGGGGCTACCTTTAAAGGTGACCCGGAAACTACAACTAATCCAGAATGTGGCAGCTAGACTGGTGACTGGGAGCGGCTGCCGAGACCACATAACACCAGTCTTGAAAGATCTACATTGGCTCCCAGGCTGGGTCTCCATGAAGGAGTTGGTCCAGTTTCAAGAACCAAGAGCCACACTGGTTTCCAAGCATAATTCAAAGTGTTGATGCTGACCTTTAAAGCCCTAAATGGCCTCGGTCCAGTATACCTGGAGGAGTGTCTCCACCCCCATTGTTCTGCCTGGACATTGAGGTCCAGTACCGAGGGCCTTCTGGTGGTTCCCTCATTGCAAGAAGTTAGGTTACAGGGAACCAGGCAGAGGGCCTTCTTGGTGGTGGCACCCGCCCTGTGGAACGCCCTCCCTTCAGATGTCAAAGAGAACAACAACTACCAGACATTTAGAAGACATCTGAAGGCAGCCCTGTTTAGGGAAGCTTTTAATGTTTAACAGACCACTGTACAGTGCTACCTCGGGTTACATACGCTTCAGGTTACATACGCTTCAGGTTACAGACTCTGCTAATCCAGAAATATTACCTCGGGTTAAGAACTTTGCTTCAGGATGAGAACAGAAATCGTGCTCCGGCAGTACAGTGGCAGCGGGAGGCCCCATTAGCTAAAGTGGTGCTTCAGGTTAAGAACAATTTCAGGTTAAGAACAGACCTCCAGAACGAATTAAATTCTTAACCTGAGGTACCATTGTATTTTAATACTTTGTTGGAAGCTGCCCAGAGTGGCTTGGGAAATCCATCCAGATGGGCAGAGTATAAATAAATAAATAAATAAATAAACAAATTATTATTATTATTATTATTATTATTATTATTATTATTATTATTATTTTAAAAAGGTGGCAGAGAAGCTTTCAAACTGATGGTCCATGACAAAGCCGACAGGAGCCGAGGAGAGTCTGGTTTGGAAAAATCCTCCCTCTGGGGTGAATATAAAGGCAAATGCGTTTGTGGCAATTTAAAATATAGAGGGGTAGAACTTGGTATTATGAGTGCAGAGGCACTGGGCAGCGATTCAGACGGAACAAAGCAGCACAGGTCAAAACGCGAGTGCCAAAGACGCTTGAAAAGAGAGAGAGTGCATGGAAGTGTTTATGTGCTAAAGTTCCCGAACCAAAGAACTGGAGAGCTTGGTCTTAGGGGACGGCACTGATATAGTGGGCAGAATGAAAACCTGGCAGGGATGAAGACGACCAGTGAGGACACTGTCATCTCTGGATATAATTGTTCAGCAGTAGTAATTTAGACCCTCACAGTTTCATTACTGCCAGTTCTACTGCTTCTTACTGTGTGTTTCATCCCAGGGTGATAAAAGATTATTGAAGAGGTTGAAAACCTTTTATCCCACAATTTTCTACCTTAAAATGTTAAATGCAGCTTTTGCATAATACTTAGGAGTTCTTCTCCCTTGTTCTCTTTCCTCTTACTGACAAAGTATTGCCTCTTCTCCCTGTCGCCACCCATTCCCATGCGCTGGTAGCATGTATGTTTGTTTGAATTTCTGTCTTACGGTATTTCCAAGGCAGGTAGTTAAACCTGCACCCCTAAACCCACTCACCTGGGAATAAGTCGCACTGAATGCAATGATATTTATTTCTGAGGAGACATGGGTTTGTATCCAAACTAGCACTATGTGCTACTTAAAATGTGTCTGTGGGAGAAGGTGGGGGAATAGGGTTATGGTTTTGCTTTGGTTTGCTTTGGTTTGGTTTTTGTTACGCATTTTGTGTTTTTATCTTGTATTATTACCCTGTGAACCACCCTGAGATACTCAAATGAAGGGTGGTATACAGATTTAATAAATAATAATAGCTGCTATCCTTCCCCAGAAGGACAGTTTCAATCTGTCCTGTATTTCCAAATTTGTCCTTATTTCTTTCCATGTTGTTTTATAATTGTCCTTGAATAGGTTTGTTTTATTTTCTTTACCACTGTTATTTCTGTTTTACTTTGCAGCTCATCTGTTTGTTCCACGCTCATGGTTTTCATCATCATTTTTGTTTCACCCTTATTAATTTTCAATCCTGCCAACATTCCAAATTCTTCAATTACTTTTAATGCTTCCGCTGTCGAAGTTATAGGTTCTTGTACTGTCAAGACTATATCGTCGGTAAAGGCTTTAACCGTATATCATTTTTTGCCACACTTTATCCCTGTAATTCTTTCTGTCTCACTTATATTTTTAAGTAGTACTTCCAATATTGATATAAATAACAGAGGTGACAATGGGCAACCCTGTCTTGTACCCTTTGTGATTTCGAAGCTCTCTATTAATCCACTGTTTATTATAAGTTCTGCATTTTGTTCTTTGTAAATTGCCTCTATACTCCTTAGAAAATTTGTACCTATGCCCATTATTTCTAAATTCTTTTTCAAAAAGGACCAAGACAATAATAATAATAATAAAATATAAATGCTACTGGAAGGACAGAGAAGGATCCTCTGGAGGTGATGTCACACTGCACACCACCAGAGAAGGCACAGTGCTAGCTAGAAATCTCCAAAGCAGGGGTCAGCAAGGCTTACCAGCCATGGGCTGGATCAGTCCCATGGAGATTGTCTATGGGCTGGACCCGTGCAGCGCGACACCGGAAATTCATGCCTGTGCAGAAGTGATTTTCGGCGTCTGGGCATGCAAAGAAGTGATTTTCGGTATCTGCACATGCGCAGACGTGATTTCTAGTGCCGCTCATTGGGTCTCTGCACGCTGTGCTAGTTTAGCACAGTGCACGGGGACTCGCCGAGCGGGCGGCAAGGTTTGGGGGCAGCTTGTGGGCTGGTAAAACGGTTTTCGTGGGCCGCATCTGGCCCATGGGCCTCACGTTGCCGACCCCAGCTCCAAAGGGACGGACCCCTCCACAGAATTTCTGTGGGTGGCGATATCTGGCTCGGAAAGGAAGTTGGTACTGCGGACAGACTATTGTCCCCCCAATCAAAACGAGACCTTGACCTGATGAGTGAAGCCCAGGAAGCATCTGAAAGGGGAGACAAAAGAGTGGTGGGTGATTTCAGCTACATTCACATGGACCGATGCGGTGGAAGGCAGTTTCCTATACAGTGGCGCCTCTGGTTAAGAACTTAATTCGTTCCAGAGGTCCGTTCTTAACCTGAAACTGTTCTTAACCTGAAGCACCACTTTAGCTAATGGGGCCTCCTGCTGCCACCGCTGCGCGATTTCTGTTCTCATCCTGAAGCAAAGTTCTTTACCTGAGGTAATATTTCTGGGTTAGCGGAGTCTGTAACCTGAAGCGTCTGTAACCTGAGGTACCACTGTATTCCAACGTCGGGGACGTGCACAACTGTTTCACACCAAGTCGGACCGGTGTCCCCTCCAGTCCAGCAACTGTGTGCAAATATTTTAAAATTAGGCATCTCTGTAGCGTCTGAGCCCAGGCACGATCTGGTTCCTCCACGGAAGACAAGAAACTGTTTGCTGCAAAGGCCATCAGATGCAAAGCTCCATTTAAGAAATTGCTCTCCCCAGGTACCTCCCTCAGGCCCCTGACACACAGGTGCTTAGAGACCTGGCAGGTTTTTTCTTTTTTCTTTTCCAAAACACCTTAGCCAGTTGTAATTAGCAAGGTCATGTGAGAGGCATCTGAAAGGGCTGCCAGGCAAGACCGGGGGGGGGGGGGATACCGTATTTTTTGCTCTATAAGACTCACTTTTTCCCTCCTAAAAAGTAAGGGGAAATGTGTGTGCGTCTTATGGAGCGAATGCAGGCTGTGCAGCTATCCCAGAAGCCAGAACAGCAAGAGGGATTGCTTCTTTCACTGCGCAGCGATCCCTCTTGCTGTTCTGGCTTCTGAGATTCAGAATATTTTTTTTTCTTGTTTTCCTCCTCCGAAAACTAGGTGCGTCTTGTGGTCTGGTGCATCTTATAGATAAAAAAATACGGTGCTTTGTGTTCTGGGAACAGCCGGGACACCCACACATACTTTACCAGGAGTGGTGGGTCTGGGAGGGTTGCCAATGTTTTTGTCAGCTCTTGCTCCTCTGCCTTTAACAGCAGCTTTGATTTGCAGGTGCCCCAGCTTCTCTCCGTGCTCCACAAAGCTTCCCTTGTTGGTGTAGGCCAGGTACCCCAAAACTCGGCCCTCCAGATGTTTTGGGACTACAATTCCCATCATCCCTGACCACTGGTCCTGTTAGTTAGGGATGATGGGAGTTGTAGTCCCAAAACATCTGGAGGGCCAAGTTTGGGGATGCCTGGTGAAGGCAGATTCTGCGCAGTAGCAGAACAGTTTTATACGTTGGTTTCTCCACATTCTCAGCAGGAACAGGACAGCACTTTATGAAAAAACAAATTGAAATAATGGGAATTAGAGGAAGAATGGGAAAGGCTATAGCAGAGATATATTACCAGCAAAGAGCAAGGTTAATTATTAAGTAGTGGGTTGACATAGCAGCCAGCACAGCGATTTCTTCAAGTAGCTCTTTATTAAGACAAGCTGGAATAGAACTGACTGCGAACAGCTCAGCCGGCCTGTATTTATAGGCAGCCGGCTGTCAACATTGTAACCACAACAGCTCAGAGTTCCCGCCTAAACTAACTGCCGCGGACCTGAGTGAAAACTACCTACAGACCTGAGTGAAAACTATATACATTATCCCCCTGTTGGCCCAGGGTGAAACTACACTACATAACACCCCTCCCCACCGAGATAAGGCGTTAGTTACAATCGTAATGGTTTCCTTATATACAGCACTACGCGTAATGGTTCAATTAGGCACAAAAGCATATCGGTTACATTTCCCATACTTAGACCAACAGTGATACCTGTCCAACAACGTAGTCCTTTAAATGAGTTGGGCGCTTGGAAACTCTGCTAGACCGCCGGGGACTGGTAGCCAAGTCCGGAGGGCCACACAGTTCTCGCTGAGGCTGTGGTGCGACCCTAGGTGGCGTTGGAACCAACTCCCCTGGATCCGCTGCTGTGGGTGGAGCCTCCGCAAGTGGAGTGGTCTGAGTCTGTTCTGAGACGGCTTGGTTCGGCTCCACGCTGGCAGTTTGCGAGGGAGGTGTAGGTGGGGCCTCGCCATCTGTACGTGTCTCTTCTGTAGCCGCAAGCGCAGTTGGGGGCACCTCGGTAGTGTCTAAGTCGCCAACCCTGCGCCTAAGCTGGTCTATGTGCCGTCGCCACAAACGTCCGTCTTCGAGTGCCACCTGGTACGAACGAGGTCCAGTGACTCCCACTACTGTGGCTGGCACCCAAGGAATGTCCCCCACATAGTTCCGGGCAAAGACCTGGTTTCCTGGAACAAATGACCGTGGTGCGTTGGCACAGCCTGGGGGTTCAGCCACGGCAAAGTCTGGGTGTAGCCGGTCGAGCGGTGACCTGAGGCGGCGGCCCATAAGCAGTTCAGCAGGACTCCTCCCTGTGGCCGCATGAGGAGTGATGTGCTGCACGAACAAGTATTCGGCGACCCGCTCATGCCAGTCTCCCCGGTCCAGGCGCGCCAGTGCCTCTTTTGTCGAGCGCACCATTCTTTCCGCTTGCCCGTTGCTGGATGGATGAAAAGGTGCCGTTAGGGCATGGCGGATGCCCAGTCCCAAAAGATACCGCTCAAACGTGCCTGACGTGAACTGCGGTCCGTTGTCAGAGACAAGGACATCAGGACACCCATGCGTTGCAAACAGGCCTCGCAGCACCCGGATGACAGCTTCGGTAGTGGTGGAGGGCATCAGGGCGACCTCCAGCCATTTGGAACAGGCGTCCACCACTACCATAAAGGTCCGGCCGTGAAAGGGGCCAGCCAGATCGATGTGCACCCTCGACCAGGGTGTCTTTGGCGTCTCCCAGGTGTGTCCCTTAGCTGCCGGTGGTGCAGGCCTCGACTCTTGGCACGCTTGACAGGCGGATACCCAGGCAGTGATGGCATCGTCCATATTAGGCCACCAGACGTAACACCGAGCCAACGCCTTCATTTTGACAATTCCCGGGTGGCCAACGTGCAGAGCCTCCAGGACGCGCTGACGGAGTCCCTGGGGAATCACGACGCGGTCTCCCCACAGCAGACAGCCGCGATGAGCTGAGAGTTCATGTTGTCTGGTTGCGAAGGGCTGGAACTCCGATGCAAAAGGCCCTTGTGGCCACCCCCTCCACACCCAGTTGAGCACCCGGCTGATGGTGCGATCCTGGGCAGACGCGGAGGCCACAGTGGCAGCTGATACAGGCGCTGCCGGAAGATCCTCAATCAGAAGGAGCGATGAAGCTGGAGCCGGGTCTTCCACAAATGCTGGAAGAGGGCAACGGCTGAGGGCGTCGGCATGGCCCATCGATTTTCCCGGGCGATGGATGAGCCGGTAGTGGTAGGCAGCCAGGAAAACAGTCCATCGCAGCATGCGTGGTGAGAGGACCGGTGGAGTTGGACGATCACCGGCGAGGAGGCCCAGGAGTGGCTTGTGGTCAGTGATGAGGTCAAAAGTCCTGCCATAGAGGTATTCATGGAACCTCTTCACTCCAGCCACAAGTGCCAATGCCTCCTTGTCGAGCTGGCTGTAATTCCGTTCCGTCGGAGATAGTGTCCTGGAAAAGTAGGCGAGCGGTGCTTCTCTTCCATCTGGGAAACGGTGACTAAGGACAGCACCGATGCCAAAAGGTGAGGCGTCGCAGGCAAGGACCAGCGGCCTGGATTCACTGTACTGTACCAGCACACTGTCTGAAGAAAGGAGAGCCTTGACCGCGTTGAAGGCCGCCGTCTCTCGATGACCCCAGGCCCAAGGCGTCTTAGTGCTAAGGAGTCGGTGAAGAGGCTCAGCCACAGTGGCTTTGTGGGGCAGGAACATGTTATAAAAGTTCAGCAGCCCCAGGAATGCCTGCAACTCCGTTTTGTCCTTTGGGGTGGGGGCCTGCTGGATAGCGCGGATCTTGGATGTGGTTGGATGAAGGCCGGAGGCATCGATAAGATAGCCCAGGAACTCTACCTGTGGAACGGCAATCAGGCACTTCTCCCTCTTTACCTTGAGCCCGGCCTCCTGGAACCTGGTCAGCACGGCACGGAGGCGCTCGAACAGCTGCTGGTGTGATTCTGCAGACACCAAGATGTCATCAAAATATGGTACCACGCCCGGAAGCCCTTGCAAGAGACGCTCCATAAGGCTTTGGAAGATGCCAGGAGCCACACTCACCCCGAACTGCAACCGGCGGCAACGGAATGCCCCCCGGTGGGTGACGATCGTCTGGGCTTCAGCAGTGGCATCATCGACTGGCAGTTGTTGATAGGCTTGGGCAAGGTCCAGCTTAGCGAAGACCTTACCCTCACCCAGGGAATGCAGCAGGTGTTGGACAACAGGAACCGGATAAGCGTGCTGCTGAAGTGCCTTGTTGATTGTGCACTTGTAGTCAGCGCAGATTCTCACCGACCCATCTGGCTTGACAGGCGTGACGATGGGGGTTTCCCACTTTGCGTGGTCAACGGGCTCCAAAACTCCTTGGGCGATCAGTTTGTCCAGTTGTTCGTCCACCTTAGCCTTGAGAGCAAAGGGAACCCGGCGTGGCTTAAGCTTGATGGGGGCGACTTGTGGATCAAGGCTAAAGGAGATGGGCGTACCAGTATATTGTCCCAAGGTGCCGTCAAAAACCTCGGCAAAGTCTTTGACCAGACCCTCAGTCTCTGCGTTAGAGATGCAGTTGATGCCGGTGACTTCCAGGCCGAGGGCATCAAACCAGTCTAGCCCTAGGAGGCTTGGCCGCTGACCTTCGACCACCACCAACCGGAGCAGGCCCGAAAAATCCTTGAAGGCGATCCGGAACCGGCCAACGCCTACCACGGGAATGTCATTTCCCTGATAGTCTCTCAGGTGTACGCGGTGAGAGTCGAGTTGCCTTTTGGATACTCTGGGTACCAGTCTTTTGATGGTGCTCCATGACACGACGGACAGGGCCCGGTGTCGATCTCCATGTCACATGGAGCTCCTTCAATGAGCACCGTGACGTTCAGCTTGCGTCGCGTAGACGAGTCGGTTTGGCCAATCGTGGTTCCAGACGGGCAGCGGCAGTTGGTGAGAGCGAAACAACTTTCCTTGGCAGACTGGAGTGAAGACTTGAACTTGCGAGTCGATGAAGGGGGGGTGTCAGACGGAGCCGATCGGCAGACCTTAGCGATGTGGCCCCTTCTGGAACACCTCCTACAGATGGCGTCTCTGAATCGACACTTGGCACGGGAATGGTCGCCTCCGCAGCCAGCACATTCCGGTTGGCCCTTTGACTTCTGTTGGAGCTTCCTGCGCTCCCGCTTTGTCTGGTGCACGTCATCGTCTTCACTGGAGGATGCCTCATCACTGCTGGCCTCCTCATGATGCACCGGAACTGGCCCCCTAGCAAGACGCGGGCTGCTGGACTTGCGGATCTCCTGGGCGGAGCGTTCAGCAGCTTCTGAGGCCACAGCCTCCTCAATGGCTTTCTGTAGCGTGAGGTCTGGCTTGGCTAGGAGACGCCGTTGCAGATGGATGTCCCGGACCCCGCAGACGATTCGATCCATCAGGGCATCGTCTAAGTCTCGGAACTCACAGTGCATTGCAGCCTGTCGCAGGGCGGTGGCGTAGTTGTTGATTGACTCCCCCTCTGCCTGGTTCCGGTGGTAGAACGCATGGCGGGCAGCAATCTTGGACGGCTTTGGTGCGTAGTGGTTGCGGAGCTTCTCTTGGATCGTGTCCCATGGTGTTGCCTGGACTGCTTCAGGCGCAACCAATGCTCGGGCCGTCTCAAACACCTCAGGCCCACAGAGGCTGAGGAATAGGCCCCGCTTCCGATCCACTGATACTGCTGTCAGCTCGTTGGCTTGGAGGTAGCAGTCGAACCGAGCGAGGTAGGAGTCCCAGGACTCAGAGGCTGGCGCAAACGGCGGTAGAGGCGCAAATGAAGCCATGATTCCGATGCCGGCGTGAAGGGCGATGGATGGAACACAGTGCTCTAGCCAGAACAGTCAGCTCTGAATTGGTTCTGCCCAGTGATTTCGCTCAGTGATTTCGCTCTGTGATTTAGCTCAGTTCAGAGGCTGGCCGCATCTGGCTGTGCTCTGATGTCCATCCAATCCCATCCTCGTCGCCAGTGTTAAGTAGTGGGTTGACATAGCAGCCGGCACAGCGATTTCTTCAAGTAGCTCTTTATTAAGACAAGCTGGAATAGAACTGACTGCGAACAGCTCAGCCGGCCTGTATTTATAGGCAGCCGGCTGTCAACATTGTAACCACAACAGCTCAGAGTTCCCGCCTAAACTAACTGCCGCGGACCTGAGTGAAAACTACCTACAGACCTGAGTGAAAACTATATACATTATCCCCCTGTTGGCCCAGGGTGAAACTACACTACATAACATTAATAATAAATGGAAATTTGACTGAAAGTTTTCCAATCACCAAAGGGACAAGGCAGGACTGTCCCTTATCACCCTTATTATTTATACTAGTTCTGGAAATCCTTTTGAAAGGAAGACAAAATAAAAGGAATTGTAATTGGGAAAAATCCTATAAAGTTAGAGCATTTGCGGACGACTTAATAATAACAACACAAGACCCAAAAGAAAGTATTCTAATGGCATTAGAATTAATTAAGACATATGGGAAAATGGCAGGACTAAAGGTAAACTACCAAAAAACCAAATTATTAACTAAAAATTTAAGTGCAGATGAAAGTAAATAAAATAACTCCAACAACTGATGAGTTTAGAAATTAAAAATAAGGTAAAATATTTAGGGATCTGGTTATCAAAAAAGAGTATTAATTTATATGAAGACTACCAACTCCCACCAGGGGCTGAAAGGAGTTGTGGTCCAAAACATCTGGAGGGCTGCAGTTTAGTACTGACCAATGGTGACCTCTTAGGCGTAGGTGCGACAGGAGCTTGGTTGCTCTCGTCTTCCGTACCTGCCTCTCCTGGAGCAAAGAAATGGCCTCCATCTTCTGCAGATTGACTTACCACCTCTTTCTTTCTCCCCTTCAAGATCTTGTCCAACGTTGCCATCTACCTGTGTACCATCTGCGTGGGCATCATGTCGTACTACATGGCCGATCGTAAGCACCGCAAAGCCTTCCTGGAAGCTCGTCAGTCTCTGGAGGTCAAGCTCAACCTTGAGGAGCAAAGTCAGCAGCAGGTAAGAGATGAATTGCTCCGACAGTAACCAACATTATCTCCCTGTGTCACGTCTGCATGAGCAGTTGAGCTGGATATCCAGGGAGGACAGGTCTACTCTTGGTGGTTCTTTGGTTTCTAGTGGTTGGTGGAGTCTATGCCCAATAGACATCTTTCTTTGCTGCTCCTCTCCAGAGATGGGCTATGGCTCAGTAGTTTTGGATCTGAGGTGAGACACCCACATAGCAGAAGTTGCCCCCAGTTCTGGGCGGCTCCCAACAGATGATTAAAAACACGATAAAACATCAAACATTAAAAGCTTCCCTAAACAGGGCTGTCTTCAGATGTCAGATGGTAACATGAGCAGAACGCAACCCGTGTCTGCGCGGGTTGTGATTCGCCGCTTCTGTGCATGCACGTGACGTCATTTTGAGCATCTGCGCATGTGCGAGTGGCGAAACCCGGAAGTAACCCTTTCCGGTACTTCTGAGATGCAATCTGAAAAGATTTAACCTGAAGCAAACGTAACAAGAGGTATGGCTGTAGTTGTTTATTTCCTTGACATCTGATGGGAGGGCGTTCCACAGGGTGGGTGCCACTACGAAGAAGGCCCTTTGCCTGGTTCCCTGTAACCTCACTTCTCACAGGGAGGGAACCGCCAGAAGGCCCTCAGCATTGGACCTCAGTGTCCAGGCTGAACGATGGGGGTGGAGACGCTCCTTCAGGTATACTGGGCCGAGGCCGTTTAGGATTTAAAAGTCAGCACCAACACTTTGAATTGTGCTTGGAAACGTAATGGGAGTCAATGAGGGTCTTTCAGGACTGGTGTTATATGGTCTCGGTGGCCACTCCCAGTCACCAGTCTAGCTACCGCATTCTGGATTAGTTGTAGTTTCTGGGTCACCTTCAAAGGTAGCCCCACGTAGAGCGCATTGTAGTAGTCCAAGTGGGAGATAACTAGAGCATGCACCACTCTGGCAAGACAGTCTGCGGGCAGGGAGGGTCTCATCCTGCGTACCAGATGGAGCTGGTAGACAGCTGCCCTGGACACAGAATTAACCTGTGCCTAGATGCTTGACTAGATTGCCTGATCCAGGTTTTTAGTAGGCTCTTACGTTCGCCTCCTCCAAAGAACTTGAAAGTGGCTTACATAATGGATCGCAAGCATCGAAGGCTGTGACAGTCCAGAACATCTGCAAGGGAGCAGGTTGAGGGAGGTTTGTTTGCAACAACTGTGTCATGTGCAGAGGGGAAAGGTGCGCTCACACACCATTCCTGGGTGCTTTGGGAAGGGGGCTAAGAATAGACATGCCGCTCTTTTTATAGACGCGGCTGCATCCAATTCACAGCTGTCGGCCCCCCGTCAACAGCTCCTGCTGTCTGTCCCACACCAAGGCTGCTCCTAACGCTCTCCAGACCCGCGTCACCAAAGTGCTATTGATGTCAAGCCGGAACTGCGGGTTCATGGGGAGATAAACTTTTGCAGGCGTCAGAGAGTGCTCGGCTGGGTCTTTGAAGAGATATTTATGCATTGCTGTGAGAGAGACAGACAGCATATCACCAGCCCAAGGCTTGTGCTCTACGACTGATAAGCAGAGACAGGTTCCCTGTGAAGGGTAAAAGATAGAGAGAGAAAAAAAAAGGCAATGGAAGTGGAAAGGAACACGAATGTTTTTGAGATGTTGACAAATTCCTTTAAGCAGAAACTTGACCTCTGCTCTGCATTCTTGTGCATGTTCCTCTTCCTTTTATACATCAGGACAGTCAGCGAATGGCACCAGTTTTGCATAAGACACCAATAGGGCTGGATTGACCCTTCAGCTTTAAAAGAGCTTTGACCTGAACAAATTCAACTTTGGAAGTACAGCGGTACCTCGGAAGTCGAATGCAATCCATTCCAGAAGTCCGTTCGACTTCTAAAACCAAAGCACGGCTTCCGATTGGTTGCAGGAACCTCCTGCAGCCAATTGGAAGTCGCAGAAGTCGTGTCGGACGTTCAGGTTCCAAAGAACGTTTGCAAACCAGAGCACTCACTTCTGGGGTTGCGGCTTTCGCGAGCCAAAACGCTCGACTCGCAAGGCGTTTGGGATCCATGGTGCAAGTGTTCTTAACATGTGGCTGCTAATTGGATACCAAGATTTTAAAAGTTTATTTCATAAAATTTATACGCTGCTTGGTTGTGAAGAACCTCAAAGCGGTTTACGAAAAGATGGAATTGAGAAAGAATTACATCCCTACTTTAAAAAGCACAAAAGTTAAAATGCTAAAACGGAATAAAATGACTTCAGCTTTCTAAGAATCTGGGAAGGCTTGCCTAAACAAGAATGTTTTTAGCAGGTCCCGAGAAGAGCATAAGGAAGGCGCTAGCTTGATCTCAACAGGCAGGGGTAAAGGGACCCCTGACTGTTAGGTCCAGTCGCGGACGACTCTGTGGTTGCGGCGCTCATCTTGCTTTATAGGCCGAGGGAGCCTGTGTACAGCTTCCGGGTCATGTGGCCAGCATGACTAAGCCGCTTCTGGCGAACCAGAGCAGCGCACGGAAACGCCTCTACCTTCCCGCCAGAGTGGTACCTATTTATCTACTTGCACTTTGACGTGCTTTTGAACTGCGAGGTTGGCAGGAGCTGGGAATGAGCAACGGGAGCTCACGCCATCGCGTGGCGCTGTGGGTTAAACCACAGTGCAGGTGATGCCACACTAAATGACCAAGTTCTTACAAATGCGGAACGGGTATCGTAGAATTGTAGAGTTGGAAGGAACCTGTAGAAGTATATATAGGATATAGGAACAGGATCAGAAACTTAGCTTGTGCAGTGCTTAGCTTTGAAAGTGCTCTATAATTAGTCCACTTTTAAAGCTTTGTTTTAATAACATTTTGTTAGAGTTACAACCAGTAGAATGCATCACTTTGAACTGGGACTTTGAGTGAACATTTTGGAAGGGTTTAAAAAAACACCAAACATTGGTGCATATTTATACTATTCTTCCCTCTTGAAACATGCACGCATTTTGTGCTTCTATACTTAGGTTCCATCTTTTAACCATATTTGGGTAACCTTCTCCTAAACCTTACTAAACCGGGACATGGTTTGTTGCTTATAAAAGGCTTTATGGAGAAAAAGTTCCCAGTGGGCTGAATCCTTCTTGTTTGGGCACTGAAGCCTTGCTTTCGTCTGTAGATCAGTCTGGATTCTGGATAAATCACAGCCTTGCAAATGTTCCTTTCTCAGACCTTGTTTGTTCATTATTGCTGGGGAGAAAACAACTCACTGCTTTAAAAGCACTGTGGTGGAGTCAGGTTCAAATAGCACTGAAAAAATAAACGGAAACCTTCCTGTCACTATCTTCCTCAACCAAGCCAGCATTGAGTTTGTTTGCTCTAAACACTCCTAATCTGCCTTTTCAGCTCAGAGAATTTTCAAGGCAACTTCCAGCAATGAAGACAAACAATGATAGCAAGGATAGCTCATAAAATATAATTACCGGAAAAAATATAGCCAATAAAACAGCGCATTTCATAGCCACAGTGGCAATAAAAAGAACCCGAGAGATATTATTCACGGAGAGCTTGGGCAAATTAAGCATTTTTGACTCGGTGTCTAAAATGCAATGATATATATCGTGGAAACCACAGGAGAGGATAATGAAATTGTCTTCAGATTCTGCATGTGGGTTCCCCACAACAGGCACCCGGTTGCCCATTGTTAGAACAATATGCTGGTCTAGACAGCCTGATCAATCAGGGCTTTTTAGGTTCTTACCACTTGGCTCCTCTGCAAATTTTTAGTTTATTTGCAGTGCTTATCTGTCTCTAGAAAGGCCTTGACGTGTTCATCCTAGCACAGCTTCCTCCTGCCGCTGTAGGCCTGGAAAGGAGGGAAGCTGCTAATGTTCGAAATTCGCCAGGCGCATTTTGCACCAGGATGCAGGTGGCGCTGTGGGTTAAACCACTGAGCCTAGGACTTGCTGATCAGAAGGTCGGCGGTTCGAATCCCCGCGACGGGGTGAGCTCCCATTGCTTGGTTCCTGCTCCTGCCAACCTAGCAGTTTGAAAGCACTTCAAAGTGCAAGTAGATAAATAGGTATCGCTCCGGCGGGAAGGTAAATGGCGCATCCATGCGCTGCTCTGGTTCGCCAGAAGCGGTTTAGTCATGCTGGCCACATGACCCGGAAGCTGTACGCCGGCTCCCTTGGCCAGTAAAGCAAGATGAGCGCCGCAACCCCAGAGTCGGCCACGACTGGACCTAATGGTCAGGGGTCCCTTTACCTTTACCTTATTGGCCACCAAGTGAAGATGTCCGGGATCCCTTGAGCTGGACACTAGACTTCTGTGGATGCAGCCTAGAATAAGGTTACCAGATGTCCCCGTTTCCCAGGGACAGCCCCAGATTTACAAATCAGACCCCTGACAAAATCCTATCATTCCTACTGAAGTTGAAAAACGTCCCCAGATTCATTGAAAAAAATCTGGTAACCTTAGTCCTAGAATAGCATTCACTTTTTTTTTGCTCTGCTTCATCACACAGCTGGAGCCTGAAGAAGAGGAGGACGAGGAAAGCAAGCCTCTATCACAGGCTTCCTCAAACGTGGCCCTCCAGATGTTGTTGGCCTACAACTCCCATGATCCCTATCTAGCAGGACCAGTGGTCAGGGATGATGGGAACTGTAGTCTCAAAACATCTGGAAAGCCAAGTTTGAGGAAGCCTGCTCTATCCTTTACATGTTATGTTGCTCTTTCAGGGAAAATGGTGGTGGTACCTAGACAAAGCTCCTCTATGTTTGTATGGCAGGCAGAAAAACTGGGGCTGATTTTCCTAGGATGAATAATAGATTTGTGGAGTTGGTTCATCCAGTCCAACTTCCTGCGATCAGCATTCGAAATTCTCTCGACACATTTAGCACCTGGCTTTTGGCCACTTATGACCAAGTGAAGATGCCCACGTGCCAGGATTGGTGCCTGATGTCTCCACCATCTGGAGGTACATGCCTGGGGATCATTGGATCTTGACCGTTTTCACGCACTAGCAACACCTCCTGTAGAATTGCACCTGTTATGTTTTATCTGCACAATCAGAACGAAATTCAGGAATCTAAAAGTCGCGTTGACAAATACCACTAGGCGTTCCGTTTCGGCGGCTGTAACCCTGGATTAAGGAGCCATTTTGCGCATAGCTTAAATATCTGAGTTTCTTCCAACCCCTCCCCAGTCAATGCCCCACCATAAAAGCCATTGCAACGGCTTTCCCTGGAGAAGAGTTTCTTCGCCCGAGTTCAAAATGGTCCGTGTTTCCCTGTGGCCAAATTATAGAGAGCGTAGGAAGCTATGCTGACACTGACCCCTCAGCCCATTTACCTGAGTGTTTTCATCATCTGGCAGTTCCTGTTCGGGGTTTCAGATGGGGGTGGGGAGCCTTTTCCCCTCCCTACCTGGAGACTCCTGCCTAAAGCTGGGAAGCAGCTGCCAGCCCGTCCAGACAGTACTGAGCTAAATGGACCAATGTTCCCACATGGAGGAGGTTAAAGTCACCTGGTGGAATTGATGACTTAGCCCATTCGCGGGTGGCGCTGTGGGTTAAACCACAGAGCCTAGGGCTTGCCAATCAGAAGGCCGGCGGTTCGAATCCCTGCGACGGGGTGAGCTCCCGTTGCTCAGTCCCTGCTCCTGCCAACCTAGCAGTTTGAAAGCACACCAGTGCAAGTAGATAAATAGGTACCGCTCCGTCGGGAAGATAAATGGCGTTTCCATGTGCTGCTCTGGTTCGCTAGAAGCGGCTTAGTCATGCTGGCCACATGACCCGGAAGCTTTACGCCGGCTCCCTCGACCAATAAAGCGAGATGAGCGCCGCAACCCCAGAGTCAGCCACGACTGGACCTAATGGTCAGGGGCCCCTTTACCTTTACCTTTACCATTCATGCATCCCAAATGCGGGCTAACCCAATTAAACAATTGGGTTTTCTTTTCACCACATCCTTTTCTGGGTGTTTGGAATGGCCTGTCCGTAAGAGACAGACCCTTTGCAACGGTTCCCGGGTGGGTGTGTGTGATGGAGCTTCTGCTCTGCAGTTTAGGATTTGCGTCCCCGCAGCTTCCTGTTGCTCTCGGCTGGAAGGATTTCTCCTTGTTTATACTATTATAGATTGCCTGTTCTCGGAGAAATCAAGAGGGAGGCCCTGGTGACAGTCCAGTTCCCATAGCAACACTCTCTCTGTATCTGCTGCCAGAGAGTAACCCCTGTAGGCTCTCGGTAAAAATCCACTTAATTAACCAAGTTATTTACATTCAGAGCAAATCCCAAAATAAAATCCGAACATGCCTTTTGAAATCTCTCTCTCTCTATCTGTGCGGATGAAACCATCCTTGCATAGAAATCATAGAATTGTCGAGTTAGAAGGGACCCCATGGGTCCATCTAGTCCAGCCCCCTGCAATGCAAGGACCTCAACAAGACCTCCTCTTTTCTTTTTGGGGTTGGTGAGTCTGTCTGTATTTATATCCTTGTCGCATTTGGCCCTCCAGGTACCTCAAGGTGGTGGCTTACACGGTTTTCTTCCTCCACATTTTTTATCCTCACGACAACTCTGTGAGGTAGGCTGGGCTGAGAGGCAGTCAGCTGCCCGAGGTTGCCCAATGAGTTTCATGGCTGGGCGGGGATTTGAACCCTGGTCCTCCCAGGCTCTAGTGCAGTGCTCTAACCACTAAGCCACACTATCTTGCCTTCTGTTGTGGGGCAATCACCCTCTTCATTGACTTAAGAAAATTATACAGACAGCAAAACGAAGAGGCCTAAATTAACATTGCCTGCTACCCATAAGAAATAATAATAACTATTCTGGTTACAATAAACTACTATTCTATAAGAATCTATTATATCCTTTGCTGTCCCATATATTATTTTATTTCCCGAATTCAACCTAACCCTCCCCTCCTCCCCGCTGCTTCCCTTCACCTGTGTGAGATCTTTCCATCATAATATTTTTCCCCCACTTGCTTTAATAAAATAGAAGAACATGAAAACTTACACGCTTAACAATTGCCTATTAAGAGTTCTGCTTTAACACCACATTTCTTCATGTATTCCCCTATGCACTCCCATTCTGTATAGAATTTTTGATTGGAATAGACCCTGATTGATGCAGTCATTTTTGCCATCTCGGCAAACTCACAAATCTTAGCTTGCCATTCTCTCATTTGTGGTCCTTCTTCTGTTTTCCAATATTTTGCCATAAGTGTTCTTGCGGCTTCGGTGATATACAAAAATATATTCCTTTTTTCCTTGGGTATGTCGTTTGTTTTCTCTGGCTCCAGTGCGTCTGAAGCCAGGAGTACACGACATTAGCCACAGTCCATTGGTATCCCGCAGTTTCTCAAGAAATGTTGCTGTGCAGATGCTGTCTTCACCGAATAGGAGTTTAGGGTGGGGAGCTTTGCATGTGCCGGGAAACAGGTAATGGGCATGAAGGGAGTCTCCACCAGCCCTCCCCTCCTACCTTAGCCAAGGAATAGACAAGCTGCAATAATAGTAATAATAATAATAATAATAATAATAATAATAATAATAATAATAATAATGAAGCAGTTGCCCCATTGTAAATCCACAAAGAAACATAGGTTGGGCTGCAGTAGTTAAATCTTGAAGTCATCACATTGCAACCTTTGCTATTTAGTAAAGTAAAGGTAAAGGGACCCCTGACCATTAGGTCCAGTCGTGGCCGACTCTGGGGTTCAGGTCCTCATCTCGCTTTATTGGCCGAGGCAGCCGGCGTACCGTTTCCGGGTCATGTGGCCAGCATGACTAAGCTGCTTCTGGCAAACCAGAGTAGTGCACGGAAATGCCATTTGCCTTCCCGCTGGAGTGGTACCTATTTATCTACTTGCACTTTGACGTGCTTTCGAACTGCTAGGTTGGCAGGAGCAGGGACCGCGCAACGGGAGCTCACCCCGTCGCGGGGATTCGAACCGCCGACCTTCTGATCAGCAAGTCCTAGTCTCTGTGGTTTAACCCACAGCGCCACCCGCGTCCTTGCTATTTAGAGTGTTAACTAATTCTAAAATTGGCATTTTGCCTTTATTTCTAAGTTGAAGCCTAGACGACTAAAAAAAAACCCAAATGTGAGTTTACAAACAGTTAAAATCATTAGTAGGATTGAAATATCACTTGTAGATTAAGGTTGAGTCTGGACATAATGGAAGTGGTAAAGGGTTTGGACTAACATAGAAGATGCGGGAGGAAATGATTAATAATGGGGCACACAAAGGGAAGGATAGAAGTCTGGGAGATGCCTTGGGATCTTGTTTCTATGGTTTATGTTTGATATATCTCTGTAAAAATGTAAGTTGAAAAACCAAATAATTTTTATTTTTTTTAAAGAGTTTCCAGTATCAATACCTACAAATCCTAGCCATTACCTCAAAGTGACTCGGTTAAAAGGATTCCATTGTAAACTGCTGATGGGACTTCAAGAGATGTTATCTTTCAGACATTGAAAGCCTGCTTATAAGATTTGTTTTTCACCTTTTGTAAAAAGTGGCAGTGTCCTGTTTCAGTGGGTCAGGAAATCCCCAGTACGATCTCTGTTAGAACCCTTTGGGAATGAAGGAATCATAGAACTGTCAAGTTGAAAGGGACCCTGGGCATCATACGATAATCTTTATTGTCATTGTTCCATACAGAACAACGAAATTGAAAAATCTACATAAGACATTCAAAACCCAACAAGCCTGCTATCCCAGCTATATCCCCCTAAAAACTCTGATACCCCATTTTTAAATACAATATACTCCCATACAGACTCCTTAAAGGTAAAGGTAAAGGGACCCCTGACTATTAGGTCCAGTCGTGGCTGACTCTGGGGTTGCGGTGCTCATCTCGCTTTATTGGCCAAGGGAGCCGGCTTACAACTTCCGGGTCATGTGGCCAACATGACTAAGCCGCTTCTGGCAAACCAGAGCAGCGCACGGAAACACCGTTTACCTTCCCGCCGGAGCGGTACCTATTTATCTACTTTCACTTTGATGTGCTTTCGAACTGCTAGGTTGGCAGGAGCAGGGACCGAGCAACGGGAACTCACCCCGTCGCAGGGATTAGAACCGACAACCTTCTGATCGGCAAGCCCTAGGCTCTGTGGTTTTAACCCACAGCGCCACCCGCGTCCCTTCATTGTCCCATACAGAACAACAAAATTGAAAAATCTACATAAGACATTCAAAACCCGACAAGCCTGCTATCCCAGCTATCCTAACCTGGTTAGCCCCCTAATAACTCTGATACCCCATTTTTAAATACAATATACAGCGGTACCTCGGGTTAAGTACTTAATTCGTTCCAGAGGTCCGTACTTAACCTGAAACTGTTCTTAACCTGAAGCACCACTTTAGCTAATGGGGCCTCCTGCTGCTGCCGCGCTGCCGGAGTACGATTTCTGTTCTCATCCTGAAGCAAAGTTCTTAACCTGAAGCACTATTTATGGGTTGGCGGAGTCTGTAACCTGAGGCATATGTAACCTGAAGCGTATGTAAGCCGAGGTACCACTGTACTCATATACAGACTTCTTACAATGCGTTTAAAACCAACATCGCATTTGGGTAGAAACTGTTTCTCAGGCATCTAGTCCCAACTCCTTGCAGTGCAAGAATACGCATCTGTCCCATACGGGGATCAAACCTACAACCTTGGAGATTACCTGCACTGTGCTCTAATCCAGGTGTGTCCAGAGCATCTCATGAGTCAATTTCTGCCTATGGGAACTTAGGCTCCAAGCCTCTTCTCTCATGAGCACAAAGCAGGTGTCCTGGGAACCTCACAAGCGGGGAACAATGAAAGGAAATTTCCTCCCCTCCACCCTGAGCAACTCGTAATCAGAGGAATATTTATGGTACGTCAAAACGCTTTCGGAGCCGGCAGTTAAAGTACAGGTTGCCCTGAGAGCAGTCCAGCGATTAGCATCACCTGCACCTTAATTTCCTGAACAGGAAGGTCTTAGCCTACCGGCAGAAGGATAACAAGGAGGGAGCCAATCTGGCCTCTCTTGGGGGTGAATTCCACAGTATGGGGGCAGCCCCAAAAAAGGCTCCGCCTCATGTCCCCATCAGATGTTGGTGAGACCTAGAGATGGTGCTCACCTGAGGATCTTAGCACCTGGGCAGGTTCGGATGGCACTTGAATACTCAGAATGCATTTTTTTAAATAAAAAAAACCCTAAGCGTTTTTGAAATTAGCGGTGATGATGATAAGGGAAGCTTTTAATGTTTAATAGGTTATTGTATTTTAATATTCTGTTGGAAGCCGCCCAGATGGTCGGGGTATAAATAAATTATTATTATTATTATTATTATTATTATTATTATTATTATTATGCATTTAAGATCGAACTTTTCAATTCTCCCCCTACCAGCATCAATACTCCATAGCTGCCCTTCATTCCTGCGTCTCAGAATGACGGAGCTTGCTTTGATCACACCCAGAATCAAGTTGCGCCGCGGTTCTGCTTAGCAAATGTTGCCCCGGCCTCATCGGCAGCTCTGCCAATTAGCCTAGGCAGCCACAGAAGAGCTAATTAGTCTGGCAGGCTTCATCTTTAAACACCCTAATAGGGTGCCTAGAGAGCTGGAGGGAGGGAGGAGAGAGAGGTGTGTCTCTGATATAATCTGAATTATTACTCTTGCCTTCTGAGCGGCGTCTCCTGCAGTGTGAAACTGCTGCAGTTCTCGGCTGAAGGAGGGTGAGCTTGGGAGCTTCAGATCAAACCACAATTTCAGCATCTGGGGGCCCTTTTGCCCATTCCCCCCCCCCCGATCTGAAGATTATTTGTCAGAAAAAGTGTGTCTTGTGTATGCAGTTTAACCCTGGTGTCTGCAGATTCTCCCCTGTGGGAAAAACAAACAAACAGCAGATGTAATCTGGACATATCCTGGCAGTTGGATATAAAATTGGGGAGAATGAGGAGAACAAGACTTAAGGCTGGTGGGGGAGCAAGGCACTTGATGAGCAAATTGGAAGGATGTTAACTCCTTCAGTTTTCTCCTGCAAATGTGTATTCCCTGCATTCCAGGGAGTTGGGCTAGAGCAGGGGTCAGGTCCCTGCTCCTACCAACCTAGCAGTTCAAAAGCACGTCAAAGTGCAAGTAGATAAATAGGTACCACTCCAGCGGGAAGGTAAACGGCGTTTCCGTGCGCTGTTCTGGTTCGCCAGAAGCGGCTTAGTCATGCTGCTCACATGACCTGGAAGCTGTACGCCGGCTCTCTCAGGGGTCAGCAAACTTTTTCAGCAGGGGGCTGGTCCACTGTCCCTCAGACCTTGTGGCGGGCTGGACTATATTTTTGGGGCGGAATGAACTAATTCCTATGCCCCACAAATAACCCAGAGATGCATTTGAAATAAAAGCACACATTCTACTCATGTAAAAACATGCTGATTCCCGGGCCATCCGCGGGCCGGATTGAGAAGGCGATTGGGCCAGATCCGGCCCCCGGGCCTTAGGTTGCCTACCCATGGACTTGATGAACCATCACAGCTCTGCAATTCTATGGTTCTGTGTTCAAGTTACAGTAAACGCAAGCTAGAATATATTGTGCATGCAGCCTGGAAGAACAGTGCTCTTTGGGGGTGGGGAATGATTTCGGTGGGAGTGGTGAATCGGTTTTATGCAACACACTTTAGTGCAAGAATTCTAGCAAGTTGAAGTGGAGCGATTGAGATTTGCAGGGAGTGTGTGACGCCATTTTCTAATGTTGCTTCCCATGTCGTACATACCCCTTTCTGCTGTCTCCAGTCCAAACAGGCTTGGCGGTTTTGGGAACCAAGCAGGAAGCCTGCAAAACCTTTGCAGCCTTTTGCTGTGATACCTGCGTAGCAGGGGGTTTCTGTTAAATCCCTGCCAGATGGCCGCCCAGCCTTAAAAACCTCCATTGAAGAAGAGTCAACCACTTTCCAAGGTCGTCTGTTGAGCAGCTCATAAGACCAGAAAGTTTTGTCTACTGTTTAGTCAGAATTTTCTTTCTTGTATTTTGAATCCACTGGTTCAAGTCCTACCCTCTGGAGCAGGAGAAAACAAGCTTGTTCGCTCTTCCATGTGGCAGCTGTTGTGAACAAGAACATGCCCTTCTCCCCTTATGGGGTATCCAAGAGCCCATATAGAGTCCTTACGTAGGTTCCCTATTGGTGGGAGAAAATAACAGAGGCCAACCAGAGAATATTGAGAAGCAAAGCTGCTAGTAAGCCTGATCTTTATTGATCTGTTGCAACAGGGTGCTCCCCTCACCTGCAGGAGAGAGGAGGGACCCAGAAAAATGGAACGCAAGGCCTTATAAAGACTCTTGAAATTGCCACCCTGTAGATCAAGACCAGCCCCAGAAACATCATACCTACATCACAGAAAGGGCGGTCTACAGCAGAAATCTGAGTGCTTTGTTTAACTCCTGTCTGCCAGGTTACCTATTTAATGGTCACTTGATTGGATTGCCTGGGGAGCCTGGCCAGTCTTTTTTAATGATAAATTCTTAGTTCCTGAGCTTCCAGACCCATGATTGGTTGCCCTCCTCTGCACACCTTCCAGCTTCCAGCACACCTTCCAGCTTCATAGCTGTCAAGTGTCCCTTATTTGAAGGGACAGTCCCTTATTCCAGCGCCATGTCCCGCTGCTGTCCCTCATTGATGGATGTCCCTTAAATGTTCCTTCAATTTCAAAGGAAGCAGCTCCCCTCCCTCCCTCCCTGCCGGCCAGGGAGGAGGGAGGCTCCAACTGTGTTGCTTGGCTGTGTTGCTCACCCAATAAGAAGTCTAAGAACGACTGGGGGGGGGTGGAGCTTGCATGCCTTGTGTGTGGCTAGTTAATGCAAGCTGAGGGGTTTTTGAATGCTGGATGCCATTTTGTTTCACGTGCTGCTGCAAACTTTGCAGTGCAAAGCCAGGCCGGGGAGCCATCTTAAGTTGAGGCTGCATAGGCCTTGTGGTGCATGTGATTCAGATTCTATTCAGTTGAACCTCTGGTTACAAAGTTGGTTGGACAGTGTTCTCGAAGCTACCAGCATGAGTTTGACCAGACTGCAGGAGGACAGGAAGACTGGAGTGCCTGGAAGAGGTGAGGCTGCAGGTCCCTTATTTTCAACGCTGCTGGTCCCTTATTTTCAAATCTGTAAGTTGACAGCTATGTCCAGCTTGTCAACATCCTTCTTAAATTTGGGTGCCCAGAACTGAACACAGGACTCCAGGTGTGGTCTGGCCAAGGCAGAATAGAGCGGTACTATTGCGTCCCTTGATCTGGACACTTGACTTCCATTGATGCAGCCTAGAATAGCATTCACTTTTTTTGCTGCTGCATCACACTTCTGACTCATGTTAAGCTAGTGGTCTGCTAAGACCCCCTGATCCTTTTTCAGATGTACTACAGTGGAACCTCAGTTTTCAAATGTAATCCGTTCTGGAAGAACGTCCAACTTCCGAAACATTTGAGAACTGAAAGTGGGAGGAGCCTCAGTTCAATAGGGAAGCTCAAAATGGAAGCCGCGTCAGACGTTCGGGTTCCAAGAAACGTTTGAAAACTGGAGCATTTGCTTCCAGGTTTTTGGCGTTCGGGAGCCGAAACGTTTGAAAACAGAGCCGTTCAAGAACTGAGGTTTGACTCTACTAGTAAGTCAGGTGTCCCCCATCTTATATTTGTGCAGCTGATTGTCTCTGCCGAAGTGTAGAAGCTTACGTTTGTACCTACTGAAACTGATTTTGTTCGTTTTGGGTCAGTTCTCCAGTCTGTTAAGGCATTTTGAACCCCAGACCTATCACGGGGTGGCAGGTATTTAGAAATACAGTGGTACCTCGGGTTAAGTACTTAATTCGTTCCAGAGGTCCATTCTTAACCTGAAACTGTTCTTAACCTTGAAGCACCACTTTAGCTAATGGGGCCTCCTGCTGCTGCCACGCCGCCGGAGCACAAAGTTCTTTACCTGAAGCACTATTTCTGGGTTAGCGGAGTCTGTAACCTGAAGTGTATGTAACCTGAAGCATATGTAACCTGAGGTACCACTGTACCTCTGCCTTGTAGAAACAGATGGCTCCTCGCCTCTTTCTGTTCTCTCTCTCACACACAAAAAGAAGTTTATTACTCTTTTTCCTTCTTCATCTCTTGGCTCAAATCATTTCTTTCCACTTCCTGTAATTCGGCCTGGATGTCAGGTGGGGTCGCTACGGCAACCCATTTCCATGGCTGCAAATGGCAAACATTTCCAGACAGTTGCCCCTTCTGGTGCCACAAAACACACACACCCAGACAGAGCAAGCAAATGTCTCCCTGGCAAAGGGGTGAATGTCTTTCTTCCTGCAAAAGGGTTTCCATCACTCCTGCCTGCTCAAACCGGGTCTCAACCAAGCTCGGAAACAGGGCCATGGTTTTTGTCCCAGCGCAAGGAGACAAGGAGAACTGGAATTTCTCTAAAAACAAGCTGGATTCTCAATCCAGCTCTGCAACAAAACGTTGCAGTTCGAAGTGTTCCTCTTCAGGGTTTCAGCAGCCGGTCAGGGCCTCATCGATGATTCTGCACGCGGTCCAGTCTTCCTCCTGCACCAGCAGGCATAGTCTTCCTTAGACCGCTTTGGGTTTGGGGCACTGAAAGTACGGCCCGTAATTCAAACGACAGTACAGTGGTATCTCTGGTTGTGAACGGCATCCGTTCCGGAGGCCCGTTCGCAACTTGAAAGGAACGCAACCCGCGTCTGCCCGGGTCGTGATTCGCCGCTTCTGCGCATGTGTGTGACGTCATTTCGCACATCTGTGCAGGCGCGAGCGGCGAAACCCGGAAGTAACCCTTTCCGGTACTTCCGGGTTGACGCAACCTGAAAATGCTCAACCCTGAAGCAAAGGTAACATGAGGTATGACTGTATAGAACTTATTTGAATTGCAGGTTATGAGGTTTCATAAGCCAGTGTGGTTAGAGTGTTGAGCTAGGCAGTGGCGGAGCAAGCCGACCAGGAGCATGGGGCAGCGCGCATGACCTGCGCCCTGGCCTGGGGCCAGCTGCCTGCAGGGTGCTCCATGGGGCCTCCGATGAGTCTGTCTGCCTCCTCTTCCTCCTCAGCTGCCCCACAGCTGAGGGGGAAGCGGCGGGCGGACCGTTTGGGGCAGCGTGGAGCCCAGGAGAGATGCGTGGCTCAGGCGCACTGCAGGCCCCGTGGTGAGTGCTTCCTTGCATTTTGTTGCCCCCCTCAGTGGTGATATCTGGGGCTGCCCCCCCCCCCGCCCCTGGAGCTAGGATCTGGGAAACCTGGGTTCAAATCCCCAAAGCTATTGGGTGACTTTGGGCCAATCACTCTCCTACCTCACAACGTTGTGTGGGTGTATTGGGAGAGCTTATGTACTGCCCCAGCGTGAGCTCCTTGGAGGAAAGGCAGATTATGAACGTGAATAATATAATAATAGTAATAATTTATTTATACCCCGCCCATCTGGCTGGACTTCCCCATCCACTCTGGGCGGCTTCCAACAAAATATTAAAATACAGTAATGCATCAAACATTAAAAGCTTCCCTAAACAGGGCTGCCTTCAGATGTCTTCTAAAAGTCTGGTAGTTGTTGTCTTTGACATCTGGTGGGAGGGCGTTCCACAGGGCGGGCGCCACCACCGAGAAGGCCCTCTGCCTTGCTCTTTTTCACCGTTTAACTGTTGCTTCTTCTGGGAAAATCTTTTGGTTTACTAGGATCTTCACTCCCTCCATGTACCAATACCACTTTCCTTTAGCAGACGTGGGCTTGGCTTCTGTGACTGTCCCCAAGATTCCTCAGAGCCTTCTGTTTCAGATCTAGACCATTATTTAATCATTTATTATCAATTAAATTTGTATACCATCTTATAACCGCAGGTCTCAGGGTGGTTGCAACATAAAACCACAATATAAAAAGACAAAATGCGTAATAAAAACAAAAACAAGGCCATAATCCCCCGCCTCCCAACACATTTTAAAAGGGCACAATTCCGAGCAGAATCCAAAGTGTTGGTGCTGACCTTTCAAGCCCTAAACGGCCTCAGTCCTGTATACCTGAAGGAGCGTCTCCACCCCCATCGTTCTGCCCGGACACTGACGTCCAGCACTGTGGGCCTTCTGAAGGTTCCCTCGCTACGAGAAGCCAAGTTACAGGGAACCAGGCAGAGGGCCTTCTCGGTGGTGGCACCCACCCTGTGGAACGCCTCCCATCAGATGTCAAGGAAATAAACAACTATCTGGCCTTTAGAAGACATCTGAAGGCAGCCCTGTTTAGGGAAGTTTTTAATGTTTGGTGTTTTATCGTGTTTTAAATATGTGAAGGCAGAGCAGATCCATCCTGGTTAGTAGCCAAAGCCCCCCTAGCCCTCTCCTCCTCCATGAATTTGTCCAATCCTCTTTTAGAGCCATTTAGAGCATGAGTAGGCAAACTAAGGCCCGGGGGCCGGATCCGGCCCAATCGCCTTCTCAGTCCGGCCCGCGGAAGGTCCAGGAATCAGCATGTTTTTACATGACTAGTATGCTTCCTTTTATTTAAAATGCGTCTATGGGTTATTTGTGGGACCTGCCTGGTGTTTTTACATGAGTAGAATGTGTGCTTTTATTTAAAACGCATCTCTCGGTTATTTGTGGGGCATAGGAATTCATTCATTCATTCATTTTTCAAAATATAGTCCGGCCCCCCACAAGGTCTGAGGGACAGTGGACTGGCCCCCTGCTGAAAAAGTTTGCTGACCCCTGATTTAGAGCAATGAATCCCCCCTCCCCTTTAGACTTCCCAGCTCAGTGTGCAATGGTTGGGGGGCTGAGTCTAGGGATGTTGGAGTTGAGTGTGGCTGTGCAGGGACACTTTCCTCCCACCTCCTTGCTTACCCCCCCCCCCACTTTGGAAGAGCCCCTGAACCTTGTGCCTGTAGTCCTCCGGTGCCTGGACCATCCCTTTTGCAGCCCTGGTGCTTAGAGCTCCTGTATGTGGTTGGCATGGCAACTTCAAGCACCCGCTTCCTCCTTCCATAGAGAGAAAGATGCTAGAGTCAACACCAAGCAGCTGCGAGGAGGGAGCAGGCTGCTGGCAGGTCACGCTCCCAGCCGCTGGGTGGCCTTTTGTGGCTGCGGTTGTTGTTGCTGCTGTTTTATTTAAAAATCTGTAGAGTGCATTCAATGTACAGTGGACGCTCGGGTTGCAAATGTGATCTGTGCGGGATGTCCTGAATGGGGTAACTGTGCCCCTGAAGGACCAGGTGCGCAGCCTGGGAGTCATTTTGGACTCACAGCTGTCCGTGGAGGCGCAGGTTAATTCTGTATCCAGGGCAGCTGTCTGCCAGCTCCATCTGGTACGCAGGATGAGACCCTACTTACCCGCGGACTGTCTCGCCAGAGTGGTGCATGCTCTGGTTATATCCCGCTTGGACTACTGCAATGCACTCTACGTGGGGCTACCTTTGAAGGTGACTCGGAAACTACAACTAATCCAGAACGCGGCAGCTAGACTGGTGACTGGGAGCGGCCACTGGGACCACATAACACCGGTCTTGAAAGACCTACATTGGCTCCCAGTACGTTTCCGAGCACAATTCAAAGTGTTGGTGCTGACCTTGAAAGCCCTAAACGGCCTCGGTCCAGTATACCTGAAGGAGCGTCTCCACCCCCATCATTCTGCCCGGACGCTGAGGTCCAGTGCCGAGGGCCTTCTGGCGGTTCCCTCATTGCGAGAAGCAAGGCTACAGGGAACCAGTCAGAGGGCCTTCTCGGTAGTGGCGCCCGCCCTGTGGAACGCCCTTCCAGCAGATGTCAAAGCGATAAACAACTACCTGACATTCAGAAGACATCTTAAGGCAGCCCTGTTCAGGGAAGTTTTTAACGTGTGATATTTTCCTGTATTTTTGGTTTCTATGGAAGCCGCCCAGAGTGGCTGGGGAGGCCCAGCCAGATGGGCGGGGTATAAATAATAAATTATTATTGTTATTATTATGCACATTTGCAACCCACAGTGGCGCATCTGCACACGCGCAGGTTGCGATTCGGCACTTCTGCGCATGTGCAAAGCATGATTTAGCGCTTCTGTGCATGCACGAGCGTCAAAACCTGGAAGTAACCCGTTCTGGTACTTTTGGGTTTCGGCGGTCCGTAACCCGAAAAAACGCAACCTGAAGTGTCTGTAACCTGAGGTAGGACTGTATATTTCCCCACTGACTGGGGGTCCTGATCCTAAGAACATAAAAAGAGCTTGCTGCAGCAGGCTGGTGGCCCAGCAAGTCCCCCATAGGAGCCAACTCCTAGGGGCGGAGGGGTCTTTGGACCCCCCAATTAAAAAATCGAGGGGGCTGTCCTCACCCCAAAGTTGATGGGCATTGCCATTCAAACAATGTGCTTGCACAGCATCATGGGATCAATTATATGGGGCAGGGTTTACCTGGAAACCCCCCTCCCCATATTTTATTCAAGTTGGCACTCCTGTAGAAGAAGAAGAGTTTGGATTTGATATCCCGCTTTATCACTACCCGAAGGCGTCTCAAAGCGGCTAACATTCTCCTTTCCCTTCCTCCCCCACAACAAACACTCTGTGAGGTGAGTGGGGCTGAGAGACTTCAAAGAAGTGTGACTGGCCCAAGGTCACCCAGCAGCTGCATGTGGAGGAGCAGGGAAGCGAATCCGGTTCCCCAGATTACGAGTCTACTGCTCTTAACCACTACACCACACTGGCACTGGGGAGGCTTTTCCATTTTCCTTGACCTTGCAGAGAAATCATTTGGTCAGTTTGGGAGTCAAAATGGCTTCATGGCTGTTTTCCTGAGCTGCTTCAGACATGCGGTTTATATATTTATGTACGTATTTGCTTGGTACATTTATCAACATTTATTATATATATAAGACCTTAATTTTTTTTATTTCAATAGCATGCTGTGGGAGGGGGAACCCTCTTCAGCCTGAGGGCCATATTTTCTTTGAGGCAGCCTTTCAGGGACTGCACGGCAGTGGTGGGCCAAAGGGGTGGAGAAGCAAATGCAATATTTACCTTCGTACAGTAGTCTAGTTTCTGTGCACCACCCTCCTCTCAAACTTAGCAGAGGTGAAGGCCAGAGGCAAAAAACCTTGTTATACAAAGCTTGGTCAGCAGGGAGGGTGACCTAGGGCGAGTCTTCGAGGTGTGTGTGTGTGTGGTCAGGTAGAGAGACCTGGAGGGCCACATTTGAACCCAGGGCTTGTGATGCCCCAGCAAGGTTTTATTTCTCTATTTTTCTTGGTTTGGAATGCGTGGCTGTTGCGAAGAGGGGCAGAGGCAAGCCGGTTTGCCTGGACAGCTGAAGTGTTTACAGCAGCCGGTGAAATGAGCACTAGTGTTTTTTTCTATCTCCTGCCCCCCCCCCCCTCTGTGTTCAAGCCTTGGAGTAAGGCTGGCTTGAGCCGTTGATGTTTGCTTTTTTGCGTTGCCATTTGACTCCCCCTGGGAGTTGTTCAGGAGGATGCTGTGGGTATAATTTGATGCTTTGGTTTTAATGAGGATGATTTGACAATACAGATCAGTTCAGGAAATGAAGGATGAGATGCTAAGTGCCGGCTGACGCTGAGTGTCTGATGTTCCGAAGGGGGAAAGCAAACTCCCAGCCAGGAAGCTAAGGAAAGCTCCCCAAGAAAGCTAAAGATGAGACGCGAGAGATCTGTAATGAGATCTTCCGATATTTCCACTTTGGGTTGAAAGCAGGTTTCGTTCAGAGCTGTGGACCGCTGTCTCCCCACTTGCAATTTCTTGCAGCTGTTGTTCAGAGGCGTACGACCACTGGCAGTGGGAGTAGTGATCGTCATAGCTATTATGGCTTGCAGCCATTGGTAGCCTTGCCCTCCACAAATTTGGCTAGCCCTTTCTGGAAGCCGTCCCAAGTTGACGGCCATGGCTGCATCTTGGCAGTGCAAATTCGACCGTGCACGTTGCAAAAGGAGTAGTTTTGTTTTGTTTTGAGTTATTAAAGCATTCAAATAGAGTGGTACCTCAGGTTACAGACACTTTAGGTTACAGATGCTTCAGGTTACAGACTCCGCTAACCCAGAAATAGTACCTCGGGTTAAGAACTTTGCTTCAGGGTGAGAAGGCAGTTTCTTGAAGATGGACTTCAGGCAGTTTCTTGAAGATGGACTTCTGGCAAGTGATGGGCTGCACCTCACAACGGTTGGGAGAAATGTTTTTGCCAAAAATCTCAGCAACCTCATCAGGAGGGCTTTAAACTGACTAATGTGGGGGAGGGAGACAGTGCTCCTGAAGGTAGGAGCCTATCAATTGATGAAGATGATCATCCAAATGTCATATACCAAATGGAGCAAACAGCACGCAGACCTAGTGGTGGGAGGAAAAAATCCTTAAATAAGGGACACGGGGGAATGATTAATGGACTTCAATGTCTGTACACTAATGCGCAAAGCATGGGAAATAAACAAGATGAGCTTGAGCTCTTGGTACAGCAAACTAAATATGACATAATAGGCATCACTGAAACCTGGTGGGATAAGTCCCACGATTGGAATGTAATAATGGGGGGATACAATCTATTTCAGAGAAACAGACCAGACAAGAAAGGAGGAGGAGTGGCGTTATATGTCAGGGATGTGTATACCTGTGAAGAGATCCAAGATTTAGAACATCAAAGCCAAAGTGAGAGCATTTGGGTCAAAATTAAGGGAGAGAAGAATAACAGGGACCTCATTGTGGGAGTTTACTATAGATCCCCAAGCCAAACGGAGGACATAGATGATGCCTTCCTGGAACAGATGGCCAAGCACGCAAAAGGAAGGGAGATAGTAGTAATGGGGGACTTCAATTACCCGGATATTTGTTGGATGTCAAACTCAGCCAAGAGCATAAGGTCAAACAGATTCCTCTCCGGCCTTGCAGACAACTTCATTGTCCAGAAAGTGGGAGAAGCAACAAGAGGAACAGCCATTTTAGATCTGGTCCTAACCAATGTTGATGATCTGGTTAGTGGGGTAGAAGTGGAAGGATCATTAGGCGCGAGTGATCATGCTCTTCTGAAGTTTACTATACAGCGGAAAGGAGCAGCCAAGCATACTAGGACTCAATTTCTTGACTTTAAGAAAGCTGACTTCATAAAACTTAGGGAAGTGCTGGGTGAGATCCCATGGACAGTAATACTAAAAGGAAAGGGAGTTCATGATGGCTGGGAGTTTGTTAAGAGGGAGATACTAAAAGCACAACGTCAGGCAATACCAATGAGACGGAAACATGGAAGGTGCCTAAAGAAGCCAGGGTGGCTATCTAAAGAACTTTTAACTGAGTTACGATTAAAAAAGGATGTGTACAAAAAATGGAAAAGGGGGAAAACCACCAAAGAGGAATTCAAACAAATAGCCAGCACGTGTAGACACAAAGTCAGAAAAGCTAAAGCACAGAATGAACTCAGGCTTGCTAGAGAGGTTAAAAGCAACAAAAAAGGCTTCTATGGGTATGTTCGTAGCAAAAGGAAGAACAAAGAAACAGTGGGGTCACTCAGAGGAGAAGATGGTGAAATGCAAACAGGGGACACAGAAAGGGCTGAACTCCTCAATGCCTTCTTTGCCTCAGTCTTCTCTGATAAGGAAAACAATGCCCGACCTGAAGAATTTGGAGCAAATGATTCAACAAAGGAAACACAGCCCAGAATAACTAAGGAGATAGTACAAGAATACTTGGCCAGTTTAGATGTATTCAAGTCTCCAGGGCCAGATGAACTGCATCCAAGAGTATTAAAAGAACTGGCAGATGTGATCTCAGAACCACTGGCAGTCATCTTTGAGAATTCCTGGAGAACAGGCGAAGTCCCGGCAGACTGGAGGAGGGCAAATGTTGTCCCTATTTTCAAAAAGGGGAAAAGAGAGTACCCAAATAATTACCGCCCAGTCAGTCTGACATCAATACCAGGGAAGATTCTGGAGCAGATCATTAAGCAAACAGTCTGTGCGCACCTAGAAAGGAATGCTGTGATCACCAATAGTCAGCATGGATTTCTGAAAAATAAGTCATGCCAGACTAACCTGATCTCGTTTTTTGACAGAATTACAAGCCTGGTAGATGAAGGGAACGCAGTGGATGTAGCCTACCTTGATTTCAGCAAGGCATTTGACAAGGTGCCCCATGATATTCTTGTAAAGAAACTGGTAAAATGCGGTCTTGACTATGCTACCACTCAGTGGATTTGTAACTGGCTGACTGACCGAACCCAAAGAGTGCTCATCAATGGTTCCTCTTCATCCTGGAGAAGAGTGACTAGTGGGGTGCCACAGGGTTCTGTCTTGGGCCCGGTCTTATTCAACATCTTTATCAATGACTTGGATGATGGACTCAAGGGCATCCTGATCAAATTTGCAGATGACACCAAACTGGGAGGGGTGGCTAACACCCCAGAGGACAGGATCACACTTCAAAACGACCTTGACAGATTAGAGAACTGGGCCAAAACAAACAAGATGAATTTTAACAGGGAGAAATGTAAAGTATTGCACTTGGGCAAAAAAAATGAGAGGCACAAATACAAGATGGGGGACACCTGGCTTGAGAGCAGTACATGTGAAAAGGATCTAGGAGTCTTGGTTGACCACAAACTTGACATGAGCCAACAGTGTGATGCGGCAGCTAAAAAAGCCAATGCAATTCTGGGCTGCATCAATAGGAGTATAGCATCTAGATCAAGGGAAGTAATAGTGCCACTGTATTCTGCTCTGGTCAGACCTCACCTGGAGTACTGTGTCCAGTTCTGGGCACCACAATTCAAGAAGGACACTGACAAACTGGAACGTGTCCAGAGGAGGGCAACCAAAATGGTCAAAGGCCTGGAAACAATGCCTTATGAGGAACGGCTAAGGGAGCTGGGCATGTTTAGCCTGGAGAAGAGGAGGTTAAGGGGTGATATGATAGCCATGTTCAAATATATAAAAGGATGTCACATAGAGGAGGGAGAAAGGTTGTTTTCTGCTGCTCCAAAGAAGCGGACACGGAGCAATGGATCCAAACTACAAGAAAGAAGATTCCACCTAAACATTAGGAAGAACTTCCTGACAGTAAGAGCTGTTCGACAGTGGAATTTGCTGCCAAGGAGTGTGGTGGAGTCTCCTACTTTGGAGGTCTTTAAGCAGAGGCTTGACAACCATATGTCAGGAGTGCTCTGATGGTGTTTCCTGCTTGGCAGGGGGTTGGACTCGATGGCCCTGGTGGTCTCTTCCAACTCTATGATTCTATGATTCTATGAGAACAGAAATCGCGCGGCAGCAGCAGGAGGCCCCATTAGCTAAAGTGGTACCTCAGGTTAAGAACAGTTTCAGGTTAAGAACCGACCTCCAGAACGAATTAAGTTCTTAACCCGAGGTACCGCTGTACCACCTTTTGAATTGCAGGGATAACACACTCTTTACAGAGAGTTGGTTTTTCTCACGTTTGCATAGGATGGGATGAGCCTGTCAAAATATCTGATCGTCAGCTATGAGAAGGGCTGTGTGATGTGTATTATATTTAGTCACTTGCTTCTGTATTGTTAGAAAAAGCCAAAAAAAGGAATGTACAGGCTGCGAGAGCTAGCTGAGGATCTCCCAGATGTATTTTGGGACGGATTCAGACAACCGCAGCAGGGTGGCTTGAATGGGGAAAGAGGTGGGTAGCTGCTTTGGGGAGATGGGTAGCTCTCTACATCCAGCCTTTGCCAACCTGTTGCATTCCAGATGTTTTTTTTACTCCTGGCTGTAGTCAGCTGGCTGTGGCTGATGGGAGTTGTGGTTCAAAACATCTGGAGGGCACTAGTATGCTAGGCCCGGGGGTAACCCGAGCAATACGGTCCAGGTCCGGTCCCGAATCCAAGGGTTCTGCGAGGAGTCAGTCCAAGAGGGCCAAGGCAGGAAACGAGGCAGGAAACCAGTCAAGGTCAGGCACAGGATCACAGGCAGGTTCTGGCAAACAGCAACGTTGCTCCCGCAACCTGGGGCAGGGTCCGACAGCCTTTTATCTCTGTCGGGGTAACGGCCGGTCCTGATGCCCTGGCAACTCACCTCCCTGTTTCGCCCGAAGGCCAGCACTCCTCCTGTGAGTCCTCAGGTCTCTCCTTCTCTCAGACCTGAGTCTCTGCAGCTCGGGAGACATCGGTGGGTTACTAGACCCAGGGGTCACCTCAGCCTCTCCTGACCCAACCGGTAGTGGAGCAGCTGTAAGTGATGGCCCAGCTGGAGGCAACGAGGTCATCCCCGCATCTGGAGCCGGGGCAGGATCAGGCCCCTGACTCGGCCCAGCTGGTGCTTGTTGCAGGGGAACCTGTGCAGACTGGGACTCTTCAGGATCAGGCCCCAGACTTGGTTCAGATGCCGCCTGAGGCAAAGGATCCGGTGCGGACTGAGACTCCTCTGGTTCTGGGTCCGAAGCCCAAGTCCCCGGCCATCACAACCAGGTTGGCAAAGGCTGGTGTAGACCGTACAGGGATGGAGAGACCCATGTCTGGCCCTCCTGCCCACCCACATGAGAACATAAGGAGAGCCTTTAGCAGGATCAGGCCAGTGGTTCATCTGCTCCCGCATCCTGGTCCCACAGTGGCCAAGCAGACGCTCCAATGCGAAACCAGCCAGCAGGATTTGAGCGCGAGAGCAAGTCTTCCCCTCCTGTGGTTTTTGGCGCTGTGCACTGCTTAATGTGGAAGATGAACCCCTTGTGCGCCCTTTAATGCCCCCTTGCATACCCACCAGCATTTATCTGATGAAAAGAGGGATGTGCTATTCCATCATCATCATCATCATCATCATCATCATCTTTAGACCCTGCCAATCTGTTTGTTTTTTTAAAGTAATATTTATTAAAGTTTCGTAAACAATCAAAAGCTTCAAAATTTAAACATACTGTAGAATACAAAAACCAAGAAAAACTACACAAATAGAAAAAATACAAAAGAAAACACATAAAAAATACACAAATAGAGAACAGCTAACAAAATAGAAGAAAAAGGAATAGAAAACACCAATAAGCAAAACAGAAAAAAGATTAGTATTTTCATATCTTACATTTCATTCACTAATTTATTGACCTCCTCGCACCTCCCTTTTTGTATTCCAATTCAGATATTTAGTTCAGCAAATCCTTACCCTCTATCATTCATCCTTACTCAGCATCTTAACCTATAATACATATATATTTTCCACCATTATCAATCCATATTTACATATTCTTATTAATCTTTTTACCAACACCACTTGTTTTCAGTCCAACATCCCTTTAACATTCATTAATTTTACAGTATTTCTGTAGATAGTCTTTAAATTTTTTCCAATCTTCTTCCACCGCTAGACCCTGCCAATCTGACTTGGTTGCCCCGGCCCCTCTGGGTGGCTTCCAACATATATAAAGACATAGTAAAACATGAAACATAAAAAAACCTTCCCTAGACAGAGCTGTCTTCAGGTGTCTTCTCAAGGTTGTATAGTTATTAATCTTCTTGGCTCAGCAGGTTGCATAACTCTGTACCCTCCAACATTTCTCTGATGAAAATACGATACGATACAATAAAAAAGGTAAAGGGACCCCTGACCATTAGGTTCAGTCATGACTGACTCTGGGGTTGCGGCGCTCATCTCGCTTTATTGGCCGAGGGAGCCGGCATACAGCTTCCGGGTCATGTGGCCAGCATGACTAAGCTGCTTATGGCGAACCAGAACAGCGCATGGAAACTCCGTTTACCTTCCTGCCAGAGCGGTACCTATTTATCTACTTGTACTTTGATGTGCTTTCGAACTGCTAGGTTGGCAGGAGCAGGGACCAAGCAACAGGAGCTCACCCTGTCGTGGGGATTTGAACCGCCGACCTTCTGATCGGCAAGCCCTAGGGTCTGTGGTTTAACCCACAGCGCCACCCGTATACAATATGATAGCCTTTATTGTCATTGTCCCATACAGAATAACGAAATTGAAAAAATCTCCATCAGACATTCACAAACCAACAAGCCTGCTATCCCAGCTATCCCAGCCTGGCTAGCCCCCTAAAAACTGATACCCCATAATTAAATACAATATACTCCCATAGAGACTACCTTACACTGCATTTAAAACCAAAATCACATTTGGATAGAAACTGTTTCTCGGGCGGCTAGTCCTAGTCTTTATAACCCTGTACCTTCTTCCAGAAGGCAGAAGCTGAAAGAGATCACTTCCGGGGTGCGCACTATCCTGCGCTATCTCTGCAGCTTTCTTATGGCACCCGGAAGCATAGATTTGATCCAAGGTGGGAAGAGTGCGCCCAATTATTCTCTCCGCAGTCTTTACAACCCTGGACAGCATTGCTTTTTCCCTGAGCGTGCAGCTCCCAAACCACACACACCTTAGGGACGTCCTAAGGAAAAGCAGGACATTCCAGGGTCAGATCAGAATCTGGGACAGCTTCTGTAAATCCAGGATTGTCCCCGGAAAATAGGGGCACATGGAGGGTCTGTGGTTGTTCATGCAATGTCCACCGGAAACAGCTGCTGTCCCAAACTTTCTCCGTGCTAAATCCATCGTTTTCTTATGCTTGGAAAACCTGAGACTCTCCCCTCTGCTTTAAAAGCTAATAGCTTTCCATGGACACCACTGTTTTCTGTTGTTGTTGTTTTTAAAAAGTGGAGGTTTTTTTTAATGTGGAACTTCTTCTAGAGAAGCATGGTTGCTCAAAACAGCAACTGGGGAGAATGGATGCGAAAACCTGGGTTAAAATCGCCTCCAGATATAAACCACTTGGGAATGGACTGCTATGGGACAAATTAATTGAGTAAAATTGTGGATTTCATGGGCAAGTCTGTGTGGGCCCTATGGCAGCTCGCTGTGTTTGTATGATTCGTTATGCTCAAGGTACAGCCTTGGTCTCCGCTGCGTTTGGCCATCATGTCTAAGGAATTGCTCCTGTAAGAAGGCGATGGTGTGTTCATGGAACCATCATTGTTCTTTGTGCTGTAAGTCCCACCAGAGGGAAGCCGCCGGCACATTAATGCCAGAGCCTGACAGTGCATCGTGACGCTCCGAAATGTGGCGGTTGCATTCTGCTGGGGTGGTACAGGTGGTGTCTACGAACACAAGAATAGGAAGAAGATTTCGCACGGAGGAGGGGAAGAGGAGAGTGGCAGTAATAATGTCTCATTTCCAAAGGAAATGTTGTAAACAACCCCACTGTCTGGGGTCTGCACTAGCACATTGAGGCCTTTGGATGGTAGCAGGTGCCCTAAAGTGGCCACTTAGGGACCAGCAAGAAAAAGATCAAAAGAAGGACAGGTTTGCATATAAAATGTGTGCATGCTGACTTATAGGCACAGGTGGAAATCGAGGAAAGGTTGCTGTAATTTAAACAGAAATAGAATACATCTGGGCAGGGTGGTGATTGGGCGTTCCAGCTCAGGCTGCCCTCCAGGTACTAAAGCAATGATCCTCAAACATTTTTCTCGGTGCCACACTTTCAGAATAAACAATGGTTTAGTCATGTCCGACTCTTCGTGACCCCATGGACCAGAGCACACCAGGCACTCCTGTCTTCCACTGCCTCCCTCAGTTTGGTCAAACTCATGTTTGTAGCTTCGAGAACACTGTCCCACCATCTCATCCTCTGTCATCCCCTTCTCCTTGTGCCCTCCATCTTTCCCAACATCAGGGTCTTTTCCAGGGAGTCTTCTCTTCTCATGAGGTGGCCAAAGGATTAGAGCCTCAGCTTCAGGATCTGTCCTTCCCAGTGAACACTCAGGGCTGATTTCCTTCAGAATGGATAGGTTCGATCTTCTTGCAGTCCATGGGACTCTCAAGAGTCTCCTCCAGCACCAGAATTCAAAAGCATCCATTCTTCGGCGATCAGCCTTCTTTATGGTCCAGCTCTCACTTCCATACATCGCTACTGGGAAAACCAGAGCTTTAACTATACGGGCCTTTGTCGGCAAGGTGATGTCTCTGCTTTTTAAGATGCTGTCTAGGTTTGCCATTGCAATCCCGATATTAATTGACTGTAATTCCAGGGTGGTCTTGCAGATGAATAAGTCTTACCCAGCCTTCTCACATTCCCCTTCTTTGTGTCCCCGCCTCAGGAAGGCCTGATGCTGTCGATTTTGCCCAGGCACGTAGCTGACGAGATGCTAAAGGATATGAAGAAGGATGCCAGCCAGAAGGAGATGCAGCAGTTTAACACCATGTACATGTACCGCCATGAGAACGTCAGGTAAGGAGCGGGACTTCCTTTTCCAGGGAGTTCCACATGCGAGGTGCCACTACCGAGAAGGCCCTGCCTGGTGCCGAGGCAGGTTTTGCTTCTCAAGGAGACACAGAGGGGAGCCTTTTGCCCAGAGCTCAGCAAACGAAGGAGGCAGAAGGTTTGCAGCTGGGAAACTGAGATGAAAGGCTAATCCAAACTTCATTTTGTGCTGTGCTTTCCAGCTGCACCTCCACACTTTAAAGCTCTGCGTCTGAATAGGTTCGCTGCCGTCCCCAGAGCATTCCCCAGGAAAAGCACCTCCAAAAACAGGGCTTACATTGCAATAAATATTGAAATATCTGAAATATTGTTGGTGCTGTACATAAATAAAATGAATAGTCGCACAATTTAGAAGTGTTGAGACAAAGAGGAGAGGGGAACTGAGGAAACTTCACGCAAGCTGGGTGAGATGTAAAATAGTAGCCTTAAGCTGAGATACAGGCAGACCAGAAGTTGGCACCTGTCTGTCTTGCGAGACATCCGTAGAGACTGATGTGAGAGAGACATGTTTCGTTGCAGCCGGGGAGGATGAAGGCAACCAGTTGTGCTACTGCAGTCATACCGTGACATTTTCTCTCTCAGTGCTGCTCCCAGTGGTCTTTCTTTCTTCTTCTGGTCACTGCTACGGACACACGACCTGACTGCTTGTCTCCAGGCATTGCGGTCATCTGCAAGGGATTCCCAGTAAGCAAAATATAACCAAAGACAACATGAGATCTGAATAAAGCTTTCAGTAATAATAATAATAATTTTTTTATTTATACGCCACCCTTCCCGGTTCAAAAACCGGGCTCAGGGCGGCTAACAACAAATTTAAAACACTTAATTGTAAAAGCAGCATAAAATACAGTAAAAAAAAAAAGAATAACAATAAAATTCAAAATTCAGAAATCAATTTAGGGGAAATCCATCTAATAAACATTAGATAATCACCAGGGCTAGCTGGCTGAATTGGTCCTACTTGGGCCAGTGAGGAGACCAGGGGAGAATTAGCTGTGGGGTCTCAGAGCAGGTGATCTTCATAAAAGGGGAGGGGGAGGGAAGAGAAGGGAAATAAGAGATCAGGCTGAATTCAAATTAAAGGCCAGGCGGAATAGTTTTGTCTTACAGGACCAGTGGAAGGAGGTTAAATCCGGAAGGGCCCTGGTCTCATGGGACAGAGCATTCCACCAGGTCGGAGCCATCACTGAAAAGGCCCTGGCCCTGGTAGAGGATAGTCTGACTTGCTTAGGGCTCGGGACCTCTAAGCTATGGTTATTCATGGACCTTAAGGTCCTCTGCGGGGCAGACCAGGAGAGGCGGTCCCGTAAATAGTAGAATCACCAGTCTGAAAAAGTCAATTTTTGGAGGAATCTAGTTGGCCCCCAACTTGGTACAGGAGCTTCTTGCTACAGCAGCTATTCGCATGACCTGCCAACCTAATCTCCTTTGGTCCTTCTGTTTCACAGCATCCTCTTTGCGGACATCGTGGGTTTCACGCAGCTATCGTCCTACTGCAGCGCCCAGGAATTGGTGAAGCTTCTGAACGAGCTCTTCGCTCGTTTCGACAAATTAGCAGCGGTAAGTTTCCACGGCAGACCGTGTGTCCCTTCAGGATTTGCCCTCTAGGATGCTGGCCGGACTGGTTGAGTTGGGGATGGGATGTCATGGGAACAGTCCTTGTTCCAGTTATACACCGCTTTGTGTGTACAATTCCTTCTCCTGTGCGGCGCCAGAGGCCAGGAACAGGAGGGACATAATTGCATAGCTGTCAACTTACAGATTTGAAAATAAGGGACCAGCAGCCTTGAAAATAAGGGATTTTAGTCAACCAGCTGAAATACCAAGTTAAAAGGGACCAGATAATTTTGGAGAGCGGCGTCGGTTTTTAGCCCTTCGTTTCCAGAGGTCGCTGCTCAAGACACCAGCTGATGAAACACTGCAATTAAAGAACTACAAGCAGCAACCACTTTTCGCGCAAAACGAAGTCCAAGCTACGAAGATGCTGCTGCAGTTCTGCATCTTTTCTCTCGTGCTCCATCTGCAGCTCTCAGTTCCATCAGGTGGGGCGGGAGGAAGGGGGGGGGGAAGAGCGCCCGAAGTAAACCCAAAGATCAGACCATCTATGCTAGTCTACCACTACAGATCTATGGGAGAAGCGATTGCGGTCCTTCCCTTGTAGCCCTTGGAACACCTGCCCGCGCCTCCTCCTCCTCCTCCTCCTCCTCCTCCTCCTCCTCCTCTCTCCGAACTGCTTTCTCTATGGTCGCCCTCGCTCTCCTCTCAAGGCTCCTCAGCAATTCATAGGCCATGCCAGGCTGCCCATCTTATCCGGGTCCTTCGGCGGCGCAGCCACAGTACGGCCTAGTGGGAGCGGCGGTGACAGGCAGAGGGGAGACCCCAGGCAGAGATGCTCAGTTCAGCAGCCGCGAGGAGGATGGTGGCGGAAGGGCCCGAGGCTCCCGCCAGTCCCGGCAGGGAGGGGCTCCCGGGGGCCAAGGCTGGTGAGAGGGGGCCAGAGGGGGCCGGGCCAGGCAGCCAAGCAACACACTTGGAGCCTCCCTCCTCCCTGGCCGGCAAGGAGGGAGGGAGAGGAGCTGCTTCCTTTGAAACCCGGGAAATTTAAGGGACATCCATCAATAAGGGACAGCAGCTGGACACGGTGCTGGGATAAGGGACTGTCCCTCCAAATAAGGGACGCTTGACAGCTATGCACAATTGCCCAAGCAGCGCTGAGTTCTGCCACCTTGTTTTCTTGGCCTTGTGGGCATTCTCAGAAAAGCGCTCCATTGCATGAGATCAACAGCGCTCAGGGACTCAGAGGCTCATATCCTGGTAAACTGATACCTTTATATAGCTGCGTTTCCTGGAATATCAGAATATAAAACCTATTTACGAAGCCCAGGGACACATTATCCTCTGTTCTAATTCAGCCTCGACCAGGCTTTAGCCACTCTCTTCAGGAACAAGAGATTTCAACAAGAGATTAAGAAGTTTCCTGAGAGGGCGGCGGGGGGGGGGGGGGTGGATTTGCTTTTCATCAGTGGACGAGAACTGCCTCAGAAATTGGGGCGGGTGGCGGGTTTTGCCTTGATTAGAGAGTTCTAAGAAGAGGCTGGAGGGCCCACCAATCAGGGACGCTGAATTTCCAGCGTTGGCAGAGGGCTGGATTGGATGACCTTTGGGAGACCCCCTAACTCTGTGCTTGTAAAAAGCTCGGCACTGCTCTGGAGCACGCGGGAAGCTAGTGTGGCAGAGTCGAAGCATAAGATAAGCATGGATCAGGCCAGGGCCGGATTTTTTATTATTATTATTATAAAATATTTATTAGAGTTTCAGAAAAAGGAATTACATAAAATCAAAAAATACAAGAATAAAAGACAAAAATAAAAATACAAGAAAAATACAAAATAAATACACATACAGAAAAAAGATAAAAAATAAAAAATAAAAAAATCAACCTTTCCGTATCTTACATTCATATCCTTGTTTCCCTGACCTCCTCATACCTCCCTTTTTTGTATTCCAATTCAATTAATTAATTCAGCAATTTCTTTCCCTCCTTTTATCCTGATCTCTGATCTTAATATATTATAACATTAAATTTTTACCTATTTAAAAAACCAATTTTTCCATATTCTTTTATATCATTACAGCTAGAAACCGCTTAACTTCATTTCAAACATCATTCTAACCTTCATTAATTTTACAATACTTTTGTAAATAGTCTTTAAGGCCAGGGCCGGATTTAGGTTGGATGAGGCTATAAGATACTGAAGGGAATGGGGCCCTTTATATGTCCAGCTGTCCTTTGTCAACAACAAATTGTCGCTGTTTTTTGTGTTGAATATACAGTAATTGATGGACCTAATAGGTATCTCAAGCCATTTGCACATGTCGCCCTGCAACCAGTCCATGCAGAATGTAGGCACCCTATATATAGACATGAGCAAACCAGTGATATTTTAGGGAGCAGGCTAGCAGGCGGGGCCCATTGCTTACATCAAAGGAGCCTACACAACGCAAAACACCATTGCTATATGTAGGTTTTATTCTATTTGTTTTTTATCTTATATTTTGGAAATGTACACCCATTGTTTTTTTCTTTAATTTTGGGGGGCCCCCAAGAGAGCGGGGCCCTAAGCTATAGCTTGTTTAGCTTATATAGTGGACGCTTGGGTTGCGAACGTGATATGTGCGGGATGCACGTTCGCAACCCGCAGCGGCGTGTCTGCGCATGCGTGGGTTGCGATTCGGCACTTCTGCGCATGTGCAAAGCGTGATTTAGTGCTTCTGCGCATGCGCGACCGCCGAAACCCAGAAATAACCCATTCCGGTACAGTGGTGCATCGCAAGACGAAAAGAATCCGTTCTGTGATTCTCTTCGTCTAGCGGTTTTTTCGTCTTGCGAAGCAAGCCCATTGGCGGATTAGCGCTATTAGCGGCTTTTAGCGGCTTATCTGCAGATCGGATCAGCTGATAAGCGGCTTAGCGGCTTAGAAAAAGGGGGGGAGGGGAAAAAACCAGCAGGAACTCGCAAGACATTGTCGTCTTGCGAAGCAAGCCCATAGGAAATTCGTTTTGCGAAGCACCTCCAAAACGGAAAACTCTTTCGTCTAGCGAGTTTTCCGTCTTGCGAGGCATTCGTCTTGCGGGGCACCACTGTACTTCTGGGTTTTGGCGGGTCCATAACCCGAAAAAACGCAACCTGAAGCGCCTGTAACCCGGGGTATGACTGTATGTAAATCTGGCACTGGATCAGGCCCATGCAGTCCAGAGTCCTTTCTCACCGTCTCCAACCAGGTGCCCCCACAAGAAGCCCATATGCAGGTCCTGGGAGAGACAGCACCCTCCCCACCAGTGATTCCTCCCAGTAACTACTGGTATTCACACTGGCTCTGATGGCGGAGCGAGAACAGTGGACAAGGACCCGAGGACAATAGGTTTCAAACCCCTGCTCAGTCACCTTTGGCCAGTTGCTCCCAGTATAAATTACCTCTCAGGGTTCGCCCTGGAACTGGCAGGCTATGCACAGCCCTAGAAAATGCATATTTTTTCCCCCATTAAGAAACAGACAAATAAATGTATAAACCTCAGTATTTTTTGGTTTCTAAGAATTCACAGGCAACGCTGGATGCTTTCTGAGAGTCTGCTGTATATTTTGCAAACTAGTTCATTTCTTCGCTATGTGTTTCGACACCTCTTAAGATGTCATAACCAAATTTTGCTTTTATTTAGCTACGTATTTATTTCTTGCCCTTCATTCTAAGGTCCCACTGCTGGTTACAGCATCAGAAGCAATATTAAAGCAACTTAGAACAACTTACAACCATAGAAATATGGTTCCTGGTATGGTACCAAGGGGGCATGTGTTTGTTTATATTTGGATACAGTTGGCAGCCATCTTGAATCAAGATGGTGGACTGAACTTTGAACAGCACTGATTTTTTTGTTTTTTTAGGATTCCTCAGCAGGGCTGGGGAGGAGCCTGCTGGTCTTACAATAAAGAAGGGCTAAATTATTATGACCTGTTATAATGCCAGCTGTTTAAAATCCACATTTTTGTGGCCGAGAAGAATAAACCATCAATAAACACTGGAGCAAAACTCCTCCTTTGTCTGCCTGGGAGCAGTTCTATGGATGAGCATTTGAATCCTTTTTAAACTCACGTGATAATCCTTTTATACTACCAATATCTGCTTGGGAAATTGCTTCTTTTTTTAATTACTCTTGCAAATTTTCATGGTTACCGTCCTCTGTTATTTAATTAAGGCCTTGTTCCGTTGGGAAATAAACAGAACTGGGTTGGTAAGATTTGTGAATGTAACTCAAAGAGAAGAAACAGCTTCTCTTTAACTAAACAGAGAGGCTGAATGGATAAGGAAGGGTGTTTTGGGCTCCCAACGCTTTCTGTTCAAACAAACGTTTTAAATATAAATGTTTTAAGTAGAAATATCTTTTTACTGATTGTTTTATTGTTCTGTTCTTTATTTAAACTGCTTTGAGGCGGTTCTGTTTTTTTGCACTTAAGCAGGATGTAAATTTATTATGAAATAATAAAATAAACAATTTTAACCACTGCGGGTGCCGATAACGTGGTGCTGATTAACTCCAAGGTTGCAGGTTTGATCCCCGTAAGGGGCAGCTGCATATTCTTGCATTGCAGGGAGTTGGACTAGATGATTCTTGCTGTCTCTTCTATCTCTACAATTCCAGGATTCTCTTCTTCTTTGGCGATCACTCGTAGCTGAGGAAGATTGTCTTCCGTAAACACAGTTTTAACAATGAGTCCATAAGTGACTGTGGAGGCCAATTCTGGATCCACACGTCCCTCTATAGCTGTCAACCGTCCCTTATTTGGCAGGAAAGTCCCTTATCCCAGCGCCGTGTCCCGCTGCTGTCCCTTATTGATGGATGTCCCTTAAATTTCCCGGGTTTCAAAGGAAGCAGCTCCTCTCCCTCCCTCCCTGCCGGCCAGGGAGGAGGGAGGCTCCAACTGTGTTGCTTGGCTGTGTTGCTCACCCAGTAAGGAGTCTAAGAATGACTGGGGGGTGGAGCTTGCATGCCTTGTGCTGATCAATTCGGCCGCGTTGCCTGGGGACTCGCCTTTGCTCAGTGCTTCCCAGCGGAGAGGTGACGGTGCTTTTCCTTGCTGCATCCCCTTTGCTGGGTTGCTGCGCTGTGGGAACCACCGCTTGAGGCTTCGTTTGGCTGCTGGCTGGGCTTTCTGCCTTTGGCTCGGAGGGGCTCAGAAGTTGAGCATACCTGTGTCCAGAAAATCCCTTATTTTGGCTGCTGATCCCTTATTTCCGAGGCTGCTGGTCCCTTATTTTCAAATCTGTAAGTTGACAGCTATGCGTCCTTCCACAGTGGGGACATAGGTTTCCGGGTGGGAGTTGTTGTGCATTTGCCAAGCGTGCCTTCCTCTTAGCATGTTTCTCCCTTGCGTCCTGAGTTCGAGTGTCTTCAAAGCCCATGACACCTTTAAACCTCTTTTGTTGGCCACCAGCATTACGCTTTCCATGAGGCAGATTTCTACATTATGTCCTGGCAACCTTCCATTGTTGGAATTACTTCCTTTTCTTTTCCTTTTCCCTTTCCTGCTCTTCCAGAAATACCACCAGCTGCGTATCAAGATCCTGGGAGACTGCTACTACTGCATCTGTGGTCTGCCTGATTACCGGGAAGACCACGCCGTCTGTTCTATCCTGATGGGCCTTGCTATGGTGGAGGCGATTTCGTAAGCGTTCCTATTAATACATTTATTTATCTGGTTTTCAAATTAACATTTTACAATCACAAACATACATCATAAAAACAAGATTCCAAGGAATCTCCTGGACTCCCCTCCTCCCCTTTGTGGGTCCTATTATTAATCATTTCTTCCTGCATCTTTTATGATAGTAGTCCAAATCTTTCACATCTCCATTATGTCCAAAGTTCATCATTAAACTACAAGCGTTATTCAAATCCTACTAACGATTTTAACTGTTTACAGTGGTTTTTAAGGTAAATTGTAAGGTAAATTTAAGGTCTACCCCATATGGGAGATAACCTGGGGAACTGCTGTGGGAGCCAGAAGTACAGTGCAGGTGATGCAGGAAGCAGGCAGGAAGAACAGGAAGGTCAAAAAGAGGACAGTAGCAGCGTGACTTTGCCTTTTACCAGGTCTGGAAAGGTCACGCCCACCTACTAGTCACATTCAAGAGGAAGGATGCTCCAGGCCAGGAGGAACAGGAAGTTTCGACTGGCTGGACCAAACATTCCCTTGCATGCCACTCTAGCAAAACAAGGAATGTTGTACTTGACTGCTCCCAGTGGATTACATCCCACACCCTCGGGGTCCCTTCAGCTCTATGATTTGGAGGAATCATTTCTCCCTTCCTTCCTTCCTTCCTTCCTTCCTTCCTTCCTTCCTTCCTTCCTTCCACAAAGATCCATTGTTGAGATGGTTTTCCTGGACCACTTTTCCTGCTCTTTCCTGAAATCTGTGGGATCAGAGATTTGCAGCCCCAAATATGGCTGCTTCATCTGGTGTGTACGGATCTCCCAGAGGCATGGACTTGCCTGTAATATTTCTCTGATGAGTTAGGATCTTTGGACCACCTCCCTGCCCTTGCCTGCCTTCCTTGAACTAAGCAAGTATTCTTCCTTCCCTGACTCAAGCCAGGATTCTCACACCTTGTGGTTCTTCTCCTAAAGAGGTGGTCCACATGCAACTCTCCAGGCCCCTCCATGTGGCCCTTGGGACAATCACCAGGCCCCTCTCCCCAGGCCACACACTGCCCCTTGCTCGCCTGGAGGGAGCAGAGAAAGGGGTGTGTGAATGTAAGAGTAGAAACTAGCCTCCTAAGGGGAAAAAATTGCATTTGTCGCTCCACCCACTTTTGTCTCTCACTCCAGACATTGCCATGTGGCCCCCAGAAAGTTTGTCCAGAAGGGAATGCTGCCCCCCAGGCCCAAAATGGCTCCTCTTATTAACGCCTGGCTGCTTCTGAGCTGTGAGCTTTTATATGAGCTGGAGACCTTTCTCGACAGATCTTCTTTCCACCCACAGAGTTCATCACTAAACAATCTCCCTCTCCCGCTAATTATTCCTCCTCATTTTTCTAAAACAAAACTTGGTCTCAGGGATGGAAAGCTCTTAATGTTTATGGAAAATTACCAGGGGATAGCAGTGAAAGCTGGCTTAGTAGCTCGTTTATAGAAACAAGGGACAGTCGTCTAAATTCCAGGCGTGCAAGAAGGGAGAGAGGAGTGGTGGGCTGCTCAGCTCTGTTTTTTTGGAAACTCAGATCTCTTTCGCTATATGAATGATGGAGTCCTTCACAGCTGAAGCATCCCTGACAGATGGCCACCCAACTTCTGTTTATAAACCTCCAACGAAGGAGAGTCCGCCACCTCCCGAAAGAGTCTCTTCCACTGTCAAACAGCTCTTACTGTCAGGAAGCCCTTCCTGATGTTTGGTGGAAACATCTCACACCCCTTGTCCAGAATCTAATAGAGATGTCTTCTTAAGGACACACTATAAACCTGCTAGATCCGGTTGGTGGCCATCAAGTCCAGCATCCTGTTCTCACAGTGGCAACTCTCTTCCCTCCTGCGGTTTCCAGCAACTGGGTTTCAGAAACAGATAGGTAGCCGTGTTGGTCTGCCATAGTCAAAATAAAAAAATCCCTTCCAGTAGCACCTTAAAGACCAACTAAGTTAGTTCTTGGTATGAGCTCATACCAAGAACTCATACCAAGCTCATACCAAGAACTAACTTAGTTGGTCTTTAAGGTGCTACTGGAAGGGATTTATTTGGGTTTCAGAAGCCTTGCTTCCTCCAGCTGTGGAGGCAGAGCAGAGCCCTCCTGGCTAGGAGCCATCGATAGCCCTCTCCTCCTCCATGGATTTGTGGCTATCCCTGCCTCTTCAGTACTGCTGCTCAAGTTTCCAAACTTTTGGCTCAAAGTCGTTTTTTAAAAGTCAAACACAAGGGTTGTGTGTTTTTCCTATTAAGCAGAATGATTCTTCTTATCATCATCATCATCATTATCTCTCTCTCTTTCTCTATCATCTATCTATCATCTATCTGTCTAATCACTCTCTCATCTATATCTATCATCTATCTATCTATCTATCTATCTATCTATCTATCTATCTATCTCTATCTATCATCTATCTATCTCTATCTCTATCTCTATCTCTATCTCTATCTCTATCTCTATCTCTATCTATCTCTATCTATCTATCTATCTATCTATCTGTCTATCATCTATATCATCTATCTATCTATCTATCATCTATCTATCTATCTATCTATCTATCATCTATCTATCTATCATCTATCTATCTATCTATCTATCTATCTGTCTATCTATCATCTATATCATCTATCTATCTATCTATCTATCATCTATCTATCTATCTATCATCTATCTATCTATCATCTATCTATCTATCTATCTATCTATCTATCTATCTATCTATCATCTATCTATCTATCTATCTATCTATCTATCTATCATCTATCTATCTATCATCTATCTATCTATCTATCTATCTATCTATCTATCTATATCTATCTATCTATCTATCTATCTATCTATCTATCTATCTATCTATCTATCTAATCTATCATCTATCTCTCATTTATTTCTGTCTATCTGTCTACCTACCTACGTATCTATCTATCATCTATAATAATATATAATTTATTATTTATTATTTATAATCCGCCCATCTGGCTGGGCTTCCCCAGCCACTCTGGGCAGCTTCCAACAAAATATTAAAATACTGGAATACATCAAACATTAAAAGCTTCCCTAATCAGGGCTGCCTTCAGGTGTCTTCTAAAAGTCTGGTAGTTGTTGTTCTCTTTGCCACCTGGTGGGAGGGCGTTCCACAGGGCGGGCGCCACTACCGAGAAGGCCCTCTGCCCGATTCCCTGTAACCTCACTTCTTGCAGTAGAGGGAACCGCCAGAAGGCCCTTGGAGCTGGACCTCAGTGTCTGGGTAGAACGATCTATCTATCATCTACCTACCTACCTACGTATCTATCTATCTATCTATCTATCTATCTATCTATCATCTATCTATCTATCTATCATCTATCTATCATCTATCTATCATCTATCTATCTATCTATCTATCTATCTATCTATCTATCTATCCATCCTCTATCTATCTATCTATCTACCTATCTATCTATCTATCTATCTATCTATCTGTTTCTATCCCTATCAGCTGCCCTTCACCCTAATGTCCCAGAGCCGGTTGCAGCATTATAACCATGTTAACCAAGACAACAAGAACACGCCAACAGCATACAAATCAATATGGCTAACTTGATCCAACAACCAACCTCCCTCCCGCAACACACATGTAAAGAAGCCTCACTGCAGTCAGCTGAAGGCAACTAACCATGCCCTGGGCCCCCCAGCCCCTCTCACTGAAAGCTAATAAATGAAAAGAAAGAGAGCCTATCCATGTGATACTATACTGACACACAAACCTTGCACATACACTATGGAAAAGTGGGCAAGTTTGCTACCCCCTTCTCTTCTCTCCGTACCTTATATTGTATACAACATTTAAAGTGTCACATTGAATAGAACTGTGCAAAGGACTTCATGATCTGAAAAGAGAGACAAAGTATGTTTATTATTAATATTATTATTATTATTATTATTATTATTATTATTATTATTATTATTATTGATTATTATTTGAATTTATATACTGCCCTATACCCGGAGGTCTCAGGGCAGTTCACAGAACAAAATCAAAATATAAAACCACAAAATATATAATCAAAATAAAAACAACAACCCAATAACCCCCCAACCCCCCCCCCCACACATTTTAAAAGGGTATAGGATAGGGGACTTTGGTAACCCAATAAAATCTTTAATAAAAACCATTTTAAAAACCCGACATTGACAACGATTTAAAGCAACTTGCGTTTGAAACCTTTAAAAGTGTACAGGCGAAGCAGCCAGAGGAATGGCAAACGAATGCTCGCTGGTTGTCTGTGAGCTGCTGGGGGCAGATTTTTGTTTCTCAAGAACTGAATTGTGTGTTTGTTGTCATCGTGGGCTCCTTCCTCCCCAGCTACGTCCGAGAGAAGACCAAAACAGACGTGGACATGCGCGTGGGGGTCCACAGCGGCACCGTCCTGGGCGGCGTCCTTGGCCAGAAGCGCTGGCAGTACGATGTGTGGTCCACAGACGTGACGGTGGCAAATAAGATGGAAGCCGGCGGCATCCCAGGGTGAGAGGAGTTTCCCCACTGCTTCCTAAATGTCCTGTGTCTGGGATGGGGACCATTCCAGCATCTTAGGCTTGCTAAGATATATAAGACTGAATCAGATAAGTGCTGGAGAGATTCAGTGAGGTTGAGGAGTATGTTCTTTCATATGTGGTGTTGGACTTGTAAAAGAGTATTGGGAAACGATTCACAATGAATTGAAAAAAATGTTTAAAAGCACTTTTCCAAAAAACAACAACAACCAGAGTCCTTTTCGTTGGGGATAATTCAGACAGAAATCCCCAAGTGTCAAAAAAGGTTATTTATGTATGCCACTACTGCGGCCCGTGTTTTGCTAGCCCAAAAATGGAAAACGAGCAAAGTCCCAACTAAATAAGAATGGCAACTTAAACTGATGGTATATGCTCAGCTTGTGGACCTTACATATAGAATAAGAGAACAAGGATAACATATGTTTAAAAAAGATTGGAAAATGTTTATTGAATATATGGGGGGAAATTGTGTATATTTTAAAAAGTTGACAACATTGAGAGAAATTCAACAGTGTAGATAAGTTTTGATGGATGTAATAATGGAATACTGAATAGTTTAAAGGTAAAGGTAAAGGGACCCTTGACAGTTAAGTCCAGTCACGGACGACTCTGGGGTTGTGGAGCTCATCTCGCTTTATAGGCTGAGGGAGCTAGCGTTTGTCCGCAGACAGTTTTTCTGGGTCATGTGGCCAGCATGACTAAGCCGCTTCTGGCGAACCAGAGCAGCGCACGGAAACACCGTTTACCTTTCCGCCGGAGCAGTACCTATTTATCTACTTGCACTTTGACATGCTTTTGAACTGCTAGGTGGGCAGGAGCAGGGACCGAACAACGGGAGCTCACCCCGTCGCTGGGATTCGAACCACTGACCTTTTGGTCAGCAAGCCCAAGGCTCAGTGGTTTAGACCACAGCGCCACCCACAGTTACGGTTGCAGGCCAAGGAAAACAACAGGAACATCGTGGACATAAGGAGGGGAAGTCAAAATATAAGAAATTATTCACTGAAAGTGAATTGAATAATGTCAAGTTTTAATAAAACTAATAAAAATTATTTTTTAAAAAAGAAGGCAAGGCGAGGAGGAGAACTCAACATACAGATACATGGTGTTTTTTTTACCGCTTCCCCATTATACGTGGAACGTGTTGTTTTGCACGTTGATCTTCCGTGCTGGCTCTAGAACAGGGGTGAAGAACTGTGTTTCTCTGGACTACAACTTCCATCATCTGTGACCATTGGCCATGCTGGCAGGGGCTGATGGGATCTGGAGCGCAGCAACCTCTGGAGGCCTCTGCCTCCCCACCTCTTGGGCTGGGTCTGTCTACTCGGCCGTGTTTCCCCTCCCTCCTTGCAGTTGCTACAAAGCACAAATAAATGTGTGCTCGTAAGCTGTCAGAAATTGTTGCTTCGGGGCAAGGATCAGGCCAAAGAGTGAAAGGCAGTCAGCCGAGAAGCAAAAAGGAGCTAATGAATGTTCATCATTCCGAGAGGGTCAATGGCATGTGCTTTTTGTGCGTCTGCTTTGGAGGCAAAGGGCTTGGCTATTAATAGCGCTATCTGGGCTTTATTTAGAAGTTGCAGTACCACCCCCACAGCCCTGAAATGCCAGCTGTGGCTTCTGTGAAGGCCGGATTTGGGGAGTTGTGTTCCAGCATTGCTGCTTGACAGCGAAAAAGTATTTCAGAGCTGGGAGCTATGTGCCGTCCAGGTGTTTATCCTATTCAATTCCTTTATGTATTAACAATGATCTGCGTCCGGTTCTGGGCGCCACAATTTAAGGAGGATATCAACAAGCTGGAAAGTTGGGCAGAGGAGGGCAACTGAGATGATACTAATACAGTGGTACCTCGGGTAATAATAATAATAATAATAATAATAATAATAATAATAATAATTTATTATTTATACCTCGCCCATCTGGCTGGGTTTCCCCAGCCACTCTGGGCGGCTTCCAAAAGAATATTAAAATACTATGATACATCAAACATTAAAAGCTTCCCTAAACAGGGCTGCCTTCAGATGTCTTCTAAAAGTCTGGTAGTTGTTGTTCTCTTTGACATCTGGTGGGAGGGCGTTCCACAGGGTGGGTGCCACTACTGAGAAGGCCCTCTGTCTGGTTCCCTGTAACTTGGCTTCTCGCAGTGAGGGAACTGCCAGAAGGCCCTCAGAGCTGGACCTCAGCGTCCGGGCAGAATGATGGGGGTGGAGACGCTCCTTCAGGTATACTGGACCGAGGCCGTTTAGGGCTTTAAAGGTCAGCACCAACACTTTGAATTGTGCTCGGAAACGTACTGGGAGCCAATGTAGGTCTTTCAAGACCGGTGTTATATGGTCTCGGCGGCTGTTCCCAGTCACCAGGGTTACATACGCTTCAGGTTACAGACTCCGCTAATCCAGAACTTATACATTGGGTTAAGAACTTTGCTTCAGGATGAGAATAGAAATAGTGCTCCGGCGGTGCGGCGGCAGCAGGAGGCCCCATTAGCTAAAGTGGTGCTTCAGATTAAGAACAGTTTCAGGTTAAGAACAGACCTCCAGAACAAATTAAGTACTTAACCCGAGGTACCTCTGTAATAATAATCAATTTTATTTATACCCCACCCTCCCCGGGCCAGAGCCAGGCTCAGGGCGGCTAACACCAGTTAAATTACAGTAAAAACCTAATAGGGAAAACCCCCCAATTTAAAATGCAGCCTCAGTTTAAAAGTAGCCCATAGATCAAAACCACAAGGGGAAGGAAACATAAAGGTCAGACCGAGTCCAAACCAAACGCCGGGGGAACAGCTCTGTCGTGCAGGCCCTGCAGAAAGATGTCAAGTCCTGCAGGGCCCTGGTCTCTTGTGACAGAGCGTTCCACCAAGTCGGGGCCAGTACTGAAAAGGCCCTGTCCCTAGTTGAGACCAATCTAACCACCTTGCGACTTGGGACCTCCAAAGTGTTGTCGTTTGTGGACCTTAAGGTCCTCCGTGGGGCATACCAGGAGAAGGGTCTGGAAAGCAAGCTTTATGAGGAACGGTTGAGGGAATCAGGGATGTTTAGCCTGGAAAAGAGGAGACTGAGAGGAGATTGGAGAGCCATCTTCAAATATCTTAAGGTCTGTCACATGGTAGAGGGAGCAAACTTGTTCTCTCCTGCTCCGGAGGGTTGGACCCAAACCAATGGATTCAAGTTACAATAAAAGAGAGCCCAACTAAAGATCAGGAAGAACTTTGTGATGGTAAGAGCTGTTTGACAACCAACAAGAGGTTGGGTGGCCTTCTGCCATGGATGCTTTAGCTGAGATTCCTGCATTGCAGGGGGTTAGACTAGATGACTCTGGGGGTACCTTCCAACTCTACAGTTCTGTGATTCTGTGATTTTTGTACACCACAATTTCATTAAAAAACAAACATCCAAGCAGTTTACAACTGTAATACAACTTCTACCAGCACCAGCCACCCATGACCAGGGCATGATGGGATTTGTAGTCCAACGACATCTAGAGTACCACAGAGGTTCCCTGGCCACGCTCTGGCTTTTCCTGCAGTCTCCCCTTCCGCTATCTCTGACCTCTGTCCTTGGCAATGACCGCCTTGCTTTCGATGTGGCCCTTACAGGCGTGTGCACATTTCTCAGAGCACCATGGACTGCCTGAAGGGGGAGTTTGAGGTGGAGCCGGGAGACGGCGGGGCCCGTTGCGAATACCTGAAGGAGAAGGGGATCGTCACCTACCTCATAGTGGTGACCAACAAGCCGCTCAAGAACGGGATCAACGGCGTGGTGAGTGTTCTTGGCCCATAGGGACAGATGTCCCATTTGCCCAACGTTAGGGCTGGCACCGCATGGATCCTGTGGAAGCAAAGGAAGTTTGGCCTTGCAGTGCTCTGGGGTCCAGCCTTCCGGTTCCTTTTAAAAAAATATATATATACATTTTTATTTATTTTTTAACATATCAGTTCCAACAGTCATACAACATATCTTCTCATCTTATACAATGTCACCTCTGATGATTTTCCGTTCTTTATCACTTATTCTGCATGTCTTAATTTCTATATTGCATTTAATTGTCCTTAACTAATAATTCTTCTCATAGTCTTTCTTGTAATATTTCAGATAATACACTTAAAAAAACTTCTTGCAATCATACCAGCGTAATCTGTTCATCACAATTACTTTTCAAATAGTTCATATATTCACTCCAGTCCTCTAAGAATCTCTGATCCTGGCATTCCGGTTCCTACGTTGCAGTAGATTGGGGAGTAGCCAATGTGGGGCCCTCCATCTCTTGCCGGTCTCCCATCAGCCCCAGCCAGCATGGCCAAGGGCTGTGGTCCAGTGAAACCTGGAGAGCACCATGTTGGCAAACCCTGCCCACAACACCGAGAAAGCTGAGATTTCTCCATTGCAGTGGGTTGGACTAGATGACCCTTGGCTCCCCCTTTCAGCTCTACGATCCATTGCAAAGCAAGGGTGATGGAAGATCAGCCTTGCTGTCATTTTCTTGCACCAGAACTGGGCTGGTTGGCGAATCGGATGTTTATGTTACAAGTCTTTCCCAAGCTGGTGCCCTCTGGATCTTTAATAATAATAATAATAATAGTAATAATAATAATTTATTTATATCCCGCCCTCTCCAGACAAAGCCAGGCTCACAGCAGCTAACAACAATAAAAATAGCACAGTTTACATAAAATCACAGTCAATTAACTGAAATACATTCTAAAATCAATTCATTCTAAAATCAATTCAGAATCAAATTAATGGCAACCATTGGGCTAGAGTTCTGTGAGGATTACCAAAGGAGGGGGTCAGGCTGCACCTTGGCCAAAGGTCTGGTGGAACATCTCTGTCTTGCAGGCCCTGCGGAAAGATGTCAAGTCCCGCAGGGCCCTAGTCTCTTGGGACAGAGCGTTCCACCAGATCGGGGCCATGACCGAAAAGGCCCTGGCTCTGGTTGAGGCCAGCCTAACCTCCCTGTGGCCCGGGACCTCCAAGATGTTTTTGTTTGAAGACCGTAAGGTCCTCCGTGGGACATACCAGGAGAGGCGGTCACGTAGGTACTTGGGTCCTAGCCCGTATAGGGCTTTAAAGGTTAAAACCAGCACCTTAAACCTGATCCTGTACTCCACTGGGAGCCAGTGCAGCTGGTATAGCACCAGGTGAATGTGATCCCACGGCGAGGACCCTATAGGGAGTCTCGTCGCGGCATTCTGCACCCGTTGGAGTTTCTGAGTCAGTCTCAAGGGCAGCCCCACGTAGAGTGAGTTACAATAATCAAGTTTGGAGGTGACTGTCGCGTGGATCACAGTGGCAAGGTCAAGGCGAGAGAGGTGAGGAGCCAACTGCTTAGCTTGGCGGAGATGAAAAAATCCCGCCTTTGTTATAGCTTTGGACTACAACTCCCATTAGCGCCAGCCAGCACTCCTGATGGGAGTTGTAGTCCTTGGGGAAGGCTGCTGCTATAGACGAACAAGTAAAAAGGGATTTGATGGTGGGAGCCTGCTTCTCTGCCTGAGTTAGTCTCCATGTTCTACATTTCCATTCCAATCCACTTGGGTGCTGAGGATCAATAGTTGATTAACAAGCCTAGTTCTCCGTTCAGCCGGGAATTTAAACAGCCTGTCCCAGCGGGCTAATTGCTCTCGGGGTCAAAGAGGGTGCCTTCTGTTAGTGCCGTGCTCAAAATTTCAGAGCCGGTAGCCGCAATGGCCGTGCCTGCCTCTATAGTTGAGGGCAACAATTCTTCTGAATATCGGTTGCTGGAAACCCCAGGAAGGGAGAGGGCTCTTGGGTTCGAATTCTGCTTGCTGGTTTCAGACAGGCACCTGGTTAGCCACTGTGAGAACAGAATGCTTTTGGGGGGAAAAATCATTTAAAAGCACCACTGGGACATGAAATTTATTACGGTCAGAGACCAGCCTGAGAAACACAAATGGAACTACAATCCCAAAAGCAAAACAAACATTTAAAACAACACACAGCAATGGATTTTAGGTGTAAAAGTGTGATAGGCATATAAACACACAAAAACTTTAAAATAGACTACTGTAGAGGAATGACCCAAAGTTGCCCGTCAATCTGGGTTTGGGAATTTTCTTAACAAGCTAGATTGAATCAGGGGGTGGTCTGTGCCTACAGATCTGTGCGGAGAATCTGGCGACAATCCTGGTCGTCTTGTGGTCTTTGCCTAAGAGGAGAAGATCGAATTTTTGCTTTACTGGGAGGTCAGCAAGCCTCACCAGCAGGGGGTCAATGGTTTCTTTACGTGCCTCATCCTAAAAGGGACATCTAAAAAATATGTGTTCAGGGCTTCCTATCTCCCCCAAAGGACAGGCGCAAATTCTCTGGAAGCACCACTGTGTTTATTTGAAAGGTTTATACCATGGGTAGGCAAACTAAGGCCCGGCTGGGGGCTGGATCCAGCCCAATTGTCTTCTAAATCTGGCCTGCAGACGGTCTGGGAATCAGGGTGTTTTTACATGAGTAGAATGTTTCCTTTTATTTAAAATGCATCTCTGGGTTATTTGTGGGGCCTGCCTGGTGTTTTTAAATGAGTAGAGTGTGTGCTTTTATTTAAAATGCATCTCTGGGTTATTTGTGTCGGAAATCAAGCCTATATCGGGAGTAACTGGCAACACTCCCAGGCACCCGGCTTGGTCTCCTGTTGACCTCCCTGTCTGCATTCCCAGCAAGATCCAGGCTAGGTCGCGATAGGCGATTCTTCTCAGCGTGAGAAGAACACCCCCCTCCCTCCTGCTCTCCCGACAGGGAAAAGGAGATACAGTGGTGCCTCGCAAGACGAAATCAATTCGTTCCGCAAGTTTTTTCTTCTTGCGAGTTTTTCGTCTTGCGAAGCACGGTTTCCCATAGGAATGCACTGAAAATCAATTAATGCATTCCTATGGAAACCGCTTGCCAGGCTGGCGGTGCGGAGAAGGGCTTTTCTCCCCACCGCAAGCCTTCAGGACAGGTACGGGAACAGAGGGGAAGGGGCGCAGCGCTTCTCCTCTGTTCCCGGGGCTTGCGGTGGGAGGAGGGTTTTTCCTCCCCACCGCCAACATTCAGAACAGCATTCTGAATGTTGGCGGTGGGAAGGAAAACCCTCCTCCCACCGCAAGTCTTCAGGACAGCCATCCGAAGGCTGGCATGGGGAGAAGGGCTTTCCGCCCCACCGCCAGCCTTCGGAGCAGCCTTCCGAAGGCTGGTGCGGGGAGAAGGGCTTTCCGCCCCACCGCCAGCCTTCGGAGCAGCCTTCCGAAGGCTGGCGCGGGGAGAAGGGCTTTCCGCCCCACCGCCAGCCTTCGGAGGAGGTCCGAGGACAGTGGGGAAGAAGCGCTGCGCTTCCCCGCTGTCCCGGAGATTTCCCTATGGGCTTTCGTCTTGCGAAGGAAGCCCATAGGGAAATTCGTTTTGCGAAGCGCCTCCAAAACGGAAAACCCTTTCGTCTAGCGGGTTTTCCGTCTTGCAAGGCGTTCGTCTTGCGGGGCACCACTGTAGACAGAAATGTTTTTACATGCTTTTATTTCTGTCTTTGAAGCATAACAGAAAACATGACTGCTCTCTTCAAGCTCCAGCAGTCGAGAGACAACAGCTTCTTGTACTTCCTGTACAAGAGCAAGAGGAAGAGCTCATATTACACTCTGAGCTAATTCCGGTGCATTGCCCTGTGAATTGACTGTCCCTCTGTTTCCCACGGAACAGTCCCAACATTCCATCATGTTTTGTTTTCAAGCTACCAGTTTGCGGCTGCATTGCTTATATATCGTAACAATTTGTGGGGCATAGGAATTTGTTCATTCCCCCCCCCCAAAAAAATATCTGAGGGACAGTGGACCGGCCCCCTGCTGAAAAAGTTTGCTGGCCCCTGGTTTATACCCTGACTTTCCTAAATATAGTAAGGTCCAAGGCAGCTACTGACATTGTGATTAAAATGATTAAATTAAATCAAAATGTTAAGCCAGCCTTGGGCAACCTGGTGCTCTCCGGATATTTTGGACTAAGGTTCAGAAAAGGGCAGCCAGAATGATGGATGGAGCCACTCCTGTACGAGAATAATATTGCAGCATTCGGGACTTTTCAGTTCAGAGAGATCAGAAGCGAAAGGGGATGCGATGGAAGTTTAAAAACAGGAAGCATCCCTCTGAAAAGCCCCCATATGCGATTCAAAATAAAACTTTAGAATACAATTTCATTATAAACAAATGAAATTGGGTGGGAGTGGGAGGAGACAGGCAGACTCTTCCGTAGCCCCACGGAACGTCCTTCCCCGACTTGACCCGCCCCGTGGTGGCTGGCCCCACCCCCACGGGCTCCTGGCCCCACCCCTGGGCACAGAGCACATGCGCCGCCACCAGGCGCCCAACCAGCTCGCTCCGCCGCTGGCCTCAGGATCTCCTCTCTATTCCCTGCCTTGGACCTCCTTTGCCCATGTCCTTGTTTCCCTCTGCAGAAGCTGTCCGTCTCTTCCTCGCACGGCGAGTCGCCGCAGCTGATCAACACCAAGGAGTGCAACGGGAGCATCAACACCACTTGCACGACCCCTGATGAGGCAGAGGAGTCAGACACCAGGGTATGATGGGGCTGGGGAAGGCCGAGAAAGAGCCACAGGGCCAGAACACACCACTCAAATGCTTTCCCCAAGGAAAGCACATGGAAATTGAGAATTATTATTTTTTTGAATTTGCATTTTATTTATTTGTTAACATTCTTATATTACATCGGTAAATGTCATATTACATTACAGGACTTACTATAATATAATTTCCAACATGTATACAAAAATTATATACAAATTTTATATACAGTGGCACCTCGGGTTAAGTACTTAATTCGTTCCGGAGGTCCGTTCTTAACCTGAAACTGTTCTTAACCTGAAGCACCACTTTAGCTAATGGGGCCTCCTGCTGCCACCGCGCCACTGGAGCCCGATTTCTGTTCTTATCCTGAAGCAAAGTTCTTAACCTGAAGCACTATTTCTGGCTTAGTGGAGTGTGTAACCTGAAGCGTATGTAACCTGAAGTGTATGTAACCCGAGGTACCACTGTACCTAGAAAGAAAATGAAGCAAAAAAAGAAAAACAATCCCTCCCCCATAACCATACTAGACTTCCTGTCTATCCCGTTGTATATTCCTTTTTTTACAAATGAATGTACTCTTATTATTGTATATTTCTTTACATTTTATCTAATACATTCCTATATCAGTATGTGCTCTTAGTCTTATTTCTCAACTCATTCTCACTCCGTCAATCAATTGCTAGCATAGATAGTGAACCTTTACTGTATTTTTGAACATACATTTTAGATCTATCCCACTTTTCCATAAATTTTTGTTTTGAATTGCCTCTCAGGGTATTGAGAAAATTTGCGCACCTGGGCATATCTAACCAACTGTAAAATGTAAAAACACAAGTTGTCTGTTTGTTCGAAGCATGTTTCCCTCTCCCTTCAGCTGAGAGAGGTTCCCAGACTGGCTTACAAAGATCAATAATGACTATCATAAAAATAATGGAGCCACAGAGCCGTAAAAAAGATGACAAAACGCAATGGGAGCCTCAAAGATCTGCACACCAGCCACTGAATATGCTGGAATATCTGGGGATTTATTTGTTTTTTTAAAGCCTTTGATAGTTGAGGACCCTGCAGGCATCTTTGGGGAGAAAAGCATCCCAAAGGGGTGTCAAAGCGTTGTGAGATTTCACCAGGAACTGACCATGTGTTCTCACACCTATATTGTTTCCAGTCTTGAGGGCTAGAAACTTGGCTTTGTTTTAAGTGAAACTTGGGATGTTGAACTCTGTGTGCAGTACCAATGACAAAGATCCTGAGCTGAAGCAAAAATAGAGAAACTTTGGGATGGATTTACAGGAGGAAAGGCTTCTCTTGATTTTCGTTCACTTGCTTGCATCCTGCCTTCAGTCTAGGATGGCTTAATCAACACTCACCCTCCCTGCTCCCCTGTTGAAGGAAAATGCATTTTTAGAACTCCTTGGCCAAGAGCTGTCTCTGCACACACACACACACACACACACACACACACACACACACACACACACCACTTCCTGGCCCCTGGTGTGAGATTTCACATTTGCATTCCCTTTTAAAAACAGGAAATTTATGTGCTGTCTTTCCTGCAAGGAGCTACTGTATTTTTCGCTCTATAGGGCGCACCGGACCATAGGGTGCACCTAGTTTTTAGGGGGGGGGGGTTAAAGAAAAAAAAATCACCCCCCCAGCCCCAAAGAGCAAAGAAGCCAAGACAGCAAGCGGGATCCATCCTCTTTAGCCGGGCTTCCTCTTTAGCCGGGCGCAACCTCTCCAGCTGGGATCCCGCTCGCTGTCTTGGCTTCTTTGCTCTTTGGGGCTGGGGGGGGACCTCACCTTCGCTCCCGGAGATTGCTGGGTTGGGGGCAGGGGAAGCCCGAGCTTCCCCCAACCCCAGCCCCCAGAACAGGCAGCTATCCGCAAGCCTTCTGAGCCCAGCAGGAACTCCCGCTGCGCTCCGAAGGCTTGCGGATAGCTGCCTGAAGCCTGGAGAGCAAGAGGGGTTGGTGCGCACCCACCCCTCTCGCTCTCCAAGCTTCAGCGAAAGCCTGCATTCATTTCCCCTTCATTTTTGGAGGGGAAAAAGTGCGTCCTATAGAGTGAAAAATACGGTACGTTCACCCAGCCTAATTTCACCTGGCCTAAATTCACCCAGCGGTCTTTGTGGGCTGAGTGGGAGTTTGAAGCCCCGGACCCCCAGGCCCCAGCCTGGCACCCTAACCACTGCGGCAAACTGCCTCTTCCCTTCTGCTCAGGTGGTGAACCCCTCCTTCCCCAACCCGCGGCGGCGCCTGCGCTTGCGTGACCTGGCCGAGAGGGTGGTGGACGCCTCCGAGAATGAACAGGAGCTCAACAAGCTGCTCAACGAGGCCTTGTTGGAGAGGGAGTCGGTGCAGGCGTAAGTCTCTCCTCACCACACCTTGGAGTGTGTCTGGTGTGGTTGTGGGTTGGAGGGAGTTGTGGTCAGAAGCAGCTGGAGGGAACTGGGTTAGTGCCCATATACGGAAGTCCTTGGCTATTTTCTGTTAGGGTTTTTAGATCTTTAGACCTGCCACCTTTCTTCCAACATGGAACCCACGGTGGTTCTTCAGCGGTCTTCCACCCAGGCTTAGCATCGGCAAGGCGATGCAGTTGTGCAGCTGTAAGCACTAACTTGCTTAATAGACATGCCAACAATCCTACTGTTCAGGATTGGAGAGCTCTGAAGCGCATAGCCCGATATTTGAAGGGGACTTTGCACTACAGGCTGAGGTTCACAAGCCAGAAGACTGGAGGTCTTGAAATCTTTGCAGATGCTAGTTTTGGAAGTGACACCATGGATGGTACAAGCACTTCTGGAGTGTGCTACATGTACAACCACTGCCTGTTTGACTGGTTGTGCAAAAAGCAGATGACAGTAAGCCTAAGTTCCTGTGAAGCAGAACTCAATGCCCTGTCATTTTCACTCATGGATTGTGAATCGTTGATGCAACTGTTTCAGGACATCAAGGTTTCTGTGAAATGTCCTATACAGGTGTATCAAGACAATAGATCCTGTTTGGCTTTTCTGAACTCAGAGAGTTGCAAGCAAAGAACCAAGTACTTGCAGATTAAGTTACATCATGCAAGAGAGTGTATTCAGAAAGGACTCATTCAGGTTTCCTACGTGCCAGGAAATGAAATTCCTGCTGATCTGTTGTCTAAGGTTGTTAACAGAGAACAACTTAAGGTTTATGTACAGAGGTTGCAATTGGTACTACAGGTACTACAGGTTACATGGAAAGGGGGAGGATGTTAGGTTATAGTTCCGTTCCACCTTAAAAGGCTCAGGCATGATTGTTGTGTATCACATGCCTGTTTACTTCCAGCACTGTCTGCTGGGAACTTCCGTTTTGTATATAGCTTTTGTTTCTGGCTGTTTTCCTGGACACGGAGGCAAGCAGTCATGTTTTCCTTTGTTCTGAACTATGTTGAATAAAGCTGTAAATATGCTCTCCTGTCAGCATCTTTTGTTATGGAGACTCTGCTGGAAGGGTGTGCACGGGTCGTGGAATGTCTCTGAGGCTCGTGTCGCTAATTGACTGATGCTGTTCCACGGGAGACCGGGGATCGTCCAGAGACGACTGGGGGCCTGCCTGATGCCTCCATCTCCCTGGCAGTATCCCAACAGTGTGTCCTCAGACCACGTCCCGGGAGCAAATACCTGATTTACCATTTTGGAAAATGGAAACCTGAGGTTCTCAGGAAGCAGGGCACCAGAAAGAAGCCTGGAGGCCAGACCAGTGTCCCACCTGGTCCAGCATCCTGTGGCCAACTGGATTCTCCCAAGAGAAACCCGCAACCAAGATCTCAAAGCAAGAGGCCTCTCTCCTCCTATGGTTCCAGCAACCAGCAGGTGGAAGCATTGCTTCCTCCAGCAGTGGATTCCCAGGGCTTCCCAAAACTCGGCTCTGCAGCTCTTGTTGGACTACAACTCCCATCATCCCCGACCACTGGTCTTGCTAGCTAGGGATGATGGGAGTTGTAGTCCAACAACAGATGGAGACCCAAGTTTGGGAAACGATGGGGTGTCGAGCATAGCCATCAGGGTTAGCAGCCTTTGAAAGCCTTGTTCTTCATTTGGAAGGCTCAGATAGGAGACAGTGAAAAAATGCCTTAGATAACCTGGTTGGCTGGCATCCGTCCGTCTTGGGAGACCAGGGGAGAGTGCACCTCGGTGGGTGAAGAAGACCACTTCCAGTCAGAGTATGTAGCACTGATCTAGATGGGCCATGGTGTGATTTTGCATGAGGCAGCTGTACAGTGGACCCGAGGACTCATCTCCTGCCCAAGGGCATACAGGTCAAACTTGAAAAATTAGAATATCATGGAAAAGTACATTTATTTCAGTAATTCAACATAAAAGGTGAAACTAATATATGAGATAGACTCATGACATTGAGATTGCTAATTTGGGGTTTTCATCAGCTGTATGCCATAATCATCACAATTATAACAAATAAAGGCTTGACATATCTCGCTTTGCATGTCATGAGTCTATCACATATAGTAGCTTCACCTTTTAAGTTGAAATAAATGAAGTTTTCCAAGATATTCTAATTTTTCAAGTTTCACCTGTAGAAGGATGGTCCATCTAGGGCAGAATCCTGCTCTGACAATGGCCGGCCGCATGCCTGTGGGAAGCCTATAAGCAACAGCACTCACCTGTCAGATTTCTAGCAGTGGAGCTGGGACGTAGCTGTCCTGCAGACCTTCTAGGAATCCCAAGTTCTCCGCACGTCTCTTGTTTCTGGCAGGATGAAGGGCAGATCCACCTATCGACTCTCCATGCGCTTCATCGACCCCGAGATGGAGACCCGGTACTCCGTGGAAAAGGAGAAGCAGAGCGGGGCGGCCTTCAGCTGTTCTTGCGTCGTCCTCTTCTTCACCGCCCTCGTGGAGATCTTCATTGATCCACGGTGAGTGCAGCTTGGTCAAAAATGACATGCATGTCAAAGCTAGAGGGTCAACCATTGCATGTTCCTTTTTGGTGCTTCTAGACTGTCAGTGTTTTGCAGGAAGGATTCGAGTGCATGCCATAGGTTTGCATGATCATTGTAAACTATTTCTCTCTCTGTGTGTGTGTGTGTGTGTGTGTGTATACACACAAAATAAAATGATAACAAAAATAAGAAAGTGGATCAATGCACCCTGTTGCTCTAGTGTAACAAATTCACCAACACACACACACACACACACACACACACACCTTTAGGAATGTGGGATGAACAATGGGAAGCCCTATAAACACCCCCAAGCAAATCAGGATGGATGTTTAATATAAGGAGGCTGCATTTTAATGTTTTAATGTTGTATTTTAATATTGTTATTTAAGTTGTATTTCGATCAATTGTTTTATATTGGGTATTAGCCGCCCTGAGCCTGGTCTTGCCTGGGGAGGGGGCGGGGTATAAATAAAATTTATTATTATTATTATTATTATTATTATTATTATTATTATTATTATTATTAAATATATTCAAACATTCAAGATTAAAAAACATTGGGTAAGCTTTGTGTAGAGATGTGAAGAGCTGGAAAAAAACACCCTGGAAATATGGGGGGACATTTTCTCTCATTTCCCCCCTTTTTTCAGAATCAAGGAAGGTGAGGGACTCAGAAAAAAATGGGGGGAGAATGGGATTTCCTCCGCTGCAATTTTTCTGTCCCTGCCCCCCGCACCAGGTTTCACATCACCAGTTTTGTGCAAGAAAGCTGGGATGAATGCTGAAAAAAGCAGACTCTCTAGAGACCCCCTTAACCCTGGAAATCTCAGGGGCAGCCCTGGGAGCAGCCTGAAACCGACGGAACATCTGCTAGAGGCTGATGGGAAGGTCTGCTCTTTCCACCCACGTTCCATCTTAAGACAATGAGTGACCGTAGGTGGTTTTCTCCAGATGACTCTCTCTGCACAGCATTCAAAGTTCATGGGGAGGTCACATGATACTGGCTGCTTATTGACCCTGTGGCTAACCACTGCACCACACTGCCTCTCATTATGTGCTTTTAGATTTATTTATTTTCCTGCCGAGAATTCTGCTTCCTCGCAAGTCTCTGTAGAGCAATGGATCCTTGACTTCCATTTTGCTTTTCTCTTTTTCTTCCTGCCTTGCAGGCTGATGACAAATTATGTGACGTTCGTTGTCGGGGAGGTTTTGCTGCTCATCCTTACCCTCTGCTCTCTGGCTGCCATCTTTCCCAGGGTAAGGGCCTCTCCCCACAAGGCCTCTCCCCTCTCAACACACACACACACACACACACACACACACACACACACACACACACTATGAATGTGCAGTCATTGCTCAAATGCATCCATCAAATGTATATTGTGCCCTTTCTTGCAATGGAGCTCAGGGTGGACTTGTGGGGAAATAAGACTCCTGCGCCCCAAGCAAATCCTTCTGCACTGGGGCTCCATGCTTCCCCAGGACTCAGCCTGGGGGAAATGTGCTTCCATTGTGTTGTATCCGAATAAGCGCTGAGTAATGTGTCCCATGAGCACTATCAACTCCTCTATCCTCTTGCACACATGTTCATGCTTTAGTTATCTCCCGCTTGGACTACTGCAACACTCTCTACATGGGGCTACCTTTGAAGGTGACCTGGAAACTTCAACTAATCCAGAATGCGGCAGCTAGACTGGTGACTGGGAGCGGCTGCCAAGACCATATAACACCGGTCTTGAAAGACCTACATTGGCTCCCAGTACCTTTCCAAGCACAATTCAAAGTGTTGGTGCTGACCTTTAAAGCCCTAAACGGCCTCGGTCCTGTATACCTGAAGGAGCATCTCCACCCCCATCGTTCAGCCCGGATACTGAGGTCCAGCACCGAGGTCCTTCTGGCAGTTCCCTCCCTGCGAGAAGTGAAGTTACGGGGAACCAGGCAGAGAGCCTTCTTGGTGGTGGTGCCCGCCCTGTGAAATGCCCTCCCATCAGATGTCAAGGAAATAAGCAACTATCTGACTTTTAAAAGACATCTGAAGGCAGCCCTGTTTAGGGAAGTTTTTAATGTTTGATGTTTTATTGTGTTTTGAATATTCTGTTGGGAGCCACCCAGAGTGGCTGGGGAAACCTGGCCTGATGGGCAGGGTATAAATAATAAACTATTATTATTATTATTATTATTACTATTACTATTATTATTATTATTATTATTATTATTATTATTATTATTTCTAGGGGTGCTTCCGGCCCTCTGGAACATATTTTGGGAAGGTGTGGTATGCCCCCAGGTTGTGGGGGGGGGAGGGGTACCAGGGGTGATCTAGCCCAACCCCTGTGGGGCATGGCCCTGGGTCCGAGAAAGGGCTTCTCCTCCAGCTCTACTTCGAATGCCTTCCTCTCCCTACAGGTTTTCCCTAAGAAGCTTGTGGCTTTTTCCACGTGGATCGACAGAACGAGGTGGGCTAGGAACACCTGGGCCATGTCTGCCATTTTCATCCTCACCATGGCGAACATCGTAGACATGGTAAGCAAGTCTCGCGGAAGAGCTCTGCCCGCCTGCCCTCTCCTTGCTCCCGCGTCCAAAGCACAGTGAAAAGAGTCGTTCTGGGATGTGCGAATGTCTCGCATATCACTGAAGGCAAGCCAGTGTGGTTGTTTCCAAAATACGGCATTATACTAAAAGCTTTGTGTCCTGGGGTGGCAGCCACACTCCTACCGGCAGCTTTCTGACTGCAGTTGGACAAAAGTACAGTCATACGTCGGGGTACAGATGCTTCAGATTGCCATTTTTTGGGTTAAGGACCTGCCGAAACCCGGAAGTACCGGAACAGGTTACTTCCGGGTTTCAAGGGTCGCGCATACGCAGAAGACCAAATCGCAACCCACGCGTGCACAGACGTGCCGCTGCGGGTTGCAAATGCTGCGGATTGTGAACGTGCATCCTGCACGGGTCACGTTCGCAACCCGAACGTCCACTGTAATGGGCATCTGTGCTACAAGGACAGCTGTCCCCATCTGGATGACTCCCAGGTGATTTGGACCACAGTCCTTGGTCCCACAAAACATCTGGAGGACACTGGGTTGCCTTTTCGTGGGAAAAGGAAATGCATGGTTTTGAGACACTTGGTTTCAAAAGAAATATTGCTTAACAGACAGTGGAGAAGATGCATGTGAATGTCTTAAATAGCTTTTTTAAACGTAACCGGCCGATGGAAAATTGGAAGTCCATTTGCGTTTCCTTTATTTCTTCTCTTCTCTTCTGGGTGGAACTCTGTGCCACCTCGACTCTAGCCCTGAACACACAGAGGGTCCATTGGGGAGGGAGTCCTCATGGGCCCAAAGTCTCCCCATCACCGCCCTCCCCTCCCCTCTTTTTCCTGACATCCCTGTGAACTCTCCCGCTTCTGGTTTGCAGAGCAGTGCGGTGCAGATCATTAAGGGAAATTAGCAGAAGGCCAGCTGCGGCCGGTTTATTTTTAGAACCTGTTAATAATTGGCCAGACCTTGAACCCTTCCCGGCTGACGCGGCTGATACGGAGGCGCTGCCATTTACACGCTGGGAGACCTTGAGGAGCTTTAAGAAGGCCTTTGGGCGCTGTGGGGTGGATTGATGGGGAGGGAGAGAGCTCTGATCTCTCTTTGCAAAAAAAGAAAGAAAGAAAGAAAGAAAGAAAGAAAGAAAGAAAGAAAGAGGAAAACACACACAAGTGTTGCAGGAATTTATGTACAGGTTGGGGGGGGGGGTTGCCCCTCCAGCAGATATCATTCACATTCAGCCCACTACCAAAATCAGCACAATCACGTTTGTGACTTCTGTGATTTGTCCCCACAAAACACTTCATCACAGTTTCTTCCTATCTATTCTAAGGGCCTCTGCTGCACAATACCAAATGTAAGAATTCACTGATAAATGTATCTATGTACTGGCTCACTGGGAAAACTTCAGAAATTCCTATAGACCTGTGAGCTCAGCTCCTCAGCAGCCCCTCTGCCTGAGGGATAATCCCTGGCATCCTGAGACCTGAGTGCCAGACAGGTAGCCATTCCAGAAATAACAAACCCAGATGAAGACAAAAGGGTGTGATGAACTTGGTTGGGAAACAGGGAAATGTAAATATCTCTTTTATTATACTTGATTTAAATGTTGTGACTGAGAGAAAACCATCATTTCCCCCCCTCAGCCCTCAGAATGACAGTGTTGTGACTCTTTTTCATCCTCTGGTGGCTAGGCATCTTAAAACAAATCTCCCTGAGAAATCTGTTTCCAATGGGTGGGTTTGTGCAAATTCAGCAGGAACTGGTTATTTATAAGGATTATAGCACTAAGGAAAGAGATGGGTGAATGGGTAGATTTGAGCGAATTCCGTTTTTTAAGAAAGCAAGAAGAGATGGAAGAATCATGTAGTTCTCCTAAAAGCAAGCTACTCAACCCACAAGTTTCCCAGCAGGAAGAATGAAAGTGATAATTTCTACAAATTTACTGAGATCCATTGTTCTCTCTGAGATGAATGCTTTCCTTTGCCGGAGACTGGGCAGGTGAGGAAGTTCAGTGGCTGAAACGGAACAAGCACCAGTTTCTGTTGTGTCTGATGAAGATGGTTTTATTTTGGCAAGCTTTGGGGAACTGATTTCTTTTGATAGATAGGTTTTAATTCAATAGGTAGTTTAATTACTTCTAAACAATGACCTTCTGTAAGTTTTTAGCTATGTGTGTTTTATCTGTGTTGGTTTGAAAACATTGTAAGCTGCCTCAAGTCCCAGTTCTGGAGGAAATAAATAAATAAATAACAGCAGCAACAACAACAACTCAACTGCCGTAGGGCGGGGTGATAAATTGCTATATCACTCAAAACCAGTTTGAAGTCCATATTGTGATACAGTATTGGTTTCATGTTTTTTTGACCTGGCAATATATTGTGAATCATGCTTTGTGTGTGTGTGTTGCACAAATCACAATGTGGTAAAAACCATGAAGCCAGCCCATGCCTCTATATAGCTCCGTCCCTATTTTAGACATCGTGATATACCAATATATTGCAATGTTTAGCTGGCGATATATCACAATGTCGAAAACCAGCTCCATCCTTACATCAGACATTGCAATATACTGGCATATCACGATGTTTAGCTGGTGATAAATTGTGATGTTGAAAACCAGCTCCATCCTTATTTCAGACATCACGATATACCAGTATATCGCAATGTTCAACTGGCGATACATTGTGATGTTGAAAACAAGCTCCATCCTTATTCCAGACATCACGATATACCAATATATCGTGATATTTAGCTGGTGTTATATCGTGATGTTGAAAACCAGATACCACCCAACCCTAATCTGCTGTTTCTGCCTCTGCAGCTCAGCTGCCAGCAGTATTACAAAGACACCTTTTACAACAGCACGATGCAAGCACTGCTGGACGGGGGCTGCGTGGAGAACCCCAAGTACTACAGCTACATCACCGTATTGGCGCTCATCGCGACCATCATGCTGGTGCAAGTCAGCCACATGGTCAAGCTCACCCTGATGCTCATGATTACCGGTTCGGTGGGAGTGGTCAACATTGTGGCCTGGGAGCACATCTTTGACAAATACGATGAGGAACGATTCCAAGAGAGCAGGTAAGCCCCCCCGGGGTCAGGGGTGTTGGCATCTCGGGGTCGAAAGGCCAGCTGGCTCAGTCCCAGCTGAAACGTCTCCCTCTCAGCCTTGCCGCTGCGAAGATTCATCAACCTCTGCTCCGATGTACATCAGCGACTCAAGCTTGCAGACTTGAGCACACTTGACTCAGCAGTGTATACTGCGCGACAGAAGAGGCATGAGGCTGTAGATACATACTAAAACTACGCATTTATTTTATAAATGTTTCCTATTTTATAAACATGTTTCCTTGTCCTTTATAAATCAGGACAAGGAAACATGTTGTCTCTCCTTGCCATCTTCTCAGAGAGCATAAAAACAACAGCTGTACAGAGTGGATGTTCCGCTTACGCCAGCAATCTGTGCTGGAATGTAAACAGACAGGTGACATGCAACAATCCCATGTCTGCAGCAAAAGGTGGAATGGAATCCCAACATTGGGGAGCGATGTGGGGTGATGCACCTACGGTGGTGGCGGGGAGGCAGGAATGGAAGATCTCACTATGTGGAAGAGCACAGTTCTTAATAAAACAACCAACCAACTCACCCACACCACTAAGATCTTCCTGTGTTCTGTGACTTAAGCCTGCAGGTTGGCATGGTTCATAATGGAGAAAGTGCTGCAAAGCTATTATTTGCAAAAATGAAAATCGTAGCGTGTTCTTAAACCACTATGAATATGATCCTTTTACATGGGTTTGTATGTATAATGGTATTTTAGGCACTGTGACTTGCAGTTATTTTTGTTGATCACAGTTTAGTGATTATTTATTGTAGTTGTTAAGAGTGAATTCCAGTTCAATTACTATTTGCTGATGTTTTGAGAGTTAATTTTATTGGGTACTGTTATATTCTACTAGATTATTGACTATTACTTTATTTGGTATAAGTCATTCCATTTTAAAGTTAGGTTTCATTATGACATTTTGTATTGGATCAGATTGTTACAAGATGTGTGTTCTTTGTGGTATATTGTATATTTTGTTGCTGCCACCTTGTGTATAGCAATATGGGACACTCTGTGGTCTAAACCACTGAGCCTCTTGGGCTTGCCAATCAGAAGGCCGGCGGTTCAAATCCCCTTGACGGGGTGAGCTCCCGTTGCTCTGTCCCAGCTCCTGCCAACCTAGCAGTTCAAAAGCATGTCAAAGTGCAAGTAGATAAATAGGTACCTCTCTGGCGGGAAGGTAAACGGGATTTCCGTGCACTCTGGTTTCCGTCACAGTGTTCTGTTGTGCCAGAAGCAGTTCAGTCATGCTGGCCACACAACCCAGAAAGCTGTCGGTGGACAAACGCTGGCTCCCTCGGCCTGAAAGTGAGATGAGCATCGCAACCCCATAGTCACCTTGGACTAGATTTAATGTCCAGTGGTCTTTTAGCTTACCTTAGAAAGATGGTGTACAAATTAAAAGTGAAATGAAATATTTCTAAATCCTACATAAATCCATCTGTGTAGAAAACTAGCACATCAAGGGGAAAGGGACTAATCTAGTCTTCTCCCAAAGAGTGGCTTTCTCCATGCAGGGATATTGTTTGGTTTATACCGGGGGTGGCCAGCTTCCAAGAAACTGCGATCCACTCACAGAAGTAAAAACTGGCAGTGATCTACCCCCATTTTTTAGGGGTTCAGGTCAAAGTTGATGAGCTTTTTGAGGGGAGGGGGAAAGCCCAGTTTTAGGGGGTTCGGGAGGCATAAGTTTCTTAGCTTTGGGAGGGGGGGCGCAACGTTTTTACATTATATTGAGGTCAAAGAGAAACAGCAACTCACCAAAGGATCGCTGGGGGGGAAACAGCCTCGGTTCTCCAACAATGGAGGCTGGAAGGGAGCCAGTGATCGACTGTGATCGACCAAAACCTCGCAGGGATCAAACACTAGATCGCGATCAACCCGTTGGACACCCCAGGTTTATACCATAGTGATTTGGTTTTGCTGGAGGTGCAAATCAGCCTTCCACTGTGTGGCCATGACTAATTTTGCTCTGCTCTGCAGGTCCTCGCTGATTCCGTCCAAATATTCAATGACAGCCATGATCTTAGTGATGATGCTCAGCTTCTACTATTTCTCGCGCCATGTGAGTAGCCTGCCGGTCTCTCTCATTCCCAGAATCTGAAGGTCCATGACAGCAGCAACAGAACATAAGCAATGATGTCCCCTTGGGATGTGTATAGAGTCCAGATGTTCCTGGACTCCAACTCCCATCAGCCTCAGCAGCATGGCCAAAGGATTGGGAATGCTGGGAGTTGTATTCCAACAACAACTGGCAAGATAACCTTGCTACTCTCATATGCAAACTACTTCTCCATGTTCATTCATGTCCTTCCAGAGCATGAAAGCCTCACAGGCTGGCCCAGAAACTAGCATATTTTCCAAATGCAAAAGTACCCGACACAAGCGTAGCTTTGGATCATCTAACTATAGTGGCAGATTGTCCTTATTAAGGTATCTTAAGGCGCAACCGAGATGGGACACGCCACGTTTATCTGAGGCCTTCCTGGGATGACTCTTTGGCAGGTGGAGAAGCTGGCCAGGACTTTATTCCTGTGGAAGATAGACGTTCACGACCAGAAGGAGCGGGTCTATGAGATGAGGCGCTGGAACGAGGCCTTGGTCACCAACATGCTGCCAGACCACGTCGCTCGACACTTCCTTGGCTCCAAGAAGCGGGACGAGGTGAGCATCAGAAGGCGAGCGGCTTGAAGGATCAGGCTGGGAGAGGGTAGTTAAGGCTGTCTCTGTGCCAGAGACCAGGGAGAGCTTTCACCAGCCACAGCGGATGGTTTTGGGCTAGATAGATAAATGCTGCGGCATTTGGAGCTTCCTGTGTTCATAGGTTGATTTAAGATTCCAAAAAAACATCTGGCTGTTTGCTGCCCTCGGCCCCATCCAGCTGTGATCTTCAGCTATTAAAGCAGCGTTTCCCAAACTTGGGTCTCCAGCTGTTTTTGGACTACAACTCCCATCATCCTTAACTGGCAATACCAGTGATGAGGGATGATGGGTATTGTAGTCCAAAAACAGCTAGACCTAGGTTTGGGAAACACTGTATTACCAACCTACGGGACCGCCTCTCCTGGTATGTCCCATGGAGGACCTTACGGGCCACAGGGAGGTTAGGCTGGCCTCAACCAGAGCCAGGGCTTTTTCGGCTGTGGCCCCAATCTGGTGGAACGCTCTGTCACAAGAGACTAGGGCCCTACGGGACTTGACATCTTCCTGCAGGGCCTGCAAGACAGAGCTGTTCCACCAGGCCTTTGGCCAAGGCACAGTCTGACCCCCTCCTTTGGTAATCCTCACAGAACTCTAGCCCAATGGTTGCTATTAATTTAATTTGATTTTGAATTGATTTTAGAATGCTGTGTTGCTTTTACTGTTGTTAGCCACTCTGAGCCCAGCTTCAGCTGGGGAGGGCGGGATATAAATAAAATTTTATTATTATTATTTATTAAAGAAACTATTACAGATCTCATTCGTCCTTATCCCTGCCAAAAACCTCAGCACCCAATGAGTTGATTTGCAGATTTCACCACTGGTCAGATCTGTGTCCTCCAGGAGCTCATACAGATTTTAAGCAGGACTTCCAAAGTGTAGGGTATTCTCAGTGTCTGCTATATCCACTAATGGTAACACCCAAATTGGCTGCGAGATCCTGGACTGTTTCTGCTTCCTTCCTCTCCTCCTTCCTCTCCCTCCTGTTCAGGAGCTATACAGCCAGTCTTACGACGAGATTGGCGTCATGTTTGCGTCACTCCCCAACTTCGCTGACTTCTACACGGAGGAGAGCATCAACAATGGCGGGATCGAGTGCCTGCGCTTTCTCAACGAGATCATCTCGGATTTTGACGCGGTGAGTGGTCCCTGAGCAGCAGCCAAGGCAGCTGGTTGGCCAGTTTGCTGGAAGGGAGTCCAGAAAGGGAGGAAAATGTATGATGTGGTCTTGAATGTCTTAGTTTGTGTTTTCCTTTATGGCATTCCTGCTAAGGAACTTTACAATTCCAAATAAAAAAACCAGTAAGTATATAACTCTTCAGTTCTATGGTTCTGTAAGGTACAAAAGCTAATGCAGCAAACCAGCAGAATTTCCTCGGGCTGATGATCCATCATGGAACCACAGAATTGTAGAGTTGGAAGGGGACCCCCCAAAGGTCATCCAGACCAACCCCCTGCAATGCTGGAATCTAAGCTAAAGTGTCCGTGACAAATGGCCGTACAACCGCTGCTTAGAAACCTCCAAGGAGGGAGAGCCCACTGCCTTCTGAGGGAGTCTGTCTCCCCATCGAAAAGCTTTTCCTGTCAGAAAGTTCTTCCTTATATTATTATTATTAATAATAATCAAATTTATATAATGCCCTTCATCCGTAGATCTTAGGGCAGTTCGCAACATAGACTATTAAAAAAAACACAAAATACAGTGGTACCTCGGTTCTCGAACATCTCCATTGACGAACGTTTCGGAACCCGAATGCCGAAAACCCGGAGGTAAATGCTTCTGTTTTTGAACGTGCCTCGGAAGTCGAACGGCTTCTACTGCGTGTTTTTCAATTTTCTCAATTGAATATGTTGACAGCCCTTTGCGCCAAGGTTTTCGAACATTTCGGACCTTCTAGAATGGATTACGTTTGAGAACCGAGGTACCACTGTACATAATTGAACAAAAATAAACCAATAACCGCCCCGCCCCCCATTGCTTAGTCAGAATCTCTTTTCTTGCCATTTGAATCCGTTGGTTCAAGTCCCGCCCCTCTGGAGCAGCAGAAAACAAACTGGCTCCCTCTTCCATGGGAGAACCCTTCAGGTATTTGAAGGTGGCTCTCATAACACCTCTTGGTCTTCTCTTCCCAACTTCCTCCACTGTTTCTCATGAGGCCTGGGTCCCAGACCCTTTGCGCATGCACCTGGTGCATTATGTGCTTGCTGGAGTGGGGCGGGGTGTTATTTGCTTGGTGGGGAGTATGTGTATCTGCCCCTCCATCAAGGGAAGGGGGTCATTAGCCAAGAAGCGCAGACCGGCCCTAGAGTGCCATTGTTCCCAACCAACACCACGGCAACTGCTAACTGGTTTGCTGATCCCTATAGTAATCACGATTTTTGGGGGGTGTGTGCTTTTTGTCCCTTGATTCCCACAGCTCCTCGATGACCCTCAGTTCCGCTGCATCACCAAGATCAAAACCATTGGCAGCACCTACATGGCAGCTTCTGGAGTGACCCCCGACGTCAACACCAATGGCTACAACAATGCTGTTAAGGTAAACGGAAGGGAAGCGGAAAGTTTGCGCAGCTATGGGGAGGAAGTGAATAGAGAAGCTTATTCCAAGAGCTGATGAGGGTTGCGGCCTAAAATATCCAGAAGGCACCATATTAGCAAAGGTTACAATAACCAGGGGACGCAGGTGGTGCTGTGGTCTAAACCACTGAGCCTCTTGGGCTTGCTGATCAGAAGGTGGGCAGTTTGAATCCCCGCGACGGGGTGAGCTCCTGTTGCTCTGTCCCAGCTCCTGCTTACCTAGCAGTTTGAAAGCACGCCAGTGCAAGTAGATAAATAGGTACCACTGTGGCGGGAAGGTAAATGGTGTTTCCGTGCGCTCTGGTCTCTGTCAGAGTGCTCTGTTGCACCAGAAGCGGTTTAGTCCTGTTGGCTGCATGACCCGGAAAACTGTCTGTGGACAAATACCGTCTCCCACAGCCTGAAAGAGAGACGAGTGCTGCAACCCCATAGTCGCCTTGGACTGGACTTAACTATCCCAGGGGTCCTTTACCTTTAGCTTTTTACAATAACCAGGGGAACTCCTGAGTCCGGCCCACTAGGTTTGTGTAAGAAGCACTGCAGCATGTCAAATCCTTCTGTAGAGCCTGACCATTGCTCCTCTATTTCGAGTGACAGAGCTCTGAGAAGGAACCGGGAAATGTTAGATATGGGAGCTTATGGAAGAGAGAGGAGTCACGGGTTCTGCTCATTCAATGCTTGAAAAAGACTTTTTGCATCCATTTCAGAATTAACAAATGGGCTTCAGTTAATGTGCAGAATATTAGGAATAAAGAAAGCATTAGTGTTCAATAAATAAAATTTGGCTGTATTCATTCCCTTTGGAGATGTGCAAAGTAACTCACTGTGTTAACAAGAATAGAGGATCTATTGCTCAGGAGGCTCGTGAAGTACTTTGGAGTGGAGTTGTGCCTCCCTGGGGGACCTAATCCTGTCTGCTTTTCTTCCTTTGCTCGGCTCAGAAGGAAGATCTTTCGGAAAAGGAGCGCTGGCAGCACTTGGCAGATCTTGCTGACTTCGCCCTGGCCATGAAGGAGACACTGATGAACATCAACTATCAGTCCTTCAATAACTTCATGCTGAGAATAGGCAAGTGGAAGATTTCGGCAGAGCCTAAAGAAGGCGGATAGACGTTTTTCTCAGCGGTATCAGGCACAGAGTCCTTCACAGACATTGGCTGACAGGAGAACCGGGACAAACAATAACGCTGAATAGGTTTACGGGTTAATCGGGCTCAGGTGGTTTTAAAGAGAGATTGAGCAGATTCATGGTCCATCAGTGGCCCTAAGCCTCAATACCAAAATAGAGCCTTTCAGGCAGTATACTTTGACATGTTGCTGGCAGAGGAAGCGTGGGAGTTGTCATCTGGGAATTGGATATGGGCTTCCCTGAGGTATCTTGGTTTGATTTGGCAAGGGGTTTCTTGCGTTCTCCAGCCGCCTCTTAGTTTGGCCCTGCACACTGGGGCAAAGACTTTTAGAAGTACGCACTTATAACTTGAACAGAGAGCCAGTGTGTAACTTGAACAGAGAGCCAGTGTGTTGTAGTGGCTAGAGGGTTGGACTAGAACTTGAGAGAGCAGGGTTCAAATCCCCACTTGGCCGTGAAGCTCACTGGGTGACAGTGGGGGCCAGTCTAGCCTGCCTCTCAGGGTTGTTGTGGGGATTAAATGAGGGGGTGGGGAGAACCATGCACACCACCTTGAGCTCCCAGGAGACGAACTTGTGGGGTATAGAAGCAATAAATAAATAATAAACATTTTTTCTCTCTCTCTCTTGCATGGCTTTGGCAGGCATGAATAAAGGGGCAGTGCTTGCGGGGGTCATTGGTGCCCGCAAACCTCACTATGATATTTGGGGGAACACGGTGAACGTGGCCAGCCGAATGGAGTCCACAGGCGTCATGGGGAACATTCAGGTGAGGAGGGTCATGAAGGGTTGCGGTGGTGGGAATGAGAGTGACTCACACAAAACTTCCAAGGAAGCCCTAGGTTCTCCAAAATATTAGTTGAAAAGCCACACCTTGTTAGCGCATTTAGAGGAGAGAGGAAGAGCCAGCCATACGTTTCATTTTGCACAAACCACCCTTTCCATCTAACCTGCTGTCACAGCTCCCAGGAGCCTCAGAGCAGTGCAGGGTCAAAACAGCCCAGCAACCCTGAGTTCAAGGGGTTATCGAAGTCTATGCCTGTATTTATCTCTCTACCCTCTTCCCGTCTTTAGGAGCATAATTGGGAAAGCACGGCTTGGGTTTCCTTGCGCACTTTTAATTGTGTGTTTTGTGGATTGTGTGATCAAATCACATGGCATTTCCAGATCTCACATTGCCCTTTGCATGGGATTGCCCTCCAGGAGATGTTTTCTCTTTCTGGCTGCTGTTGGTGGTGGCAACAACTAAGCCCAAGCAACCCAGCTCCCCTCCAGAACGTGCCACTTCCTGCCCATTCTCATTCTGTCAATCTGAAGTCTCGTCGATACAAGACAGGATGGGGTGAAGCAGCCAACCTGCTGCCCTGCAGATGTTTCGGGCGCCTCTTGCCATACGTCATTGGCTCGACCGATGCAGCTTGGAGTCCCCTCGACATCAGATTGTGGGAGGGAGCTTTGCAAGGTTGGTCCCGCCAGATGGTTGCACCCATACCTTCTCCCTCCTCTTTTCCAGGTGGTGGAGGAAACCCACTTCATTCTGAAGGAGTACGGGTTCCGCTTTGTGCGCCGAGGGCACATCTTCGTCAAGGGCAAAGGAGACCTCTTGACCTACTTCATGAAAGGCCGCGAGAAACAAGGATCCTTCGTCAACGGCTCTTGCGTGACTTTGCCTCACCAGGTGGTTGACAGCTCATGATACCTCTTGGGCCTCGCATGCGTCCGCTGCGGAAAAGGGTGGGTGCCTCTTGCGCTGCCCAAGGAGGCGCAGTTCTCGGCACCTTCTACTCTGGACTGATATACACACCACTAACACCATTAGATTTACAGGAAACCACCCCCTCCCTTTGCCTGTTCCTTTCTTCTTGGAGGGTTATTATTTGTAAAGGGGCTCCCTCTGACAGCAGTGCCTGCCTTTGCCTCGTGACGTCGACTGCAGAGGAGTAAGGAGGGGTCGGTGGGAGGAATTCCTGTCTCTTGCACAAACACACGGGCTCTTGCACATTTGGTTCTGGAAGCGGGAGTAGAATTTCCACTGCAGCATCGCTTGAGTAGGGTCAACCTTGGCTACGTTACCTTTTTCTAGTCCAAGAAAGGGGCAGGGGATGTGGTCTTAATTTTCCACGTGCCTGGCCTCTGCATAGAGCTTTTTGCTGAAACAAATGCCAACTCAGGGGTGGGTATTATGGCAAGCAGGCTGGGAGAGAAAGCCAAATGAGATTCGTGGTTGGGTTGTTCGTTCTTACCTTTGGAGCTCACCTTTTGCCACAAAACCACTGTAGGTAAGTAGGAGAAAAGGGTGGGTGGGAGAGAGAGCAAGTGCAATCTATTTCTTTTGAGACTAAGATGTCCTATTTCAGATATATTATATATATAAATATATATATATATATATATATAAAAGATACAGATTAACTTTATATTTTTAATTGCGTCTTAATTCTGAGAGTGAGGTGGCTCTTTCAAGCCACAACTTGCATCTTTTTTCTGCCCTCACCTCTGCTGATGCTGTAAAAGAGAGAGATTTATATAGCCTGGTCCAAGACTGTTTTTACACCTTCATCCGATTGTTAAGTTGAAATACAACCTGTAATTATTTCTCTGGTTTCTCAAATAGAATCAGTTTGGTTTTAAAGTTACAAGGTGTCTTGTTTCGTCTTTGTTGGGGGTGGGGTGGGAGCGAAAATGCTCAGTTTCCTTGCGCAGAGTCCAAAGAGATGCCATTATACCACAAGCAGACAAGTGGACAGTGTGGAGTTTGGTAGGATGATGGCTGAACTGGCTCAGGAGTGGTGGATATTTGAGAATACCAGCTTTCATTTAAAGAACAGGTTCCCACGTCTCAAAATGAAGCCTAAGAGTGACAGTATGTTATTTTTTTAAAAGCAAACCATTATGATAAGCAGGAGCAAGCAGCTGGTGTGGGTGGCAGTGTTAGAGAGCGGCCCTCCTGACACTATCCTTGCAGTGTTGAGCTCAGGAGCCTGATGGGGAAATGTTTTCTTCCACAATTAGTGGAAGGTCTCAGGCAGTGAGCATATGCAGTACATTGCTTGCTTATTCCTCCTGTTGCAGAAGTTAGAAAGTGCAGCCATTTGAATGCAGAATCTCCTTATCCAGGTAATAGAGGCCAGTGGTGAGGGAGCCCTTGCTTCCAGATGGGATCCTGCAGACTCAGTAATGGCAGACGTCTGACGGCGATAAAGACACAAGCTCCTGAAACTGAGAGAAATGCCTCTGCCTGCTGCTGAAGACATACAGAGGTGCTTATCCTATTCCTAAATAGCCCTCCTAGATCAAGCCAGTGGCCTATCTTGTTCAGGATCCCGTTGTCTCAAAAGCACAACAGCCTCACTCTTCCCATTTGTGATTCCCAGCAACTGGCGTTCAGAGGCAGACGGCATTATGCCCAAGTGAGTGCGCTTGCTTGAAGCATCTGCTCAGCTTCTGTTAGTTATGAAATCACCTTTGTAGATCAGGCTTACTATTACATGGCTTGAGTCCTGTTAAGGGTGCTCTTGTGGAAGAATCCATGTCCCAAAGTTTTTTAAGTCTGTGGTGTCCTCCACGCCACGTCCAAGATGTTCCTTGGGAGTTGGACGGGCTCTGTACAGAAGGAAGCTACTGGCACAGGTCCAGCCAGCCAAGTCTCCACAGCACATGCCATGCTCTGATGTCTCACCTCTGAACATATCAGAGGGGCATTAATAAGGTGATAGATACAGGTAGGTAGCTGTGTTGGTCTGCCGTAGTCGAAACAAAATAAAAATATTCCTTCCAGTTGCACTTTAGAGGCCAACTAAGTTTGTCATTGGTATGAGCTTTCAGTGTATCTGAAGAAGTGTGCATGCACACGAAAGCTCATACCAATGACAAACATAGTTGGTCTCTAAGGTGCTACTGGAAGGAATTTTTTTTAATAAGGTGATGCGTGGAATCAGAGGGCTAGGAACCCTGAGCTGGCCCTTTGCTGCCCCAACATTTTGCTCAATGTCACCTGCCCTACCCTTCCTCCCACCGCTGTCAGGTCCACCAGTGCTAACCTTTGCTAAAAAACACACCCATGGCCTGATTGGAATTCAAGCTGCCACCAGCCAACTGCTACTTATTAAAGAGCCTGCTGAAACAACCACTAGCACTAACAAGTTAATTTTAAAATAAAAAAATTCCTTCCAGTAGCACCTTAAAGACCAACTAAGTTAGTTCTTGGTATGAGCTTTCGTGTGCATGCACACTTCTTCAGATACACAGTTGATGGACTTCCATTTCATACGGCTCAATGTGGTGCCTTCCATGGTTCCAGTAGTAGATAGGTAGCCGTGTTGGTCTGCCATAGTCAAAATAAAAAAATTCCTTCCAGTAGCACCTTAAAGACCAACTAAGTTAGTTCTTGGTATGAGTGTGTATCTGAAGAAGTGTGCATGCACACGAAAGCTCATACCAAGAACTAACTTAGTTGGTCTTTAAGGTGCTACTGGAAGGAATTTTTTTATTTTGACTATGGCAGACCAACACGGCTACCTATCTACTACTGGAACCATGGAAGTTAATTTTATTTAACCAACTTATTTCTAGCAAATGTATTAGTGCCGGTATATGAAACAGAATACCAAGCTAGTTAACTCTGGGATGTGACACGACTTTAAGAGTAGAATAATAACAAAAAGCCAACGAGCATGCAGAAATGGGAAGATTGAGACACAGTCTTAGGGAAGCTGCTCAAGTGAGTGATGTTTGTCCAGCTTCAAGATGAGATTGCATGAAATTGCTTATTTGAGTTCAGTTACAGGCCCAAAACAGCCTTGGTTTCCCTGATGGCAAAACTAATGGAGACTGGATGCTTAACAGGAGGGAGAAAAAGACAGCAAAATATTAGAGCTTAACTATTGGCCTTTTATAAAGAGCAATATAAGACTGATATCAATAAGCACATATGCTACAGATTCTTGTATATCCTCACCAGTGAAGTACACATTACTGTCCATGTGAGCAATTAATTTGCTTTTGAACGTATTATAAAAGTAGAAACATTTAATTTTTTTAAAAAAGGAAACTCCGTACTACATTTTAAGGTTCTCCACGTAGTTCCAGCTGCTTTTGCATGGTTGGCAGCTGTTTTGGAGACGGCCAGTGGCCAAGAAGCTTCTTGCATTTAAAATTGCAGCATCGAAACACTCTAGCCGGCCTCAAAAGGAAATAAAAGAAAAGAACTGTTTCCCATGTGAATCCTGCCACGTGAACCTGCTTTGGCCCCTTTCATGGTAAGAATATGGGATGGAAATGACTCCCACAATGTCACAGAAAGCACAAAGGTTGAAAAGTGAAAAAAACTGCCGCACCCATAACTGGATTAGCAGCATCTAGCAGAATCTTTTGCCGGTAGCTGCTTCCATCACGCTTCAATAACGCACACCACTTTAGAGGTGCACACTTTGCCCACTGGGCTGGCAGAGAACTCCAAACAGCCAACTGCTTAGAAGGCATCTTTTCAGCAACACAGGGAACAGAGGTTTTCTGTGTAGGGTCGATCTGCAGAAGTGCCACTGTTGATAGGTAATTCACACTGCATCAATCTCAGAGAGCTGTGTTGTCATCGGAAGTCACGCCCGTGGAAGGGGCAGGCAAACCCGGTAAAGAAGATGGACTCTGATTTTCTTCTGAGGTTGTGATGCAATGAAAAGCTTCATGAAGAGATTTCTCTTGGAACAGGGGCAAATGAACTGCCGCCATATCTAGCACAGAGGCTGGAGAATTTTCTGTTGAAGAAGAAAAAGCGGGTGGGAGGAAGAGTAGAGGGTTACAGTACAAAACAGCCAGTCTCCCTCCCCAACTCAACTTATTTCCTCCAGACTCTGGGAAAGTGACTTGGTTTTGTTGTTGTCCCAAATATCTACACATGGTGGAGAGAGAATATATCCCAAAAGGAGTTTCTCACGTGTCGTTTTCACAAGCTAATCTGGACTCTAAGGATGGTTTCATTGGTTACATCATTAGCAGGAAAAGGCACTCTGCAACTGCCTATCTTTCTCCTTTTTGGGTTGCATGCATATTCCCTGGAGACCAAGGGCCATCCACTCATCCTCACAGCTTGTTCACACACTCATAAAAAGGGGGAATGTTTATCTTTTGCATTTTATGAAGTAAATGGCGGTATAGGGAAAGACAGCCAGGGGAGCCTCACAAGGTGGTAGTATTGTTTATTTCGAAAGCCCTAGTTTTCTACACTTACAGCAACATATCTTGAGTGTAATAACTCTTTGGAAGCAACTAAAACACAAACCCAGAAAACGTAATTCATGCAAATGCGTCGTGCCATTAAGGGACACTATATACTATTTCTGTGAGTTCTGCAGAGGACTGCTCAAAACGGGTGAGGAACCTGTGGGCTTTCAGATGATGCTAGACTACATATCCTATAACTATGATCACTGGCTAAGCTATTAGGAGTTTGTAGTATTTGAAGATTCACCTCTTTAGTTTTTTTTTTGCACAATCAAATCCTAGCTTAATACACCAAGATATCCATGAGCTTTGTACAGGTGTAGGCAGTCCCTTTGCCTCACCTTTCATGTGAGCATTGAAGCTCAGCCTTCACTTCTGATTCTGTGCAGGGGAACCCTGTGCCTTATGCTGGAGGTTGGGCTTCTGTGACCCCCTCGTATCTGCATCTCCCTGTTCTGCCTCATTATCCATAGAAACCGCCTGCTTCTCTGTAACTTTTGCTCTGGGAAGCGCCAAGTCCTCTTCTGAAGAAGATTCCTCCAGCAGGGGCATGAACAATATCTTAAGAGGTGTGCACTTTTGAACCGTTCAGTCCGCCATCTTGATTCAAAATGGTGCCTGCCAATATCCAAATGTAGACTAAAATCCTCTCTTTCATCTCAGGGACCATGCCAATTTGGGCAATGATTATCTTCAGAGGTGCCCAAATAAGTGGCATTTGGAATGGTTCAGTCTGCCATCTTGAATCAACACAGCGTCGGACGATATTCAGAAGTAGACAAAAACTGGCACCTACATCTCAGGAACCAAATTGGGCGATGGTATTCTAAGCTGTTTTCAGATGCATAGAGAACAGATGGACAGGCAGTGGGAGACGGACAAACAACTTTCTAAAGTATATAGTAGATTATCAACCCCAAGCTGCAGTTCTCTCACCTTTACATGCAACAGTGACTTCGGTTGGGAAGGCACTCACAGGATCTCCGTAAGTTAGTTTTGCTGTGAATGGGAAAGTCTGATCTTCTCCTGCCACACTATAGTTAAATTTAAGTAGGTTGTATAAGGAATTCCCCTGCAAATGTCCTTCAAGGAAAGCAGCAAAACGCTCCTGCAAGCAAGGAGAGGCAACAGTAGAACCACTAAGATCTGTAGGAAAAGCTCAGCTCTGCATGCAGCACCCTGGATGTTGTCAGAGGTCAACCACTGTAAAAAAAACCACATACCGCTTTCCCAAATGTGTGGATGGATAAGTTTGTTCTAAAGCACCAGCCTGCCTTATTCAGAGGTTATCCAGCCTCACAGGAAAAGTTTGTGCCGGATTTGGAATTGCAATTCAAATTACAGCTCTTATTCCAGGAGGTTGTTGTTGTTTGGGGGTGGGGGAGAAAGTAAAGAGAGAATGAGGTTTCAATCTCACTCCCTGGCTTAATCCCGACCAGAGGTGTTGGACAGAACAATCCTGTGTTGGAGACAATTGTTCTCCTTCTGGGGGGAGATGCACTGAACTCCACACTCAAAATCCAGTTTTTTTCCTGGGCTGCCACTAGGAAGGCACTGGACATAGTAAAAGATCCATCGCATCCTGGTCACTGTCTCTTCGAGCTCTTGCCGTCGGGATGGAGATACAGGTCGATGAAGACAAGAACAAGTCGTCTTAAGAACAGCTTCTTCTCCAGAGCGATCTCGGCCCTGAATGGGAAGCCCGGACTTTGAAAGTCATCTAATCTCCCTTGCTGTATTATACTGTATTGTTTAATTAGTGTTTTTATGGAGCAGTCAAGTAATTTCGTTGTCCCCGAAGGGGGCAATGACAATAAAGATGATATTATTATTATTATTATTATTATTATTATTATTATTATTATTATTATTATTATTATTATTATTATTATTATGTTGGGACGGTGTGTTGCTAGGCTCCCCTGTTGCATGCATCTTGCTTGATCCAACTGGATGGTTTTACTCAACTGGCCTTCAATCACAGAGGAAACCTTTTGCTCCCATTGCTGTGGGCGTGAGGGATAATCCACAGAGCGGCTACCAACAGGTGTGGGCTGCAGGCAAATGAATGCAGCTGAATCAGTGACTGTTTGGTGGGTTCCAACCCCATGGGTGGTATCCAACTAACTCATTCTGCCAGTGCAAGAATGCAACTCCCCACCCACTGTGCATTCCCTGCACACTCCCCAAATCTGCTGCAGATTTTTGAGATAATCCACAGAACAGATTTAGGGGGCATGGGAGGAGGGGGGTGGAGTTCCACTACGCAAGTGGAAATCCTTGAAATGATGGAGCATGTTGGCTGGATACTGCCCCATGTCCTTTATGAGAGAAAACAAAGCTACAGAGAGAAGAACCTAGGCTTCCCCCTGCAGCCAGCAGTGTATCACTTTGAGGATCATGGCCTTTAGCAGGATCTCTATTATTATTGTATTAAGTATTGTGTAGAGCTTTGTGAGGCCAAAGCTTACTTGTCCAAGGCCACCTAGTGGCCAGCCTGCACAGTGCATATTAAGAGTGTCTAAAGCAGGCTTGTGCAGAGCTTCTCCGAGGCCTTGTTAGAATACAGTTAGAAGCTCAAAAAAGCAATCGGCTCTTGACGGGGTCCCCGGCCGCCTTAGACCTCTGAGGCCCAGGGTAAGAGGCTTGCCTCCCTGCTCTGCATGGGCCTTGTCCAAAGACAGTGCCCACGCCGATGCTCACGTGGGAGGGGGTCAGTGGGCCAAGGCAACATCAGTAATATTTACCCATTTAAAACAGAATTTTTAAAAAGTTCAGTTATATTAAGTGTCTGTTAAACATAATCAGTTTGAAAACAACATATTTTGTAATCCAAGCACACATATCCTTGTCTGTAAACATGCTTTTAAAACTGAATGCATGACAACATAGCATGACTTGAAATCTGTTTTCTAAAAAACAGGAGTGCAATTTTGAGGTCAGTTATTATACGGATTGCTTATTTATCATGAATCGTAGTCATTATTGTGCAAAATATGAACTTGTCAACCAAACACAAGGACCATTTACTTTCCATGTAATGGAGAAACGCCTTTTCTGACTAGCAAGTAGCAGGCAGTGCTTCTGCAAAGTTCTAGGTACTTGGTTTCCATGTATGATCTTGCTCAGGGTTTTTACAGAGAGCCAAACAGAAATAATTAAATTTGGTTATTGTATTTTTAATGTGTTCTGGGGTTTTTTCTTTTTCTCACCTTAAAAAAAAAAGGAAATCACAATTCCACCCCTAAATTCTGCTGTGCCAAAATCCTGTGGGTTGCCCTGTGGTTTACATGGTTTGAAATACAAACTGTACCAGCAACTGGCCAGGAGACCTGCCCTCGTGGTGGAAGCAGCCAGAAGCCTCAAGGCAAAGCAGAGTTTTGAGACGACAGCAGCTCCACCCACCCTGACCTTCAGTAATGCTCTCCCTTTTGACCGATCGTTCAATTACAGTGAACAGGCAGAATAAAAATCTTGCTTCCCGTTTCACACACATGGACTCTGGAGTGCACAAATAGGGTCTCTCCTACCTGTAACTGATCTGCCTGGAATTTTCTCCCAGCGTAAGCGTTCAGGTGGTTTGAGAGCACAGACAAGAAGCGCTTGATGTCTGTCTGCAAATGCTTGCGAGCGATGTGCTCCATGGGGATGAAGGGCGGCACGGAGTGGCGCAGGATCCGGACTGGCTGGTGAATGTGGAGGTCCAGGTAATAAGAGTCCAGGTAGGTGCCTTCAAAGGCAGTGCTGATGCACAGACAGACTCCTTGCTTGGTAAGCTTCCCACTGAGGCCTAGGGAAAAACATCCTTACTCCGTATTGCGACAAATCAGATTTACAAAAGCAGGAGTATTAAGAGTAGACTGCTCCTTTACAGTGGGGAGGAGCATCAGATGATGAGCAGTTTCCAGCTTCCTCTAATATTGTGCCAATTTATTTCTTATTTTTGATCCTGGCATGTGGTTTCATGAAACACCCAGGGTGCCCAGCTACGATCTGCTTCTGCTTGGTCCCAAGCTTTCTCTTCCCTTTTTGGCCTTCTAGACTCAAAGGCCTTGTCATTGGAAAAGAAAGAAGGAACTTGCACCCTCAGGTGCTCAGGATGACCCCCAACGTTTGGGATACATAAGAAGCAGTCCTAAGAGGAGAATGAAGCACACAAACAGCTGCTATAAAAAAGGGTATTAAGCTATATTACGAAAACAGCAGATTGTGAAATACCGATGGATCTCAGAAATGTGCTTTTAAATTATTTGGAAGAATTATTGAAATGGGGGTTATTTTGACCCCAGTAAAATGTCAATAACTATTTGTAGAAATAAACGTATTTATCCTGTGTCTGAATGGTTTTTGGAATTTGGGATGTTGCTATTATGTATGTTAATTTATTATAGCCATACAAGAGAGATATAATGTATGAGAATAAACTAACAGACAAACAAGTCATTTCTATAATGAAAAATTTGAAGGGAGTGTAAGATGCTTCTCATTAGAACTAAAAGCTTTCATTCTCCTTTATTTGTTTTTTATGGTGTGATGAATGCCTAATTCATCAACACTTTTTGTATACTTTTTACATTTACAATAAAAACTAAGAAAAAAGATCGACGCAAGTAGGGAATTAAGAGATTAACCACCCCACAACCTCTGTGTTCTGCAGGAGAGGTGCCAAATGCTGAATTAAGTCATTAGAGCAAAAAAGACAGAGACCTGGGGGAGACTCCACCCAGCAGAGCCCTAGCCAAGCAGCATACAACTGAGGAGATTACCTGTCAGACGAAAGACGTGCAGTAACTCCTTGGCGCTCTCTGTCTTCCAGTCCAGAAGGACTTGTTGAATCTCTGTAGCCTTAGAAGTCAGAGGACCACTTTTGGTTTTGTCTTTGACCCCAACAATCTACAAAAGACCACACGCTCAGCTGTTATGAAGTGGCATGTCTGGCACTACAAGCAGAAACCAGTTCAAGTGCTGCTGAAGATGTATGAACCTGGACATCTCTAACTGCAAAAAAGCCACCACAGCAGAGGCTTCAGTCTAGGATTTCTAGAAATATTTCTTACGCATAGCCAATTTCCTTAAGGGTTAAGACAAGAATGTTAAGTTGCTAAATAAATATAAGCAACTGTTCTGACTTGATCATAAGGTATTTAATTTTTGCACATTTCCCCACTTGTGCATGCAACCGTGTGCTGCCATAGGCTTAAACTTCACCATGGTTCACGGTGCACTTTGCACCTACTTGAGAACGACACACTTCCAATTTGGCCCTCAGCAAATCTCTTTGACGCCTCAGTTCCTTGATCCTTGCTTTCATTCTGTCCACGTTCTCCTCATGTTCTCTCTTTTCCCTTTGTTTCTTGCGGGCAGAAGCTTCCAGTGTTTCCAGGTGGGAAAAGATACCTGCAAAGAACCACAATGCAAGTCAATGGCAGCAGCATCCATTTGTTTCTACTGCAGAGAACAACCGAACTATATTTGCATATTTGGTGCAGTGGACAAATGCAAAACTTGCCATTAAATTCACCTCGTGAGAATTAACTTCTCTAATTTTAAGTTAAGACTGGAAGAAGAGCCTGCTTTGTTGTTGTTGAGTTGTTTAGTCGTGTCCGACTCTTCGTGACCCCCTGGACCAGAGCAAGCCAGGCCCTCCTGTCTTCCACTGCCTCCTGCAGTTTGGTCAAACTCATGCTGGTAGCTTCAAGAACACCGTCCAACCATCTCGTCCTCTGTCGTCCCCTTCTCCTTGTGCCCTCCATCTTCCCCAACATCAGGGTCTTTTCCAGGGAGTCTTCTCTTCTCATGAGGTGGCCAAAGTATTGGAGCCTCAGCTTCAGGATCTGTCCTTCCCAGTGAGCACTCAGGGCTGGTTTCCTTCAGAATGGAGAGGTTTGATCTTCTTGCAGTCCATGCAGTCAGCCTCATATAAACAAGATGCCCAGGTAGGTTGTGCTCTGCCCTCCACAGTCAAGGCAGTAATGCTTCTGAGCACCCGTTGCTGGCCTGATCTGGCTGCAGGGCGGCTCTAACGATTCTTCTCTGGTCTTCCTCAGCCATATCAGTGACTAGAGGACACACCTCTTGCGCCCCGCACCCACGTGTGGCTTGTTTATTTAATTTGTCCTCCATTTGATTGCAAAACAAACCAAGAAACCACAAAAAGAAATAAAAACAATAAAATTATCAACAATAATAATTTTATAATTTATACCCTACCCATTAAGAAAAATTGGCATCCAAGATGTAAGACTTTTAAACTTTCTAAAAGTTATAGCCACCTATCTATAGATACATATATATATTTTTTAGTTAAATTAACATTTAATAGCTTTTTAATCTGTCTATTTACCTACCCTACATATATAGGTTGAATTCTATTAATGTTTAATAGCTTTTAAAAATCTATCTATAGATTTTACCTTTATACCTGAAGGAGCGTCTCCACCCCCATCGTTCTGCCCAGACACTGAGTTCCAGGGCTGAGGGCCTTCTGGGCCTTCTTGGTGGTGACGCCCTCCCTGTGGAACTCCCTCCCACCAGATGTCAAGGAGCTAAACAACTATCTGACACTTAGAAGGCATCTGAAGGCCGCCCTGTTCAGGGAAATTTTTAATGACTGATGTTTTAATGTATTTTTAATCTTTTGTTGGAAGCTGCCCAGAGCGGCTGGGGAATAATTAATTAAATGTTGTTGTAAAAAGATGGGCGGTGTAAAAATAACAAATTATTACTATTATATACAGTATATATATTGAATTCTATTAATGTTTAATAGCTTTTTAATGCACATATTGTTTTAGTTCAATAAACGTATAACAGCTTTTTAATCTATCTACATTGAATCTATCTATATTGATTAATATTATTTATATATATATATATATATATATATATATATATATATATATATATGCAGGTTTTGGTGTCTTCGGGTGTCTTCCCGTGTAAGAGTTGGGGTGTCTAGGCGACGTTTCGACGAGGTCTCACTCGTCATCTTCAGGCTGAGACCTCGTCGAAACGTCGCCTAGACACCCCAACTCTTACACGGGAAGACACCCGAAGACACCAAAACCTGCATTCCTGTACCCGTGAAAATCTACGAAAGCATATATATATATATATATATATATATATATATATATATATATATATATATATATTAGCTTTCGTAGATTTTCACGGGTACAGGAATGTAGGTTTTGGTGTCTTCGGGTGTCTTCCCGTGTAAGAGTTGGGGTGTCTAGGCGACGTTTCGACGAGGTCTCACTCGTCATCTTCAGGCTGGTGCTTTCGGCTTCTTGTTACTAGAACAGAGCAGGATCTCAGTGTTTGAGTTCCTATAAATACTGTTGAGGGGGTGTGGTGTATAGCCTCCAACGTTCTGGGCAGAGAGGAAGTTCCCAGGTTAGTGTGTCTTTTCTTCTTTTGTTCATTAATTACTTGAGGGATATCTTGAGTGATTACTTGAGTGATATTCTGAGTACCACTTAGGAGGGTCATTAGGTGTGGATTAGTTGCTAAAGCTTTCGTGTCTTGACCTCTTGACCTTGTAAAGAGTTTTTCTGAGAAGATGGCTGTACTGCACTTAGTTGTGCTCTGGCTTGGCTTCGTGTATAGGGGCGAGCTGTGGTTTTGTGCCCTGTGCCAGCCAGATCTGTGTAGGGATTGCAGGGGGGTGCAGCATCCGGAGGTGCCACTATGGTTTGGCTACTGGATGGTGTCTGTAATTTATCTGTGGAGAGGGTCTGGGTTTGGGTCTGGTGTGGTTGATTGGAGATGGCGTTCTGTGTGCCTCTGGTTCTGGTGTCGGTTTTTGTGGGGAGGGCTAATTTCCAGATGTCTGGCAGGCGGGACGTGTCGTCACGCTTGTTCATGTTGTGAGGGTGTTTCTCTATCTCGATGGCTTCCATGATTATTCTCTTGTGGTGATGTTCCATGTTAAAGAGCAATTTGGAATCTGCAAAATTAATTTCGTGTCCTGTTTCTTTCATGTGTTGGTAAAGAGAGGAAGTTTTTTCTTCTTTTTTGACGGCATTCTTGTGTTCTGCGATACGTGCATTTATTCGTCTGTTTGTTTGTCCAATGTACGTGGCTGGGCAGACTTTGCAGGGTATTTCATAGACCCCTTGGTTTTCTAACTGGATTTTATCTTTTGGGTTTCTGAGGATATTGGCTATTTTTTGGTTGGTGCAAAAGGCTGTTTTGATATTGTGTTTATGGAGGATTTTGCTAATTTTATCTGTAGTGCCCTTGACAAAGATACAAACAGATAGAAGGAGCACCTATGGGATCACCCCTCTCACCGGTCATCGCAAATCTGTACATGGAACACTTTGAAACCAATGCTTTAGACAAGTCAGAACACAAACCCAAACTTTGGCTCAGATATGTTGACGACACCTTTGTAATTTGGCCACACGGGAAGGAAAAACTAGATAGCTTCCTCACACATCTCAACAGCCTACACCCCAAAATACAATTCACTATGGAAATAGAAGCCAACAACCAACTTCCCTTCCTTGACGTCCTAATCTACAAAAAACCTGATGGCTCCCTAGGACACACTATCTACCGGAAAAAAACACACACCAACCGCTACTTACATGCACAATCACACCACCACCCTGCACAAATAAACTCCGTAGCCAAGACTCTCATCTCCAGAACCAAACGCCTGGCTGACAAAGACCACTTGACAACTGAGTTACAGAATCTCTCAAATGTGTTAATCGCCAACGGATACCAGCAAAACAGGGTTACGAAGCTAATCCAAAAAGAAACACCCCCCAAAAACCAAGACACAGAAGAAAACAATGGCATGGCCCTCCTTCCTTATATCAAGGGCACTACAGATAAAATTAGCAAAATCCTCCATAAACACAATATCAAAACAGCCTTTTGCACCAACCAAAAAATAGCCAATATCCTCAGAAACCCAAAAGATAAAATCCAGTTAGAAAACCAAGGGGTCTATGAAATACCCTGCAAAGTCTGCCCAGCCACGTACATTGGACAAACAAACAGACGAATAAATGCACGTATCGCAGAACACAAGAATGCCGTCAAAAAAGAAGAAAAAACTTCCTCTCTTTACCAACACATGAAAGAAACAGGACACGAAATTAATTTTGCAGATTCCAAATTGCTCTTTAACATGGAACATCACCACAAGAGAATAATCATGGAAGCCATCGAGATAGAGAAACACCCTCACAACATGAACAAGCGTGACGACACGTCCCGCCTGCCAGACATCTGGAAATTAGCCCTCCCCACAAAAACCGACACCAGAACCAGAGGCACACAGAACGCCATCTCCAATCAACCACACCAGACCCAAACCCAGACCCTCTCCACAGATAAATTACAGACACCATCCAGTAGCCAAACCATAGTGGCACCTCCGGATGCTGCACCCCCCTGCAATCCCTACACAGATCTGGCTGGCACAGGGCACAAAACCACAGCTCGCCCCTATACACGAAGCCAAGCCAGAGCACAACTAAGTGCAGTACAGCCATCTTCTCAGAAAAACTCTTCACAAGGTCAAGAGGTCAAGACACGAAAGCTTTAGCAACTAATCCACACCTAATGACCCTCCTAAGTGGTACTCAGAATATCACTCAAGTAATCACTCAAGATATCCCTCAAGTAATTAATGAACAAAAGAAGAAAAGGCACATTAACCTGGGAACTTCCTCTCTGCCCAGAACGTTGGAGGCTATACACCACACCCCCTCAACAGTATTTATAGGAACTCAAACACTGAGATCCTGCTCTGTTCCAGTAACAAGAAGCCGAAAGCACCAGCCTGAAGATGACGAGTGAGACCTCGTCGAAACGTCGCCTAGACACCCCAACTCTTACACGGGAAGACACCCGAAGACACCAAAACCTACATATATATATTATAATATATATTAATCTATCTCTATTGAATTCTATTAGCGTTCCATAGCTTTTTATTCTCTTTACCTGCCTATCTATATACCGGAATATTTTGAATACTATGAACGTTCAGTGACTCCCCTTTGCCTTCAGCCTTGACTCCCCGGAGCCCTTTCCATGCCCGGAACCGGGTGCGGCCGAGTCCTCACTCACCGCCGCCGCCGCCGTCCATCCTCCCCTCCGCCGGCCGAGCTTCGCCAAGGGCCGCCCTGACAGGGTCACTCGAGCGCCTCCCTCGCCGGAAGAACAGGCCGCCGTCTCCGCGGCAACCGCCGCCTTCGAAAAGCCCGCGCGACCGGCGCCCAGCGGCGGAAGTGCGTCACGCGCTCGCGTGCGTGGGGCGTCCTGGACGCTGTCCCGCTTTCGAATGATAACCCTCAAGAGAGGCATCCTTCCGTTCGAACAGGACTTTCCGTACAACAAGATGGCCGCCCTCTTGTGGAAATTCACCCTCCCCCCCCGCTTCCTGGCGTCCTCCTCTCTCTCGCACTTCCCCTCCCAGAATTCCGTTCGCCGCCGTCCTATTGGCGGAGCCCTGACTTCCGGGAGCCGCGGGCCCCGCCCACCCGGAGCAAGATGGCGGCGCGGGCGCTGGTTCAGTACGTGGTGCTGAGGGGGGACCTTCGGCGTGAGCCCCTCTCGTGGCCCTTGGGCGCCTCGGTGGCCCAGGCCTGCCACGCGGCCCTGGCCGTGGTGCACGCGCACTACCACCACCCGGACACGGCGGCCTACCTGGCCCAGGGCGGCAGCATGAGGACCGTCGTGCTGGAGGTGAGGGGGGAAGGGCTTTCTTTGTTTATGTATTTGTTATTTAGTCGTTTAGTCGTGTCCGACTCTTCGTGACCCCCTGGACCAGAGCACGCCAGGCACTCCTGTCTTCCACTGCCTCCTGCAGTTGGGTCAAACTCATGCTGGTAGTTTCGAGAACACTGTCCCACCATCTCGTCCTCTGTCGTCCCCTTCTCCTTGTGCCCTCCATCTTTCCCAGCATCAGGGTCTTTTCCAGGGAGTCTTCTCTTCTCATGAGGTGGCCAAAGTCTTGGAGCCTCAGCTTCAGGATCTGTCCTTACAGTGAGCACTCAGGGCTGATTTCCTTCAGAATGGAGAGCTTTGATCTTCTTGCAGTCCATGGGACTCTCAAGAGTCTCCTCCAGCACCAGAATTCAAAAGCATCAATTCTACGGCCATCAGCCTTCTTTATGGTCCAGCTCTCACTTCCACACTTCACTACTGGGAAGACCATAGCTTTTACTATACAGACCTTTGTTGGCAAGGTGATGTCTCTACTTTTTAAAATGCTGTCTAGGATGCTGATTATTATTATGTATTTACATACCACCTTTTCCTCCCACGGAGCTCAGGGTGTGCACATGGTTCCCCATCCCAGTTCATTCTCACAACAGCCCTGTGAGGTAGGCCAGGCTAAGAGGAGGTCACCCGGTGAGCCCCGTGACTGAGCGGGGATTCGAACCTCGGCCACTTGGCTTATCAGAAGGACAACCCCCCGCCTCCCCAGGGCAGTACTTCCCAGTGGTCAGAGATGGCCGAGGAGTTCCAGCCGAGCCACATCTGGAGGGCTGTAGCCCCACAGGGGGAGAGCAGCTGCCTTTGCATGCAGAAGGCCCCGGGTTCAGGCCTCGCTGGCAGCTCCAGGTTAGGCTAGGAGAGACTGCTGCTGCTGGCTAGTGTAGGCAATGCCAAATTGGACATGCCAGTGGCCTGGCTTGATATGGCAACTCTTCCTTGGTTCTTTAGTAAATGGGTGGGGATTGTGTTGCTTTGTGCAGCCCACCAGTCTTCCAACTCAGCATTCACCTGTGAGGGAAAGAGCCAGAACAGCCAGTTAGTCAAGGGGTTCTTCCTCTCCCCAATAACACGGGTGGGTTTGGGTAACCTGTCTCTCATCCCTTTAGCCCCCTGTAATCATGAGTCACTCCTGTGGCAACAGTGTTAGAAACAGAGATATGAAAGCTAGGAGTTAAATGGCACCTTCTAGCTAGGTTGTGGGTGCAACCACGGAATGTCCAGGCACATTTTTTTAATAAAAGAATACAAAGCTGAAAATGAATGAACTGCAGCTAAAATACTGTGTTCATTTTTCACATGTTCTAGTTTTTCACTTGCCCACCCCCATATATTCTTAAAAGGGTCTGTTCTCCAGTCTTCAGAGAGTAGCTGGAAGTGGGGAGGCAGAAAATGGTCCTCCTTTATTTCCTCTGCAGTTTTAATCTGAAATCTTAGGCCCAGTACTGCACCCAGAGCTCGCGCTAATGAAATTCCCTGTTGCAAAATGCGTTGAGAACCATGGGAGTTTCCAACACTGTGTGGCAAAGTGGAGGATTAGAGGGGAGCTCTAGCAGAGCGCTTTGGGGCAAATCTCTTTCCAACAGCAGCTTGTCTGTTGCAGGGGGCATGCAGGAAGTAACAGTGCCAGAGAGTGGCAGAGGCTCAACCTCAGGCTCAATCTCTGGCATCTCCACGTAGGGATGAGGAAAGGCTCCTTGTCTGAAGTCTTTTGAAAGTTGCTGCCAGTCTTTGTGGACAATACTGAGCTAGATAGCCCAACAGTATAAGGCAGCTTCTTGTGTTGGTGAAGGGCTGCAGCTCAGTGACAGCACATCTGTTTTCCATGCGGAAGGTCCAGCTTCAATCCCCAGGTAGGTCTGGGAGAGACTCCATGTCTGAAATCCTGGCAAGTCACTCCCAGTCAGTGTGGACAATACTGAGCTAGTTGGACCAAGAGCTTCCTTTGTCTCTGCTTGTGCTAAAGCTGAGGAGGGGGAACCTGCAGGCCTCCAGATATTGCTGGACTCCAACTTCCATCATTCCTGCCCATAGACTGATAGGAACTGTAGTCCAGCAGCATCTGGTGGAAGGTCACAGGCTCCCAGTCTCTGCAGTAGTAGAGCTCTCAGCTGATGCTGTTTATTTTATATTTTATAGTAAGCAAATTTCTTCTGGTATTAAAAAGCAGAGGTGAACTAGTCCTTCTGCTGTAACCCTGTGGAAGCTACTGCAGTTTGGCATTGTTTTAATGTTGGGTGTTGCAGTAAGAATCTGATTTCCTTCCCCTGCCCACTTTTCTTTCCTTAGGCCCCAGATGAATGTGCATTGACTGCGTTAGCAGAGGCACTGCAGCAAAACAACATCGATCACAAAGTGTGGGTTGAACAGCCAGAGAACATTGCCACTTGCATTGCTCTCCGCCCATACCCTAAGGAGCACGTACACCAGTACCTGAAGAAATTCAAACTGCTGAAATGATCTTAGATATTTCTGGCCCTATTCAGGACTGGCCAAGAAAATCCAGTTCTCAGGTAGGCGCTTGTGGCCGAGAGTTTGTGGACAATTTGCAGTACCATGGTGAAGTGCAATAACTGAATCAGGAACCATATTTTCATTGCATGTTGCTGGTAATTGTGGTTTCAACTGATGTACGTCTCTGCAGATGATTAAAGAAGGGTTTGTTCAGACTGATAGAGAGCTGGGGTTCTTTTATTTTAGCACAAAACACCCCTCTTATTTTAAGAAGAAACTCTTGATGCACACCTTGATCGATTTAAAGATGAAAAAACCAGAGGCAGGATTCTGGGTGACACTGATCTGTGCCTGCTAAAATATTCTTGGGGGTTTGAAAGCCGACAGCAGTATTCATGTTAGAGAGAAAAAAATATAGGGCTGTGGGAGGAAATCTGTGGCCTCACAGGTGGTGTTGCTGGCAGCATAGCCAGTGGTCTGGGCTGGCTAGGAATTCCAACATCTGAAGCAGTGGGGAAGCTTACATGCCAACATCTGGAGGGACAACTCACATCATCATCCTTGACCTGCAGCCACGCTGGCTGGGGCAGAGGAAAGTTGGAGTCCTACCACAGTTGGCAGGCCACATGCTCCCCACTCTGTTTTATGGCCTGTTGCCTAGGAATTCATTTTCCTTTATTAGCATTGTTTCCAAGATTGCACACATGGGAGGGGACAGCCAAGTACAGTGGTGCCTCGCAAGACAAAATTAATCCGTTCCGTGAGTCTCTTCGTCTTGCGGTTTTTTCGTCTTGCGAAGCACGGCTATTAGCGGCTTAGCGGCTATTAACGGCTTAGCGGCTTTACGAAAAAGGAAACAAACTCGCAAGAACTTGCAAGACGTTACGTCTTGCGAAGCAAGCCCATAGGGAAATTCGTCTTGCGGAACGACTCAAAAAACAGAAAACTCTTTCGTCTAGCGAGTTTTTCGTCTTGCGAGGCATTCGTCTTGCGGGGCACCACTGTAGATTGCTGTAAGGCAAAACTTGAGGTTATACTTGTCTCTTGGACTGATGCTATGCATTTATGGAAACAAAACTTGCTCATTGACACTGATTGTTGGGCTAGGCTCAGAAGTGGGCTATCAAACAATGGAGAAGGCCATTTTTATTTTTATTTTTTTGCAAAGGCTTGGAAAATGTGTTGGGGTGGTTGTCTGCTTTTCACAAGTATGTAGGAATCTCAAAGGCCTTGCTGGAATCTGAAGACGTTTCTGACAAGATCACTCACCAAAGGTGCCAAGTAAACTTAGCAGTATTCTTAGGGATTGCAAACTGGTTAAAAGAAGCCTTTGCCAACTTGCTTCTCTCCCAACTGTTTTGGATTGTAACACCCATTGACCACAGTACTAGCTAACTTCTGTGAAGTCTGCAAGCTGGACATGAGCGCAACAGCATTCTGCCCACCTGAGTCCCAGTAGCTGGTAATCGGGGGCACAATGCCTCCAACATTGGAGTCCAAAATCTGGAGGACCGTGGAAGTATTTCAAGACAGAGCAAGTGAATAACACTGTTTCTTCACAGCAGGCCTTTGAGGTGCTTCTTCACACCTTTTGCTGTGCTCTGTATTCCACAACCATGTGCAAGAACCCATTGTCCTCAAAATGCAACACTCAGTCACTCTGGCTGCATATTTCTGAAGTGTCTTGGGCATATAATTCACCACCTGCTTCAGTCTGGCTGTGAAATTCCTAGCCATGCAATACCTAGATTTGTTATTTGGGATTCTTAATTTTAACTACTTAAGTGTGTTTATAGCCTTGGAAGGCACCAGAGCTTGTGGCAGCTGGAATAGTTTCTTTCCACTCCCCTTTTATTTCTGGGGAAGGTGATGTGCCGGACGAGTGCTGAAGCCCCACACATTCCTTGTTGTGGCCTGGGGTCTAGGAGCTGCCATGCTTTGAAACTCAGCAGCTACTTGGACCAAGCTGCTCCCTAGAATCTATTACAGAGCCAGGTTAATAATGTAAGCAATAACTTGGATGTTACGTTCAGCAAATGGTGGGGTTTCAGTTCTCTTCCGAGTGCTTCACGCCGGTGCTTGTGAGGGTTTCTGCAGGATTGAGCCATGTTGTGTGAATGGCAAAGCAAGGAAGGATTAAACCTCCCCAGGCCCCTGGCTGCAACAGGAGGGAGTAAAACATGTTGTAGAGGCTCTGAGGCCTGGTGCTGAATCATGGCCCTGCCCCAGCTTCATAAAAACTCCAGTACAGTGGTGCCTCGCAAGACGAAATTAATTCGTTCCGCAAGTTTTTTCTTCTTGAGAGTTTTTCGTCTTGCGAAGCACGGTTTCCCATAGGAATGCATTGAAAATCAATCAATGCGTTCCTATGGAGACCGTCCGGGGACAGTCCCCTCTTTTGAAGCAAGGGGCGGAGGGGAGAAGATAGCTTCTCCCCGTTGCCGCCCCTTGGTTCAAAAGGGGTCCGGGGACAGAGGGGAATGGCCGCGCGCGCCTTCCCCTCTGTCCCCTCTTTTGAAGCAAGGGGCGGAGGGGAGAAGATCGCTTCTCCTAGTTGCAGCCCCTTGGTTCAAAAGGGGTCTGGGGACAGAGGGGAATGGCCGCGCGCCTTCCCCTCCGTCCCCGGAGATTGCGGGGCAAGCTTCGTTTTGCGAAGCAAGCCCATAGGGAAATTCGTCTTGCGAAGCCACTCGAAAACGAAAAAACCTTTCGTCTCGCGAGTTTATCGTCTCGCGAGGCGTTCGTCTTGCGGGGCACCACTGTACATGCGTGAAAGAGCAAGGAAGGAGTGTTGCTCTGTATAGCAGATCTCGGCAGCTGAGGGTAGGCTCAGAGGTGCTCTGAAGTGTGCACTTTAATAACTGTAGCATGGTCAAGAGGACTGCTATGCAACCATTTTTTCCTCCACACCCAGGTCTAGTGCTACTATCACTCTTTCCGGAAACCATGCAAAATGTGTTCTATAAGGATCTATAAGCTAAGCTGGGATTGGTGATGATGGTGGAACTGGCATATGGCGGCTGGCAGTCACAGAAAGCGTCCTAAAGTGTTAACAAACAACTGAGAGGGGTTTAATCTAAAGCCTCGCCCTCAGTTATTTGGTTTCCATTTGTCAAATTTGTTTTGCAACTGCAGGTAGCAGTCCTTCCTCCAGATCTCCACCATCCATTATGGACTGGTATACCTTTTTTGTGTGTCCTATAGCTTGAATTCTAGATATTATCTTTCTTGGCCTTCCATAAGTGCTGTTGCTATTTGGGTTTTTCTTTCTGTGCATTTGCAAGCAGCAGTGGAACTCAGTTTGTAGTCAAGCTTTGTTAAATGCGTCTTGTTTGCTACTAGGTGCTTTTTGATTATCTGAAAAATCTCAATAAAAATATTTAAAAGACTACCGTTCATGGGCTCCCTTTCCTTCCTAGCCCTTCTCCCCATGAAGCCACTTCCCCACAACCCACAAAAAGCACATACGCACACAGAGCCCCCCCATGTTGTCCTTTTTACGCAATAACGCAACATAAGCCACCGACTTTGTCTCTTTGTTTTTTTAAACTCTTGCAAATTCAATTAACAAAAAGCTACACAGTTTTGTTTTCACACATCAACAAAATTTCAGAAAGAGGAAAGAAAGAAATACCCCCCCCCCGGTCCAAAAGCAATGCTATTTAAGAGCAACCCACCCCACCCCAAAACTAAAAAGAGAAGGAAACCAATTTATACAAGAGGTTTGAGCTATTTACACTGAAAAGGCCTCAGAGGGGCAAAGCACAAGCTTGTCTCCCGTTCCACAGAGAATTGCCTTTTTTATTATTATAATCATCATCATCAATATTATTTTAAATAGTTTTAAGCTACCTTGGCTGTTAAACACAATCAAAGCAGAGAGAGAGAGAGAGAGAGAGAGAGAGAGGACTGCTTAATTTTTAATAAGAATTTTATCTACAATAGTAGCCCAAGGACGCAACTCTGTCGCAGGCTTCTGCTGTCAACCCCTCCCAATTCATCTCCAAAGGGTCACCGCATCACAAACCCTGTCGAAATGAAAGGAACGATGGCACAGCGTCGACCCTCGGCGTTTTGCTCCCCGAGCCATTGATCCCCAGCCCTCCCGACCCCTAAAAAATATTGCAATTATTCCCCAAACTGTACTTGTGTGTCTGTCTTTTCAAAAATTATTATATTAGCTTTTTGTACGAGCTCCCCACCCCTTTTTTCATATACACAGAGGCCTTTTTTTCGCTAAGGAGGCCATCTATATACCAGCATAAAACATGGAAAAAAATGGGTCAAAATACTCTATCATCGTCATCATCATGATTATTTCTTTAAAACCGACAAACTCACGATTGCTAGAAAAAGCTGATTGCACAAACGGGTTGGGAGGGGAAGGGGGGGCGGTCAGTCAAGGGCGTGTGCGTTTTTTAAGAACAGCTAAAAACATCCCAGAGACGAGACGAGTGCGATTATTCACCCAATTCCTGCTTCGCTGAAGACGCAAATCAGTGACAGATCCAGCTGAAACTGAGAACTCGACTCCTCTTCCTTCCCCCCCCCCAGCAAGACGCCTCCCCTCGCTCTCGTAACACGCTCCCCCCCACCCCTTAAAACCAAGTAACCTCCATCAGGGATAAGAAGAAGCCAGCAACTGATTACAAAAATAAGGATCATCTGTCATTTTGGCTCAACTGGTTTGTCACTTTGCGACATCATCCATTACCTTTTTTTTAAAAAAAAAAGAAAGAAAGAAAGGGGAGGGGGAACTTTTTTTTTTTGCTCCAAACACTACGAGAATGGCTGCAAGTTTTTGAGATATCAAAAATCTCAGAAAAATATAATATATATATATTTATATTTATATATATATCTCTATGTCTTATTATTTAAATTTCACATTCCTTTGAAAAGCAGGTTATTCAGTCAGTAGCTGCTGCAGGAGGCTTTTCTGCTGGGCTTGGGGGGTCTGGGGGCCGGCAGAGGCTTTCTGGGCCCCCACAGGACCCGGCTGGTTCAGGTAAGGGTCTCCGCCCACCAAGTTGACCGTACACTGCACATCAGCAAACACCTGCACCTGCTGCACCTGCCGAGAGAGAGAAAGAGAGGGGGGCCATTAGCCATGAGGGTGCCGGGGGGGGTGAGAGGGGGGAGAGCTTCCCGGTGGACGGAGGCAGGTACTACGGTGAAGTGGAAACTCACTAGAGAGAATTCCTCTAGCCTGTAGTCACCACAGAGAAGAAGAACTCTTCTGTCTTCTTGCCCTACAAAAAGAAAACCGCTGCACTCATTTGGATCGGAGCTCAGAAGAAGTTCTCGCGTCAAAGGTTAAGCCGGGGCAACCCCGAGTTTCCAGACACCACTGGCAGAGCAGGGCTGCAACAGGAAGGAATCCAAACCACCAGGCCTGGACAGCCCAGGAGGTCAATTTTCTCCGCCTTTCACAACTGGCTGTCCCCACCCAGATGCTTTGGGCTGCACCTCCCACCATCCATGTCTGCGATTCTAATGTTGTGAACTGCCCTGAGATCGAAGTTTAATAAATAATAATCAGCCCTATTGGGCACAATCGAAGGAGTCGTAGCCCAAAGCGGATCTGGAGGGCACCAGCTTGGGAGAAGACTGGCTTTACGTTTTGATCCGGACCCCCTTTTCGCAAACTCTCTCCCAGCGGTCAAGAATAATGGGGCACCACCTCCCGCTGCGAGCCTTTCCTTGAAGTTGCAGATTCTCTCCCGCTGCTCCGGGGCAGAAGGCAGGTCACTGTCACGAATGGCACCTGGAAGCAAGAGGGGCTGAACACCAAGTCTCAGAATATTTCCCCCAACGCCCCTTTGCCCTTTGAATTTTCCTGCCGCCTTGGGTTTTCCCGGCATCTGCTGGCAGTTTTAGTAATGTAAGTTCTAGTAAGTACAGAATCGGATAACCCACACGCCGAAAGCGTCTCTCATAACAGGGCAATCCACATTGTCCCAGAATGATGTAGTACGTGGACAGGTGCCTCAAATTGTCTATCCCCGATGCCCACGTTTCATCTGTCCCTCTGGTCAGTGTCCACTCTGAGGCCCCCACCCCACGCCAGATCTTCATTCCTGTGCCCCATCCATCACCTTCCATTCCCCCTCCCACAAATGCCTAGGGACACAAAACTGCCTCCAGACACACAGAAATATTGCCCCGTTCTATTTAAGTCACCCCTCTGCTCCAGAGTCAACACGTTCCTTGCTTGAGGGCCCCAGTGGGCGAAAAAACTGCTTTTGCTGCTAGAAAAGGTGAAGAGCCACAGTCGGGAGTTCGGTTCAAAGTCAAAGTGAATGTTTTCATCTGGCTCTGGAGTGCCAAATCTCTGGGTAAAAATAAACTTGAGACAAGAGCGTATGGAGAAGGGTAAAGAACATACTCGAAATGCTACACTTCCCTCAATTTACGGGATATAGAGCAGTTTTGTGGGCCAAGGAGTCGTTTCTGTAACCTTGAATTCCTCCTTGATCTAGAGCAGCCTTTCTCAACCTGTGGGTCTCCAGATGTTGTTGAACTACAACTCCCATCATCCCTAGCTAGCAAGGCCAGAGCTCAGGGATGATGGGAGTTGTAGTCCAACAACATCTGGGGACCCACAGGTTGAGAACAGCTGAGAAGAGCATTGGAAGGGGAAGGGGGGCTAAGCAAGAGTTTTATTGTGCCTCACCAATATCAACCCCCAATTTTATACATTTTTTTTACTGCTCTTATGGCTCTCCTGCAGTGATGCCCGAAGAGGTTTTGAAACCTCTCAAGGCCCTCATTTTTAAATAAAATAATTTTTAAATGGTTTAAAAATGGTAACTGACTGTTCCCATAGGTTCCTCATTGAGATACTGTGATGCCAAAAGTAGCCCCCGATCCACAAATGTGTCAACTTTTAACAAAAGGGTATGGGCGTAGCTGGGGGGCAGCTGTCCCCCTAAACCAGTACAAATCTGAGGTTCTGCCCCCCCCCAACAAAAATCCTGGCCACGCCAATGCAAAAGGGGTTATTTTTTACTGACCAGTCCTGAAGGTTCCCTGCTATGGTGCCAAAAAGTTTTTCTGATGCCCCAGACTTCAAAATGTGTCTTTTTGACTATATTCACTTTTATATTTTGTCCACACCCACTGGCCATTTTGATGTGTGCCTCTCTTAAGGATTGACCATGAGTCAAATTCAGCCTTTTCCCCTCCCAAAGGTTAGCCACCTGTGATCGAGAGCCATTGCTGCCCTTAAAATTCCAGTAAATGCCCTCCGTGTTTCTGAACTGATTGCAAGTAGACTGTCTGACTGTGGGCCGCAGGAAACAGAGGGCACTTGGGTGAATCTCCAAGGAAGTCAGATCCATTGCTATTTCATGTTGGCTGAATTGGTTCTGCTATCACCCTGTGACTGCAGAGCCCCTAAATGGGATCCAAACTGGCTCCTAGGAGACAGACCGACTAACCACAGTTTCCAGTGGGCAAACAAGCTCAGTAAACCCTTGTTTGAAGCTAGCAGGATGGCGAAGCTCTTACCTGATAGCTTTACCATTCATTTGTACGGTTTTTAAGCCACAGTAGAACTCTGAAAAGCCTCTTCAATGTGAAAAAACCACTCCTGAGAAATGTCAATTGGGCGAAGCAAATAAACGAAGGAAAACATTTTTAGCATTGAGAGTGTCAGCTTGCCCAAAGCGGGGGTGGGGGTGGGGGGTGGAGAACTTGCGGTCCTCTGTATGTTATTAGATTCAAACTCCCATCAGCCCCAGCAGGCCCGCTTTCAAAGAGGCCGTACCATTTAAAGCACCAAGAGGAGGAGACCCAGCTGATTAATTGCATCTTAATTTCGTATGCAGCTTTCAGCCCCGCATGTGAGAAGCAGCCCAACTAGATTTCCTAGATCCAATTCAATCTGGTTTCTGGCCTGGATTGGGGGCTGAAATCACCCTGGTTGCTCTCATGGATGATCTACCCTAAATGGCGAAGAAGGGTCTGTGTGACTTTTCTCAGCAGCTTTTAATACCATCCTTCTGAACCATGAGGTGGGGCCACTGCCCTTAACTGGTTCTGTTCCAACCTGAGAGTTGGCGGTGACACTACAGAGTTTCCCCAAGGCTCTATTTTGTCCTCCATACTGCTTTAACATCTACATGGAACTGCTGGCCAGGGTGCAAAATTTGCTGGACACAAAAGTGCTTAAACCCTCCCCCCAACACCTACCAGCCTGCTCCCGCCTCCATGTTAAATATGGCTTTCCCTCTCCTGCTTAACCATCACTGGGCAGCTTGATCCTGAACCTACTAACTCAAGAAGGAATTTCTGTTCTCCCAGGGCAAGTGCTGAAGGAATCATAGAATCGGAAGGGAGGGTCATCTAAGTCCAGATTCCTGAAATTCAGGAATCTTTTGCCCAGCACAGGACTCAAACCCACAACCCTGAGGTTATGAGTCTCATGCTGTCCCATCCTGAGTTCCTCACACACTGCTGGGGCCCTGCCATGGGGGTTTTCATGTGCCATCTCTGTTGCTGCGAGGATCTGTGTGGGCCTGAATGTGCAGGATTCACTGGCAAAAAAACCCTCATGCAGACCTGCCAAAGAGAAAGGAAGGTGGCTGCCTTTGGTCAAATTTCAAGCAGGGCAGTCTCCAGAGTGTGTGTGTGTTCCTGACCCCAAGGACCCAATTTGCTCGTAAGCCAAAGCCCCGACGTTGTTCTGGACTGCTCTCCACGTTTTCAGAGGAAGTCCAAGGCAACCGAGGCTGCCATTGCAGACTTCCCCGAGGCAGTACTGGGCTTAGGAGAGTTTTACTGACCTGTGCGCCATCTGCTTCTGTTTTCAAAAGGTCAGAAGAGAGCTGGTTGCAGTAGAGACCTGCGGGTCTGAGAGCCTGGTCGTTTACCTGGGAGAGGAGGGGGGAAAATAAAAATAAACCGGGAATTCAGAAATGGTTTGGAAGCAGCGTCTCATCCCAGTGTCTCTCCGGCAAATCTGGTCTCTCACCACCGGAAAAGGGAGACCAACGAACAACCAAGCACAATGGAAATGGTTGATGCAGCCCAAACTCACTAACTCTGCAGCTAGCCACTGATCTTCACACACATACAAAATGAGACTCCGTCGGGCATACCTAGGACCAGACTTAAAGTGGCTGTTAGTCGCTCCATCCTCAACTGAATGGGGAGAAGCACAAAGAACCACATTTGTTGGCCCAGGTCCATCCAGTCCAGGTTCCCCTTTTCCTTGGGGGGGGGCCAACCAGAGGCCTCCAGAAAGCCCTGAAGCAACAGCACTCCCTTCCTGATCGCCCCTGAACACAGACAGATTTGTCTAATCCCCTTTAAAAGCCATCTTTGGGGGCTTCCAGACAGACGGACAGAGGGCTCCCTGTGCTACATAGCTACTGCTCTTCCACTGTAAGTTACACGCATAATTGCAATGGTCTTTCCATAGGTGCGGACGTCGATTTAATTTCTGTGTATATCCCACTGTGTTTTACCCAAAAGAGAGCTGTGTGGTCAGATCTTCCTTCCTTCCTTCCTTCCTTCCTTCCTTCCTTCCTTCCTTCCTTCCTTTTTCATTTTTCTGTTCTTTCTTTCTGTCTCCTTTAAAACCAGCTCATTTATTTAAGTGCCATCAAGTTCTTGCCTATGTGCATATTGTGTTAATTCCACGCAGGGTGAGGAGATGGGGACTGTCGCTGCAAACAGAGAAACTAAGGAGGAGGAGAATTTCTTCCAGGGCAGGGAAAAGGGAAAGAACTTGAAAGGGGGGGGGGGCGCCCACTCAATCTTCCTTCTCTGCCTGCTTTAGCAGAGTAAGCCAGCGGCAATCAGCTTCTAGGGTCTCAGAAGTTGTCACTGCTGAGAGGTGCTGAGATGTTTCAGGCTCTTGGTTCCCGCAGAAAGTGTAGTATCGCTCAGAGATGTCAATTTCTATAGTGTTTTTCAGACAAGCCTTTCACGCACCCTCTTGCTAGTCATGTTACTGCTAATCTCTGTTCATGCGCTGAATGGGGACCCTCGTCACGTGCGTGAGCATCTTGGCCAATGGAGATTCACACTTCAAGCTCAATAAAAATAACATCTGCTTTGAAACTTCATGTGTGATTCCCATTGCGTAAAACGTGGTTTCCCCTCTACCAGCTGCGTATCAAAGTAGCTTAAGTTAGAAGACAAAAGAATTCCCAGTGAATTTCAACAAGCCTTGGAGCTCAATGGAATACCTGGGCAGGAGTCCTGGGGCCGGTGGGACACTTAAAAACAGCAGAGTGGGCAGCAAAGAGCAGACTTTTTAAACCGACTCAGTGCCCCGTTTTACGCTCTTAAAAGTTGTTTAGAGACTCTTTACGTAGCAAGCGACCGCTAAACTGAATTAGCAATATTATTATTTAATAATAATATTTAATAATTTATTTTAATATTTTATTTAATAATATAATGAAATATTTTATTTAATAATATAATATTAAATAATAGGATTGCAGAATTGTAAAGTTGGAAGGGGTCCCCCAACGATCATCTAGTCCAACCCTCTGGGTGCAGGAATCACAGCTAGAGAATTCCTGGCAGATGGCATTCCGGCCTGTTCAGAAACCTCCAAGGAAGGAGAGTCTGAGTCCTCCCTTCTGCAGCAGCAGAGAACCAGCTTGCTCCATCTTCTGTGTGACAGCCCCTCAAGGCTCTCATTTGGAGACGGGAAGCAATTGGGCAGAGAGGACTGTCCACCACTTCCTCCTCCTGCTGCTGCTGCCCTCTGCTGGTGGGAAGGAGAAGTGGCCAATGGCAGAAGTGCTTAGCCCCCCTTCCTTGCCAGTTGTTTTCTTGACCTCAACCCCACGGACAGGGATCCAGCTTCTACCACCAAGCCACTGTCTGGTTACGGTTGCTGTTTTCAGTGGCTTTTTGTCTCGCTGATCTTGCCACCACCATTATGAATTATTATTATTTAATTGAATGTATATACTGCCCTAAGGGACAGTGGGTGATGCTGTGGTCTAAACCACTGAGTCTAGGGCTTGCCGATCGGAATGCAATGACGGGTTGAGCTCCCGTTGCTCGGTCCCTGCTCCTGCCAACCTAGCAGCTCGAAAGCACGTCAAAGTGCAAGTAGATAAATAGGTACTGCTCTGGCGGGAAGGAAAACGGCGTTTCCATGCGCTGCTCTGGCTCGCCAGAAGCAGCTTAGTCATGCTGGCCACATGACCTGGAAAAACTGCCTGTGGACAAACGCTGGCTCCCTCGGCCAGTAAAGCAAGATGAGCGCCGCAACCTCAGAGTTGTTCACGAATGGACTTAACTGTCAGGGATCCTCTACTCTATACAGTGGTACCTCGGGTTAAGTACTTAATTCGTTCCAGAGGTCTGTTCTTAACCTGAAGCACCACTTAAGCTAATGGGGTCTCCCGCTGCTGCCGGAGCACAATTTCTGTTCTCATCCTGAAGCAAAGTTCTTAACCTGAGGTACTATTTCTGGAGTCAGTAACCTGAAGCATATGTAACCTGAGGTACCACTGTATACCGCTTTATACCCAGAGGTTTCAGGGTGGTTCACAGAGTAAAATCAAAGTATAAAACCACAAAATAAAAATAAAAAACAGTCCAATAAACAGCCCCCCCCCCAGGCCTTGGCCTGCCCTCTCTCTCTGCGTACGGAGAGTCAGCTGCTTGCACTGACCTGCTCAGAGCACAGCTGGTTCATGCCTTGCACCTGCAGTTGGCTCATGGGCATCTGCCCAGCCATTGGGTTCATATTCTGGACGTTGGCGTTCCCGCCGGCCATGGAGACAGTGATGCTCATGTTGTTGTACATTCCCTGCTGGGCTGGCGGAGGCTGGGTCTGCCCAGCTTGGCCAAAGACACTGCAGACCAAAGAAGGTCAGGGAGAGAGAGAGAGAGAGAGAGAGAGAGAGAGAGAGAGGAGAGAGGTTGTTACGCACAGAGGACAGAGCAACTCGCCAGATTTTCAGGGGTGCCAATTTTGTGTGTGCCCCTTGCCCCCCCAAAAGCTTCCCTGCGTCCCGGAACTTTTAAAACGTAGGAGTTAAGCCTATGGAGGCGTACACTCTGCACCCTCGGGCCTGGCTTACTTGTTACTCCCCATGGGTCCTTGCTGCCAGGTCTTCATATCGGGCGACTGGTACCCAGGTGTTGGCGGAGCCGACTGGAGCATGGGGCTCTGAGAAGGAGGGATCTGCGGCGACATCAAGGGGCTGCTGGGGCTGAGCGACGGGGCAAATGCCGCCTCCCCTTGCTGGTTCATTCCTGGGGCAAGAAGAGAACGACAGTCCTCAGGATGAACCTACATGAACCCCGGAGGACCCAGAACGCCATCTGTCTAGAGATCCCTACAACAGACCTTCCTCCCAATACCCTGCTGTCTGTGCCAGCTGTTAAGGAAGGGAGAGATGGGGAAGGCTGGGAAATCCACCTCCACGTCCCTACCTGGCGCCTGCGGACCTCGAAGCCTGCATTTCGTTCAGCTGGAAATATTAATTTATGTTCTTGCCATTTTGCTCATTTACCTTATGACAGAATTGCTGGGTTGCTTATGGGTCCTGTTTATATGACTCTTGACAATTTTTGTATACTATTTCCGCACCCCACTCCCTGTTTATTTTTACTACTTTGTTCCCTGCTCTTGGATTGAAAACACTGAATGAAAAGCAAGCTGTAAGACTGTAAGCAAGCAAATGAGATGCTGTCTAAGCCGCTGGGCAGTTGCAAGACTTTATCTCCAGGGAGAAAGACTGGGAATCCTGCAAAAGCTGAGTTGGGATTCAGACACAGGGTAGTTCCAGTGACCCCCAATTTCCTGGCTTACAGGTGAAACTCGAAAAATTAGAGTATCGTGGAAAAGTTCATTTATTTCAGTAATTCAACTTAAAAGGTGAAACTAATATCTGAGATAGACTCATGACATGCAAAGCAAGATATGCCAAGCCTTTATTTGTTATAATTGTGATGATCATGGCTCACAGCTGATGAAAACCCCAAATTAACAATCTCAGGAAATTAGAATATTAAATGAAATCAGCAAAACAAGGACTGCAGATAGAATTACTGAAATAAACTTTTCCATGCTATTCTAATTTTTTGAGTTTCACCTGTAGTTGGCAGGCGGCCTGACAGGCCTTGGCCATCAGTAGATGTCATGGATGAGTTTGTGTCAGGGCTTATCTTGAAGGCAGAGGAGCCTAGAAAGCAGGAAGTAAAAGGCTAACTGCTTGCAAGCACCTGAAAAGCATGCTTGTTTCTGCCACATCCACACCACGCCTTAGAATCACATGACTTCCCCCAAAGAATCATGGGAACTGTAGTTTACCCCTCACAGAGCTACAATTCCTAGCTCCCTCAAGAAACTACACTTCCCACAATTCTTTGGTGCCTCAAATGTCTGGGGTAGATGTGACTAGTTGAAAGGCAAATCCATTTTCACACACTACCTAGCAGCCCTGGTGACCTTGAGGCTCATAATTTCATTAAACTGGAAATACAAATTTAAGTTGTTGTGATTCTGTTTGTTCACCTTCTGTTAGAATTGCTTGGTTGTTTATCGGCCCCGTTCATGCAATTCTTGTAATATTTCCGCATTGTCTTCCCTCTGTTTCTTTTTATTACTTTGTTTTCTGCTCTAGGATTGAAGACACTCCATGAAGAGTGCACTACAAAGACTACAAAGAAATAAGTGCACTACAAAGACTACAAAGAAATAAAGGGCTGCCAGCTCATTCCTTTTCGCCTTACGCTCATCTCACACCAAACAGGCATTGCGGGATTTTTGAAGCACAGAAAACCTTGCAAAAGTGTGGAAGAAGGTCCAGGGTTATAAAGACTAGGACTAGCCACCTGAGAAACAGTTTCTACCCAAACGCGATTTTGGTTTTAAATGCGGTGTAAGGAGTCTCTATGGGAGTGTATTGTATTTAAGAATGGGGTATCAGAGTTTTTAGGGGGCTAACCAGGTAGGGATAGCTGGGATAGCAGGCTTGTTGGTTTTTGAATGTCTTATGTAGATTTTTCAATTTTGTTGTTCTGTATGGGACAATGATAATAAAGAGTATCATATCATATTTGACTAGACAAAGCAGGGAGGAGCACACAAGGCCCTCTTAAACCTTTCCAGCCTTCTGAATTCTCTGCCTGCAGCCGGAAGCGGAACAGTCCATAAGGAGAGATGCAAACCCTCATTTTCTGCCCAGAAGTTGGAGAGGAAAAAGTAGCCAGACTACCATTAGCTTTGGCAAAGCCCTTGCCTCTCTTCTCTCTCTCTCTCTTTTTCTCTGAGTAAGGCACAATGGAGCAGAATCCCACCCCCCTTAAGCAAGCCCAGCCCGGGACGCACCTGATCCCGAATACTGGAAGATGTTCTGCTGCATCTGAGGGTTCATGCCAGGGCCGAACTGCCCTCCTCCGACTCCTGCCATCATCCCCCGGTTCACCATGCTGTTGCGACCGGCCAGCGCTGCCTCGGGGTTGGACGTCAGCTGCGAGAAAGGGCTGGTGGAGGTAGGGGGGTTTCCTGGGCTCGTACCGTAGTTGGGGGGGAAGGGGAACTGCTGCGGGGGAGCCTGGGGGAGGCGCCCGGCCCCCAGCGGCATGGAGACCCCGGCCGAGGGGGGGAGGTTGCCCGCGAAGCTTTGCTGCTGCCTCATCAGCATGGCTCGTTGCTGCATCAGCTGCCTCTGGCGGTGCTGCTGGCTGTACAGTTCCCTCTGGCGCTGGGCCAGCATCTGAGCATTCAGGGGCGGCTGAGAAGGACAAGGAGGAAGAGCACAAAGAGGTTAGGGGGCGAGGAAGGTGGCACGGAGAGAGGCAAGCAAACAGAGGGATTTTTTAAAATGAAACCTCCAGATTTGAAAAAAGAGTTGTTAGAGAACAAAACAAAATTATCCCCCCCCCTCCAACGTAAAGTCATACCTCGGATTGGAGTAGCTTCGGGATGAATATTTTCGGATTGCACTCCACGGCGACCCAGAAGTAACGGAGTGCGTTAATTCCGGGTTTCGCCACTCGCGCATGTGCAGACGCTCAAAATGATGTCACGCGCATGAATGGAAGCACCGAATCGCAACCCGCACACGTGCAGATGCGGGTTGCATTAGCTTCCGGATGCGAACGGGGCTCTGGAATGGATCCCATTCGCATCCAGAGGTATCACTGTACAAACTAATACTAGAATGGTATGCAGAAGATGAACAGGTTAAATCAGTAGCAATACACTGGGCGAGAGATTTCGGGTATAACATGCAGCTTACAGCATGGGAGAAGTTACAGAATTGGGATTTAAAATTCATAGCATGTTACACGCAGAAAGAAAACTATATGAAAATGATGTGCTGTTGGTATATAACTCCAAGTAAATTAGCAGAAATGTAAAAAACAGGGTCAAATATATGTTGGAAATGTAAGGAAAAAGAAGGCACTTTTTATCGTATGTGGTGGACATGTAAGGCAGGAAAAGAATTCTGGGAGATGATATATAACGAACTGATTTTTTTTTTTAAAATGACATTTTCTAAAAAACCTGAAGCCTTAGGAATTTTAGGTGCCGAAATCCCAGGAGAGCAGAAAAGACTATTTATGGCCACGCCATGGCCACGCGGATACTACTAGCCCAGAGATGGAAAGAATATAAAGTCCCTACCAGAGAAGGATGGCAGAGCAAGTTGATGGACTATGTTGAAATGGCAAAAATGACGGGAAGAATCAGAAATCAGGCAGACCAAAACTTTAATAAGGAATGGGGGAAATTTTATAATTTATCTTAAAAACCATTGTAAACAGTTAAAACTGTTAGCAGGACTAGAATAACACTTGTAGTTTAATGGTGAATTTTGGACATAATGGAGATGTAAAAGATTTGGATTATTATAAAAGATGCAGGAGGAAATGACTAACAAGAGGACCCACAAAGGGGAGGAGGGAAGCCCAGGAGATTCTTCGGAATCTTGTTTTTACATTGTATGTTGGATATGTGACTGTAAAACTTTGATTTGAAACGCAAATAAACAAACATAGATAGATGATAGATAAATGTTACATAGATAGTCAGACAGACAGGTAAAGGTAAAGGTAAAGGTAAAGGGACCCCTGACCATTAGGTCCAGTCGTGGCTGACTCTGGGGTTGCGGCGCTCATCTCGCTTTACTGGCCAAGGGAGCCGGCGTACAGCTTCCAGGTCATGTGTCCAGCATGACTAAGCCGCTTCTGGCAAACCAGAGCATGGAAACTCTGTTTACCTTCCCGCCGGAGCGGTACCTATTGATCTACTTGCACTTTGACGTGCTTTCGAACTGCTAGGTTGGGAGGAGCAGGGACTGAGCAACGGGAGCTCACCCCATTGCAGGGATTCGAACCGCCGACCTTCTGATCAGCAAGTCCTAGCCTCTGTGGTTTAACCCACAGCGCCACCTGCGTCCCTGGATGTTGAATATGTGACTAAAAATTTGAAATGCAAATAAACAAACATAGATAGACAGACAGAGACAGACAGATAGATAGATGATAGATAGATATAGCGCAAAGGAGCCTGGAAGTGCAGACACTTGGGGGAAAAACGCAACCAAAGAGTGGAAAGATCACGCAGTTCTGCCCTGTGACTTGGGAAAGCGTCCTCCACAAACCTTCCCAAGTTAGGACCTAAGAAGAGCCTTCTGGGCCAGGCCACTGGCCCACCCATAGCAGCACCCTGTTCTCACATAGGCCCATGATGGGAAAAACCCACAAGCGGGGCCTGAGCACAAAGACATGCTCCCTTCCTGCCGCTTGCCCATCACGCGACAGGATCTGCCAGGGCAGAGGCAAAGCCGGCAGCCCCAGAGGGCCCAGATGTTCTTAAAAGATGCAGAAGTCAGTTTGGAGCAACACCGTTTCAACCTTAAGGTCTCTTCCTTGTTCAGCTGTGGTGTGGAGCAGCCGTGAGCAAATATTCCTGCTCTCTATTGTTGTTGTTGTGCTTGGTGCAGCTGCTAGCTTGGGGGGAAAAAGTGTGGAGATATACCAGCTGCCTCTCCTGCTCCTACCAGTGGCTTGCTTGCCTCGAAGAACAGCTGCTGCTTGTCTCTAGGACTATGTATACTCGTTCCTTTACAATCCCATGCCTTATAGCCCACAAGCTTATCTCTCCCCCCAACAGGCCGCTTGGAAACTCAACCCAACTCCTTTCCGTTTCCTCTTGTTCAGTTCGATGAGACTCTCCACATTTTGCAAGCAAGAACTGGCTAAGAATGTCGCAAGAGCCCTTGGGGTGGTTTAAAAGAGGACTGGAGAAATTCATGGGGGGCAGCAGTGCTTCTGAATGCTTGTTGCTGGAAACTGAAGGCGGGGGAAATGTCCTTGTTCTGCTCCCTTGTTTCCTTTGCTGTTCCTAAGTTCTTATCACCTTTCCTAGCACCTGCAGAATATTTCTCTCTCGGGAACAACCAGAACCCCAAACATAGGAGCAGGTATTTACAGAATTCACTGATGCTTCCAGTCTGATGTCCGATTCCTTTCCTAGTAGTTCCTGGCAACACATGTGCTGTTTTCACTGCTGGTGCTACACTTAGTTGATATATCCAGAGTTGACCACTCTGAACCAAAATTATCTATTGGCGTATCCCTCCATCAAGCGTACTGATTCCAGAGGGGTGGTTGCTGGGTGAAGAAGCGATCACTGAGCATAAGCCCATTGGTGGTCGTTCTTATGCAGAAGTCACAAAACCTTAGAGAAACCTGGTTGCTGATTTGGCTACTGGGCCAAGTTCCAGGTGCTACTATCAGTATACAAAGCCCTTAACAACCTGGGGCCGGTTTACCTATGAGATCACCTTACCCTAATTGTGCCCACTTGATCGCTCTGAATAGTCAAACTGGTCCTGTTGCAAGTGCCACGTAACACCCGTTCCCCATTTGTAAGAACTTAATCTTCGAGAGTGGCAGAACCTATACTTTGGAACTCCCTGCCTCTTGATATCAGGCAGTTGCCTTCACTGTATTCCTTTTGGTGCCGGATAAAAACATTTCCGTTCAGGCAAGCTTACCCAGATGTCTAGAAGGACGATGTGAGTCATAATCTGCTTTTAATCTTATTTTAACTTTTCAAATGTTTTAATTTTTATGAAATAAATTACTAGAATGAACAAAGAAGGCAGAAAGCAAAGCCCACCCTTTTCCAGATTAAACAGTGTGTGTGTGTGTGTGTGTGTGTGTGTGTGTGTGTGTGTGTAGTTCCAACCCCGCCACTGGTTGGTGCCAAGCTCTACAAATACGGGACCTCAGCTGTGCTGGCCCCAATGACCACAAAGGCATCGCTTACCTGTGGCGCCATCTGCTGCTGCATTCCTGTCCTCATGCCGATGCCGCCTGCAGAGTTCACCGCAAACTGGTTCAGGATAGCCTGCCGATTTTGGTGTATCAACTACAGAGAAGGAAGAAGGGAGACCTCAGGGCGTGACAAGCTGCCGTTTGGGCACAGCTGCCCTTTGGCAAACAACATTTGCTCCCTCCACATCTATTGCTCTGGTGTTCTGGACCCAGGAATGGCCACTGTGAGGGTTGTTTGCATGTTAAGAGAAAGCCCAGTGACGAAAGCAGCTGTGCAAGATAAGGAAGGGAGAGGTGCAACCGTGCCTGGACCAAATCTTCCAGGCAGCCTTTGGCAGCTGGACAGAGCACGTTTCAGTGGTCCCTCCAGCTACTTCCCCAAAATGGCCCAGAGGTCGTTAAAATACAGCGCAATTGAACCGTGTGCGCATTTAAATAGCACGGATTCAACCATATGCAACTGAAGGCAGGCTGGCTGAAATTGTGCAAGTTTGACAACAACAACAACAAACAATAAATGCAAGCAATGTGGAGAACTTGAAATCTCTTTCTGTGCTGTGTCCGCTTGGGGGTTTCCTGGTGGGGAAAGAGCTTTTAAACTTCCTGGCTTGCTTGGGGCAGGGGGAAGGCATGCGCGTGAGCATGCTGGTTGTGGGATGCTCTGGTGGGACCTCATGCAAGCACCCCTAGGCTTCTGGAGGAAATAATAATAATTTATTATTTATATGCCACCCATCTGGCTGGCTTTCCCCAGCCACTCTGGGTGGCTCCCAGCAGAATAATAATAATAATAATAATAATAATAATAATAATAATAATAATAATAATAATGATGATGATGAAGAAAAGCGATCAAACATTAAAAACTTCCCTAAACAGGGCTGCCTTCGGATGACTTCTAAAAGTCAGATAGTTGTTTATTGCCTTGACATCTGATGGGAGGGCGTTGCACAGGGCGGGTGCCACCACCGAGAAGGCCCTCTGCCTGGTTCCCTGTAACCTCGCTTCTTGCAGTGAGGGAACCGCCAGAAGGCCCTTGGAGCTGGACCTGAGTGTCCGGGCAGAACGATGGGGGTGGAGACTCTCACTGAGGCATGATCTCTCCCCTTTCCTTTCTAGCCACAGGGAGGTTCCAAGGAGTGTGGTTCCATGTGGCGTCCGGAACCCTTGGAACCGAACCCCCGTGCGAGATGCAACCGTGCTGTGATCATCCGTGCCCTTCAGCCACACGGAGGCCTACCGGCCAAGCAGGGCGTGGCTCCAGCCAGCCCCGAAGGCCACGGGGCTCTGGCAAGCAAAGGGACCGGCCGCACTGGGTGGGAGCTCACCTGCTGCTGCCCCTGGAGCCGCTGCTGCAGCTGCAGTCGCAGCTGGTTGGGGGCTGTCGGAGGCCTGTTGAGCGCCTGCCGCGGCTGCATCCCCATGTTGGTGGGGTAGGCCCCACGGGGCGGCGGCACCTGGACCGGCATCGACCCAAAGGACTGCTTCTGCCGGACCATGCTGGGGAAAGGGCCGGGGAGGTTGGTGGTGGGGGAAGCGGAGGGGTAAGCTTGTGGGTACATGCCCGGCTTCTGGTCCATCATGAGAGGCGGCGGCGGCGGCGTGGCTTGCTGGGGCTGGAACCTCTCCGTCAGCGCTTCCAGGCCGCCTCCCTGCTCACAGAGAATGAAACAAAAGCGTGAGGCCACCGTGAGTCCCGACAATGGTTCCAAACATATGCAGCACTTTCTGCGACTTTAAGGGCTGCTTCTCTGTTGCCCGGCTGGAAACCCAGGCGAGTCACTGGCAAAGTGGAAACTTTGGCCAGGGAGCGGCAGCCCCTCTCAACTCTGCAGGGCAGAAGTGTTCGCAAAACTGTTCACCCAGAACACTTTTAGGTGCATGCGCAAAACACCTAGGTGTAATTTTTTTTATTTTTAAAAGTAGAGTACGAAGTGGCTTTCAATTGCTTACGACTAGAAGAAATAATCCACTGACAGGTTTCCCCTGGCAGGAGAGGTTTGGATTGTGGCTGACTTCTGGCAACTGAACAACAAAGGGAGGAAAATGGCTGAAGCGTCCGAATATGGAAAAATAAACTGCAGAAGTGGTGGTGGGGCAATTCAGTGCCCCTTTTTACACATGCTTCTTTTATTGTTGAGGCGAGACCCTCCCCTCTCACACACGCCCCTCCTAGGCATGTCGCACTTTATTGGGAATGTGTCCTGCATCTAGTAAAAGCTCTGAAACCCTGAAAGGTGTGTTCTGATGGGGACAGGGAGAGATCTTCCACTGCGCCTGGACGTCCTCAACATTCACTGTTTTCCACTCCTCCTCTTTTAAGGCAGTTTTGCATCAGGACTAAGTCCCTAGCCTTTATTGGTGGGCACAGCCTCAACCTGTGATGCTGAATGGGTATGTTGTAATAAAACCAACCAAAAACTGATGCACTAGATGAAAGCATCAAATAACACCTGTAGAGTTTCTATCTTTGTAGAATCTTACTTGTGGAATCAGCATCTCAGAGTTTAAGGGCTTATACATACTTAGATGTCCTTCACTTTAAAGTTCTGTGCCAAAGTACCTCCTCCCCCCGCTTTTCTTTTTTTGTTCCAGAGCTTTCCCGGTGCAAACTCGCTCTTTAAAGCTCAATCGGAGCAAATAGTCATCTGTGGAAAACCCAAATTGTCATTTGCTCCGATTGAGCACTAAAGAGCAAGTGTGCACTGGGAAAGCTCAGGGCAAAGAAAACACACAACAACAACAACAACAACAACAACAACAACAATGCACAGAGCTTTTTAGCGTGGACCTCTGCTTGGAAAGAGTGGGGCAACAGTTAAGTGTGGATATGTCCTAAATCGTCGGGACAAAGAAGGAAAGAGTGGATACCTTTCTGAACGCCTCTGTAACAGAGGGGCTATGGTGCATTGGGAGAGTCTTTTGACTCCGGCTTTTACAGGGTTAGGGGCTCATGGGCTACTCCTGTTCTTTGCTACTTTCCAAGCAAGCGCTCCACCCCCACCCCTGGGCAGGACCTCCGGGTGCTGGAGCGCCCTCTGAAGGAGCAAACAGGAGAAGGCCCCGGGGCTCTGACACCTAAGAGGCAGCTTGCTACCTGGACCAGTTTGTCGATGCCAAGCGCTCGGTCCAGCTCTGCCAGCTCGTTCTCGTCTTTGCCGCTCAGGAAGGACACCAGCTGCTCGAGAAGAGCCTTCTCGTCGTTTCGCCCCTCCGGGGTGGTGGGAGGGCACAGGAGCTCATCGAGCTGAGAAGCGATGCAATGGCTGTAGGGGTGCAAACGAGGAAGGTGACACAATCGAAAGGCACTCGGTTGTCTATAAGAAAAACCCGTTTACTTTGATATGGGCCCATCTGCTAATGCAGATGGTTGCAAGGGGGAAACCATCCGTGCGCTCTTGTGTATAAAGTTAGTTTGCGGTTTTCAAAAATCTGGGGGCAACCTTCACCCCCTCCCACCTCCGCAAAGACCAATGAACCCTATCCACCAATGTTTGTGTAGTATTCCGATGAACGCAATACAAACTAAGGTTGGGCTGGAGGATCCACCTGCCTGGCTCTGAGGTTGGTATCCGTTAGAAGCCAGCCAAATGTCTCTGGCAGCTCACAAGCGAGGCATGAAGACAGTGGGCTCGTCCCCAGCATCACTTAAGCAGAGGGGCATCTCCTCCTCCATGAATCTGCCCCATCCTTCTTTAAAGTCATCTTGGCTGTTCTGTCCTCTGAGAGGAGCCAACGAGGATGACCTTGTTCCAGTACAGTGGTGCCTCGCAAGACGAAATTAATTCGTCTTGCGGTTTTTTCGTCTTGCGGTTTTTTCGTCTTGCGAAGCACGGTGTCGGAAAAGTTTTGGAAAAGCTTCAAAAATCACCAAAGTCTTCAAAAACCTCAAAAAAGGCTACCACACCGCGTGCTATGAGTTGCTCCTCGAAGTCAAGTCGCAACTGTATTAACGGTTTTAAGAAAAAGGAAACAAACTTGCAAGACGTTTCCGTCTTGTGAAGCAAGCCCATAGGGAAAATCGTCTTGCGAAGCAACTCAAAAAACCAAAAACCCTTTCGTCTAGCGAGTTTTCCGTCTTGTGAGGCATTCGTCTTGCGAGGTACCACTGTATAGGCTAGTTTGTTAGACTAGAACTGGGAACTTTTCTATCCATGTTATGTTTCCTGCAATGAACGACTTTGCTATTACCTACAAGCATCTCTGTGTGTGTGCTTGCGTGCGCGATAGCAACAGGGATAAGTCTGCTCTCTAACCAAGATTCAACCCCTTAATGTTGCCTTACTCTGCATACTAAAACGGTTTGGACAGTTAATTGGAACCCAATACTTGGGCAGACTTGAACTCTGGTCCCCCAGAGCCTAGTCTAGTATTCTAACCCCTACACCAGCGGTTCTCAACCTGTGGGTCCCCAGATGTTGTTGGACTACAACTCCCATCATCCCTGAGCTCTGGCCTTGGTAGCTAGGGATGATGGGAGTTGTAGTCCAACAACATCTGGGGACCTGCAGGTTGAGAACTGCTGCACTACACTGGACTGACTGCTTCCTGAGTCCATGCTGCCAGCCCCTGGGCATTGCCCCCCTTGCAGTTTACATCCTCCATGAAGTGCCCAGCTGGTTTCCGTTGTCACAATAAGAACAACAGCTTCTAAGCAGAGCATGTCCTTAGAAACCAGAACTGGGGCAGGCTTGGGAGAAAAGAGCTAGCAAGAAACAGAACCTTACCCCCCTCACTCTCTCGCTCGTGCCCCCACTCCCTCCCTGCGATCTGCAAAGCTATTTCCAATCTCAGAGTTGTGTGGGCGTGTAATAATCCTCATGATGGGGCTAACTGAAGTCAAAGGGGTGGCTGGGCCTGACGTCACCAGCAGCAAGGACATCACGCTCACTGGAAAGAGTCAGGAAGCCAGAGGGCGCCCCCGCCATGCCAAAAGTTCCTGAGGAGTCAGCAAGTCTACACAGTTTGCTCCAGATGAGCACCACCTGTAAATCACAGGGTGGGGATATCCAGCCTAACCCCACAGTTGCCAATGCACATGGTTGATGGCACGAGAAGAAAGAATAGGGAAGACAGGGATGGAGCAGCAGAAACTTTGAACTGGTCCATAACAAGGCATCGCTTCCGCCTTCTCCCCCGCTACAGTTCCACAGCTAAAATTCTGCACCAAGATGCACTGATCCTGTTCTATAGGACTGCCTGTCTGCAAAGTGTGCAGCAAACGGCACAGGGATCTCCCACCAAGGAGATTCAGGGGCTGCAAATGGTGGGGCACAAAAACCAAGCTCAGTGATTGGTTCAGATAGAAAAAGACAACAACCATCGAACTTGGGCTTGTGGCTGAGCTTACACTCAACATGGAACCAGTAATAGTAATAGTGCCACTGTATTCTGCTCTGGTCAGACCTCACCTGGAGTACTGTGTCCAGTTCTGGGCACCACAGTTCAAGAAGGACACTGACAAACTGGAACGTGTCCAGAGGAGGGCAACCAAAATGGTCAAAGGCCTGGAAACGATGCCTTATGAGGAACGGCTAAGGGAGCTGGGCATGTTTAGCCTGGAGAAGAGGAGGTTAAGGGGTGATATGATAGCCATGTTCAAATATATAAAAGGATGTCACATAGAGGAGGGAGAAAGGTTGTTTTCTGCTGCTCCAGAGAAGCGGACACGGAGCAATGGATCCAAACTACAAGAAAGAAGATTCCACCTAAACATGAGGAAGAACTTCCTGACAGTAAGAGCTGTTTGACAGTGGGATTTGCTGCCAAGGAGTGTGGTGGAGTCTCCTTCTTTGGAGGTCTTTAAGCAGAGGCTTGACAACCATATGTCAGGAGTGCTCTGATGGTGTTTCCTGCTTGGCAGGGGGTTGGACTCGATGGCCCTTGTGGTCTATTCCAACTCTATGATTCTATGATTCTATTATATGATTCAGTGGCAGTTCTGGCCTTTTAACAGTGTTGTACCTGCATGAGGTGCATGCTTTCTGTATCCACACTTTGAATTTTTAAAATATACACTTGAATAAGAAGTTTGATGGAAACCAGCTCTAAAGAAGGAGCAGGAAATGTATAACCAGGTTGAACGGAAAGGGTGAAGTCCGGAGGGTGGAAACGCAAGAACAGGCCTTTTCTGTGGTGGCCCCCCTTTGCGAAATGCTCTCCCCAGCGAGGTTTGCCTGGCGCCTTCATTATGTATTTGCAGGTGCCAGGCGAAAACGTTCCTCTTCCACCAGGCCTTTGGCTGATTCATATTCTACAGCCTTTTAAAATGTGTCTGTGGGAAGGGGGGATAATCGTTCTGAGGTTTGCTTTACTTATTTACTTGTTTTTATCCTGTATTTTATTCCGTGAAGTGCCCTGAGATCTTATGATGAAGAGCTGTATATAAATCTAAAAAAAACAAAGAAAAAGAAATGCTAAGGGTGAGGAAAAAAACCTCTTGCATTTCCAGCATCTGAAGTAGGAGCAAGGCCGGGTTATTATTCATGCGGATGGATGCAAGCTGGTGGATGGTCTGGAACACAAAAAAAGGAGACCTAGACTGTTCTCTTCAGTCTGAATTTGTACACACAATGGCGTGATGGCTGCTTGAGAGGCAAGCTCTTCCAAAGAGCAGCTCGGCACATGGCTCCAGCATGTGTTGTGGAGGTGTAGAGAAAACTGACAGATTTGCACAATGATTATTTGGCCAAAAGGCTCCATAAACCAGCTTCTGCCGTGTGTGCATTGATGCTTGTTTGTGTGAATCAGAACCTAAATTTTCAGGCGAAAGTCCCCTGGTGGTTCAGGATCCTATGTTTTTTTCCCAGATTCCCAGAGAGGACGTCTGGTGAGATGTGCAAGAAAAGCTGCAGAAAAGAAGCACAGAGAGTCACACGCATGGCCTCAGGGCAGTGCCGTGGAAATGCCAGTGTGTTGTGGGAGTGCAGAACGTGGAACCTGAGCTCTTTTCAGCTTTCCCTGGGGGGTAAAAGGGTGGGAAAGCACATTTCAAGTTCTTATAGGCGCTTATAGTCATTTAGTCATGTCCGACTCTTCGTGACCCCATGGACCAGAGCACGCCAGGCACTTCTGTCTTCCACTGCCTCCCGCAGTTTGGTCAAACTCATGCTGGTAACTGGGCTATTCAGACAGGTTTATGCGTTGATATTTTATGACCCACTCTATCCTATGGGATGCGGGTGGAGCTGTGGGTTAAACTAGAGAGCCTAGGACTTGCCGATCAGAAGGTCGGCGGTTCAAATCCCCGCGACGGAGTGAGCTTCCCATTGCTCGGTCCCTGCTCCTGCCAACCTAGCAGTTCGAAAGCACGTCAAAGTGCAAGTAGATAAATAGGTACCACTCTGGCGGGAAGGTAAACGGCGTTTCTGTGCGCTGCTCTGGTTCACCAGAAGCGGCCTTTTATCCTATGGGATCAGGGTGAAGGACAGTTATTTAAGGACACATCCTAAACAACCCTGTCCTAGAGGAGTCCCCCACCAAGGCAGTGGAAGCTACTGAAGTAAAAGAGACCACCAAACAGTAAGGAAATTAAACACTGCACTTTACAAAAGAAAGGGAAGTCAACTATGGAGAAAACAGTTTCACCCCCCCACACACATTTCCTCGCCTCGGTTAACAATCCCCCATAACGCTGAATAACCAGCTTGCTCCCTCCCCTAAGCCAAAGTCTAGGGGGGAAATAGAGGGGAAAACCCCACAAAAGACTTCCTACGGCTGCTGCATCTGGTCCTCAGAACGCCCTGCTGTGGGGGCTCCTTGCAGGTGATCTTCAGAGAAGAAGGAAGGGAGCAGTTGTTGTCATCGCCCCCCCCCGCCTCCGCCCCCCAGCCCAGTCCCGCTCGACATAGATCTTGCAGCAAGCCCCAATCACAGCCCTCTGGGGAAAGCTTGGCTAAGAACAACGGGGATTGTAATGAACTCTGTGCATTGAGCTCCATCTCAGCTTCAAGGCGGCTCGCCAAGAGCAAAACCGGGGCGGCGGGCCAGGAACCTGAAACTGGATCCTTTCCCGCTCAAGAGAGCTAATGGACTGGGGCTCCCTCCTGGTTGCCCCCGAGCTCTTCTCTGCTCCAAAACAGTCTTATGTTCCTTGTTAAGGGGACAGGAGAGGGAGGAGGAGATTTCTGTCTTGAAAACCCTGCCTTCCCAAGACAGCATGTAGTTTGCTCCCCGCTCCAATCCCCCTTTCCCACTGCAGTGAGAAAAATGGTTGTTTCCATATCCAAGGACAAGGGCCATGGCAGAGGGGTGTGTTGGCATGGGCAGTAGCTGCAAGCTGAGAAGGAAGTTGTGTGCTGTCTCTCAATTCAAGCAGAATATTAACTTACAGAAGCAATAGCTTTGGGGCTAAGAAATGCTCTGGCTTAGCTGTTTTGTCCATGCTTGGGCTGGTGGTTTATCTCCCCCAGGCAAACTTATAAATGGGAAGTCAAGATAATAATAATAATAATAATAATAATAATAATAATAATAATAATAATAATAATAATAATAATAATAATAATAATAATAATAATAATTTTATTTATATCCCGCCCAGCCGAAGCCGGGCTCAGGGCGGCTAACAACAATCAAATAATCAAACAGTCAAATAGTCACACAATCTAAAAATATTTCATTATAAAAATTAATTAAATCAAATTGATGGCAACCAATTAAGCAAAATTCTGTGCAGGTTGCCAGAGGAGGGAGTCAGGCTGCGCCCTGACCAAAGGCCTGGCGGAACAAAGATGACCAGATAGAGATTATATATCCTAGTTTGTGTGGGGAGAGACAGGCCACCAGACCAGGTCTGGACGTAGCGGCACTAAGGGTTTGCCCACATTTCTGCTTGCCTGCCCTATGCCTAGAAAAGCAAGAATTTGAGTGGTTTCCCTCTTGCCCTGTGTCCTTTCCTAGGGCTAAATCAGAGCAAACATCTATCTGGAGAAAACCTGAAATGCCGTTTGCTCCAACTGAGTGCTAAAAAGTGCTTTCCCCCGGGGGAAGTGTGAGGAAGCCTTCAGCCAGACCAGGGCTGAGCTCCAGTTAGCACTGCAGCAGCAAAGACTGTGGAAGGAGCACAAATCTTTCTCCCAGTTTCTGGCCCGGATCTGAATCTGTTTTTATATTTATAGCTTTTTTATATATATTAAAAAATCACGTTTATAATATGCAATTGTTTCTAGCTGCTTTTATATATGATACTGTTTTATGTGTGCCATTATATTGGAAATGGTTTCAAGATGCGTCGTGAGAAGCGATTAACAGATGAAATGAAATGAAAAACTCCTACGGATATTGCGCATGGACATTTGCCTCCAAAGCTGGTCCCAGGATGGCCAGCTGCATGTTGACACCTGCCCATAAACCCTGCCTGGAATCTCCAACAAGCAACAGGAGGATGGCGGCGGGGAAGCCCCTATACTTACTCGTCCGGTTTGCTCATAGGTCCCCGATTAATGGAGGTCATGGGGTTGTCCGCCCACGGGATCTGCTCCCCGATTGTTGGCTGACCGAACTGATGATCTGTGACTCCCAGTTCCAGCTCAGGCAATCCTGCGGGGAGGAAGGAGGGAGGAGAGAAGAGAAGTTAAATGGCAGGATCCCACCCTGTACTGGTTGGAAACTTCAGCGGGTGCAGAATTCAGCAACCAGGTTGCTCACCGGAGCAAGATGGTTTGAGCATATTACACCGATCCTGGTCCAACTGCACTGGCTACAAATTAGTTTCTGGACCCAATTCAAAGTGCTGGTTTTGACCTATAAAGCCTTAAATGGCTCAGGATCGCAAAGAGAACAACAACTACCAGACTTGATGGATTACTGTATTTTAATATTTTGTTGGAAGCTGCCCAGAGTGGCTGGGGAAGCCCAGCTAGATGGGTGGGATATAATTAATTATTATTAATAATAATAAACCTCAAGGACCACCTCTTCCCATATGAACCTACCCGGACCCTGAGATCATCCTCTGATGCCCTCCTTCATGTGCCTCTTCCACGAGAGGTCAGGAGGGTAGCAGCACGAGAGCAGGGCCTTCTCTGTGGTGGCTTCCCGTCTGTGGAATGCTCTCCCCAAGGAAGTCCACCTGGCGCCTTCACTATCCACCCTTTAGGCACCAGGCAAAAATGTTCCGTTTCAACCAGACCCTTGCCTGACTTAATCTACATCCTATAACCTTTTTAATAAAATGCTGGCTCTTTTGGTGTTTTATAAATTGGTTTGTTGGTTTTGTTTTGATTTTATGTATTTGATATTCTATGTGAACAGCTCTGAGACCTTCAGGTATAGGGCGGTGTAGAAATTAAATAAATAATTAAACAAACAAACAAACAAATATGATGATGATAATAATAATAATAATAATGTGGTGGGACTAAAAGAGAGGGTGGGAGGACATCAAGGATGGTGGTGGCCAAGGCTAATTAGAAGGGGAAGCCAGTTTAGCATATCTATAATAATAACAAATTTTTATTTATACCCCGCCCTTCCCGGTTCAGAAAACCGTGCTCAGGGTGACTAACAACAAATTTAAAACACTTAATCGATGCAACAAAAAACAGCATAAAATACATCATAAAATATGAATAACAATAAATTCAGAATTCAAAAATCAGTTTAGGGGGGAAATCCATCCAATAAACATTAGATGGTCACCAGGGCTAGCTGGCTAAATTAGTCCTATTTGGGCCAGCGAGGAGACCAGGGGAGAATTAGCTGTGGGATCCCAGAGCGGGTAATCTTCATAAAAAGGGGAGGGGGAGGGAAGGAAGGGGAATAAAAGATCAGGATAAGTTCAAATTGAAAGCCAGGCGTAATAGCTCTGTCTTACAGGCCCGACGGAAGGAGGTTAAATCCTGCAGGGCCCTGGTCTCATGGGACAGAGCATTCCACCAGGTGGGAGCCATCACTGAGAAGGCCCTGGCCCTGGCGGAGGATAGTCTGACTTCCTCCAGAGGGCCCGGGACCTGTAAACTATGGTTATTCATGGACCTTAAGGTCCTCTGCAGGGCAGACCAGGAGAGGTGATCATTTATTAATTAAATTTGTACGCCGCCCTTTGTCTGCAGATCTCAGGGCAGTTTACGGCATAAAAAAATACAAGACAAAACACACAAAATACATAATAAAAGCAAGAGCAAAACAAATAGGGTTTGAACTAGATGCTCCTGCAGTAGAAGACCCAGCCAAAATGCTTCCTTAAGCCTTCCAAGGAATGGAAACAGGTCGCTGGGGAGTGAATGACAAAACCAGGATAGTGTGTTTGTGTGTGTGTGTGTGTGTGTGTGTGTGTGAGAGAGAGAGAGAGAGAGAGAGAGAGAGAGAGAGAGAATGAGAGAGAACTTGAGATCAGTGCATCAGGAGGTGTGTTGACAGTGAAAAATGAGAAATCTGTGAGCAAGACTTTTAATCCTTTTCAAAAGGCCTCATTTTAAACTGAAGTGTTTTTACACACACACACACACACACACACACACACACACACACACACACACACGTTTAAGGAATAATATTTCCAAGACTAACTGGGGCTAATGAGGCTGCTAACGTAAAAGCTTTATTATTTTAAAATTGAATTCAATTTGTGCTCTTCAGCCACACGCCCGGTGTAAGAAGTTGAAAAAGCAGCGCAGGGTGAAATCTAAATGAGCGCAGGCATGTTCATCCAGATGGCTCTGCCTGCCCAGGATGGGAAAGACGAAGATGCATTAAAGGTTTGCTGCGGACTGCCAATTAACTGGCCCGGTCTTTTAGCCGACGCATTAAGAGATCCTTTCAAAGGCCTTTAGAGTTCCACAAGAGACATCGCTTCAAATCCCCGCAAGCGGGGATGAGCCAATCAGAAGCAATGTTGCAAATGCTCAAAAACTTCCACCCGGGATGGCAAATTCTCTTCTTAATTATGGGCCAAAGCGATGGGAAAACTGTGTTTATTATGTGTGAGGTAAGAGAGAAGAGGCGGGGGTTGCCAAAGGCACTGAAAGGTCTACATTGGTTGCCCAAAGCAGAAAATCTAAACCACTAGCGTTCCCTCCAACATTTCTACAACGAAAATAGGGGCGTCCTATAGGGACGCGGGTGGCGCTGTGGGTTAAACCACAGAGCCTAGGACTTGCCGATCAGAAGGTCAGCGGTTCGAATCCCCGTGACGGGATGAGCTCCCGTTGCTCGGTCCCTGCTCCTGCCAACCTAGCAGTTCGAAAGCACGTCCAAGTGCAAGTAGATAAATAGGTACCGCTCTGGCAGGAAGGTAAACAGCGTTTCCGTGCGCTGCTGTGGTTCGCCAGAAGCGGCTTAGTCATGCTGGCCACATGACCCGGAAGCTGTACGCTGGCTCCCTCGGCCAATAAAGCGAGATGAGCGCTGCCACCCCAGGGTCGGCCACAACTGGACCTAACGGTAAGGGGTCCCTTTACCTTTACCCCTTATTCCATAATAATAAAAATACGATTGTTATTATTCTACCCTGCCCATCTGTCTGGATTGCCCCAGCCACTCTGGGTGGCTTCCAACATATATCAAAAACATAACAAAACATTAAAACATTTCAAAACTGCCTTCAGTTGTCTTCTAAAGGTTGTAGAGTTACTCATCCCATTGGCTTGGGGGTCGCACTAGTTCCCAAAGTGAGTGGTAGCACCCTCACCTCCACGGGGGCAAGGGGGAAGGTGTAAATAAATGGTTATCAGACTTTGAAAAGCTAGATCAAGTTCATCAGTTTTGCTGACTTAATTAAACTGAGTGGTTTCAATTGGATTCTGAAGAAATGTGAAATTACCGTATTTTTCGCTCTATAGGACGCACTTTCCCCCCTCCAAAAATGAAGGGGAAATGTGTGTGCATCCTATGGAGCGAATGCAGGCTTCAGGCAGCTATCCGCAAGCCTTTGGAACGCAGAGGGAGTTCCTGCGGAGCTCAGAAGGCTTGCGGATAGCTGCCTGTTCTGGGGGCTGGGGTTGGGGGAAGCTCAGGCATCCCCCGCCCCTAGCCCCGCAAGCTCCGGGAGCAGCGGCGATGTTGCGCGCAAACTTGCCGCCGCTCCTGACCTGGGGGGGGGGATAAATTTCCCCCTCTTTATTCCCCCCCTAAAAACTAGGTGCGCCCTATGGTCCGGTGTGCCCTATGGAGCGAAAAATGCGGTAATTGTTGCTGAAGTTTATTGTGCTGTTATCTTCCGTTGCGGGTCACAGAAACTGTTATTCTGAATAATGCTTTTAATAGGGTAGGGTATGTGGAAATTGGAGGTAATTTCATGGAGCCCTGAAAACGTCTGGGGACCCCGATCTAGAGCTTTGCCCTGGTTTTGAACATCTGCTTAGCTGGCCGAGCCCTGGCCATCAAGTTCTCCTCCCGTGGACGGGCAACACTGCTGATAATGCGAAACCCGCAAAGTGTGCGCCGCAGCCATGGGTTAGAGAGCGAAGTTGACCAGAGAGAGCAGGTTTTGTTCTTGCGCTGGCTATGCAGCAGAGAGGGTTGCCTGGCAACAGGAAAATAAAGGGAGCACTGGCAACAGCAGCGGCGCTGCCAATTTACAGCTGAGCAAGGATATGCGCCACGTGGGGGGAGAGTGGCTCAGGTGCGCACTCCACCCATAGGGTGTCGCCCGCCCAGCTGCCCCTGGGAAGTGCAACTGGAAAGCAAACCCGGAGGTGATCTCAGCTGTGCATCTTGCCTTTCCAGAGGCCAAACCAAACATCCTTCCCGAACATGCTAGCAAGCACAATCACATGGCGTCCTTTCCTTTCTAAGCTCCGAGAACGAGCTGTTCGCTGCTCGTGAAAGACAAGGCGTATACCCCCCCAACACTGTTTGTGTGTGTTTTAAAAACAGTAACTCCAGGAGACCAAAACTTGCTTGTGAGCATCCTGCATCGCCTAACTGACCGCAGTTGGAGACACAAGGCAGTGCTAGGTAGCCTTTTCGTCTGAGACAGCATAGCTGTTTCCTAACATTCTGTCCTCTTGAGGTAGCACAGATCTACCGTTCTTGCCATTTGTTTAAAAAAACCCAAAACCAAGCAAATAAACCTTCAACCAGATTATTTTTATGAGCAGTCATCTTGCGAGCCGGATAAAAATACAGTCATACCTTGGGTTACAGACGCTTCAGGTTGTGCGTTTTCGGGTTGCGCACTGCACTGAACCCGGAAGTACCGGAGCGGGTTACTTCCGGGTTTCAGCACTCGCGCATGCGCCTAAGCGCCAAATCGCAACCCAGGTGCGTGCAGATGCGGCGCTGCGGGTTGCAAACGTGCCTCCTGCACAGATCACGTTTGCAACCTGAGCGTCCACTGTATTTGATTTCTTTTACATCTGACTTTAAAAAAAAATATTAACGCTACAGCTTTCTTTTTAACATTAGCCCTGCTATGCTCGGATAACCTCTAACTCAGTTAATATCTAAACAGAATCTATGCCTCTGCCACATATACTGAGTTTAGAAGAGGCTTTCCTTTGTAAATGAAGAACCAATTTGATCCGACATGAATATTTACGCTCTAGACGCCAAATGCAGGCAATTTCATTTTCGTCGGATGAAAACAACCTGCTCCAGTCTGCCCTGCTTAATCTATCAGATCTTGCTTCGATCTCTCAGTGGTGAGACAGAGATAGGGGTGGGGCTGAGCTAAGTGAATCTCAAAGGACAGGCTGCTTGCATAGGCTGCTTGGGTGTGAAGGCCATGGACTGCTTGAATATTCCCTCCGGCTCACACTGCATCATAGGTTTTGTAGTGTTTAGAAATACCGAAAACCTTTTTCATCTGTCTGATGGTTGTGCTGCAGGATTGGCTTGGCAGCGGATTAAATGGTCAGAAACTCTGCATTCAACCTCAGTTCTGCTTTCTGTGGATTTTGGCAGCAGCAATACAGGAGTGCATCAGAAGAGGCTCCTTGTTGCACAATTCCCCAAACGGGAGTGCCGATATCCCAGATGTGGCGACACTGACAAAATGAGGGGCTTTGGGATTTGATGTGCAGGAACTGCTAAAGCTGGGGATAATTCCTAAAGATTTCCACACACGTTTAGAATGCCACAGAGCTGATCTCCCCGTCCTGCTAACTGGGACAATGATAGGAACTGACTTTTCTGGGTTCTGTAGCGAAGCTGCTTCCCTGCGCTGACTTTCAACACAGCTCTGCTATTGTCTCCTGTGCCTTGCTTCAGAGTGAAAGACGGAGCTGGCAGGCTGGGGGGGGGGGGCATTTGCTTAACATGTCAGAACTAATGCTGGGCTGACTAGGCTGCTTATTTCCCTAGCAGGTTAAGCATGACTTTTAAAGACACGTTTATTTGCTCAGGCCCTTTGGAGGGAGTTGAGTCTGTTAGTTTAATTCATCTCAGTTTCGAATTCCTATGAGGTTTTAAGGTTTCTTGAAGGTTTAAACTGCATGGTTTTACATCATGTGGGTATACCGACCTATGATCTTCAGATCTTTAGGTACCAGGCGAAAACATTCCTCTTCAACCAGGCCTTGAGCTGGTTAACATCCTATACCCTTTTAAACAGGGACACGGGTGCTGCTGTGGGTTAAACCACAGAGCCTAGGACTTGCCGATCAGAAGGTCGGCGGTTCGAATCCCCGCGACAGGGTGAGCTCCCGTTGCTCAGTCCCTGCTCCTGCCAACCTTGCAGTTCGAAAGCATGTCAAAGTGCAAGTAGATAAATAGGTACCGCTCCGGCAGGAAGGTAAACAGCGTTTCCGTGCGCTGCTCTGGTTCGCCAGAAGTGGCTTAGTCATGCTGGCCACATGCTGTACGCCGGCTCCCTTGGCCAATAAAGCGAGATGGGCACCGCAACCCCAGAGTTGGTCACGACTGGACCTAATGGTCAGGGGTCTCTTTACCTTTACCTTACCCTTTTAAATGCGTGTTTTGGGAAGGTTTTTGTTTTGTTTTTATTATGTATTTTGCCTTTTTTATATTGTATTTTCATGTTGTGAACTGTCCTGATGAAGGGCGGCATGCAAATTTAATAAACAAAATAAGGGTACTTTAGCAATAAACTGATGAGCATGATAACTCACAACAAAATGGGAGTGGGAGACAGACGACAGCGTGGTGAAAGTCCCTGCACAGCTGTGAGTTTTGGCGGCTCATCATTTCCCAGGCCGACTACCTCAAAGGGTCATTGGGAGAAGGACTATACAGTGGTACCTTGGTTTAAGAACAGCTTAGTTCATGAACAACTTGGATTAAGAACGCTGCAAACCCGGAAGTAGGTGTTTTGGTTTGTGAACTTTGCCTTGGAAGCACACCTTGGTTTAAGAATGCTTTGGTTTAAGAACAGACTTCCGGAATGGACTAAGTTCGTAAACCAAGGTGTTCCACTTCCTGTTGAGTGTGTTCTACTTGTAAATTGAGTCCCCCACTGCCATGGGAAAGCACGCCTTGGTTTAAGAACAGAATTCCGGAATGGATTAAGTTCGTAAACCAAGATACCACTGTGTATTTTGCCTATTGAAAAACGCCAGGGGTCCTTCCCTCCGGTGCCACAGATTCACCTACCTGTGTCAGGCTGGAAGGGGCTTGGTCCAGGTACCGCCCCCCTGCCTTGCTCAGAAGGCAAACCAGGGTGAGGGCTGCTGCCGTTGGTTGCGGAGAAAGGCGCCGTCCTGAGCTGAACCGGCTCCAGGGGGTCGCAGAATTCGAAGGGGGACCGGCCGGCCTGCATTCCCTGCCCACCGTTGACAGCTGGAACACAGAAGTGAAAAAAAATCAGAGGGTGACTGTAGGCCCAGGAGCAACTAAGAGGGATGTGAGAGATGGATCAAGCCGGCATCTGGGTTGCAGAAACCTCAATGGGCTCATTCGGGACAGTACGGCTGCTCACCCTCCAGGAACCTCACTTCCAAGAGCGGCCAGGCTTAACGCCATGCATTTCAGATCAACGGTGAACAGTGGCAAGGAATATCCAGGCCATATACGGCAGCGTTTCTCAACTTTTTTACTTCTCTGTTTTCTTTTCTGTTTTCTTCTCGGTCACTTCTCTCTCCCCTCTGTGCCCCCCTAGTCTTGTGCTGTGGCCCCCTTGGAATATCCGGGGGGGGGGGGCAGGGGACTATATCCCCCCTCCACCCGTTGAGAAACGCTGATGTAGTCTCCACCATGTGCTGGAGTTCTGGCACAGTCCACCAGAGGGCTCTCCTGACCCCTCTTCTCATCCAAACTACTCCTCCAAATTAAGTTGGCTTACTTTATTCCTCTTTTTTGGACCGCTGCTCTTTTCAGTTACTTTTCAGCAACTGCAACTAAAGCACTCAAGTTGGTTTGAAGCACAAGTCCACAAGCTGAAAATCCTGACTGCAAACTTTCACATTTTTTATTTCCAAACTCTATTTCTTCTTGTTCACCTTCCCAATAACGATTTATCTCGTTTGAGAGCTAAGCATTTAAACAGACAAGCTTATTTTTTTGCACGATTGCCTGGAAATTTACCAAAACCACAAAAGGATTTTTTTTATTTAAGAAGCCTCAAATTTGAAAATTTTCAGAAATCAAAAAGTTCTTATTCAGATTTTTTTAAAAAATGTTGCCAACTTGACAAGTGTTTTGGGTTTAATGGAATGTACTTGGTTGCCTTAACCAGATCAGGCCATATAGATATACTCCAATATCCACTTCCTACAACTTTTTTTTTTTGCTGTATACATTTCAGGGTCCACTCCAAACCATTCCAAAAGATCGTTTTGTCTTCTGGACCATCTCCAAGGCATGTGTAAGCTTTTGTATCACACAATGCCCTTTGCCAGGAAGAACAGTTCCGTGTTAACTCAAAAGCTTGCACACTCCCGGCCAACGAAAGCCCATTCCAATAAAACAAGAATAAAAGGGAAAGTAATCACCAGCCAATGGAACTGACGGTCAACTCTAAAAGACTTTTCTGCATCACTGATGTCCCCAAATCTCCAGCAGTACAAGGAGCCCAGTCAAGTCAAAACATGCCAATGACTTCTGAATGGCCTTATAAACTGGATTTTCTGCAGGCATTCAGATCCTCGGAATAAGGATTTTTAGCATGCAAGGAACAAGCTTGGGTGGAAAGCAGCTGCCTGACGTTTGGGAATTTATCGGAGAGGGGATGGAAGAAGCAGGGCAGCTTGGGAACTGACAGCACTCTTTCAGGCCTCCTGACTCTGGGAAGGCAAAGCTCCTTCGTTTCATGCGTCTTGTAGCTGTCACTCACAAACGTCACTAGGGCTCAAGAATCTCCTCTCTTGACCTGAGGTGGGCTGCTCTCATCCGGTGGCTGTTGACCCTGTTTTAGGTGCTGCTCAACAATGGTAAAATCAAGCAAATGAATGCTTCTTCCCTGTGAGTGAGTCCTTTTATTTTGGTTTACAGCCAACATGGTGAATTCCAGACGATTTGGGGATGCAACCCCCATCATCCCTCACCCCTGGCTATGCTGGCTGGGGCTGAAGGAGCGTCTCCACCCACATCGTTCTGCCCGGACACTGACGTCCAGCTCTGAGGGCCTTCTGGCGGTTCCCTCCCTGAGAGAAGTGAGGTTGCAGGGAACCAGGCAGAGGGCCTTCTCGGTGGTGGTGCTTGCCCTGTGCAACGCCCTCCCAGCAGATGTCAAGGCAATAAGCAACTATCTAACTTTTAAAAGACATTTGAAGGCAGCCCTGTTTAGGGAAGTTTTTAATGTTTCATGCTGTATTGTGTGTGTATGTGTAAGCGTATGTTACCTACGGGACCCCCTCTCCTGGTATGTCCAACGGAGGACCTTACGGTCTTCAAACAAAAACATCTTGGAGGTCCCAGGCCGCAGGAAGGTTAGGCTGGCCTCAACCAGAGCCAGGGCTTTTTCGGCTGTGGCCCCGATCTGGTGGAACACTCTGTCCCAAGAGACTAGGGCCCTGCGGGACTTGACATCTTCCCGCAGGGCCTGCAAGATGGAGCTGTTCCACCAGGCCTTTGGCCAAGGCACAGTCTGACCCCCTCCTTTGGTAATCCTCATAGAACTCTAGCCCAATGGTTGCCATTAATTTGATTCTGAATTGATTTTAGAATGAATTGATTTTAGAATGTATTTCAATTAATTGATTGTGATTTTATGTAAACTGTGTTACTTTTATTGTTGTTAGCCACTCTGAGTCCGGCTTCGGCTGCAGAGGGAGGGATATAAATAAATTATTATTATTATTATTATATGTGTGTGTGTGTGTACACACACACACACACACACACACACACACGGTTGGAAGATGCCCAGAGTGGCTAGGGAAACCCAGCCAGATGGGTGGGGTATAAAAAATAAATTATTATTATTATTATTATTATTATTATTATTATTATTATTATTATTATTATTATTACTACTACTACTACTACTACTACTACTACTACACATGATTGGAGTTGCAAAGCCACAGCTTACGAGGTAGGGTGGCAACAGGACATTTCTTATGTGGGGCACATTCTTCTGTCTCGGCAACACCCACAAAAGAGAGGACTAAGGGAAGATTAGGCAAACTTCTCTTCCTGGTCAAGTCACCTACTCCATGCATGCGACAAGGTAGGCTTTTGCCTCCCTAACACAATAAATTAGTTCACGTACAAGACGAAACTGCATTTTTGCCAACTTAAATTGACAGGAAATTGGCACAGGACTCTAGCCAACATTTAACGTACCCATCTCCTACCTTGGGATCCGAGTAGCTAAATCTTAAACCCGCCCATGTTAAACACAGCCAAACCAAGTGTTGGGGTTGGTTGCAGAATTTGGAAGGGGAATTCCCCCTGCCTCTTTCTCCTCAACCAACACCTGGCATTCAGCATGCCAGTGCAATGGTACCAGGCTCCAGTCTATCAGACACATTTTGAAGAACATGGATTAAGCGATTGTACGAGAAAGTTAGAGCAGGTCCAGCCCTGGCAGTTACAGAAAGGGAAGAAAGACTTCGCAGAAGTACGTACAGCTCATCCCCGTGGGAGTTCTTGCGGCGGTGCCAGGCTGGAGGGAAGGGGTCAGGATCTCTGACTTGATGGCAATGCCGCCACTTTCGGCAGCCTCCGACCCGCACAGTCCTGGTGGCAGCTGAGCTTTCTCCAGCGACGGCAGAATCTGGTCGAGGTCCGACGCAAACTGAAGGAAGGAAGCAAGGCCACAGGTCAGCCACGGAAGCTCCGAGGGCAGCCACGGGTGGAACAAGAAACCAACCACAAGCCTTTTGCTCTGGCCTGGATGGCGCAAATTCGCAAAAGCCCTGAACAACTTGGGTCCACTCCTTATGCTCCATCCTGATAAGAGCACTTCTGGGGGGTTCCCCACACCACTGAAGTTCAGCTGGCCTTCGCCAGAGACCCAGCCTTTAGCCCTTTCCTGTGGAACTCCCTGCCAGTAGAGGTTTGGCAGGAATAATGGCAGCTGGCTTTCAGACATATTCGGAAAACCGCGTAATTCAGACAGGCCTGTGAAATGTTCATTAAATGAAAAAAATCTATATTGATGTTTTTATGCTAAATACTATGCTGATTGAGATAGCTTCCTGGCTATGTTTCTGTATAAAGCTTCCAGAATGGCAAACAATCAGTAATAAAATTGTAATAGTAAAGCTAAAAGGACCCCTGACCATTAGGTCCAGTCGTGACTGACTCTGGGGTTGCGGTGCTCATCTTGCTTTATTGGCCAAGGGAGCCGGCGTACAGCTTCCAGGTTATGTGGCCAGCATGACTAAGCCGCTTCTGGTGAACCAGAGCAGCGCACGGAAACACCGTTTACCTTCCCACCGGAGCGGTACCTATTTATCTACTTACACTTTGATGTGCTTTCAAACTGCTAGGTTGGCAGGAGCAGGGACCGAGCAACGGGAGCTCACCCTGTTGCGGGGATTCGAACCGCCGACCTTCTGATCGGCAAGTCCTAGGCTCTGTGGTTTAACCCACAGCGCCACCTGTGTCCCATTGTCATAATGCAGCATAAACTTAAGACCATTGCGTCCATTTAGCTCAGTGTTGTCTACAAGGATCAACATTGGCTCTCCAGGATTTCAGAGCAGGAGTCTCTCCCAGGCCTATAAGGAGATGCTGAGGACTTTCTGCATGCCAAGCAGGTGCTCTACCACTGAGCTAAAACCCTTCCCCTTTCTTCTCTGCAAGTACAGTGGTACCTTGGTTTAAGAACAGCTTAGTTTATGAGCAACTTGGATTAAGAACGCTGCAAACCCAGAAGTAGGTGTTTTGGTTTGTGAACTTTGCCTTGGAAGCAGAACATGTTCCATTTGTAAATGGAGTCCCCCACTGCTATGGGAAAGCACACCTTGGTTTAAGAATGCTTTGGTTTAAGAACAGACTTCCGGAATGGACTAAGTTCGTAAACCAAGGTACCACTTTTATTTCAAACAATGCTTAATTGAAAAACAAACAAACAAACCATGATCTAGAAAGTTCTGCACTGGAGGTCAGAAGCTGTTGTATATTCTACATGGACCACATCCTGCAGAAACCCAGCAGTAATTTGACATTTGGCTGGATGGCAACACACAGCCTCCAACCAGAAAAATAATAATAAATTGTTTCCTTAAAGGTGCTAAGTGGAGGGTGGGGGGGGGGAAATGCTGTATGGAACAAGCTGGGCTTGCAGTTACAGCAACAGCAGTGTTCAGTTTCCCCGGTCTGTTCCAGGCACACACCGTGCCTGGACAAATCAGATAAGTCCGCCGCCGTAATGTAACGGAAGAAAAGGGAAGGGTATGCATTACATTCAGTTTGATTCAGAGAGTGATAGCACATCACGGGCTCAAAAAAGTGAACATCCAGAAACATTCCGAGAGTGAAAACATTGGCAAGGTGAGGTGGGCTTTTCTTTGAGCAGAAACTGTTCCAGTTTGGAAACAAGACATTTCAACTCTCACACCCACAGAGCAAGATGTTTGAAATGCTGAATCAGTCGGTCTCTCTCTCTCACACACACATATTCACATGCATGGGGAACAGTTTCATAACCAGGAGCCTGCATAGAGAGAAAGAGAGCAGCCATATCCACCAGGTGGGAGTTTTGCATCCACTGTGCTCAGGAAAACACAGGCACACATTTCTGTTTATTCGCGTTCCGAAAAACGTGAGATTGCTGGCTCATCTTTCTGTACCTGGGCATTTCCTCTGAGGCCAACAGGGCCTAACTAAACCGTAACATGATGGCCCACAGGGCATCATCTCAAGAAAGATCCCCTCCTGCGGAAGAGAGAGACAGCAAATGCCTCGTCCACCTGCCACCCCGGCATTAAAAACTATTAAAAGTTACTTGCATTAAAAGCTACTTGTAATTAAAAGCTGTTTTGAAAACCTGAACGTCTTTTTGGTGGACTAGATTTTTTTTAAAAAAATCGCTTACACTATCGGCTTAGCTACTTTCTTTTTTAAAAAAAAAATTTAATTAAATTTCCAAAAATAAAGAAAAAGAAATAACCACAAGAGATAAACTTACATCAAAATGTCATACAGTTCCACGTGTTGAGATTACACTGAATCTCATTGACTTCCTCGCCCCCCCCATCCCATCCATGGGTCCACTTAATTCTATTTTAACCGCATATCCATATTTCTCCAATTATTTTGTCTTCCTAATTATCCATACTTACACTTTCATTACAAGTGTATTTAGAATCCTGCTAATGTTTTGATCTGTTTAACAATGTTTAAACTAACATTTGTTAAAAGACCAGAAGCCGTTTTTATTAGGAATTATAGGTACCGAGATCCCAAAAGATCAGAAGAAACTGTTCATGTATGCTACGGCCGCCGCTCGGATGTCCATCGCCCAGAGAGGGAAGGAGGAGACAACCCCAATGAAAGAGGAATGGCCAATCAAGTTGATGGACTTTGCCGGAATGGCAAAGTTAACTGAGAAGCTCAGGGACCAAGAGGATGAGGAATTTTAAGAAGAATGGGAAATGTTCATAATGTATATACAAAAATATTGCAAACAAGGCTGAGCCACTTTCCATATTGTGTTCCTCCTCAAAACAATCCCTAACTTGCACTGAGCTGCACTCTTCAGAATTCCTCCTCCTGGAATGAGGCCACTCCATGGGTTTTGGAAGCTCCAAGCAATGGTGCCCCACACTCTGAGAGCTGAGCTCCAGCATCCTTCAGGCCCTGGGAGCTGCCTTCTCAGACAGAATGGGGATTCACTGCTTCCCCTGAACTTATTGCCACCGAAGGCTGATCGCCGAAGAATGGATGCTTTTGAATTCTGGTGCTGGAGGAGACTCTTGAGAGTCCCATGGACTGCAAGAAGATCAAACCTATCCATTCTTAAGGAAATCAGCCCTGAGTCCTCACTGGAAGGGACAGATTCTGAAGCTGAGGCCACCTCATGAGAAGAGATGACTCCCTGGAAAAGACCCTGATGTTGGGAAAGATGGAGGGCACAAGGAGAAGGGGACGACAGAGGACGAGGTGGTGGGACAGTGTTCTTGAAGCTACCAGCATTAGTTTGACCAAACTGCGGGAGTCAGTGGAAGACAGGAGTGCCTGGCGTGCTCTGGTCCAGGGGGTCATGAAGAGTCGGACACGACTAAATGACTAAACAACAACAACAAGAAGCTCATGTGTGGGTTGCTTGAGTTGCAGCTGAATTGTTCCCAGGTCCCCGTCAAGATCAACCTTCCCCTGTGCTCTTGATCAAGGGAAGCACAAGACCCTAGATTCTGTTGGGGAGTAAATGCCTCCCCACAATGGGTGAATGATCTTTGCCACAGCTGCTTTGTCTGCTAAGGATGGGCCCTCGGATGGGTATTGATGCAGGACAGCTACGTCTCATTAGCTCAGATCCAAGGTTCGTCCCCCCCCCCCCAGATCAAAATTTCTCCACAGTTATTCGTAAGAAAAACTGCAAGAGACAGCCTTGTCTGCTTAGATTCATTCTATCTCTCCCTCCTCTCTGTCTCTTCACTGACACATTTTAGCAAATCTCCTCAACAAAGGAATAAGCTCTGGAAATATACTTGAAGGTGGGAATGTGATCTAAGGAGACAATTGGAGAGGACATGATATAATGAGAAACCAAGCCCATCGCGGTGCCTTAAGAAATAAGAGTTTACTTGCATCGTTTTGCTCAACAAGTGTAAAACAAAGCACTCTCCGTTTAACACAACCAGTCCTCTCTATTGTATGCTATACTACTGCATACATACTATAGCTAGAGTAGCCATGAGCTGAGGCTGATGCACTGGAGAAGAGGAGGTTAAGGGGTGATATGATAGCCATGTTCAAATATATAAAAGGATGTCATATAGAGGAGGGAGAAAGGTTGTTTTCTGCTGCTCCAGAGAAGCGGACACGGAGCAATGGATCCAAACTACAAGAAAGAAGATTCCACCTAAACATTAGGAAGAACTTCCTGACAGTAAGAGCTGTTCGAGAGTGGAATTTGCTGCCAAGGAGTGTGGTGGAGTCTCTTACTTTGGAGGTCTTTAAGCAGAGGCTTGACAACCATATGTCAGGAGTGCTCTGATGGTGTTTCCTGCTTGGCAGGGGGTTGGACTCGATGGCCCTTGTGGTCTCTTCCAACTCTATGATTCTATGATTCAGTTCAAAACTTCTGGAGGCTGGCGAAGTTTATGATAATGACTTGGGTGATTTGCATGCTGCTTTCATCGTGACTGATTGATTGATTGATTGAATGAATCTTTATTTGTGTCAGCCATCGGCCATAGCAATACATTTTATGGTTTTTAATCAATAGTCAAATAGTGGATCTTGAATTCTGATTGCCCCAGCTAAAAACCTTTTGCTGTCACCTGCTCATCTTGATCTGCCAAGAGAAAGGACACTGAGGCAGTGGTCGGGCGACCCGGAATGGACATTTGGAGCAGATGGTTTACTTAGCAGAAGTGCCACAGAAGCACGTCTCTAAACAAGGATGTAGCTGCCATTTAGGCCAAGGCCAGGCTGGCATTAGGGATCTTGACCGCCCATAAAGCACACCTCTCAAATGCAGCCTGCGGTTCTGCTCTCTGCATCTCAGAAGCAATAAAGAGCAAAGGTCCAGGAGGGGAGGGGGGGGGAAGCAAAGTCTTACAGAGTCATGGAAATCAGTGCAAAGGCCACTGAGTTTAAGCCTCTGTAATGGGAGGATTACAAAGGCTAAAAGAAAGCAACAGGGAAACAGCCCAACAGAGAAAAACTAACAAGTAGCGGAGATGTAGAGCACTTTCCAGACCAGGAGCAGCTAGGAGGGAAATGCTCTGCATGTAGAATGCTGCTGCCTTCCTGCTTTCTGGAGTGGCGAGGGGGAATCACATTACCCTGATCCTCAAATCACCACACTATGAATTTCTGAGCCCTATTCAAGGCATCAGCATCAGTACCCAAAGCCCCAAATGACAGGAACCTGAGAGAATGCCTTCGCCCTCCACAACGGCCCTGCCCAGCTATCAAGGTTCTGCAAAGAATGCCCTGCTTGTTATTCCAGCTTCAGCTTCTGTGGGGCTGGCGGTGATGTGCGACAGAGCATTCTTGGTGGTGGCCCCCCCAGTTATGCAGCTCCCTCCCAAATGACATGCAGTTGTTCCACACGTAGGCCTCGTTTAGGCACTTTCTGTTTAACTTGGAGCCTTGGACTGTAGCCAACCTTCTCGGCTGACTGCGTTTCCTTTCCAGGTTACTGCGGTTCCTATTCCGCTTTCATTTTTGGCTAGGTTTTAAACTGGTTTTTAAAATGTTTTGTAATTCTGTGCGCGTGATACTGTATTGTCAGCCACTCTGCGCTCCCATTGGGAGGAAATGCGGGACTTAAGTACCGGGGGGGGGGGGGAATAATAACTAAAGAGATTTATGTTGTGCTTCCTCAGTGCTCAAAGCACTTCACACGCCCTGTCTCAGAATATCACTGTAGGGAAGGCCAGGGCAATTATTGCAGAAGAGGGTTCATGGCAAACTGGCTCAAGGAGCAGTGTTTTCAGTTTCAAGTCTGTGCACATGTGGCCGGGTGTGCAAGGGTCGCAGCAAGAGAGGCAGTGCCGTGTAGTGGTTAGCGTGTCTGACTAGGAACCAGAAGAGCAGGGCTCTAATGCCCACTCAGCCATGAAGCTCACTGGGTGGTCTTGGGGGCCAGTGGATGCCTCTCAGCCTAGCCTACCTCACAGGGATTAAATGAGGAGGGGGAGAACCAAGTACGCCACTTTGAGCTCCTCGGAGAAAAAGGCAGGGTAGAAATAGGATAGATAGATGATAGATAGATAGATAGATGATACAGTGCTACCTCGGGTTAAGTACTTAATTCGTTCCGGTGGTCTGCTCTTAACCTGAAACTGTTCTTAACCTGAAGCACCATTTTAGCTAATGGGGCCTCCTGCTGCCTCCGCAGCGCCAGAGCATGATTTCTGTTCTCATCCTGAAACAAAGTTCTTAACCAGAAGCACTATTTCTGGGTTAGTGGAGTCTGTAACCTGAAGCGTATGTAACCTGAAGCGTATGTAACTTGAGGTACCACTGTACAGATTAGATAGATAGATAGATAGATAGATGATATAGATAGATGATAGAGATAGATAATGATAGAGATGATAGATGATAGATAGATGATAGATAGATGATAGATAGATGATAGATAGATAGATAGATAGATAGATAGATAGATAGATGATAGATAGATAGATGATAGATAGATAGATGATAGACAGATAGCTAGATAATATAGATGATAGATAGAGACAGGCATAGCTGTCAAGTGTCCCTTATTTGAAGGGACAGTCCCTTATTCCAGCGCCATGTCCCGCTGCTGTCCCTTATTGATGGATGTCCCTTAAATGTCCCTTCAATTTCAAAGGAAGCAGCTCCCCTCCCTCCCTCCCTGCCGGCCAGGGAGGAGGGAGGCTCCAACTGTGTTGCTTGGCTGTGTTGCTCACCCAATAAGAAGTCTAAGAACGACTGGGGGGTGGAGCTTGCATGCCTTATGTGTGGCTAGTTAATGCAAGCTGAGGGGTTTTTGAATGCTGGACGCCATTTTGTTGCACGTGCTGCTGCAAACTTTGCAGTGCAAAGCCAGGCCGGGGAGCCATCTTAAGTTGAGGCTGCATAGGCCTTGTGGTGCATGTGATTCAGATTCTATTCAGTTGAACCTCTGGTTACAAAGTTGGTTGGACAGTGTTCTCGAAGCTACCAGCATGAGTTTGACCAGACTGCAGGAGGACAGGAAGACTGGAGTGCCTGGAACAGGTGAGGCTGCAGGTCCCTTATTTTCAAGGCTGCTGGTCCCTTATTTTCAAATGTGTAAGTTGACAGCTATGGAGACAGGTGATAGATAGATAAGATAGATAAATATAGATAAGATAGATAAATATAGATAGATAGATGATAGATATAGATGATATAGATGATAGATAGAGATAGATAGATGATAGAAATTGAGAGAGAGAGAGATTCAAAGGTCTGCTCTTGGACAGACCCAGAACTGTGTTGGAAAACAATGTTGGTTAAGAACATTCTGTTGTGGATCTAGACACCAGCGAGAGAGGTGCCCCCTGAAAATTTCTGCTTGAGTGGCTCTCTCCTCCAGCGACCGATTTCATGGCACAGATGAGATTCCGACTTGCCCGCACAGTTATTATTCATTTATTTCATCCATTTATACCCAGTTCTTTAACACCAAAGGGGCTCCCGGAGCAGTTAACATGTACAAGGGTAAAAAAAGAAGAAGGAACGAATTCAAAACACCCGCTCCCCAAGAGAGATCACTGGAAACCAACTGAAGAGCACTAGGAACGCACGACAGCCCTCTTCAGACATTCCTTTGTCTGCACGCGACAAACATCGCCAGGAGGAGGAAGCAAGAATGAGCTGCTTGGCCTGGCCTCTGCATGATGGGGGGCAACTGTCTGCTGCAGGGGGGAGCCAGCTGTGCTCACATAAGCTCCCCCCTGCACACAGCCCCCCACGGAGGGTGAGAGAGGAGGTAAGGCTTGAGTGTGCTCATCCCTGCTGCTTCTTTTTGCATGGAGAAAGGGGCATCTGGAGAGGGCTTGGGAGGCACAGGAACCAGATAGGAAGCATGGTGGTGCAGGATAGGACCTGTAAAACCAGGGTTCAAATCCCCACCTGGCCACGGAGCTTGCTGGGTGACCTGGACCAGTCACTCACTCCCAGCCAAACCCACCTCGCAGTTGTGGGGAGGATGAAATGGGGAGAACTATGTAGCCACACCTGGAGCTCCTTGGAGGAAAGGCTGGTTATAAATTTGACAAAAACAATTAAAAAGGTAAAACGGTAAAGGACCCCTGGATGGTTAAGTCCAGTCCAAGGCGACTGTGGGGTTGCGGCACTCATATCGCTTTCAGGCCGAAGGAGCTGGCGTTTGTCCACAGACAGCTTTCTGGGTCATGTGGCCAGCAGGACTAAACCGCTTCTGCTGCAACGGGACACCGTGACGGCAGCCAGACCACATGAAAACACCGTTTACCTTCCTGCTGCAGTGGTACCTATTTATCTACTTGCACTGGCGTGCTTTTGAACTGCTAGGTTGGCAGGAGCTGGGACAGAGCAACAGGAGCTCATCCCGTCGCGGGGATTCGAACCACCAACCTTCTGATCGGCAAGCACAAGAGGCTCAGTGGTTTAGACCACAGCGCCATCCACGTCCCTAAACAAACCAAGAAACCAACAACTAGATAGGACTGCTTCCACAATGGGGTTTGCCCTCTCTTCTCCCTTGTGCCCCCTGAAATGGGCTGTGGGGGTGGGATCAGGAGAAACCCCCTCCCACAGAACAGCACAGGGAGGAGAGGGCTGTTCTTGTCTAGCCAAAATGCTTGCCCTGAAAAAACGATTGCCTTGGTGCACCGCTAAATTCCTCCCCAAGATTCTTTGTTTAGCTAGTCCAGTCCTGCGAATGGCTGCAGTTACTCGGGACCTAGAAAGAACCTTGCCCACTGCTCCCCGATCCTTCTGAACTGGAGATGCTGCCAAGGGCTGCAAGTGGTGGACCATCTGGCATACAGAGCAGGTACAGCGAAGGCACAGTTGTGTTTCCTAGTCCAGGATATCAAAACCAAATGGAAGCAGGGCCAGTGAAGATAAACAGTGCATCTGCTGAGCTTGACAGATCACAGGAGAGGCCTGAGCAAACCCATACATTTCAGGAGATGCAAAACCTGAGCTGTTAAATCTAACACTGAGCGCCTTGCAAGACCAAAACTCTTCCCCGAGGTAAATATAATTTCAGGGGTTTCGGAAGCTTCCAAATTGGCGTATTTCAGGTGCGCAGGTTCCTTCTGGCCCGCACGACCAAAAATACAACCAGCACGACAGGCTTCCTGCAGAACCGAGGTGCCCCCAAAGAGACGGCCTTTGCTTCTGATTTAGCGCTGCGATGGAACATGGGAAGCTGACATACGGCGAAGCTCCGTTTACAAAGTCTGGGAAGAAACCACAGAGAGCAGGCCAGGAGCAGCTGATGGGAAGCCGTCAACTCAAGGGCCTTTTGTGGGGCAGGATACAAAGAGAGCTGAAGTCCCTGTGCCGGATGGGATCACCAAGTGGGGATTCCCAGATGAATGGGCCCCTTAATTTAATTAGGGCGCTTTAGGGCACTATTTGTTATCTGAGGCTTTCCAAGGGGCTCTGGGCTATTCACACACAGAAGCCCCATTCTGACACAAGCCTGTAAGTGGCCTCGCACTTGAAATGTCAAACTCTCCCTGGTCTGTTTGATAAAAAGGATTAACACAGTCTTATCCATGTTGTCATCTTCCTCAACTGGAGAAGAAAAGAAAAGAAAGCAGTGCCCTCTCCTATTCATGGCCAGTTGTAATGAATATTTATACGCCGAAATCTCTCTTGCAGGGAACCGTCACTGCCATTTAATAACTCTATTACAAGAGATAATGGTACCTTAAAGTTGCCGGTTCCCAGCCAGCGAACAGGAGGGAGACTGAAAATTCTCTTAGCCGTGCTTAGCCCATTCACAGACTCGCATCATATGAGGCTCTTGAATTCAGGAAATGTCGGGGATGAATAGCCCAAAGCCCTTTAAAAGCCTGTGAACTCCCTGCCCTCCTGTTGGTGATGCCAGAGGGGCTTCTGAAACAAGGTGTGTCTCTCCGTCATGCCAACAGAATCCACAATGAAGCCTTGCAACAGGCTTGACTGCAGAGATTTAATACCACTGATTTAAGCAATCATTGGGCACAAAATTCCTGCAAAATTTAATAAAACGAAAACACCTCAGTCCGCACGGAAGTTTTTCTTCTGCCTTACGCCATGGCAGGCACAAAGGGGCAGGCGTTGTGCCTAGCAAACAGTTCGCACTGCGGGCCTCTTTTCAGTGTGCAACTAAATTAAGTGATCTTTGAAGATTTGCCACTGACGCAGGTACACTTATCTGAGAACTGGGTCAGCTGCAGGACTCTATGACCAACAGTGACAACATGGGTGGTGCTTTTGAGGTCTTGCAATTTCACTATCGAAACACCTGCCTTTGACTTTTGAGTCATCAGATGCTGGTGTTGGCATGCGGCTATTACTCCATCTTACTACGATTTATAATAATAATAAATTTTTATTTATACCCCGCCCTTCCTGGTTCAGAAAGCCGGGCTCAGGGCAGCTAACAACAAATTTAAACACTTAATTGATGCTACAAAAAACAGCATAAAATACGGTATAAAACGTGAACAACAATAAAATCAAAAATCAATTTAGGGGGGAAATCCATCCAAGAAACATTAGATGATCACCAGGGCTAGCTTTATATTTGTGGTGCTTTATACCATAACATGAGCAAAACAAACCAACAAAGCTCCTTGTTCTGGGCTCTCTGGTCTGAAAGCGCAGCCCCCCCATCAGGCTTGCTATAGTGGCATTGCATGTCTCAAAATATATGAAGAGCTGGTGGATGTAAGGAAGACCATTTCTTGCCTCTCGGTTGCCAAGTGGCAAACCTGGCTTGGGTTTTCCTTTGTAGCGCAGATCGCCAGCCAGAAAAGGGAAAATGGATCGCCGGTGGGGTGGCAGATGGTTGACCCCACCCACCTGTCAAAGTGGTCTGCCAAGGGTCAGATCCAGTTCCCTATACCTGTTCTTAAGGCTTTGAGGATGGGGTGGAGAAGAGATGGCCACTAGCCGAGTGGAATCCTAGTGAACTTTGGCTCTCTGAAACTGGCTAGAATCCCTCCCCACCACAAACTCCCTTAGCCTGCAAAAGGGGCCCTGAAATTGAGGAAGGGGCATTTCAACCAAGCATGAGTTTCTGTGTATTTTCAGTAACAGAAAATAAATGAGCAGAGTGGACATAATATTACTGAAAACTATCAGTAGAAAACTCAGTATGCAGCTTGCAGGCTCTTGATCAGGCAAAAATCAACATGCTGTTCCTGACATCATTCCTAATGGCACTACCTTATACAGAGTCTGACCACTGGTCTATCTAGTCCAATATCCTCTACTCTGACTGGCAGCAGCCCTCCAGCAATGGAAGGCCTTCTCCGAGATTCATTTTAAACAGAAGATTGTGAGGACTGAACCTTGTGTGTACAACCCTTGTGTCTCACCCACTGCTTCCTCAAAGGATCAAGGCTCAACAGACAGACTGCAAAAGGGTATTTCTAATAACACCCTCCCTTCAGATGTGAAGGAAATAAGCAGCTATCTTATATTTAAAAGACATCTGGAGGCAGCCCTGTTTAGGGAAGTTTTTAATATTTAATGCTGTATTGTTTTAACACTCGATTGGGAGCCGCCCAGAGTGGCTGGGGAAACTCAGCCAGGTGGGCGGGGTATAAATAATAAATTATTATTATTATTATTACCCCCCGTCTAATATTGTGAGTTGAGCATCCACAAATCTCAGGGTCGCGCAAAAAGCTCACTTGCACTGGGATAGGTCGTGCAGTTGCAAACAGTTGCAGTGCCAAGCAAGGAAGGTGCAAGCCAACCGCGGCGACCCAAGACCCAATGTGGAGCGACATGTTTGCTGCTCTTCTAAGAGGAAAGGACCCCTTCCCCCGGGAGAGAAGACCCACCTGGCTCTGCGGCTGCAGCTTTCCCTCCTCTGGCGCGGGGGGCTTCGCGAGCAGGGACTGAGCGACGCCGCAAGGCTCCAGCTGCTCCGGGTTCTCCTTCACCTTGACGTCGTCCAGGCTCAAGGTGGGGTTGGACGCCAGCTCTTTCTCGTCCTTGTCCAGCAGGTAGCGAAGCAGCTGGTTGTCCTTCGATTCCTTCTTCTTTGCGGCGTCGGCCTCCAGCCGGGCATCCGGAGCCCCTGGGGCCTGGTTCTGCAGGGCAGGGGCCGCTGTTCCAGGCCCTCCACTGTCCTTCTTCTCCTGCTCCATGGCGGCCAGGCTGCCCATGTCCGAAGGGCTGCCCTCCTGGAGGAGCCGGTGCAGAATCTTGTGCCGCTCCGTCAGGGAGCTGTGGGAGGACGGGCAGGCACTGCCCACCGGGTTCCCGGAGGCAGGAGTCCCGGAGGAGCCCGTGCAGGACAAGGGCTCCTTGCAGCTGGTGTCCACGTCAGCGTGCCGCAGCTGTTCCTGGGCCGTGGTGGCCAGGAGCTGGACCAGTTTGTGGCTGGTAGCCTGCAGGCCCTTGTGGTCGCCCTCGGAGAGCTCCACAGGCTTGGTGCTGCCCGGGCCGCCATTAGAGTGGATCATGTCGCACAGGATGGAGGCGATCTCCTTGCTGTCCTTGGGCTCCGTTTTCACGGGCGGCAGGCTCATCCGGCTGGGTGAGTTCTGGTTGCTGGGCTGCCGCAGGACAGGGGAGGGTGTGGAGTAGCCCACCGGGGGGCTGGGCCCTTCGGCCAGTCCCTGCATGGAGTTCAGCGGGGTGCTTGGGTACGGCCTGTTGCCGAGGGAGCCACTGGAGCCACAGCCGCTCACCATGCCCACCGGGGAGTGCGTGGTGGGCATGGGGGGAGAGAAAGGGTTGCTTGGCACTCTGGGCCGGTGGACCAGTCCGGGGCTCACCCGATGCCTGGGGGACATGAACTGCGGTGGGGTGACCCCGGGGCTGCCCATCGGGGAGCTGTTGTGGCTCATGGCATGGCTACTGTTCTGGGGACCGGCTTGGCTCTGGCTTAAGGCAACGTTCGTTCCCATCTGGCTCCCAGGCGAACATCCGAAAGTGGCTTGGCTGGGGGCAGTGTTGCTGCTGCTGCCGTTGCCACCGCCATGTAGGCTGGATCCCGGCGGGTGGCCTGCTGCGCTGGCAGTTAGCATGCTACCGTTGGCAGGAGGGAGAGGGGAGGGCAGAGCCATGCCTTGTCCGGGGGAGATGTTGGGGTTCAGCGAGGGGCTGACGCGGGGAAGAGGCATCCCGGAGTTAGTGTTTTCTTGAGGTGACAGCGTGCCGTGTTCTCTGAGTCAGGAAAAAGAAGAGAGAGGGGGGCATGATTAGTGGAGGAAAGAGAGTGGCAGCTTGGATGTTTCATATGCCCTAAGGCTTGGTACCCGCATCACTTGGTAGTCCACATCACTGGAGGGAAGAGGGGTATAAATAATAGATGATGATGATTTGTGAGAAACATTAAAGGTAAAGGGACCCCTGACCATTAGGTCCAGTCATGGCCAGCTTTGGTGTTGTGGCGCTCATCTCGCTTTATTGGCCGAGGAACCAGCGTACAGCTTCTGGGTCATGTGGCCAGCATGACTAAGCTGCTTCTGGCAAACCAGAGCAGCGCACAGAAATGCCATTTACTTTCCCGCTGGAGCGGTACCTATTTATCTACTTGCACTTTGACGTGCTTTCGAACTGCTAGGTTGGCAGGAGCAGGGACCGAGCAACGGGAGCTCACCCCATTGCGGGGATTCGAACCACCGACCTTCCGATCGGCAAGCCCAAGAGGCTCAGTGGTTTAGACCACAGCGCCACCCGCGTCCCATGAGAAACATGATATAGGAGCTAGTTACCCACATGGAAATTAGAAGGAAGATCAGTGATCCCATTGCTTGATCACCTCTGCAATTGCCCCACAAACATTCACAGAACCGCACCACATGTGGCCAAATCCGCATCTAACCTTCTTTCTGTAACAGAAGAGGCCCGGAAGCCCAAAGAAGGGAAAGCTCCTAACTGGTTCTTCCTCCTCTTGAGCAACAGAGAGAGGCATCATAACCCCCTTGTGATTTTTCAGGGAACTTTGAAACCCAGGGTCTGCCTTAGGGGTTTCCTTCAAGTTCCACCTTCCCAGGGGTCAAAGGCCCAAGCGCACCTCTCTTCTAACGAGAGGAAAGGCGAACGAGAGGAAAGAAAGAGGAAAGAAAGCAGGTGGAGAAAACAGTCTTTTAAAGTTGAGGGGTGGGGGTGGCAGAAGGGGAATGAAAAGGCAAAAGTCATCCTCACACACACACCCTTCTGGTGTGTGTGTGTGTGTGTGTGTGTGTGTGTGTGTGTGTGTGTGTGTGTTTGTGTGTGTGTTTGTGTGGCAGTGGGGCTGCTTGCTCACAGCTGTGTCCTCTGAACGGCCAAGGCTCAAACACGAGCTCCATCTGTTCACATACACACTCTCTCTCACACACCATACTTCACAAAATGCGGTAAAATGTGCCATTTCCTGTCAATGAACAATCTTCACATTACCGTCGGAAAACTATCCTGTATGAAGGGGACACAACAGAGGGCACAGCTACGCTTCTGTTGGGCCTATGACCTCTTCTGCCTCGCCTCTTTCCCCGGGAAAAGCCCGTTTTCTGAAGACTGACGTTTCTTCTGAGTTTTTCTCAACAAGAAGTCCCAGACCAAATGGAAGAGAGGGAAGTCAACTGCTATCACTGATACATAAGAGTGCCACCTCTGTACCGGGTTTCTTGTGGGGTCGCAAAGGCGAAAAAGAGGCAGGTCCCCCAGCCAAGGAGCTCACAGCTTAATTCAGACAATCAGAGGGTGGGAGGGAAGGGAGGAAGAGTAATGAAACTGGGGGGGGGGGGCGTGTTCTTGAGACTCACCTCTCAATTATGTGGATGCCCATGATGAAAGGCTGCATCTCTGGGCCTTGAGGGCAGCAAAGTCTGCACTTGGTATGAGCGCTCAGGACAGTCCCATCGCTCAGTGTGAACCGGTAAGATGGGCTGAAGGCTGTGCCCCGTGTCATCACTGGGGAGGAGGGAAACGTGGAGCGAAGGGGAAAAAGAGAGAGAGAGAGAACGTGGGTTAATGGGCTGGGTTGCCTTACATTTCATCATTGTCAGGTGTTGGTGTGTTTCCTCGAGAGCAAACAGGCAAGACTCCAACCCAGGAGTCTGCAACCTTTAAGACAAAAAGAGCCACTTTCCGAAGAAAAAAAACCTGGGAGCCGCAAAACTCATTATAAAAAGTAACTTTTTTGTCACTTTTTTATTATTTCTTTGTTTGACCCCTCAGAATTACTCCTCCTCATAGAAATAAACGTTAAACTAACAAGTTACCTTTGTGTGTGTGTGTGTTCTTCACTCCCCTTCAAAACAGTGACCAGCGTACATGCCCCCTTTCAATGCAGTGACCAGCGTTCATGCCCCTTAAAATGTAGCGGGCGGGCGGGAAGGTGACGTCAGGACGGTGCGTGACTAACGCCTGCACCGCCCCCATGCGACGTCACAGCCAGTACAGCGCCCGCCACAGTGGGGAGCGTTGGGGCGCACAATGCGCCTCCTCCCCTAGCTAGTATCCGCCCCGGAGCCGCGGCAAAGGTATAAAAGAGCCACATGCGGCTCCGGAGCCACGGGTTGCAGACCCCTGCTCCAACCTGTCTTTTCCAGGCTTTATTATTAGTGCAAACTATTTACAGTGAAGAGTGTTGCAAGTTCATGTCCAGCTCAGTCGCTAGCAGAATCTGGGAGTGGGCGGTTCTTGTACCTCCCCCAGCGTAACAGTCGCGTGACCCCCAGCCTTCTCCTCCTCTCCTTGCGCCGAAATTGACTGGGCGCTGGCAAAGGGGTACTTCCCCCCTCTCCAGCCTGCTCAGCCTCGGTGTTGAGGCTCTCCCTAGCACCCCCTGGTCCCACCACCTCCTCTCCACTGGAGGTGGGGCTTTCCTCCTGGCCAGAGGAGGAGCTGCTTTGCAAGATCTTCGGAGGTTCCCTATAACACAACTGCCCTTCCACCGCTCGCTTCTGACCTGATGGCAGTTCCCTGACAATCATCATCATCATCATTTTTAATTTGTACACCGTCTTTCTATCTTACAATACTCAAGGCGGTTTACAAGCTGAAGAAACAAAAAATGTACATTTTCTAATGCAATACAAAAATGTGATAATAAAACATATCTTTAAAATAGGCAACCTACATCAAAAAGTAACATTCAACAATCATTAGAATATTATTAAATAATAATAACATATAAAAGTTAAACAGAAATCCACTCAACAGTTACAATAAATGATTTCTAAACTATAATCAGTAAAACAACGGCAAGCCACAGTACATAAAATAATACAATACAAATACCATGGCCAGTAATGATTCTGGAAGGGTTTTTGCTGTATAATGGTGTTTTGTTTTTTGTTTTGGTCCTCATATCAACGTGGAGGCTGGTGAACATGGCTCCCATTTGACAGATGGGAGAACTGAGGCAGTGGCTTGTCAAGGTTACCCAAGTCAGTTTGTGGCAGAGCACTTGAAGGGTGCTGGCTCCCAAATATTATTCCCACCCCTTGCCCTAGTGCCCAGGGAAATACAGGGAGATGTGGGGGGGGGGGGGAGAGAAAAAGACCCCCAGGACCTGGGTACCAGGAGGAAACATCAAACCACCACCACCACCCTACGCACAAAATATCCATAGACCTCATTATTGCCAAATGCTCCCAGGGCTACAAATGAGGAGAACCAATTCATGGAAAGGCAAATACGTTATTCTCTCAGCCTCCACACTATGGGGGTGATGTACTGACCCACCTTGTAGAGGTCTTATAAGGTCACACAGGGCAATGCGTGTAAGGTGCTTTGAGCACGCAGGAAAAGTGGCTTATAAATTTATCCATTAAAATATTTGTGCATATCAACGTGGTTTGCAGCAATAAAAAGATAAAGAGCTAGGAAATTTCACTATCTGTTCCATTTTTACCCCACCTTTCTTTCTCCAAGGAGTTCAAGGGAGCATGGGTTAGCTATCCCCTGCCCTGTGCCCACTTATATCATAATAATAATAATAATAATAATAATAATAATAATAATAATAACAACTTTTTATTTATACCCCGCCCTTCCCGGTTCAGAAAATCAGGCTCAGGGCGGCTAACAACAAATTTAAAACATTTAATTGATGCAACAAAAAACAGCATAAACTACAGTATAAAACGTGAATAACAATAAATTCAGAATTCAAAAATCAGTTTAGGGGGAAAGTCCATCCAATAAACATTAGATGATCACCAGGGCTAGCTGGCTAAATTAGTCCTATTTGGGCCAGCGAGGAGACCAGGGGAGAATTAGCTGTGGGATCCCAGTTAGCAACCCTGTCAGGCTGAGAGAGACACACAGAGAGAAAACAGAGCAGAAGAGAACAGAAGAGAGGAGAGAAAGAGAGAGAGAGAGATGAATATGACTGATCATGGTATACCCAAGGGAGCTTCAAGGCCATTGGGTACCCAATCTCCCTCGTCTCAGTCCAACACTAACCACAATGCCCACATTAGCCTTCTGGATAAAAGGTGCCCCCCTTCTTGAAAAAAGAAAAGAAAAAAGACTTTTGACCATCTCTATCCTCTTTCAGGACCAAGAAGGCAGCCAGCCTTGAATAACTTGGCTCACTCGCTTTCGTTCTTCCTTCCTGAAAGGGCTGCAAGAAGGCCTCGGACTTGGCACGCCACCCCTGAACTGCAGGCCAGCGGCCTCCCAGGCAAGGTTGCCATGGGAGTGTGGAGAGACAACTGGCAGCAGGTTGATGGAATCCTATTGAGTGTGCAGGCAAGGACCCCCCTTGCCAGCCAGAGAAGCCACGGGCATCAGTCAGCCATTTCAGCTACTTCCTTTGGGAGCGTTATTTGCCTTCTTTGTCTGGTGTGTCGTCCCCCGCCCCCCTTTTAGTTTTATTTTTCAGTCCGGAAAGCACTTATCCAGCAACAATGGCAGTGCGTGCAAAGAGAGGAGCCTTTTTACCTTCCTGAAATAGCTGCTTGGCGTAAGATGGCTCCCTGCCCTGAGGCTGGAAGAAAGCGTAGATGCATTTTCTCACTAAATCCTCCCAGCCGGTCCGGCCTGCCGCTCTCAGCGAACTGGTGTCGATGGAGATGATTTTACCTGAGCGGAAGGGAGAGAAGCACGTTAGGACTGAACGTCTAAAGAAAGAGCAATGGAGCGGTGCGGATTCAGAAGCACAGCTGACTCTTATCTATGGATCTGTAGGTGGTTCTGTTTTTTTATTTTTATTGAAATAAAAGTCCTCTGGATAGTTCTGGTAGTAGTTTTTTTTTTTTTAATGCACAAGCTGCCTTGACTGCTTTGTTTTGGAGGTTGAAAGGCAGGGTATAAATTCCTCAAGAAATAAATAAATACCAATAATGCATTTATTTAGGGAAGCTTTTAATGTCTGATGCATTACTGTATTTTTGTATTTTGTTGGAAGCCGCCCAGAGTGGCTGGGGAAGCCCAGCCAGATGGGTAGGATATAAATAAATTGTTGTTGTTGTTGTTGTTGTTGTTGTTGTTGTTGTTGTTGTTGTTGTATTGAATGTATATCCTGCCTTCATTCTTCCAGTTCCATCACTTGAGCTTCCCTGCTGCCCTGGCAAACAATTCCTACCCATTCTCCTGCTCAGGGCTCTTTTTCTAGAAATAAGTAAGTAGACTATTCCACACAGAGCGTTGGCCACTGTCCCTTCTCCTCCCTTCCCTTGCTCACTTCCACTGATCCCTCCCCTCCCGCCATGTTTCCTTATGAAATGGTTCAGGGGAACAACTGGGATGTGCCCACTGAGTTCTCCCCAGTTTTGAAGATAACAGAAGCCCCTCTTGCTGACACAGAACTCCAAACATACATAGGAACTGCAAACTGTGGCCAAGGTAGTGTACTTAGGCTACCAGCTGCTCTTAAGCAGGCATCCCCAAACTCAGCCCTCCATCTGTTTTGAGACTACAACTCCCATCATCCCTCGCTAACAGGACCAGTGGTCAGGGATGATGGGAGCTGTAGTCCCAAAAAAGCTGGAGGGCCGAGTTTGGGGATGCCTGCTCTCAAGTCAACCCTCTCCATGCCACGATTGGTGGCTGCACTGGGGTGAAATGCCCTCTGGGGCCAAGGGCTTGGCTACCCTTCTGAATGGTACCTGTAGTATCCTGCTTGGTCATGAAGGATTCTGATGTAGCAGGAGGTGCGGATCGAGGTAATCTTCGTGCGATGCATATCAGACAGGACTGCAAGTCTGCCGTGAAGAGGAGGAGGAGAAGCAGAAGAAAAGCAAGGTTGGAGGTGGGAAGGGTTATACAGAGCAAGTGCTTACCTGTGAAAAACCCTCTTTCTTTTTACTCGCCTCTTCCAGACTGCAAGCATCAGCAGCAAACCTCACCCAGCATACATGCCTTCAAAACCACTACAGTGGTTCCCCGCAAGACGAACGCCTCGCAAGACGGAAAACCCGCTAGACGAAAGGGTTTTCCGTTTTGGAGGCGCTTTGCAAAACGAATTTCCCTATGGGCTTCCTTCGCAAGACGAAAGCCCATAGGGAAATCTCCAGGACAGCGGGGAAGCGCAGCGCTTCTTCCCCACTGTCCTCGGACCTCCTCCGAAGGCTGGCGGTGGGGCAGAAAGCCCTTCTCCCCGCGCCAGCCTTTGGAAGGCTCCTCCGAAGGCTGGCGGTGGGGCGGAAAGCCCTTCTCCCCGCGCCAGCCTTCGGAAGGCTCCTCCGAAGGCTGGCGGTGGGGAGAAAAGCCCTTCTCCCCACGCCAGCCTTCGGATGGCTGTCCTGAAGACTTGCGGTGGGAGGAGGGTTTTCCTTCCCACCGCCAACATTCAGAATGCTGTTCTGAATGTTGGCGGTGGGGAGGAAAAACCCTCCTCCCACCGCAAGCCCCGGGAACAGAGGAGAAGCGCTGCGCCCCTTCCCCTCTGTTCCCGTACCTGTCCTGAAGGCTTGCGGTGGGGAGAAAAGCCCTTCTCCGCACCGCCAGCCTGGCAAGCGGTTTCCATAGGAACGCATTAATTGATTTTCAATGCATTCCTATGGGAAACCGTGCTTTGCAAGACGAAAAACTCGCAAGAAGAAAAAACTTGCGGAACGAATTAATTTCGTCTTGCAAGGCACCACTGTATTCCCAAAGAGTAAAGTAGATCCCCCTTCAAAGAAGATGTGACTTTTGTCAAAGGAATTACATTCCCTGCAACCAACCTGAAAACGGAACACGGAAACAGTGGCTCCTGACTGGGATTTGGTGTCACAGGCGTGAGCAGTTCGTAGGAGACATCCCAGAGAATGAAGAGGAGGAGGAGGAGTTTGGATTTGATATCCTGCTTTATCACTACCCGAAGGAGTCTCAAAGCGGCTAACATTCTCCTTTCCCTTCCTCCCCCACAACAAACACGCTGTGAGGTGAGTGAGGCTGAGAGACTTCAGAGAAGTGTGACTGGCCCAAGGTCACCCAGCAGCTGCAGGTGGAGGAGCCGGGAATCGAACCCAGTTCACCAGATTACGAGTCTACCACTCTTAACCACTACACCACACTGGCTGAACTGGGGCAAACGACTCTTTAGAGTGGTGGGCCTTAAGGAGGGACTCCAAGGAGGAAAGGGAGATGGAGGCAGAGAGATGGGACTTCTTGCACAGAAGAAAAGTCCTGGGGGATGCCAACCCATCTTTGTTAATTTGGGGAAAAGCTCTAGCAGGTTCCCCTCCCCCCCCCCGGGCTTAGAGAAGATCACTGAAGCCAAGCCTAAGCCAAGGCCTTTCTGCATTTCGCAATGAAAAGCCGTATTGTTGAGTTAAACCTTACACAGCAGCTGAACTACAGAAAGTTTGCTTGGGGAGAACGATTGGCACTGGCACAGTGGGTGTGTGTTCCTCATTGTTTGGGAGAATTAATTCTGAGGCCATTTGGATCTGGCAGCACTGTAAAATAAAAGGCAGCGGTTGAAAGCCAACTACTATCATCTCCTGGGCAAAGTATCTGCTCATAAACCCCTGTGTGATTTATTCCTTCCAGTCAGGATCTCCTGTGTAAGCTGCAATGGATTAATTCAGCTAATGCAATGGAACAAAATGGCCACCGTGGAGATATGAGCCCAAAGCGTTCTGATGGAAAGTCTATTTTGCATCAGGGGGTTGAGCCAGAGTGCAGATGTGTATTGAGATTCCAGTCCTGAACTCAGGTCTGCTAAACACACACACACACACACACACACACACACACACACACACTGTGGCGCTTGAGCAAGCTACACATGCTCATCAATGGCTCCTGGCGTCAAGGGAGCCAAGTAATGCAAATCAAGGGGGACACTCCTGCAGTGGAAGGGCTAGTTAGCAAACACCTGAGATCCACTGGCTGAGGATCTTCTTTTAACGGTCTCAAGGGAGACAACTCATTTGCTTCTCTGCAGCCAAGACCAGAAAGGTATTGTGCTTGTTTCTCCAATGTTAAAGGGGCCTGCCAATATTAGAAGAAGTGTTTGGATTTTTATATCCTGGTTTATCACTACCCTAAGGAGTCTCAAAGCGGCTAACAATCTCCTTTCCCTTCCTTCCCCACAACAAACACTCTGTGAGGTGAGTGGGGCTGAGAGACTTCAGAGAAGTGTGACAGGCCCAAGGTCACCCAGCAGCTGCATGTGGAGGAGCGGAGACGCGAACCCGGTTCACCAGATTACAAGTCCACCGCTCTTAACCACTACACCACACTGGCTCTGTACAAAGGGTAATGTGAAAGACAACAGCAGTTTATTAGGATTGCCACTGGGAAGAGGAAGGGGCAGGCCTGCGCCAGACCTTCTGGAACTCCTGCTTGCCCTGCAAGCAACGCACCTGCCACACTTGCCTCTCACTCAAGCCTGCAGCGCAGATGTACCCATGGCCAGCTGCACAGGTAGAACACCTCCCACCTCCCCAAGGGTGGGCTTGTGGGCTGTGTACATCGAGCTGCAGGCATCCTGAGTCCTCCCCTCCAAAGTGAGCAGGGAATGCGGCACGCAGAATATCAAGCCCTCAGAGAGCCGCAGTCCCCTTGCAAGGAAGGTCCTGCAGGAGGACGGCTGAGGACGATTTGTCCCTCCCTCCTCCTCCTCTCCCCAGAAATGCAACACTGCACACGCAAGCACTATTTCCCTCTCCAAACAAGCCACCGTCTGCTCCTACCTTCGCCTTCCTCCTTGATCAGTTTCGGCTGGGATACGGTGAAGCACTGCATGACCTCGTAACGCTGCCGGGCCTCTTGGTTCTCTGCCGCCGGCTCGTCCGGGGGCCGGATCAGCATCCTGCAGTTGAAGGTGTGGCTGTTGCGCCGGGTGGACTCTTGAGGCCAAGGGACGCCGTTCACTGCAGAAGAAGGGAAGATCAAGGAGCCCTATTGAAAGGCTTTGAAGAAGCGGACGTGCAAAAAGACCAGGATCTGGAAACTTGGCAGAGATGTGAAATCACGGCTCCCTCTTTTTAAAAAAAATCCTTATGATTGCAAGCAACCCCCCATTTATACATTCCAAGGCACCACACGTTTAAGTCAAATCACGTATATTTGAAACACCATTGGAAAAGCCTGCAAACACCCTGTTCTGCCCCTGCAGATGTTTCCGGGTTTGGTGCAATGCATGTGTGCACAGTTGCACACGTACTGAACATGTGCAAATGGGGGGGGGATTGCCTGTATATGAACATGGAAAGCTAACATATAGAGTCAAAGCCTTGGCTTCTGCCTGCTGTGACTCTCGGTGGCTCCCCAAGGTGCGAGGCAGAGATCTTTCCCCAGCTCTGCTACTGAAGATCCAGGGACTGTAGCTATGGCACCTGGCACGCAAAGCATACACTCCACCACGGAGCCATCCGTGTCCTTTGGTGGTTCTGATTCACTGACTGTATTGCTGAAACCACTCACGGAGCTTATGATACATTTCGTGGTCTTCAAATCCATAAACAGAACGGAGCGACTACATTAGCGGAAAGGAGCCAGATTTATTTATTTTTATTGAGCCAGCACTACCTCATCGTCTGAGATGCAAACCCTGCTCTGCATTCACCGCCATCGCTAGGATTACTGAGATAATGTATCAGAAGGGCTTTCAACACACACAAAACCACCACATTATTAGCGTCACTTGAACTCGAGAGCAGGTGACAAGTATCTCCTGGGACATTGCAGGTCCTTGAATCTTGTCTTCACCAGCCTAGCAGCCCCCGGCTGATCTGGAGCTCTTATCAGCCCCAGGGAACATGGTTGTGTGATGCTGGCGATGATGGAGGCCTTAGTCCAAAACATACAGAGGACACCGGATTGCTTTTCTCGGTTATGCTGCAGGTTTTCCACAGCCCTCTTGCTCAGTCTGCAGGCCACTGTTCCTACCAGGCGCTGCCTGGCAGCTGGTGGCCACATGAGGGTCATCCACACCACCTAGTCCACCTTCTTTGGTTACTATTAGTGCTGCACCTTTGTGCTGTCCAAAGTGGCACATGGGCACAGATGGGCACACACGCATCCCACCATTAACAGTGAAGGCACCGGAAACAGCAGATACACAGGAGCAAAGATGCCTTATTTAACTGCACAAGACTAGAGACTTCTTGTGATCTTTTCGGTTGCATCATCCAACTGCGTGAATCATGAACACAAATGCCTAGTATAGTCATACCTTAGATTAAAGTTGCTTCAGGTTGAGCGTTTTATGGTTGCGCTCTGCAGCGACCCGGAAGTAACGGAATGCGTTACTTCCGGGTTTCACCACTCGTGCATGCACAGACGCTCAAAATGACGTCACGCGCATGCGCAGAATCGCAACCTGCGCACATGCAGATGCGGGTTGCGTTCGCTTCAGGATGTGAACGGGGCTCTGGAACGGATCCCGTTCACATCCAGAGGTGCCACTGTATACTAATAACCAAGACCCCACTGCTAATCTGATGCTTCAGTTGTGGGCCGCTGGAATCAGGAAGCTTCACTGGGGCTCCCTCGCTCTCTCCTACTTCTGCTGGGGGACCAGAATGGCACCATACCAGCGAAGGGATGCTGCACATTGCAGAGAGAGATGCAGCCCAATGTGGGTTTTGCTTGCATGAACATCCAGGGCTGCCTTATTACACAGAGCCAAACTTTTGCCCGGGATCCTGTTACTTTGGGGTGTCAACGGATTGAATCAGAGGCTACCTTTGTCTCTGCTCTACCACTGAGCTGTGGCCCCACCCCTAGGAACTGTACTGCACCAAATCCTTTTCAAAGCGGGGGTGCCAGGGACAGAATCTGGGGCCACCTGCAAGCGAAGGATGTGCTCCAGCCCCTTCCACAATTCCCTTCCATCCTTACATAGCTGCATGGCAAAGTAGTTCCCTTGGCAACCATATTCACAAGTTCAATACTGCCTCACTGGAGTCAGCAGGCTTCTGAATACGAGTTGCTGGGAACTGTAGGAAAGGAGGGGAGTCGCTCTTCCACTCAAGTCCTGTTTGTGGGCTTCCTTCTCTTTAGGGAATCTGGTTGGCTGCTGTGAGAAGCAGAGGCTGAGCTAGATGGGCCAATGGCTGAAGGCTCTTATGTTCCTTAGGGGGGAAATCCATGTTCAGTACTGAGGTCCAGCGCCGAGGGCCTTCTGGAGGTTCCCTCATTGCGAGAAGCAAAGCTACAGGGAACCAGGCAAAGGGCCTTCTCGGTAGTGGCGCCCGCCCTGTGGAACGCCCTCCCATCAGATGTCAAGGAAATAAACAACTACCAGACTTTTAGAAGACATCTGAAGGCAGCCCTCTTTAGGGAAGCTTTTAATGTTTGATGTATTATAGTATTTTAATATTTTTTGGGAAGCCGCCCAGAGCGGCTGGGGAAACCGAGCCAGATGGGCGGGGTATAAATAATAAATATTATAATATTAATATAATAATATAATATTATTATTATATGGAACATTCTCTCTGTGTGATTTAATGCTACGGTGACACTTCACAAAACATTAAACCGCATCTACACAAAGTGTGCAGCGAGGTAAGGATCAGTTTGAGGCCTGATTAAGTGAGATATTGATTCAAGCCTGCCTTATATTGAATTAGCTCAAGTCGATTTTGTATTGAATGGAGCTAATTTGATACAAACGATGCTGAAATCAATGTTATACGGTGTCGTCTGCAGCGGGGCTGGCACTGGCTTAAAGGGAGCTGCGTTTGAGAAGAGCAGCATTTATTAAAGGGCACGACTGTGCGGTCACTTGGATCCCGTCCAGCTGCATGGGCTTGCAAGGCGTGTGAGGCCACTCAGCCCTTTCTTCACTGTTGCTAGACTCAAAGGGGCCTCTAGGTCATGGGCACAAACCCTGCAGAGCAGGAGCACCCACGAATGCCCGGCAGAAATCCCTCCCTCCCTGTCTCTGCACTGCAGAAGAGCCACAGACCACAGCAGCTGCCCAATTTGCTAAGTCCGAGCTTGGCATGGATTATTACCCTGCAGCTCACTGAACTGGAAAGGGACACATCATAACACCACCAGCACCACCTATAGCCAGCCTTGAAGGTTTGTGTGTGTTTATCCTCCTAAGAACCCTGTGAGGGAGGTTAAGCCGGAAAGATTGTGACGAATCTGAAGGTCGCCTGGGTGACTTCATGGTATTTGAATCTAGATCTTCTAGGACCCAATAAAGCACTCTGTTATGCCATACAAATTTCCACATACAGTGGTACCTTTGTTTTCAAACTTAATCCGTTCCGGAAGTCCGTTCCAAAACCAAAGCGTTCCAAAACCAAGACGCGCTTTCCCATAGAAAGTAATGCAAAACAGATTAATCCATTCCTGACTTTTAAAAACAACCCCTAAAACAGCAATTTAACATGAATTTTACTATCTAACGAGACCATTGATCCATAAAATGAAAGCAATAATCAATGTACTGTACTATAAAATAAATAAGACAGTACTGTAGATGATAAAAATTAAAGTTATTATTTTTTCTTACCTGCACTAATGATAGTCATTGTTTGGATGGGGGGCTTTTATCCATTTCTGCAGTCACACAACCAATCAATCAGTAGCTGAACAGGGTTCCACACAGTCACAAAAACAAATTAACTGAAAATGCCTCAAAAACGCAAAATAAATAGCAAAAACAAAAGCATCAAATCCGTTCCGCAAGTCCGTTTGACTTCCAAAATGTTCAAAAACCAAGGCGCAGCTTCTGATTGGTGCAGGCGCCCTAGAAACAATAGCCGACAGCCGCATTGGACGGTCGCCTCCCGAAAAACATTCGGAAACAGGAACACTTACTTCTGGGTTTTTGGTGATTGGGAACCAAGACGTTTGAGAACCAAGGCATTTGAGAACCAAGGCACCACTGCACTATTGTGCATTTTACCACCGTCAAGTGGCGGCATGCAACATTTTCAGACCTGGGACCTATCTGAAGCCCAAATATGCATGTCTACTGCCAGGTGGTAGTGCCGCTGTTGTGATTCACCTTAGGTCAACTGGATCTACCACTTGAAGACTTATTGCCATGAAGCAAGTGTAGGGAACCTGCAGCCCCCTGGGTATGACTGGACTACAACTCCCATCATCTCTGACGAGTGAGCCGTGCTAGTGGGGGCTGATGGGAGCTGGAGTCCAAGAGCATCTAGAGGACCCCACACTGGCAATCTCTAGGGAGTAAATGAGAGGAATAAAGCCATTTGCAGGACGCTCCCCGTACAGCCATTGTCCAATCTGACTGTACTGCAGGAATCCCTGCTGATACTGGCAGCTGCCCAGAATATAAATGCTGCGAACTCTCCTCCTACTGTTGATCTTGTGCTCCATGAGCCTCTGTGGTGGGGATTCCTAGCACTCTCAGTCTGGTAGGGGAGCAGAGCTCTCCTTGCTTGCTGCTCCCACATCTCTGCTGGTCCTGACTATTCTGGGCAACTGGTTTCATCTTGGCTGTGTGCCCAAGAGCCTTCTGCTGAATCCCAGCTCTCTTGTGCACTGCTGTCTCTGCTCCCTGACTCCCTCCTGGGCACGGCACTCCTCACATGTTATGTATGATTTGATAGCATTTGGCCTTCCTGTGACTTCTGGTGGGTGCGCATGCATGAGTATAGACTGTATGTTTCTGTACCATGTGCATACATAGGGGCACATGTGTCATGGACCGGTTGGACACAGAGGAATGGTGGGAGGAACCAGCAGGGGAGCCATCAAGGGAGTGGTGGTGGGATAATGATGAGTAGTCATTGGGAGAAGACTGGGGAAAAGAAGTGTCAGATGCTGAAGAGGGAACAGGGCTTTGTGAGCAGGGGGAGTCTGTGGCAGAGAGAAGTCTGGAGGCAGAAGCTGAAGCCGGACAGTGGGAGGAGGAAGAGGCCAAGAGGCAGATATAAGCCAGGCTGCTGAAAAGCTACAGGTGTCTCCCCCTCCCGCTGCGACAAGCTCCCAGAATCAGAAGAGGCATGAAAAGGGTGGAGGCGAGGTTGGCTTCATGCAGGCAGAGTCTCCGATTACTTGGGGAAAGCTTTGGTGAGGATCTAAGTGGAGGCAGGGACTTTCAGTCTTGGCAACTGAAGAACTAATGGTGATGAACTGCTCTGCTCATTAGGCCTGACACTCAGCCCATGTAGATTGTGTTTTTGCTAAGAAAAAGGTAACTCCAGCCTTAAACAGTGTGATTTACTGCCAGTTCACTCTTTGACAGCAAAATGTATGTATGCCATGCATGGGCATGCAAGACTGTGCTGGGCAGAGGGCCCCACATAGTGAGGGGAGGGAGATTCGACTCCCTTGCTTCTGCGCCCACTTTCTACCCACCCTGTCCAAGCCCCACAGGACACTCGCAGAATGGAGTGGAAGGAGGACTGAAAAGCCCCCTCTTTCCACCTGCCCTGCTTTCTCTCCCCACTGCAAATCGTGGTCCCTTCCAACTATACAATTCTATGATTCTATTATTGCAAGCTCCCCACTTGTTTTACATAAAATGCTTGATGTGCTGCTAATAGCTCCCCATGCCCTCCAGAGGACTGTAATTTCTACGGTTTGCAGCCTTCAGCAGACTCCTGCACTGACAGGAGGCAGCCGTAACAGCTATGAGAGTTTACTGGGTCAGTGGCTCGTCAACTAATAAGGCTTTAGCTAATAGGCCATAACTTTGATAAATGGAGCTGTGTTTAGCAAGAAGAGCCTTATCATCGAGTCGATTAAACACTGGCAAGGTTGGCAGGCCGCAGAGTTGACCTACCTTGAACAAAACATTGATCCGGGAGCAGCAAGAATCCTCTTTGCTGAAACCAGCCATGCACTCAGCGTGCCACAGCAGTGAGGACCAAAGAGTGCCCCTTGCGCCTGTGGTCGCAGGTTGAGCCTGCTGGCGGGGCTGGCACCCAGCAAGCAACTAACGCTTTTTTGCCTTGCAGCCTCCACAACAGCAGAAAGCAAAGCTTTTACATCTGTTGGGGTTTCTGGTTGGGTAGTCAACTGAGGTTCTTACTGGGAATTACATTATGATGCTCTTGAGTAAGCATATTATTCAAAAAATGAGCTTAAATGCAGATTAAATGACACGCATTTGGAATGGCAGCGAGCGAGTTGTCGACAGGATTAAATTGGATCCTGTCTGCAAAATAGGGCCGCCTCCTAATCTCCCCAGCCACCCGCTCGTGCTCTTGAGTGTGGCTTGCACCTACTCAACCCGCACACCTTCCGAGCAGAATTCAGGCAACTAAGCTGGAGCCTCAAAGAGCTGAAAATGTATTGTATCAAGCGACCGCTTCGGTTTGTGTCACAAGGGAAACGATGTCCTATGCTTTCCAGACACAGGCACCCTGCTCCCCCCCAGCTCCCCCCCTCCCCTTTGATCCATCCAAAAAGCTACACCTTAAGCCTTTCTTCACAAGCGAGAGTACAGAACCCCCTTGGGAAATCGGGTTGCCCTCAAGGAATCAGAGTACTTAGCTCCTTCATTGAAGCTGACCCTTCTAATTGAATCTTTCCGCTTCCAGTTAACTAATGCCTTCATTTGCCTTAAGGTCCACAAATGACAACATTTTGGAGGTCCCAGGTCGGAAGATGGTTAGGTTGGTCTCAACTAGGGCCGGGGCCTTTTCAGTACTGGCCCCGACTTGGTGGAATGCTCTGTCACAAGAGACCAGGGCCCTGTGGGACTTGACATCTTTCTGCAGGGCCTGCAAGACAGAGCTGTTCCGCCTGGCCTTTGGTTTGGACTCAGTCTGACCCTTATGTTTCCCTCCCCTTATGGTTTTGATCTATTGGCTACTTTTAAAATGAGGCTGCATTTTAAATTGCATTTTAACCCGTATTTTAAATTGGTTTGGGTTTTTTCTCCCCCTATTATGTTTTTTACAGTGATTTTATTGGTGTTAGCTGCCCTGAGCGGCTATTATTATTATGAAGAAGAAGAAGAAGAAGAAGAAGAGAGATTCCCCTTTCTGAAAAGAAACAGGACTATGCTGGGCCAATTCCCTCTCATTAGATAAATAAGCTTTCCTGGGTAGAACTGGGTCTGATGCTTGCAAGCTGTTCTAGATCTAGATGCCACAGGAGACAGTGATGACTACCGTCCTAGTTAAAAGAGGATTGGACATAGTTGGGCATAGTTGGCCAATCGGTGCTAAAGAAGGATAAAACTTTCTTTATGTACGCTACAGCAGCAGCAAGAATTCTCATTGCAAAGCATTGGAAGACACAAGACTTACCCACCCTGGAAGAATGGCAGATACAACTAATAGACTATATGGAAATGGCGGAAAGGACTGGCAGAATCCGAGACCAGGGAGAAGAGTCGGTGGAAGAAGATTGGAGGAAATTTAAAACTTATTTACAGAAATATTGTAAAATTTTTGAATGCTGATGACATTGAAATGAATTGAAGGGGTTCTAGCAACAAGGTAAAATGTAAGATGGGATTGATAATAGATAAACTAATAGGATATGAATTTGCTGAACCAATTCTTAAAAGGGAAACAAAAAAGGGAGGCGAGAGGAAGTCAGGAAAATAAGTTAACTAAAGATGAGAAATCAAAAAAGAGGGAGTTTTGTTTTCTTTTATATGTGTTTTTTCTTCTTTTTTGTGTTTAATGTTTGTATTTTTGTATTTTGTAATTTTGTATTTTGTATTTTTCTGTTTTTGTATTTCTCTGAACTTTTCTATTGATAAAACTTAATAAAATATTAATAATTAAAAAAAGAGGATTGGACAAGAGGCCTATTGGTGGCTACTAGCCAGGGGGGCGATGCTCAGCCTCCACAGCTGGATGCAGCCATGCTTCTGAATACCAGTTGCTGGAAACCACAAGCGGGGAGAGTGCTGGGTCTTGTGTTCCGATCCTGCTTGCAGGTTTCCCATAGGCATTTGGTTGGCCACTGAGAGAACAGGATGGTGGACCAGATGGGCCATTGGCCTGATCTTGCTAAGGGCTCTTCTTCGGTTCTGTTTGGATGTCCTGAGGACCTGCTGTCTTACCTGCTCCCTGACTAATTACCCCTCACAGCATCGGGGGGCGGGGGGAATTACCCCATTGGTTGTGACGTGAACTGCCATTGCCACAGCTTGCTAATGATTTTGTTCGCCTGGTTCCGCAGGGTCTCTGGAAGAGGAGGGGGTCAGGAAAGCCAAGCTGCTTACCAAGCGACTTGGGCAGCAAGTTCTTGACAAACTCAGCGTGGTCTCCCACGTGCAAGATGCTGTAGACGCTGGTGTTCATGAGCTCCTCCTGGTTATAGCCCAAGTAGCTGGTCACGTTCTCGGACACAAAAACGATTCGCCCTTCGCGATTCACAACGAAGAAGAAGCCATCAAGCGCCTGCGGGGCCGAGAGCAAAGCAAAGAAGCGTCAAGGAAAGCGCTGCATCACACAGGACAGGGCTTTGGGGGACTCTGGCCTGCGCTCCTCACCTCACCAGTGGAACTGTCAGCGTAATGGGAACCTCCACTCGCTTAAGGATTGGTGGCGATCTGATACAGGGCCTGGTGAGAGGGTCACCCTGCTGAAAATCCAGAGAACAGCTGGCGATTTTGCCATGCAGCCACCATATCTGGGGTGAACTAGTGCTAACTCTGCCACCCACTAGAGCAGCCTTTCTCGACCTGTGGGTCTCCGGATGTTGTTGGACTACAACTCCCATCACCCCTAGCTAGCGAGGCCAGAGCTCAGGGATGATGGGAGGATGTAAACTGCAAGGGGGGCAATGCCCAGGGGCTGGCAGCATGGACTCAGGAAGCAGTCAGTCCAGTGTAGTGCAGCAGTTCTCAACCTGCGGGTCCCCAGATGTTGTTGGACTACAACTCCCATCACCCCTAGCTAGCGAGGCCAGAGCTCAGGGATGATGGGAGTTGTAGTCCAACAACATCTGGGGACCCACAGGTTGAGAATGTCTCTGTAGAGGGATGTCTCTGTAATAAGCCACATGTACGATACTGTACGATCAGCAGAGTCCACCTCTCTGGCCCAGTCCATTTCGTACCACCTACGTCAGGATACAGAAATCCTGCCCTGCGTGACGTGGGATCTGCTGGACCTCAACAACAAGCCCACAAAAGCTACTGTTCCCTACCCCACCTGGCAAGGTATCTTCATTGCACCTGTGATGTTCTTTGCACCTCCAGGTTGTTGTGCCAGCAATCCTATCGTGACTCGCATGCTTCCTTACAACACTGAGCCTGCCCAATAAAATGAGGGGGAAATGGCTGCTAGGATTGGTGCTCCAGCAGCCGCTAGGTGTCTGAGTTTGGCAGAAAACCCCAATGGCACCACTTTTAGCAAGGAGTGCCTCTCAATTTGGGGAAAAAATAAAATATTTGGAACAGCTGCCACTGCTGATGGCGTTGAGCGATGGCAAGCAAAATCTAGCAAGAGGCATGGTGGGTTTCTGATTGAGGTGTACGTTTTCCAGAAGAGGCTGGAGAGGTCTCCCTCGGGCATGGTTGGTCTGGGGATTCTTAAGCTCTGCCTGAGATCTGAGAGAACTGACAAGAGTCCTGCCCCTTCATAATTCGAAGCTATATATTCACAGGCACATCCACCCACATGTGCATAACTGGCAACATTTGCGCCCCTTTCCCAGATAATTGATTGCCTCGCTAAGCAGACAGACACCATTTACTTGGCTTCACACTCTTTTATTTTTCATTGGAATAATTGTGTTTCCCCCATCCCGCTACTTTAGCTGCTGGAAACAGGAAGCAATTTCATCCCCCCCCCACGCCTCAAATTGGCCCATGACCCGCAATTTCCCTTAGTCACAGCTGTTGCCTGTTGCTAAGCAACCAGAGGCTTTTGCATTCTACACCCCCCCCCCAATGGCAAGGGGTGAGTTGCAGATCAGAGCCAAGCAGGATCTTGCCTGAATTAAAACTCCCCACCCCCTTTAACTTTCCGCCTGTTTCAGTGCATCTTCCAGCCCTGCCATTAAAAAAAAACAACCCCTGGACGCTTTGGCGTTTTAAAAAGGTATTTAGGAAAGGAAAAGCAGCGTGAATAAGTCAGGCAGGATATACAGCAGGCAAAGGGGAAGAGAGTGAATCAGCGGCTCAGAAATGGTAGCGGGTGTAAATCAATCTCCGTTCCATTAACGCAGGCAGCCTGGTGCCTAACCAGCGTGCAACTGGTACTGAATAATCCATTTCCGGAAATTGGGAGCAGGGCCCCCGTCCTCTCTCCTGAGCATCCTAAATCAGAGAGAAATGATTAAAACAAAAAAACCCCACATGCCGCTGTTGCGTTTCAAGAGGCGTTTCAAGCAGGGGCACACGGATCGTCAGCGGTAACAAGATAACGAGCCGCTGCAGGGCTTTCCCCCTGTGGGTAATGTGGCGCTGGCTATGTCGGTCACTCCCTCTGCCCGCTGCGTAAGGGGAAGCGAGCAGCGCAGGCTTTCAAACTCTTCTAGGTCCTGTGTGGCTGAGGCAGCCGAGAGAGCAAGCCCACAACCTCCAAAGTGAGGGGTGGGGTGGGGCGCTACAAAAGCAACACAGGTGAACATCGGCAAGGCATTCAAAATGGCAAGGATGAGCTGGGGAGGGATCTGTGACAATGTCTGTTCCAATAACAAATTTATGGGAGATGGGAGGCTGGGTCTCTAACTACAGCCAGTTGCCAAAACACCTCCCAGGTTCAGAGGTAATGTACCAGCTACTTGGGGGGCAAACAGCGAGGGGGGGCTGCAGCCTTCGTCAAAAGCTTCCTGAAAAGAGAGTTACTGCATCCTGTGTCAAAGCAGGATTCAACAGGTGAACCATCTCACCCTGTTTTGGGGGGACAGGAGGCGGGCAGGTGTGGGGGACTCCCTGGTCCTGAATGGGGTAACTGCCCCTGAAGGACCAGGTGCGCAGCCTGGGAGTCATTTTGGACTCACAGCTGTCCATGGAGGTGCAGGTCAATTCTGTGTCCAGAGCGGCAGTCTCCCAGCTCCATCTGGTCCGCAGGCTGAGACCCTTCCTGCCCATGGACTGTCTCGCCAGAGTGGTGCATGCTCTAATCTCCTGCTTGGACTACTGTAATGTGCTCTACGTGGGGCTACCTTTGAAGGTGACCCGGAAACTGCAATTAATCCAGAATGCGGCAGCTAGACTGGTGACTGGGAGCGGTCACCGAGACCACTTAACACCGGTCCTGAAAGACCTACATTGGCTCCCAGTACATTTCCGAGCACAATTCAAAGTGTTGGTGCTAACCTTTAAAGTGCTAAACGGCCTCGGCCCAGTATACCTGAAGGAGCGTCTCCACCCCCATCGTTCAGCCCAGACACTGAGGTCCAGCGTGGAGGGCCTTCTGGCAGTTCCCTCGCTGCGAGAAGCCAAGTTACAGGGAACCAGGCAGAGGGCCTTCTCGGTAGTGGCACCCGCCCTGTGGAACACCCTCCCAGCAGATGTCAAAGAGAACAACAACTACCAGACTTTTAGAAGACATCTGAAGGCAGCCCTGTTTAGGGAAGCTTTTAATGTTTGATGCATTACTGTATTTTATTATTTTGTTGGAAGCCGCCCAGAGTGGCTGGGGAAACCCAGCCAGATGGGCAGGGTATAAATTATTATTATTATTATTATTATTATTATTATTATTATTATTATGCCTGCAGGTAGCTATGAAGCAAGGGCGCCAACTTGAAAAACTTAATACTGGGAGTGGTGTGCTGCAGGTAAGGCCCACCCAGCATAACTGATCACATGACACAGGGCACGCACACCATTTGAATGGAAATGGGCATCAACTTTGGAGGGGCTTAGCCTCCTCAAATGTTTTATTTGGGGTGGTGGGGGCGAAGGGACCTCAGCCCCTAGGAGTTGGCTCTTGTGCTATGAAGGGGATCTCGTGCACAGAGGGGAAAGCTAGGTCAGTAGCAGAGCCTTTAGCACAACAGGCAATTTCCATAGGTCCATCAACATCTCATGACTTGGGTCAATGCAGTTGAGGTGGCTGGGTTTTGTTTTCACTCCAAGGCAGATTGCTTTAATCTCATGCAAGCTGCTGAACCTTCAAACAGGTAAGGGCGCCCCCCAGTTAAAGATCTGCATTAGATCTGAAGACGTGAAAGAACCACTACAGAGGGCAGGATGAAGAAGGAATTACCCTGATGAAGGCACTTCTGCTATGTCTGTGCTCTGCAAGAGTTGCCAGTGGGTCCTCTTTCCCCACTCATTTGCTCCCGCATTTCATTTTGGCCCTGCAGTAAAGCCATGCTTCCCATCCACTAATCTGGAACGGAAGTTAGGCTAATTGGCCTGAAATCCCCTTTTTAAAGACCCCTTCTCCCTGCAACCATGAGTACTAGAAACTTTTTTTTATTTTAAAGAAAATTAACATTGGTGCTGACTTCCTACTGAGGACCTGCATGCGAACCGCCTTGGGGGGAGCTTTGAGCTGCGCAAACTGTCTCCTAGATTTAAGGCACAACTCGGCGTATTTAATCCATTGGCCTCAGCTATTTTTCTAACCTGTTTTGTAACTGTTCCGGGCTGCAGGACTCTATAGTCCCCGATTTCCACTTTCAGAACAGTCTTAAAAGAACACTCCTTCCCTGATATTTATAAGGTTTTTTTGCATGACGGCAATGCAGAGCAGCTGCCTCCCTTAAGTACATACCTCCAGGAGAAGAGGCCCCAGAGATTCCTTTTCGATCACTCCTTGGCTGCTGGACGAGATATCAGACTTCTGCACATCATCATCAGCTGTTTTCTCTGCAACACAGAAAAGGGAACTTTCAAGTCAAAGGAGATTCGCTTTCAGTTTCGAGTACATCTCAGCTGTGTTCCAAAAAGGATTGGACAGAAAGCGGGACAAATGTTTAGACCGCTTGGGCCAATAAAGTTCAGGGACTAGGGACATGGCAGGGAAAAGCCACACACACAAAGGCTGCCGAGCTGAAGCAGAATCAAGCTATGCATTGACAGCCAGAGACAGTCCTTGTTTAGGAACAAAAGCAGCCGATCCCTTGCCCTTGAAGAAGAGTTTGTCAGCTGTAGCTCAGGTACAGGGACCAGGCTGAAGCAGCGTCAGGAACTAGAGAGCTGATTGAAGCTGAGGAGTCAGTCCAGGGAGAGGGAGCTGTTGTGGCCAAGCCAGGTAATGGAGAAATTCAGTGCTGAGGATGGAACGGGAAACAGGAGCTGACGTGAGGCACAGACTGTCAAGAAGCATGAAGCCCAACAGTGTTTCAGTCGCGCATATCCAGCCTCTGATCACCCTGAGTGCGCGCAGAAAGGAATTCTGGCCAATCTGGATTGTCTAATGGCCCTTTCCCTTTGCACTGTTCTCCTGCAATGTGCGGCGTGAGCTCTCTGAAAGCGACTGCAGTGGAACCACGGTTCCCAAACTTAATCCGTTCTGGGAGTCTGTTCGATTCCCGAAACAGTTCGGGAACCAAGGCGTGGCTTCTGATTGGCTGCAGCACCTTCCTGCAGCCAATCAGGAGCTGCGGAAGCCGCGTGTCCGGCTTCCAAAGAACGTTCTCACTTCCGGGGTTTGCGTCGTTTGGGAGCCAAATTGTCCGAGTACCAAGGCGTTTGGGATCCAAGGTATGACTGTATTTTGATTGCGACACACAAATTGCAGAGATTAATCTGAAGGGGGACTGAAAAGATACATACACAGCCCTGCCTGCAGCTGAGGATTGCCCCGGCCAGGGTGGTGGCGGCGGCTGCTGGAACCTTCCAGCTCTACGGTTCTGAGTAAGAGAATACTAACATTCTCTCTCTCTCTCCAGTTGCGCATGCTGGGGGACAGAGCTGGGAGGCACAAAGGTTTCCCCTCCCTACAGGACAAAAGATTTGCCTCCCGCAAAGCCAGCCCCTGGGCCAGGAGCGCAGGCGAGGATCAGGCCGTCTCAGAAGGAAGAATGGCTTATCTTGCTGTTTCCACCCCAACTTCATATATTCACATACTTAAGAGTAATGCGGTGGCTTTCCATTCTAATCCTTTAATTGGGCTGTGGAATCCTCCTCCAACTTTAGCAAAATAGTTTCATACAGCGCTTCCAAGCCTATTATTCAAAAGGATTAGCGGGTGGAACAAGGCGCCACGGCCTTCGCCATTGTGCCCGGGAGCCCTTCCCCTCTCTTGGCTTCAGAAAGACGGGGGCATTCACAGACATTTCTAGGCTGGAAGCAGAATTAAGATCAGGAGAAGGACACCCGCCCCCCCCCCCATGCAATGTCTCCCACTCCCCAAACCTGGCCTCCACTTTCATTTAACACACACTTCTTGATGAGCATTTAGATTCTGTGGTACCACTTTCACATGCATTTCAGTACGTTGCAGAATTAGGAGCACCTCTCGGTTAGCTCTAGGCAGGCTGGAGGCTTGGAGCTTGCAGGGGGAGAGGGTGTTTGTGCCCTGAGCTAGTTTCTGCAGCCAGGAGCAGCAAGGGGCAGAAACCAAACACAAATGGTGAGGGCGATAGTAATCCTCTCTTGCCTTTCGCAACTTGATGTAAAAAGGACCAGTGTGCTTCTAAGATGAAAACCTCCCAACAAACACTAGCCCAAAACAGGACGTGGCTGATGTTGGTGTGCTCCAACTGGAAAACTGGGGGCGGGGAGGGATTCTCTCTCTACCACAGCCCTCCTCACTCTTAATAATAATAAATTTTATTTATACCCCACCCTCCCCAGCCAAGACTCAGGGCAGCTAACACCAGGTAAAAACAATTGATTAAAATACAACTTAAAAACAAGATTAAGTACAACATTAAAACGCAGCCTCATTTCAGTAGAAACTCAAATCAAAAATGTTTTGGGGATGAAAACATCAAATCTTCACCAAGGCCAACTATCCAGACTGGTCCTACGTGGGCCAGAAAAAAGCCAGGGAAGTCCCCAAATAGGAGTTCTATCACAGAAGGAAAAAAGAAAGAGGGGAAGGGGATCAAGCTGATTCCAAGCCAAAGGCCAGGCGGAACAACTCTGTCTTACAGGCCCTGCAGAAGATAGGCACCCCATGATTGTAATTGACCGATGCCGTTTATGAAACCACACGCTTGTTAAACTGCAATAACTAAACAAAAGTTTATGTTTCAATTTAACCCTGATTGGACTCAGTATTGTACCAGGTAGGGCCTGGGGGGTGGCAGCGAGAAATAAAGTGGCGGCACAGGGATCAATAGACGGTGAAACGTCCGGGGACCCTGTGTGATCGCCCCACCCTGACACAGACCAGTGGAAGCTGGCAAGCTTGGATTGGTTAACTGGATGAAAAGGTGGAAGGCTACAAGTATCCCCATGTGCTCTCGAAGCAACACAGCTCCGCACCACCTGCCTCCTCAACCCTCCCCTTCTGGACAGCAAAGGTGTTAAGAGAGCCCTTCTCTTCGTACGAGCAACTGGGGAAGCAACAGAAGGCGAATAACCGCAGCTCCCTTGATGCAGAGCTTTGATCTTCAGTTAATTAAAATCAAACCTGAAGAGACTCCGGTGCGGACATCGATCAAGGGCTTGACACAGAGTCATGCCGTTCATTAGTACTTTGGTACGGAATTAGTCCAACACGGCCCAACCCACAGGAAAGAACAGGCAGTGGGAAGATCAGCAGAAGGATTTTGGGGATCAGCAACACACAGGTGTGTTCGCTTTTTTGTGTGCAACTAGAGGGGAAAGGAGAGGAAAGAGGAAAGGTTTGCCGTGACAGCAAGGCTGCATGAGGGTTGGGAAAGTGAGGCTAGCTAGAGCACCTGCAGTCATCAAAAGCTGCAGAGGCAGGAGCAGGGACCAAAGCAGGCTGCAGATTGCCTATGGAGTGGCTGTCCTAGTTTCTATCACTCCTGGAGGTGCCATTGTACCTCCTGAACTGTACCTTTAAAGCTGACCTTTAAAGCCCTAAACGGCCTTGGTCCTGTATACCTGAAGTAACGTCTCCATACCCATCATCCAGCCCGGACATTGAGGTCCAGTGCCGAGGGCCTTCTGGTGGTTCCCTCGCTGCGAGAAGTGAGGTTCCAGGGAACCAGGCAGAGGGCCTTCTCAGTGGTGGCACCTGCCCTGTGGAACGCCCTCCCAGCAGATGTCAAGGCAATAAACAACTATTTTACATTTAAAAGACAACTGAAGGTGGCCCTGTTTAGGGAAGTTTTAAATTTCTGACGCTGCATTGTTTTTAATATTCGGTTGGAAGCTGCCCAGAGTGGCTGGGAAACCCAGCCAGATGGGCAGGGTATAAATAATAAATTATTATTATTATATTACTATACCGCCCCAGACTGTGGGTGAGGACTCACAGGACGGAAGGCTCTCCCATACAGAAACCAATTAACATTTCCTGTACATAGAAAACAAGCATACCAATGAGTACAGAATTACACTTGGGATATTCTACATAATACACACAGTAGATTTTCTTGTGTGGCATGAAGTTCTGTTGGAAGAGATGCCACCTGCAATCTGAGGAAGTACAACACCCCACTCGCCGTTTGTGAGACTGACCAGGTCAGCCTTTCCCCAGCGGATGCTCCCCAGATGTTTAGAAGAGCAAATCCCTTCCATCCCCAGCTAGCATGTCCTCACAGCGATTTATTTCACTTTAGCACTGAATACGAAGCTTGGCAACTTGTCAAATCCAGAACCATACTGTTAGCATCGCATATTCCGGCAGGTTAGGGCCTTGTTAATTTGTTTGCTAATCCAGCCTTGGTCAGAACGGTCGCCATCTACATCATTAGAAAAAAATAAACTGGGTGTGCAAAGCAAGTACAGGTATCCTACCGATTTAGGGCTTCTGGCTTTATAAAATGTAGGATTCAGCCGCACTGAACTCAAACTCTCAGCTCTCCAGTGTGGTCCTAAAATGGATGTTGTCTGAATTCAGTCCCAAGGCATACCTGGGAACTGAGATGCACTGCTGGAAAATGATGCACTGTGGAAAGACCTCAGGATGTTGGTGGGGTTTTTCACTGTGAAATATTTCTTGCTCTTTATGGCATTGTCACTATCTAATGCATTTAAACCTCCACAAATCTGCCTCCAAGGTGCCCTCGGGCTTTTGGCCTTCCACCGGAAATAGCTGCAATCTACGTGGCTGATTCATTCAGTCAGGAGGTGAAAATCCAGCTATACGTTGCTTCATTTCTCTTGAAGCTTCTACTTCACTTTTCATTTATTAGCAATCATTTATAGTGCTCCTCGAGCAAATTACTTTATCGTCTTTCTCTTCAGAGGGAATCTCTCACCGTACCCCTCTTGCCATTGTGACTTCTGCCAGGTGACGCCCTAAGCCACGGATGGGGAGCAATTTCCAGCTTCAGGGACATTCGCGTCCTGTTCTGGGCAACTTTCTGGGACCCACATGGCAGTGGTAGGTGGGGACAGAGGTAAAAAGGGCAGAGTGACGGATGTGAATTTTACTTTTGTAGAGCAAGCTCATTTCTGCACACCCCCGTCCTCTATCCTCCATCCTGGCAAACCATCAGAATCCAAGGGCACAGCTCAGCCAGCCAAAAACACTCAAGGAGGGTGCTACCGAGGGGTGCAGTGGGCAGGAGATATTGTCTGGGGAGAGTCCTAAGGGCAAGATAGAGGGACCGGGAGGGCAGCAGTTGGCCTCTGGCCCTGAGGTTCTCCACTCCCACCTTCAGCCAAGACAAGTTCCCTTTCTCTTTTCATATGCCCCTTTCTTTAGCCTTGTTCGTACTAAAATCATGGTTTGTGGGGTTTTTTCCGTTATTAAAAAAAGTGCAATTCTAAATCAACTGTTTTGTAAAGCACGGTTCTGTTCACAGAACATTTGGGTTCTGCAACAATGGGACCTGTAAGGAAATGGTGTGGTTTTGAAGTGCTCCTCTTCAGGATTACAGCCAAACAATCCCCTCCATTCAATCCCCCTCCCAAGATTTCAACCCCCCCCCCCGAAGCCAGTCAGAATTCCATGCTCACTGAGCATGCTCAGTCATTACTATGCTACTGGGGGGGGCTTTCTTCCACACCATTCTTTTTTCTAAAGTCCCCCCCCCTAAATACTTCTACAAAGGTTCCCCAGAGCCTGTCGATGCAACCTACTTGTGTGTGGGGTCACCCCATTTTGGATCCACAGGGATTCACGCTTGGAGAATGATTTTGATATTAGTGCACTGCTTTATTTATTGTTTCCGTTTTGTGTCCTGCCCTTTGTACCACGGGTGGCAGGCCAGGATAGCCAGTAGTAAGAAAATGTGAAATGTAACTAAACAGTAATTAAAACAGCAACGCAATGTCTCATCAGACAATTAAAACTTAAAAGCCGAATTGTGCTGGACTCAGTGGGCGTTTGCTCGGATCCAGCAAGACTTCTGGGAATGGCTCACTCGCTAAAGCAGTCTCCACCAACCTGATGCCCACAAACTGATTTGGGCTACCAAGTTCCCATCTGCCCCAGCCAGGCTGGTGAAGGTGGCACTAAAGAAACTGGTCCATGATATATCAAGCCCTTAGTAACAATTTCTTTCTTTCTTTTATATAAAGCATTTCCAAGGCATTTGCATTGTTCAAGGCAGCTAACAGCCGAACCAAATCACGAAAACCAAAATACAAGTAGGTATTAGGGATCGCCACATAAAAGCTCTCATTCCAGCAGACCACGTGCCTGTCCGGGGTGGGTGCTGGGGAAACGAATTTCCTGAGGCCAAGGCATTCCACAAATGAGGTGAAACCACAGAAAAGGCTTTCACAGCACTCCCTCCTGACCAACCCTGATTTGGCCACAGAAGGTGCACAGAAGAGTCTCTCCCTGGCTGATGTCAGGGAGCAAATGACAAGAGTCTTTTCAACATTTGCGATCTTGCCGTTTTGCGAGCAAGGTAAAGGTAACGGGACCCCTGACCGTTAAGTCCAGTCGCAGACGACTCTGGAGTTGTGGCGCTCATCTCACTTTACTGTCCGAGAGAGCCGGCATTTGTCCACAGACAGCTTCCAGGTCATGTGGCCAGCATGACTAAGTCACTTCTGGTGAACCAGAGCAGCACACGGAAACACCATTTACCTTCCCGCCGGAGTGGTACCTATTTATCTACTTGCACTGGCATGCTTTTGAACTGCTAGGCTGGCAGGAGCTGGGACCGAACAACGGGAGCTCACCCCGTCGCGGGGATTCGAACCACCAACCTTCTGATCGGCAAGCCCTAGGCTCTGTGGTTTAGACCACAGCGCCACTCGTGTCCCTTTTTGCGAGCAAACATGAGTCCAATTAACTCACTAGAGCCGACGAACACCACTGAGAATTTTTCGTGCACATTCCCCGCTGAAATGAAAGGGGTCTGGGAAGCAGGAAGGGGGGTGGAGTCTCTCCAGAGTTCGGCGTCCTTCGTGTCTCATTACGGAGCAACCTTTTCAAAGCATAAGCAGAAACCACAGAGGCACCACCTCCCACAACAGCAGCAAAAGGAAGCCATTTCTAGCGGCTGCACATACTGCATTGGTGCCTTATGAAGTTGAAAAGGGCTGGTTGCCTGAACTGTGACAGGGGGAATTATGCAGCACCGACTGAACATAAAATTAATGAGCAGTGACTGCCTGCTGATGTACGACTTCTTAAGGAATGTGATACTAATTGCACATCTCCCCCTCCCCCCATTCTTTAAGCAGCCATTCATCCAGAATTGGTTCGTACTCCACCCATCAAGACTCAACCAGAGCTTTTCCAGTAGGTCCCCCAGAAAATGTTCCTGATTTCAAAGGCTGGAGACAGAGGCCTGGCTCCAGGAGTCATGGTTACTTGTCACGGTCTGACCCCCTGTCAATGTGCTTCAGGATCCTGTCTTTCCATTCCCTCTTCCCAATTTCTGGTTCACGTGGCTGGCCTGAAGGTCCAAAACGAACACACTGCGCTTACCGCAAATTAGTTTTTTGCCTCCAAGTCCGAACTGGGATCCCGGCTGAAAACAGCTTTCTAATTCTGGTTTCATGGCAAATAATGGGCAGCTGGTAAAGCATGAGCCAACGTTGTAAACAACTGCCCAAGTTGTTGGAAAGCTTATGGACGGAGAGTCTTTTTTCTCTCCAGGATTTCAGGGTGCTGAACTGATTCTGCTTGGGGCTTCGAATACCTGCTAAAGGGGTGGGTGTGTGCATGTGTAAATAAATAGGCTGCCCTGGAATTTCCGTCAAGAATTTCCTTCAGGAAATACTTGCCTTTTTCTCTGCCAACCTTCACACAGTCAGCCCCACATGAAAGAACACACAGCCCTCCAGTCCCCTGGCTTCTCAGTATCTCCAGCTGAAGGAGGACCACAGTGTCACACCTCAGGATTAAAAGGGAATTTCAAATGGGAGTCCCTCTTCTGGAGCTCGCATAGAATGGTTAGCCCGGCGACCTTCTGGTGAGCTATTATGAGAGCAATTCATAAACTGGCATGGAGAAAAGGGATAGAGGAAAGTTTTTATCCCTCACTCATCTCGCTAGAACTTGTGGATCTTCCATGGAGTTGATTGTTGGAAGGTTCGAGACACATAGAAGAACTTTTTTGTGCAGCACTAAGTTAAACTATGGAACTCACTCCGATAGGAGGCAGAGATTGCCACCAACCATAATAATAATAATAATAATAATAATAATAATAATAATAATAATTAATTTATTACTTATACCCTGCCCATCTGGCCAGGCCTCCCCAGCCACTCTGGGCGGCTTCCAATAAAATATTAAAATACAGTAATGCATCAAACATTAAAAGCTTCCCGGAACAGGGCTGCCTTCAGATGTCTTCTAAAAGTCTGGTAGTTGTTGTCCTCTTTGACATCTGATGGGAGGGTGTTCCACGGGGCGGGCGCCACTACCAAGAAGGCCCTCTGCCTGGTTCCCTGTAACTTGGCTTCTTGCAGTGAGGGAACCACCAGAAGGCCCTCGGCGCTGGACCTCAGTGTCCGGGTAGAACGATGGGGGTGGAGACGCTCCTTCAGATATACTGGACCAAGGCCATTTAGGGCTTTCAAGGTCAGCACCAAGGCGTTAAATTGTGCTCGGAAACATACTGGGAGCCAATGTAGGTCTTTCAAGACCAGTGGTATATGGTCTCGGCGGCTGCTCCCAGTCACCAGTCTAGCTGCCGCATTCTGGATTAGTTGTAGTTTCCAGGTCACCTTCAAAGGTAGCCCCATGTAGAGTGCATTGCAGTAGTCCAAGAGGGAGATAACCAGAGCATGCACCACTCTGGCGAGACAGTCTGCGGGCAGGGAGGGTCTCAGCCTGAGTACCAGATGGAGCTGGTAGACAGCCGCCCTGGACACAGAATTGACCTGCGCCTCCATGGACAGCTGTGAGTCCAAAATGTCTCCCAGGCTGAAACTCAATATGGAGGTCGGATGGCCGAAGTATTGGGAAATTTTGGAACAGGAGGGAGATAAATTGAAATTACAAAGTCATGAGAAAATGAAACATAAAGTACAAAATTGGTTTCAATATCATCAAATAATGGAGTTTTTCAAACAGGATAGGAAAATTGGCTTCCAGGTGGAAAAATCAAAACTAGAGACTGAATTGTTAGAACCCAATACTAAGAATTTATCAAGAATGTATAACTTGCTGCTGAAATGGAATACACAGGATGAAACAGTTAAATCGGCTATGATTAAGTGGGCACAGGATATTGGTCATAACATTATGTCTGCTGACTGGGAATGGTTATGGAACACCGGTATTAAATTTACGGCATGTAATGCCTTAAAGGAAAACATTATGAAAATGGTTTATAGGTGGTACATGACCCCAGTCAAGCTGGCAAAAATTTATCATTTGCCCGATAACAAGTGTTGGAAATGTAAAGAGACTGAAGGTACCTTCTATCACCTTTGGTGGACATGCCCGAAGATTAAGGCTTTCTGGGAAATGATTTATAATGAAATGAAAAAGGTACTTAAATGTACTTTCCCTAAAAAACCAGAGGCCTTTCTCTTGGGCATTGTCGGCCAATTGGTGTCAAAGAGGGATAGAATTTTCTTTATGTATGCTACAACAGCAGCAAGAATACTCATCGCAAAGTATTGGAAGACACAAGATCTACCTACTCTGGAAGAATGGCAGATGAAAGTGATGGACTATATGACACTGGCCGAGATGACAGGCAGAATCCGTGATCAAGGAAAAGAGACGGCGGAAGAAGAATGGAGAAAATTTAAGAGATACCTGAAGGACTATTATCAACTTGATGAATGTTAGAATGTTGAGGTTTGCAGGAAAAAAAAGGGATACAGTGACATAAGAACAGACTATAGAAAAGATTAAGATGACAGAGGTTGGAAAGGAATATTTAGAAGTTGCTAAAAAATTATGGACATTGGGATGCAGAAAGGGGGGGTATGGGGGAGTCCCGGAAAAGAGGTTTATGAAAAAATGTTATGAAATTATACGTGTTTGTATGTCTTTTTAGGTGTTTGTTTGTCTTTAAAAAATTTTGTAAAACCAATAAAAATTTTATAAAAAACAAAAAACAAAATGTCTCCCAGGCTGCGCACCTGGTCCTTCAGGGGCACAGTTACCCCATTCAGGACCAGGGTAGCTTTAAGAGAGGATGAGACAAATTTACGGAGAGGGCAATCTTCGGCTTCCAGCCATGATGGCTATGCTCTGCTTCCTCAGTTGGAGGCAGCGATGCTTCTGAATGACAGTTGCTAGAAATCACAGGAAGGCAGAGCTGCTCTTTTGCTCGAATCCTGCTTGAAGGTTTCCCACAGGCATCTGGTTGGCTACTGTGGGAACAGGATGCTGGACTACAGGGGCCATTGGCCTGATCCAGCAAGCTCTTCTTATGTTCTCATTACACAGTGCTTCTCGCCAGAGCAAAGACGATTCAGGGCATGGCTAGAGACCTTTCAGGCACAAAACGGGGGGGGGGGGCCTTAGAGGGACAGGGCCTGATCCCAGTCAAGACTTCAGCATTCAAAGCGGGGCCGAGTGGTTAAGACTGGTCACCTCAGTGTTATCTGCTCCTTCATTATTGCTTCCGGCTCTGATAAGAAACCACTTGGGGAATGTAAACATGCAATTCAACATTTCATGTCAGAAACTCCACTTGAGAGTGCAAGCCCTCCCCAAAGGTTAACACAGTGCTGTTTCCAGTAATGGGGACTTCAATGATTATTTAGTTTTCCTCCAGATATCTGGGAAGGAGCATGAAGGCAGTGGCGCCAAGGCTTCGACTATCGCATTCGTGGTCTGAATGTGACCCATACTGGGGCAGGACAGAAGGCAGGTATTTCAGCCCTTAAAGGCCAACTCTTCAGAGCCCATTCAAGTCCACTGAATAGGAAAGACCAGCAAAGCACAGCTGAGACTCCCAACTCCTCTTTTTTTCTGATGCCAGTGTCAAATTCAGTGGGGACTTGGGGGGAAACTGGGGGTTCTAGATTTCACATTCTTTGCCCATTGCCAGCCTCTCCTCTTCCATGGCAGAATAGTGAGCCTGCAGAAATTGTACAGGCCTGGATGAGGGAAGACGCAGGGGCAATTCCTCCCCTGCCTTCATCGTCTCTCCTTCCCCTTGTTCTATATATTTAGCTGTCAAGTAGATTGAAACTGTCAGCAGATGAATTAGAATTTTATTGACTTGCTTCATAGGAGGGAGGGCTCTATAAAATAAACGCACGCAGAGCAAAGAGCCCAGCGCTGCTGCGCAGACAGAATTTTACAGCAGTGACTGGAGTTTGTATCTGAAATCAATCCCTGATAGAAGCCAGATTCAAGGGGAGGAGACAGGGAGGCCAGTTTTTATAGATGGGGGCAGGAACTCAGCCCTACTGAAATAAAGGGGTGGAAGAGTTTGCCGGCTCACTGGAATTCATGACCCGAGGGGGAAAAACATGGCTCGTTTACAGAGGATGTGCTTTGCAGAAGCATGCTAAAAAAACCTCTTGCTTATACAGGGCTGCAGGTGGCTGGTTGAGAGTCTGGAAGCTGCAAAACACAGCAGCACCCAGGCAAGTACAGTCATACCTTGGGATAAATATGCTTCAGGATAAGTATTTTCGGGTTGCACTCTGCAGCGACCCGGATGTAACGGAGCGTGTTACTTCCGGGTTTCACCGCTCGCGCATGCACAGACGGCCAAAATGACGTCACACGCATGCGTGGAAGCGGTGACCCGTGACCCATGCACGCACAGACACGTCTTACGTTCTATTCAGGATGTGAACGGGGCTCCGGAACAGATCCTGTTCGCATCCCGAGGTACCACTGTACAGTCCAGGGTGCCGAGGACTGGCATGTCCCAATGCTGGCACTTCATGAAAACAATCCCAATTTACTAGTCTGTAGAACTGTAAGGAAGGGGGAGGAGAGGAGGAGAGAAAAGGTGATTGGCAAATCAAAGGACGCTGGTAAAGGGAACTCCTAATCGCTGTCGTTGGACTTGGAGGAAGAGGAACCGATGGAATCAGGAGAGGCAGGAGCAGGCACCCTGGAACAGGACTCGGACATCATTGGGCCCAAGACAAGAAAACCTGAGACACATAAACTAAGGCCCCGACTGACTACCCCCTTTCAAGTGGGACCTCTCCAAGGGCCCTGGATCTTTGCTCCAAGACCCTCTTGTGCGGCCAAGTCTGCGCACAACTTCAACAAGACCCAGGAGAGGCGATTTGAGTGCCAGGCTTTAGGCCAAATGGCTGCCTCTTTAAGGGTCTCCACTTTCCAACAAGGATGCAGAACTCGAGAGGTGTCCTCAGGCTTCAATACTGTTAGGTATTGGAACACCATCCCTATCCATCCCAATACAAGCCATCTCTTCCCATGGGCCTGTCCAGGGTTCTGAAACACCTGCTTCTCTCTCACTCTGGTTCCTGGCTTGTTCAGTTGCTATGCAGTCTCTGCCTCTAGGTTACCATGTGCTCCAAGACAATGCGCAGCTTGCTTCCACCAGGGCAACTGGCACTGGAACATCAAGGGGAAACAGTGGGTCCAGGAGTACCCCCAAACAGTGCAAGTGCTCCTTTAAGGGAAGCAATACCCAGGTTAGAACTGGCTATTAACCATTATTTTCTGGTTTTCCTTTGTAACCTATAGGCCAGTAACCTGATTAGATGACACAGTTCTGGCAATTTGAGAAAGACGTCCATTTCTATGTCCACTCTCTCCATACTGTCTTATGAGCCTCTTGCGTCTCCCTCAGCCCCCCTCCCTAAAAGAACCCCCTGTCAAGTCCTGGTCACATTTTGAATAGAGTGGAACATAGAAGTGTGAGATCTTCCTTATCTGTTTCATTCCAAAGCTTGGGGAACACAAAGTGCCTCTTATGGAACACATGAATCAATTCACAATTTTGGTTTCCTTTAAATCAAAGAGGAAAGACGCGAACTCCATTAAAATTCAACGTAGCTAAACTGACACGATTAGATTTAGACTGACAATCAAGCTCTGATAAGATCATGATCCAATTTTAGATATGACATAGCCTTTAATGTGGCACCACCAAACGCGTTGATTTAAAATCCTTTATTTAATTTCAAATCCCCTTAATTTGCAAGTCAGAGGTCTGCAACCACTCTGCTGATCAAGCTTGCATACAGTAAGCATAATTCTTTTTAAACTCCTTCTTCATACAAAACAGTGGGCAGCAGTAATAATGATGGAGAATATTGGTGATTCTAACTGTCAACTATGATTCTTAGCACGAGAGTAACAAAAGCAGTAAAGTTCTTATAAGATTCAAGAACATATGGATTGCCTTGCGGAATCAGGGCTGTGAATTCAGCAGATTATCTCCCCCAAAAGCCAGCCAGACACTGCAAGCTAGCTCTTGTGCATAGCACCCTGACTGCATCTCTCCAAATCTATCATCCCATGGCCTCATCGCTGCAGGAGGAAAATGCAGGGGTCTAAATCAGGGGACTTGATGCTGTGCAGAATGCAGAAACAGACAATAGTCACCTGAAACACCCTGGGCAAATAATAATAATAATTTATTATTTATACCCTACCCATCTGGCTGGGCTTCCCCAGTCACTCTGGGCGGCTTCCAACGGAATATTAAAAACAATACAGCGTCAGACATTAAAAACTTCCCTAAACAGGGCTGCCTTCAGTTGTCTTTTAAAAGTAAAATAGTTGTTTATTGCCTTGACATCTGCTGGGAGGGCATTCCACAGGGTGGGTGCCACTACCGAGAAGGCCCTCTGCCTGGTTCCCTGTAACTTGGCTTCTCACAGTGAGGGAACCGCCAGAAGGCCCTCAGTGCTGGATCTCAGTGTCCGGGCTGAATGATGGGGGTGGAGACGCTCCTTCAGGTATACTGGAGGCTGTTTAGGGCTTTCAAGGTCAGCACCAACACTTTGAATCGTGCTCGGAAACGTACTGGGAGCCAATGAAGATCTTTCAGGACCGGTGTTATATGGTCTCGGCAGCCACTCCCAGTCCCCAGTCTACTCTGCCGCAAAGCTCTTCTACAGAGCTCTCTCTCTCTCTCTTTTTAAGTAATGTTTTGGAAGAAAGAACCAGGTGTGAAATCAAAAACTTTAACAAAAGCAGTTGTGTTCCAGCAGGGAATTTAAAAGGGATTAACACTGCTGAACAAACACATGTGTCAGGGGTTTAGGTGCAGAGGCACGGGCAAGGGAGGAAACAGAGAGCGAAGGGGAGGAGACAGAGGAAAGGATGAGTGATGACGACGACCCGAGATCTCCCAGTCTTTCCAGTGAATCAGAGGATTCACAGAAAGGAGCACCAGTGGCCAGGGCAAGGGGGGAATCTAGAGAGGCACCCCAGGAAGATAGAGCCAGAGGAGACTCAGGGGGGAGCAGCTGGAAATCGGGACCAGCGTCACCGCCAGGAAGTAGGGAAGAGGAAAGGAGCCAGGGGGGAAGCGCTGGCAGCTCACCACAGGAGGGAGGGCAGGAGTCAGGAGTGGCCACACCTCCATCGGGGAGCGAAGAAACGGTTAAGAGGAAAGTGGAAGGTTGGGCGCGCGCGCCAAGTTCAAATGCAGAGGAAGGCGGCGCAGTGAGCAGCCCCGAAAGGGAACCAGGTCCTAAAGCCCGGCGCAAGGAGGCAGAAGGGTCCGGGTCAGCGTCAGAAGAATCCCGGAAGGAAGAAGCCCCGGGGGGTAGAGGGACCCAGAGGAGGACAGTCAGGAGGAAAAGGTGGAGCAAGGCTAGGATATTAAGTTGGTGCGCACGGGGCGGAGACTCAGACGGAGCCTCGCCGATCTAGCTAGTAGACGTAGAGTTGCAGACAGCAGCGTGAGAATGGAAACTGTAATTCAATAAAGACTTTTACTTAATGACCGCTGGCTAGCGTGATCCTCTGTGAGCTAGGATCTTGAAGCAGCTCTGACAACATGCAAATCCACAACTGCGAAAAGTAATTTTCAGACTTAACTTGGGTGTCCAAGTTTGATTCCTTCCAAAAGAAAAATCTGATGTATTCAAATCCTGCTTTAAGAGTTCAGGGTGGATTTATTTTTTTAAGGGGTGGTGGTGGAACGCAAGCACCTGGACTCTGTGGGACATGGGGTGCTCCACAAGGAGAGGTGCCTGACCCACCAGGCAACTCACATTTGAAGGGCTGCAGCACAGGCCTTTCATGCAAAAGGCCACGGGTTCAATCCCTGTCATCTCCAGGTAAATGCGGAGAGTTACTTCTGTCTGAAATCCTGGAAAGCCGTTGCCAGTCAAAGTAGACAATACTGCGCAAGATGGACCAATGCCAAAACTGTTATAAGGCAGCCTTTCTATGTTGCTCCTGTTTTATTAGCAGAGCAACACTGCTGGCTTCCAGTGGCCATGGTTTAAGCTTTTAAGGGTGTCCGGTTTCAGTGTGCATTCTTTCGGCCTGATTTTATTTGATTGATTTAAAGTTTGTCAATAGTCCTGGAAAATTTAATTAAATCAAGCTGCGGCCTGCTTTAATTAAGGGGATGTAAATTAATCCATATGGGAGATAACAGGCAGATGCTGCCAAAGGGCTGGAGGCAGAGCAAGATCACCTCTGGGTCTGTCCCAGCCCACGATCCACAGGCAGAGAAGAGAAGCAGCAGCAAGTGTTGCAGGAGGTGTGCCTTGTTGACGCAACCCGGGCAGATATGGGTCAAAAAACAGCTTTGGAAGGGAGCATTACTAGGACTGCTCTAAACATTTCAGGTGCTTGAGGAAGAGAATTCGAATGGCACCCAACATACACTAATGACACGGGTCGCAATTCATCACAATACTCTCCATCTTAAGCCTCTTTTTTGGGAGGGTGGGGATCACTTTGCAGCTTGTGGCCGGTGGTGGGAACAGAGTCAGTCTGGTACACTTTGTGGGTGGGGGGGGCGGGAGAGGAAGACTTCTCAGAGATGACACGTAACAATTTGGTCGATTGACGCTGCATGTAAACTGCTATTGCAGGAAAAAGCTTTAGGTTGCTGCTTTGGGAAACTCAATGCTGGGCTTTGTGGACCTTGGCCTAGACCAGCAAAAGACTCTCGTAACCAGAGGGGTCCTATGCAAGATGGATCGGCAGCAAGCAACACTGCTTTCTCCAAGGTGCAGACATTCAAACCTCCTTCCTCATCCACTTGCAAAAAAAACTCCAACCCAGCAAAATTATGACTTCATCAAGAGAGCTTTTCTTCTGCTCTCTGGCAGACTGGGGCGCCGAGTGCTTGAAAAGCAGCATTCACGGAGCCTCACTGGCTCAGAATCGCCATGCAACTTTTGTGGGATGGCGGAGTGCTGAAAAATTAACTGCCTGGCCCCTTCCTTTGCCTGGTTTATGGCTGTCTTGGCAGATGCACCCTAGGCTGCTGCCACCGCCGCAAACTCCGTGTCCTGCCAACTGTACATTACTAGCCTTGGAAGGGCTCCAGCCCCGGGAAAGCCGCTCTCCCTTGGGCTCCTCCCTCTAATTCCGAGGGAGAGAAAGAAATGAGATGCTCTCGGCTGGGGAGGAAGAGGAAGAGCTGCCCTCTCACCTCTTCACGAGGGGCAAGCTTTGAAATCCGTCAGCAGGAGGAACTGCCTCTGGGGAGCACTTGGCGAAGGGAGACTGAACTGGGGATTGTTTCCATTCATTGCTAACTTCCACCTGCTGCTCCGCAGCTCTGCTGTTTGCAGAGAGCTCCAATTAGTGCTCTCGATGCCGGAGAAACATCCATTAAAAATTTCTGCTTACGGAATTTGAAGGGGATTTTTTTTTTTTTGTCTCTTTATTTGAAAATCCCTCCCTTCGCTGCATTAGAAATTCCACAGCAGCCAGTCTCTCTTTTCCTACTTAGCTATTCCCTGAACTTATTTGCAGCCAGGAACCTTGTTAGCCCTGGCTTCTGGTTTTGAATGTCAGAGGGCCTACAATTCAGACCGTGTATAGAGTACCGCCAATAAGTAAGCGCAGCACAGATCAATCACATCGGCTAAAATTGTGTAAAATTATTTTTCTTTTCCAGATTATGCTCAACCCTGGGAAGGGATCCGTATAGCTAAGCCACAGAGCCTTGGCGGAGCTAAATCTTTCTTTGAAACAGATGGTAGCAGAAGTGTGGAGGGGAAAGGAAATCATGGTGTCTGAACACTCGTCAGAGGGCAGTAATATTTACTCCTGGGCAAAGAGACCTTCCCTTCAAACTGTCTGCAAGCAAGTGGATCAGCTCTACATTGCCCTAACAATCCGGGACACTGGGATGGTCTGAACCAGGATTTCTGCCCTGGTGAATTCCTGCTGTAGACCTTCATAAGGAAGCAGCCCAGGAAAGCAGAGGAAACAGAGCATAGTAATAATTAACAGGTAACGTAGCTGCACATGTTTATAGCTCTTTCTGCTCCAGGAAGGAAGCATTTACAAGCTCTAATGAAGTCAGCTTCATCATCTCTTCTGCATCACTTGGCCTGTGTCCTAGAGCTCTGAAAGGCATTTCCTTTGCACCACTCATCACTCCTGGTGGGTTCCTGAAGCATCCCGGCTCCAACCACAGGCAGAGTGGGGAGAAGGAGCCCCTAAGTTTCACTGCAGAGTGACTGGTGGCATCTGACTCTTCTGCAGCTGAGCAAACAACATTGCAGCTCATTAGGCTTCTGCTGCCCCCCCCCCCATGCAACTCTGCTGGGCAACTCACTGCACCACATCCTATCTTTGTAATGAAAACTGTTCTACTGCTTTGTCTAAGGCTTTGAATTCTGCCTGGGTCTGTGCATTTTATGCCTCTGAATATTCATGACAAACTGAAAAACAACAAGAACAACAACATGCAGAATTATTCCGAGACCTTAAGTTTCAATTTTCAAACAACACTGCAAGATTCTATTCCTCGCTGAATGTGGACAATGGAAATCAGGTAAACGTGCAGGTATCAGGAAGGCTAGGCAAGGTTTTCCAGTGGTTTGGGGGGTAGGGAAAAGAATTTTCATAAACTTGTGTGAGTCCCTCTCGTATGGCGTGCCGTTTTATGTTTCTTAAGGTAAAGGTAAAAGTAAAGGGACCCCTGACCGTTAGGTCCATTCCTGGCCGACTCTGGGGTTGTAGCGCTCATCTCGCTTTATTGGCCGAGGGAGCCGGCGTACAGCTTCCGGGTCATGTGGCCAGCATGACTAAGCCGCTTCTGGCAAACCAGAGCAGTGCACGGAAACGCCGTTTACCTTCCCGCTGGAGTGGTACCTATTTATCTACTTGCACTTTGACGTGCTTTCGAACTGCTAGGTTGGCAGGAGCAGGGACCGAGCAACGGGAGCTCACCCCGTCGGGGGGATTCGAACAGCCAACCTTCTGATCGGCAAGTCCTAGGCTCTGTGGTTTAACCCACAGTGCCACCCACATCCCTCTTTATGTTTCTTAACTCCCTACAATCACCACCGCTTTACCTTACATCCAAATATCCATGTCCTTCTGCCCCCTCTTGAACAAACATCTCGAGGCCTTAATCTTGCAGAAGGCAGCAGGTGAGTACTGAGTTCTGATTCTCCTGTGCCCCCATCAGGACCAGAGCTCAGTAGGAACTTTCTTGCTGAATCCGTCCAAGGGTTTTCCTAGTCCAGCATTCTGTTTTCAACAGCTGCCAGCCAAACACCTCTGGAAATCACAAGGAGGGGAGCAGGGCTTGAAGGCTCCTTCTCTTTTTCTTGCCTCCAGGACCTGAACATGGAGCTCAGTCCCCACCTTCTCTCCTTGCCCTTTCACCCAACAGTCTCTCCGCCCCAGCCAAAACTCTACAAGACCCACCTGTCCTCAGTCTTTTAGTAAAGACTCCTGCGCCTTATGCTTAGGAGAGCAAACCTGGGGGGGGGAACCATAAACAGACCTAATAGTGGTACTTTTCTCAAGTATATAATCTGCTTAACCTCCAAGGGCTGCAGTGTGAAACATATCCACACATCACATTTCCCTGGGTACCCAGAGGTGGAAGATCACCAATGAGCAAAAACAGAAATCTAATGCACAAATTGGTGCTAATACCTGCTGGAAAAGGCATGCCAGCAATGGACAGGCCTGGAGCCCAAAAGGTGAGTGAGGCCACAGACACCTTCTTGATGTCTCACACTCAGATGCATGCATCCCGTTCACCCATTCCCACTGCCCCCGCAATTCATTCATCTCCCACGCTTAAGATAGAAGATCTTCCTGTATAGCTAGGTAAAGGTAAAGGGACCCCTGACCATTAGGTCCAGTCGTGGCCGACTCTGGGGTTGCGGCACTCATCTCGCTTTATTGGCCGAGGGAGCCGGTGTACAGCTTCCGGGTCATGTGGCTAGCATGACTAAGCCGCTTCTGGCGAACCAGAGCAGCACATGGAAACGCCGTTTACCTTCCCGCTAGAGCGGTACCTATTTATCTACTTGCACTTTAATGTTCTTTCGAACTGCAAGGCTGGCAGGAGCAGGGACCAAGCAACGGGAGATCACCCTGTTGCAGGGATTCGAACTGCCGACCGTCTGATCGGCAAGTGCTAGGCTCTGTGGTTTATCCCACAGCGCCACCTGCGTCCCCTCCTGTATAGCTAGTAAGCTTTCAAATAATAAAGCAAAACTAACTGCTCTGTTAGAGGCAGAGCTGGAGAGCGGAGGCCACAGGGTGGATTTAAAGATGTTGTGGGCCGCATCCGGCCTCCCAATCCCTGCCTAAGATACTACTCTGCCATCGTCTCGTGCCCAACAGCCCAGAGTTAAATGGAGCGAAACTGAAAAGGTGCAATTTCCTTCCTCCAACCCTCCCACCCCCACAAACAACACGGTCAGCAGAAATGAGACCAGCTGGTAATGGAGAGCAAAGCTCAAGGAACCACTCCGTGTAGTAGCTCTTGCTCTCGTTAATGTTCAGCCATGCTGTGCCCTGCCAAGAAAACTAATGACTGCTGAAGAGGCAATAAACGGGAGACTCTCAAGCACTTACCTGATAAGAAACTCCCTTCTAGTTTCATCTGTAATGTGCATGAAATGTGACACCCCTCAATACCAAACAGGAGTTTCCAAACTACCTGCCCTGTCTAAATTCTGTCTGACCTCTGGGTTCCACAGAATCACTCCTGAGGCAACAGGAAGCAACGGAAGAGATAATAATAATAATAATAATAATAATAATAATAATAATAATAATTTATTTATACCCTGCCCTCCCCGGCCAGAGCCGGGCTCAGGGCGGCTAACACCAGTAAAATTACAGTAAAAACATAATAAGGGGGGGGGGGGAATTAAAATACAGGCTAAAATGCAATTAAAAATGCAGCCTCATTTTAAAAGTAGCCAATAGATCAAAACCATAAGGGGAGGGAAACATAAGGGTCAGACTGAGTCCAAACCAAAGGACAGGCGGAACAGCTCTGTCTTGCAGGCCCTGCGAAAAGATGTCAAGTCCCACAGGGCCCCAGTCTCTTGTGACAGAGCTTTCCACCAAGTCGGGGCCAGTACTGAAAAGGCCCTGGCCCTAGTTGAGAGCAGTCTAACCGCCTTCCGACTTGGGACCTCCAAAGTGTTGTCATTTGTGGAGCTTAAGGTCCTCCGGGGGACATACCAGGAGGCGCGGTCCCGTGGGTACCATGGGTGTGTTTCCTGCATATACAGCCCAAATGATGTGTTTTTCCAGGAAGGCTGGCGCTTCTGACGCCCACAAAAAGGCACAGGGAAAATTTCTCTCTAGGAACCGTTTAGCATGTATGGGAGTATTTTTCAGTTGTCAAAGCAAAATCAAAATTTGAGCAGAGGGAACTGGATCAAATGTAGTTCCTTGTCCGAAACTTTGGGATAGTTCCCGTCTAAAAAGCTGTGGAAAATAATGCAATGATAAAAGAGATTGTTTCAGTTATATCTAGAATGCCCCATTAAGCAACCACTGTTAGTCTTCTGAGAAAGCACACCTGAAAGCTACAAGGGCAGAGACAACTTCACTTCGATACTCTATAAGATTCCTTAGTGCAATATGAAATAAATTATTTAAAGAAACTGTAAACGTTCAGTAAATTTCTGTTTGTCCAACACAGCCTTCCCCAGCCTGCTGCCCTTCCAGTATTTTGGACTACAACTCCCACCAGTATGTCCATGCTCGCTGTGGCTGATGGGAGTTGTAGTCCCAAACAGAAGGAGGGCACCAGGGGAAGGCAAACTGATGTGAAACTTGTAAGCTTTCATATCCTCACAGCATCAGAGGTTGATATCATTAACATCAGATTACCATTTTTACCCAATGATATACGGTTGCCCACTAGAGAACCAGACCATTGGTCCATCTGGGTTATAACCACCTACAGTTCAGAGAACAGATCTCAAGTGTTATACAGATACAGTGGATGCTAGGGTTGCGAACGTGATCCGTGCGGAAGGTACGTTTGCAACCCGCAGCATTCGCAACCCTGCGCACGCGGAGGTCGTGATTTGGCACTTCTGCGCATGCGCAAAGTGCGATTTAGTGCTTCTGTGCATGCGCGAGCGCCGAAACCCGGAAGTAAACTGTTCCAGTACTTCCGGGTTCGGCACAGTGCGCAACCTGAAAACACGCAGCCTGACTGTACCTTTACCAGTCATGTTATCCTTTAACAAGCCTGCAACTGGACATGTCAGAGACAAACTCAACATCTTCTGCCCACCAACTACGTGTGCTACACTTGAGCTAGGGCCTGTTTCAAAATTAGATTCAAAACATTGTGCATAAATACCAACATACAAAATTTGACACACACACAGTTGTTGGTTATTTTGTTTTTTAAAAAATTAAGCCAACTCTCTACACTGGAAGAAAGTGAGGAATACAGATGACTAGAATCTCAAGACACTTTCGCAAGTACCAACAACACCTCTCTGTCCCCAACACATTTATATTTAACTTGGGACAGGAATAACATGGTTCCTAATGTGGAAAGCATCCATTTTACTTTTGACAATAATCCTGAGAAGTGCGAGCATCTAAATAAACAACAGCAGCAGCAACGAGGCAGGAACGACCAGGAGGGCATCATCAGTTGCCAAGGCCTCCTGCAAGCGCGGTATTTTACCTCCAAGGAGCACAGATGACAGGAGTAAGGCCATGAAAACATTATGATCGGAACATGCATATTATGGGACACGGCAAATCTCCTTTGCAAAAGCCTGAGGCCCTCTCCCCCACCCCCTTGCATCTTGGGACGCTGAGCACAGCCTTCGCTCCCAGGCAAGCTGACAAGTTCCACGCCCAGCGCTTTGTCTTTTGAAAAGAGCTGCTGGTGCCACAAGGCGAGCGTTTCATTCGAGGAGAAATATGGAGCGCCTTCTTCCAAGCTAAGGAGGGACTGCTGCAGGGCAGGCCTTGAGCTGCTGGCAGAGCCCCATTTCTCATGCTCCCAACCCTTCGCGATTCAGCCACAGTGGGAGGGCAGGGAAGGAGAGAGGCACCGCTCCCTCGCCAGGGCCACTGAAAGAGCACAGAAACTCTTGGAACTTTTCTCTCGCTCTCTCTTTTTGGAAATATGCATTATTTCCACCTGGATATTTCCACAGCCACTGACTCTGTGAAAGGGCTTCTCTCCCACTGCCTCTTGCCCCCACCCACCCAAAAACGGAAGCTGGGCAATGCAGGATGAGGCTGAGCAACACTGGGGAGACCTCAGTGGATGGATTCTCAGGGCGCTTTCCCATGCATCCAGGCTCTTTCTACAATTAATATTTTTATTAAACAAACACCTGGATTCCAAAAGACTTAAAACCAGAGATTTACTTTTAAATGTCAGTTACAATGTCATTAAAAAAAAAAAAAGTACAGTGGTACCTCTGGTTGGGAACGGAATCCGTTCCGGAGGCCCGTTCGCAACATGAAAAGAACGCAACCCGCAGCGGTGCGTCTGCGCACGTGCGGGTTGCGATTCGCTGCTTCTGTGCATGTGCGTGATATCATTTTGCGTTTCTGCGCATGCGCGAGCAACAAAACCCGGAAGTAACCCTTTCTGGTACTTCTGGGTTGTCGCGGGATGTAACCTGAAAGAATGTAACACGAAGCGGACGTAACATGAGGTATGACTGCAACTTGGTTTAAAATGAAATCTGAATGTAACATAGGTAAAGGTAAAGGGACCCCTGACCATTAGGTCCAGTCGTGGCCGACTCTGGGGTTGCGGCACTCATCTCGCTTTATTGGCCAAGGGGGCCGGCGTACAGCTTCCGGGTCATGTGGCCAGCAGGACTAAACCGCTTCTGGTGAACCAGAGCAGCGCACAGAAACACTGTTTACCTTCCTGCCGGAGCGGTACCTATTTATCTACCTGCACTTTGACGTGCTTTCAAACTGCTAGGTTGGCAGGAGCAGGGACCGAGCAACGGGAGCTCATCCTGTCGCGGGGATTCGAACCGCCGACCTTCTGATCGGCAAGTCCTAGGCTCTGTAGTTTAACCCACAGCGCCAAACACGTCCCCAAATGCAACCCAGCAAGATGTAAACACTGAAATGTCCTCTAGCTGCTATACCACACTGCAGATGTAGGTAGGGGAGCCTATCTGGGGGCGGGGAGGTCTGTGTTTGAATCCCCAGCCTCTGCCTTGAAGTTCACGGGTGACTCTGGGATAGTCGGCCTAACCTACCACAAAGAGTTTTTGTGAGAATTCTTGTAAGGAGAGAACTATGTATGCTGCCTTAAGTTCCCTAGAAGAAAGACGGGATATAAATGTAATTAATCGGTTGACCAATCTAGTGAATGAATGAAGAAATGAAATATCTTCAGAAGGTAGCAGCTCAAGATTCTCTTTCAAACACACTGAACTGAAAGCCCGCTTTTAATGTGTGATGTTGTTTGTATATTATGTTGGAAACTGCCCAGAGTGGCTGCGGCAACCCACTTAGATGGATGGGGTACAAAAACTAAGTTGTTATTCTTGTTTTCTTCTTTGGAAAAGGGGGGTATTTGACTTCTAGGACAAGTGTTATAAATTAAAGGGTCATGTATTGTATTTATTATTGTTACAAATGATGAATATTTTATCCACCACGCCAAGCAGTGAGAAAATGTACTTTCCATACTGAAAAACCAGTATTGGGGAGTGGTCAGTTTGTTGGGCTAAGACCAGGGAAACCAGGGTTCAAAGCCCCACTGAGTGATATTGGGCCCATCACTGTCTCTCAGTCAAACCCACTTCACAGGGTTATTGCAAGGTTTAAATGGGGACAGAGAGAACCATATGAGCTCCTTAGAGGACAAAGGGTTCCTCATGTGGAAGACATGGGCAAGTGATTCCAGGAAGTGAAAGGGAAATTGCTCACAACCGAGCACTCCAAATTCTGCTGTGGATCATGGCCGTTTTCTTTAAGCAAGTGGTCTTACTTAAGTTTTCTTACAGCTAAGTGGAAATCTATTAATTTCCCAGTTGCCACTCCAGTCTCTAAGCAGACAATGGTCAAACGCAAAAGGTCTGAGGACCGCATGGCCAGACGATTTGGATGCTGCTCCCAGCCTAGGTAGCATGAAGACTTCATTTAGTTGCAAACTAACCACTTCTGATTGTTATGGAAACCCATTAGTACAAGCTCTCATTACCAATATATATATATTTAACAAAATAAACCTGATGATGATTAGGATGCACTCTTGTTCAGGAAATGCATGAATTTTAAAAAAAACGAGCAACGTTATTTAAACCAAATTATTTAAATTGGTCTTTTTTCTGAGCAATTTAGATCAGTGGTTTAAATTGCCTTAATTTAAATCAATCCACCCTGTAGACAGCCTCTTTTTACTAACTAAGCCGTATTTGGATGAAGCTGAAATGAAATAAAAGCAAGGAAGGGGCTGTTCACAATAACACTTCAGTCGTGGTTTGATGGTGGAGATCTCCCTAACAATCTACAAGTAAATATTATTTAGTTACAAATTCTATCAAGGAGAGCAAAGATGGTTCTGAGACTTGACCTCTGCAGTCCTTGCAAAGCCAGAAGGCCATTTCATGCAATACACCTTCATTTGCCTCTGTCAATAGACTCAAGGGGTGGCTGCCGGCGATGAGCACGACTGCAGGATCCACGCACTACACTTTAAACCTACACTTAAGTTGCCACTTAAACATGCAATGTGCGAAGCGACTGCAAATTTGCTGACCAAAATGCAGCAGCACCCTCGCCTCCCTCAAGCTAAGCAAAGCGCAAAAGGGTCTTATGCTGCTCCTGTCTCTGTGTACCCCCAGACACATCCCCCAAATTTGCTCTGGGTGATTAGGAGAACTCCCAGAACGGGGCACAGGGGTAAGAGATGGCTCCACCAGACAAAGAGAAATGCTTGTGCTGAAGGAACTCTCTCCTTCGCATGACACAATTACCGTATTTTTCGCTCCATAAGACACACTTTTTTCCTCCTAAAAAGTAAGGGGAAATGTGTGTGTGTCTTATGGAGCGAATGCAGGATGCACAGCTATCCCAGAAGCCAGAACAGCAAGAGGGATCGCTGTGCAGCGCCTCGTGAGCGCCAGTGTGGTGTAGTGGTTAAGAGCGGTGGTCTCGTAATCTGGGGAACCGGGTTTGATTCCCCGCTCCTCCACCTGCAGCTGCTGGGTGACCTTGGGCCAGTCACACTTCTCTGAAGTCTCTCAGCCCCACTCACCTCACAGAGTGTTTGTTGTGGGGGAGGAAGGGAAAGGAGAATGTTAGCTGCTTTGAGACTCCTTTGGGTAGTGATAAAGCGGGATATCAAATCCAAACTCTTCTTCTTCTTGGTCTGCTGGCTTCCCAGTGAAGCAGGATGAGGGACGGAAGGGGCTCCATAAGGGCTGCACAGCTTCCTCTGGCTTTTCAGGGAGGTGGGAGAAGGGATGGAGGGCAGCCCGTCAGTCCCTTCTCCCACCTCCCGGAAAAGCCAGCAAGAACCGCTGTATCTTTAAAGAGCCACGCCAAGCGAGTGTGTCTGTGGCTCTTGCTGGCTTTTCTTGTTTTCCTCCTCTAAAAACTAGGTGTGTCTTATGGTTGGGTGCGTCTTATAGAGCAAAAAATACGGTAATTCCATCCTAGAGGCCTGATCTCTAGTTGAGGCCGGTCTGAAAACCCCTATTTGCAGAGATTGCGAGTGACAGCAGGGGAGGCAACTGTAGGGGAGAATGAATGAGTTAAGAGGGTGTGTGTTTGTGTGAGCATGTGTTGTGCTGAACCGTTTCTGTGTCGCTGACTCTCCCTGGAAAATGCCTCCTTCAAAGACTCACAGAACTGGAGAGTCGGAAGGGACTCCAAGGGCCATCTAGTCCAACCCCCTGCAATGCAGAAATCTCAACTAAAGCATCCCTGACAGACGGCCATCCAACCTCTGCTTAAAAACCTCCAAGGAAGGAGAAACCACCACTTCCCAAGGGAGTCCGCTCCACTATCCAACAGCCCTTACTGTCAGGAAGTTCTTCCTGATGTTTAGCCGGAATCTCCTTTTTTGTAACTTGAAGCCCTGGGTTCGAGTCCTGCCCCCCCAGAGCAGGAGAATACAAGCTTGTTCCATCTTCCATGTGAAAGCCCTTGAGATATTTGAAGATGGCTATCATATCTTTGTTGTGGGGAAGGTGTTTAGAAAGGGGACTCAGCCGTGGCAGAAGGATGTTTTTTTAATCATATACTTTTATTACTCAGCTGCAGCAAGGAGGATCTAGGCCACACCTTGTGAAAGTCTTGCCTTAAAGCAGTGGTTCTCAAAGTGGGTGGATTAACCCACCAAGAGGCAAGGGGGTGGCAGGGGGGGGGTGTTGGAGGTGTAAATGACTATTAGACTTTGAAAAGCTGGGATCATTGGATTAAGCCCATCCATTTTGTTGAAATAATTAAATTAGTTTTAACTGGATTTTGAATATATGTGCAATTAATTGTTCTCAATTATATTGTGTTATTATCTTCCTCAATGGCTGTGCAAACCGTTATTGTGAATAGTGCTTTTGATTGGCCATGGGGCACTGTGGCTGCGTTTCCTGAACCAAGGGGTGTGTGTGGCTTGAAAAAGTTTAGGAACCACTTGCCACCTTCAAACACACCAGTGACAAGCAAGAGAAGACCAAAGGGCCTTGCCGGTTTACCTTGTTCAAGCCTCTTCATCTGCTGAATCTGGTCAACCGTTTTCTTCAGAATCTTGCATTTGTCAGGTTTGACGCTTAGGCTGTCGATCTCTCCGATATTGGCTGAGAGCAGCTCGGCCAGCTCTTCCAAGTATTTGTTCTCTTGCTCCCTTCGCCGTTTCTCATTGCTGTTGGAGAAAAGCAACGCTCAGTTACTAAGCTCCTCGGTAATCAAAGCCTATGCATGCTTTAAAATAATCCAAGATTCACACCAAGGACAGCCCAAATTAAGGACGTGAGTTTCTTTAATATTTGTGGGTGTTTTGTGAATATGACCCCGACTGCAATCGAATCCATTCAAACAACAAGCCGTGAGATGTGTAAGCGAGGGTCCAGGCATCAGTTCAAGATTATCTGATCCAACTCCATCCGTATTATACCCATTTCAAACGCCAGTAAAAACAAAACCAGACCAGTGTCACTAATGTACAGCATCAGCTAATAATAAAATGCAATGATAAAGGGCTTACAGCAACTTGCTAAGAATCTAAGGTAAAGGTAAAGGCCCCTGACAGTTAAGTCCAGTCTCAGACGACTCCGGGGTTGCGGCACTCATCTCGCTTTACAGGCCGAGGGAGCCGGCATTTGTCTGCAGACAGTTTTTCCGGGTCATGTGGCCAGCATGACTAAGCCGCTTCTGGCGAACCAGAGCAGTGCACGGAAACACCGTTTACCTTCTCGCCGGAGTGGTACCTGTTTATCTACTTGCACTGGCATGCTTTCGAACTGCTAGGTTGGCAGGAGCTGGGACAGAGCAACAAGAGCTCACCCTGTCACGAGGATTCAAACCACGGACCTTCTGATCAGCAAGCCCAAGAGGCTCGGTGGTTTAAACCACAGCGCCACCCTGCTAAGAATCTACATGTTAGGAATTCAATTATTCAGTTGCTGCCCTCGGGAAGTGCTGGAGCTCAGTGGTGGAACATCTGCCCAGAAGGTCTCAGGTTTAGTCCCTGGCATCTTCAGGTCAGGTTGGAAGAGACTCTTCCACCTCAAATCCTCAAGAGCTGCTGCTAGCTGAGCTAGATGGACCAATGCTTTGACTGGGTATAAGGCAGATTCCTATGGTCAGTGTGTACAATGTAAGGCTAGTCAGCTGGCCCATTTCAGACCACCTTAATCATGAGCATGAAAAGGGGGATTCAAAAAGAATGCAGGAACATATAATGTGTTCTCAAAAAACTGCTTTTCCTGCTCATTACTAGAAGTCAAGAGGATGCAGACTTATTATTGTCAGTTTTATGAGATTTTTGATCCACAGATATGCATTTTCTTACCAAGTACAGTCACACCTCGGGTTACAGACACTTTAGGTTCCACGTGTTCGGGTTGCGCACCGCACTGAACCTGGAAGTACCAGAATGGGTTACTTCCAAGTTTTGGCGCTCGCACATAAGCACGAAATCGCGACCCGTGTGTGCGCAGACGCGGTGCTAAGGGTTGCGAAGGCTGCGGGTTGCGAACATGCCTCCCGCACGGATCATGTTCGCAACACGAGTGTCCACTGTATTGCACTAGGTTCATTATTATCACAGCCTGCATTTTTGTGCTTAAGAGTTCATTTACTATTCCTGTGCTAGCTCTCCAGCTGCAATGCACTTTGGCTGCTTTTGCACAGAAATATGCGAGGCTCTCTCTTTCTCTCATAGGTTTAGGCTCATACCTCTCTTCTACACGCATACTCTGCCTCAGCAGGCTATACGGCTATGAACACAGAACAGCCACTCAACCGCTCAAGCTATAAGGAGGCCACTAAAGGCAAAAAGAAACTGGCAAATTGCCAACAGGAATAAATTGTGATGGCAGTGTGCCAAGAAAGCAAGTTAATAAGCTAAAAGGCAGAAGAGGTTTTTAAAAAAACAAAATAAAATAAAAGAAGGGCAATCAATCTGTTTGCAAAAGCTGCTAAAGCAATCGCTTTATAAGCAAATCTAAGAAGCTTCCAACACACCATAGAACTATGTAGATGAAGAGCGAGGAGCCTTTACTTGGCTGCAATTACTCGTTTTTATACTTTGGAGCATCTGAGAGCAATTCTGCGGGCTTTTTTCTTTTTTCTTTAATGCAATGATAGCACGGTTCGTTGCTGAGTGAGATTTGGATGCCTTTCCCCAAGGTTGCAATTCTGTTGCCGAGGGGGTGGGGAGATCCTGCATTTTCACAGCACTGCAACTATAGGATCTTCGTTGCTGGGGGAAGCACAACCGCTCCCTCCCTCCCTCCCACCCAGCGCCACCTCCTGTTAGCAGGGCTTCATCAACACAGGGAACAAAGTCCCCGTCCCTTCCCCAAAATGCAGCCCCAGCAGCTATCAAGTTACCCTCCCAGCTCCCACTCAGTCCTGCCATTTCAATAACCATTTCCATCTTCTCCATGTTGTTCTTTGGAGATTACAGTGGTACCTCAGGTTAAGTACTTAATTCGTTCCAGAGGTCCGTTCTTAACCTGAAACTGTTCTTAACCCGAAGCACCACTTTAGCTCATGGGGCCTCCTGCTGTTGTTGCTGCCGCACCGCCGGAGCACGATTTCTGTTCTCATCCTGAAGCAAAATTCTTAACCTGAAGCACTATTTCTGGGTTAGCGGCGTCTGTAACCTGAAGCGTATGTAACCTGAAGCGTATGTAACCCGAGGTACCACTGTATACTGAAGCGTTAGAAGCTGTATCTAGACCTATTGACATTTTTTAAAAAGCTTGAGCAGGAGCAAAGCTATCTTTTGCAGGAAACCTCCCCCCCCCCCCAATGATTTTGTTAGATAAGGGCCACTGTGACTGTCTCTCATGGACTGGTTGAACGAAGAGGAAGGGGGTGGAGATGTTCCTTCAGGTATTCTAGGCCAAGGCCGTTTAGGGCTTTAAAGGTCAGCACCAACACTTTGAACTGTGCTCAGAAACGTACTGGGAGACAATGAAGATCTTTCAGGACTGGTGTTATATGGTCTTGGCAGCCATTCCCAGTCACCAGTCTGGCTTCCGCATTCTGGATTAGTTGTAGTTTCCAGGTCACCTTCAAAGGTAGCCCCATGGAGAGCACATTGCAGTAGTCCAAGCATGGAGGAGAGATTGGTGGCACTTAGGCGCAGTCTCAAAGGGACGCGGGTGGTGCTGTGTGTTAAACCACAGAGCCTAGGACTTGCGGATCAGAAGGTCGGCGGTTCGAATCTCCACGACGGGGTCAGCTCCCGTTGCTCGGTCCCAGATCCTGCCAACCTAGCAGTTCGGAAGCACCTCAAAGTGCAAGTAGATAAATAGGTACCGCTCTGGCGGGAAGGTAAACAGCATTTCCGTGCGCTGCTCTGGTTCGCCAGAAGCGGCTTAGTCATGCTGGCCACATGACCCAGAAGCTGTACGCCGGCTCCCTCGGCCAATAAAGCGAGATGAGCGCCGCAACCCCAGAGTCGGCCACGACTGGACCTAATGGTCAGGGGTCCCTTTACCTTTACCTTAGGCACAGTCTCAGATTGCTTAGAAAAAACCCTGGAGAGAACAGAACTTAGGCAGCTATGGGGAGGTGGGACAAATGATCCATGGGGCAAGACCTACCAGAGGTGAGTTGCTGTGCTCATTACGCCTGACACTCTGGTGCAAATTGCATTTTTGCTAATAAGGAGTTAATACCAACTTGCACAGTATGATTTACTGCTGACACACTCCTGTCATGTTAAGGAAGGGGTACTGGAACATCTGGAAGATCTGCTGGATGATGGGTTTGCTCTGATGATTGAAATATTAAGTAAATAGTAGCATGAGCACTTTAGTTGAGGTCAAATTAAGAGGGGGGATCAGTAAAGTAACTTGTGCATGAATTTATTTAAAGATTAAAGAACGTAACTCAATGCCCCTGTTGCTATGGCAACATGTAAGCTGTAGGAAAGAGAAGAATAAGGGCAATTTCCCCTAGAGAAAAGCATCATAAGGATATGATTTCAAAGAGAAAGTCTTCCTACCATACCAAAGTGCCATCCCCTGCAACAGTTAAAACTCTCTAGACGTTAATGCAAAAGAAAACGGCAAATTAGCAGACCCAAAGCTAGAACGAGGGCTGACAGCCAATGAAAAAATATCTCAAGTCGATTAATCATACAAGCTAATTGATGAATTGCTTAATCAATCAGTTAAATTGGCATGGGCGTGCAAGTGAATAAAATAATAGTTAAATGAAAAATAAAGTAGTCTATTTTAGTTGATGCAAGCAAATGAAACAGCAGGAACCATCTTAAAAGAGAAGGAGAGACTGAGAGAAAGAGAAAGAGAAAAAGACATTTTCTAACGAAGGATGAACAGAGTTCTTCCATTCCATTATGCTAATGTTAGGGATGCCTACTTGGACTGGTGAGGGAGCTAAAAAAAACTGAACTCCTCTACTGGAAAAGGGAGGATCTGAATTTTCAGATTTCACTCTATTTTATGCCTCTGCAGCAGGCCCTCCCTGACAGCTTTCCCAGAGAATATGTTAATTTTAGTTTCTCTGCTTCTCTTTCTTCTAGTTTTTCACATCAGTTTTCAATATTTTTTTTTCAATTTTCAATTCCCCCCCCCCAGACTTTATGAAAATTCAGCAGCATTTCAAAGCAAATTTATCTGAAATACACTTTTTCGTATGTAACGTTGCCTAATATATATATTTCGGTGAAGTTGTTTTCCCTAAAAGAATGATTTTTATATACATTGTTTTTACAAATATATGCATTTATAGGCACACTTTGCACTAGTATTTGCATTTCTGTACAGCACTTCCTTGCAAAATTCAGAGAAGTATGAATTCAGAGACTTTTGAAGGATAGCAGTGCATTGGTTCGCACATTGTTTCAGAAAGTACATATGACATAGATTTGCTTTGCGCATGACCAGTTTTGCACAAAGCAGCTATGTGCTACAAATAATAATTAATTGATAGTAATTTTATTATCTATACCCTGCCCATCTGGCTGGGTTTCCCCAGCCATGTAAAGAACTGTCCACAAAAAAGATTCACAATACACTTTATTGTGTGATTTCATGTTGGATCCCCACCCTTTTTCAGATTATCTGTGAACCAGAAAATCTAGATTCAATGGCAAAAATGGTTGAGGAGGATGCCATGTGGACTCTAGGAAAAGCATGCAGCTGCAAGTAGCACCAAATGCACACTGAACTGCCGTGTGGAGGGAACCTACTGCCAAAATGAGGTGAAAATGTTCAAGACAATCCTCCCGGGAGGTGACAAAGGCAGAGCGAATCATGCATGGTTCATGCCTGCCTGCCACCCACATTTTCAAAGAATTGCAAGGACCACCATGTCCATGTCTGGGAGCCCCAGAAAGATGCTCAATGCCACAGGGAACCAGGCAGAGGGCCTTCTCGGTAGTGGCGCCCACCCTGTGGAACGCCCTCCCATCAGATGTCAAAGAGATAAAAAACTACATTTAGAAGACATCTGAAGGCAGCCCTGTTCAGGGATGTTTTTAATGTGCGATACTTTAATGTATTTTTGATCTTTGTTGGAAGCCGCCCAGAGTGGCTGGGGAAACCCAGCCAGATGGGCAGGGTACAAATAATAAATTACTATTACAAGGGTCTGTCTACTATTACAAGGGCCTTCTCGGTAGTGGCACCCGCCCTGTGGAATGCTCCGCCTTCAGATGTGAAGGAAATAAGCAGCTATCCTATCTTTAAAAGACATCTGAAGGCAGCCCTGTTCAGGGAAGTTTTTAATATTTAACGCTGTATTGTTTTTAACACTCGATTTGGAGCCACCCAGAGTGGCTGGGGAAACTCAGCCAGATGGGCGGGGTATAAATTATTATTATTATTATTATTATTATTATTATTATTATTATTATTCACAAGGCCACTCCATTTCTACCTTATACTACAGCTGTGGGGTGGCCAAGTTAGAAAAAGATGAGGTCTGCATGAGCATGCAACGCCCTTACAAAGTTGAAGAAGGAAGACATTAATCGTGACAGCCAGCTTCTGCGCTTAATGACAAACCAGGGGAATGGAAAGGACAGGAGTAAAGGAAGAAAACAACCGGGTCTGTTTGCTCTGTGCAAATCCTGTAAATCCAACTCCAGAGGCATCTGGATTCTGGACACATCAGTGCTAATCTGGAAGGGAAGCTATTAAGCTGAAGTCCAAGATTCAGCTGGGAAATTCAGAGGGGGAGAATTTTGGAAGCATGGCTGCTTTTGAGATACCACAGGGGGCTGGCACTAACTTCTTGTATTTAACAAAATTTGCTGGTCAGTTAATGGGGAGGGGATAGTTAATTGAACAAATAATTACATTCTGATGTTTAATCTAATGGATGAATTAACTAAATGCGGCAGTCTTAGTTAAAACCTGGCCTTTGGGCGAGAACTGAGCAGTAGGTGGTTTCCTTTACCTGTTCATGGCGGAAGAAAGACTGCCATCTCTGGATGAAAAAGAGAACATTATACTACTTAGTCTGGCGGGTGGTCAATATTGCTCCTCCAAGTTTTTAATTCCCAGTGGGACTTTAGGATTCTCTCTCGTTTTGCAATCCAAACAACTGTAGCACGTGGACTGAACGAAAAGCCTGAATTAATCAGCAAGTTAAAACAGATTCAGCAACAAGCTAACAGTTGCTCCCAAGAAGTGAAGAGGAGCAGATGGGAAGTTGAGCTCCATCTTGCACAGTAGCTACTCTCAAACACCCGAGCCCTGGTGGGAAGTGTGAACTATTTGAGTTGCTGAAATCTGCTCCCATCTGCTTGTGAGGAATGAGAGTGTTAGAACGACAGAGGACGCTCCCCACCCCTGGACGGAACAAATCTGCAAAGTCCTTACTCACCTCTGGGCTAGGGTGTTACACGGAGACCCCTTCCTCTTCTGGGAATCTGGGTTTGCCGGGTCTGTTGAACTGTTCCCGAGGCCACTCATGTTGAGTCAGTTCACACCTGAGGAGCAAACAAGGAACAAGGCTCAAGGACAAAGCAGAGTAAAATGGGTAAAATCAAGGTATTGTGTGGTTGGCCCAGAGCAGATTCCGGCTCAGGTGATCCAGCAGAAGAGATGTGAGGCAGATGCTTTCTAATAGCTTCCTCTCTCTTTCAACAGCCACGTGACACCATGGCCCAACCGTCAACCAGCTTTTATGCAAAAAGCTTGCCACATAATATTATGTCTTCTCAGCTTTGCTAACCTTTAGCAGGACTTTCTGAAAAGTGGTTAGTCCCATCACACAGATGCACTAAGGCAGACAAGCAGTAGGTACGTCTTCACTATGATAACCTCTTCCCATGTGTCACCATCTGCTTTGGAGTTTTAGAGAAGCCCCCTGAATAATTTTCTTGGGGGGTTGCTGGGGAAACAAGAGGGAGGAAGCCTCTCTCCTTCACTGATGAATACTGCAACTCTGATAAAGGTAGCACTTAGCGAAGGTGCTGCAGGATGGAATGCGCCCGTTCAGGTTTTTCACCCGGGATGACGGTTTTCTGGACAATTTTGAATCCTATGCAAATTAGAAGATTTTCAGTTTGCACTGGAAACTTTTCTGATGCCCTAGAACAGGGGTGGGGAATCTCTGGTCTTCAGGTGCTGTTGGACTCCCACCTCCCATCAGTCCCTGTCAGGATGGATAGTTGGTCCAAGAACATCTGGTGGGCCACAGGCTCCCCCTTCCTGCCCCATACGTAAAGGTCTAGGGACCTCTGACCATTAGGTCCAGTCGTGACCGACTCTGGGGTTGCAGCGCTCATCTCACTTTACTGGCTGAGGGAGCAGGTGTACAGCTTCCGGGTCATGTGGCCAGCATGACTAAGCCGCTTCTGGTGAACCAGAGCAGCACACAGAAACGCCGTTTCCCTTCCCGCCGGAGCCGTACCTATTTATCTACTTGCACTTTGACATGCTTTCAAACTGCTAGGTGGGCAGGAGCAGGGACCGAGGAATGGGAGCTCACCCTGTCGCAGCATTCGAACCACCGACCTTCTGATCAGCAAGTCCTAGGCTCTGTTGTTTAACCCACAGTGCCACCCGCGTCCCTCCTGCCCTACAGAGCAACTTAATTTAACATGCTTGTTTTAAACAAAACTGAAAACTTTGAGGCTGCCACGCTTGCCTAATATTGTGTGCGCAGTTGGCATCTATTTACTGCAGTGGTGGAATGTGTCTCCACGCCACCTGGGGTAGGGCGAGGGGAGGAGAATAAACCAGACCCACCCCACCCCCACCGCTGGAATCAAAGGGCACACAGCTGCTGTATCCCCACGCTGCCCTCCCCGAGCAGCCTTGCAAAGCTGGGATCCGGGGAGGACGATGCTGGTGCAGGAAGAAAACAACAATCACGCACTGTGCCAACTGCCCACACAGTGGGGAGCCTGGCCAGCCAACACAGAACTTGGCGGGCACAAAGCCGGCCCCCGCATGCTGGTACCCGCAATGTGCCGTGGCCAGTGCCCCCCTCCCGGCATTGGTTGGGAGGAACCAACACCGGGAGAGGCTTGCCAGGCTGTGCTGCAGACACTTCGTACCCCCTCAAAACTCTACACACGGGGCCACGACCCTTCTGATTCACTGTCACCAATGAACTTATCAAACAGAACGTTTTCCTTGGAGAAATAAGCACTGGAAAACTTCCCATCACGTGTCACTGGGCAATACCCAATGCACTGCTTTCACTAGCACAGGGTTTCCCAAACTTGGGTCATCATCTGTTTTTAGACTATAATTTCCATCATCCCTAGCTAGCAGGACCAGTGGTGGGGATGATGGGAATTGTAGTCCAAAAACAGCTGGAGAGACAAGTCTGGGAAACCCTGCGCTAACACAATGACTTTGGGCAGCAAAACAGTTTCTTCGCCGTGGTGCCTAGTTATGGAATGTCTTCCCTTTTTGCCAGGCAAAACCATTCTTTACTGCCCAGGTGTTTCTAATGTTACATGCTCTTTTAACCCTTTTCTCTATTATATTATTACTGTACTTGTATTGTGGCACAAATGATTGTACACCACACTGAAATCCCAAATAGAATGAAAGGCAGTATGGAAACAGTTTGGGGCCACCAACTTGCCATTGTCTAAACGTATCTGGTTGGCTGCTATGGGAAATAAGATGGTGGGTTAGGTGGACCTTTGCTCTGATCCAGCAATGCTCCTCTGATGTTTGAAGGAGAGAGGAGCATCAAGAGCCGTCAACCTCCCCACTCCGCTCCTCAGCCAACCAACCAAAAGCATTTAATCCAGATCTCTGTGTGGTACCTGCAGGAAAGAGGTACAAGAACAAGCAAAGGAAGAAGTGCTATAGATCAAACGGTCTTAGATCACCAGCAAGTGAGCTAGGCAAAGGGAGATGGAAAAGGAACTCCTCAAATAGAAAGCTAGAACCTTAGCAAAGTACATTCACTAATAGCCCCTAAGGAAGCTTTTTTAGGACAAAATTCCACCCTGTGTTCCGCCCTAGGTCTCTAGCTACAGCCGTCCTTAAACGAAGATTTTAAAGGTCAGTTCCTTTAAGGAATAAAAGTGTGGCACCCTTGGGATGCCATTTCCTCATTAACACTTGCTTGTAATTTTCAGAGGAAGATGAAGCAGACACCTTGCCAGGAAGACACTTGTGAGGCTAAGACTGCAGTCCTAAGGAGTACACCTCACGGAATGTAATGGGGTTTACTTTTGAGTAAACATGCACAAATCCCTAATCCTAGAAGTGTTTAACTTGGAAGTCAGTCCCATTGATTTCATTGGAAGGAGGTAAGCGGTTTCTGCTTGTTACTAAAAAGTTAACAGAGCCACTTGTCCTAAGATGGATTTGTCAGTCTGAGAAGGACTGGGCCAAATGTTGTCATTTTCAATCACCTATAGTCGGTTTGAAATGATTCTTTGCGTGTAGTTTGCTAACATACAAATCATTTTTATCAAGATGAAGTTGTTTGTTCAAAGCCAGAAATCTTTTTAGTAGTATTATCACCGGTAATTCCCACCTGTGCAAGCTTTGGAAACCTTGGTCACCTGTCCTGATTTAAAAGGGAGAGAATAACCATAAAAACGAGAAAACTGCTGTTCAAGAACCAGCAGCTGAGCCAATGACCACTGATATAATTTTATTTCTCTTCTGTGGCATACTTGGAGACTAAAACGATGCCAAAACAAACGTAATGGGGAGGAGGGGGAACAGACTTGGCCCTTTCAAAGCCAAAGACTGCAAAACTCATCTGCTCCGGGTACAAGAGCTATGCATTCATTACAGGCTTGATTTCAGTTTGTTTTTCAACCATTTCCTCCAGGGCTCTCCAATTTGCTTAAACCGCTCTTTATTTATAGCCAGCTTTGGCTCTGCTTCAAAAAAAATTAAATTCACACCAGAAATTATTATGCCAATATGAAAACTCTTGGCCTAGCCAGGAAACCATTCACAAAAGACTTGAAATGCTGTTAATGAAAGCTAGGCGCTTTGTTCAAAGGGAATGTTTTCCAGGATCAGGGCCACAAACTACACATATATACCCTCCCACCCCCTCAAATCCCATTCAGGGAGAAGATAAGAAAGAAGATGGTGACCTTGGCAAAATCGTCTAAGCAAACATAAACCGTTCTAAATTAGAGATGATTAAGAGCCATCCAAAAGGCATCGTTTATATCTATATCTATCCTCTTTCAAAGACCCTATTAGTCGCTTAGCTCCATACTTGGAACGTCAAGTGTCTCTTCTACTTTTGCAGATTCCAAAATACTGAAACCACCTGTTGGCGCAGCAAGGCAACGCATGAATCATTAAGTAAACCACTCCACTGAGCCAGAAAGGGCTGGGCCCCGACTTGATTTTGTAAGTGGAATTTTCTGTTTTTGACCTCCCATTAAGAGGAAACGGTCAACAGTCCACGTCAAGCCAGCCACATCAATAACGGCCAAGGAAAACAAGCACACTCCGCTGCCTGGGGGCGTCGTCAGGAAAGGGCAAGATTTCAGAGACCCATCTGTTACTGGACGGGCTACCATGCCAAATTCTGCTTGTGTTCTCTTCTCACCTGTTCCACGCAACCCATTCCAGCAACTGTGCAATGCAGGCTTCCTTCCACGGAACTGGACGCTGAACCTTGACTGGCACTTCCCAAGGCACTACCTTATTGGGCCCCAAATGCTAACAGCTGGCTCCGGATTAGAATCAAAAACAACTTCCCACAATCCTCTAAGCACAGTTGCTCTTATCTTCCCCCAGGCTAAGCTTGATGGAGAGACTGACATATGGAGCTACTGGCACTGCTGCCAGACAATATGTGGGGTGTACAGTCAGCAGAATCAGGATCAGAAGACGCACCGACCCAGAACCAAAGAATAAAGCTTCCATCAAGGGGCATTCGCATGGAAGCTTCCCACATTAGTGGAGCCATGAAGATGTTGATTCACCAACTTCCAAATGTTTTCTCAAAGCCTGCCTGCACATACCTGTGCTTCAATGGCAGGTTGAGCCATGCCACACATGCAAACAGGCACCAGGAAGCCCAGGCTGAATGTGCAAGTACCTAACTGCAAGTTCTCAGCTGGCAGTCAGGAAGAAATTCTTGCAAAAGGAGACAGGACACCAAGTGAGAGACCCCAACTCTGGAGCACAAATAGTGACCCAGCGCAGAAGAAGCACGCCTTGCACTGAAAAGCACATTGATCAGATCCACACAATGCACTCCAAGCAAATGTGCCGTCCAAAGGGCATTTCACATGTTATGGATTGAGGGTATACATAACACGGACATTCTGAAGCTGGTATCTATCACCAGGCAGTGGTTGGTCCTACCATCCAACTACGACCAAGCTGGGAAAGCTCAGCCTCCGGTCAAGTCCTTCGGAATCGCCTCCGACAATGATTAACGACCTGAGCCTCTGATAAGGCTCCAGGCACGTTCCCTCATTGCACAGAGTATCCACCAGCAGGGAAGGACGAGAAAATAGGAGCTACATTGCATAGAGTTTTATTTCTAGTTACGCAGACAGAAAAGAAATATACATGCTCTCTCTGTGAAAGCAGAGAGCAACTGAAAAACAAAGGAACAGGAAACCAGTAACATCACATCAGTCTCCTGTCTTCCGTGAGACTTCCAACAGCCTGGAATCTCTGAAATGCAAAACAAAGCCTTGCGACTCCAAGCACTGCACAGTGGCAACACACAGAAATCTAACAGGTGGAGCAGCTTACTTGGACCATAGACCTTGCAGCAGCGTTAAAAGGCAGCAAAATGCCTGTTTAGTTATTACTAGAATCCTAGAATCCTAGAATCCTAGAGTTGGAAGAGACCACAAGGGCCATCGAGTCCAACCCCCTGCCAAGCAGGAAACACCATCAGAGCACTCCTGACATATGGTTGTCAAGCCTCTGCTTAAAGACCTCCAAAGTAGGAGACTCCACCACACTATGTTTAACTACCATTGGGAAGGAGATGTCATTTAGATTTTCTACTTCAGCTACCAAAATGTCTCCAGCCACCAGCTCCCTTCTCCAGCAACTGAAGATCCAGAATCTACTTCGTGCCTTTTTTATTTTCAATGCTCTACAGAAACGGTAGGAACCCTTTTTTCAGTCTGGGGGCAAAAGTGAAAGTGGGCAGAGCAAAGAGTGTGGATTTTATCTTTGTACAGTAGGCTACTTCCTGCAAATGCTCACACACTTCTCTCCATCCTCCATCCAGGAAACAAGAAGCACAAGGAGTTCAAGGATGGATTCCAGTCTGGCAAAAATGCTTAAGGGTGCATTCAAGGAGGGGGTGTGGCCTGGGGAGAGTCTTGAGGGCCAAAGAGAGAGGCTTGGAGGGCCACATTTGGCTCTCTAGCCCAGTGTTTCCCAACCGGTGTTCCGCGGCACACTACTGTGCCGTGAGACACCGGCTGGTGTGCCGTGGGAGGGAGGCGGGCGAGAGGCGGCGGCGAGAGGCGGCGGCGGCGAGGATCCGCGTCGAGCCGGGGCGGCTCCGCGGTGGTCGTGCCGAGCGGCGGGGCAGCGCGCGCAAAAGGGAGGCGCGCGAGACAGCGGAGGAGGAGGAGGCCGGCATGTCCGGGCAGCAGCAGCAACAGCAGCAGCAGCAACTCCCGGCGACGGCTCCTCCTCCGCCCGCTATCGCAGCCGCCGCCGCCTCAGCTGCCGCCGCCGCCTCAGCTGCCCTCGCTCTGCTGCCTCCTCCCACCCCGGCAAGGGGGAGGGAAAAAACGTTCCCTTTTGTGCGTCCCTCCCGGCGTGACGCTGCGCGCTGACGTCACGGGGCGGGGCTTTAATGGTGGTGTGCCGCGAGATTTTTTTCCGGTAAGCAGGTGTGCCGTTGCCCAAAAACGTTTGGGAAACACTGCTCTAGCCTAAGGTTCTCCACCCCTGCTTTACAGTTTAAAAGGCTGGGAAACATTTGGCCCACAGGCCATTTTGGTCAAAGGACCTGTCAGTCACCTGACATCATAGGATTATCAGGCACCAAGATCTTTTATCTCCCATCTGAGCACCAAGTTCTAAGATAAGAGATTTTCCCCAGTGATAAAATTGGAGATAAGCTTCTGCCTCCTCCTTTGACATGAAGTTTACACAGAAAGCTGCCTGTAGAAATGACGCCAGGATACAACCCAAGACTGGAGCCTTCCTTTAAAGAAATTATCTAAGCAGGAGGCAAGAAAAGAAACTTCACCATTACATACTGATAGAAAACTAAGGTACAGAAAGATAAAAACTGCCATTGGGCTTCACTCAAACTAATAGTAGTTTTGCTATTGGCCACCGTAGAGGCAAACCGTTTGCCCTTGGCCAGATTTTTATGAAGCACAGGTGATGGCTGCATGTTGACAGCCACCAGCACAAGATAAAGGGGTCCCAAAGGAATGTATGGTCCTACAGCTGCTACCTATGAACAGCAACTAGCTCTCACCACTCAACCAGCAATTGGTTCTCCAGAAGATCCCATGAACGCCTCTTAAACGTTCACATCCATGTGGAGTCCCTGCGCCCCGCCCCCCACTGCTAAAGTGACCCCTACCATGAGCTGTGCTGTGCACAGATGTTCTTGAGATGCTGCGAGTACCTGGTTCCAAAACTGGCCCTAGATCAAGAAGACCACAACTGACGCTCAAGGGCAAACAACAGGTGAGGGAAGATGGAAGCCTGAACCAAGTAGTCCAATAAACTGCTCCAATATAATAATAATAATAATAATAATAATAATAATAATAATAATAATAATAATAATAATAATAATAATTGTTGTTATTATTTATACCCCGCCCATCTGGCTGGTATTCCCCAGCCACTCTGGGCGGCTTCCAACAAAACATTAAAATACAATAATCCATCAAACATCAAAAGCTTCCCTAAACAGGGCTGCCTTCAGATGTCTTCTAAAAGTCTGGTAGTTGTTTTTCTCTTTGAATCACAGAATCACAGAATCACAGAATCATAGAGTTGGAAGAGACCACAAGGGCCATCGAGTCCAACCCCCTGCCAAGCAGGAAACACCATCAGAGCACTCCTGACATATGGTTGTCAAGCCTCTGCTTAAAGACCTCCAAAAAAGGAGACTCCACCACACTCCTTGGCAGCAAATTCCACTGTCAAACAGCTCTTACTGTCAGGAAGTTCTTCCTAATCATCTGAGGCTCTTTTTTGTGTGCTCGCTCCACAAGAGGTCCAGAAGGTGGCAACATGAAAACGGGCCTTTTCTGTGGTGGCTCCCTGTTTGTGGAATGCTCTCCGTAGGGAGGCTCACCTGGTGTCCTCATTGCATATATTTAAGTGCCAGGTGAAAAACTTCCTTCAACCAGGCCAAAGGCTGGTTAAACTATATATGTGTGTTGGGTTTTGTTTTGTGTTCTTACACTGTAAACCACCCTATGATTTTCAGATGCAGTATATAAATATAATTAATAATAATACTGTAGAATTCACATGCTTCCCCTTCATCTTCTTCACCTACATAATGGTGTTGGACCATTCCCTACATCACAATTGTAAGTGGATTACATAAGGGACCTACAATCAAGATCTCTATGAATTCTGGGATTTCAATCTGGATATTTCAGATCCAGTACTCTCTCTTACGATTAACACTTTCTCATATTATCAGAATGAGCTACCTGCTGCGGGCTCAAGCTCTATTTCTGAATATTTGAGAAGGAAACTCAGGATTAGTGGTCTGACAGTAACTACTTTGAAGGTCCCCCAGATACCCTAAATGCAAAAAAGATATTTGGATAAAACAAGAATGATAAAACCCCTCATTGCATCAAGATAGCTTTTTGCAAGCTGTTGAACAAGTCAACTTGCCCCTTGACCTGCTTGCTCAGGAATAGAGAGAGGTCCGTTGTATTCCATCAACTTTTATTTCTACACACAAACTATTATGGGAATGAATGAATTTTATCTATCTATCTATTTATTTATTGCCCACCCTTCACCATAAGGTGCATCTGGCTGCAAGGAGAAAGGGAGGCTCAGAAAGGCTGGTGCAACCCACACATTACACATCTGGTGGGAGGGCGTTCCACAGGGCGGGTGCCACCACCGAGAAGGCCCTCTGCCTTGTTCCCTGTAACTTGGCTTCTCGAAGCGAGGGAACTGCCAGAAGGCCCTCAGCGCTGGACCTCCAATGCAAGTGCCCTATGTGCGGAGGCTTCCCATTCTTAGGGTGTGAAATGGGAAATGCCTTAAAAGCGGATTATCCTACAAATTCATTTAAATAGGTATGAAACAGCTATGACTCCTAGTTACTACATGAAGTCTCAGAGTTTAGAAGCAGAGTGTGCCCAATTACCAGATGCTGGGAGGTGTACAAGGGATGAGTAGCTCCTTCAACATCTTACTTATGTGGCATCCAGCTAACTATTACTGAAAACAGAATGCTAGGATAGTTGTGTAACAGTTCAGCAGTCATTAAATTACAGAAGCAACATAAAGATTATAAATGGGACCAAATGCATAAAGGGCTCAGAGTTCTCTTATCCACCCACAAAAGTAGTCATGCATGGATTTGTGATATTTAGTTTTCCACACTTTGGGTCCCAAGGTGGCTGACAAAGAATGTTAAAAACAATAAAGAATAATATAAAGGCTGAGTACAACAAGAAGAAAAAACGAATAGCATTAAGAAGAAAAAATGCTATCCCCAAAACAAGACTCTGATTTGAATTCACCAGCAGAGAAACAGAAAGATTCCGAAATTACCACGTTTTTGCTCATCGCTCAGCAGTGGCTGAGCTGGGTGGGCCCCCTTCAGGAGGGGGGTGCCACAGACAAAAAGGCCCTGTCCGTAATGCCTTTATTCACTTCTTAAGGCATGGAAACATGGAAAAAGTCCTCGGGTGATGATCTGAATGTACAGGTAGGTACATCTGATATATTTCCAAGGAATTCTACACTTACAAAAAAAAACTAGGGCCCCTCCAAACAATCAGAAGGAAGCCTTCTGCCTCCACAAGGTTTGAAAGGAACCACCATCCAGCTGGAACTCTCCACATGCATTTCTCAGCCCTGAAATGCTCAGGATTAATTACTAAGAACATGGTATGTCAACTCCAATGTTTCCTGCTAAAACACCCTGTCTTGTAGGCTCTCCTATCCTCTCCCCCAGAAGGTGACTGCTCTCTGGATGATTCCCGTATCTGACTCAACATATCAGAAATGATCACCGTTCTAAGTGATGACATTAAAAGCATCGGCCTGAAACAAAAAATGTGCAGAAGTGACTAATAAAATACTGTTGCTTGAGATGATAGCAAGATTAAAACAAAAACAAAAAAAAAAATGCATTTCCAACAGCAATTAAAAACTTCAGCATTAACCACCATCATGTTCTGTCTGTACATGTTTATTTACATATCAGGAAGCTCCGTTTTAGAAGCCTGCGCTTCAACTGGTGGCCAGGCAAGTTGGCCAGGCAAAAAGGAGGGCAAACCAGGAGCGATGAAGCAAGGGGTGGCTGCTAGGATAAAGGTGCTCTCTCCCACAATGTTAGGGACAAGCTTCCCCAGTAACATCTATGGGTCGCTGCAAAAAACTGCCCGGCTCATGGTGCCAGTTTGAGCTTCCATTCTTCCAGCATCTTCCAGTACCTTTAAAGCCCTATAGGGCATAGGACCCTCATACCTACAGGACCACCTCTCCTGGTATGCCCCACGGAGGACCTTAAGGTCTGCAAATAATAACGTCTTGGAAGTCCCGAGCCTCAAGGAAATTAGACTGAAGCTGAGGCTCCAAGACTTTGGCCACCTCATGAGAAGAGAAGACTTCCTGGAAAAGACCCTGATGTTGGGTAAGATGGAGGGCACAAGGAGAAGGGGACGACAGAGGACAAGATGGTTGGACAGTGTTCTCAAAGCTACCAGCATGAGTTTGACCAAACTGCGGGAGGCAGTGGAAGACAGAAGTGCCTGGCGTGCTCTGGTCCAGGGGGTCACAAAGAATCGGACACGACTAAATGACTAAACAACAACAACAACATTCATCATAAATATAAAGCAGAGTGGTTTACAACAACCATATATAAAACCATACAATAAAAAGCATGTAAAATTTTAAAATCGGAAATCAGCTACCAATTATGGAAAGGTGCATTTTTAAGGGGGTTGGACTCGATGGCCCTTGTGGTCTCTTCCAACTCTATGATTCTATGATTCTATGATTCTAACTGCTTGTATAAGCCTGACAGAATAGAAAAGTTTTGAGCTGGTGTTTGAAGGCAGAAACAGAAGGTGCCTGCTAAATCTCCATGGGCAGAGTATTCCGCAGGACTGAGCCATTGACACTAAAGACTCCTGTTTCTTGATGCTGCCAAATGAGCCTCACCAACTCAGGGAAATTGGGTCAACATTAGCACACCCAGACATTATAACAACATAACAGAATAAAGCTTCGCATTAACATTCTAGATTGCGAGTGGATGGCACGTCCAATATGAAAGGACAGCATGATCCAGCCGCTGTGACATTTACTGATCAAAAAAGAAACAGGACAAAAAAAATGTTTGATTAGCCACCAAGTTCTACAAATGAGCAAAGTGGCTGGCCTGGCAGCAGCCTTTGCATTCATTACTGCACAAGGGGATAATTTTGACAGAGCACCATAAAGCCAGTTTGACTGACAGAAGACAAATACCTAGATCTCCAAGGAAATATCAAGAGCTCCCGCTTCTTTTGACTCAGAATTGCATTATCTCAGCTTCAAGCCTGGAGATTCTGCCTTTCACCCAAATGTGTCTTAAACATCTAAAACTGCAGGAGACAAGAGTCAAAGGTCGCTTCCACACTCGCACCTTTTGCATCATTCGCTCACTTTCTATGGAGAATCAGGACACCATTATCAAAACATTGCAGTGCACTGAATTCCAAATTGTTCTGTGGATTTTCAGATCTATTTGTAGCATTTCAGCACTGATGTTCTTAAGGGTTCCTGTACCTTTAATTAAAAGTATCCTGTTTGCAGTACTTTCTTCTCTATCCACTGTCTCCAAATCGTGTGTGTGTGTGTGTGTGTGTGTGTGTGTGTGAGATGTCCCCTCCCCCTCAGTTTTAATTACCTTTCTCTAGTTGTGATTAATTATTGGCTTCCTCTTTTAAAAAAAAATAATAATAGCACTTTTCACTATAAAAATATAAAAATTAACCCCAATTTAAAAATAAATAATACAAAGCAATTAAGCTTTCTCTCCTACCTGGCAGAAACATCACTCTAAAAGGACCTTTGCTGAATGTAACTTACTAGTGAGTAAAGATTAAAGCATGGAGGAGGGCACTCCTGGATAACATAGTGCTATATTAAGTGCTATGTTGAGCCTCCATTTAATTTCACTTCCAGCTAATTGTGAAATGCAATGCCTCAGCAGTACTAAAGGCACCACTCTGGAAGCAAGCAAAGTGCTTCAAACTATTATAAACATCTTCTCTTCATGTTAGAAGAGCATCTGATTCCATGTTACTCATTATGGAGTCATTGGAAATTCAAATCTACTTCTTTATAGCAGCTGTTTCCCTTCTGCATGCCAAATGGTTTCATTACTAGAGCTGTGCTTATGGAAATGACACACACACACAGATTTATAACCAGGAAAGTGGCATTAAAAACACGCGTTTGTTGTTAACATCGAAACACTTCCCACCTGGCTGATCTTCCACTTGCAAAAGCCAATCTCCTTCATGTTTGCAGAGTTGCAGATTCTTTTCCCACTGCAGACACAGCCTCTTTTGCAGACTGAACAGTTTGGTTCAATATCACCTCTCTCATTAGTTGGTCTGTGGCACTCAGCTGAACACAGCAACACTCCTTCCCAAAGTCAAGCATTCATTCTTTCCACAGCCAACCTCAGCACTGCTACAGCTGAAACACTAAGAACATCGGCTCATTCAGGGATGGCAGGCACACCTGGCTGATGACAACTTGGTTGCCACTGAAGAAGCCGTCGACTCACGACCACAAAGAGCTTCGCTCTGTGGCCAGGATGCGTTCAAGACATTTTGGTGCCCAAAGGAGATAATTCAAAGCTCATCCCCCTCCCCAATCACACTGCAAAAGTTCACCCCTCTAAACCCCACTGAAATAAATAGAAAGTGTGTATGCTGCTTGTGGCGAAGAATTTCCAGATGAATTCTGCTCCACAGCTCAGAACTTCACGTTTATTCCTACTCAGTAACCCTTGATGCCTGTCGTCTTTGTCCATGGAGTTTTCATCAAACCTCTCCATTCTTAAGGAAATCAGCCCTGAGTGCTCACTGGAAGGACAGATTCTGAAGCTGAGGCTCCAAGACTTTGGCCACCTCATGAGAAGAGAAGACTCCCTGGAAAAGACCCTGATGCTGGGAAAGATGGAGGGCACAAGGAGATGGAGACGGCAGAGGATGAGATGGTGGGATAGTGTTGTCAAAGCTACCAGCATGAGTCTGACCAAACTGCAGGAGGCAGTGGAAGACAGGAGTGCCTGGCATGCTCTGGTCCAGGAGGTCACGAAGAGTTGGACACGACTAAATAACAACAACAACTCTTGGTGGCCCTTAAAACCTGCTTCATGTGACAATCATTTCACGTTCCTCTTGATAGGGCCATCTTGGGGCACTACAGTATAAAAGCAGGTAGGTCCCCTTGGCAGTTTTGTTGGTTTTGGAACAGAAGAGACTGCAGGTGAGATCTGCCAAGGAGCAAAGTGGCAGAGAATGACAACCTCCTTCACTTTTAAGGCTCATCTACACTTAGCTTTTGCCCCACTCCTTCCAGGCACGGGTCTATTATGTGTCAGGGCATTCTGCTTGTTTCTTTTCTCTCCTGTAGCTTTCCCCGTGAAAACCCACTCTTCAGCACTCAATCACAGCAAACATCAATTCAGGATTTCACAGGGAGAGCTGGAGTGGGGGTGCTTAGGCAGGGAGCTTTTAAGTGCAGACCATGCCTGGAAAGACCAGAGGAAAGGTAAGCGTGGGTTAGCCCTTAGCCAACTTCAGGAAACCACCATTTCGTCTGACTTCCTCGCTAGTGAACATTCTTAGTGCAAACGTGGCATTTTTGTCTTTAGGATCCAGAAAGGGGGGGGGAACCTGGGTAACACTGAAACGGGATATAACGCTTGCATTTCATCCCACTTAAAATAAAAATTGCAAACTGATGAGGAAATTACATGGAGAACTAAACCTAGAAATGGAAAAATGAAAACCTTAGAGAAACAGTCAGGCTTCTCATTCTTCCAAATGAAAAGGAAGAGCATATCTGGAAAATAAAAGAACAAAAAGTATGCTTAAATATATACATAAAGGTAAAGGGACCCCTGAAGTTAAGTCCAGTCATGAACGACTCTGGGGTTGTGGCGCTCATCTCGCTTTACTAGCCGAGGGAGCCGGCGTTTGTCCGCAGGCAGTTTTTCTGGGTCATGTGGCCAGCATGACTAAGCCGCTTCTGGCGAAACCAGAGCAGCACATGGAAATGCCATTTACCTTCCCACTGGAGCGGTACCTATTTATCTACTTGCACGTTGACGTACTTTCGAACTGGTAGGTTGGCAGGAGCTGGGACCGAACAACGGAAACTCACCCCATCACGGGGATTTGAACCGCCGACTTTCTGATTGGCAAGCCCTAGGCTCAGTTCGTTTCTACCACAGCGCCACCCGCGTCCCAATGCTTAAATATATGAAGTCCAAATAGAGAAGAAGCACCGCTCATCTCCTGAGAGCAAAAATGCCCTTTCCACAAACAGGGAAGAGCCCTGCTCAAAGGGCCAGCAGAGGCAGCCGCAATAGAGCAGGGAGGATGGTGGCATGCTACTTCTGGAAAGCGCATGGCAGGTGCTGCTACAATAGCCCCCCCCCCCGCCGCTGCCTTGCATGCCACTTACTTGCATGCCACTGTGATGAAAATGCTACTTTACTCAAGTGACCAGGCAGCTGGCAAACTGAATCCCGGGGATAAAATACGTGGAATTTTTTTTTTCTTTTAAATGGTGTGACCAGGGCAGTCCATGGCCATATTGCCACAAAGCAGAATTCGAGATGAGCCCTAGGCATGTTGCTAAACAAGAAGAACCTCTAATGAAGTAGCCTTTTGTTGCACTCCATTGTATTAGTTCTCTTTTGGCTTGGAAATTACTAGCCAAGTGAACTGACAGCTCAGTAAGATGAAAGCTGCAGTGCAACTTCATGTCTCCAAATCAATCCTAGTTTAAGGCAGCCACGGGTTCAGGTGATTACAGGATCCTTGCCAGGTGATTAATTTTAAATTATGCACAGCACTCTTTTAAACCCCATACAGACTCCCAAGGCTTGACCAAGAAGGGAACTATCAAAGAACTGCACCAACAACACTTTTGCAGATGGTATCCCAATTCTGCCCTTTATGTTTTCTAGGTGGCATCTCAGATCAAATAAAAGTGCCTCAACACCAACTGAACTATCCTCTTTAAATTGCTTTGGTTCACAACAAACAGGACCAAAACGAAGCCACAGCTATTTTACTCATGTGTTTCCCTGAGGGCTAGATCAGGTGCCTTAAAAAAAAAAAACACTGGGAAAAAGACAAGCTGGTAGCAAGGTTAAGGGAAATGAAGGCACCGTTTGAAAGCTGAATGGCGAGCAAGAGAAACTCCCTTTCAAAAAGGTGAGTCAAGGTTAGGCCTGTCTTGCTTAAACAGTGAATCTCTTCACTAAATTTCATCTTTTCCCCAGTACCCCAGCTTGTAAAAGCAGCAAATGTCACCAAACACCCCTTTTTACGGTCACTGAACAGATAAATATTGTCGTGATCAGCAACATGGAGCCAGCCTTGTATAGCAGCAGTTCTTTCCTGCAGCACAGATGCAAGGCTTTATCTACTTGAAGCGATGGAGCGCCCCTTGTTCTGCAACTGCACAGGACTCAACACCGCAAGGATAGACCATTTCTGCTGCTCCAAAGGGCAGGGCTAGCTCTCATGGGCTTAAGTTACAAGATGGTGGATTTTGGTTAAACGTGAGGAGAAACCTCTGGATGGTAAAAGCAGTTCAACAATGGAAGCAATTACTTAGATGTGAGAGGGCTTGCCCTTTCTGGAGGTCTGGAAAGAGGGGCTGGACAACCATCTGTAGGGGCTGCTCAAACTCTGGAGTTCCTGTATGAAGGTTGGATAAGATGGCCTACAAGGCCCTTCCATGCATTGGCCAACCTAACGCATGTGCCCCTCAATGCTTCCTGAATCTGCCACCTCCTTCCATCCCACTACAATTCCTTCCTTTGCTCCTCCAGGTTTATTAAAGGGCCCTCTTGTATATTCCTCTGAGAGCAACCCCATTAAACCCAGTGGGGTTTACTTCTGAGGAAATGTGGGTCACATCCAAACCATATATGCAAAGCACAAGCAACACACATGGCTTCCTCCACAGGATCCTGATAAATGTAGTTGTTTAATTTTTATTATTTTTATTTCGACTGCATCAGACCAACAAGGCTACCTACCTGAATATGGTAAACTACAGTTTCCAAGATTCTATGGGGGAAGCCATAAACTTTAAATGCATGGTGTGGTGTGACCCTGGCTAAGACTGGGAATTGTAATCCGGTGGAACCATGGTGAAAACTGAAGTAGAGCGGTCTTTGTTCCAGACTAGGTAATCTACAACACTTCTCTGCCCAAAGTTGGCTCTAGCTCTACCCTCAGCAGAAAGAATTGTCTATCCCTGCTCTATAGTTACTCAAAGTACCACCTGCATACCAAATCATGCTATGAAATGGCCCCTGCTGTCTGTGAGATTAAGGCATGCAATTGCTAGCCCATTAAGGTTCAAAAAGACTCCTGGTTGTTTTGAGACCCTGATGTATCCATGGAGGAGCTTTCAGCTGCATCCATTTTCATTATAAGGGGGATAAAACCTATAGAAAATATTGTGTATTCAGCCCCTTCTTCACGTACTATTATGCAGCGGTTCCCAAGTGGGGAACAGAGGGATTACCAAGGGGGCACTGGCAGGGACCCACTGGAGGTGTAAACGACTATCAGACTTTGAAAAGTTGGTATCACTGAATCAATTTAATCAATTTTGTTGAATTAATTAATCTAAATAGTTTCAACTGGATTTTGAATAAATGTGCAATTAATTGTTAGTGTTTTGGATTTTATTGTGTTGTTATTTTCCTTAGTGGGTCATGCAAACTGCTATTCTGAATAATGCTTTTTATAGGGAAGGGTGGGGGCACTGGGAATACCGTATTTTTCGGACTATTGGACGCACCGGTCCATAGGACGCACCTAGATTGGGGGGGGGGGAAATAAAGGCAAAAAAAATTTATCCCCCCCCCCCGCCAGGCGCGGGGCTGGGGCGGGGAAGCCCGAGCTTCCCCCACCCCCAGAACGGGACCCAGAGCCATGCTTTGGCATCGCTCTGGGAACTTGCGGGGCTGGGGGAGGAGGAAGCCTTCCGCCAGCCTCCAAACCATGTCGGGAGACAGCGGGATGGCGCGCTGCGCCTCTCCCGCTGTCCCCCGAGCTTGTGGGGCTGGCGGTGGGGCTCTCCTGAAGCCGGGAGGTTGTGGGGATGGTGGGGGGGGAGAAGCAGGCTTGCTTCTCCCTCCCCCAGCCTCCCGATCAGGTCGGGGAAAAGCGGGATAGCGGAGCGCCGCCATCCCGCTTTTCCACGACCTGATCTGGAGGTTGTGGGGCTGGTGGGGGGGAGAAGCAGGCTTGCTTCTCCCTCCCCCAGCCTCCCGATCAGGTCGGGGAAAAGCGGGATAGCGGAGCGCCGCCATCCCGCTTTTCCACGACCTGATCTGGAGGTTGTGGGGCTGGTGGGGGGGAGAAGCAGGCTTGCTTCTCCCTCCCCCAGCCTCCCGATCAGGTCGGGGGAAAGCGGGATAGCGGAGCGCCGCCATCCCGCTTTTCCCCGACCTGATCTGGAGGTTGTGGGGATGTGGGGGGGGGGAGAAGCAGGCTTGCTTCTCCCCCCGCCAGCCTCCCGATCAGGTCGGGGAAAAGCGGGATAGCGGAGCGCCGCCATCCCGCTTTTCCACGACCTGATCTGGAGGTTGTGGGGCTGGTGGGGGGGAGAAGCAGGCTTGCTTCTCCCCCCGCCAGCCTCCAGATCAGGTCGGGGAATAGCGGGGTGGCGGCTCTGCGCCTCCCCGCTGTCCCCAGCTTTTGGGTGCAGGCTGCTGCCCGCAAGCCTTGCGAGCCCGCGGTACATCCCGCCGGGCTTGCAAGACTTGGGATAGCTTCCTGAAGCCTGGAGAGCGAGAGGGGTCGGTGCGCACGGACCCCTCTCGCTCTCCAGGCTTCAGCAAAAGCCTGCATTCGCACCATAGGACGCACACACATTTCCCCTTCATTTTTGGAGGGGAAAAAGTGCGTCCTATAGTGCGAAAAATACGGTACGTTTATGGAATAAAGGGAGCAGTGGTCCCCAAAAGTTTGGGAACCACTCATTGCTATAAGGGGGGACATGTTTTCACCTGTAAAGCTTCTCCACTGGCTGCACAAGCTTCGACAATGAAGGTATGGCCAGCACCTACTTCTTATCTAAATAGAGGCTCAATGAAAGTAGAAACCACCACATCTGGCCAGAGTTCTAGCTTAGGATGGAACTAGAACCTGGGCTTCAACATCCTCTGCTGCCCTCGCCTGTCTTCAAGGCCCTGCTTTCTCTTTAGCTCCTCTCCTACATGAGATTGACGCCATCCTGATGACCTCAAACACGTTCACAGGATATGCAAAAGAAAGCTCCCAAACAGTGAATTATCCGAGCTCCTCATGTGTTCAGGCTCAACTTGCTTCCCCTACTTCTTATGCTGCCCACCCCACCTCTCCACAAGTGCCATCTGTTGCCAATCACATATACTTGCCATTCTAAATGAATTCCTGAAAGCCTTATCCGCCAGCCGTGGGCATTTTTGGCCCTGTCTCCTCCCATCTGCTATTACCAGCCAGCATCAGGAGGCAGAATACACACACATGAAAAGCGACCATGTCAACTATTATCTATTATCATCAGATTCTTGCAGCTTATGCTGAATAGTTCACTGAAACTGAGTCAACTGGTTCAATTCCAGGTTAATGATTTCCGAGCCTTTGCCTCAATTAACAAAAGAAAATAGACCTGCATACATCCTCCTCCCCTTGTCCCAGCAATTTCGAATTATATGCAGATAGTTCAAAGAGATTCGCAACTTTTGGATCTCAAGCATAACCTGAACAGTTGCATGGATGTTTATGAAGCACATCAAAAATCCCAAGCGGACAGGATTAAAATTAATTCTGGAGGTTTGGAAGCTCAGATCTGATGACAGATTCCACAGCCACATCCTGGGAAGTTCAGAAAGATTACCTGAATACCAGGCAAGAGCAGAACCAGTTTCCTGACCTATTTGACTCTCTCATCCGCCTTTTTCTCTTTACTCATCCTCTTCACTCTGCCTTTCTTTTGCTTTCTCTTCCTGCTTCCCATCGGTTTTCTTTGCTGTTAGCTCTTAGAGGCAGTTTTGCCCATTAAAAGTTGTCCAAATAAGATGCAAACAAGGGATAAATATCAGCCCACCTCCGCTTGTCACACATTTGGACTTGGACACACACAGAGAGAGAGAGCTGGATCCCTAAGTTTTGACTGATTCCAGATCCTTTCGGTTGCTCACCCACTGGGCAGGCCTCTGCGAGAGAAAGGGAAAAGGTACATGCCCTTGGAAAAAGCTGCAACAGATCCCATTTCAAAGCTTGCAAGACAGAAGACGAGATCCAGAAACTTCAAGATGGCAGCCCTTGAGAAAACGGAGTACAGTACTTGCCACCTTCCACAAGTTTTCTGCCATGGTAGATACAGTAACACCACAATGGTTGAGATTTAAGAGGCCACCAGAGCGATGACTATTTCTGCAGCTGCAGCAGCAGCAGCTGCCTCCAGCACAACCAGTTGCAACAGTCAGAAGCAGCTTCAGCTGTCAATCCAAACAGACAAGACTTTAGCTTGGGAACCACAGCCAGGAAGCATAGCTGACAGAGCTCTTTTGACAACAGTAACTTCCTCAAGTCTAGCACTTCAAACAGAGGTGGATTTAGGGCAGTGTGACTGGCAGTGCATGAAAACTCCATGCGGTTGCTTTTGAATAGCAATGTTGGGGGGGGGCATAGGGATGAAACAGCAGGGCATCTAAGACAAGAGCTCCAGGACTCATGAGGCTGCAAAAGTTTGCCTGCAGACTTTTAAGGAACCCCGGGACACACTTCTTGGCCTGTGTGGTGCAGCTGCACGAGACAGCAAACTGAAGCAGGCAGGCCCTGGGACCCAGGCCTCTGAACTATCTTCAGGACAAAATGTACAGATGGGCCCCTGACTGGGATTATGTACAAGGTCTTTTTATTTATATATAGCTTATATGTTATTTACATATAAGCACAGGACCTGGTTAGCTGAAGAACTGTCTGCCCCTGTACAGACCTGGTAGATCGCGGAGATCATCAGGGATGTTGTTGTTAGTGGCAATGTGTGTTAATAGACCATCATATGGCTGTGACCAGTAAAGGGCATTTTCTGCCAATGCCCATGTTCTCTGGAATGTTTTCCCTCAGTGCTGAATGGGAAGAACCATTCAGGCTGCTAGTTTCTGGTGTCATTTGAACACACACCTTTTTCTCAGCTTCCTCCTGATGATTAAAGTTGGACCATGCCCTTTTTCCTTTGTGATAATGCTTTATGGTACCGCTGTAGTTTTTACTGCCGTTTTTAGTAGCCTGTTCTGATGGTTTTATTGCATATTTTTGTGATATTTGTTTTTTCTTCTTCTTTAGCTGTTGTATACCACTTTAAGGTCCCAGCTCCTGCCAACCTAGCAGTTCGAAAGCACGTCAAAGTTCAAGTAGATAAATAGGTACCGCTCCAGCGGGAAGGTAAACGGCGTTTCCGTGTGCTGCTCTGGTTCGCCAGAAGCGGCTTAGCCATGCTGGCCACATGACCCGGGAAAACTGTCTGAGGACAAACGCCGGCTCCCTTGGCCTATAGAGTGGGATGAGTGCCGCAACCCCAGAGTCGTCCGCAACTGGACCTAACGGTCAGGGGTACCTTTACCTTTACACCTCTTAAGAGATTTTGAGCAACAAAAATTGTTTTAAGAAGAGTTTGGATTTGATATCCCGCCTTTCACTCCCCTTCAGGAGTCTCAAAGCGGCTAACAATCTCCTTTCCCTTCCTCCCCCACAACAAACACTCTGTGAGGTGAGTGGGGCTGAGAGACTTCAAAGAAGTGTGACTGGCCCAAGGTTACCCAGCAGCTGCATGTGGAGGAGCGGAGACGCGAACCCGGTTACCCAGATTATGTGACTACCGCTCTTAACCACTACACCACACTGGCTCTCTTTTATTTTCAATAAAATAAAATGTGTCTGTGTCTTAGCAGAGCCTTAGCTATTTTAAATTTCATCTTTCTGCCAGGTTATTACATTGCTGCTACCATTGCCACCACATACTGCTAATGTAAACGATCTCCAGCCCTTGATTATATGAACTCCTAATTATCCAAATGTGTTTTTGGGTCCTACAGGCCATTTGGATAAGTGCTGCTGCACAGTATTTGAAATAAGAACAATTGAATTCACACTTGTTCCTCCTTTGTTAAGAACTGGATGTAACCATGGTAACCACTGGCAAGCACTGACGTTTCCCCTTGGGACTACTTTATAGATCTAGTGTTGCATAATCAGAGTAGTTATTAAATTCTGATAGGAACTTCAAGGGCTACTTAATGCTGTCTCTCTTCCCCGCCCAAATGAAATCGTTGTCAAACATGTGTGCTCTGTTGCTTTCTGCTTCCTTCCATTGGTGCCAATGTGCCACATCTATGTATCTGGAGTTCGATGTCAACTCTGTAAAGGAAACAAGCAGGTGTGCAGAGCAAGGTAAACACAGCGCTGCAAGCGACTCACATTACTATGAAGGAAGGAGCCCAAAATTCCACCCAGGGGAAGGAGCAGCTGCAGCAAACACCAACTGCAGGAAAGACGGCTCTGAGAAGCCAGATAGTTACACCCACCCACGTGTTGATGGGCTTGATCCAAAATGGAGAGGGGAGAGGCAGCTATTTGTAAGACACAGAATACAGAGGTGATCTGTTGTGGGTCTCTGATGCCTCTTGTTAAGCCTTTAGGACACAGCAGATGCAAACTACAGGACCTCAGGAGTCTCTGTGGCAGAAATTTGAAGAGAGAACGTGTCTGAGAAGTGCAAGAGTGCTTCATCGTAGCATCCCATGCACAACTTTCCGGCTGCCTGGGCTTTGTTGTAGCTCAGGGGTCAGCAAACTTTTTCAGCAGGGGGCCGGTCCACTGTCCCTCAGACCTTGTGGGGGGGCAGACTATATTTTGGGGGGGAGGGGTAATGAACGAATTCCTATGCCCCACAAATAACCCAGAGATGCATTTTAAATAAAAGGGCACATTCTACTCATGTAAAAACACGCTGATTCCTGGACCGTCCGCGGGCTGGATTCAGAAGGCAATTGAGCTGGATCTGGCCCCCTGGCCTTATCTCTCTCTCTCCCCCCCCCCTCCCCTACACACACACACACACACTTTCATGCTGTCTATGCAACCTAAGCCCCGTTCATGCAGATGTGGAATAGACTGGGAGCAACAACAACAAAAGCAAGGTCTTCACTTCTTCACTGGGGCTGAGACCGTGCCACTTCCATTCTAGCCCATTGAGACTTCTCCTGTAGATGGAAACAGGTGGGATAAGCTTTGCACTTCGTCTGGCTTCAAAACTTTTTGCATCTAGCAGTAATGAAAAGGACAGGGGAAGATGTGTGGGGTGTGTGGGAGAGACGGAAAGCCTGCTAAGTGCTCCGTAACTCAAGGACCGGTTATCAGGTTCTCCGCAAAGCCCCCTTCAGAGTGTTCAGAGCCCATTTTTTCAACCCCAAGCTGTGCTGTGATAGACCATCATTCAAGGACCGTGACAGCTTGGGTGGGCGGGCAAAGAAAATTATCTGTATTCAGCAGCGTTGAGTGAGAGCTTCCCCAAGTTCCTGCAGTTAGGCAGCCCTGAGAAAAGTCTCAAGAGGTGGAATTGATAGTTCTTAACTTGCTGCAATTATTTCAATTTCATACATCTCTCTCGCTTTTGAGAGCAAATGGGCTCCAAAGAAGCCTACCGATTAGTGACAAACTCAAGCACTCAGGAAAGTAAGAGCTTCTGTAAATGGAATGGAATGAAGCTCAGCAGGTTTCGTCCACCATTTGTTCAGTCTACTTAGTCACTGATAAGATTAAATCTGCCGAAGGAGGAGGAGGAGGAGGGAGGGAAGAACAATTTCTGCAATGGTTCCTTTCCGGGGGGGGGGGGCCTCCCCTAAGTGCCATATCCCACATCTAGCTGCGGTTGCTCAACGACAAAGGAATGGAATTTGGCACGTGCTCAGAGGAACTGTGTCCTGCTATTCCTTCACACATGTTTCAGTGATACATCTTGGCAACCAAATCAAGCTCTGCTGATCTCAGAGTGAGGCACCCGTACAATGAAGAATAATACGCGCCATGTGATTGATCCGGTTGACTTGTCAAAGGCTGACATCTCCGACAGGCAAGTTGAGTATTTGATGAGCAAAACAATTAATGGCTGATTGTCTACTCTACCCACACACGCTGATAGCAGTCAAGTACTTTGATGCAGTATAATACAGCATTGCAACACTGCGTAACAGCAATTCACACTCATTTAGCAGGGGTTACACAGACATAAAGACAGTTGCAAAAATAAGGGGTTTTCACTTTGAAGTGTAGCATTATGTCAATAATTTTTCAAGAGAGTGTCATTTCCCCTCCTCCAAAAGGTAATTAGCTACTTGCAGGCTTTATGGGCGCAGGCTCTGCTGGACAGTAAACTCTTGGGAGTTTGCTTATTCATATGGTATTCTGCACTCCTTATCACAGCCCAGCAGCAAATTAAAACAAGCGAGAGAAGCCAAATATCAAGATAGGGAGCCCAGCAGGAAAGAATGCTACTCCTTTCATCCTAACTTATTCTATGTCTATAGATTTCAGCCAATATATTCTGCAAAATTCCAATGAGTTGTATCCAACCAAGTTACTCTCAGAGTAATAACAACAACAACAACAACAACAACAATAATAATAATCAATTTATTATTTATATGCCACCCATCTGACTGGGTGGCTTCCCCAGCCACTCTGGGCAGCTTCCAACAAATTAAAATACAGTAAAACATCGAACAGTAAAAACTTCCCTACACAGTGGACACGTTGAAATTAATGTAGCTAAATGAGTCGTGCCCACTATTCAGATGAAGGGCAGTATACAAATATAATAAATAATAATTTTCAATGAGCCTACTCTGAGCAGGACCAACATGGAATACAGCCCAATAATTTTTTAACAAATAGATCATGTGGGTTTTATTTGGAATTCCCAATATACCCTCACCCCCCAAAAAATTGTTATTTTCTTTTCTGCATTATAGAAGATATCCTCTGACTTTAGCTAACAAGAGCAGCCCAGACAAATCTCAACACAAGAGGAAGGAGTGCAAACATATCTGACAGTTACCTGGATAACTGAACTACCTGGGGGGAACACTTGTCAAAAGGACATTCTGTATATTCTCCTTGTTTGCATTTGAAAAGACTCAAAACTGGATCTGGAAGGAGACCACATCAAGTCGGAAGCCAAGCTCTTCACAACTATAACAACCTATCGGCTCGGGCCTGCTTCAAACATTATGGGCAACTACACTGAATGCGATGGTATACACCAGGCACGTCCAACTCCCAAGAGACTGTGATCTACTACCAGTATTTAAAAAAAACTGGCAGTGATCTACTCATTGTCATTGGAGGGAGGAGGAGCATGTGTGGGGGTTTTTTGGGGGGAGGCCAGTTGTTGACACGACAGAGGGACAGAGCGAGGGGGCCGTGGGCAGAGACAATCAGTGGTCTAACAGCGTCCAGCGATCGACCACGATCAACTGCGATCTCCAGGTGATCTACCTGTCGATCACAGTCGACCGGTTGGACATCACTGGTATACACACTTAACCCATACTATCTCAATTGGTCTGGTCAGTCTGCAGATTCCCATTGCATGGAGTTGGGTTTCACGGAAGAGAGGGCTATCGAGGGCTACTAGACATGAGAACTGCGCTCTGACTCCACAACTGTAGGCAGCGATGCTCCTGAACCCCCGTTAATGGAGACCACAGGACGGGAAAGAGATGCTCTTGGGCTCAGGTCTTTCTTGCTGGTTTTCCACCAGCATCTAGTTGGCCACTGCGAGAACAGGACGCTGGATTGGATGGGTCGTTGGCCTGATTCAGCAGGCTCTTCATGTCAGGAGTGCATGCAGGAGCCAGGCCCTGTGACCAGTAGGGCTTCGCAGGACTGGGGCCTCCCTAAGTTTGTTCTGAAGAGGCAAGGCATGGCCGCACAGGTGAGGCCGCTTGGTAACTCACTGCACCTGGTGGCAAGAGCCGGGAAGGGATATAAGGTCAGCATTTCCCTTCGGTTCTTTGCCACAGCAACACGTTTCCTGCCTTGCTGCGTTTGGCTTATTACTTCCTGATCCTTGGACCTCGGCTTCTTGACTCCTTGCTCCTCGACCCTCGACTTCATGACTCCTTGGCTTCTCGACCTTTGGACCTTTGACTTCATGACTCCTTGCTTCCCGACCCTCGGACCCCTGGCTTCTCGTTTCCTGCTCCCACCCCGCCATCTTGCCCCCGGTCCCAACATCCTTAGCCAGGGCTTCGATCGCCCGTAGACCGGACCGTGACACTTTTTTGGTTCTGATGGCGGCATGGACACTTATGCCACAGACAACCTTTCTGAATTGATCTTCGTTCATATATAATGAACGGTGCATTTTGCTAATTTTAGACTTTGGACTTCAGGGTCTTATGGGAACTGTGCTCTTTATATGGTTGTATGCAATACTCCACCTACTTCAAGATATGGTAAGTCCTACCTCACATTGTGAGTGCCTTATTTCAAAGGCTCCAAGCAAGTAACATTCTCTTATCTAAATAAATAAATAAAAATTGTCCAGGAGCACTTTAGAGACCAGCTAAGTATGTTCTGGGTATAAGCTTTCGTGTGCATGCTTATACCCAGAACATACTTAGTTGGTTTCTAAGGTGCTACTGGACAATTTATTTATTTATTTTGACTGTGTCAGACCAACATGGCTACCTACCTGAATCTATTCTCTTATCTAATTATTCCACCCTCCAAAGTAGGTCATTGATTTATTTATACCTGCACCTATTCCTCACTCTTCAACTCCAAAGAGTTCCCAAGGCAGCAGGGAGTGTTCTTTGGGAATAAAAATCACCACAAATCCCCCCCAGTCTTTGCACTACTATTGTCGGTTGACACTTAGCGACAGGCCAATGGCTCAACAATAGAGGAGCTGCTTTTCATGGCCATGGACCGGGGTTTGATCCTGACAACTCCAACTGAAAGGGCCTCAACACCTGGACTGGGAAAGACAAGTGGCTGAGCATGTAATGATTTTTGTTTTCCATCCTTATTGATTTTCAGTGCTGGACTGCAAAGTCCAGGACCAGCACTCTTGTCTGGTTTCCTCATTACAGCGGTACCTTGGTTTAATAATAATAATAATAATAATAATAATAATAATAATAATAATAATAATATCTTTATTGTATGTTTACAACCATAATCTGTTCTGGAGGTCTGTTTGTAAACCAAAACAGGTTGTAACCCAAGGTACACTTTTGCCAACGGGGCCTCCAAAAAAAATTTGTTCGTAATCAAAAAAATGAAAATAAAAGGGGTTGTAACCCAAAAAAAGTTCATAAACCGGGACACGCACTTCCGGGTTTGACGTGTTTGTAATCCAAAACGTATGCAAACCAGACTGTTCGCAAACCAAGGTGCCACTGTAGTTAGAATGCAATACTCTCAAGAGGCAACACATGACAGTGTCCCTTCCTTGGGTTCTTAGGGTGAAGTTGCAATATCAAAGACCACTTGGTTCTGGGTGTTTGGTATTGTCTCCCTGCCTCCTGTCCCCACAGGCAGGCATCACATTCATTCATAAAAATATTTATATACCGCTATATCACAAAAATACAGTGGTATCTTGGTTCTCAAACGCCTTGGTACTCAAACAACTTAGACCCCAAACACTGCAAACCCAGAAGTTTGTATTCTGGTTTCAGAACTTCCAATTTGAGTGTCACACTTCCGTTTTGAGTGTTACGCTGTGGTCTGTCTGTTTTTGCTATTTATTTTGCGTTTTGTGGCTTTTTTTGGTTTTGTTTTGTTTCTGTGACTGTGTGGAACCCAGTTCAGCTACTGACTGCAGTACATTGTTTATTGCTTTCATTTTATGGATCAAATGGTCTCGTTAGATAGTAAAATTCATGTTAAATTGCTGTTTTAGGGGTTGTTTTTTAAAAGTCTGGAACAGATTAATCCATTTTGCATTACTTTCTATGGGAAAGCGTGCCTTGGTTCTGAAACGCTTTGGTTTTGGAATGGACTTCCGGAACAGATTAAGTTTAAGAACCAAGGTACCACTGTATATCAACACAGTTTACAACACAAAAATAAGACGAAGCCATACAATGAAAGCAGAGAAAGCTAAAAACAAAGATCAGTAACCCATTGTGGGAGATAGGTTCGTAATTGCCTGCATAGGCCTGACAGAATAGAAAAGTTTTCAGCAGGCTTTTAAAAGTTGGCACAGAAGGCATCTACTGGCAGAGTATTCCACAGGCCTGGGCCAATGGCATTAAAGGTACAGATCCTGCAACTGGAGAGTGTTGGGTTTTCTTAATATTGATGTGGTCAGTGGTGCTACTCAGAGGTGTGTGTTTGTAATTATAACCTGCATGGCAGCACATCTGTGAGCTCTTAACAATTCAACACACCTGTAGTATCTTAACAATTTACCGTATTTTTCGCACCATAGGACGCACCGGACAATAGGACGCACTTTGTTTTAGAGGGGGGAGAACAAGAAAAAAAAATTCTCCCCCTCTCTGCCCAGCGCCCCTTCAGTGAAGCGGCAGGAGGCGCTGCACAGAGAGGGGGAGAACTTTCCCCCTCTTGTTTTCCCGCTCTAAAACAAGGTGCCGTTTAAGGTGCGTTCAGGCGGCTACCTTGGAAGCCTGGAGAGCGAGAGGGGTCGGTGCACACCGACCCCTCTCGCTCTCCAGGCTTCAGGTTCCTTTCGACCTGTTCTTTGGGGCTGGCGGGGGGGGGGGAAGCCCACCACCAGCCCCAAAGAGCAGGTCAGGGAGCAGCGGAAAGGCGCAGCGGAGAGGCTAAAGCAGCCTCCCGCGACCCTCTCCCAGCTGGAGAGGTGACACGCAGCTATGGCAGGAGCCTCTATAGCCGCGCGTCACCTCCCCAGCCAGGAGAGGGTCGCGGGGTGCTTCTTTAGCCCCGCGCGCGCTCTCCCGGCTGGAGAGGTGACACGGGGCTGTAGAGGTTCCTGCCATAGCCACGCATCACTTCTCCAGCTGGGAGAGGGTCGCGGGGCTATGGTGTCTTCGCTCCATAGGACGCACACACATTTCCCCTTCATTTTTGAAGGGGAAAAAGTGCGTCCTATAGAGCGAAAAATACGGTAACTAAATAGCAGGGGGAGTTTACCTGCTGCACCGAATGCAGCGATGTGATAGGGTAATTGATTATTTTGAAAACTGTATTTAAGCTGATCAACTGCTTGGTATTCTGCTGGCTGGTGTAGAATTGCAGCTGTTTGATGATTATTTAAAAATAAAGTAAGCAGAGATATTGCGGGCAAGTTTTTATCCCATCGCCCCAGTCGCTGCACAAGCTCGGTTGGCGAAGAAAGTCCAACAGAGAGGTGCCTGTAATACATAACCAAAAAGAAGCCACAGTGTGCCTCACTGTAAAGAGCAACCATATTAAAAATACTAAGCATTTATAAGAGCACTTTTAGAGTCCTCCTGAGATACACACATTATCTCAATAATCCTTACAATCTGTGCTTTTCTTTTCAGGAGGTACTTAAGGGGTACGCAATACCGACACCTCTTTTTTGTGGTTAAAAAGTGTAACACTTACTGTAACAGCTTCATGGTGAGCACTGGCACCTATTTCTCTAGAAAAGAAAGCACTGCTTACAGTGTCCATGGAAGTAGGACTGGTATAATTGCCCCCATATCGTAGGTGGCTTGAAGGCAAACTGAGGCTTTTCCAAGGGCACTGAGTGAGCTCATGGCAAAAGCAAGGTTTGAACCAAGGGTGTGTCATGATCCACAGCTCAGATTCTTAAGATACTCTGCTATACCAATTATTTCAACTTAAGTGAGTTAGGTGACATGTTTTAATGCAATATTTCCACTAATACTAAGTAAGGGGTGTTGACCAAACTCACAACAGCACACCGCATTCAATGCCCCTCGTTTCATAGAGGAGCCCACATATTTAATTCAAAGCAGGTTCTTGGCCTACAATATTTTCCAATCAATTTCTTAGCTGACAGACTTGCTGGCTAAGTAGCTCTCTGCTCTTCCAAAATGACAAGGGGGAGAAAGGTATGGGCTTTCTTGCTGCCTGGATACCTGGGGAGAAAGCCCAAGATAGAGATCCTGCAGCAATCCAACCAGTTCAATTTCTAATGCACATTTTCTTGATGCACCGATGCAGACAGTTTTCTGAAGTCTTCCTGCGCTCTGATTATCCAATTTATTTTCCTTTCGGGAGGAGAATTAATTGGCATCCGAATACTGAAGCTGTTGGGGGGTATCACGGGCTGAATGCTTTATGAAGGAACATCTGAGACCAAATGTCCTCAGCACTGCATTACTCTTAATGGGATGTGCATTTGCTTCCACAACTAGCCACACACAAGCAGAACTGGATTGGGGTGTATGTGGGTGTCAGGGGTTTAGGAGCAGAGGCACGGGCAAGGGAGGAGACAGAGAGCGAAGGGGAGGAGGCAGAAGAAAAGATGAGTGATGACGACGACCCGAGATCTCCCAGTCTTTCCAGTGAATCAGAGGATTCACAGAAAGGAGCACCAGTGGCCAGGGCAAGGGGGGAGTCTAGGGGGGCACCCCAGGAAGATAGAGCCAGAGGGGACTCAGGGGGGAGCAGCTGGAAATCGGGACCAGCGTCACCGCCAGGAAGCAGGGAAGAGGAAGGGAGCCAGGGGGGAAACGCTGGCAGCTCACCACAGGAGGGAGGGCATGAGTCAGGAGTGGCCACGCCTCCATCGGGGAGCGAAGAAACGGTTAAGAGGAAAGTGGAAGGTTGGGCGCGCGCGCCAAGTTCAAATGCAGAGGAAGGCGGCGCAGTAAGCAGCCCCGAAAGGGAACCAGGTCCTAAAGCCCGGCGCAAGGAGGCAGGAGGGTCCGGGTCAGCGTCAGAAGAATCCCGGAAGGAAGAAGCCCCGGGGGGTAGAGGGACCCAGAGGAGGACAGTCAGGCGGAAAAGGTGGAGCAAGGCTAGGATATTAAGTTGGTGCACACGGGGCGGAGACTCAGACGGAGCTTCGCCGATCTAGCTACTAGACGTAGAGTTTGCGCGCAGCAGCGTGAGAATGGAAACTGTAATTCAATAAAGACTTTTACTTAATGATCGCTGGCTAGCGTGATCCTCTGTGAGCTAGGATCTTCAAGCAGCTCTGACAGTAAGCTCCGTCTCCTCATTGTGGGCATCTACAGCCTCGAGGAGGGGAGAGAAACAGGTGCCTACTAGCGAGCTCACGAACGGCAGACGACATGACGGCTGAGCAGCAGATAGAGGACCTCAGAAAAGCAGTGGCACAACTGAACGCCGAGGTTCTCGCATCCAGGAAGAGAGAGGAGGAGGCAGCTGCCGCCTGCAGGGATCTCCAGGTCAGGTTAGACGTGCTGACAAAGCAGACACCCCGGCAGGAGGGAATTGGGTTGGCGAGACGGGCAGGCGGGCTAGTCTCTCACTTCGATGGGAACCTGCAACAGTATCCCAACTTTAGAGCCGACGTACTGTGCGCACTGCAACTGCTGCATAAAGACTTTAGAGATGAACAAGAGAGAGTGGGGTTCATCATGTCCCATCTGCATGGGGATGCGAAAGCATGGCTACGCAATTTATGGAGAGATAAGGATCCGGCGCTCCAGAATGCGGATGCCTTTATTAAAGCGATGGATGGGTGCTTTTTATCAAGTATTGACGTGGATCTTGCACGGAAGGAGGTGCATGGGCTGAGACAAGGGAGGGCCAGCGTCAGGCAGTATCATGCCCGCTTTTTCGCCTTGGTCAGTGCCCTGGAATGGGACAGAGATTCGGCTCCTGTAAGAGACCTCTTTTGGGAGGGGCTGCACAACTCGATTAAAGATGAGATCGCGAGGGGGGAGAGACCCCGAACCACCCAGGAGGTCGTTCAGAGGGCACTGGCAGTGGGGGTGAGGCTGGAAGGACGTCCGTGGAGCAGGGACGAAGGGCGTGGAGGGCGCGAACCAGCCGGGGGCCCCTCCTTCCTTCCCAGAGAAGCAGCGCGGGCGCAATCCACGCCTCCGCCAGGAGGAGGAGCCGAACCTATGGAGGTTGGAGGTGCAAGGGCTCAGTCAGCAACCAGAGCCCTAGCCCTGGCAGCTGTGAAAGCGAAGCCTCCTAGAGGGAACAGGAAGTGTTACGTCTGTGAGGAACCAGGGCATATGGCAAAAGAGTGTCCCCAGAGGCCCCACAAGCTCACTGCAGCCTCAGCAATGGTGACTGCAGCAACGCAGCAAGGAGGACCACAGCAGGGAAACGACGCAGTCTGGCTGGAGGAAGAGGCACTGGGGCCCAGCCAGACGTGTTAGTGACGCAGTCCCCAGAAATTTTGCAGCCCGTGAACCCCCTCCCGCCCAAACCAGTAGTGCGGCTCACAGCATCTCTCCAGCTGCCCAATGGAATCACCATAGACGTGCCAATCACCATCGACTCAGGCAGCAATGCGGACTTTATAGGGCAGGACTTTGTCGACAGGCACGCTGTGCAGTTGCTGCCAGCCACACTGCCCCTGCAGGTTGTCACGGTGGATGGCAGGGAGCTGCTCGGGGGGCAAGTGGTGAAGCAGACGCCACCAATGGTGATGCGACTTGGGAATCACAGAGAAATCATCAGCTTCAACGTCACTCAACTATCTGACACGCCCGTTGTATTGGGCATGAGTTGGCTGGACAAGCACAGCCCAACGATGGCTTGGTACCAGAGGCAGCTGACCTTCGGCTCTTCCTTTTGTGCTGAACACTGCATCGTGCCCAGGCAGGAAGGAGAGGAAGAGGAGTCACAGCTGCTGCTAGGCACGCTGCAAGCGATTCCCCACAAGTACGCTGAATTTTTGGAAGTTTTCTGCGAGAAGGAGGCAGACAGGCTACCCCCTCACAGACCATATGACTGCAAAATTGACCTGCTGCCGGGGGCGGCGCTGCCTAAAGGGAAACTGTATTCCATGTCAGAGGACGAACTGCAAGAACTCAAGGAGTTCATTGATCATAATTTGCAGCGCGGCTTCATCCGGGAGTCCAAGGCAGTGGGGGGCAGTCCCGTATTCTTTGTTAAGAAGCGGGACACGCCCCAAAAGAGACTCGTAGTGGATTACAGGATTTTGAACAGTGTGACTAGGCCATCGGACTTCCCCATGCCCCGAATTGACGACCTCCTCGCGAAGGTACGGAAGGGCAGAGTGTTCACCAAGTTGGACCTGCGGGGGGCGTACAACCTCATTCGCATGCGGGAGGGTGATGAGTGGAAGACAGCCATGTTCACGCCCCTGGGGACCTACGAATATAGAGTTATGCCTTTTGGATTGCAAAATGGCTCCCACGTTTTTCAAGCATTTATGCATCACGTGTTGGCGGGACTTCTCTACAAGACGTGCGTCTGTTTCTTAGATGACATCCTGATCTTTTCGGAGTCGCAGCAGGAGCATGACAAGCACGTCAAGGAAGTGCTGAGCAGGCTAAAGCAACATAGGCTCTACGCCAAGCTGGAGAAGTGCCAATTTGACGTGACGGAGGTGGATTTTCTGGGCTACAAGCTGTCTGACAAGGGGCTCGCCATGGACAGCGCCAAGGTTCGAGCGGTGTTGGATTGGAAGAGCCCGCGCAACCGGAAGGAGGTCCAACGGTTTGTCGGCTTTGCGAACTTCTATCGCAAGTTTATCAAGGGCTTCGCGATGCAGACGGCGGCCATCACTGACACGCTTAGCTCCAAGAAAAAGAAGTTCATTTGGACAGAGCAGGCGGAGCAGTCCTTTCAGGCACTCAAGCGTCTCTTCGCGTCGGAAGAGCAGCTGCTTCATGTCAACCCCAGCAAGCCGATGAGGGTGGAGACAGACGCTTCGGACAGAGCCGTGGGGGCGGTCCTGCTGCAAAAGGACCAGCAGGGGGTGTGGCGACCGGGAGCGTTTTACTCCAGGAAGCTCAGCAAGTCCGAGCAGAACTACACCATATGGGACAGGGAGTTGCTGGCCATTCATGCAGCGTTCAAGGCGTGGAGGCACTTTCTGATCGGCGCCAAGCACACGGTGCAGGTTTGCACGGACCACAAGAATCTAGAGCACTGGCGCACGGCACAGTTCCTGAACCAGAGGCAGATACGTTGGGCTGAGTTCTTTGCGAACTTCTACTTCCGAATAGAGTATGTCCCGGGGGACACCAACATCATGGCAGACGCTCTCTCCCGTAAGCCACAGTATCTGGAGGACGCAACACCAGCGGCCGCCATGCACATCTTCGCACCGACAGTGTGGGCGTGCGCCGCGGCGACCGTGGACCTAGAGGCGGTGCGGCGAGCGTTGCAGGGGGACTCCTTCGCACAAGCAAAGATGGCAGAGGTGCAAAGGGGCAAGGCAGCGGCCGACGGTTTCCAGCTAAGAGATGGATTGCTCATCCGTAAAGGGGCCATCTACGTGCCGGGAGACGAACTTCGAGCCAAGGTGCTGCAGCAGCTGCACGACGCGCCCACGGCCGGGCACTTTGGCAAGGAGAAGACGGTGGAATTAGTAGCCAGGGATTTCTGGTGGCCTGGAATGAGAGGGGAGGTCGCAGACTACGTGGCGAGGTGTGACACCTGCCAGAGGGCCAAACCAGTGCACAAACCGCCGGCCGGACTGTTGGAACCGCTGCAAACTCCGGTCGAACCTTGGGAAAGGGTGGCCCTGGACTTTGTCACGGATCTGCCCAGCTCAAGGGGCAAGACGGCAGTGCTGGTGGTGGTGGACCTGTTTTCCAAGATGGCGCATTTCATTCCGTGTGCTAAGGTGGCCACGGCGGAGCAAACCGCCAAACTGTTCATAGACCACGTGTTCAAGGTTCACGGTCTGCCACGGTCTATTCTGTCCGACCGCGGGCGGCAGTTCATCTCGAACTTCTGGCAGAAGCTGATGGGCTTCCTGAACGTCAAGATCAACCTGGCGTCGGCGAGACACCCGCAGACCAACGGGCAAGCGGAGCGGGTCAATGCCATCATGCAGCAGTACCTGAGATGTTATGCAAATCAACAGCCTGCGACGTGGGTGGATTACCTGCCGCTTGCAGAGTTCGCCTACAACAACACGAAGCACGTATCCACGGGGGTCACGCCGTTCTTCGCCAACAACGGGAGGCACCCCAGAACCTTCCCGGGACTGGAAAGAATGGGGGAGGGGGAGCCGCAGACAGCAGATGCGTTCGCGTCGGAGCTGCAGGAAGTCCACGATCAGCTGAGGCGCCACCTGGAGCTGGCCAAGCACGCATACAAGGTACAAGCAGACAAGCACAGAAGGGTTGGAGAAGAGCTCCACGTGGGAGACTGGGTTTGGTTAGCGGCCCACGCAGTGCCGGCCAGGTCGTTGGCCAAGAAGAAACTAGGGCATAAACAACTGGGGCCCTACCAAGTCGAAGAGCAGGTCAACCCGGTAGCTTTCAGACTGGCACTTCCGGAGGGTTCCAGAATGCATCCTGTATTCCACAGATCGGTGCTCACTCCCTACAAGGCACCGCACAGGTTCCAGGAACCCGGAACGGCGCCGAGTCCGGCCAGAGACAGAACAGGGCACGCGGGAGCGGCACAGAAGGAGCGCATCAACGAAGTCACGGAGATTTTGGACTCCAGATGGGGGGAAGAGGGGGTAGAATACTTTCTCGCCAAGGAGGGCACCCCGGCCAGTGCGAACAGCTGGGTGCCGGGCTACGCCTTAGACGAACCTCTGCTCAAAGACGAGTTTCATGCCCTCTTCCCACATAGACCTATGCCAGCAGACTTTTTCGACGACTGGCTTTTCACGCCCACGCTTTCGGCCAGCACGTTCCGGGGGTTCGACTCGGACGAGGAACCAACACGGGACGTCCGTTCCCCGGAGGGGTCACCCTCGGGATCTGTCTCAGAACCTTCGTATTGGTGGGACGATAGGCCAGAGGAGCAGTTCCGCAGAAAGTGGCTGGACTGCTCAGGACGAGCAACGCCGCCAGGAGGAAGTGAGGGAGAGACGGACATGGACATTTTCGGGGACGACCCTGGTTTCGAGCACGGCGGCACAGAGATGGAAGCGGAGGTGACCGGCGTCGACGAGAGCAGGGAGGAAGACCCGGAAGAGTTCAGATGGAGGCCCGCCACGGGAAGCAACCGATATCCGACGTTCGTCCCTTTGCAACAGCAGCCCCCAGCTCCAGCACCGGAAGGAGGGGAGGGGGGACTGGGGGGCTTCGAGGGGGGGATGGATGTCAGGGGTTTAGGAGCAGAGGCACGGGCAAGGGAGGAGACAGAGAGCGAAGGGGAGGAGGCAGAAGAAAAGATGAGTGATGACGACGACCCGAGATCTCCCAGTCTTTCCAGTGAATCAGAGGATTCACAGAAAGGAGCACCAGTGGCCAGGGCAAGGGGGGAGTCTAGGGGGGCACCCCAGGAAGATAGAGCCAGAGGGGACTCAGGGGGGAGCAGCTGGAAATCGGGACCAGCGTCACCGCCAGGAAGCAGGGAAGAGGAAGGGAGCCAGGGGGGAAACGCTGGCAGCTCACCACAGGAGGGAGGGCATGAGTCAGGAGTGGCCACGCCTCCATCGGGGAGCGAAGAAACGGTTAAGAGGAAAGTGGAAGGTTGGGCGCGCGCGCCAAGTTCAAATGCAGAGGAAGGCGGCGCAGTAAGCAGCCCCGAAAGGGAACCAGGTCCTAAAGCCCGGCGCAAGGAGGCAGGAGGGTCCGGGTCAGCGTCAGAAGAATCCCGGAAGGAAGAAGCCCCGGGGGGTAGAGGGACCCAGAGGAGGACAGTCAGGCGGAAAAGGTGGAGCAAGGCTAGGATATTAAGTTGGTGCACACGGGGCGGAGACTCAGACGGAGCTTCGCCGATCTAGCTACTAGACGTAGAGTTTGCGCGCAGCAGCGTGAGAATGGAAACTGTAATTCAATAAAGACTTTTACTTAATGATCGCTGGCTAGCGTGATCCTCTGTGAGCTAGGATCTTCAAGCAGCTCTGACAGTGGGCAAAGTCTAACATCCAGCCTAAGCAAGCAAAGCAATCACTCCCAGACCCTATTCTTGTCAGGGTTGGAGAACCTGTGACCCTCCAGATATTGTGGGACTCCAACTCCCAACAGCCCCAGCCAGTCAGGGATGATGGGAATTGTAGTCCAGCAAGATCTGGAGGGCCACATGCTTCCTATCCCCTGGTCTACAAACAAGTGCTTGGCCTGCTAATTCAACTTTGTTATTCTCTTCTACACAGACCCAACTGCACGTGTGCTTATGCATGAAAGGCAAGTCATCAAAACGGAAACCGTGGCACTCATTTGTCAATGTAAAATGTGCACCCATGTGCACTAGCTTGTGGCTATAATGTGCAACAATCTGTGCAACAGTGGAGGGTTTTTTCAGTGGTGGTGATGGGGAGAATAAGGACACAAAGGGAAGGACAGCTAAGAAACTCCATGGACATTCCATATATCTCTGAGGCTGTTGGAGTTAAGAGGTGGCGCAGAAAATTCCATGGAAATAAAATATCAGGTTTTTCACATTCCTGGTCTAGGAAGTGACACACAGTGGGACTATGTGAGACCAAGCACTCTGCTAACGAAGCCCCAGGGTCAATAGAAGGATCCTTATGGGAGAAGGGCTACACTTAACAAACAAAATAGGCCAATCACACAGCTAGCAATTCACTTTATCCTTCTCCATATGCAGCTTGAAGTTGCTATTATACTTATGGGAACTGAAAGTTAGCATATTAGGAATCCATCAAGCTTATTCATGACAAGTCACAGAAAACATTATCAATGTGTTACTGCTAAGAGAAGCGGGGGAGCTCTCCAAGCACCACACTCCTGAGATCATCATAATGCTGGAAAGCGACTCCTTTCTGCAAAGGAAGAAAGGAGAACTGGTGATTGCATCATCCTGTGCCCTTTGGACAACCTTTGGGTTCTAATGTCATTGCTGGAAAAATAAGGGAAGTCAAATGGATTTAGCACAAAATATGCTCACAGGACAGAATGTGAAGCACAACTTTAAAAACTGAGGAGCAGAGAGCAGGAAACACTGATCCTAGCTTTCATTTCACACTGTTTCTGGAAACCATTAAGATGGTCCAGAAAAGGGAGAACTCTCAAGGCAGTTTCCAAACTGAGGCTAGATCAGACCAACCTGAGAGGATTTCCAAGGTATCACTGGCATCTCGGCCAGTTTTTTAAAAAGCAATTGAACAGGCACGCACAGCAGTTCATAAACATCACAGGCCAAGAAAGCATGGCCTCATTTTTGCAGGAACAAATGGCTCGCTGTGGCAAGATGGGAGAAAAAGAGAGTCCACACACAGGAGTCCAAAGTACTGAAATTTATAGTGCAAAAAGGAAATTAAACAAAGAACTTAAATGCAAAGCCTGAACTATATATTATTAACATCTCCCCCCCCCCACCCCCAATACCTACTTCAGAAGCACTTTCACACTGGGTATTAGCCACAGAGAGTCAATTGTGCTGCTTGTCTACACAACTTCAACTGGTTTGAAACAGGTGTAAGATACCATGATTCTCTTAATGCACACTAGTAGTTGCAGTTTTGTGAGGCTGCAAAGAATGCAAAATTCATAACATTTTCACCAAATCTCTGTTCCCAGGCTTCCTGTTTAAGAGGAATGAAAACATAAAAGCTATTTTACTTTGGTAGTATAGGTAAAGGGACCACTGACCATTAGGCCCAGTCGTGACTGACTCTGGGGTTGCGGCGCTCATCTCGCTTTATTGGCCGAGGGAGCCGGCGTACAGCTTCCGGGTCATGTGGCAAGCATGACTAAGCCACTTCTGGCGAACCAGAGCAGCGCACAGAAACACTGTTTACCTTCCCGCCGGAGCGGTACCTATTTATCTACTTGCACTCTGACGTGCTTTCAAACTGCTAGGTGGGCAGGAGCTGGGACCGAACAACGGGAGCTCACCCCGTTGCGGGGATTCGAACCACCGACCTTCTGATCGGCAAGTCCTAGGCTCTGTGGTTTAACCCACAGCGCCACCTGCGTCCCTACTTTGGTAGTATAGATGCGTGCTTTCACTCCAGGGTAGTTACTGCTGGATACGTAGTCGGTTGAGGACTTGAAGAAGAGCTGGAACATATGTGTGTTGGCAACATACAGGTACATCTCCCCCACTCTGAGAAAGGTTCTCTGCTTTCAATGCAAGCTTTATTGTAGCCTCGCTTTCATTTATTTATTTATAAAATGTGTTAGGCTCCTGTCTATTAAATAACCCCAGAAACATGCAATTTATAAGATAAAGAAACAGTTCCTTAAGCAAACCAAGATGATAAAGGAAAAACAGCAGGGGCTGCCGCAGAAAACAAAGGACTCAGACATTCAAAAAGGCCTTCCTTAAGACGACTGTTTTGACTGGACTGCGTAATGAATAAGGCAACAACGAAGCCAAGCAGATTGCCTGGAAACAGACCTACACTGCCTTAATTTCCATGCTGGAGAAAAGAAGGGATAATAATGAAACAAACAAAATCCCTCTTTGGTTAAACACTTTGAAAGAGGCAGCACCATAACGAAGAACCTCTTGCTTTCAAACCTCACAATACTAACCTCCGCAACTAAGAGGAAGCAGAGCAGGAGAATGGAGAGATGGATTTGGGGCAGGGGTAGGAAGCCTCTGGCCTTCCAGGCATTGCCAGAATACAATTCCCACCATCCCTGACCATTTGCCAGGCTGGAGTCCAACAACATTTGGAAGACTGCAGGTTCCCCACCCACAATTCAGGGTGTTCGTTGCCACTGGTGCCACATTTAATGTCCAATGACCAATCTTCTCACTCAGGGTGGGGTAACTTAATAGGATGACTTTTCGGGGGGAGCCCACAACCCAGCGCAAGTCATCTGAACGTGCCTAGGAGTCAACCCCTGGCCTCCATTTAGAAAAGGCTATTGGAAAGCTGCTGCCAGATGAGAGAATGTACTGGGTTAGGAGAACCAAGGATCTGACTCGTTACAAGGCAGTTCCATAGGTCCAAAGTCATTCTCATTTTGTCCATTCTGGCTCCAGTACAAATCTTTGTGCGTTTCCTCGTACACGCAAGCCTCTGCCTCCCACACCTGCAGAACGTCTTGAATTTTCTGTCTCCAAACTAACAGTGATCTATGCATCATAACCATGCATCTAGACAAAACTTAATAGACGTAGTGCTGTGTGTCCATGCTGGGAGTAGGAGAACCTTAAGACAGGGATAATAAAAGCAGCTGGACTTAACTTCTGCTCAAAAATTACCTTTTCTGGAATGGGTCCAATGGCACAAATGCACTTTTTTTTTTTTTTTTAAAAAAAAGGGAGTTCTCACAGGGAAAGAGCAGCAGCAATACAGCGGTCAGGGAAAAGAGCTCTTGAGTCTCGTCTCCAGGCCAGGCACAGGAAGGTTTGTAAAGTGCGGTACAGGAGCTTTTTGCACAAAAGTTAAAAATGAAGGGTGGAAATGGAGAGCTAAACAGGAGCAAAAGGTTTCAGCGCCACTGGACGCCATGCACCACCTCAATGCCACACGATTGCCAGCAGGAAACCATGCAAACCACCAGCCATCTAGGCACATCTGTGAAGGTCTGCATTGTGTATCAAAAGGGCGCAAGCCTAATGCAAAACCGCACACAAGCTAAACCGCTACACAATATGGCGCACACATATTAATGCATCTTATCAGACTGCAGGCACTCATGGTTCCAAGTCTGGAACAAATCATTGCTTTGGTGCAGCTATATCCAGCCGTGCACTTCCACTGCATGCTGTGTAGCAACTGTTACATACAGCTATTTGTGCCAATTCTGCTTCCCCAGCACGTGGAACTCTGTCAGAGACACGTTAGCATAACGCAAGCGGTACGTTTTGGCTGTTACGGGCAGACTTGCTCACGGTGCTTCTAAGTCCTCAGCCACAAAGCACAGTGCTGATAATCCACTGAAGTGATCAAAAACAGTAAGACCACTCCCCCTGCCTTTTTTTTACTGCGTGCTTTTAAAATGTGCCTTCGACATTTCTGGAGTCTCAAGCCAGATCACGGAGTCCAACATTCCTCACTCAGCAATTGTTTAGAACTTGCTGATACGACAGCAGCAAATTAATTTCCACCAGAGGAAAAACTTCCTTGCTATTGTGCCGCAGCGTATTAGGAGAAAACAATCTGAAATAATTAACTTTTTTCTTCTGCTTTTAGTGCTTGTCAATGATTAGCAGGCTCAGCAGGGCTCCCCCCCTTCCAAGAACTCTTTCCCCCTCTGACTTGCTTTCCCCCTTAAGGGTCTCCCCCACGCCCCCCCAAAAACCCCCACCGTGTGCCTACTTCTGCAAGCAATGTGCAGAGAGTATCCGTGCCAAGTATGACCAATTTGAACTTTTATACGCTGATTTTCAAGGTCACTGCTGAAATGGGCAAGTTTGCACTTAACACCATTCTCCAGAAACTACGCAGCACTACTGAATACGAGAGAGAGAGAGAGAGAGAGAGAGAGAGAGAGAGAGAGAGAAGGGAGAGGGAGGCAAGAAGGAGCAAACTACCAAAGTTCAGCCTACAGTGAACGCCAGCTTCAATGCTGAAGGCAAAGCAGCCCGTCGCTGGCGAGATCGAGCTGTCCCTCTGCAGCTGGACATTGCCTCTGGTTTGCACGGTTACATAAACAAAGATAAGAGGCGCCGAGGGTCCTCCTCGCTGCCTCCCGCCTTGCAGCCAATGGAGAGCGCCCGGTGGGAGAGAGGTCTTGGATGAAGGACACCCAACCGTCGGAAGCGAGAGGAACGCGGACGCCTCTCCACGGGGCTGTTGCCCTTACCTGGCCGGCTTCCAGCTAGACAAGCGCGCTCGTGGGCTGGGCGGCGGCAGCAGCAGCAACCTGAAGGCTAGCATGCCGCCCCTGCAAGGCTCCCTCGCCTCCCCTCGGCTCCATGTGCTCCGGGCTGCTCGGAATACATTTGGCGTGCGCTCGCTGCTGCTGCTGCGACAGGAGGAGGATTCAGCACCAGAGCCGAGCTGCTGCTGCTGCTGCTGCTGCTGCTCCTCGATCCCCACACCAGCTGACTGGATAATTAAACTAAACACATGCCGCCAGAGCCACTCCAACTCAGCGACGCTCCTGGGATCCCTGGTGCCACCTGGCAGGCTCTGGCCAAGCACAAGGGAGAGGCTCTCGGAAAAACAAGCGCGCAAAGGCACAGAGGAGAGCGGCGGGCGAGGGCGCACGGCGGCGAGGTGCCCACGCGAAGGAGCCCCGCACCGGCTGCTCCCGTGCGCTTCCCCGGGATGCCGGAAGGGAACTGCGAGGCGGCTTCCTTGGAAGGACCGGGCAGGCGACAAAACCAGAGGAGCCACCCCCGCGTGGCAGAAGTGATCGCAGCCCAGGCGAGTAGGCAGCTGCCACGCTTCTGCAGCGCCCGGCGGAGCGGCGAGCCACGTGCGGAAGGCAGTTTGGGCCGCAGCAACGACTAGATAGGCATCCTCGGATGCTGATGCTGCTTAGGTGAAAGGGATCAGTGACAAACGTGTTGCATTTGTTGCAAATAGTTACACTGCCAACTGCTCTGAAAGCCTCATTTTGGGCTCAGAAGCAGTGCAGAAACTTAATACGCAACATGGTAAGGACAACAATATGGCAAGTGGGAGGATTCCCTGGATGGAGCTGGCAGACTGGTAGTGCTGGTCACCCATCCCCCGGGCAGTATTATATTCACACACCCTATTTTGTGTCAGAGACTACCTCCATACAAAAAGGCACAAGCAGTGTTTCACACAACGCACAATTAAACATATGGAACAATCAGACAAATCCAGGGTCAACTGCTAGCCTACCAGTTATAATTGTTCATGAGAACCTCCATGTTGCAGACAGGATGCCTCTGAATTCCAGTTGCTGGAGAGCAGGCAGCAGGGTTGTCTTCACTTAAGTCCTACTTCTATGTTTCCTGGAAGCGCCTGGCTTGGGACTGTTCCAAGCAAGATGCTGGACTAGACTGGTCCTGGGGCAGTTTGGCTTGCTCAGACAAAAATGGACAACTAGTCTGGCATGATGCCTACAACAGTGGCCGGCTGGATGCTTCTAGGAAACCAACAAATATGACACAGTGGAGGCATCAGCTGTCCTTAGTAACTGGTATTTGGAGGTATAGTGCCTCTGCATGTTGAAGCTCCCTTTCCTGTTGAAGGCATACTTGGTCACTGTAACCATGTCAGGGTATTCTGCAGAATGTGCTCCCCTCTAGGGAGGCTGCCCTTGAAAACAGCTTGGAAATGTCAACGGGTGAAAAATGCTGCAGTTTTCTAGTCCAAGTATATAACTGATACAGTGGTACCTCTACTTACGAATGCAATCCGTTTCAGGGTGCCATTTGCACCCCGAAAAGTCTGTAAGTAGAGCACTACTACTGTGCGTGCATGAAGCACAATAGAGCGCTTCTGCGCATGGAGAACCAGGAAGTAAACACTTCCGGGTTTGCCACATTCGTAACCTGAAAAGCCACAGCGTGAAGCAAACGTAACACAAGGTATGACTGTATTTTTAAGCTGCATTGCTTACCTAATTTGTTTCTTGGATCAGTTCAAGTTGCCAGTGCTAAACACTGAAGCCCTGAATGATCTGGAAGCAGAATGCCCAAAGGACTGCCTCCCCCTACATGTGCCTTCTCATGCGCTCAAGACAACAACTGAGGCCCCAACGCCGCCCTCCCTCCCTCCCTCCCGAACTGAGGTGGGTGGAGTTTTCATGTTATGCCACTGCTACTTTGGAATGACTTTCCAAGAGAAATCCACCTGGCTTGATCTGTGTCCTCCTATTGATGGAGGGAGAAAACAAGCTAGGGAGATGCTAGCTGCTGGTTGCTATGGTTCTGTTGCTTTGCATGCTGCATTTTTAGTGTTTTCGTATAATTACTTTTATATTGATTTTTTAAAAATGAGATTTTAAAAAAAACTTTCTATGGCAACCTAGGAGAAGGATAGAACAGTACTGAAAATAAATAAAATAAGCTTAGTGATAATTGAGTATAATGCTGGTCTCTTCTTAAAGATGCTGGACCACGGTATCAGCTTTGACATTTCAGGTGAAGCAAGTTGCTAAAGCACAAGCAAAACAGAAGTCCCACATGCACACTTGGGATTGTGACCTGTGTGTCTTACAGCAACAAGAGGAGTGGTTGCATAGACTGCCTCTCTAAAATGGCCCACCTGTCCTTAAAATGATGCTGTTGAGCCCCATCTGTGCTCTGCACTGACTTTCCACAGTTCTCTAGGCACAAGTTTAAGTTGGCGGTTTGGTTTCTTTCAGGCCTTAAATGCAGGTTTGCACATCCCCGTGAGATTAGCACATCCTATGGTTCTCTCCCCCTGTCAGCATACGATGGTTTATTGACAATGGAGCCTTTCCACAGGAATCAAACAGAGTGAAGCCCTTTGCGGTGAGACACTGGAGGCTGCAAAGTAGAGGAAGAAGCAGGAAGTGTCGTAGTCCAGATCCACCCTTGTCTGCACCAGGTAGCCTTCTGGTTCCTGCTCACCTGGCCAGGCATAAATCCTTCCTGGGTCTTTTACCTCTACTGTTACTCCTGGAACCTGTCTTTAATGGATTATCTAAACCTGGGAAACCTCTTTTTTAATACTTGGACTGAGGCTATGGTATTGAGAAGGGTGGGTCAACCTTTCCTCCCTGTGCTGCTTCTTCAATTTAAAGCTGTCTCCAACCTGTCATTAGTTGCAGACAGGAGCGGCCCAACCAAGAGGCAAGGTGAGACAGCTGCCTCGGGCAGCAGAATCCACCAGGGGCAGCAGATCCCCATGTTGATCTTTCTTCCTCCACCGTGTTCCTGATATAGATCTTCCCTCACCCCTTCTTCCCTGGCAGGGAGGGAAGCTCCGTTTTGGGGTGTGCCTCAAGTGCTAAAATGTCTTGGGCTGGCCCTGGTTGCAGAAAAGTGAAATGGCAAGTGGAAGATGCCACCAGCTTGGGAGGCTTTTAAAGGTGATTGGACTGGACAAGTTCGTGGAGATTAAGGCCATCAATAGCTATTACAGTGGTACCTTGGTTCCCAAAGGCTTAGTTGTCAAACAAATCAGTGCCGGAACACCGCAAACCCAGAAGTGTTCCAGTTTGCAAACGTTTTTTGGAAGCCGAACATTCAACATGGCTTCCGCTTGAGTGCAGGAAGCTCCTGCAGCCAATCGGAAGTCGCGCCTTGGTTTTTGAACGGTTTTGGGAGTCGAACCGACTCCTGGAACGGATTAAGTTCAAGAACCAAGGTACCACTGTACAGTTGTACCTTGGATCCCAAACGCCTTGGCTCCCGAACAAATTGGCTCCCGAATGATCAAAACCAAGAAGTGATGTTCCAGTTTTCAAAGGCTGAACATCTGGCGTGACTTCTCACTGGCTGCAGGAGCTTCATGCAGCCAATCAGAAGCCGCACTTTGGTTTCCGGACATTTTGGAAGTTGAACGAACTTCCGGAACAGATTCCGTTCGACTTCCAAGGTACGACTGTACTATATTTTGCTTCCATAGTCTGCTGCAGGAATGCTTCTGAATACCAGCTGCTTGGAGCCTGTTATGTACTGAGTGAATAGGATCCAAAATGCAGCAGTCTGATTGGTCCTAGAACAATGCAGCAGTATGATTGGTCTGCAGGAGCCACCCAATCCGGCTCCAGATGGAAATGAATCCACAACCTGATTGGCCTACAGGAGAATTCCGGAATTGGCCAATCACATGCAGCCCATTGTGTAAATAATGTATATAAAGCAGATATTTTGAGGGGAAGTTTCATGCCTCCTCACCACTATGAGCTGAATAAAGAGCATGAAATCACTTTGCGACTCTTGAGTATATTTCAGAGCCACAGGATGAGAAAGGGCTACTGTGTTTGGGTCCTGCTTGAGCGTTTCCTACAGGCCAGATGCTGGAATAGATGGACCACAGACCTGATCCCTTCAGGCTCTTCTTCTGCTGGAGGTTGAACCCACAAACTTTTGCATGCAAAGCCACTGCTCTACCACTGAACAATCCCCTCACCTAAATAAGCAAAATGAGCACATCTGTTTAAAGCACTTGTATTATTCGGCCAACTCAGAGGCTTGAGGAGTCTTACAACAATGACTGAAACCACGAAGGCACACCCATTCTGCTCCTTCCCCAAATCAAGACATTTTTCATTCCCCTCACCCCCTCCAGGCTCAACAGAAAGTTAAACATTGCAGGCTCTGCAGGCAAAAATAGCAAGGAAAAGGGAGAGAGGACAAATGAAAATGAAACGAAGTGCTCTTTAGGAATGCGGCAAGACTGCTCCAGACACCAAGATTGATTGCAAAAGGGGGAACATTTGCCCCAAGCAAAGGCCACAGACACTGTTCCAAGTAAAGGAGGAGAGGCATTTCTTGCTGGAGTTGGGCTTTCTGGAAAAAGCACAATTGGCAATTTGCTCATGCACACAACCAGAGGACAGGCTCTCGGAGTTGTCGTGCCGTGCTCTTCAAGAAGGAATCATAGGGACTTTGGGTGCCAAACTACGTGTTCCGCAGACTTTTGTGTAACTTCCCATGTCTCCACCCTCCAAGAAGAACAAAAAGCTGCTGTGAGAGGATGCAACATTGAGCAAAAGGACTAGTGGGTGGAGGAGAGATGGGGCTTAGCCCCTTTCTCAATGCCGGTTTCTGCTGAACTCCCAGGAGCAGGCCCGTACGGAGCTTGTCAGTGGCCTGGGATGGGAATCTCATTAGAATGAAGTTACAAACTCAAACAAAAAAGCAGCCTGTCTCCGTTGGGGTACACAGCCGGGCCCAGGGCAAGTGCACATGGCGCCCCATCCCCTCCATAGGAGAGGCTGATTCCCACTCACTGAGACAAGGGTGCTTTGTAGACTCCCTTGGGTGATTCTCAAGTCACTGTGTTTTTCTTTGGAGCTGGGAACTCCACCCACCAGAGACGACACTGTTGCTGTTTACATAACAAGATCCTGGGGTGAAAGAGAAGTCTGGAGGTAAGGACTCCTCAAGGACTCCTCAAGCTCCCTGGCCACATGCAAGTTGCAGGCAAGCATCCAGGCGTGCACCTAAGCTAGCCAGGTTCAGAAAAATGCTGTAATATTCAAAGTTGAGAGCCACAAGAGATAAAACGTTGGAACTTGGATGCAGAAGACCTGGATTCAAATCTCTGCTCAGCCATGAAGCTCCTTGAGCCGCTCTCCTGCACCTATTTTCCTATACTTAGAGGAAGTGGGATACCAATGTGATGAATTCTAGTCACCCAGCGTGCCAATGTATTTAATAAATAACAATTATTATTATTATTATTATTATTATTATTATTATTATTATTATTATTATTATTATTATTATTATTATTATTATTATTTATTAATTAATTAATGCCCCGCCCATCTGGCTGGGTTTCCCCAGCCACTCTGGGGAGCTTCCAGCAGAATATTAAAATACAGTAATTCATCAAATATTAAAAGCTAAACGGTCATCTAACAGCCTCATTCTTTCCTACGCTTTACAATAATTCTGCAATTCACAGAAGGGAAAGGAGGAAGGACCAATTATTATGTGTGAGAAGGCCCACTTCCTAAGACCGGCCAGCTACGCCTTCCAACGTAGCAGGTAAAGCATAAAGCATAGTTCAACCCTTAGCTGATACACAACATTTGCTGGGCACACGTCCTTTCAAACTTTAATTGGATCTGGTGACAGGGACAGATCTGGGGTTAGTACCCAACAGATACAGCTGCATGGAATGTCCCCAGATCCACTATTTCACCATACTTTGACCATGTGCGTGCACTGATGGCTCACTTTGAAAAGGAATCCTTTGGGCTCATGCTAGAATCAGCCCTTCCTTTTTTCTTTATCCATCTGGGGACAAAAGTACCCAAAGAGTCTTCTTGCAGTCCATGGGACTCTCAAGAGTCTCCTCCAGCACCAGAATTCAAAAGCATCCATCCTTTGGCGATCAGCCTTCTTTATGGTCCATCTCTCACTTCCATACATCACTACTGGGAAAACCATAGCTTTAACTATACGGACCTTTGTTGGCAAGGAGATGTCTCTGCTTTTTAAGATGCTGTCTAGATTTGTCATTGCTTTTCTCCCAAGAAGCCGGCGTCTTTTAATTTTGTGACTGCTGTCACCATCTGCAGTGATCATGGAGCCCAAGAAAGTAAAATCTCTCACTGCCTCCATTTCTTCCCCTTCCACTATTGTATTAAGTCCCAAACCATCCAAGGAAGTTTGGAGGCAAGCCAATCCCTGGGCACAGTTTAAGAATCTAAGTGGAAGGTTCACCTTTTATCAAAGGATCTCTCCCAAAATTAAAGGAATCAGAAGGGCAGAAAGCTCATCTCATGATCACAGGGTGTCTGTATTCTACTCTTCTTCTTCTTCTTCTTTTACACATTAAAGCTGTGTGTATCTGAGCTGCTCTTAATGGTCTCGCTTCAGCCCCAAACACACTGTTATTGAATCTTTGATGGACAAGAGATAAACAGATGCCAAAAGGATATTCACAGTCTCTTTAGCAGCAGAGCATTTCACAACAGCCTGGCTGGTCTTTAAGTGCTGAATTCCAACTGTGGAATGCAGCGAAATCTTGCTAATCCAGCTCTTTCTTTATTCCATGCATGGTTTATTCCCTTCCCCCTCAATATGCCAGTCTCAAAAAAAAAAAAAGAACACAGATTCCTGGGCAATGCCACTGAAATTCATGTCTTCCAGTCAATATTTGCATCATCAGAATTCTCCCTGCACATTATAAAACAGTAAGATTTCAGCAGGAGAAAGGATTTTCCACACTTCATTTAACTTCTGATACCTATCAATCATGCCCACGTAACTATAACATTTAGTAGCTGTACAGTTCTCTTGAGCGTTCAAAGCATTTCACGCATGCGTGATCTAAGGAAGCCTTATGCCAGCTGCGTAAGAACAATATTATCCCTAGCTTGCAATATTTTTTGGGAGGGAGCAACTTAGGATTCTCAGTTCCCATCCTTCACCAAGGCCCTATAACAGCTCTGATCTTTCGCAATGGGTATAAATCAGGCACTCCCACTGCCACAGCCAATAAGCACTAGAGGCTTATTCTCTATGCCTGCAAGAGAAGGGCCTCCCCCCAAAAATCTCAAAACCCGGGCTGGTTCATAGGAGGGAATATGGTCTCTCAGATATCTTGGACCTAAGGCATGTAGGGCTTTGTAGGTCATAACCAACACTTCGAATTGTGCCCTGAAACAGACCTGTAGTCAGTAAAGCTGTCTCTATAATCAGCCCCAGTCAGTAATCTGGCTGCAGTTCTTTGAGCCAGTTGAAGTTTCTGAGCACTTTGCAAAGGAAACCCCACAAAGCGCATAGTAATCCAAGTGGGATGTGTACCCTTTTAAATGTATTTGTGGGAAGGAGTGGGGTAGAGGGAGGGTTTATTGGTTTGGGGGTGTGTTCTTGTTTTTATTATGTACTTTGGGTTTTGTTTTTCGTATTTTAATGTTGTAGACTTCCCTGAGACCTACGAATGAAGGGCGGTATACAAATAAAATATGTAAGTAAGTAAATGCAACTTCAACGTGTGTCACTGTGGCCTTAGTGGTGCAAACGCTTCCACAAACATACATCAACTACACACAATTCTCCAATGTTTTACCTTAATACATCTGAGTTAGTTTGCAGAAGAAGTACCCACATTCCTGCAAAAAACACTTCTATTTTACCCAGGCTAAACCTGGTCCATTTTTTCAGCCTGCGCAGAGTTGGTACCCTGTTTTTTTTAAGGTGACTAGGCTATCTGTATATTTTATGTTGTGAGTTGTTGTGAATGTCTAGAAATACTTTAAAGCAATCAAATAAATAAATACTGTCCAGTATTGCTTTTTTTTTTTAAAGGGAAATTAAAAAACCCAAGCTTTTATCAGAGAGCCAAGTGGCGGGGCAGGAGCTCTGGAGTGGGATAGAAAGGATGTACAGATACACTGAAATGCCATTTGCAGCTCAAATTTCACGCTCCCTCTTGTTCGGCTAGGCACCAAGATTAATTGCCCGTGCTGCAAAACCCAAGAAAACTGAAGGGACCACGTTCTCCCCCTGTAGTCCCTTGTTCAAAAAGTGGCTTGCTGCTCATCAATCACCCGCCCAGCTGATAATGGTGAGCAGAGGAGGGGCAAGGAGGAGGGACTGCAGAAAGGGAAACTGCCAAGGATAAGTGCTTCTGAAATGAGCGCAGCACTGCCAAAATGGCTTATTGCCTGGATGTGCTGCCTTCAGGGCCGGATTGAGGTCTGATGAGGCCCTCAGCTACTGAAGGTAATGGGCCCCTTTATATGTCCAGCTGTCCTTTGACAACAACAAATTGTTGCTGTTTTTTGTGTTGAGTATATGCTACATGGACCTAATAGGTATCTAAAGCCATTTGCACACAACAAAATATGTATTTTATCAAAACGCTGTTGCTGTATGTAGGTTTTATTTTATTTGTTTTTTATCTTATATTTTGGAAATGTACATCCAGTTTTTTCCCCCTTTAAATTTTTTGGGGGCCCTAAGAGAGTGGGGCCCTAAGCTATAGCTTGTTTAGCTTGTACGTAAATCCGGCACTGGCTGCCTTGGAACACATAAAGTAAAGGGTGGCAAAACACACACACACACACACACACACACACACACACACACACACCCCTCCTGATACTCTGCATTAGCTAGTCATGACAGTATCTCACTTTTCTCTTACTAAGCAAATGTCATCTCTGGCAATGACCAGCCTATACTTTCTGTTATCTCCTAACCTAAACCCAGATAATGGGTCTTAGAAGAACAAAGGAACCTAAGAGGAGCTTTCTGGGTCAGGTCAAAGGACCCAGCAAGCCCAGCCGTCTGTTCCCACAGTAGCTGGCCAGATAAAGATGGCAAACCCACAAGCAAGAACTGAGCACATCCTCACTCTCCCTACTTCAGCAACTGGTATTCTGAGGCTTTCTGCCTCTAACAGTACTATTTACATTTATTTTATTTTTTGCCTTGATGTGCATCACTTTCTGGCACTGAATTGCATTTGCTATTTTACTGCCCATTCACTCAGCTTGGAGAGACCTTTTCGAAGCTCTTCACAACTGCATTTTATTGTAGTATCATGTAGACTCCTTTGCGATTCTGATGCACATGTAGTTTCATTTACATACCAAATATAATATAGTATATGATGATGGTGGAATTCACTGCCAGGTATGGTGATGGCTATTAGCATAGAGGGAGAGACTGACTAAACCCGCAGTGGAGAACCTGTGACCTCCCAGATGTTACAGTATTGTGACTCCCATTGCCTTGACCATTGACCATGCTTCCTGGGGCTGATGGGAACTGAAGTCATAGAATCATAGAACTGTAGAGTTGGAAGGGACCCTGAGGATCATCCAGTCTAACCCCCTTGCAATGCAGGAATAGGCAACTGTCTTGTATGGTGATTGAACCTGCAACCTTGGCAATATCAGCTCCACACTCTAAGGTCCCAATCACCCTCTTCTGCAGATTAGGATTCAACAAATTAATGGAAGTGGTCTATCAATGCTTAGTAGCCATGATAATGGTAAAGGTACCCCTGATCGTTAGGTCCCGTCGCGGACGACTCTGGGGTTGCACGCTCATCTTGCTCTATAGGTCGAGGGAACGGGCGTTTGTCCACAGACAGCTTCTGGGTCATGTGGCCAGCATGACTAAGCCGCTTCTGGTGAACCAGAGCAGCGCACGGAAACACCGTTGACCTTCCCGCCAGAGCGGTACCTATTTATCTACTTGCACTTGACGTGCTTTCAAACTGCTAGGTGGGCAGGAGCAGGGACAGAGCAACGGGAGCTCACCATGTCGCAGGGATTTGAACCACTGACCTTCTAATCAGCAAGCCCTAGGCTCTGTGGTTTAGACCACAGCACCACTCGCGTCCCTAGTAGCCATGATAGTGGAGTGGAAAAATCAGAGATAGCATGCTTCTGAATATTAGTTGCAGGGAAAAGCTAAAAACCCCATGTCCTGTGGGTGGGTTTCTCAAAACCAGCTGGGAAACAGGACATTGGACAAGAACCGGAAACTGCAATTAATCCAGAATGCGGCAGCTAGACTGGTGACTGGGAGTGGCCGCCGGGACCACATAACACCGGTCCTGAGAGATCTGCATTGGCTCCCAGTATGTTTCTGAGCACAATTCAAAGTGTTGGTGCTGACCTTTAAAGCCCTAAACGGCCTCGGCCCAGTAAACCTGAAGGAGCGTCTCCACCCCCACCGTCCAGCCCGGACGCTGAGGTCCAGCTCCGAGGGCCTTCTGGCAGTTCCCTCATTGCGAGAATGAAGTTACAAGGAACCAGACAGAGGGCCTTCTCGGTTGTGGCGCCCGCCCTGTGGAACGCCCTCCCACCAGATGTGAAGGAAATAAGCAGCTATCTTCTTTTTAAAAGACATCTGAAGGCAGCCCTGTTTAGGGAAGCTTTTAATATTTAATGCTGTATTGTTTTTAACACTTGATTGGAAGCCGCCCAGAGTGGCTGGGGAGACTCAGCCAGATGGGCAGGGTATAAATAAATTATTATTATTATTATTATTATTATTATTATTATTATTATTGTTCAATCCAACAAGGCTTCGCTTAATCTCAGAATACAGCACGGAGGGTTTAGGTATCAACATGCCTAGCGTAAACAACCCCCTTCTGGATCTCAATCACACCAGGAATACACAAAAATCCACTGCCTAGAAAGGCATTTTTCGACACATGGCATGCCTTCAAGCTTCTCTCACACTATTTATGTGCACATGTCATATGGGATAGGAAGTGAAAAACATTTTTTTTAAAAAAAAATACACATTCTTAGCATTGCACATATTACCTTGGAATTACAGAGAGAGAAAATGCAGGCGCCAATGTAGTAAATACAATAATACCCTGAGACAAAACAGTCTCTAAGTAAACAAGGGCTTCCCAGATGGAAAGGCAAGGTTGAGCTTTATTGCATCATCTGACTCCTTTACTCATAATAATTACCCTGCCTAATCAAGTCTTTGTAATCGGAAAGAAACGGTTCCCTTAGCCTACAGATTATTTAAAGGGCCTTAATGACATGCTGAAAGATCTATTTCCTTTTGTGCCTTTTAAAAAAAACAAAAACAAAAACAAAAGCCTAGCTCACCTGCCCGATTTGAAGCAACACCTTGGAGATTCATACAGAAGGTGGAGATAAAAGAGAGCAAAAACATCAATGCCATTTCACAACTGAGACTGGTCAACTCTAGGCTTACAAATCCCACCAATGGGGGGGGGGGTATGTAATTTGATTGCTTGTATTGGAAACAACTTCCCACTCTCTTTTCCTTGGAATACCAAGCTTATCTGGAAGACTACATTGGAAATAGAATATAAGACCTTCAATAACAGTTGCTTGTTATTTTCATTTTCATTTTATTAGCTTATGAATCAAGGACCACCTCTCCACATATGAACTGATCTGGGCCCTGCGATCATCTGAGGCCCTTCTTTGTGTGACCCAACCATGAGAGGTCTAGAGGGTGGCAGCAGAAGAACGGGCCTTTTCTACATTGGCTCCCCGTCTCCTCTCCCTAGGGAGGCCTGCCTGGTGCCTTCATTACATAGCTTTAGGTGCCAGGCAAAATAATCCTCCTCAGCAAGGTCTTTGTGGCTTCTTTGGGGTTTTTTTTTTTGTTATGCATTTTGTGTTCTCATTTTGTATTTGAATGCTGTAAAACCGCTCTGTGATCTGTGGGTGATTATAAATTTTAAAAGATAGTCTCCCCGTGAGTCACAAGGCCTAGTTACAGGTAGGTAGCTGTGTTGGTCTGCCATAGTCGAAACAAAATAAAAAATCCCTTCCAGTAGCACCTTAAAGACCAACTAGGTTTGTTATTGGTATGAGCTTTCGTGTGCATGCACACCTCTTCAGATACCTCTTCTGAAGAAGTGTGCATGCACACGAAAGCTCATATCAATAACAAACTTAGTTGGTCTCTAAGCTGCTACTAGTCACAAGGCCGTTTGCATGAAAACAACTAAAAATACAGCTAAATAGAAGGAGTGGACATATAACCATTCTTCTGCCACAGGTATTTATTTGTTTCATAAATAAATGAATTGATATACCACTTTTTGAAAAAAACTCAAAGCGGTTTACAAAACAGATAGAATAAAAAAATCATCACTAAGAAACCCTACAACCATAATTTAAAACATACAGAAAGTTAACACCATAACAGAATAGACTAAAACGTATTAAAACTCATACAAACTTTCTAAGCATCTGGGTGCTTATCTAAATATCTGGGGAGCATCTGGGTAGGCATATCTAAATAAGAATGTCTTCAGCAGGCACCAAAAAGAATTTCAATAGGCAGGGAATTCCAAAGTGCTGCCACACACAGTGTATTTTTTTCTATTGGGGATTGTTGAGATTATTATTATTTTCTATTATTTTTAAATTAGTTTCATGTATTATGTGGCACCTGTAAAAGTGCCAATTCCGCCAACTGAAGCAGTCAAGTGGGCACATATGAGGTAAGGTGGTCTCATGAACTGGTCCCAAATGATTAAGACTTTTAGAAGACATCTGAAGGCAGCCCTGTTTAGGGAAGCTTTTAATGTTTGATGTATTACAGTATTTTAACATTTTTTTGGAAGCCGCCCAGAGTGGCTGGGGAAGCCCAGCCAGATGGGCGGGGTATAAATAATAAATTTATTATTATTATCATTATTATTAACTTTTTATATTGATGGTAACTCCTTGAACTCAGCCTGGTAGCACATGGGCAACCAGTACAGGACTCTGAGCGCAGGTCTTATATGCTGAAGAGTCATCCCTCCTTTCTGTGGTCATCTTCACCACAAAGTGGCAGAGGCAGCCAGAACCAGATGCTTTGCTATGTGGAAAGAGCCACATCTTACAAGCCAAATCCTGAAAAACCCTCGGTGTGGAGGCTAGGAACATAGGAAGCTGCCCTAAAGTCAGGCCATTGGTCCATCTAGTTCGGCATGGTCTTCAATGACCGGAAACCGCTCCCCAGCATTTCACATGGGAGTCCTTCCCAGCCATATTTGGAGATGGCAAGAACCGAACCTGGAACCTTCTGCATGCAGAGCAGGTGCTCTACCAGTGAGCTAGAGAACAGCTGCATAAATTCTTCTGGACAGCAAAGATCTCCTGCAAAAGGAGGACTACAGCGCAAGAGGCAGCAGGAGCTCCAGTGCTAGCGCTGGCTGATCTTCCGGGTGGATGTCTTTCCACATATAGAAGGCAAAGTAGCACACAGTGACTCTGCTATGAGCTAAAGTCTACATTACACCTGGGCACTGCAACCCAAAATATTATGAGTGCCTTACATGCCAAGCACAGCAATGGCTTCTGGTATACTAGAGAGGGAGGCACTAATCTCCCTGCTGAGCTCTGCAAGTTGAGAAGACAGTAACTTGCCCAAGATCATCTAATAAAGTCCTGGGCAGGCTCCTTAATTTAGCTGAATCTGTAACTAATCCTTTCCCATGAGTTTGGGACTGATAAGTATTCCTGGAAACAGAATTGAAGGGTTGTATGAAAAAACTATTATTATTATTATTATTATTATTATTATTATTATTATTATTATTAAGCTTTAACATTAACATCTATCTGTTTAAAGTTCCTTCATGCCTTCTTCCAAAGAAGGAAGTTCTATAGCTCTTCCAAAAAGCACACACGCTCATACTTTGACCTCTAGGTGAAGGGGCTTCCACAAAGGAGGAATGGCAATGTAACAGGTGCCCTTTGTGTTAGAACCTGGGTGGTACAGTCACGCAAGCATTAGATCTTAAGTCTTCACCAATTCAAAGTTTTGGTGCTGACATTTAAAGCCCTAAACGGCTTCGGCCCTGTATACCTGAAGGAGAATCTCCACCTCCATCGTTCTGCCTGGACACTGAGATCCAGCGCCAAGGGCCTTCTGGCGGTTCCCTCATTGCGAGAAATGAGGTTACAGGGAACCAGGCAGAGGGCCTTCTCGGTAGTGGCACGTGCCCTGTGGAACGCCCTCCCACCAGATGTCAAAGAGAAAAACAACTACCAGACTTTTTGAAGACATCTGAAGGCAGCCCTCTTTAGGGAAGCTTTTAATGTTTGATGCATTACTGTATTTTCCAATTTTGTTGGAAGCCGCCCAGAGTGGCTGGGGAAGCCCAGCCAGATGGGCGGGATATAAATAAATAAATAAATAAATAAATAAATAAATAAATAAATAAATAATACAAAACAAAAGTATATTGCCTCTACAATCCAAACTGCAGACGAGGCCCTCACGTCCTGCTTCCCCCCCCCATGCCTAACCAGATGCTTCCCACATCTGGTTAGCCACTGGGGGAAAGAGGATCCTAGGCTAGGTCTGATCAAGCAATGTCTTCTTAACAATACCCCGTCCCCTGGTTGCCATTTGCGCACATACCAGGTTTTATCTATGTTGGCACAAAACTATGCGCTATTAGAAGCAAAGTACTTTAAAACAGACTCCTGCCAACCTAGCAGTTTGAAAGCACGTCAAAGTGCAAGTAGGTAAATAGGAACCACTCCGGCGGGAAGATAAACGGTGTTTCCGTGTGCTGCTCTGGTTCGCCAGAAGTGGCTTAGTCATGCTGGCCACATGACCTGGAAGCTGTACGCCTGCTCCCTCGGCCAGTAAAGCGAGATGAGCGCCGCAACCCCAGAGTCGGCCACGGCTGGACCTAATGGTCAGGGGTCCCTTTACCTTTACTTTACCTTTATTTTAAAACAGAAGGAGATTCCCACCTATGTTATGCCCTTTTGTGATAGCCAAGACCAGCCAAATTTATTGTCTTAAGCGATCCCACCCACGTGCTACATTCAAACTGCAAGATCATGCCTGGGTCATACAGAGTAGCTATGGAACGTGTCTCTGCGGAAAATTGCACAACCCTTAGCATAGTTCAGAAATATCATTCAACAGTTTCCATTTGGGCTGCCTGCGGGAGTGAAAGTTAAACCAACAAAGGGCAAAGACTTTTGGAACTATTATGACTTCATTGTTTTGACTAGATTTTAATTGAACCATAATGGTGCATTTTGTTACCCTCTCACTTAGCAAATCAACTCTGACCCATCCAATCTGCGTTGTATCTCAGATGATGCTGATGCTGATATGCATAGAAGAGTGCACACAGTCAATTATTGACCTTGTAACTGCAGCATCTGCCCATATGAGGAAATTTCATTGATGAATTCCTTCCTTGGATTTTTGATCAGATGCAGAAGATGCATGGTAAAATGTTCCTCACCACAGTGCTACAGCTTCCAACATGGTTGCATGCTTCCGTATGAAACTGAGCTCCTTGACCCATTCCAGCCCAAGTTCACACCCACTTCTAACCAGAATCGTCCTTGGCTGCCCTGGTGGATGACCCTTAGGAGATGGACAGGAAGAATTGAACCCTGCTGATTTTCCTGGATCTCTTAGCAGCTTTTGATGCTGTCGCCCATGATAGCCTCCTTGACTGCCTCTGTGAGTTGGGTGCAGCGTTTTACAGTGGTTTCACTCCTACTTAGGGGGTTGGTTCCAGACTGAAGGATTGGATATTGTCTTGACACCCTTGAATTAATCTGCAGGGTGTCACAGGGCACAATTTCATGTCCAATGTGAATTAGTATCTAGACAAAACTTTAGGAGACTTCAGGTGAGCTGCGTTATCTGTATCTTGATAATATCCAGCCCTTTTCTCTGCAAGACCTCAAGTCTTGCATGTCCTCAGTTGATGCCTGAATATTACAGGCATCAAACTGCAACTGAACACTGGCAAGACAGAGAACCCCATGGATGGGCTGTTCTTGGGTCCAGGGATTGGACTGTGAGCTAGTTCTGGGTGGCAGGTGCTTAGTTTGGGGCTTTGGTGCCACTTCTGTTGTCTATGCTCTGTTAACTTCTAGTTTGGATTACTTCAGTGCTTTATGCACGAGGCTGCCTTTGAAGACCCTCCAGAAACTCTAGCTGGTGCAGAATTCAGCAGCCAGATCACTGACTGGGGCAGTATGGTCTGAACACCAGTTGTGGCACAACTGCACTGGTTACCAATTCTTTTCTGGGCTCAATTCTCAGAATTTGACCTATAAAGCCTGATGTGGCACAGGACCCCAGGACCTAAAAGTCTGCCTCTCCTCACATGAACCAACCCATACTCTGTGATTGTCTTCCAAAACCCTTCATTTGCCCTCTCCATGAGAGGTCTGGAGGGTGGCAACACAAGAATAGGCCTTTTCAATTGTGTCTCCCAACTTGCAGAATGCAAGTGCCTCACCCTTTTTCTAGCTTGATCTGCCTCAAAGTCTGGTAGCATTTCTAGCTCCTTTGCAATCTCTGTAGCCTCTATCAAAACTTGTTGAAAAGCCTCATCATACCTGCAGCCCACAAGGTAACACTTGGTCACGTGCAATTGGCTTGGAGCTGAATTTAAATCAGATTCCTCATTTTGTAGGGATAAGAAGGAATAACACAAATCTGAACTTACAAATCGCATCAGCGAGGGCCTTGGATTCAATTTGGGAACTATTTCCAAGTAAAGCCTTTAGGCTTGTATCATCAAAGATCTCTCTTAAAGCATCATATATACGACTAAGATGGTATCTCAGTGGTTTCAAAGCATCAGTCTGACTCTCCCCATAACACAACGGCTTAATGGTTATGCCTAAGTCTGATACATGGCTAGTTAGAATTTGCCAATGCTGAATCGATGCAGAGAAATAATTAAAAATCTGTTGAACCAGCCTGAAGAAACTAGTTGCTTCCAGACAACGCTTTGCGGCATCATTGACTACCAAGTCTAAAGAGTGCGCATTGCAGGTCACAAAAAGGCCCAGGATGATCTTATTAAAACCTAACCTCCAATCAACTCTATGGTCTATTTCATACATGCATAAAAAAGAGTTCTCATATATACATTGCTTCAAAAATGATAAAATTCTTCAATATATAAAAGTCAAAATTTATCATAAATGTATAAGATATAATAAAAACAAATCTGTATAAAACTGTGCCTCTCAAAAGTCAGTACTGAGCCCCTCTGAGGTCTCTGCCTGACGCAGCTGCCTTGTTGGCCTAATGACAGCACGGACCCAATTTACTCCACTGCTGAAGGATCTGCACTGGTCCCCTATTAGCTACCAAACCAAGCACCAGGTTTTGCCTGTAGACATTTAAAGCCCCAAACGACTTGGGACCAGGACACCTAGCAGCTGACCTCCCCCAGTAGACCAAGCTGATCTTTTAAGACATTTTGAGGTGGCTCGTGATCTTTTGAGAGATTTCGCGGTTGCTCAGCACAGAAGCAGGTCTTTCCTCTGCTCATTCATGAGGCGGAGAAAGTAATGACCTTTAAAAGCCTCTTAAAAGCTTATATATTTGCCCAAGTTTTCCTTGACTCCAACTCTTTCTTTGTTTTGTTTTGTACACTGCTCACAAGTATTTGTGATTCCAGTAGTAGATAGGTAGCCGTGTTGGTCTGCCATAGTCAAAATAAAAAAATTCCTTCCAGTAGCACCTTAAAGACCAACTAAGTTAGTTCTTGGTATGAGCTTTCGTGTGCATGCACACTTCTTCAGATACACTGAAACAGAAGTTGCCAGATCCTTCTATATAGTGAGAAGGTGGGGAGGGGTATTACTCAGAAGGGTGGTGGGAATGGGAGATAGGCAGATAGCTGAGAGAGCCTCTTGACGACTCTTAACAACTGTAATAGGTCTTACAGGAAAAGGCAAGGGGTGGGAAGGTGAGAAGTGGTTTAGTCATGTATAGTGAGATAAGAATCCAATGTCTTTGTTCAGCCCAGGTCTTTTCATGGTTTTAAGTTTGGTAATGAGTTGTAAAGAAGCTGCTGAATTACAACTCATTACCAAACTTAAAACCATGAAAAGACCTGGGCTGAACAAAGACATTGGATTCTTATCTCACTATACATGACTAAACCATTTCTCACCTTCCCACCCCTTGCCTTTTCCTGTAAGACCTATTACAGTTGTTAAGAGTCGTCAAGAGGCTCTCTCAGCTATCTGCCTATCTCCCATTCCCACCACCCTTCTGAGTAACACCCCTCCCCACCTTCTCACTATATAGAAGGATCTGGCAACTTCTGTTTCAGTGTATCTGAAGAAGTGTGCATGCACACGAAAGCTCATACCAAGAACTAACTTAGTTGGTCTTTAAGGTGCTACTGGAAGGAATTTTTTTTATTTTAAGTATTTGTGAGACACACTTGTGCTTTTAGAAAATTTTATTGAATGTTGTTGTTGTATCTTTATTGTTTTTTGGAATGCATTTTAATGATTGTTTGTTTTTATGTATATTGTGTTTTTATATGATGTAAGCCGCTCTGAGCCCAGCTCCGGCAGGGGAAGGCGGGATACAAATAAAAATTATTATTATTATTATTATTATTATTATTATTATTATTATTATTATTATTATTATTATGTTGTTGTTGTTGTTGTTGTTGTTGTTGTTGTTGTTGTTGTTTTCATGGAAGAGTCTAATGATTTTTATTATATTATTACATTAAGCAGTATGTGTGCACGCACATATGCGTGTTTATGTATGCACACAGAGAAATAAATAAATAATCCTGCTGTACCAGGGTATGGAACCAGCTGGTAAGAACATAAAAAGAGCCCCTACTGGGTCAGGCTAATGGCCCATTTAGTCCCGCATCCTGTTCTCACAGTGGCTGACCAGACGCTTGTGGGAAATCTCCTGTGGTTTCCAGAAACTGGCATTCCAGCCAGCAATGGTAAAGAGTTGTCTGCATTCGAACTCCAGGCAGCAGCCCAGCATGACCAGCGCTGTTTTGTGCCAGGCCACACCAGCCACGCAGGAGGCGAATCTTCTCTCTGCTGCGCACAAGGAGCCACAGTTCCTGGCAGCGCCAAGCATGGGGAATTGGCAGGGGTCTTGCAGAGTTACTGTAGATTTGCGGGTCCTGTTTTCCTTCCCCCTCTCAACCGCCACACTTGTGTTCGAGTCAATTATGCGCTTCTTTAACCTTTGCTCAGCATAATTCCACAGCTACAAGGCGCTGATGATCATTATTATTCTCATTAGCATGAAGAGCCCTCGGTGCCTCTACGGCACTTCACAAACAAAGCCATCTAAGCAGCGGCGTCAGCCCGCCTCCCGCCAAATCCTTCCCCGCCGAGGGATCAATATCTCACTGCCCTTATTATTTTAATTTTAATGCCTCATGAGGGGGTTTCACAACATAAATAATTATAAGCTACTGATGAAAGTATCTCGCTTCCCGCAGAGCAAAGGAGACCTTGGGGTTCAATTAAATGACAAGAGAAAACAATGAAGATGGTACCCTGGGTTTGAACGCCCTCTCCAAAACACCTCTCTCTTGTTATTCTTATCCAAAGACTTAATTATCACCCAGATGGTGAAAAGTGCTTCCTATCAATAGTCCACAACAACACTTGCTAACGGATGGGGACCAATCCTGCTGTGCAAGGCTGGCTTACCTGTGGCCTTCCAGGTGTAGTTGAAAGCCCATCAGTCCCAGCCAGTATGGTCAATGGGAGTGTCGCTGGGCACCTTCATTAGATATATTTAGGCACCAGGCAACTCCTTTGGCTAGAGTTGAGGAGTGGGCACAGAGGGCGAATTCTGACCAGACATTCCCCTATTTCTGGACCTGCCTCAAGTCCTGGCAGGGACTTTCACAGGCCAACGGGAAGTGGGCTATTGCAGTTGTTTAAGAGGACAATCTGTTGGGCACAACTGGCCCAAGAGCAGAGGCCACCCAGGAACTGAGCTCATGAAGAGAGCTCCTCACACGACTGTCTGAGGGAGCTTTGCACCACACTCCAAGACTTGACCTGGCTTCCCTCTTATCTGCCTTGGCCTCAGGTGCTGGTGTTTCACCATGGAGACACCCAGGCCTACTGATGTCTCTTCTTTTCACAGTTGCCAACAGCGGTTAACTCAACCGAAAACAGGGCAGCCTTGCTGAAAGAGCTGGGTTAGAGAAGAAGAATGAACTGGTCAGAGGAGATAAGCAGAGTCTCACTTTAAGAGACAAACATATAGGAAGCCTAGTTTAGGGTTTCTTTGTGAAGCTGAGGCTCCAGTACTTTGGCCACCTCATGAGAAGAGAAGACTCCCTGGAAAAGACCCTGATGTTGGGAAAGATGGAGGCCACAAGGAGAAGGGGACGACAGAGGACAAGATGGTTGGATAGTGTTCTCGAAGCTACGAACATGAGTTTTTCCAAAATGCGGGAGGTAGTGGAAGACAGGAGTGCCTGGCATGCTCTGGTCCATGGGGTCACAAAGAGTCGGAGACGACTAAACGACAACAACAATACACAAAATACATGGAACACAATCTCCTGAACCCTGCAACACAGAATAATACATACGGTTGTATTTGTAGCTTAACATTTCAGTTATTTCCCAGTTACAAGTACAATAAAGTTCAGCTTTCATTTTTATATGCAACCTCAATGGCAGAAATCCAGAAAAATAGCTTTGCATTCTACAAAGGGGACAGAAACACACAATACTGCAAAGATGAATGGGGGAAAAACACATCCCTGGCGCCATGCAGGGGTGCACATCCATTAATCCGTAAGGCAGGTATGGAAGACTCTCATTGCTTTTATCAATTCACTCGTATCATTTGCTATGCAAGAAGTGACGATGGCCACCAGCTGTGCAGATGCCTCAGTGTCAGATTCTGGAGCAGACAGGAGAGGAAGGCCAAATCTCATGCGATATTCCCAGAGGCATCTGGCTGACTGCTTTTGGAAGCACAATGGGCCTTGACCTGATCCAAGAAGGCAACTCATGAAAAATCATCAGGGCAACACTTGCCATATGCATCACTCGAGGCAATATTTTAAGGCTCGCAAACTTCTGCTGGAAAATTCATCAGCCCAAGCTAGCCTTTTCTCAATTCTACAATGCAGGGGTAGTTTATGGTTCTGTATGTTATTAGCTTTGTGAAGCACATGTGGAATTCTTGGGAAGCCAGAACTCCATCAGAGGGTAACCAATAAAGTCTCCCTGTTCCGTTCTCTGTGGGTATTACCCAAAACAGCTGAGGATAACAATCCATTTGCTCTATTTATAGCTCTCTTAAATATAGAAGCATTACCATAATACCACACCAGCCACATGAACCTGCAAAACCAAACATCACCATAGTACTGAGGGAGGACGAGGGCCTTTTACCAGCTATGACTAATGTGTCAACTCCAGCCATTCTTGGGCAGGAATAGCCTGGCTGCGGTGATTCATGCGTTGGAAACCTCAAGACTTGCTTGTTGCAATGCAATGCAACCCTTGCCTGGTCTGGAATTTCCAGCTGGTGCAAAAAGTTGCAGCTAGACTGTTGGTGAGGACATACTATATCCAGGAGCACATAACTCTGGCACTTAAAAGCTTGCACTGGCTGCCTGTACGTTACAGGGCCAGGTTGAAGGTTCTTGCATTACTTTACAAGGACCTTAACAATGCAGATCCAGAATATTTTAAGACCAACTGAACCCTTATATCCTCGCTAGATCACTAAGATCTTTGGGGAATCTCTGTTGATGGTCGTCCATGGCTCAGAAGCATAGCTTCTAACTACCAGAAACCCTGTATTCAGCTGGTGGTTCCAAGCCTGTGGAACTTCCTGCCAACTGAGATTAACAGGCAAACCCTCCTTGCTGAGCTTCAGGGGTAAAGCTAAGACTTCCTTGTTCCTGAAAGCATTGGTTTTATGATAAATGTTGATACTTTTACTGTCCAGCTCTCTGTTGATTGCTTTTATGTACATCACTTACATATGTCAATGATTAAGTGGCATATAAATGTCTTAGATAAAACAATCCATCGGTTCACATGGAGTGTATCCAGAGACAGCTCAGATGAAGGGCAGTGTGGTGATAAATGCTGAGAGGAAGCCACCCCAGACTGTGTCCTGAGGGACAGCTCTAGAACTTGGTAATTTGTGGAATTTGTGGAAACACAAGAATCCAAGTTAGGTTAGGACGTTGCTTTAGAGTGAGTCAGACCATTGGGTCCATCTAGTTTAGTACTGTAAACACTAATTGCCAGCAGCTTTCCAGGGTTTCACAGAGGGATGTCTCCCAGAGATGCTGGGGCCAAAACCTGGGACCATTTGCATCCAAACCACTGATCTACAACCCTTCCTCAGCTTAGGTTAGGTTACTAGGCCATTAGTTAAAACTTTAATGTTTCTGTTGAAAAATCAGAGAGTATTCAGAGCAATCTCACACGCCTGCCACTTTTAAAAAAGTTCCACAATATTTCTTAAAAACTCATAAAATATAGTTGGCTTTGGAGAAAAATCATAATTTCAACCCTCATAAATCAAGGGTTATCTTCAGAGTCTTCTGAAGTGGCCGACTAACAATCAAGACACTTATTTGAGATTAAGTTCTATTTACTACAATGGGATTTATTTCTGATTGAACAGGTTTAAGAGTCACATTGCAAGCTGCAGAAGCAGGATGGGGCTCTTTTGTGGGGGATGAGAGAGATAGACTCGTTTCAGAAAGTTCTATGTGGTATCAGGAGGAAGCTCAAGCATGTTCAATAGGAAGGCAGAGAACATGTAAGAACTGCATATGTGTACATTCAGATTTACACTGGAGTGCAATATACAATTCTAATGAAAGCTGTAAATGGCTTTTCTTCCACAGCAGAAAGTAAAAGCAGGAATAATTTCCCATAGCGGCTTACAAAACTCATAACAGAATCCCAACAGAATCAAGGACCAAACTACACATAATCAGAATTCAGGATGACCTTAACAAATTGGAGAACTGGACCAAAACTAACAAAATGAATTTCAATAGGGACAAATTTAAGGTTCTGCACTTAGACAGGAAGAACCAGATGAACAAATATAAGATGGGAGACACCTGGCCTACCAGTAGTAAATTATTATTATTATTATTATTATTATTATTATTATTATTATTACTAGGCGGCTTTCAGCAAAATATTAAAATACAATGGTCTGTTAAATATTAAAAGCTTCCCTAAACAGGGCTGCCTTCAGATGTCTTCTAAAAGTCTGGTAGTTGTTTTTCTCTTTGACATCTGGTGGGAGGGCGTTCCACAGGGCAGGTGCCAGTACCAAGAAGGCCCTCTGCCTGGTTCCCTGTAACTTGACTTCTTGCAGGGAGGGAACTGCCAGAAGGCCCTTGGAGCTGGACCTCAGTGTCCAGGCTGAACGATGGGGGTGAAGACGCTCCTTCAGGTATACTGGACCAAGGCCATTTAGGGCTTTAAAGGTCAGCACCAACACTTTGAATTGTGCTCGGAAACGTACTGGGAGCCAATGTAGGTCTTTCAAGACAGGTGTTATATAGTCTCGGCAGCTGCTACCAGTCACCAGTCTAGCTGCCACATTCTGGATTAGTTGTAGTTTCCGAGTCACCTTCAAAGGTAGCCCCACATAGAGCGCATTGCAGTAGTCCAAGCGGGAGATAACTAGAGCATGCACCACTCTGGTGAGACAGTCCATGGGCAGGAAGGGTCTCAGCCTGCGTACCAGATGGAGCTGGTAGACAGCTGCCCTGGACACAGAATTGACCTGCGCCTCCATGGACAGCTGTGAGTCCAAAATGACTCCCAGGCTGCGCACCTGGTCCTTCAGGGGCACAGTTACCCCATTCAGGATGAAAAGGATCTTGGGGTCTTAGTAGACCACAAGCTTAACATGAGTCCACAGTGTGATGCAGTAGCAAAGAAAGCTACTGTAATGCTATTCTAGGCTGCATCCACAGAAGTATGGTGTCCAGATCAAGGGAAGTAATAGTACCATTCTATTCTGCCTTGGCCAGATGACACCTGGAATACTGTGTCCAGTTCTGGGCACTACAATTGAAGAAGGATGTTGACAAGCTGGAAGGTGTGCAGAGGAAGGCCTGCCAATGTTGTCAGGAATGTGTGCAGGAGCCAGGCCCTGTGACCAGTAGGGCTTCGCAGGACTGGGGCCTCCCTAAGTTTGTTCTGGAGAGGCAAGGTGCAGCCGCACAGGTGAGGCCGCTTGGTAACTCACTGCACCTGGTGGCAAGAGCTGGGAAGGGATATAAGGTCAGCATTTCCTTTTTTTTTTTTTTAATAAATTTTTATTGGTTTTACAACATTTTTAAGAAAAACAAACAAACACAAAAAATGACAAACAAACAGAATAGTTTCAAAGATATTTTCATAAACCTCTTTTCTTGGACTTCCCCATACCCCCCCTCTCTGCATCCCAATGTCCATATTTGAACTAGCAACTCCCAATTGTTACTTTCTAATCTCTGTCATCTTAGTCCTCTTTTATTGTCTAACCTTGTATCCCTGTACCCTATTGCTTCTGGCAACCACAACATTTTAACATTCATTCAGTTTATAGTAGTCCTTAAGATAGCTTTTAAATTTTTTCCATTCTTCTTCCACCGTCTCTTTGCGTTGGTCACGGATTCTGCCTGTCATCTCAGCCAATGTCATATAGTCCATCACTTTCATCTGCCATTCTTCCAGAGTAGGTAAATCTTGTGTCTTCCAATACTTTGCGATGAGTATTCTTGCTGCTGTTGTGGCATACATAAAGAAATTTCTATCTTTCTTTGTCACCAATTGGCCGACAATGCCCAAGAGAAAGGCCTCTGGTTTTTTAGGAAATGTACATTTAAGTACCTTTTTCATTTCATTATAGATCATTTCCCAGAAGGCCTTTATCTTCGGGCATGTCCACCAAAGGTGATAAAAAGTACCTTCAGTCTCTTTACACTTCCAACATTTATTATCGGGCAAATGGTAGATTTTTGCCAGTTTGACTGGGGTCATGTACCACCTGTAAACCATTTTCATAATGTTTTCCTTTAAGGCATTACATGCCGTAAATTTGATACCGGTGTTCCATAACCATTCCCAGTCATCCGACATAATGTTGTGTCCAACATCCTGCGCCCACTTAATCATAGCCGATTTAACTGTTTCATCCTGTGTGTTCCATTTCAACAGCAAGTTATACATTCTGGATAAATTCTTAGTATTGGGTTCTAACAATTCGGTCTCTAGTTTTGATTTCTCCACCTGGAAACCGATTTTCCTATCCTGTTTAAAAAATTCCATTATTTGGCGATATTGAAACCAATTTTCTACTTTGTGCTTCAATTTCTCCTGACTTTGTATTTTAAACTTGTCTCCATCCTGTTCTAAGATTTCCCAATACTTCGGCCATCCGACCTCCATATTGAGTTTCTTCACTGCTTTAGCCTCCACTGGTGACACCCATCTAGGGGTTTTATTTTCCAATAGGTCTTTATATCTTATCCAAACATTAAATAATGCTTTTCTAACAATGTGATTTTTAAAAGTACTGTTAACTTTGTCATACCAAAGATATGCATGCCAACCAAAAGCATTATTGAAACCTTCCAGATCCAAGATGTCCGTGTTCTCGAGGAGCATCCATTCTTTCAGCCAGCAAAAAGCTGCTGCCTCATAGTACAATTTTAGGTCCGGCAGGGCAAAACCCCCTCTTTCTTTAGCGTCAGTCAGTATTTTGAATTTAATTCGGGGCTTTTTGCCCTGCCAGACAAATTTCGAAATGTCTTTGTGCCACCTCTTAAAACATTCCATCTTGTCAAGAATCTGCAAGGTCTGAAACAAAAATAACAAAATAACATTCTAGGCAATACATTCATTTTAATTACTGCAATTCGGCCTAACATTGACAGTTTCAGATTTGACCATATTTCTAAATCTTTTTTAATCTCTGACCAACATTTTTCATAATTGTCCTTATACAAATTGACATTCTTAGGTGTTAAATAAACCCCTAGGTATTTCACCTTCTTGACCACTGTCAAACCTGTTTCCTCCTGAAATTTCTCCTTTTCCATATCTGTTAGGTTTTTCCCTAAAACTTTAGTTTTTTGCTTATTCAACTTAAATCCAGCTACCTGGCCAAATTGTTGTATTATTTCTAAGACCCTTTTCGTACTAGTGTTTGGCTCTTGCAAAGTCAATACTAGGTCATCTGCATACGCTCTTAACTTATAATGTATAATGCTCAAAGACCGAACTCACTTCAGTTGTGCAGTGTTCATTCGCAACATGTAGTTTGGCAAGGAGATTATACGTGTCTAGTCTAGTTTGTTGAGACTAACAAGGATATTACTTGCAACCAATCCCCTTAAATACCAATTCTGCACAGTGAAGATTAGCAATGCTACATCACTAAGGGCATTTTGCAGCACAATTATCCAAGTACATAAATCCCCAGGACTTAGGGAACATAGTGGTGGCAGGAGAGGCAGGGTAGAGAGAGATGATGAGCTTGAAGTTGCTGTTCCCTTGTCAAGGAAGACTAGAATGCACAATATACTTTAGGTTTGCTAAAGAATATTCTGCTGCTACTGAAAGCCGAGACCACATTGGCTTCAGCATACACTTGAGAGGTTTTAACTGTGCCACATTTCATGATTTCAGTGACGATAAGCTTAGTTTCCAGAGAGCAAAGGGAACGCTAGTTCTTCAATAAGAAGAGCTGGATATGAGAATCCACCAGAGATACAGCTGCAAACACTGAAGCTAATTCATAGCTGGATCTTAGCTTTCTAAAAGGCAGTAGGGAGATGTGATTCTGCAGGCGCTTAACCTTGATGTTCTAAGATGGAGCTCAGCTTTCTACTCCCAAAGGAAGCCTTTGCACATACTTAAGTGCTTCCTTCTGAAACGACTTGTCTGAGCTCCCCTGCTTGAGAACCGAGGCCTAGGATTTGACTGCTCAAACAGGGCTGCCAGAAAGAGTCTTGCTAAGTAGGATCAAATATGCATCGTTTAGCAAAGGCTCTGCTAGCCAAGCCTCAAGTTGCCAGTAGCCATCACAAGCAGCAGAGAGCTCCCCTATGATGCCCAGTGTCTTTCCTTTCTGCTTGCTCTTTGATGAGACTACTTGCAATGGCTGCCAGCAACAGGGTCCAGCTGCTATATTTTCCATATAATACAACACTGCAGCCAAGATTAGGGCCTCAATAGCCACTGAGAACAGGTGTCTCTTGTGGTCCCCTTCAAATGGTTTTGGAAGTCTCCAAGGAACAACAGCAGTTCATGTAATGGGCTGCCAGCTGCAAAAATCCATCTACGCAACCATCAACACTAAAGATCTCATTTTTCAAGCGTTTCCCTCCCCGAACAATTTGCACTATTGACATTAAAGGGTCTATTCACAAAATTGAGCATGAATCTGAAGTGCAGGCCCAAATGACTGAAACAGCATTGTGGGTTATCCAAACAGGCTCTTTTTATTTTATAGAGTATATCATGCCTTTTGAAAGTGGGGGGTTTACGCGGTGGTACATAACGAGATATATAAACAGTCATAATGAAACAATACAAATAATGAAACAGCACAGCTAAAAAGTTTTGTTAAATGAGCCTGCATACACATATAATGCAAACCGAAAACTTCCTGAAGAAAATGCCTCCTAAGAGTATTTAAAAATGTAAAAGGGAGAGAGGCTTCCTGGATTTCCTCAAGAAGTGAGTTCCACAGTCATGGTTCTGCTGCAGGAAAGGTGCCATGTTTTCTCTCTGCAACAGGTATGGGAGCCAAGAATAACTTCAGTCTCATCAAAGAGCATCCTTTGGGGACGGCTATGCAGCATGCTGAAAACACTTTCTAATTTCTGCTTGAAATCATGTTTCCCTAGCAGCTTTTAAATGCATGTACGGTTGCAGCACACCATACACAGAGATTGAGTTCTTGGCAGAGCGCATATATGTGAAAATTGTGTGTAGCTCAAATTACGTTTGGTAATAAGCTTTTGAAATCAGAGGAAGAGAAAGAGGAGCTTTTCCACTGGCTAACAGGGAGGCATATAAGCCCAGCAGGATTCTCTGCCCGCTTCTCCACTGGCAGTAAGCTGCAAACTTTGTTCCCGGTTCACTTCCTGTCAGCTCCACTCAGCAACATTCCTTGCAGAGAAGTAGCAGGAACGCCATATAAAAAAGGGAACTTTTTACCTTGACTCTCAGCTTGAGGAAAAAGTTCTCCACTCCCTCACCTTCCATCCCTTCCTTCCTGATCACTTCCTTTGGGACCCTTTCCCCAGTCTTTCAGGGTCGTTCCCCCAATAAACCCAGGGGCAGCAACCAAGTGCATAAAACCAAATTCATGTAAGTAAAATGCATGTATGATGCAAACTGACTGTATTGCTTTCATAACGGCAAATACCAATCAGCTTTGGCCCGGGCAGATTTCAGGCTGTGTTTAGACACCAGAAAGATCCCACACTACTGACAGTGTTTGCAACTCACTTTTTAACTTGGTGTTTCATTTTGGATTATGGAAGGGACTTCTATGCTCAATTTGGCACCTGATTGACAGCCTAATATTGCTGCCAAGATACGAATGCACCAGCAACACTCCACAGATTATACTCTAAACATTCAGGCGGCATTATATTTCATGGGTTGATTTACAGTAGTCAGGCAACCCTGTGATTGAATACTTAAGTCTGGTCACCATTTCTGACAAAGATGAAGAGCTCAATAGAAGCAACTCCACCTTTTCAGTAATAAGACAGGAAGGGAGGTACTGTGCTTCTGTAAAGGCAAATGTTTTAGGAATAACCCATGCAGCATATCCAAACTCAGCTACCAGTGACATAATAGATATTTAAGCAAATCACTGGATCTATTCTATACCAGTGCACAAGAAAAGGAAATTGCTTTGGTATACACACCACCACACAGAAGACCATCAATGCATTAGGAAGGCAAGGCTCCTTCAAAATACAGTGGTACCTCTGGATGCGAACGGAATCTGTTCCGGAGCAGAACACAACCCGTGTCTGCGTGTGCACGGGTCGCGATTCACCATTTCTGCGCTTGCACGTGATGTCATTTTGAGCATCTGCGCATGTGCGAGCGGCGAAACCCAGAAGTAACGGAAGTAACGCAACCTGAAAACGCTCAACCTGAAGTGACTTTAACCCGAGGTATGACTGTAGTGAACCAGTTCCTGATACTTACCCCGCATCCAGTTGCTACAGTCAAGAAATGGTTCTTGAGCTGTAATGGTGTCTCTCCCCAGACACAATTGCTTCTCATCTTTCAATCAGCGAGCCAGGTGCACAATCCCTTCGCTCACCTTTCAGACCATACCCAAGTAGCCAAGGGCATGCCTTGCTAGCTGAAGTCCCCAGCATCTCTAGTGAAATAAACTGGAAGGGCTGGTGAAGACCTGAGGAAGCTGCCCCACAAAGGGCACTGGACCAGTTGGGACCCAAGTCTGACCCAGCACAACACAGCATCCTTTTTTTGTTATAAAAATAATGGGTCATCTGAACTGGATTCCATGCCCTCCGTTATCTGTTCCCACTGTACAAGATTATCTTAGATGCCATTGAAATTCACAGCAGACAGCCTGGCCGAGTGCTAAACTATTTTCGGTAACATCCAGTAATTGTTAAATTGTTACTTGCTTTGAGCCAAAACAACAGGCTGAACAGCTGGCTTTGGCCAAGCCAACATTTTGATTGAATGCAGTTATGTATCATTACGTAACAACTTTGGGATGGCTACTCTGGTGCTAAACACAATCAATTATATTTATGTTGGGTACATCCTGAAATATCAGAAGGCTACGTTCAAATTAAACAGCTTGTTTGTGGAAAAGAAAAATCCCAAATGGTGGCTGATTATATAACAACATTATAAGCATTTCACACGGTAATCCATTTCCCCCCCAAGGATAGCATCATCATGACCAATGGAAGTTGACACATATTTATCAACCAATCAAGGCAGCATGAGTCAAGGAGAGGGTATTATTTTAACTGAAGCATTTCCCCCCCTGTTAAATCAAAATGGCTTTCTGAGCGACGTACAACAGTCCAAGAAAACACTCCAAGGAGAGATCACGACTTCCTCTTACTCTTATGAACCAACCTGGACCTGTGATAATCATCTGAGGCTCTTTTTTGTGTGCTCGCTCCACAAGAGGTCCAGAAGGTGGCAACATGAAAACGGGCCTTTTCTGTGGTGGCTCCGTTTGTGGAATGCTCTCCCCAGAGAGGCTCACCTGGTGTCCTCATTACATATATTTAAGTGCCAGGTGAAAAACTTCCTTCAACCAGGTCAAAGGCTGGTTAAACTATATATGTGTGTTGGGTTTTGTTTTGTGTTTTTACACTGTAAACCACCCTATGATTTTCAGATTATATAAATATAATTAATAATAATGCTGTAGAATTCACATGCTTCCCCTTCATCTTCTTCACCTACATAATGGTGTTGGACCATTCCCTACGTCACAATTGTAAGTGGATTACATAAGGGACCTACAATCAAGATCTCTATGAACTCTGGGATTTCAATCTGGATATTTCAGATCCAGTACTCTCACCAGTACTCTCTCTTACGATTAACACTTTCTCATATTATCAGAAATGAGCTACCTGCTGCGGCCTCAAGCTCTATTTCTGAATATTTGAGAAGGAAACTCAGGATTAGTGGTCTGACAGTAACTACTTTGAAGGTCCCCCAGATACCCTAAATGCAAAAAAGATATTTGGATAAAACAAGAATGATAAAACCCCTCATTGCATCAAGATAGCTTTTTGCAAGCTGTTGAACAAGTCAACTTGCCCCTTGACCTGCTTGCTCAGGAATAGAGAGAGGTCCGTTGTATTCCATCAACTTTTATTTCTACACACAAACTACTATGGGAATGAATGAATTTTATCTATCTATTTATTTATTTATTGCCCACCCTTCACCATAAGGTGCACCTGGCTGCAAGGAGAAAGGGAGGCTCAGAAAGGCTGGTGCAACCCACACATTATCCTACTGAGAAACAGAGCCTGCCAGAGAATCACAACACAAGGATATTTGTGTTTAAAAATGTTAACCATGTCAGACATGCACCACCAGAAAACTTATATTGCTGGGCTGTTGTTATTGTTGATGACGATGATGATGATGTTGCCTAACTGCACAGGCCCACCCAGTGTTGCATCATCCACAAAGAGCAAAACACGCAAGGAGTCTGTTCTGCTGGTACAAACTAGCTGAGCTGCTGCTTATTGCTGCAAGGGCGCAAGCGCAAACAGGGCCTCAGTATTCTACAGCAAATGCAACATGCAATCACAAGCAGATGTTGGAAAAGCAGGCCTCACAGATTTTCTATGGAGGAGCAGCAGCACTCTTCACACTAGGAAAAGGGGACTACCAGTCCCAGCATGCAACGCTCACATATGATTTAGCACTGCTATTAAGGAATGCTATTCAGAGGTATCCCAAAATATCTACCTAGAAGCACTCTGGGCTGATTTTATACTGTCTGAAAACAGGTCCAGAGTCAGCACTAGGTGTCCCCCAAGATAGTTGCCGGGGTCCCAGTACAGTGGTACCTCGGGTTACGTATGCTTCAGGTTACATACGCTTCAGTTTACAGACACTGCTAACCCAGAAATAGTGCTTCAGGTTAAGAACTTTGCTTCAGGATGAGAACAGAAATTTTGCTCCGGTGGCGCAGCAGCAGCAGGAGGCCCCATTAGCTAAAGTGGTGCTTCAGGTTAAGAACTGTTTCAGGTTAAGAACGGACCTCCGGAACGAATTAAGTACTTAACCCGAGGTACCACTGTACCTAAGAAAGGCTCACTAGCAGCAACACCTGCCTGGGCACTTTATGTCTCAAGACAGGTGGGTTGTTGAGCCTTTGTTTTAATTTCCCTTATGTCCTAGAGTGACGCTAGGTTGAATGATCTAGGGCATGGTAGCAAAATAAAATGGTAGCATTTTTTGCCTAGTGTGCATATTTTACAAGGAATTTCCCCTAATATAATGCATGTTCAGGTTATTTTCACCAAGATATGCCTATTTGTGGGTACCTGTATTAGTTCGGAAAGTCCTAAATAGTAAGTCTGCAGTGTGAACTGAACCAATTTCTCCCCCCTGTCCGGCTTGGACCCACCCCCTGACCCCTAGCACTGAGTTCACATGGGCTGAATCTGGACCTCAAGATTCCTAACGCTAAGCGACTTAGGGCATGTCTTGTTGTTTTCTGCTTTTGCTTTTTAACAGTGTTACATGTCATGCCTCAGAAAACCCAGAGCAAATGTCACCATGCTTGACTCAAGATAAATGAATTATTCAGAATAAAAACAGAGTAAGAGTACGTCCTTACATGAAGGCACTTGCTGGAGAGCAAGAGCTGACTATCTGGAAACAAGATGAATTTGCTCACCCTTTCCACACAAGTCCACAGTTTTCTCCTTGAGCATGTCACTTACCGTGCTAGGTCAGAGTGAACTCCCACTGTGGCATTTCCAACCTCTTCCAGCCTCTGCTAGAGTTCTGCAAACCCACATCAAACCACACACAGGAGGGGCATTGGGTCAATACTGCTGGCAAACTCTTCTGGATGTTCTCAACCCATCCCTAGACGTTTGCTGAGGACAACTGTGGCCAAGGGGGAAAGTACGGGGAAACAACTGCCTATCCTACTGCTTCTCCCCTCACTCTTCTTTTCTAAGAACGTTACAAATGCACAGTGAAATACAGGTAAAAGTGGTGCTTCTATAGCTATGATAAACATATTACTTTTTGCAGTGCTCCCAGATGAACAAAACAGGATGTAGCAGCTTACACTGATTTGAACCACAGATTTCAGCATGCAGTTGCCTTCTTAACAAATTCAACTGGTTGGATCGGTGTTTCCCAGGTGGTGGTCTGTGGACCCCAGGGGGCATGTGTAACCCAGCCAGGGGGTCCGTGGCACCATTCACATAACAAAAGCTACCACAGATATATCAAAAGTAGGAGGTCCATGACTTGGCTTTTGAAAAACAGGAGGGTCTGCGGTACTTAGCTAATTGGGAACCACTGCCTTAGATGTTTATTGGAGCACCGATATTGGCTTTATTAGTTGCTTTTGTATCCTTTTAATATCGAAGTTGAACTAGATCCTTCAAGCTTTTCACATAACCAACATGAGAAGGAAGGCAATTACACTTTTGTTCTTGGTATCAGAGGTGTGTGAAATCATACTCTCTTCATTGCAGTACACTGTGACCTATTACTCACCAGCCCCATGGGGTTCCTGTTCCATTACAAATAATTCCCTCTCGTACTCACACAACTGTTGTCTCCAATTCTATTTCTTCCCCCTCTTCTTTCTGTATCTGCATCCTTTAATTCCCATCGTCTCTCTTGTTTCTCCCAGCCCTTGCATCCTGTATGACTTCTTTTGTTCTCTGCGCTTTAATTTCAGCTCTGAGTTTGCAAGCAACACTTGGGTCAGGATAACTGCACTGGCTTCTTTCACTTTCAGTTTTATCTCTTTCAAGCGTTGGTTAATGTTCTTTCTGGCTCGCAGTTTAAATTGAAGCCAGCTGATTTTTATCAAACTGCCTTTGATGGAGCGATCTCTGCTCATCCCACTTTCACGCCTAGTAACAGGTTCTGCAGGTATTTGTACTGTTCCAGAAACTATAACACCTGTGTTAGCGGAGGTGGCAGGAGGGCAAAGAAATCAGTAAGACCCCGTTGGGGGGAAGTGAGGCTTGCCTCAACTCACTTTAAACTCTTTTGATATATAGAGACATAATATTAAAAGGACCCCCCGAGTGTTTTCAAAGGTTTGATTATCTCCTTTTAACACAAAACCAACAGCTGTCACATGCTCTTTCGCACTGCCTTGCTGGCCAATCTCTGCCACCTCCAATGACTATCAATAGTATAATATTTATTTATACCACGCCTTTTTCCCTGATGGGACTCAAGGCAACTTACAGTTCTCAAAAGTCTGCTGGAACAAAAAAGCATTCAACCTGCCAGTGGAAGAACAAAAAGGAAGGAGCTAGTCTAGCTTCTCTAGGAAGGAAGTTCCTGAGTCTGGGAGCAGCCACCAACAAGGCCCTCTCCTGTGTCCCCATCACAGGTGCCTACAGAGTGGAGGGACCGAAAGAGGGGCCGCCCCTGAAGATCTGAAAACTTAGGCAGGTATTTACGGGACCGCCTCTCCTGGTCTGCCCTGCAGAGGACCTTAAGGTCCATGAATAACCATAGTTTAGAGGTCCCGGGCCCTCCACCAGGGCCAGGGCCTTTTTAGTGATAGCTCCGACCTAGTGGAATGCTCTGTCCCATGAGACTAGGGCCCTGCAGGATTTAACCTCCTTCCGCAGGGCCTGTAAGACAGAGCTATTCTGCCTGGCTTTCAATTTGAATTTAGCCTGATCTTTTATTCCCCTTCCTTCCCTCCCCCTCCCCTTTTTATGAAGATTACCCGCTCTGGGATCCCACAGCTAATTCTCCCCTGGTCTCCTCGCTGGCCCAAATAGGACTAATTTAGCCAGCTAGCCCTGGTGACCATCTAATGTTTATTGGATGGATTTTCCCCTAAACTGATTTTTGAACTTTGAATTTACTGTTATTCACGCTTTTATACTGTATTTGATGCTGTTTTTTGTTGTATCACAATTAAGTGTTTTAAATTTGTTGTTAGCCGCCCTGAGCCCAGTTTTCTGAACCGGGAAGGGAGGGGTATAAATTAAAAAATATTATTATTATTATTATTGTTATTGAGGAACCTGGTCTTTCAGAGAGCTCAAACTTAAACTGCGCATGGCTCCTGTTGCAAAACAAGGTTTGTCCCAGGAAGAGGCTATGTATGAAGCACATCCCTCTCTTCCTTACCTGCACCCTTTCCGCTACGGCCACCACAACCTGCTGCTGCTGCCGTTACTGCTAGGGGGAAGTGCTGCATAACCTCCACCAGTCTCAGGAGGAATCGGGCAGCCAGGCAGCAGTGAAGTTCAACTTGCCGGGATGCCGCAGCCACACATACCCTGAAAAGCGTCTCCCCATGCTGTCAATGTGCTTTGAGCTCACGTTTTATAATTCACCAGTGGACAGTCACGTAAAACAATTGTTTCCCAAGGCAGAGTTACAATTAGCTGAATAGAAGCTGCTCCTTAAGTGTGCTTGAAATTGCCACGTCGTTCTCATTTGTCAGTGCAGAAAGGAATGGGCTGTCTCGCTAACGCTGTAGCCAGCTCTGCTTTCTTGTTAGTCAGCCCCAAACATGCCTACAATTTAAGACGTGAAAGGGGAACAGACCTTTCTCTCTGATGTTTTAGACTCTCCCTAGGCAGCACACCCTTCCCTGTTCCATGCCCTCCTTCGGAGTTTGGCTGGAATGCATCCTTGAACTGTGGTCATGCCCCTTGTCTACCTGGATGGAGAACAGAAAAAGGTGTGTGTGTGTGTGTGTGTGTGTGTGTGTAGAAACTTTTGACTTGACTTGCTGGAATGCAAGCTGCTATACAATGGTAAGAGATACACCTGTTGCTCCACTGAAATATACTCAGAGTCCTGTAGTGATTTCATGCTCTTTATTGCAGCGTGTAAAACAGTGACTGAATTGCACCCCAAACCTCAGGCTTTTATATACATTATTTACACAATGAGTCCAGTCTGATTGGCTGATTCTGCTTTCCTCCTGGAGCCTGATTGGTCTTTTCCAATCTGTGTTACATTCTACGGCCCTACCAGCCCAATAGGCTGATTAACTTCCTCCTGGAGCATGATTGGTCTTTTCCTGCAAGCCAATTAGTTGTCGCATTCTAGGATCCTACTTCCCTATTGTTCTAGGATCCAAGCTTAGTACATAACATCCATCCACTTTTGTTTCTAGCCCCGCCCACCCCTGGCAAGAGGCATGCTGAACATTCCCCATGAGGGAACGTTCTCCACCTCTGGGTTTAACATTCAAACAGCCATATACAGTGGTACCTTGGGTTACAGACACTTCAGGTTACAGACTCCGCTAACCCAGAAATACAGTGGTGCCTCGCAAGACGAAAAGAATCCGTTCTGTGATTCTCTTCGTCTAGCGGTTTTTTCGTCTTGCGAAGCAAGCCCATTGACGGATTAGCGGATTAGCGCTATTAGCGGCTTATCTGCTGATCGGATCAGCTGATAAGCGTCTTAGCGGCTTAGAAAAAGGGGGGGGGAGGAAAAAAAGCCAGCAGGAACTCGCAAGACATTGTCGTCTTGCGAAGCAAGCCCATAGGAAATTCATTTTGCGAAGCACCTCCAAAACGGAAAACTCTTTCCTCTAGTGAGTTTTCCGTCTTGCGAGGCATTCGTCTTGCGGGGCACCACTGTAGTACTTGCGTTAAGAACTTTGCTTCAGGATGAGAACAGAAATCGTGCAGCGGCGGCACAGTGGCAGCAGGAGGCCCCATTAGCTAAAGTGGTGCTTCAGGTTAAGAACAGACCTCCAGAATGAATTAAGTACTTAACCCGAGATACCACTGTATTTTCTTCAAGACTCCAACTGCACATTGAGGCCACCACCTCCACACCTTCCTAAGGGCTAGGTGGCATCTACCCGGCCACTAGGGGAAAACTAATTTCCAAAACAGACAAGCCCTGATCTGATCCATCAAGGCAAGCCCCATGCTGTGATTAAGCCAGCAACTTTACAATTTATTTCAAATTTTACCCGGAAACTGTGAGAATGGGATTGCTGCTGCATTGATTTTGCATTACCTGAATAGGGAATCTAATTATTTGTGGGAGGAGAGCATGAGCAGTCCTCTGGCAATCTTTGGGAAACTTGTGAAGCCTTCGATGCAAGAAGGGAAAGGTACCTGGGAAAGATTGTTTGCAAAGTTACCGCTCCCACGAGTCTAGGGGAACATTTCCTGAATTACCTGTTGGTTTGTAAGAGATGGCTTGTGCACGAAGCACAGAGAGCAGCTGCTTCATGAGCACATTTGCCGTCCAGGGTGGGGGACAAATATCAGGCTTGGGAACACCAAGTGCTCTTGCCCAGCAGCTCCTATTTGTTTCAATGAAGTCTGCCCTGCAGAACTTCCTTGTGCCTTGTGTCGGTGTCTGTTGGAGGAAATGCCCTGAGCCACCCCAATATTGTGGAAACTGGAAAGCATACTTTCATGTTTGTTAAAGCTTTACTCAATAACATTCATTAAAGAAGGAACCCTAACTCACGTTCCACAGACATATTTTTTATGTTGCTATTTTTAGTTACAATAGGTATTATTTTAAATTTGCACTAAATTAGCATGCACTAAATTACATGAATTAGCAACGTCCCATCTCCTAACCTGGGACCGCTGGCAGGCTCAGAAGAAAAATCTATTGCAACCTGCAATCGGGAGCTACGGTATTTTTCTATCCAAGCTCATGCTTCTCAATTCATTCCCTTCTTTTTAGCTACTCTTACAAGGAAGAGTTAAAAAAAAAACCCCTCTCTCCTTGAGATTAATTAGCCAGACACAAATTGCAGCCAAATGGTGCAACCATTGCAGCACCTGATCTCGGGAGGGTTTCGCCAGATTAATACACCTCCAACCACCTGTGCCACCTCCCATTAATCTGAAAGACAATGACAGAACGGTATCAAAACCCTGCATTTAATTAAGCAGAAACAAATTGCCACACACCAACACACCTCCACCTTGCTCAACAGGCTACATCAGAAAGACCTGTCATACAGTAGAGGGTCATCATGCTGCAGCTGTCTCCAATTTTGGAACATATACAACCCTCCATGTAAAGAGCCCCACCAGGGAGTGAGTTCTCCCCTCTCAAGCTTTTCAAATCCTGTTGAAATGTTCTGTTGGGGGGTGGGGATGGTACATTAAGAGTCGAGTATATACTAGTATATACGTCCAGCCACTTTTGATTGATGGGGTCTGTGTGGAGAGGGTAACAACGTTCAGATTTTTGGGCATTGAATTACAAGAGGATCTGTCCTGGAGTGTCAACACAAGGGGGCTTGTGAAGAAGGCGCAGCAGAGACTGTACTTTTTGAGAATACTAAGGAAAAACCATCTTCCGCAGAAACTGCTGCTTGCCTTCTATCACTGTGCCATTGAGAGCGTGCTCACTTATGGCTTATGTGTGTGGTACGGAAGCTGTACTGCCCAGGACAGGATGGGGTTGTGCAGGGTTGTTAAGGCAGCAGAGAGCATTGTTGGCTGCCCACTCTCCACCTTAGAGCAGATTTATGCCACAAGGTGCCATAGGAAGGCACTGGACATAGTAAAAGATCCATCGCATCCTGGTCACTGTCTCTTCGAGCTCTTGCCGTCGGGACGGAGATACAGGACGATGAAGACAAGAACGAGCCGTCTTAAGAACAGCTTCTTCTCCAGAGCGATCTCGGCCCTGAATGGGAAGCCCGGACTTTGAAAGTCATCTAATCTCCCTTGCTGTATTATGCTGTATTGTTTAATTACAGTGGTGCCCCGCAAGACGAAATTAATTCGTTCCGCAATTTTTGTCGCCTAGTGAATTTTTCGTCTTGCGAAGCACAAAATCCCATAGGAATGCATTGAAAATCAATTAATGCGTTCCTATGGTCAAAAAAAGTCGAAACAAAGCCAAATTTGGTACAACAACAGTTTATTAACTGCTCTTTAAAGTCACACATACTGTAAAGAGCAGTTCAAAAATTGAAGGGAAAATAAATTAACTTTATAAACAAAACATGTCTTTGTTTTTAGACAAAGGAAACAAAGCCGCGAGACGTTTTCGTCTTGCAAAGCAAGCCCATAGGGAAATTTCGTCTTGCGAGGCAAATCGAAAACAGAAAAACCTTTCGTCTAGCGAGTTTTTTGTCTTGCGAGGCATTCGTCTTGCGAGGTACCACTGTAGTGTTTTTATGGAGCAGTCAAGTAATTTCGTTGTCCCCGATGGGGGCAATGACAATAAATATATTATTCTATTCTATTCTATATAGTATATGCTATATAAGGGACGCGGGTGGCGCTGTGGGTTAAACCACAGAGCCTAGGGCTTGCCGATCAGAAGGTCGGCGGTTCGAATCCCCGCGATGGGGTGAGCTCCCATTGTTTGGTCCCTGCTCCTGCCAACCTAGCAGTTCGAAACCACACCAGTGCAAGTAGAAGGTAAACAGCGTTCCCGTGCGCTGCTCTGGTTCGCCAGAAGCGGCTTAGTCCTGCTGGCCACATGACCCGGAAGCTGTACGCCGGCTCCCTCAGCCAGTAAAGTGAGATGAGTGTCGCAACCCCAGAGTCGGTCACAACTGGACCTAATGGTCAGGAGTCCCTTTACCTTTATATACGAGTCATTACGGGAACCACAACAACAGACTAGGGTTGTTTTCCTCTTGTCCTCCCCATGAGCTTCTCCTAAGTATCTGGAAAGATCTGTAGCTCAGTGGCAGAGCATCTGCTTGGCATGCAGAAGGTTCCAGGCTCAATCACTTGCGTGTGCAGAGAGGGTTGGGAATGTTCCCTGCCTGAAACCCTGGAGAACTGTTGCCAGACAATGCAGACAATACTGCAAAACCAATGATCTGATTCAGCTTAAGTGCTTCTCCAGGCAGCCCCCCTTATTCAACTTTCATCCAGATTTGTTTAAACAAAGTCTTCATGGAGGTTATATCTGGCCTTTACTGAGGATTTGTTCCGACTCCTTTACGGGGCAGTTATATAACAATGAGCTTTCATCTTGCAGGGAACCTACCTTGGTCTTGGTATGAACCAGCAGGGCTGGAGATTGGCAGGACTGAGCATAAGACCTTCTTCACATAAAGCATGAGCTCTGCCATTAGCCACAGGGAAGGCAGATGGGTATATTGGGGGAGAAGTGGTGGCACACAGAGAAATATTGCTGCCACTGCTGCAAGGCTGCTACAACCAAGGATTTCTCGGTGGGGAGGGGGAATAGCCCCACACCTGGAACAAAGACCCCAGGTTCTGACCAGTCCTATGGACCCACTTGGCAGCTGGATGCACCACAACAGAATAACTTCCCATCATGGCAAGTCGTGTGTATGTAATTTAGTACCCTTCCATTGTTTCAAGCCTTGAAAGTCTCACTCTTTCGCCATCAGACTTCCAATTGTCCAAGCATAACAACTGAATTTTGCTCCTAAGATCTACAGGGTGTGGAACACTCACAAATTATAGGCAGGAGACAACAGTGAAGGCAATAGTGATGTGCAGAAAGAGGATTTATTAAAGTGCATGCAGCATGGAGAAAGCGTGGAACTCTTCCCTTATAATACAGAGAGTGCAATCCTATAACTTTTTATGGAAATGGCTGACAGAATTAACATGGATAAGATTGAAAATAAAAGGGTCCTATTCTCTCCCCTCTTCCCACTCCTTGCACAATTAACCCACTAATTTCCTATTTGAAGAACAAGACAACTAAGATTGGAAGTGACAAATTAAAAGAATTTATGTTAATTGTTGATAACCAGTATATTCATGGATGAAACTACCTGCCTTGCATATGGACCACACATTGTGGTAGCACATGGTTGAGCATGAGTTTCCATTTCGTTTGCCTAATTCATGGCGTATGAATTTTGCTTCAAGTACAGTTGAAAGAAAGAAAACACCATTCCTGACAAAAGTAGCCAATCCCTACAATATTATTTGCCAGCATGGGGTCTTCCTGGAATAAGGATGGAAAGGAAGGTTCATTTCTCTGTAGTAGGGCACACACTCTGCATAAATAAAATATCCTAGATTCAATCCCCAGGATTTGCAGAAGGAAGATTTAAATTCAGGCCCAAGACATTTCATGTTGCTCCTGAAAGTAAAAGAATTTGCTATACTAAAACATGCCCCTGAATAAGGTTTATTCTGAAATATATCAGTCCTGAAATAAATAACTCTTCTAACGTCTGGGAGTTCCTCTTTCTTCCTTTCCTCTCAATAGTGATTTCCCCCATTTTGTGGTCACTTTTCTGACTCCCTATGAGGCACCTTCATATCACATAATATTTCAACACTGAAATTGGCCACTCCAGTTACTTTAGATGCATCCCCCAACCAAAAGGCAACACAGATTTTCTCCTTTAGGAGAAGCCGAGAAAGTATGTTCCAGTGAGATGCGGCAGACAGCAACATAGCCTTGGACATGGTTCCCAAGGATTAAAATCTACGGCACACTGTGTGGCCTTAAGCAAGTAATTATCACTTAACCTCAGTTCTTCACCTATAACAGTGGAGAACAATAAAGTTGGAATTCACAGAGCAGATACAGAAATTAATGAGATAAGACACTGTGAAATGCTTGTATGTTAAATGTTCTTTTTAAATGGTTAGCAGCAGCAATTTTGGAACCTGCCAAAAATGGTTTTAAACATATATTTTAAAACTATGCGATTTCAGCTGTTAATTAGCAATCAGCTTGCCTGATAATTAGAGGTATCAAATGCTGCATATGGTGTCTTTTCTCCTTTTTAGAGAAAACACAGGCGCTTCAATATGTTGGCTTGTCAAGGTTCCCACTCTTTAATGAGATCACATTCTTGCAAATAGTGACTCCAAGCCCTTAATTCCTCTCTTGCCTCAAACCAATATTACTACTCCCAAGCAAAGCTACTCAGCTAGTATTACCAACACTTCAGCTGCATGCCGACACACTTGACCTTTAAAGAGCTCAACTGGTTTGAAACAACATTCCTAATTGCTTTTACTTATAAGGATTGTCTGATAGGGCTGCTCGCTCAAGTCAATTATGTAACACATTGTAAGGCAGCCTAAAAACCTTCTAAGACAAATCATAAAGAATCCAGGCCTTGGAATAAGCAAAATCTGTCATCCTAAATGTTTCAGCTGGTGTATCTGCCAGCAGTGCTGTGCTCGGCAACACTGAAGTGATGCTACTGCCTGACTGCACCTTCCTGAGTCATATAAACAGATGCACTCACTATATCCTGGAGAACATGCTTCCATCTCGCCCAGTACTCTCCGCTGCTCTGATCAGCAGTAGCTCTCCAGCCCTGATGCCTCAAATCTTTTAAACTCAAGCAGTTGTTGCTGAATGACAGCAGCAAAGGTTCCCCATACCTGAGAGGGTAGAGCATGTGCTCTGTCGCTAAGCTAGTGGCTTTTTCCCTTAGTCTACTGAAATGGCGAATTTTAGGTCAACCTTTGCCATCCTGTTATCCTCCAGATGTTTGGGACAACTCTTATCAGCACAGCCATGTTGGGTGGGGCTGATGGGGAGTTTTAGTCCGAAACCCCTGGAGGACACCACATTGGCAAAGGTCGAATTAGACCATGAGGATCAAATCCACTTAGAACTTCCATTCCACCCCCCCAACCTCAACTGAAAAAGGAAGGGACTTTGTCCCGAGGTTAGGGCAGCGGGAGAGCTGCCCTAGGAAGATGAGCTGAGGTGCCCTTAAAGGGAGCAGATCTGAACAAACAGGAACTATCTGCAGAGCTCCATTACCACCAAACCTGGTGTGTCCAACTGCTGCCGTACGTAATCATTTTTGTCTTCCAAATGCTCAAACATGCTGGGAATGTGGCTCAAGATTTCTCAGAGCCACCATTTCAGAATGCATCTCATTGTTCACATCGTGCAAACCTGAAGCTTTCCTGTCCAAAAGACCACACCCAATCCGTTCTAAATTTGGGCAAAATCTCACAGTGACAAAACTGGCCTTGAAAACATGACCCGTGCAAATCACAAAACAGCTAACCACATAGGAACGCAGTCATCTGATTGCTCCATCCTTCTGTCTTATCAGTCCCTCATTGCTGGAAACAGGCTGTCATTTTTTCCTGCTTTTCTCGTGACATGATGAAACTTCATCTGACCACAAGTCGGCTTTGCCATGCATCCGACCGCAAGATGCTCTTACAGCCAATTAGGCACCATGTTGAGGATCCAAATTCAAAGCCTCCGTAAATACGAAGTTCAGTAGGTGGCCTTAAGCCAGCAAATTACGCTACCTATGAAAGGGTGGAGGGTGGCTAAAAAAGTGGAGACTTCTAGGAGCTAAGAATGTTGTGGAATGTTTAAAAGGAAAAGGAAAAAAGCACAGTACCAGGTTGAGAAAAAATATTTGAATTGTTTTGCAAAAGCGTACAACAAGCCCCTTTCTAACTTTGTCCACATGGCTGCTGCTGCCAGGGGAAATAAGAAAACAAACCCAACTGCACAGCCCATTCTTTTGCTCAGAGGGCCTTGGCAGGAGCAGCTCCTAGGAAGTCAGTGGCCTAAGGGTGATGTCAACCCAGGAAGACAAGGCAGAATGATGGGAAAGTCTGCCTGGGTGTTCCTGGCATCACGTAGAACCCACTTGGTTTCTATCCCCAATATTAGTCCTTAACAGGAATTTTAAAAATTACTATTTAGGCAGCCTTCATTGGTCCTCAGCCTTCCTGGGTCACCATCCTCTTGGGGGTCACACAAATAACATTAAGGAGAGAAGAGTAAGGACGCTCAATGCAGCTCTGCTAATGCACCCATTGCCTGGATGCGAGACATCTTGGGGAGCCTACAAAAGCCACTGTTGGAGGAAGAAATGGTGCGCAAGTTAGATAAATAAAACAGCTAAAGTTGTGTAGCCAGAAAAATGCTAGAGAAGTAATTTAATAATCATAATCTTTCCAAGAGAACAATAATTGGGGTTGCAGCCTTTACGCAGACATTGCAATTCGAGAGGGAGCGCAGGATGCAATTTCCTAATGTTTTAATGATGTTTGAGTAGAGAGCAATTAGAACAACACTTTAAAGAGAAGGCACTACAGGGGATGGAAGGTCAATGCCAACTGATTAAAACAACAAAGGCTTGAGAGAAACTTAAGGCATGGCGTATGCACCTTGCACAAAGCAATATTCATTCCCACACAAGCAATCTAAGGATCAATCCCAAAGACTTGGTTACCTAACAGCATCTTACTGCTGACAAGAAGCACGGTGCAAAATGTCTAATCGGCTGACCACCACCATGAACACACACGCCGTCTAAGCATCTGGACCATGTTATCAAGCTCTGTGGAAGCAGGAGAAATCTGCAAGTCTAATTACACCTTGGGATTACTAACATGGCATGCTCTAATAAATACTCCCCACAGCATCTGCTGATCAAATAACCAGCACTGGAAAATAGTGCATGCTTATCTATGTGGTTATTAGCCCTCGCCAATTAAGAACCTGGCAAGGCAGTGGGCTATGTCAGGCACAGTGGGTGGAAAAGGGGAGAGGAAGGAATAAGAGGAGAAATCGAGAATGCACCAAGACCACCAGCAGGCATTTCTCAAGACACTGATCCACCTATTCCTTTCTGTTGCCATGGAGATCCAAAGACAAGTCTGCCTGTCAGCCTAACCCACTTCCCTTCGCTCACATTGCTCACGGCACATGGGCTAGGGGCTCTTCTCTTGCTCCTATCATTGAAGTGTGCTTCATGAACAGATGCTTTGCATTATTCTGGAGTCCCACAGGTGCCCTTAGAGATTAAGGGGCATCAGTTTTGTAAAGCTTCCCAGGTCCCTGGCTCCTTGGTTTTTAAAAGCTTTGGAGATAACACACTTTCATAGGACAGTGAAAGAATCCAGAATTTTGAGCATGCACACACACACAGAGAGAGAGAGAGAGAGGCATCCTCCAACATGTGCAACCACATATATGCATGGTGCCGGGAAACAAACAAACAAACAAATACCATATTTTTCGCCCCATAGGGCGCACCTAAGCTTTTTTTCGGGGGGGGGGGAATAAAGAAAATATATATATTTCACCCCCAGGCGCGGGGCTGGGGCAGGGGAAGCCCAAGCTTCCCCCAACCCCAGCCACCAGAACAGGCTGCTATCCGCAAGCCTAGGGAGCCCGGCGGGAACTCTCGCGGGCTCCCAAGGCTTGCGGATAGCTTCCTGAAGCCTGGAGAGCGAGAGGGGTCGGTGCGCACCGACCCCTCTCGCTCTCCAGGCTTCAGGGAAAGCCTGCATTCGCCCCATAGGACGCACACACATTTCCCCTTCATTTTTGGACGGGAAAAAGTGCGTCCTGTAGGGCAAAAAATACAGTAAATAGAATCATACCAGGAAATGCTGGGAGAGAGCTGGAAAGCCCTCCTGGCTCACGAGGAGACCTTCCCCAGAGCTTGAAGAGGGCATAGGTGAGGGTGGAGGAAGCCCCAAAGAGACCTGAGGTGCAGCGGGACTTTGTTTAGACTGCTCAGCCTCTCCGCCTAACAGCTGACACACAGGGTAGTGCAGCAGCAGCAGCGGCGGCGGCGGCAGCTGTCCCATGCGTCCTCCAGCCAGCCCCAGAGCTTCAACTCTAGATATATTGGGCTGGATTAGAGAGAGAGAAAGCTGGAGAGCAACAAATAATAGGCATTTTGGGGCTTTTTAGAAGGTGCCCCCCTTTATGCGATTTCACTTATGCGTGCAAGGGCCCAGAACATAACCCCTGCAAAAGTGGGGGCAGGAGCGCCTGTCCATATATGAGCATTTCCATCCTAACAACCTACACAGAAACACTTCTTTTCTTTTCTTTCAAGCCATCTGGGGCTTTTCGAGAGCTACTGAAAAGGAAGCTTGCCATCCATTTGCACATGCTTCTATTTCCTGAGTTTCCATTTCATCTGTACTTTGCCTTCCACCAGCCCCTCAAATTGCTTTTGTACTTCGGGGAGTTTAAACAACTGTTTGGTGGTCCCATGGGGATTACAGCAGAGACAAAACCTTCCACAACAACTGGGGAAGGGGGTGGAGGGGTTGAGGATGGTGTGCGCATTCAACACAGGACTCTCTGCAACGGCTGGAGCTATAAGCTTGCCACTTCCAGTGTTCTGACTCTGGGATTAGACATCCCCTCCTGTATCAGACGTGCAACAGGTAAAGATCACAAGAGAAAAGTGCACCTGAGTTCACTAATACCTGTCAAGCCTTCGATCTGGAGGCACATATTTTTATCCTTCTTTTTTTATTTCCCCTCTGCAGTTTTGAGATCTGGCATGTGGGCTTTTCCTATGTGGCCCCCATTAGCCAAGATTTGCTTGAGCAGGAAATAGACCGGTTGGCTATTAAAACAAAAGTAAAACGACATATATTACAGCAACCCTTTTGTGACATTTTCAGCTGAAATGCTTCCGCTTAAAAAACTGACAAACCATGAAGAGATCATTCAGTTAGGCAAGATTCCGGGAGCACAAACACACAGTAGTTGTTTCTCTGCCACCACCAAAATGGCAAAATAAAAGAATGCAAAGTTTACTTATTATTTAAGATTCAAAAAGCAAAAGGCATCCAAATTACTGTCTTTCAGGTAGGAAAAAGAGGGGGGGGGGAATTAATCATTTGATGTCTACTGACTAGATTTGTTCCCTCCCCCTCCAAATGAACCCTGAATTTTAGAATTTTATTTATATTGATGCTGCATTTTATGTTGTATTTTTTGCTGTTTTTAAGCCACTTTAATCAATGTTTTATATTTGCTGTTAGCCGCCCTGAGCCCAGTTTTAAACCAGGAAGGGCGGGGTATAAATAAATTATTATTATTATTATTATTATTATTATTATTATTATTATTATTATTATTATTACTACAAGTCCCATCCTCTCCAGGGCTTTTTCCAAACAAATGGGGACTGAGCCTGCATGAAGCCAACCTCTCCTCTGCCCTTTTCATGCTTCTTCTGGTTCTGGGAGACCATGGGGGGAGGGAGCTCGTCACAGCAGGAGGGGGAGACCCCCTTGACTCTTCACCAGCCTGACTCATCTCTGCCACTTGGCCTCCCTCCTCCCCTGCTTCATCTTCTGCATCTGATTCCAGACATCTCTCTGCCACAGACTCTCCCTGCTCACTAAACACGGTTAGCTCTTCAGGTTTCAACACCTCCCCTTCCCGGTCTCCTCCCTCTTCTTCCTCTGACCGCTCATTGTTGTCCCACCACCTCTCCCTGGGCTCTGAGCCTTCTTCCCTTGGTGGTTCCCCTGCTGGTTCCTCCCATCATTCCTCTGAGTCCAACCAGTCCATGACACGCAGCTAGAATAAGGCCTTTCAGCTGAGTTGCATTCATTCCACCTAAACATTAGGAAGAACTTCCTGAAAGTAAGAGCTGTTCGACAGTGGAATTTGCTGCCAAGGAGTGTGGTGGAGTCTCCTTCTTTGGAGGTCTTTAAGCAGAGGCTTGACAACCATATGTCAGGAGTGCTCTGATGGTGTTTCCTGCTTGGCAGGGGGTTGGACTCGATGGCCCTTGTGGTCTATTCCAACTCTATGATTCTATGATTCCCTATTTTTGTAACTTGAGAAGCTGTTGCTGCAAAAATAAGCCTGTAGGGTACCTGGTGAAAGAGATTTGCCAAAAGTGGTCACACAACTTGCAAGATGATGGAGCAGGAGACCTGAAGCCAGCTACAGTTGGCCTGTCTAAAGTTATACTAATTCTGCCACTACTGCTCAGCATTTGGACACTGAAGTCAGAGCTCAAAAGCATTCCTCAGTGTAAAATTCAATTCAAAGTGTTGGTGCTGACCTTTAAAGCCCTAAACGGCCTCAGTCCAGTATACCTGAAGGAGCATCTCCACCCCCATCGTCCAGTGCGGACACTGAGGTCCAGCGCCGAGGGCCTTCTGGCGGTTCCCTCGCTGCGAGAAGTGAGGTTACAGGGAACCAGGCAGAGGGTCTTCTCGGTGGTGGCACCCGCCCTGTGGAACGCCCTCCCATCAGATGTCAAGGCAATAAACATCTATCTGACTTTTAGAAGACATTTGAAGGCAGCCTTGTTTAGGGAAGTTTTTAATGTTTGATGCTTTATCGTTGTTGTTGATGATGATGATGGGAGCTGCCCTGAGTGGCTGGGGAAACACAATGAGATGGGCAGGGTATAAATAAATTATTATTATTATTATTATCATTATTATTAAACAAGGGGAGTACAACAAACTGTTTACTGCTTCTGTTGTTCTACAGTGGTTGCCTTCATAGTGACAAAGCCCCAACATTGAGGAGTAAGAGCCTACCTTGGTTTCATACCTGAAACAGTGAGCAGAGGTTGCGAAACTGCAGCAATTCCTCTCTCTCTCTCTCTCTCTCTCTCTCTCTCTCTCTCTCTGTGTGTGTGTGTGTGTGTGTGTGTATCTGAAGAAGTGTGCATGCACACGAAAGCTCATACCAAGAACTAACTTAGTTGGTCTTTAAGGTGCTACTGGAAGGAATTTTTTTATTTTTTCTCTCTCTCTCTCTGTGTGTGTGTGTGTGTAGATAATTAAAATGTTCCATAAAGTCAAATGCTGGAATGACCAGGCATTACACAACACCACAAATAGGATGGTCATACATGCTACAGTCTCTGCACACAAGAAGCTAGTCGAGCAAAAAGAGGAAAGGGGGGGAACCAAGCACTGCAGAAAAAAGTGAGAATAAAATAAGCAAGAACACACCACATTTCAGACTGAGACAAAATGAAACTAAATGCTCCCTAATGGCTGCTGGTTTCTTCATCATCCACTGGGTACAAGGCAAGTCTGTGGCTTCATGAGTGTATGAGAAAAAGAAAATAAAAAGGACCCAGGACTCTGAACTTTGCTCTGAACAGTCAGCAGAACCACATAGTAGAGGCCTTTCTTCATTCCAGACGACAGGGTGGAGAACTGAATTTGTGAAGAAAGAAGTCCCTGCACACTGACAGCTAGCTCATCAGGGAGACAGAGGTTATCAAGCTACGCTGGAAAGGAGACAAAGCAGGCGCTGGGAGACTACTCTTCAGCTACACCCAAATGTGTTCCAATTCATGTAGATTTCAGAGCTGAGCTAACACTTAGATTGCGTCCTGTTACTGGGACAACTCGCCACAGTAATTGTCACTGTGAGGCCACACTCCCCATCTCTGAAATTGAGAAGAAAGACATCAGCCAGTAGTGGAGCGACGCTCCGATCGTGCAACGGGAAGCCAACGCAACAGAAAAACGATACATCTTACTTTCCCCATATCTGCAGGTGATGTAGAATCCATATTGTTCTTGGAAGGAGGCGGAAATATCCAGTCTACTGTACTTTGGCAGACCCATGTCTAGGCAAACAAAGCAAGGCAGCTGGCTCAAGAGATGGATTGTCTCAGCCTGGGGGCGTTGTTTGGGTTAAGAAACAAATATGATGGAACTGGTCGAGTATGGAGGGGAAAGGGCCATCGCTATTATGAAAGACTTAACGTTTTATGGATCAATTCAGCCAGTTTATACAACACGCCTTACTGTGTGCGTGCACAGAATTTAACAAAAGGAAGTATTTTGGAAGGGGTCTTACAACTTTTCCGCTGGTTCAACTCGCTCATTAAATGGCCCGGTTTTGAGGGGGGAAATGTCAGCCATTGAAAACACTCTTTCACTAAAGCAACATCCATCTGACAAACTTGGATCGCGGTTCTGGAATCAGCAGGATTTTGCCTAAACCATGAAAACAGAAAGACAGCGTAGCAAGGAGAAATGGGATAAGAGCAGCCCAGAAACATGGGCCTCTAAGCGCTCGTAACAGGAGACTGGAGCAATTTCAGCTTAAACAAGGCTATAAAATACATTAATTTCACTGCAGGCACCTATTTCCCTCTATGCCATTTTGATTATTGCCTACACTGACTCCCTTTAACTTTTATCCATATGCACATTCACAAGCTCAAAACCAGTTTGGGATAATTTGGTTGGACTCTTCCTATCCTCCACAGTGAAAAGAATGGAGGAATCAAAGCATAGGAGATGTAGATTTGCAGAAATGTTCCGTCTGATGATATACTCCCAGTCCTGATCAGATAAGACAATTTCACATCTACAAATTGATGTCCTCTCTATTTAATAACTGCTCATCAATACCTTCCTCCCAAGAGCTCAGAATGGATTAAACTTCACAGCTCCCCTGCAAGGAAGTTTTGGCTAAAAAATTGTGACTTCTTTTTCCTGTGAACTGGAACTCAAACTCCCACACCCAAACCTCAATTCTCTAGCCACAAAGACTTCCACAGCTCCACTCTCAATATGCTTTCTCTGTTATATACTGATATTTACCTTGCTCCTCAGCCTCTGAACATGTTTGCCCCCCCGGATACGGTCTCCTCGCTGCCACTGCTAACACAAACCTTTTTATTGCCTTCCTTCCCATTACCGCTACTCTTACAAAACCCTGCTTTCGTTAGTAAGGTAAAGGTAAAGGGACCCCTGACCATTAGGTCCAGTCGTGACCGATACTCTGGGGTTGTGGCGCTCATCTCGCTTTATTGGCCGAGGGAGCCAGTGTACAGCTTCCGGGTCATGTGGCCAGCATGACTAAGCCGCTTCTGGCGAACCAGAGCAGCGCACAGAAACGCCATTTACCTTCCAGCCAGAGCAGTACACATTTATCTACTTGCACTATGACGTGCTTTCGAACTGCTAGGTTGGCAGGAGCAGGGACCAAGCAATGGGAGCTGACCCCATCACGGGGATTCGAACCGCCGACCTTCTGATCGGCAAGTCCTAGGCTCTGTGGTTTAACACACGTCATTAGTACCCCATACTTTCATTAGTACCCCATCCTTTTTTCACATCAAAAGGTAAATCCCAGTGGTAAAGGTCTGCTGTTCCACCAAAGATAAATATTTGCAAGCAAGATGTTCACCCCACAACATACCCCAGCGATGCGAGTCTCTTATAAAACAGAGGAAGGAGAAGCATTTTCTTGGTGGTGACAAAGCGAGAGACTTGGGTTGCAGCCCCTGCTCTGTATTTTAAAAAGAAAAGCCAGCTAAGGGCCGATGGTTGCTTCCTAGTTATCAAATGAGAACAACACTGGACCACCTCACAGGTCTATTGTAAGTATTACTGGGATAAGCCACCTGCACAGAAAGTACAGTAAGTGGGAAAAGGCCAGGAAAATACCTTGTCCATTGCTGGAACAATGCCAGGAAAGTACACCGTTCTCTGCATGGAAGGGAAAGCCATGGCAGAGTGCAACTGCCACTTGCAATGGCCATCTCACTGGACTGCTGAACTCTGGACTCGAGAAGAAGGCATCAAATGGCCATTGAGCAAGTAGCTCACCTCCTTTGCTAACAAACTACTTGGTAAAAATAGAAAAATTCCTTCCAGTAGTACCTTAAAGACCAACTAAGTTAGTTCTTGGTATGAGCTTTCGTGTGCATGCACGCTTCTTCAGATACACACGAAAGCTCATACCAAGAACTACCGTATTTTTTGCACCATAACACTCACTTTTTTCCTCCTAGAAAGTAAGGGGAAATGTCTGTGCGTGTTATGGAGGAAATGCCTACGGGTGGCATGCCTACGGATTTTCCTCCTCTAAAAACTACATGCGTGTTATGGTCGGGTGCGTGTTATAGAGCGAAAAATACGGTAACTTAGTTGGTCTTTAAGGTGCTACTGGAAGGAATTTTTTTATTTTGACTATGGCAGACCAACACGGCTACCTATCTGCAACTGAAACTACTTGGTACACATTCTGGCTCAGCTCCAGCTAGCTCATTTGGCTTCTTCAAGATCTGCTTTGGCTCAGCGGCAGATTAGAAGGTCCAAATGGCTTCCTCCTGAATCTCTTGAAGCATTTCACCTGAGGAAACCCAGGGAGGAAAGAAGCAAGGAAAATTTCTGAGGCGCTAGGGAAGAGAGGTAGAGTAATACTATCTCAAAAGGAGGAAACCAAGGAAGTACCGTATTTTTTGCACTATAGGACGCACTTTTTCCCCTCCAAAAACGAAGGGGAAATGTGTGTGCGTCCTATGGTGCGAATGCAGGCTTTCGCTGAAGCCTGGAGAGCGAGAGGGGTCGGTGCGCACCGACCCCTCTCGCTCTCCAGGCTTCAGGAGAGCCCCACCGCCAGCCCCACAAGCTCGGGGGACAGCGGGAGAGGCGCAGTGCGCCCTTCCCGCTGTCCCCCGACTTGGTTAGAAGGCTGGCGGGGGGGGAGCCTGCTCCTCCCCGTCGCCAGCCCCGCAAACTCGGGAGACAGCGGGAGAGGCGCAGCGCGCCTTTGCCGCTGTCCCCCGACTTGGCTAGAAGGCTGGCGGGGGGAGAAGCCTGCTCCTCCCCGTCGCCAGCCCCGCAAACTCGGGGGACAGCGGCAGGGGCGCAGCGCGCCTTTGCCGCTGTCCCCCGACTTGTCTAGAAGGCTGGCGGGGGGAGAAGCCTGCTCCTCCCCGTCGCCAGCCCCGCAAACTCGGGAGACAGCGGGAGAGGCGCAGCGCGCCTTTGCCGCTGTCCCCCGACTTGTCTAGAAGGCTGGCGGGGGGAGAAGCCTGCTCCTCCCCGTCACCAGCCCCGCAAACTCGGGGGACAGCGGCAGGGGCGCAGCGCGCCTTTGCCGCTGTCCCCCGACTTGTCTAGAAGGCTGGCGGGGGGAGAAGCCTGCTCCTCCCCGTCGCCAGCCCCGCAAACTCGGGGGACAGCGGCAGGGGCGCAGCGCGCCTTTGCCGCTGTCCCCCGACTTGTCTAGAAGGCTGGCGGGGGGAGAAGCCTGCTCCTCCCCGTCGCCAGCCCCGCAAACTCGGGGGACAGCGGCAGGGGCGCAGCGCGCCTTTGCCGCTGTCCCCCGACTTGGCTAGAAGGCTGGCGGGGGGAGAAGCCTGCTCCTCCCCATCGCCAGCCCCGCAAACTCGGGAGACAGCGGGAGAGGCGCAGCGCGCCTTTGCCGCTGTCCCCCGACTTGTCTAGAAGGCTGGCGGGGGGAGAAGCCTGCTCCTCCCCGTCGCCAGCCCTGCAAACTCGGGGGACAGCGGCAGGGGCGCAGCGCGCATTTGCCGCTGTCCCCCGACTTGTCTAGAAGGCTGGCGGGGGGAGAAGCCTGCTCCTCCCCGTCGCCAGCCCCGCAAACTCGGGGGACAGCGGCAGGGGCGCAGCCGCCTTTGCCGCTGTCCCCCGACTTGGCTAGAAGGCTGGCGGGGGGAGAAGCCTGCTCCTCCCCGTCGCCAGCCCCGCAAACTCGGGAGACAGCGGGAGAGGCGCAGCGCGCCTTTGCCGCTGTCCCCCGACTTGTCTAGAAGGCTGGGGCGGGGGAGCCTGGTTTTGCGGGAGGCGGGGGAATCCCCCCGCCTCCCAGGAAAGCCAGGAGAAGCCGTGCAGCCCTTTTAAAAGGCGCGTGGCTTCTGCCGGTTTTGCGGGAGGTGGGGGAATCCCCCCGCCTCCCAGGAAAGCCAGGAGAAGCCGTGCAGCCCTTTTAAAAGGCGCGTGGCTTCTGCCGGTTTTGCGGGAGGTGGGGGAATCCCCCCGCCTCCCAGGAAAGCCAGGAGAAGCCGTGCAGCCCTTTTAAAAGGCGTGCGGCTTCTGCCGGTTTTGCGGGAGGTGGGGGAATCCCCCCACCTCCCAGGAAAGCCAGGAGAAGCCACGATCTCTTTAAAGGGTTTGCACGGCTTCTGCGGGCTTTGGGGAGAGGTGAGGGAATCCCCCCACCTCCCAGTAAAGCCAGGAAAGCCCTGTGCAGCCCCTCCGCCAAGGAGAGGCTGCACGGGGCTAAAGGGGAAGCCAAAACAGCGAGCGGGATCCATCCCGCTCGCTGCCTTGGCTTGATCCATAGCTGCACGCAACCCCTCCGGCAGGGAGAGGTTGTGTGCAGCCTGTACGCTGCTCTTTGGGGCTGCGGGGGGGGGAAAGATTTTTTTTCTTGAATTCCCCCCCTAAAAACTGGGTGCGCCCTATGGTCCGGTGCGCCCTATGGTGCGAAAAATACGGTACCTTGTACCACGTCAGCCCATTGGACGTTCTAGCCCAGTGTCGGCTCCTGTGATTGGAAGCTCTCCAGGGGCCTCTGGCAAGGAAGGCCCTTCCACGGCCATCTGCTTTCTTGTTACGGCTGCAGTTAACTGGAGATGCCAGTTGATTTGAACCCAGGACCTTCTGCATCCAAAGCACATGCTCTATCACTGAGCTAAGGGGCCTTCCCTTCCAGGTGGTTCTAGGAGCTATTATCCGATTGCAGATGCAATTTAAGGTTCCCTCCTTCTGGTATGAACACAGAAGGCCTGAAGGGCTATTGCATCTCACTAATACAGCAGTTAACTATTCCAGGTTGAACAAAGAATAAAACACCGTGGTTCTCTGCCACCTTTTCAACTCATGTTTTGAAACCCATCCTCCACTACCGCTTCTACCATATTCCCCTTTCACTTTGGCGCCTCCTAACTCTCCTTTAGCCATCATGTCACAGATTCCTTTAGTGTGTGTGGACTGGTTGGCTCACAAGTAGTTTTTTTAAGCCGAAGGTTCTTGGAGCCAGAGATTCTGCACACTGAAACAGCTGCAAAGCACACAGTGAAATCAGAAACTGAAGCTTCATGCCAGAAAAGCTAACCCTGTTGAATTTCTGCTAAAAAATAAAAAGCTTTCTACCTTCACAAGCGCTACATACATAATAACATACTTGTTGTCTGTTCAGAAAAACTAACATGCATTCAGCAGCTCCTAAAGAATACAACCCAACCATTATCTATAGTTATAGCTATATCCACATCTACAGACAGATACAGAATAGCATCTTACATTAGAATTTTAAACAAAATTAAGACTGCAGTACTAAACATACACATCTGGATGTGAAGAAGGCATCAATGACTTCTGAGAATATAAATCTATTTTAAGAACTGCAAGGGTTCTCTTCAACATTAGTCCTACTCAAACTAGAGAGTAATTGAAAATGGACTGATGAGCTTAGGTCCATTAAATGCAATGGGTCTACTCGGAGTGTAACGTAGTTGGATACAAACCACAGCATTTATATAAAAGAGGAGAATTCTGTTTGGGAACAGTTCTTAATGACATTTCAATAAAGAAACAAAATGATCAGTGAACGGCCCAAGAGTCTTCAGAGATCATGCCTCCAACATCCTGGAACGGTTTCCTCTTTTCACTAGTGGTTGTTGTCCCAAGATCACAACACCAAAATGACAACTTCTGAATCTTGACTGTTTAAAGACTCTTACCAATACCATGGCTACCAGGCTAAAGAACATATAGCTTTACTCAGGACTCAGCTATACAGCTGCAAATAAAAAGTTTTAAACGTGTGGTAGGTAAAGTGTAATATACAAATGTGACAATAGATGGCTATGCCAAATTCAATGTACCGTATTTTTCGCCCTATAAGACGCAGTTTTCCCCCTCCAAAAATGAAGGGGAAATGTGTGTGCGTCTTATGGGGCGAATGCAGACTCCTTGGCTTCAGCGATAGCAACGTGAAGCCTCCGAAGCCTGCGCTCCGGAGGCTTCGCGTTGCTTCCGCTGAAGCCAGGAGAGTCTGCTCTTTGAGCCTGGCGGTGGGGGAAAGCAGCGCTTCCCCCATCGCCAGCCCCAGAGGATGGGGGGCAGCAGGAAGGCGCGCGACGCCTTGCCGCTACTCTCCAACCCGGCTTCGAGGCTGGCGGTGGGAAAAGCAGCGCTTCCCCCATCGCCAGCCCCAGAGGATGGGGGGCAGCAGGAAGGCACGCGACGCCTTGCCGCTACTCTCCAACCATGGTTTGAGACTGGCGGTGGGGAAAGCAGCGCTTCCCCCATCGCCAGCCCCAGAGGATGGGGGGCAGCAGGAAGGTGCGCGACGCCTTCCCACTGCTCTCCAACCCTCCTTTGGGCTTTTGCGGGAGATGGGGGAATTCCCCCACCTCCCGCAAAAGCAGGCAAAAGCCGCACGCTCTTTAAAGGGGCTCCACGGCTTCTGCTGGCTTTTCTACGAGGGGGGGGGATTCCCCCACCTCCTAGAAAAGCCTGAGCCGCGCACCCTTTAAAGAGCCAGCGGCTCTTGGGGGCTTTTCCCCGAGGAGGGAGAAGGGACTGACTGGCCGAGTCAGTCCCTTCTCCCTCCTGCGGGCTTTTGCGGGAGATGGGGGAATTCCCCCACCTCCCACAAAAGCAGGCAAAAGCCGCATGCTCTTTAAAGGGGCTCCACGGCTTCTGCTGGCTTTTCTACGAGGGGGGGGGATTCCCCCACCTCCTAGAAAAGCCTGCAGGAGCCGCGCACCCTTTAAAGAGCCAGCGGCTCTTGGGGGCTTTTCCCCGAGGAGGGAGAAGGGACTGACTGGCCCTTTCAGTCCCTTCTCCCTCCTGGTCGAAAAGCCCGCAGGAGTCAAGTGGGGCTCCTGTGGGCTTTTGCGGGAGGTGGGGGAATTCCGCCACCTCCCGCAAAAGCAGGGAGAAGGTCTTGGAGTAGCGCACAGGCTGCGTGCAGCCTGTCCGCTGCTCCCAGAGCTGCGGGGGGGAAATCATATTTTTTCCTTGATTTCCCCCCCTGAAAACTAGGTGCGTCCTATGGGCCGGTGCGTCCTATAGGGCGAAAAATACGGTATTTTTCAAAACGTTTTTTTATGTGTATAGATTTCACCCCAGTTTCTATTTCCAAAATGTTGCCTTACTGTGTCCCTAATCACTGCTTTCAGTGAAACGGAAATGATTTTTTAAAAAATCATTTGTAATTACTATTTTCAAATTGTAAACTGCTTTGGAAATTCTTTAAACTGAAAAGCAGGGTAGCAATGTTTTGACTAAATAATATGAATAAAAAATTGGGGCGGGTTCCCCCCCCTAAATATTGTGCTTTCTACGGAGCTCAGACACACGGATGAGAATTTTTTCCCAGGCTTCATTATGATTCCATAATAAAAAGCAGTGAATGATGATACCATTTAGAAAGCACTAGAAGAGGATTTCTCTTCCAGTCACCCTTTTAACATGAGTTTGAGCTGTTTGCAGAATCTATTTCTGTTAAACCAACCTGCGTACGGTTCTAAAAATCACACTGCTTTTAAAACGTTCAAATCACAATATTTTATTCTGTTCTGATACGATACTCTGCGGGTATTTGTTGCTACTGTTTGGGGCCAAGAAATGGGGCAGGAAACATTCGTGCGAGTTCCGGTTTGAACATAAAAGAGGAGACTCTCTCAACCACAAAGAGGAAGCAAGACTCAGCAGTCCAGATACGGTTCCATGGCATTCTGGAATCCTTCACAGAGGACCACTCTGAAAAGCAGCCTTTCCCACAAAATAAAAATCCTTCCTTGGCAGGGCCTACCTTCTTCTTTCTGTCCACTCCCTGCCTCCGCAACTGGTCTATCTGAGACAAGCATGAAGAGGAAGTAGGGATTTCTCGAGTGTGAAGAGGCTTTGGTCTCCGTACCTTGTCAAGCATCCCTCTGCCTTGGAGAAGAGGAGATGCCACGTGATCGCCGTGAATCCCAGAGAGAGCTCTTTTTTGCACCACTCCCTCCAGCCATGCTGGCCTCCAGAGCAGGAGACCGAGAGCAGGCAGGGGGAAAACAGAACTGAAAGCACTTTGCTCAGAAAGGCCTCTTCTTCAAAATGCACAGGACATGTGCCTCCCCAAGGGGCCTTTTTTTATATACAAAAAAACTTTCCCTAGTAGTAAACGCCCCTCGCTGAGAACTCTGCAAGCTAGCGGAGAGAAAAGGTATAAATGGAGCACAATTGTCCACACAACACACTTAGAAACGGAGATCGTGGCTTATCCTGCCACAACAATATTTTCTTAATTCCCAGTAGGGCTGGGCGATATATCAATATACAGTCATACCTCTTGTTACGTTTGCTTCAGGTTGTGTCCCACGGTGACCCGAAAGTACCGGAAAGGGTTACTTTCAGGTTTCGTTGCTCACGCATGCGCAGACATGCAAAATGACGTCACGCGCATGCGCAGAAACAGCAAATCGCGACTCGCGCACGTGAAAACGTGGGTTGCTTTCTGCTCAAGTTGTGAACGGGGCTCTGGAACGGATCCCGTTTGCAACTAGAGGTACCACTGTATCGTCCAAAACGGATTTGAAGTCCATATTGTGATATCGGTTTCATAATTTCCGACCTGGCAAAATATTGCAAATCGTGTGTATGCAACCAATATGCAGAAGTCACAATGTGGGGAAAACCGTGAAGCCAGCCAATGCCTCTACATAGCTCCATCCTTATTTCAGACATAGGGATATATTGGTATAGTGATGTTTAGATGGGACGCGGGTGGCGCTGTGGTCTAAACCACTGAGCCTAGGGCTTGCCGATCAGGTCAGCGGTTTGAATCCCCGCGACAGGGTGAGCTCCTGTTGCTCGGTCCCTGCTCCTGCCAACCTAGCAGTTCAAAAGCACGAAGTGCATGTAGATAAATAGGTACCGCTCCGGCGGGAAGGTAAATGGCGTTTCTGTGCGCTGTTCTGGTTTCACCAGAAGCAGCTTAGTCATGCTAGCCACATGACCCGGAAAAACTGTCTGTGGACAAATGTCAGCTCCCCGGCCAGTAAAGCGAGATGAGTGCTGCAACCCCAGAGTTGTCCGCGACTGGACCTAATGGTCAGGGGTCCTTTAACTTTACCTTTAAACTGCAGTGCTGAAACCTGGATATCACCCAGCCCTAATTGCCATCATAAGTGTGACTTCGGAGCACAGGTAAGCTGAACGAGACATTAAGGAAGGAGAAGGGAACTTGCTACAGGACAGTCCCTTGTCCTTTAGAATGCCTCTCTCCATGCAAGCTGAGCAAGCTATACAGCAGCTTAGACTAAGGCGCTACTCTGATCCACCTGAAAAAAACCATGTGGGCGCATATTTTGACTATCTAACAGGTTGGTGAATAAATGGAACAAACTGCCCAGAGAAGCTATTGAGATCTCATCCCCTGAAGATCTTGGGGAAAGACTCAAGCAACATTTACTAGGGGCTGCTTGAAGTCTTGACTCTAGGGCATTCCACTATTGCAAGTAGCTGGAAGAAATGCGTATGTGATGCAATTAAAGTTTCGCAAATGAGTATCTGCAAGGAGGTATGGGGAGAGGGGGTGTATACAGCAATGCTTTATGCTAAAGCTCACGTTCTCTTTTCTTTTTTGCAATACTATTCTGGTCCAATCTGAGATATATTCATTACATGACATCATGTTTATAAGGGAGGGAAAAACTCAATTTCAGCAAGCTTCAGCTTTTCATTCCAGTCATTCCTGTAGTAATTACTAGCAAAGAAAAGATCTGGATAAATGTACTCTGGACTAGCCAAGTCTTCATTTCATTCAAGTTTTTGGGAACACAAGGTCTACTTCAAAACCTAATTAAAGAAAACTCTACAAGGACAGCCCGGAGTCTGCAGCCAAAGCTTCAGGACAACTTCCTGATAATAATATGTTTTCAGATATGCCCTTCACACAAAAAAGGAGATTATGTAATACTACATTCACTAAGCTTTCCAGTCATGCCCAAGTCTATTAAGTTACTTAACATAGTAATTCATTCACAGATACAGCCAATGTACTTTTTTCCGAGGCTAGACGAAAAAATTCAGGTACTGCTTGAGGCTGCTTGAAAAAGGCTTTTGTTAGTCTCGTTGTAGGAGAAAGAATGAAACCTGCAAGTAAATAAAAATACAGGCAAAGAACTTGTTCATAAAAGAGCTACCGTAGTTTTCGCTCTATAAGACGCACCAGACCACAAGACGCACCTAGTTTTTGGAGGAAAACAAGAAAAAAATATTCTGAATCTCAGAAGCCAGAACAGCAAGAGGGATCGCTGCACAGTGAAAGCAGCAATCCCTCTTGCTGTTCTGGCTTCTGGGATAGCTGCGCAGCCTGCATTCGCTCCGTAAGACGCACACACATTTCCCCTTACTTTTTAGGAGGGAAAAAGGGAGTCTTATAGAGCAAAAAATACGGTACTTCCCTTACTCTAGGGGGACCTAAAAGATTGTCTATATGCAACAAAAATTTAAACTCTGTACAAGCAAGGGATTCTGGCTTCTCAGACCACACTTATTTACCAATACTTTTGGTTCACTCCCATGTGATTGTGTTTCACCAAAGACCTTTAAATATATCATTTAAATAACCAGTGGTGGCATCCTTTGGACATAGTGGCTGCAAGCAGGACAAGTATCCTACCATAACATTTCATGGCCTAGTTGGGGCTGGGCAGGTTCTTCACTGCTCAGGTGGTAGAGAGGTGGCGTTGCAAGGATGTTCTTGTTGCTGGTGCTGCAGCAGCAGGGCAGAACCTACCCACGGCTGTCATAATATATTATGGGTAGCTCGTTTTCTTTACTACAAAACAGTGCATCAAGGGTGAAGGGTTGCTGAGGCTTAGATGAGGACAAACATCTGAGGAAACAAAACGTTCAGGCTTTCCACTGCCTGCAGATAGTAAATATGTGTGCTTCATGCCTTCATGGTGTTGAAACTAGGGAGCTTTGGCATGAGGGCTCTGAAGTTGTTTATTCCTCCCAGATTAAGGCTCCACAATCAGGCCCCAAAGGATACACCATGTTTCTCAAACCTGCTCTGCTCTTCTTCAGTAATTTAATTTAATCTTCCTTTAAATTCCTGGGAGTTTACCCTAGCGGAGACCTCACTTGGAAAAACAATATAACTCAGAATTAATGAATGTTAGAAGAATGTTGGAATGAAGTTATATGGCTTTAGTAGAAATGTTATAATGAATTAAGTATAAATAGATTAATAGAATATTAAAGGAAAAATAAGGTTAGAATGTGTTAAGATAATTATAGGATAGAAAACAGAGGAAGATGGAAAGGAATTGCTGAAACAACTAATAGAAGTGGAATACAAAAAGGGAGATGTGAGGAGGTCGTGGAAATAAGTGAATGAAAGATAAAGATACTGAAATTGTTTGATGTGTTTTAAACTGTTTTTGTTTGGCTATGTTAGTTTAATGTGTCAGTGTTATGTAGTGTTTTTGTATTGTATTGTATTGTATTGTTCTTTTTTGTAGTGTTGTGTTTAAATTGTTGTAAAAGTAATAAATATTATTTTCAAAAAAGAAAAAGAAAAAAGAAAAATAATATAACTCAGGTGGTTAGGAAGGCCCAACAGAGACTCCATTTTCTCAGGGTCTTGCGAAAGAACAATGTTAAACAACAATTGATGACTTCCTTCTACAGGTCCACAATAGAAAATGGCCTCTCATATTGTATCACAGTGTGGTACAGTACATTGGCTTGACAGCTATGGACAGAAAGTCTTTACAGAGGGTGGTGAACACAGCGCATGGTATAACGGGCTGTCCCCTGAGCCCGCTAGATGACATCGCAAGGGACCGTTGCCTTAGGAGAGCGAGAAAAATTCTCAGGGACAATTCACACCCTGGCCAGCCCCTCTTTAATCTTCCACCCTCGGGCGGGGAATATAGAAGTATAATCAGTCATACCAACAGGCTAAAAAAAAATATTCTATCCATGGGCTGTTAGGCTGCTGAACGGAAAATAATATAGTGCAACTGACTTTCGGAGTTGGTGTGTTGTGCGACAAGCACACAGACTGCAACGAGACTGAGTGTTTGGGGGGTTGGCTCAGTTAATTTCATTGTACACAGGTTGTACATTGACAATAAAGGTATTAACAACAACAACTTATACCTGACTTACCCTTTTCTGTGAAGCTTTGGGTGCAAACCATTATTCTCATTCCCACAAGTTCACACACATGTAGCTACATTTGTCCACATCTATCCTCGCTTCTCCCTCCCTGTTTCTTCTTCCCATAGACTGCAAAGCTCCATGGGGCATAGACCTGTCTTTGTTTATGTTAGCCTGAAAGCTTCTGGTGGTATACTCATAATTTCTCTCTTGATAAAGCCAACAGTTCAGTCCTTATAAAGATAAAAATTGGGTTTGATCTTGGCATAAAGCCAGAAGAAAGGGAGCAAACACCTGACACTTTGGGTGTTAGCCAAGCCCATTAATGAGAACTTATCAGATATAAACACACCATTCAATTGTGCTATCTTGTAAGCATAGAATAATAATGGTATCGTGTAAGCGCACAAATTCTAACACTTTGTAAGCACTGGAAGGCACACAAAACGTTCTACTGGAGAACAGCAATTTATCAAAAGGACATGTGGGAAATTAATGAAGTAAAACTGCCTCACTTGCATTGCAAACCCAGAGTCCATTCTCACCCAGCTGGAAGAAACTTAACTCCAAGCAAAGAAGTTTTCTCCACAAATGACATATGTGACTGCAGAGACCTTCAAGGTATTGCTTAGCCACCCTTGGGAGAGTGAGAGGGGCTTGCTCCATTATTCAACAATCTACACAGATCAGAAATTTATGGGATTTTCTTCAGAATTAAAACCAACAACATTGTTGGCAGTTTCTAGACATCAAAGAAGATGCAAGTCCCAATAAAATGCATTCATTATATACTCAATATAGCAATAATTTAAGTCTACTCCAAGTATTATTATTTTAGAACAAAAGTGTTTCTGGATCTGTTTATTGTTATTATTGAAGATGCAGCTATTGTGATAAAAAAAGCAACCCACACTTTATCTCCTAGTTTAAGTCGCTGGTGAATGAACCCAAATGCAAACCTTCTGGTGTCCTTTGCTAGACCCTGCAGGGTGCAAAGCTGCAGGAAAAATCTTTCAGAGGGCAGGGGGGAAACTCTGGTTCCAATAGACAGTAAGAGAGGGGTGGGGGACACAGCAAATGAAAATGGGGGGCACCTTGCGAACACCGATGAAAAATGTTGCTGAAAAATAGTGTGGTGCAGTTTTAATAACTGAATGTGGCTAAGTCAACCCAGAAGCACTACTGGGTACTAGACTCCAATGAAGCCTGGGGAAGTACAGCTACTTTCCCCCACCTACTTCTATCAAGGTTCCTTTTCTTCCAAAATCATCCATCCATATCCAGCCTTACATTTCAATACTTCTGAATATTCCTGGGAAGGAAGGAAGGAAGGAAGGAAGGAAGGAAGGAAGGAAGGAAGGAAGGAAGGAAGGAAGTTCTACACCAACTACTGCAATTCAGTCTAAAATCCAGGATGGAACTTCTAGTCACTGTCACAACAAAACAGGTTACTTACTATTCATGAGATCTAGCAGAAAAACCCTGAGGCATTTCAATCCTGGCACAATGTATATTGCCCCAAACAAACCTCTGAATAGCCCCATCTGTACTTTAGATAGATAGATGATAGATGATAGATAGATAGATAGATAGATAGATAGATAGATAGATAGATGAGAGAGAGAGAGAGAGAGAGAGAGAGAGAGAGATGACAGATGATAGATGGATGATAGATAGATAGATAGATAGATAGATAGATGATAGATAGATAGATAGATAGATAGATGATAGATAGATAGATAGATGATAGATAGATAGATAGATAGATGATGATAGATAGATAGATAGATGATAGATAGATAGATAGATAGATAGATAGATAGATAGATAGATAGATAGAGATAGATAGATAGATATAGATAGATAGATGATAGACAGATAGAGATCTAGATAGATGATAGAAATTGCCAAATGAGGTGATATCGAGAGGCTTAGCTGCAACTGAAAGGCATTCAAGAACCTAACTAGGTCAACAGTCAGACGATATAAAGTGCTGTGGCATCTTAAAGACAAACTGGTTTACTGTGGCATAAGCTTTCGTAGGCGACAGCTTATAAGTGATTATAAGTAAGACAGCTCGACTGACTGTGTACTATGATGGATACAGGACATACAGGACATTTCAGTGACTATTGCGGGCAAGGGTCCCACAATCGTTTTCTACTGAGAAGTGGCCAACCACATATACAAATTTGGCATTTCTTCTTCTCTGAAGAAACAGTGATTTGGCAGGATAACATGTAGGGCTAAGCTAGGGGGGTGGGTAGAGATGCCATATCAGCAAAGGGGGTTCTTTCTTTCTTTCTTTCTTTCTTTCTTTCTTTCTTTCTAAATAGAACCCAAGTGGGTCACAATATTGCAGGTGGGCATTGAAGGCAAGTCTCAAGCCTAAAAACTGTCTAAGAAAAGAGGGGTTGTTGATTCCCACCAACAGGCCAGGGAAAGTCATATCCTAATCTTGGAAGGTGTGCTATCCAATCCAAGTTCCCTGGTCAACTTCTGGGGGTTTCAGCTGCACCTGGAGCCAAAGCAAGGGCTAGCTTGACCCCACATGTTTCTGCTTGCCTGAAAAGACAGGGACATAGGAATTTGCCTGATAATGAGTCACACTACAGGATTCACCTGGCTCAGTACAGTATTGTCTACACTGACTGACAACCGTTCTCCAGGATTTCAGGCGGGGGACATTGCCAGCCCTACTTGGAAATGCCAGGAATTGAGCCTGGTATCTTTTTCATGCAAAGTAGATGATATACCACTGAGTGGTGACACTTCCTCAGATCCTTGGAGGAGAACTTTGCTTCACGTCCCACCACCTGCCTGCGGATAGACTGACAGGTACACAGAACAAGGTAGTGATGCCTAGGCTCTGAAAAAACAGCTCGGGGAGCAGTGGACAGGCTGCACCCAGCCTTCCCGCTGCTCCCAGAGCTTGTGGGGCTGGCGGGGGAAGCCCGGGTTTCCCCCTCCCCCAGCCCCCCAAAAACAGCTCGCCTAGGCTCTGAAAGGCCATCCTCCCGCCTTTTTGTTCCTGGTGTGTGGTGAAGACCACATTAGGCCTTTTATAATTATTCTCTCTCACATACAAAAAAAGTTTCATGTCGTCTGGAAACACCATCAAACGTCCAGTTCCTGGATCAAGCCCTGGAATCCCTGGGAACTCCCTGCGGCGATCACACAGGGTCCCGGACGTTTGATGGTCTATTGATCCCTGTGCCACCGCTGTGATTGCCTCTTTGCTGCCACCAACCCGTTTCCCTCGGGTACACACAGAGACCAGACAGTTGTTAACATTAACAAATAATCAAGTTTATTTTTATAAGCATGAACAAGTTTAAGGTTCCAGTTAATTTTTCTTGTCAGTTTCTTAATCTTAGTTTCTTTACTGTCCTATACATTCCTAACAACTTCAAACTGATTATCCCAACTATCTACCTGACTATCTAACAGTTCCTCTCACTCTCTCACAACACAACTCGACCAACCCACAGACTTATCCTCCCTCTTCCTTCTCCAACTCCCAACACTCAACTGACTTCCAAACAACACCAACTCCTCCCCTTGGATTCCCACTGGCCAATCACTTCACACTCATTTAACCCTTTCCTTATGACCCACCTAGGAGGCAAACGCCACACTTCCTCTCCTCCAAGGGCATTTCCCAAGCGCAGCCCAAGGCCACCTTGTACGAACTGGATGGAGCTTGAGCCAGATGTGCTGATAGCCATGTGGGCAAAATGCAGCCTAGAGCCCGGCCTTCTGCCACTCAGCTCCACTCCGACAGCCAAGTCTCAGCAGCATGAAGATGTTGCTTATTCTTTTGGCTGGCAGAAATAAATCGGGAAAGTTCCAACAGCACCACATTTATCAAGCAAGGATGCCTCAGAGCCATCCATGTAGCCAAAGTTCCACTTACTAGTGCATTTTCTTTTACGGGAGCAAATCTGAACTGCTTCGACGTTATATAAGGCTGGCTACATATACGGCTGCCGGCTCCCTCCTTGAATTAGACTGTAAAAGCCTCGTAGTGTCGTAACTCAGCAACAAAAGGCCCTTGCAATGGGAGGGTGGCTTTCCTCCCGTGCTGGAGAAAAGAATACCCCCCCACCCACCCCGGAAAAGGACAGAAAGGAATGAAATGGTCTGTGCCCAGTGAAGAGGTACAGGACAGCTTTGTTCCACGCTCTCTTCCCCACCCCACCCTCACCTGCCCTTTACTAACCCACACTTAGAGAGAGGCAACCATGTGAGTGAGGAGAATGCAACGAAAGCAACATGTTACAGAACACCAAGGAATTAGACTGACAGTTCCAGAGGCGTGGACACGTCTGCCTGTTTCAGGAAACGCACAAAAGGCTTTTTGTTGAGTAGGCCTAATGGGGAAATGAAATGCAACATTCTGCACAACATGGGGCAGAAGAGGGGCTATCTTTGAACCTTGCACAGATTGTCGCAGCTGGATAAGTGAATACAAGAGCTGGCATAGACACACACACACACACACACACACACACACACACACACAGAGTGGTGCCTCAGGTTACATACGTTTCAGGTTACAGACTCCGCTAACCCAGAAATAGTGCTTCAGGTTAAGAACTTTGCTTCAGGATGAGAACAGAAATCGTGCTCCGGCGGCGGGAGGCCCCATTAGCTAAAGTGGTCTTCAGGTTAAGAACAGTTTCAGGTTAAGTACAGACCTCCAGAACGAATTTAGTACTTAACCCTAGGTACCACTGTATGTGTGTGTGTATATATATATTACACACACACACACACACACACACACACACAATATCTATATCTATCTATATCTATATATAGATAGATTTTCAGTTTTATACATTTCAATAATTTTATAGCCATATAAACATTTCAAAACTTGACTTCCTTCCTCCTATTTCTGCAGCTCCTTAAATTTATTTTTAATATTTTCTGCATATCCAAATTAACTTAATTTGTTCATTTAAAGATATACTCCTATGAAACTGCAGGTCATTACAATAGTCCTGCCAATGTTCTTTTCTGTGTACAGTTTGTTTGTAAATATTCAATAAACCATTTCCATTCTTTTATATATATAAAAAAAGTTTGTTATCTTGATTTCTTCTTCTTCCGGAAAGTTTCGCCATTTCTGCATATTCCACAAGTTTTTGTATCCATTCTTCTTTTGCTGGGACTTCTGCTTCTTTTCATTTTGGGGCAAGTAATGTTCTTGCCGCTGTAGTCGCACACAAAAATAAATTTCTATACAGTTTGGGTAGTTCTGTCCCTGTAATTCCCAAAAGGAAAGCTTCTGGGGTTGGTTTTTTCCCCAAACCTTACTTTAAACATCTTTTTCAATTCATTATATATCATTTCCCAATAAACTTTAACCTTACTACAAGCCCACCACATATGATAAAAAGAACCTTCTTTCTCTTTACATTTCCAACACTTATTTGATGTGGATTTATACACTTTTGCCAATTTACTCAGTGTTAGGTATCATCGATATATCATTTTCATAAAATTTTCTCTTAGACCGTAAGATGCTGTAAATTTTATATCCATATTCCACAATCGTTCCCATGCTTCCATATCTATATTATGATATCTATTGCCCAATGTATCATTGAGGATTTTACTTGCTCATACTTTGTCTCCCATTCCAATAATATCTTATACATTTTTACAGCACTTTTACATTACAGTCATACCTCGGTTTACAGCCTCTTAGGTTGCGTTTTTTCAGGTTGCGGACTGCCGATACCCGGGAGTACCGGAACGGGTTACTTCCAGGTTTCGGCAGTCGCGCATGCTCAGAAGTGCTAAATCGCGCTTTGCGCATGCGCAGAAGTGCCAAATTGCAACCCACGCATGCACAGACTCGCAGACGCAAGTTGCGAACGCTGCTGGTTGCGAACGTGCATCCTGCATGGATCACGTTCGCAACCCGAGCGTCCACTGTACATTCCAACAGGTCTCTCTCCAGGTGTGATATTTGTTCCCCATATCTTGCTCTCCTTTAAAACCAAGCACTCTAGCTCACCTGTCTTGGCTCTGAGGCTTCTAGCATTAGCCTATAAACACACGGTGTTTCTTTCTAAATATCTCTGGCATGTGCTTTTTTTACCCTACGGCATTCTGGCCTCTTTGAATTTCTATAATTGAATTACCTGTTTTCATTACCTGTTCCTACCCTCCACCATTTGGACAATCATAAAAACACTTTTGCTCATCCCTGAGGGATGATTTATCCCCAGCTGCATGCTCCTCACCTCCTGCTGCCTTCCCCCCAGTAATCATTTTAAAAGCTGCTCTGCTGCCTTTTGGATTCTGAGCAGGAACAGCCTGGTTCCATTCTGGTTCAGGTGCAGCCCACCACATTCCCACAGGCCTGGCTTCTTCCAAAATGTTTCCCAGTGGCTAACAAATCCCAGCTCCTCCTGACACCAGCAACTCATTCACACACCAGAGATCCTCTCCTTTTCCTCAAAGAAGATACAACTAGTGCAAGCTATAATCACTCAGCTGTTGTGGTGATGCGGGCCAGGGATTCTGGATCATCAAAGTTCTTATTTTATTTTTTATTGACTTTATATACAATGGTACCTTGGTTCTCAAACTTAATCCATTCCGGAAGTCCGTTCCAAAACCAAAGCGTTCAAAAACCAAGGCACGCTTTCCCATAGAAAGTAATGCAAAACAGATTAATCCATTTCAGACTTTTAAAAACAACCCCTATAACAGCAATTTAACATGAATTTTACTATCTAACGAGACCATGAAAGCAATAATCAATGTACTGTACTATAAAATGAATAAGACAGTATTGTAGATGATAAAAATTAAAATTATTTTTTTTCTTACCTGCACTGTTGATAGTCATTGTTTGGGTGTGGGGCTTTCATCCGTTTCCACAGTCAAACAATAAATCAGTTAATAAGTAGCTGAACTGGGTTCCACACAGTCACAAAAGCAAATTAACCGAAAAAGCCACAAAAACGCAAAATAAATAGCAAAAACAAAAGTGCCAAACTTAACCCGTTCCGGAAGTCCGTTTGACTTCTGAAATGTTCAAAAACCAAGGCACAGCTTCTGATTGGTGCAGGCACCCCATAAACAATAGCTGACAGCCACATCAGACGTTTGGCTTCCGAAAAACATTCGAAAACCGGAATACTTACTGCCATGTTTTCGGCATTTGGGAACCAAGGAGTTGGAGAACCAAAGTACCACTGTACCACGGGTCTCAGTCCTTGTAATACAATCACCAACACCAGTCATGGAGACTTTCCTTGCAACATCTACTATCTATAAAATGGAGTAATGCACCGTACCTCACATGACTCCAGTATAAAAGACAGTACAGTATTATAGCAAAGGAATATACAAACATCAAGATGGACATGGTGATCTTTGGAAATAAGAGGGATGGACCGGGCTCATAAATCCTGGCTACGTTATACTTTTCAGGTAGCATTTAATGCTTGTAATCCTCAATCAACTAACTCTGGTGTGAACAGCCAAGTCCAATGCACTGAAATTACAGTAGTACCTCGGGTAAAGAACTTAATTCGTTCCGGAGGTCCGTTCTTAACCTGAAACTGTTCTTAACCTGAAGCAGCACTTTAGATAATGGGGCCTCCCGCTGCCACAGCGCCACCGGAGAACGATTTGTGTTCTCATCCTGAAGCAAAGTTCTTAACCTAAAGCACTATTTCTGGCTTAGCGGAGTCTGTAACCTGAAGCGTCTGTAACCTGAAGCATATGTAACCCTAGGTACCACTGTAAATCATAATCACTGTTGTTGCTGTCACTATCGCTGTCATCAACAAATTAAAGTGTTTGACATTCAGATTTCTGTCAGCACCTTCTTCAATTTGAGCTAAACATTGTGTAGATGTGGACAATAAAGTTGAATGTTGGAAGGTTTAGGTCAGATACAAGAATGTATTTCTTCATGGAGCACACAGTTAAACTATGGAACTTGCTTCCCCAGGAGGCAGTGATGGTCACCAACTTGGAAGGCTTTAAAAGAGGATTGGACAAATTCCTGGAGGAGACGGCCATTAATGACTGCCAGCTGTGATGGCTATACTCTGCCTCCAGTTGGAGGCAAGCAATGCTTCGGAGTACCAGCTGCTGAAAACCACAAGGCAAAGGTGAATGTAAAGGTAAAGGGACCCCTGACCATTAGGTCCAGTCGTGGCCGTCTCTGGGGTTGCGAAGCTCATCTCGCTTTATTGGCCAAGGGAGCCGGCATACAGCTTCCGGGTCATGTGGCCAGCATGACTAAGCTGCTTCTGGCGAACCAGAGCAGCGCACAGAAATGCCGTTTACCTTCCCGCCGGAGTGGTACCTATTTATCTACTTGCACTTTGATGTGCTTTCGAACTGCTAGGTTGGCAGGAGCAGGGACCGAGCAACGGGAGCTCACCCCGTCGCGGGGATTCGAACCGCCGACCTTCTGATTGGCAAGCCCTAGGCTCAGTGGTTTAGACCACAGCGCCACCCGCATGCTCGAATCCTATTTGCAGGCCTGCCACAGGCATCTGATCGGCCACTGTGATCTTGCTGGACAAGATGGGCCCCTTTCGGCCTGACCCAGCAGGTTTTTCTTTTGCCATTGTGAATGACAACAGTATTGCACAGAATGGCACAATATTCAAATCATGAAAGATAAAGCAGCTATCACCTTGAAGATGAGAACAAACAGCTTGTTTAAGTTTAAGGTGCTCAGCTGACACTCTGCAAAAACTGGTAACCACAAAGCGAATTCTACTGATGCATCAATACTTTGGGGTTCCACAGAAAGCAAACACCTTCATGAACTTTCAGAGAGCAAATATTTCACCAGTTCCCAGCTTGGGTATTCCTATGGAACCTTCCATAACCAGATTCTACAAATGAATCAACATGCCAAAAAAGGAACCCTTTGTGAGCTCTGGAAAATCACTATGGATAGGTAACAGAGTTCCATGAAAGTCTAAACAGACTTAGATAGTTGCCATTAAATATTTGCTAATTGGTTGATGAGGTAGTTAAAGTGTTTAAATAAGGTCTTTATATTGGCCACTATAACTATTTACTTTACAGAATCTGGCACTGATAATAGATAGACAAGTATGGAACAGAATGATTTCCATAAGGCTTTTCTTGACTCATCAAATGCCCTAATCTTCTAGATTTAAAATATGCACATTAATCTTACAAATTTTATTGGCAAGGCAAACAGAGAGAAAACATGGTGCGTCAAGAAGAGGTATTTGTCAAACAGCACACACTTGATAGTCACATTAATGCTTCCTGGTCAATAAAGGATTAAAGTAACATGTCAGTAAATTACAGCAAATACAATCCGGTATAAACTTTTATAGCTGTGGTTTGATTCCGACACTTGAGATACGAGAGTGAAAAAAATGCGGCTAATGGTTTCCACTGAGCCCTGGAATGAGCCCTGGAACCAAGTATGATAATGTGGTGGCGTCTCCAGAAATCCATACAAAACTTTAGGCCCAGGATCAGTGCACTTGAAATTTCGAACCTACCAGGTGAGGACAAATGCTTAAAACAAAACAAATCCATAGAACCCTGTGTACAGGAGATTACCATAGATCAGGGTTGGGGAACTGACAGCTGTGGCCCACCGGGAGCTGAAAATTGGTCTGCAAGGCTGTTCCCCCAAAACCACACTCAGCCAAGAGCTGATAGGTGGTAAAGCCGAAACCTGCTAAATTGACTACATGACTGAGTTCCTCACAGCTGATCTCACAGCTGATGCCTGCAGAAAGCAGGTTTGGGCTCTATCGTCCATCACCACACATTACCTGATGGGTAGTAAAACTGAAGCTCCAGGCATTTTAAAGCACTGTGCAAGGCTCTTTCCAAGCTCTGTGTACTGCATTGAAGTCCCAATTTCAGGAGTTCGCATGTAAATGTGCACTTAGAATCTTTCTTTTTTTTAAAAAAAAAAATCTCCTAATGCCATGTCAACTACGATTTAACCTGAACCTAACTTTACAGAGAGAGACAGAACGAGCCAGAACAAAATTAAAATAGTTCAGAGGATTAAATACAAGAATGTGCCAATATACCGCATAAAACATGAAAAATTAGAAAAGGTTCTCATATTCAAGTAATGTTAGAACCAGCAATTACCTCATGCTGTTTCCCACCCTTTAATTAAATCAACAAACAAAGGAAAAATAGAAACCAAAAAAAACAAAGAAAGAAAACAAAGAAGATCAGGCTGCTAAGGTTCCATCAAAAATATTAATCCCACTTCTGGGCCTGGTTCTTACTGTTTCTTGTGTGGCAGGTCCAGAGACTATTTGGGCAATGCTCATCACTCTCTGAGCCAATCTAAGGTGAATTTTAACCTTAAAATGAGTCTAGGGCTATTAGCGTTCACACTAGAACCTCGCCCTGGATAGCTGACATATACCTGCAAGACATTAGCAGACACAGCTCTATACACACCATAATACAGTTGGCATCACAACCCGTCACATCTCTCCTCTTTGTACTATATCAGGTGTAATGTGATTCAAAGGTCTAGCAAGGCATCTTGAGTGCCAAGAATTATAACCACCAAGGGTAAAGCAAAGGACTGTTAAGTAAAAGCAAGGTTTATTTTGAAAGACAAAAATCAATGGTTATATGGAGAGAGAAAAGTGATAGGTGTTGTATCTAGAACTTCTGTGTAGTCTCTAGGTGTCAGATGCTGGGTGGTGGTTGCTCGTGAGTAACCAGGCAGGACTCTGACCTGTCTTTTACAGTGCAGATACACAAGGTTCATTCATGTCCCACTTGCAGAATCCTGGAGTGGCCCCTTCCGCCCCCCCCCAACATAAGAACCTCACCCCTCTGCGCAAGCTGGACGACGGAAGTGGTGTCTGTGCCTCCTGGCCAGCCGGGCTAGGTGAGGCGCTTGGGGTCTCAGCAGCATCTTTGAGCCCTCTCCTCACTTGACTGGCCCCTTCCCTCTCTTCTCCACTGGAGGGGTGGCTTTCCCCACAGCTGGACGAGGAAGAAGTTTCTGCAGCTCCATGTATCCCAACAGTGTCCCTGCCTCCCTCCCCTGTTCCGATGGCAGTCCCCTGACACTAGGTATTAAAAAGAGAGTAAAATTTGCTTACTGCAGAGACCAAGTTCCCTCCAACTAATAATAATAATAATAATAATAATTTATACCCCGCCCATCTGGCTGTGTTTCCCCAGCCACTCTGGGCGGCTTCCAAAAGAATATTAAAATACTGTGATACATCAAACATTAAAAGCTTCCCTAAACAGGGCTGCCTTCAGATGTCTTCTAAAAGTCTGGTAGTTGTTGTTCTCTTTGACATCTGGTGGGAGGGTGTTCCACAGGGAGGGCGCCACTACCGAGAAGGCCCTCAGATTGTGGGCGACCCACAATCAGGTGCCCACAAAAAAGGTTCAGTTGAGGTGTAATAAACTCGCATGGACAAGAAATCCAGAAAGCAGAATCTAATTTAAAGAGATTGGCTCCACAACAAGCGAATAGTAAGAGAACCCACACAAGTGACGCTGACACAAACCCCACACATACACCAAGTAGAAGAACAGAAGCATTGTCAACTGACCCCACCCCACTCACCATTCCCCCCTTTCTCCCTCTTTTCTTCCTAACTGAACACTGTATGCAACACTAATGCCTCACAACAAATGAAAATGATCTGTAGAAAACACAACTTGAAAAAAGAGACAATGCGCGTATTTTTGTAAACTAAGAAATCTTTAATAAAAATATATTGGGGGGAGGGAGGGAGGGAGGGAGACTGGCTTCCTGGAAGACTATTCTTCCACACCAGACTAAGTTTCTGAATTATATTCAATGTTTAAATTTCCTCCAAACCCTCTTCAGCAGTCTGTAATTGGCCACAAAAGTTATACGGCTGTTATTTTATGATTTAATAAATCAAGAGGCTCTTTCCAGTAGGAATTCGCTTAATCAAAAAAAAGAGGCCCTCACTCCACTTTCTTGATTGCTATTGTAATATTTTGTCTACAAAAGGGACACGCATACAGAACTAGTAATGATTTATGGACCTCATTTGCTATGCACTTTTGCAAGGAAACATTTTAGTCCCCCCCCCCCCATAAAGGCACACCCAACCTCAAGCCCAATGGGGCAGTCCTGGAACAACAGTACAGATGCAATCCTTAGTGGCACCTGGCACACATCACCAGCTGCATTTCCCAGTTTACGGCTGATGCTGCAGCCTTGACATATTTATACATTCCTGAACGTTTTCTGGCACGAGGACTGTTTGCCCTGCTAATTCTGTTTTGCTGCTCTCCGCAGCTGTGAACCGATGTTCCTTTAGGAGTGGGGAGGGGTGAAACTGGCTTCTCACTTGCCCTTTTCAGGGCAAAAGTGAAGAGCTATTTTGTCTTCCTTGAAAAATAAAATATTTTTAACTATATTCCTACCACATTCAAAGAAAGCGATAAAACTGCTTTATTTTTATTTATTTTGCAAAAACCTCGTTGTTAAGATCTTAAGCCTCATTGTTAAGATCTTTTAGCTCCAGCAGGGAACTCAGTAGGCACAAGGAAGCATGCATATAAGTGGAATGCATATTTTTACCACACTTTTATTTATTTATTACCAGTTATTAACGTAACTTTTAAAAAAATTCCTGTAAATTCCAATTTCCTTCCACATCTTAATAAGGTGATTCCTTTACCATCCCCTTCCAAATATGGCCAAGAAGGTAAGGACAAGAAAGATGCAAAATTATGAATTTGACACAAGGAGAGGAGAGTCATGATAGACCACTGCAACTCCAAGACTGATTTTTCCACTGCTGAGAATTCTCATGTCTAGGTAACTCTCGGCTGATCAGTTGCAAGTTTGCAATTTCATGCCACACACCTGATTATGCTGATCTGGCGGACTAGACTGGATTTGAATCTGCAAGCCCAGTTTCAAATCCATGGACCTAATCCTCAGTCCCCTTTCTGCAGAAGAGAATTACAGTGACCCGTCTTGTCATGTGAGTTGTGAGGATAACACAAATTAAGCATGAGATAGAGCTCAGTCTCAATGGACATTACAGTGGTGCCTTGCAAGACGAAAAGAATCCGTTCTGTGATTCTCTTCGTCTAGCGGTTTTTTCGTCTTGCGAAGCAAGCCCATTGAAGGATTAGCGGATTAGCGCTATTAGCAGCTTTTATCGGCTTATCTGCTGATCGGATCAGCTGATAAGCGGCTGGGGGGAAACCCAGCAGGAACTCGCAAGACATTGTCGTCTTGCGAAGCAAGCCCATAGGAAATTCGTTTTGCGAAGCACCTCCAAAACGGAAAACTCTTTCGTCTAGTGAGTTTTTCGTCTTGCGAGGCATTCGTCTTGCGGGGCACCACTGTACAAGTGGCAAAGCATTAGATTTTATCTTCTGCTATCTGACATCCATCTGTCATGCAAAAAAGGAAAACAGGTGGGGTGTGTGCTTTTCATTTGTACCACAACTCCAGGAAATAGACCTGGAGCTAAGGTACGTGCTTCTCCAAAGGCAAACAGGACTGCACACTTCAGAGGACAGAAACTGCCTCAAAGATTACCCAGACAAGCCACCTCCTCCCCCCAGACAGAGATTTCCCTTCCCATGCTTGCTCTCAATCCGGAGAAAAGAACCCACAGGAAAATCTGCATAAAAGCCATTCAGTGAATTAAAACAATGCCCTGAACATTAAGGCTACCAAGAAACAGCTGGACAGAAACTCCTCCAAGCTAGAAGCAATCAAACTTTCCGAGGTTTCAGGGGAAGGGAAGCAAACCATTTAACATTTTTATGGGTGAGGGACTGCAAACTGACAACGCTAGCTTGCCAGCTTACCTCCTTTGGGGAAAAGAAGAAGAAGAGGAAACTTAACAAGACTAAACCGTTTTCAATCATGGCGTAAGGAGGGCAGGACATCAACACCCATGGAATTTCAGCATCAACCGGTACTCACTGGAACACTGTTCAAACTTTAGGTTTAGTGGTAAAGCCTAAAATGGCTCAAGCCCAACACACCTAAGATGATCGCATCCAGCCATGTATTTTCAATCACAGGTGGCTGCTTGTCCTGAATCTTCTGGATAGGATTGTGGCGGCAGATGATGATGATGATTTGCATCGCCTCCTCAATCTTATTGCTTACCCAAGTCCCTCTGAAAAACTACAACCCTCAAAACCTGGTGTATTTTTGGATGACCCCTCAACCAAACGTCCATATCTGGCTGCTAAGCAGAGGGCATTTTTAATTCTCCTCTTTTAAAAATAACAAAGCTATGGATTGAGTACCTATTAAATAATTAGGATAATTACAGTGCCAACACCAGCTGGTGCAATATAAAGGTTCCCATATATCAATGCCATTCCTCAATGCAAGTATATTAAAAGCCTGCTATTAGTATAAAAACCTCGTTAAAGTGTATCTCAAATTTTCATTTTAGTTCTTAGATTGGGGTGGGGAACCTTCAGGCCATGGGGGCTCCAATTTGACCAGTGAGAGCATTCCCCCCCCCCATCACACCCATCAGCTCTTGTCACTGGTGATGTCAGCTGGGGGGGGGGGGCCTTCTTAGGAACCCTGCCTGGTCCAATCCCTTCAGCCTCTGGAAAGTCTCTATCTAAAAAAAGATAATGCAGCAAAAGCAAGGAGACCCTGTTTTCTTCTTTACTGCTGCACAACAGAGCAGTCCCTTTCAGAGCTGCTGTTTGCTTTATGCAGACACTGGCTTTGACAGGGACTGCTCTGTCATGCAGCGATGAAGAAACAGGGACTCTTTGAAGGAGTCTCCTCACCCACCCGCCTTTATAAACCACTGGAGCAATCTTTAAAGAGGGGAAGAGTTTGTTGCACAGAGCGTTCAGCCCCTGCTCAGGTAGGATCACAGGGGCTGCCTTAAAGCAGGCGCCCTTTGCGCAACTAGCTTCCTGTTGCATGTATGTGCTTTCATGGACAACCTCCTTCACTGATTGCAACCAGGCTCTGATGACACCGGTTGCTGTCCACCCCTTAATTAGTTGGCTTTCCAGGTGCCGCAGCAGTTTTGTCTGATGCTGCTGGTTTTAAGATAGACCCTCGTTTGCAAAGTGTGGGATTAGTTACTTTCAATAAGAACGTTAACAAGTTTCTAGATAAAATAATATATTGAATTTACAACAGTGTGGTCAACCTGCTTATAATAAAAGATATACGAGATACTGATGTGCTAACCAATTTTTTTTTTTAAGCAGACCTTTAGCGTTACATATTCCTCATATAATTGAAATTTCAAAATGCATGATCTCATAGTCACTGCAAGACCTTCGCTACAATAAGCTTCCAGATTCTTATATACATATATTTAAAAATCTCTCAGTGCACATTAAATAAAGATCTGCATAATTTCATGAGCACAAGACACAATGCCCACATTTATAATTGAAATCAAATTTCTTTCACTCAGTTCTCATTCACTGAAGACTGAAAGGTTTGTTAATGTGTTAGGTCTCTCTGTCAGATTGCTTAAAAGCCTGGAGTTGTTTCTCCACCCAACCTTGAAGACTTTTCAGTATTTACTGTGAACGAAGCCAAGCAGTCACCTCTGGTTCTTATAAATGTTAACACGAACATGCAGAGAAAGGGGAGACTCTTTTCAAAGCTAACTGAATTATGCTCACCACTGAGCTGAGGACTGTTCCAAGAAGAAAGCATCTCGTTAGCTACCTTACTAAACATCTTAATATTGTCTAAACAAACCTCCCAGCAATTTATTCTGTTCACACTTTGTAGGCAACGAAGCGAAGTGCCTTTTCCTTGCACCCTCTCTCTCCAATCTGAGACACCCAACATATGGCTAAGTGCGAGTGAGCGGCATGCAGCTCCCGTGTAAAGCACACACACACAAAACACAAGACGCAGAATATAAGGAAATGGAGTGATCACTTGGGGGGCCAAGTTTCAGTGCCTCTCTCAGATTCTGTCCCCAACGACTGTGGTCTCTGCACACAGAGTTCTTTCTGCAGGATAAAAAGGGTAAACGGTCCCCTGACTATTAGGTCCAGTCGTGGCCGACTCTGGGGTTGCGGCGCTCATCTCGTTTTACTGGCTGAGGGAGCCGGCGTACAGCTTCCGGGTCATGTGGCCAGCATGACAAAGCCGCTTCTGGCGAGCCAGAGCAGCGCACGGAAACGCCGTTGACCTTCCCGCTGGAGCGGTACCTATTTATCTACTTGCACTTTGACGTGCTTTCGAATTGCTGGGTTGGCAGGAGCAGGGACCGAGCAACGGGAGCTCAACCCGTCGCGGGGATTCGAACCGCTGACCTTCTGATCGGCAAGTCCTAGGGCTCTGCGGTTTAACCCACAGCGCCACCCGCGTCTGCTGCAAATGCAACACTGCACAGCCGGGGGTCAGCTCCTGAACGACACTGCCGTGCCCTCATTCCTCCCTTGAGTCAAATCGTGAAAGCCCGAACAGTGCATGTCAAAGCCTAGGATCAGCTTTAATTTTAATTTAATTTATTTGGATTTGCACGCTGCCTTTCATTATGCAGATCCAAGTTTGCAATAGAAATGTTTAGACCTTAAAACAAAATGGCCAAATACAAAGCAATAAAATTTACCGAGGCCAGGGCGAGCTAATAATGTTGTTCCCCAGTTGTGCTTTTGCACAAGGGGGTGGAAGACAGTAGGTGCACCTGCCTCTAGGAAATGAGCTCCTGCCTGAGCAAAAGGACTGCCACTCTGAAACAAGTTGAGCTTGGCATGCAACTACTTGGCACAGACACTCCGCTCGTGCCTCTTCCTGTTATTCCCTCAACAGCACTATTGATCCTGGGATTAACGGGAGAAACTGTCCACAAGATGACAAATCCTGCAGGCTTGACATACCACAGGGCAGGCCGTGGCCTGCGGAACACACGAGGAGCGTGCCTGGTCTTAACCGGAGAGCCTTAGCTTTCTGGATCTGCTTCCAGTTCTTTGCCTGTGCAATAAGCCCTTCCAGCAATTATGGGCCCCATTAAACCAGATTGTTTTGCCCTCTGTTTCTTGCATCCGGTTCCTGAGTTTCTGCTGAGCTTCTCACCCTCGATCCAAACTGGCTGAGCCTTTTGAGCCTGCCAAGCCCCTTGCCTGGGATCTGACCTTTCGTCTACCTGTTTTCAAGCCTATTACAGGTGCACCTAGAAAACAGGGAGGAATACCTGGCGGTTAAGTAATGCTAATACGTGCTAGCTTGGGTCTCTTCTAAGGGAAGCCGAGATATGGTATCTATGATTAATCACTTTGGTAGTTTTATCCTTGCGTTTTGCTTCATTTCTGCATCTGGCAGCATTTTCCTATGAAGCTGCAGTTTGATACTTGCCTTATCCAAGGTGAAATAAAATGAACTGCCCCCTTTTCACTATTACAGAGGAGGGGGGAAACCAGAAAGTAGCTTTCTGGCAGATGGATCAAACTTGGCCCTCCAGCTGTTTTGGGACTACAACTCCCATCATCCCTAGCTAACAGGACCAGTGGTCAGGGATAATGGGAACAGTAGTCCCAAAACAGCTGGAGGGTCAAGTTTGGCCATGCCTGCAACAAATTAAAGCAGAAGACTGGCCACATGACATTACCAGTTAACAAAGGGGGGTGGGGGTGCACAATGGGGGTGTCACATTTTACAGCAACCCTGTGTTCATCACCTTGCCAATTTATGCCCGTAAGTACAGGGACGTCCAACTCCCAAGAGACTGTGATCTACTCCGGGTGGGGGGGGGGCGGACTGGCAGTGATCTACCCATTTTGGGGGGAAGGGCTTCCCAAAGTTGTTGACATTTTTTTAAACGGTAAGTGTGCAGACAACAATGGAACATACACTAAATGCAATGCAGGAAACAACAAGAGGGGAGGGGGCGGATACATGATTGTAAACAACGTGAGCTATAAGGATCCTGCGATCGATCACGATCATCCAGAGGTCAACCTGTCAATCGCGGCTGACCGGTTGGACACCCCTGGAGTTATAACCAAACCTATCTCAGCCCATTTCAAGCAAGCTAGCGCTATACTGGTAGGAAGTGGGGGTTGAGGGTAAACTCAAGCCTTTTGCCAAACACATTATACTATTGAGGTACTAAAACTCAGGGTGATGATAACAGAAGCCTGAAATTCCTTTACATCTAAACAACATAATTTACATATTATACAGGAACTAAGCTACATCTGGTGAACGTGTGGCACTTATAAGTAACACGAGAAGACCGCCATTAGAAACCTTTCATTGCATTTATTTTCCCAAACTGTTTATCATTTTAAATGCTTTTTATCCCACCTTTCTTAAAAAGTAAGCAGTAAGTAAGTTTACAAGTCAAGTAAGACAAAAACATGAACTGAACTCATTAACAGCAAACAATAAATATGAACAAATGCCAAGAGGTTTCAAGTCTCCTGCTGCGGGTTTCATAATCTAATGCATCAATAGATTCCAGAATTAATTCCTAAAATGTCTGCCTGGCGTGTGCCTTTGGGAAGAAAATGCATGGATGTGGGGCACAGGAACACAACACAAATTTGTCTAACTGCCACCAGACAAATTCAGAGGGTAAGTGAATAGGACCTCACCTGTACAGCATTTTGAGTGCTCCCAGCCACCAAATGGAGGGAAAAAAAATAAAAAGAAGAGGAAGAGGGCAGGAGACACCACTCCTGTTCATGGCCCTCCCGTGGTGGTATGTTTTATCACTGAACTAGAGAAGAGTATGTAATCATACGCTGCCAAAAGTGGCAAACCATCTTCAGAGATAGGAATACAGTGAGCTTAGGTGGCAAAGAGGCTGACTTGACTGATGTCTGCTATTACTTGTCACAGAAACAGGACGGTCTGGCTTCGCATTCAAATAAGCCACATGGTGAGCTACAGCCTCACATACTCATTGCGACTTTCTCCTCCGCCTCTGCAGCTGAGGGAAGGAGACTGAAAGCGTCAGTGCTCAGCTTTGAAGAAAGTGCAGTTTCCATTATGTTAGAATAAACTACACTTCCCTGAATACTAACTGTGGTTAGCTAAACCAGGATCTGAAACCGTTGCTTGATCCTGGTTTGTGTGAACTAACCACAGTTAGAATAAACCAGTTTTCAGACTTCAACCGCAACAGGAAACAGCAATTTGTTCAAAACCAAAAGTAAAAAACTTTCACTGCCCTGCCCTCTCTTAACACACAAAGGGGTGGGGAGGGCATATTAAACAGAGGCTCACCATAGTCCACTGTTTAGCAATACCTCTGACATGGCATGTATGTTTAAGAAGATGACTTGCTGAAGCGGCAGAACCGTTTCCATTCTTTCTGTGGGGTTTCTAACAGAAGGCACTGCATCCTCAAAAAACGTCATTACTCAAAGTTCAGTCAGGTGGAAGATGCAATGGGAACAAAACAGTTGTTTTGAAAATTCACTGCCAATTTAGTGACTTACAAGTTGTAGCTTTGGGGGTGGGTCATGGGGTGTGCGGGTTGTTGGGAGAGAAATAGTACTTCTGGTGGGGAAAACATTGTATTCCTTCTAGGGTAGCTTGTCCAACTTTGGTCCCCATCCTGCACTCAGCTCTCACCTGTGGCTTCTAGAAGATATCAGTCCGTGACAGCAGCCACACCCTGGGAAACAGCTTTGACTGGCTGGCTAAACCAGGTGAGGGTAGCTTATGGGTCTCAAAGTTAGAGACTGCATGTGAAGACTGCTTCTAACAGATTGAGAAGTTGAGAGCAAGAGTGGGTCCAACAATCAAGAAGGCGGTTTCTGCACATGCTGTGCGGGAAGTGAGGGGCAGATGGGGCTCGTCAACCTGGGAGAAGGAAAACTCTGGCCCTAAACCTCTGCTGCCTTCTGGGATGTCCTCAGGAGAAGAAACGGCTACGGAGTAAACCCTACACAAATCTGGAGTGGGGTCCCTAAGACGCTTGGATGGCACCTTGTACATCTCCTTCTAGCAACTCCTGCAGCCAAGCTGGTGCCAAATGTATTGCTCTGCTTTCCTTTGGACCACATCAGCCAGGTCGAGAGGGGGGTCTTGTCGTTTTGGCAGCCCAGGACCTCCGTACACACTGCCCAGGCTTGCACCTGGGAAGGTCACTTTGGGTCTGCTAACACAGAGGTTTGACTTCAACTCCATAGGCGCATTCCATTGTCTCTCAAGACAGACAGATGCCGACAAATCATAAGTGTTGAAAGCAATGATGGAACTACACCCCACTCCCTATCCCCAATAAGCCAGATGTTGATATGACAGATTAGCAGTCATCATGGGACAGAATAAGTGGGTTTTTCTCTGCTCACTGTCCACCAGAGCCATTCTCAGGCTACATCTTAACAAAAGCTCTTGGGTATGCTTAGCCTGGATAAGAGGAGAAACGTCTAAAGGGCTGTCCCATGGAGCCAACTTGTTTTCTCCAGCTCTGGAGAGTTGGACCCGAACCAATGGCTTCAAGTTACAATAAAAAGATTACTATTTTTTATTAATTAATTAATTAATTAATTAATTAATTAATTAATTTCTATACCGTCCTATACCCGAAGGTCCAAAGAAACATAAGGAAAAACTTTCTGACAGTATGAGCTGTTCAACAGTGGAATGGATTTCCTTGGAGGGTGGTGGACACTCCTTCCTTGGAGGTTTTTAAGCACAGAATGGGTGACCACCTGTCATGGATGCTTTGGTTGGGATTCCTGCATAGCAATTAGCAATCAAGCAATTAGCCTCTGCTTCTCAAGCCCAATGGCAGCTAGCAATCTGCACTGCAGTTGGGGCAAGGAAGCCATTCTGTTTCCAACACCCACCCAACTGGTGCTTGTGTGCATTAGAGGCGAGTTTGGTAACATCAAGTGCAACGTGACAGGGCTCGGTGTTGATAATACACTGAAAACAAATTCACAGAACAAGCAGCAAACAATGAAAAATAAGGATTCCTGCTTTGGGCAGTTCTATCAATTAGTTCCACATTAAGAAAGGCTTCTGTACAAAACTTATCTGACAGGTTTAAACAATTCAAACAGGTTTAAATTTAAATTTAAACAGGTTTAAATTTAAACAGGTTTAAATTTTATTTTATTTAAGGAGTAAGGTATGAAATAATCTGGTAAACACAACTTACCTCTACCTTTCCAGAGGTGGAAGATAATTCATGAGGAAACTAAAATCAGACTCTTCAGTAAATTACATAAGCCGAGTAAAGGAATCTTAGAACTGCTGCAAACAGGTGCATCTATCGTCAATGGGCAGCTGTCAGCTTAAGTCTCCAGTGGAAGGCCTCAGCATCAATTACTGAATTCTGGAGAGGAAAAAAGCAAGTCTTCCAATTAGCTCAACAACCTTGGACTCGAATTCCAGATTAACCATGTCACAAACGAAAATACTTAATTTCCAGATGGCACTCATTGCACGGATCAAAAGTGTTCCCTATTCCTGCAATCCAGGCATAGATGGTGCTTCAACCAATCCTGGGGGACAGCAGGACTTGTCCCCCCAAAGTCCCTGTACCTCCACATGCAAAACCAAACCAAAAACCAACCACTAAACTACATGCAGAGGTTATACTACTTCTAAGGAGAGGGGACACTTCAGAAAAGTGCTTTATACCAAGCCAGACCACTGATCCATCTAGCTTAATATTGTCTACAATATTGTTCTCCCTGCCCTACCTGGAGACGCCAACGATGGAATCTGGGCAGTTTGTTTCTGCCTCTTCCTAGCAAAAGGTATTATGGAATACATATTGAAAACAAGTCGCAAAAAGGTCTGCTTCAACACCAGTGCTCTACCCATCTGGCTTCCAGTTCATTCCCCAGGGAGCAGTAAGGCTGATGTGAGATTTTCCACCAGCACCCCACTCAAAGACACTATATATGCCAGAACTACAGAAAGGCACAATCCCCTTTCTCTCCTCATTGCCTTCTAGAACCCTGCTTTGATCAGATTTACTTTCGAAAGCAATTAAGGCAATTGTGTACTTTTAGACCAGTGGAGGGCAAATGCTGGCCATTGGCCCAAAGACAAGAACAGCTTCTGAGAAGTATGTAGAATTCTTCTGTTAAGTTACCACCTGAATGAATGTAGGGATAAGTTCAAACATGCAACAGTATTAAAAAAGAAAAGAAAAAAAGCAGTCTGTTAGAAAGACTCTTGTTTTGAACAGCTGGGATTTCCCCGGATGCAGAATTTCCAAGAAGGAAATGCAGGGATTCCTGCACGTGCTGCTGTTGCATTGCATTTGAATCATGAGGGGCTGAAGCAGGGTCAACCTTTTTGCTGCGGATTCTGCAAAGACACCTAGCTATGGGCTGGCTCTCTTTCGTTTTGACATGGAGTCTCGAACTAGTGCTAAAACAGACAAGAGCGGCTGCCTGAATAGTCACTGTCTGTCTGCCGTGTATGCAAAAGATGAAAGTTAGAGGCAGGTGAAGACTTCTTCCTTCCACTCACCGACCAGTTCTTTCTTTTCTTTTCGTTTTTAGTGTTTTCATTGTTCTATATGTTGTAGCAGCAGTTTTCCTGTTTTGCAGTGCCACCTTTCCCAGATAGTAATTTTAATATTCTCAGTGGGGATTTTGTATTTCTTTAGTGTTTGGTTCAAACTGGAATTTTGTCACTGAGGTTAATGAATGCATTTAAAAATCACGTACTGTTGTATTTTTAATTATTACTTTAAGTTGCCTACAGGCACTTTGTGTTAGAAGATACAAAAAATTTGACAACAACTGAACCACAAAATAATAAAAAGCAGGTCCAATTCACTGCGGATTGTGTCCAACACCATGTGAGCTGAGTTCTGCCTGCACAATGGGACTTCCCCCTTTCTCTTCCTGCACACTCCCAAAATTTGCTCCCTGAATCCTCTGAAGGGGAGAGGACGGTTCCACTGTACAAACATAACAGCAGAAATGGAAACAGCCCCAGATTCTCAACCGTCGCGATTTCTGTCCAATTATCAAGAGTTATCAAAATATTTTGCTTTGGGCAGTAGCAATTTCAGAATAAAAATCCTGTAAGAGAAATGAAGTATGTCCAACTGGCGTTCAGCCATCTGCCACATTTATGAAACTTGATATGCTAATTTTATTAAGTGCATGGATAAAAAATTGCACGTTAGCTGCAGCCCACAATATTTATTCAAATCCTTTCTGCTGATCAAATTATCAGAGCTTGCTTTATTTGACCTCAATGCAAATGTGACATTAGCATAGTGGTAGCCAAGAAAACACACTCCCGTGTGAGTGTGGCTCCACACAGTTATTGCTACACCAGTAAACGGCAACACGTATGGAACACCCTTTTATCAGTGACACCTTTTTTACAAGAGATGCTGCAAGTTACAGTAGTCCGGAGGCATTCCATGCGAAAGACAAAGTCACAAGGCTCAAAGTTTGCAAAAACAACTGTAGCTGCAAGGAGCCCCAGCCACATGGAAGTCATTTTCAGCCAGCACTGTACCAATCCCACATCTTGAATTGCTCCATGGATTATTTTAGATTCATAGCACAAAGGTTTCCCCTCTTAGGACTCCTCCAGATGACCCGTTTATTGAGTATTTATTCTGATTTTCTTGCAGGGCAGTTATGCAACAAGGAAGATTCATCCTAATTTGTTTGCTGGGTGTATGTACGTCTTCCCGTTAATCAGTCTTCGCCACTGACTTTTCAGCACATTCCTCCATCACTTTTCTAACAACATTAAAAAAAAATAGATTTGTTGTCCTAGGATGTGATGGTTTGTGTATGCTCTTCACAATAAGCACCCTCTGCTCACTCAGAGAGATATTTACAGTTCTTTATTTTACATATGTACAAGCAGCACAGTACAATCATGCACCCGAATTGTCCGGTTCAGATTCGGGGAGTGGTCTTCTCCTGTTTCTCCTCCAACAGAAAAGACGGGGCAGCTTCATGGGACGTCTCTGATCCCTGCACGTTAACCTTCTCCTTTCCTGTCCTGAAGGCACAGGCTCTCAGTCTGTTCCTGAGCTCCCTGTGCGGTGCTGGGGCTCTGCTTTAGCAGTGGAGAGCCTTCCCGCCTCCTGGCTCTCTACCTCTTCCCCTTCCATCACTTCCTCTCTGTCTCTTTCTGACTGTTCCCGCTCTGACTCTTCTCCTCCCCCCGACTCAAAGGCATTCCTTGGCATAGGGCAGCAGAGTTCTTTAGCCCAGTTCAATTGTGCAAACCTAAATTTCCATTATGTGCTTGAATCCCTCCTGCAACATTGACAGTCTGGCGGTGCCCTAAAAATCATTATACAAGTCCTCTCTCCTGTACTCCAAAATGCATTGAAAAAGGGCTTTTGGCTTATTAATATAAATCTCTACTAGAAAACCCACACCCAACAACCCTTGTAAAGAACAAGTAGTGATCCCAGAGGATGCATGTGCTGCAGAGGCAAGAAGCAATCTTGGAACGAGACTGTTTGGAGCCTTCCCTTCCTCCACTTCCCACCTAGAAAAATCAAGGTTGTGTTTCTTTTCTGCAAGTGTTGGAACAACCCATTTAGTTTAAAACCAGCAATAGACATTGCAGAACGGGGAAAATCTCTTCTCCTCTTTGGCCTGGTGACATCTTATTATAAGAGCAACTGCAATTCAAAGATAATTAACACCCACAAATGGTTCTTGAAGGGAATCCACCTATTATGCTTGAATTTCTCTTCCCTTCCCAAGGCCTACGCATTTGCCAAAAGATGTTTTCGTTACTTGCAGATTTTATTCTTCTTCTTTATACCGCCACTAGACCACATTAATGGATGCCAAGGTCTTTTGCTTCCTTAATGTCATCACAAGCTGTTGCTTCCAGAGTCATCTGCCTTTGAGTGATTCAGCAGAGATGATCGGCTGTGGGAGGATTTAACCGGTTTTAAGATGCATCTTGATGCTCCTTCCATGCACGTAATAAAGTGCGACTGACAGAAACTGAACTTCAACCTGCTACAAGTTAATTACTACTAATAGCAATAATTGGTTCAGCGTTGTATTTTGCCCCATGCATTAAGCCACAAACATTCTCTCCTTGTAAACCACCCGTGAACTCGAGAGTCCATGGTTCATCCAACAAGTCTTTGGCATCTGAAACCAGATTCCATGGAACCTACTCTCTTATTAAGGGAATCAGAACAGAATCATTTAAAAAAAAAAAAAGTTTAACCAGCAAAGGCAGTTGACACCTGAACAAAATAACCCATGGGATATACATGACAGCATTGCACAGAATAATTTATTCAATACTGTCCCCCATATGCTAAAAAAGAAACACTTCAACATCCACAGGCTACAAAGACCATGAAATCATTCCTGCTCTCTTGAAATTCCCCAGAAACAGGCGCTGGGCGCAAGGGGAGCAATGCTAAACTCCAGCCTCAACAGGCTCCCTGTTGAAATTCAACCTGCTCCAGTTCTAGACAGCTGCATTCTGCATTACAGATACGGTCAACCACTCCAAAGAGGAATTTTTCACGCTCTCTCCACTATTAAGATTTGATAGTTTATAACAGAAACCCCAACAGCCTTGAGCAGATGTCGCTGTCACGTTCTCTGCCAAAATTCACAACTTTTGATGGGAAATAGTACTTTGGTGGGGGTTTTTTAATACAACCAGCAATAAAATGAAAGATTATTATAATTTACTAAGATTCTAAAGAGTGATGGGTACTGCACATTACCAGTTTTAATTTAACCATTCTAGTTGTATCTGATGGGTTATGCAAAGAAGTCTAAAATGCACTTTTATGGCGACTCAGTTCATTTTGAGGGTCCCCCCCCTCCAGCCCTAATTAGAAAAGGCAGTAATTTCCTTTCCCCTAATAGAGCTCAAGTAATATGCCTCAAATTATTTACCTTTCCATCTCCTCAGAATGAAGCAACAGCTCATTCTAAGATCTTTTGAATGAAGAATAAAACTAGAATACTCTGTATTTCTATTATAAATTTAACAATCCAAATACAATCCCTTTTGAAGAGGCCCTTCTCTCTTGCTACTCTCCTCGCTACTGCTCAGAGCACAGGACCAGCAACTTCTCACTCCTAAAAGGGAAGGAGTTTACTACCACAGAAATGGGATTAAGGACAAACAGCTGCGAATGTATAAATGGAAATGAAGAACAGATAAGGCTGGATATAAGCAGTAGTTTCCCCCCATACTGGTGGTGAGATGAGATCTTCTTCACACAGAAAGCTGCTAGCACCTGCAAACTGAGGTTTAAATAGTCAAGGGTTTGCCTGGTGCTTTCATGTTCAGATCAGTCAAAAGGGGGCCCTCTTGGTAGCTCCACTGCCCTCAGAGGTGGCGGGGGGGGGTGGCAGCTGAGGAGTGGGCCTTCTCCATGGGCATAGCCAAGGGAGGGCAGGGAGGGGCAGCTACCACCCCAAGTCAATAAAAGTACATAGCAAACTGAAGTTCTGCCACCCCTAAAAAAAGGCCTGCACCTCCCAACAAAAAGCCTACCCCCCGCCCAACAAAAATCCTGGCTACGTCCATGGCCTTCTCTGTGGCAGCCCCTAAGTTGAGGACCTCCCTCCCGACAGAAGTACGTCTGGCACCTTTCTTATACAACTTTCAGAGAATGCTAAAGACGCACCTCTCTACCCTGGCTTTTGACACTTGGGGCATATGTTTGAAGGACACACCTTATCTTTATAATAGTAGTAATAGTAGTAGTAGTAGTAATAATAATAATAATAATAATAATAATAATAATAATAATAATAATAATAATATATTATTTATACCCCGCCCCTCTGGCTGGGTTTCCCCAGCCACTCTGGGCGACCTCCAACAAAATATTAAAATACAATAGTCCGTCAAACATTAAAAGCTTCCCTAAAAAGGGCTGCCTTCAGATGTCTTCTAAAAGTTTGGTACAGTGGTACCTCAGGTTACATACACTTCAGGTTACATACGCTTCAGGTTACAGACTCCGCTAACCCAGAAATAGTGCTTTAGGTTAAGAACTTTGCTTCAGGGTGAGAACAGAAATCGTGCTCTGGCAGCGCGGCAGCAGCAGGAGGCCCCATGAGCTAAAGTGGTGCTTCAGGTTAAGAACAGTTTCAGGCTAAGAACGGACCTCCGGAACGAATTAAGTACTTAACCCGAGGTACCACTGTAGTTGTTTTTCTCTTTGACATCTGGTGGGAGGGCGTTCCACAGGGTTAGGGTTGAAAAGTTGTTTCAAACTGTTTTTAATACTGCATTTTAAAGATGCCACTCGCCTCGGGACCTTAGGGTGAAGAGTGGCAGGCAAGCAAACAGGCAGGCAGGCAGGGGACCTTGTGCCTCCACAGAAAGCACAGCTATGGCATCCTTCCTTGGTTCCTGTAGTTTGCTACAGAAGAACAAGAAGTGCCCTGTCCCCAACACAATGCCACAGAGGCAAAGGCAGGAGATACGAGAAGCAGAATTACACTGGAAAGAGGCCTTCCCATCTCAGTCCACAACTGCACTGGAATTACTTTTAACTTCTTTTATATACGGAATCGTTCTTAAAATGTTTGCATTGTTTTTATATCTGGAATTGTTCCTTCCTTGTTGTTTACACTTTTCTTGTTTTATTACTGTATACGTATTTTATTGCTATAACCCGTGCTAGGATCTTTAGGTAAAGGGCAGGTAAGCAATCTAACGTACAAACAATCATATCATATTCCGCTACCGGTCTCCTATGTTGTCAGTACTTTATCTATTATAAGAAAGTCGTGTTTGCTTGAGTGGCCCTGAGGAGGTTCTAAATGTTAAGATCACTTATTTCACTGGAGAAATTGGTGAAGCAGGTAGAAGAGAACACAAATAAGAATAAATTTGTCAGTGGGGTTTGAATGAGAGAAGGAATGCACTTCTGAATGCGAGAAACAGAACAGAATTCCAAAGGGAGAAATGGGAAGACTGTGAACTTGAAGATAGAAGAAGAGAGGGTCACGAACATTTAGTCAATGCTGGTTATGTGCCAAGGTACCTGGAAGCAAACTACAGTGGTACCTTGGTTCTCAAATGCCTTGGTACTCAAACACTGCAAACCCAGAAGCAAGTGTTCCGGTTTGCGAACTTTTTTTGGAAGCTGAACGTGCTCCGTTTTGAGTGTTGCGCTTCCGATTTGAGTGCCACACTTACGTTTTGAGTGTTACGCTGAGGTCTGTCTGTTTTTGCTATTTATTTTGCGACTCTTTTGTTTTTGTGACTGGATGGAACCTAGTTCAGCTACTGATTGATTGATTGATTGATTGATTGATTGATTGTGTGACTGCAGTACATTGTTTATTGCTTTCGTTTTATGGCTCAATGGTCTCGTTAGTAAAATTCATGTTAAATTGCTGTTTTAGGGGTTGCTTTTAAAAGTCTGGAACGGATTAATCCATTTTGCATTACTTTCTATGGGAAAGCGCTCCTTGGTTTTGGAACGCTTTGGTTTTGGAACGGACTTCCGGAACGGATTAAGTTTGAGAACCAAGGTACCACTGTAATGCCCTCTGGAATGAAGGCAATGTTTTGTGATTAGGCATTTCACCACTTTTCAAAACAAACACCCAAAATAAGATCCTGGCGTATCTTTTGGCACCCGACTCAAAAGAGGATAAAACACTATGCCTTCTGAGAAAGCCTTGCTCTCACTCTGTAAGGGCTTTATTTGGCCTCACTGATGCAGCCAAATGGATTGCCTACATAGCATTGCACCATCATATTCACTAAATGTTTCCCAACTAGCTGGGAAGCCTTAACCCAACCACAGGGGGCAGGGGATGGGGGGGGGGGTGAGAGAGAAGGAACATAATTCTGAAGCAGGAAATGGAACAAAGGACAATGACTGGTAAATTTTCTAAGATGTTATTACTCTCAATTAAGGATTCTTTTCGTAGTTTAAAGCCAGAAAAGGAAAAAGGGGTGCATTTGGTTCTGTTCTTGAATACAGGTTTAGGATTGGCAAAGGCTTTGTGCCAAGCTTTTATTACATTCAGTCACCTGTCCCCACCTTGCAATATAATTATATTTTAAATATGTTGATAACACAGTAATGTAATAGATCCAAGTACATAAACAGAGGGGATATGAATACAAACCAGGCTTGTTTATTATAATCCTAGGTTGATCATTAAACATACCAAAGCAAACAAACGATATTGTACAACTCCGTGAAGGTAGGGTAGCCAAGCCATGGCCAAGAGCTTGAGTGTATAATTAAAAATGTGGGTAGAAAAGCTAATTACACATAACCAAAACACACAAACACACACCTCAAGGGGGGGGGGGGAGACACGAAGTGCCCAGTATGGAGCTCACAGTACAAGTAAGATTTCTGCCAGGAATTGTCCATCTCTGGCTAAATAGTTATCTTCCTGTGAGTTTAGCGAGTCGAAAAGGGAGGGTTTTTCCCTGCTTTATTTTCTGTGGAGTTTTTTCCCATTTCATAAGTCCATTAGTAGCAACAAATGGGTGTCAACTGCAAACGCAGTATTAAGGAAGCTTAGCAATTTCAACATTTTTAGCTTGATTACCCAATACAAGTTAAACGAACATACTCAATTAGATCACTGTAATTTATGGGAAAATATTGTAGAATTTCGCCCTATGCAAATCACCCAAATTTCTTCCCCAATTCAAACTTTTCTGGAGAACCCACCAGCACCCTAAAAAACAGCTCTGTCTGCCCCACCCACCCACCGCAAAGAAAAACAGAGGCATAAATGGAGACATTCACTGGATCAAAGGCTATTTCCCCCTGCAGAGCAGCGTATTTCACAATGGTTTGTAATACTTTGGTAAACTTCCTTAATGGTCAGCTGCTAGCAGAAGCCAGCAACGCCACAGCCTCACAACCTCATTGGACCACTATCCAAATGAAGTACCTAAGAAGTTATGGCAAAACCACCTTATATAGAATTTCAGCCCCCTCACTACACTATATTCCCCATCTCATATCAGTCAAGAAGCTACCGTATTTTTCGCACTATAGGACGCACTTTTTCCCCTCCAAAAATGAAGGGGAAATGTGTGTGCGTCCTATGGTGCGAATGCAGGCTTTTGCTGAAGCCTGGAGAGCGAGAGGGGTCCGTGTGCACCGACCCCTCTCGCTCTCCAGGCTTCAGGAAGCTATCCCAAGTCTTGCAAGCCCGGCGGGATGTCCCGCGGGCTCGCAAGGCTTGCGGGCAGCAGCCTGCACCCAAAAGCTGGGGACAGCGGGGAGGTGCAGAGCCGCCACCCCGCTATTCCCCGACCTGATCTGGAGGCTGGCGGGGGGAGAAGCAAGCCTGCTTCTCCCCCCCCCCAGCCCCACAAGCTCGGGGGATAGGGGGATGGCGAAGCGCCGCCATCCCGCTATTCCCCGACCTGATCTGGAGGCTGGGGGTGGGAGAAGCAAGCCTGCTTCTCCCCCCCCCCCACCATCCCCACAACCTCCAGATCAGGTCGGGGAATCGCGGGATGGCAGCGCTCTGCCATCCCGCTATTCCACGACCTGATCTGGAGGCTGGGGGTGGGAGAAGCAAGCCTGCTTCTCCCCCCCACCACCATCCCCACAACCTCCAGATCAGGTCGGGGAATCGCGGGATGGCAGCGCTCCGCCATCCCGCTATTCCACGACCTGATCTGGAGGCTGGGGGTGGGAGAAGCAAGCCTGCTTCTCCCCCCCCCCCACCATCCCCACAACCTCCAGATCAGGTCGGGGAATCGCGAGATGGCAGCGCTCCACCATCCCGCTATTCCGCGACCTGATCTGGAGGCTGGGGGTGGGAGAAGCAAGCCTGCTTCTCCCCCCCCCCACCATCCCCACAACCTCCAGATCAGGTCAGGGAATCGCGGGATGGCAGCGCTCCGCCATCCCGCTATTCCACGACCTGATCTGGAGGCTGGGGGTGGGAGAAGCAAGCCTGCTTCTCCCCCCCACCATCCCCACAACCTCCAGATCAGGTCGGGGAATCGCGGGATGGCAGCGCTCTGCCATCCCGCTATTCCACGACCTGATCTGGAGGCTGGGGGTGGGAGAAGCAAGCCTGCTTCTCCCCCCCACACACACACACCATCCCCACAACCTCCAGATCAGGTCGGGGAATCGCGGGATGGCAGCGCTCCGCCATCCCGCTATTCCACGACCTGATCTGGAGGCTGGGGGTGGGAGAAGCAAGCCTGCTTCTCCCCCCCACCATCCCCACAACCTCCAGATCAGGTCGGGGAATCGCGAGATGGCAGCGCTCCGCCATCCCGCTATTCCGCGACCTGATCTGGAGGCTGGGGGTGGGAGAAGCAAGCCTGCTTCTCCCCCCCACCATCCCCACAACCTCCAGATCAGGTCGGGGAATCGCGGGATGGCAGCGCTCCGCCATCCCGCTATTCCGCGACCTGATCTGGAGGCGGGAGAAGCAAGCCTGCTTCTCCCCCCCCCCCAGCCCCACAACCTCCAGGCTTCAGGAGAGCCCCACCGCCAGCCCCACAAGCTCGGGGGACAGCGGGAGAGGCGCAGCGCGCCATTCCCGCTGTCCCCCGACTTGGTTTGGAGGCTGGCGGAAGGCTTCCTCCTCCCCCAGCCCCGCAAGCTCCCAGAGCGATGCCAAAGCTGCGCGCAGCTTCGGCATGGCTCTGGGTCCCGTTCTGGGGGAGGGGGAAGCTCGGGCTTCCCCGCCCCAGCCCCGCGCCTGGCGGGGGGGGGGATAAATTTTTTCCCCTTTATTTCCCCCCCCCAAATCTAGGTGCGTCCTATGGACCGGTGCGTCCAATAGTCCGAAAAATACGGTATATAACTAGGATGCTTCTCCTCCTATAATCTTTCATTAGATTACAGTGGGTGGCAAACAGATGGGGAAGAGTAAAGGCAATGGATGGGAGAGTAATCGGGTGAGCCGGATTGCTGCACCAGCAGTAGCCTTGCATAGCCCACCACTTCAACCCTTTTCTCCAAAAGGGCAATGGAAAATATACCGTATTTTTCGCCCTATAGGACACACTTTTCCCCCTCCAAAAATGAAGGGGAAATGTGTGTGTGTCCTATGGGGCGAATGCAGGCTTTCGCTGAAGCCTGGAGAGCAAGAGGGGTCGGTGCGCACCGACCCCTCTCGCTCTCCAGGCTTCAGGAAGCTATCCCCCCAGCCCCACAAGCTCTGAGAGCGATGGCAAAGCCACGCGCAGCTTCGCCATCGCTCTGGGACCCGTTCTGGGGGCTGGGGTCGGGGGAAGCTCCGGCTTCCCCTGCCCCCAGCCCCGCAAGCTCCGGGAGCGATGGTGAGGTTGCGCAACCTCGCCTTCGCTCCCGGACCCCCAGCCCCAAGGCTAAAAACGAAGCCAGGACAGCGAGCGGGATCCATCCCACTCACTGTCATGGCTTCTTTGTGCTTTGGCGCTGGGGGGGGGAATAAAATTTATTCCCCCCCCCAAAAAAAATAAGTGCGTCCTATGGGCCAGTGTGCCTTATAGGGCGAAAAATACGGTAATTAACAGCAAACTAGAAACATGACAGACATGAACAGGTCAACCCACAGTGCAGAGTAAATGTGAGATCTGGCCTGAGAATCTTTGGCATTGGCACATAAATAAAACTGTGGAAAAATCAAATTCATTCTATACACATTCTGAAAGGATTCATGGTAGAATTACTGGGTGACCAAGGCAGAATTTCCAAAATGGCTCAAGACTCACCAGCTCAAATTGTTGGTTATTTTAATACATCAGTATTTTCAAATGACTACATCATATCAGGATAATTATTTACAGGATACGCAACAGAATAAGGTTTGAATAGAATGACATGGAGAGATGGACTGGGAAATCCTAAGAGAAGTGACTTGCAATGGATAATGTTTCATGTATGTATATAAAAATTGTGGGAAATGTAGATTAGATAGGTCGATAGAGATAGATAGATGATAGATAGATAGATGATAGATAGATAGATAGATAGATAGATAGATAATTACAAGTGCCAGGATGTGCCAGTGAGTAACAAGGACCACTCTGGGTCCAGTTCTTCCCAACATTCTGCCTAGAGGTGTCTTCTGCCTAGCTAACTATGTTCATAGGATTTCCCCCAAACCAGTCTTATCTTGAAATGTTTTCCCAACAGTTAAGGAGACAAGCCTCCCGAAAGAGGAGTTAGCCCAACAGCACCTCATTTGCAGGCAAACATTGTTCAAATGAAATATCACATCATGCTAATGTTAACAGGGCACATAAATTTGTCAATGAGCAAACACCCTGGATAAGTTGTTGTTGGTATCTGTCTATCTTGAGAGACAATGGAGTATGCCTCCAGGGGTGAAGTCAAACAGCTGCGTTAGCAGCACGGAAGTGACATCTTCAGCGCATAAGCCTGGGCAGCGTGTCTGGAGTTCCTGGGCTGCCCAGAGGACAAGACCAAAGGAAAGGAAAGCAATTCGTGTGGCACCAGAAACAGCCTTCTTGACCATTGGACCCACTATTAGTCTCATCTGCTCAATCCACCAGAGCCTGTCTTTGCATGCAAGGAAACTCCCTAGCGGTATCACCCAGGTTTTGATATCCATCGGCTACCCTCACCTGGTTTAGCCATCCAGTCGAAGCTGCTTCCCAGGCGTGGCCACTGTCACATGCTTCTAGCTTCTAGAAGCCACAGGTGCACTCATGTAATAATTCACCCAAGCTATGTGCATAACTGGGCCAACTTCCTTACTGCTCCAGAGAGAAAGCTAGAATAGTGCTGGCGTAGGTTTAGGCAACCACAAGCCTAGCATGAAATGTTCAACCTAAGCTTGTAAATGTTTGCTCTCTGAGCCATGCCAACAAAGAGCATGCAATTATTAGGTGGTGGCTTGGAAACAGGCCGGCAGCTTGACTATGGCTAACTCAGTCTAGAGCTACTTCCTAAAGTGCTAAGCCAGAGTGCACAGCTTTAAAAACTAAGGCAAGATGGAACTCCACCGGCTCAAAAGGAAGCTGCAGTATGAACCTCTGGAAACCTCCACTGATGGCCTCGCAACATCACAGAGATGAGGCAGCAATGCTAACAACTTGCAATCTGCCCCAGCAACACAGTATTGACTCCCTTCACAGAATGGAGATGTGAATTAGAAGCATGACACTTGGTCACAGTTCCAAAACACAAATGGGAAGAGGTAGCAGTGCCTGTGTCCTATTTACATAGAAAACGGCTGATCTTTAAATAAGATATGTGTAAAGCCATTAAGAAAACAGGCAGGGAGGAGGGCTTGAGAGCTGTTTGGACAGCCTCTCACATCACGATAATAAGACGCTATTATATATTCAGCTGTTTTACATCTGTTAAAAGCTTTTAGGACTATCCACTAACAAACTTGTATCCTTTCCAATCTCTCTCAGCATGACAGAGTAGATGGGACTCCTTCTGTGCTCCACTTTGTAAGACTAACAAAAACTTTCCACTTCCATCTCAGAGCTTTTTTTAATACCATTAAGCTACAAAGCTTCCCTGATTGAACAGCCCAGCAAAGTGAGCACATTATTAGTGTTCAGATTTGTCTGCATCTCACCAAACTGGATTAGGAATAGCCCATTTAATTGCAAAATTAATTTAGCAAAGCAGCAGAGCTTTTGAACCAGTGAATTAAAGGATACAAGAAGGGCATTTGACCATCACCTGTTGTAGTGAATGAGTTGCTCCAGAACAAGGGAGCAGATGTCAAATACTCTGTCCTTTGCAAATGAAAAGTAAAAAGGGATTTTACCAGTGCAAGGAAGAGTTTGGCAGGCTTGTGACCCCAAAGAAGAAATACTTGTTGCTTTATCCTCCCTTCAGAGGATAAGAGAAATGTTAAAAAGTAGACACTATTTATTTGCAGCCCCAAAGTGGCTTTGTGAAGCATGCCACTATACTGCAAAATCTCTCAAAGGCCTTGCCTGACTGGCAGCTTCCCATGCCCCTGACTGTATCATCAGAACAGGTCAATTGCTAACCGGTTTGAAGAAAATACTGCAAAGTGGGCACATCCAGGAATCCAACTGCAGGTCACAGGATGGTTTTCGAACATGTTCCATAGATACCCCAGGGGGTGCAAAATCCATTTTCACATGTGAGCCCACAGGACTAACCTCAAAGCCATCTGCTGTGGTAAAATTAAAGTTTCATATGGCAAGGCTACAGCAGGCCAGAAGGCTTCCAGGCAAGATCAAGCAGAAGGGCTCATAAGAGATCTGTCTTTTGCTTGCCTGTCCACCTCCTTGCACCAGGATCCCTTAGCAAGATGAGCAAAGAATCATAGAATTGCAGCACTGGAAGGGATCCCAAAGGTCCTCTAGTCCAGACTTCTTCAACCTCAGCCCTCCAGATGTTTTGGGTCTACAACTTCCATGATCCCTACCTAGCAGGTCCAGTGGTCAGGGATGGTGGGAATTGTAGTCTCAAAACATCTGGAGGGCTGAAGTTGAGGAAGCCTGCTCTAGTCCAACCCTCTGCAATGCAGGAATCTCAGTTGAAGCATCCATGACATGTAGCCATCCAACCTCTGCTTTAAAATCTCCAAGGAAGGAGAGTCCACAACCCCCCGAAGGAGGGTGCATGGCAAAAGGGAGAGCATGACAGTACTTGTGAATCCTGCTGGATAGGTGCTTAAGACCACTTGGCCATAGAGCTCTCTTATGGATTGTTAAGATTTGCTTGGGGGAAAGTCCAGTGCTTCAGCCTTCCTGGGTTTGGCCACCCCTTTCTTGGGTCTTTGGCATTCCCTCCCTGCTTGGCTAAGTAGCCAGGTCTGTCTGGTCACCCTGCCAGCCAGATGCTGGTGAAAGTCCAGGAGAGGCTGGAAGTGAAAGCAGCATGAACCCAATTATGTGCAAGTCATTCCCCTCAGAAAGTGGAGAAGGTTCGTGCAGAATGGGCCTGCATGCGCATGACTGCATCACATTACAAGGCTGGGAGAGGCACACCAGTTACCATGCATATCCCTTCTTTGTTTTACACACTTCTGTGCCTCCCTTCAATATACGGTAAATATTCTCAGGGTGGCTCATGCAGCAACATAAAGACAGGATGTTAGCAAATGGCAATGCTGTCCAGTCGGGTGTGCACCAGCCACAGATAACCAGCACAGCTAAATGTATGAACCAATAGCAAAAGAGGCTGCTTCTGAAGATAGCTGACACACATTAATTCTGCGTAGTCAAATACCTGCAGCAGAAGGAAACTATGACTGAACATCTGCATGTTTAGAAAAGAACCCCGCACGCCGGCTGGATTTTCTCTATCCCAAGGCAAGCCACTTACAAATGTTTTATTTGTGTTTTCAATCAGGCTACAGCAAATTAACTCCCTGGTGTTTGAAGTCTGAAGCAAGCTTGCTTCATCATAATTGCTGCTTATTCATATACAAGCAGAAGCCTGTGCCAACTGAGCGCGCTCTTGTCCTGGGAGAAGGGAATGTAATAAAGTCTACCGCACTGTACAAAGATGCTTCAGAATAGCTTCCTCTCTCATCTACTGTAAAACACTTCTTTCACCCAGAGGAGGTTGTTTTTCAGCCATGCAACCCTGCCGAGGCTTTTCAAGGCTGATTCACACAAAAGCACATGGACATATGGGTACCTCAAGCTCAGGCATGTGAATTCAAGGGTCGAAATATCCGAGGTTCTCTAGAACAGTACAAGGCAGCGATTACTATTAGCCAGTAGCAGCTAAAAATGGACCTGCATCACCATGTGCTAGAAATAAACCACCACCATGTCCTGCTATTGAACTTCTCAGGAGCATCTCTTTGGTTGCTGTTGGGAGACGTGATACTGAGTGAAGCAACTCCAGGAGGGACCCAGCAAGGTAACTGTGTCCCCACGTACCTAATGCAGTATTCATGTCAACAGCACCAAGTCTGTGCCAGCTGCGTATCTTGAGAACCACAACCATAAAAATGAAATGCTAGTTTGGCATATTAATGGCTAGAGCAGCCTGCCTCGACCTTGGGTCCCTAGATGCTGCTGGACTACAACTCCCATCATTCCCAGCCAACATGGCCTGTGGTCAGGGATGATGGGAGCAGTAGTCCAAGAACCTCTGGGGACCCAAGGCTGAGAAAGTAGGGGGTAGAGTAGATCAGACTTCAAATCCCCATGTGGTCATGAAGTTTGCCAGGTAACTGTGGGGTCAGTCACAAACTCTGCCCAACCTACCTCATGAGATAGTGAGGTGTGCAACACCTGAACTCCTTGGAGGGAGGGCTGGATAGAAATAGTAACGCGTTTTTTTAAAAAAATTGAGCAGCCCTGCTATATGAACCCAGAAAATCCATTTGGTCCGCTTTTTATTTCCAATGGCATCCATTCAGACACCACTTCTGGAAGCTCACAAGTGGAGTATCAAGGAGTGCTTTTACCTGCTGCTTCCCCACCTCCAGAAACTGCCTCTGAACATGGAGTTTCCCATATTGCCATTGGGAATAAAAACCATTGATAGACTACAACTTCCTCCCTGCAGCTGCCCAATCCTCTTTTAAAGTCATCTAAACCCATGGCAAATCACACCATCTTGGGGCAACATTACTTATGCACTGTGTGAAGCAGCCTCTGTCAACCTAGGGCTTTGAACACTCCACAGAGCTTCACGGTATCTCAGCAATTCTTACAGCAAAGCCATACGAGCACCCGGCTCCTAACTCAGTCTCACAGACATTGCATTAGACCAGCTCTATCATTTATACCTCCCACAACTTGACCTCTCTACCCTCAACTTGCCGTAATCGTAGAACAGTGCTTGGATCACACAAGTAAATACAAGGCTGAAATAAACTGAAGATCTCTAGCTCCAATATACTAGGGGTGGTTAAACTGCGGCCCTCCAGATGTTGCTGAACTACAGCTCCTATCAGACGGAACCAGCACAGCCAAAGGCCAGGGATTGTGGGAGTTGTAGTTCAGCGATATCTGAAAGACCACCACCCCTGCAATACAAGATCTGCAGGAAACAATATTTAAAAGTAACCAAAGCAAAGGGTCAACTCTGACCCAAGGTCAAAACTTAGCTTTTCATCATCAAGCGCATTTTGCTTTACAAATCATCTCCAACAAGCCAATAAACATCTACATACCAAACTGAGGAGTTCCAACGACACAAATCAGAAGCCATGTGAACCAAATAAACCTAGCTTGGAAGATCTGGAAGTCATTCCCCATTCCTTCCTTCCTCCCGCAATCCCTTTTATTCCATTTGCATGTATTCAGTGGCTTCCCCTCTGAAGAAGAAAGGAATTGCTCTTGCAGTAATAAGAACAGGCTGCTGCAGCGCCCTAATTCTGCGCTCCCTCCTTTCCATGTAGATGTGGCATCCTGACAGCTATGCCGCTGTGTGTCCCATTTCCAGCCTCAGCTGGGAGGTCTGCACTTAATAGGCTGCAAAAGCAGCAGAAAAAAATACTGATTGGCTCCCCTTTACTAGGAAGAGCCAAAAGCATTTACACTTTTTAACTGAACCCGGCGCATCATAAAACACAGCACCTGGTCTGCTTTTTAAAAATAAATAAAAAATGAAGGGCCCGCGTAAGTCTTCTTAGGAAGAGAAAAGGCTTTCTTCATAACTAGTATAGAGAGACACTTTAAACTGGGGGAAGAAGAACAGGTTAGTCCTGGAGAGGCAGGCACACACTTTCCAGACCGATAAAGGTTATAGCAACAGTGGATGTTTTTACCTTCGACCCTTCCCTGCTTACTCCCCAGCAGGGCATTTGCCCCAAGATCTGAAGAGCCACGGATCCTGCTCAGATCCCATCAGCCTCACTGTTGGAAAGAAGCTCTAGGGCTGAACCCTTCATGGTTTGGAAACCATGCCTCTGTGTTGACAAGCTGCAAACGCTAACGAGCACAGCTAGCAAGTTCTCATTTCGGAGAGAAGGAAAAACAGGAGCAGCTGACATGCAATGTTGTTGCCTCCACTGCAACTTCCCATGCCTCTCATTGTAACAGAACAGGCTTGCAATGCTTAGATTACATGGAAAGGCAAACTAAGGCCCGGGGGCCAGATCTGGCCCAATCGCCTTCTAAATCCAGCCTGTGGACAGTCCAGGAATCAGCGTACTTTTACATGAGTAGAATGTGTCCTTTTGTTTAAAATGCATCTCTGGGTTATTTGTGGGGCCTGCCTGGTGTTTTCACATGAGTAGAATGCGTGCTTTTATTTGAAATGCATCTCTGGGTTATTTGTGGGGCATAGGAATTTGTTCTTTTTTTCAAAATATAGTCCGGCCCCCCACAAGATCTGAGGGACAGTGGACCAGCCCCCTGCTGAAAAAGTTTGCTGTCCTCTGGCTTAGAGCATGTTGGCACCTTGCCAACTTTTTCTGTTTTTTCCTGTACCCCCAAAATGTTGTGTTGCCTAAGTATTGGATTCCTTGCGACGGATTCAGCTTATGGGCACTTGCAACATATGCAAACAGGTATGGTGCAGGCACGACTGTGCTGTACATTGCACCATGTTGAACCCAACCTCCTACTTCCTCCAGCTAAATATACTCTTGGAGGGATAATTCTAGAAATCCACATCAGCACTATCGGAGCCTTGCCCTTCCGCTTTCTATAAAAGGAGAAGTTTACGGGGGTTTCCTCGAAGTTAGAATCTGCACAGCTGCTCCCAGTTCAGCACCAGCCATTGCAACAAAAGATCTATGGCTCCAAAGTGAGATACAAAATGGGGGAGGCATCAGGGAAACAGAAGCCCTAGCTGAGCTACTAAGCATGGAAGTTACAGCTAAGCCTAACAACAGACACGGCCTCTTTCAAGTATTTCAACAGCACATCTACCCAAGAGGAGATCCCAGTGAATGACACAGATTCTTATATAATCTTTAATACATACTTGCTATTAATTTTTAGAGAAGCTATGAATGGGCTTATGCCAAATGAAAACAACCTATTAAAATAAAATCACATAGGAATCTGAAATGTATTATTAGGTGAGCTCAGAAGTACAAAACACACAGCGCACCTGTTGCTTCTTGTAGTTGCTCACCTGCCAGGTACTTTCCAAAAAGGCTGGGGGTGGGGATACAGGTGGGGATGCTTTATTAATCTATATCCTTCAGTTTCCCAATCTAAAAGTGAAATGACTAAGGAAACATGGTCATAAACGTTTGACATACAAAACGCAGTTCGCAAGTCTTAGATGGCTTCACAAAGACAGCCAAAATAATTTTGTTTGATTCTACTGCCTGGTGCTTTAAATCTGCAGTCGAGTTAGTTTCCTGGACACAGCGCTATTAGTTTCTTATGTGCAAGGATGAAGGCGGACGTGGGGGGAGAGATCTGAGGTTTAATCCTTGCGCCAATATTCTTCTGACATGCATTCACTTTATAGCGTTCTTTGGTGTGCTTAATCTAATAAAAAAAAAGTTTATTAAAAAAATAAACCAGAACATGTGTTTTACAGTTCTCCAGTATGAGGAAAACTCGCTTATACACAATCCTTCACAGACCGGAGTTATAAAGCTTACAGAGCTGTTGGGGGAAGGGGGGAGCGAAGATAGATTTGATGCAGCAGAATTTAATTAATACGTCACATTCTGGAGCTAGTGTACATCGTGAACATTTAAATGATTTCCTGACTGCTAAACGTTCCTAACCAGCAAAATAGAGCTGTTTGTGACTGGACAAGAGACGTGATGAAAAATGATTAAGTGGCTGATTAAGTGATTGATGAATACTGCTGCCTGTTTGCAATGACAATTGTGGATTCTCTCCCAAAGGGAAAGGACTAGATTTGTGCATGATGGAGATCTGCAAACAATGTAGTTCATGTGGAAGAGGGCTAAATCTTCTGAAGACCAGGACTCCATAAAGCCACTCAACTCACTAGACAGTGGCGAGAGATCTTGCTCTCTTCTCAAATATCTGGCTAGCTCCCCACCCACCTTGGGCTCTTTTGCTGGAAGCAGGAGAAAAGAAGAGAAAATTCTTCGGGTGTGGGGGTGTGTGGATCCCTTTTCTTTACTTGTTCTTTTCATAAGGTAAAGCGTTTGTTTTAAAAGTTGCACACACAAATTCACAGTTAACTGAGTAAATGATCTTGATTTGCCGTGAGGAGCTGTAAGAGATGCGACGTCTCCAAAATAGGACTTCAGGTGGCTGAACTGTCAGTCGGCATTCTGTCAAAGCAAGGGCAGCTTTGAGAGGGAGGTCTTGTACACTGACACAGAAACAGTGGGTTGAAATTTGGCGAGTTTCTCTTGCACAACACAGCGGACACTCTGCCTCACCCTACCGTGGTCAAGTTATCCCATGAGGCAGCAGGAGCTGGAGCCAGGAGCCAGGCAAAGGGCATAGGGACGTGGAGGTGAAGTAGTCATTAGAGTGCTGGACAAGGACCTGGGAGACCAGGGTTCAAATCTCCACTCAGCCATGAAGCTCATGGGTTGACCCTGGGCTGCTCACTCGCTCTTTGCCTAACCTACTTCACAGGGTTGTTGTGAGAATAATATGGGGAGGAGAACCATGTGTATCACCGTGAGCTCCTTGGAGGAGGGGTGGAATATTGTTGTTGTTTAGTTGTTTAGTTGTGTCCGACTCTTCGTGACCCCATGGACCAGAGCACGCCAGGCCCTCCTGTCTTCCACTGCCTCCCGCAGTTTGCTCAAACTCATGCTGGTAGCTTTGAGAACACTGTCCCACCATCTCGTCCTCTGTTGTCCCCTTCTCCTTGTGCCCTCCATCTTTCCCAACATCAGGGTCTTTTCCAGGGAGTCTTCTCTTCTCATGAGGTGGCCAAAGTCTTGGAGCCTCAGCTTCAGGATCTGTCCTTCCAGTGAGCACTCAGGGCTGATTTCCTTCAGAATGGAGAGGTTTGATCTTCTTGCAGTCCATGGGACTCTCAAGAGTCTCCTCCAGCACCAGAATTCAAAAGCATCAATTCTTTGGCGATCAGCCTTCTTGATGGTCCAGCTCTCACTTCCCTACATCCATACTGGGAAAACCAAAATAAAATAAAGCAAGAGCCTTGCAAAGCCTCAAGGAACCAAAGAGCTGAAATCACTGACTGGGGCTGAAGGAGGTTTACAAGTAAGTGTGAGTGTCCCAAGAGGCAGCCTTTGAGGTAACTTAGAAGCCAAGGGTTAGCATGGACTGTGGATTGCCTCAGTTAGAAAAGGCTGCTGTGCCCAGGTGAAGACTTTGGCAGAGGTTCAGGTGAACTCCAAAAATCTCCCGAGCACGAGGAGCAAGCAGAAGACTCTGCAAGTGTAGCCCTCCGGTCCAAGTGGTTAAGTGGGTTGGAGGGGCTGGGGTAATTGGTTGAAAAGAGCAGGGATGAATCTCCAATAACTTTTCAAAGTGGCAGTAACAAAATAACCAAGTAGAATGAACAGTCTGATTTAAAGCAACAGTGGTCAAGTTAAGCTTATTATATTTCAACCTTTCGATCTCGGCCTACAAGCAAGGTGCCCGTTGCACTGGTCACTGCTAACATAAATGTGCTATTAGAATACGCTAGGCATGAGGAATAGCAACCAACACACAAAGCCAATGATAGATAGGCCCAAGGTAACATGGGCTTATGGGACGTGGGTGGCACTGTGGCTTAAAACACAGAGCCTAGGACTTGCCGATCAGAAGGTTGGCGGTTCGAATCCCCACGACGGGGTAAGCTCCCGTTGCTCGGTCCCTGCTCCTGCCAACCTAGCAGTTGAAAAGCACATCAAAGTGCAAGTAGATAAATAGGTACCACTCTGACGGGAAGGTAAACGGCGTTTCCATGCGCTGCTCTGGTTTGCCAGAAGCAGCTTAGTCATGGCCACATGACCCGGAAGCTGTGCGCTGGCTCCCTCAGCCAATAAATCGAGTTGAGCGCCGCAACCCCAGAGTCGTCCGCGACTGGACCTAAGGTCAGGGGTCCCTTTGACATGGGCTTATTTTACAGAGTATTTCTTGTTACGCTCACAGCTTGGCATTACTAGTGCTGAAAAGGATAAAATATGGAAGACCACTTCAAAGAGTTACAAAAATGTTTGCAAACGTGACATGCAGGCTGGCAACATCAAGCCTGCCATCTGGGAATCCCTTGCAGACAACCGCAGTGCCAGGAGCCAGACAGACACGTCATGTATTCCTGTAGCAAGGACCAGAGGAGGGATAACCGCTGGGAGGAGCTCGGAGGAAAGAAACGCCCGGCTGCATCTGCAGCAGCACAACCGGGTACCTCCATCTGCCCCAGCTGCAACAAAACATGTCTCTCCCTTATTTGGTCTCTAAAGCCACAGCAGGCACTGCAACCTTCCAACAGTTTGACCTCACTCCGAAAGGCACACTCCTGCATTGTTTCCCAAAACAGACAGATGCCAGCACGACTTCAAAGAGATGGGCAAAGGCATTAGGACATCAGGCATGTATACACAATTACCTCAACTGCATGTTTCCTATGCTCAAACCCAGTTGCCTCAATGCCCTGTATGGTACAACACTATACACTGATGATGAGTAAACATCTGTAAGAAGCCGAACTGCCAGGAAAATGACAAAGAAAATGACACACACACACCCATCACCCAGACATCCCTACAAAGACCATGGCTGTCTACAAAAGAACATGCTGGATGTGTTCATAATACATGGGCACCAGAAAAGAGCAGCCAGGCCGTTGCTGCTGCCCAGAAAGCAGCTGGAGCATTGAAGAGAAAGAAAATAAAAATAGATGCAGACGACAACATTTATTGAGCAAGGTGATGTGGACAGCAGAGCTTCTGTGCTGAATTAAAGGAGCAGGTGCACAATGAGCTATTGAATATGCTGTCAAGAAGCCGCTGGGCCCATCTTGTGTCATGAATTAGAAATTCTGATTCCCCGAAGTGATAAACGCAGCACTCTGTTGGTTTGGGGAGTTCAGCCTCGGAAGCAGGCTTAACTTTAAATGGATTTAAACCAAAAAGAGCTTAAGTTGTTAATGTAGGGAGCACACTGCTTATCAGGGCAGACACAGAAAGAGAAGCTTTAAACTGGGCTAGGCAGAACTACACGAGGAGGTCAGTTCTAAGTGAAGGTAAACCATAAACCTTAACACCGCAGTTTCTGTGCAGAGCGATGACGGTCATGAAATAAAATTGTGCCTTCCCTTTCTTTAACTAGAACTGAATAAACTGAATCCTACATCCAGAGCCGGGTCTCTTCCCAACACCTGTGCCATTTTACTAAAAGGCAATACATCTCAGAACACAGATGCACCCTCAGATTCCAGCTAAGTTCTCTTTTTTAAGTTAGGTAAAGGTAAAGGTACCCCTGACCATTAGGTCCAGTCGTGACTGACTTTGGGGTTGCAGCACTCATCTCGCTCTATAGGCCGAGGGAGCCAGCATTTGTCCACAGACAGTTTTTCCAGGTCACGTGGCCAGCATGACTAAGCCCCTTCTGGCAAACCAGAGCAGCGCACGGAAACGCCGTTTAGCTTCCCGCCAGAGCGGTACCTATTTATCTACTTGCACTTTGACGTGTTTTCGAACTACTAGGTGGGCAGGAGCAGGGACCGAGCAACGGGAGCTCACCCCGTCGCGGGGATTCGAACTGCCGACCTTCCGATCAGCAAGCCCAAGGCTCTGTGGTTTAGACCACAGCACCACCCGTGTCCCCCCTTTTTAAAGTTATTTTAATTGAAATCTGAGGTGGGCATATCAACATTTAAGACACAGGAGCGGCTAAGCCGTTTTACACCACACACTTGTCTTATTGCAAATATACTTGAGAGCTACGTCTAATGTAAACTGCATATGAATTTAGCTTCAGTATGCTTTTTAAAAAAAAATATTAAGGTGATTTCAGTTAAAAGAAATAAAGTAGTACAAAAAAAGAAGGAAAAGTGAGAGGGAGAAAAACAACAACAAAGATACACATAAAAGTGAGAATATGAAAGAAAGAAAAAAGCAACATACAATATGCCCATGCTGCCTTCAATATGTTGACATCACAAACAGACCACCACTAGCAACAATGCCTGCCCTCCCTCAAGTTCTCAGAATTGCAAAGATTATTTCTATATGATTTGGCAATCCTTTACTGACTTTACTTCAAATGATACGTTCTCAAGAAGGCCAGCTTTACAGGCCTGGAAAATCTGGAATCGTGTGTAATTATTAGGCTATGACTGCATGTACTTTCCTGTTTTACATCTTCCTCTCCATGCTATGTAGATGGATAATGTATTGTGTCTCTTTCGACATGGGCCATATGCCTAAAGGTTTTGTGGTTTCATTGTTTCATTATATATCTACATATCTAGTCATGCTGTTTGGTGATCATCTAGAAAAAGGCAACAAAAATGTTTACGGGGGATATGGTAGTTTTCAGCAAAGCCAAAATTTGTGGATCCCTGCCCAATGTGTTTCCATTTAACACATGAACAGTAATCCCTGACCTAGATTCCTTAAACTGATCAATAACTACGCTACAACGAAACCCAGAAAAATATCCAGCATCCGTTGATTGCCTCCTGCATCCCAGCCCGTTTTAACATGCAATAGCTTATGTGGGCAACAGGCTCAGCCCACAATACCACAACAGGAATGGAACAGGGAGGTGATAAAGAAAGTTTGCAAAATCTTGTGACAGTGGCCGGTAACCTCTGATGCTTCCTTTGTCAATGCCAGTGAAATCCCATAGTAATGATCCAGAGTCATCAGTCTGCTGAAATCTCAATTTTTATTAATGATGGGAAATGACTACTTTTCTTGTAATTACACGGCATGTCAATTAGACAAATTCTCGGGAAGCTATTGATCCTTTACATGTTGAGAAATGTCCCCCCAAAATACCAGCTTCCCAGCATGAGTGGCCAACTAATAATCGGTACTGCTAACACATGTTACATGTTGCATGTTACATCTCTCTTTCTCTGAAGTTGTTTTAAAGAGTTTGCATGCAATCTCCCCCCACCCCCACCCCTTTTTAATAAACATGCAGTTGCAATTTAGTGCGTCGGATCCAGACATCTTCCCTAAGGATGGAACTCCAGCGGCAGGGTTATCAAATCTCCCAAATACTGGAAATAACAACAGTGACTCCTGTTGTGTGCAACAAGATTGCACAAGCATAGCACAATGCACAACCACATAATAGTCCTCGACACTGAATGGTGATAAACAATGCAACTCATACATAAACCAAGTACCACTGCAAGAACCACCATCTGTACTAACTTATAGGGCTGGGTTTTCAGCTTGGGCAGATGGGCAGCACTCTCCCACCTCAAAAAACAAACCCAGAACCCACTCTCTCTCCATTACCCCCACCCACATAAATACAAACATTAATCGTGACAATTAGATCACTCGGTCAGTCTTTCTTGAATCCATTTTCAGCCCCTGTTGGATCATCAACTGCAAGTCTGCACACACATGCATTCAACCAGCAGTCACTGTGTGTTGCTTGGTGCTAGCCCTGTCTTTTTTTGGGGGGGGGGGGGGAGAATAGCACATTTGTCTCAAGGAATACCTTTCGTCACAGAAAAAGACTTTAGTGAGTCCCACTGAAACCAGCCTGGTCAGGCAAGCAGATCCAACAATCTTCCGTTCAAACTTCTTTTGATGTGATTTGGCAATCAGGAGCCAATGAGGAATCCTCAGGGCAAGCCATTTGCATGAAAGAGCTGGGCTAGATCTTCGTCTAGCCCAGCCTAGGACAGGGGTCTCCTCTTTCACCCTCATTAAAAGGTTCTTTAATTCCTCCTCACTTTCTGCCATCAAGGTTGTGTCATCTGCATAATACCCCTGGCACCTGGCTAATTACAAATACTGATGGGGAGGTGATAAACTGCCTTGTTGATGTTGTAATTAGGTATTTTTTTCATGCTGTAAGCTGCCTTGAGCATGGTTTGAACCATGGAAAGGCGGCACACAAATGAAATTATCTAGATATATTATCTGTGTATGAGCTACATGGACCTACTGTTTGAGTATACTGCAGCTTCCTATGTCGCCAAAGAAGGAGACCTGTTTTCTTATTTCCAAGTAGGACCTGCATGCTGAAGACATTACAGTCAATCAGGATCACCTATGTGATGATGTAACTATGTGATGATGTACGATAACTAATTGGGATGTAGCAGTAGGGCATTTCTGAAGACTACATCAACAGATGAAGTTTAGAACATGAGCAGCTGCTTAGCAACTAACTGCCTGCAGACTCTCCTTCTTGTGGGCGAGACCTGAATCAACAGAGAGAGGCACCATAGGAAACCTAGAAACTTGTCTAATACAGTCAGACCATTGTTCTATCTAACTCGGTACTGCCTACACTGACTGGCAGTGGTTTTTCAGTTTCAGGCAGCGGTCTCTCCCAGCCGCACCTGGCGATGCCAGGAATTGCCTGTGGTCTTCTGAGCATAATGTGTATGCTCTACGCTCTACCACTGAGATCTCCCACCCACACACCTCCACCTGGCTACCTCAGTTTCTCCAAATGCATCACATCTTATCAGTCTTCACATCAACCTATGGCTATAAGCACCAGCCAGCTGTTCAGAGTTGGCAGAGCAGTAAGGAGGAAAAGCAGGAGGGAAAAAGCCAAACCACATCCAGGTCTCTGCAGCAACAGGAGTCTTTAGACCAGGGGTCAGCAAACTTACTGCGCCTTGGGCCAGTGTCTCCAGTGCTGATCGTGTGGCGGGCTGGAGGGCAGAGGAGCACATGCCGATACACATGCGCACACACTATTTCCAGTGCACTTCTGGGTCAGAGGAGCACCGGAAATAGCTTGTGCACATGTGCATGGGCCTTCTCCAACCCAGATGTGCACAGGAAATAACACTTGTGCATGCGCAAATAACACTTGTGCATGCGCAAATAATGCTTGCGCATGCGCACAAGCTATTTCCAGTGCTCCTCCGACCCGGAAGTGGGCAGCTATGCAGCACAGTGCCGGTAAGTGCGGGCAGCAGCAGTGGGCGTTGCCGCGGGCCGGATAAACGGGTCCCTCGGGCCTTATCTGGCCTGCGGGCCTTAGTTTGGGGACCCCTGCTTTAGACAGCTCCGAAGGTTCAATTTGAGCCCTTGAGTTACAATGGCATACTGAATGTTCAGACTCATCTGAACGATCAGAAGGAATGCAGACTTTATATTAAGAGTGTGCCAATTTTTGAGATCTCTGAGGAAGGCAACATGCAACACTAGAAGACTACTCTGGAAGCCAAAAGGAATCTAGTAGGTGCATACAGACCAGTCTTCCCCAAACTTGGATCCTCAGATGTTGCTGAACTACAACTGCCATCATCCTTGATCATTGGCCATGCTGCCTGAGAAGGTGGAGATTGTAGTGCAACAACATCTGGAGACCCAAAGTTTGAGAAAGAGTGATTTACACCAACCTGCCCTGCCTCTTCTTCCCCGCCTCTGTCCCCCTTTACTTAAGGGACTGAAATACAAGGCTTGCGACTGCCCAGCATACAAGACTTGAGTCCATGGTTATAATGCAGGAACTGTGCACACAGAGCAATATATGCATTGCCTTGCATGTCTGCAGTTTCTATACGTGGAATGGTTAATGCCCATTAATGCTAATGGAAGCTAAGTCCCTTGTGCAATGACTGCAGAAAGCAGGGTCCTTAAGTTTACTCCACAGAAATCCATAATAAAAAGTGCCCAACAGCACGAAAAGAAAATTGATTCAAAGGCTGAAATGTTCCCAGACAATAGTTTACTGCCTTCTTATTTGCTTCCAACCTGCAAGCTACAAACATATGTATACTTTTTTTAAGTGCATGACCAAGAACAGCCTTTTTAGCACATTGTCACCAATAATAAAGATTATGCAACCAGAGAAGAAATATTACTATGAAAATATCACATACACACACACATTTTCCTTCATGGAAATATTCCTAACATGGTTCACACACATATGCTGTGGTATGATCTCCCTAAACTGTTTTATAATTTAAGATCAAACTTGTATTTTAACCTGCATGATGTAATTTAGACCAGGGTCACAACTGCATCACAACACACACACACTTTTCAGGGTTGCATTACACACTGCTGCAGAAAATAATCAGTGGGAACACAAAGTTTGAATATTTGATTTCCGCCCCCCCCCCCACCTTTTATAAAAGTGGTAGTGTTGGCTTTTTCATGGAATATTCACTTGAAAGAGGTAGGACATTGAAAAGCAACCCTGCCAACCTAAGCACAGCATGGAGAGCACCACAGAATGCTATTCTAATAGAAAAATCAGCAAGCTTTAAAAATTAAGTTACACAAAAACCATTCCATGCAGTCTGAAGGCCACTGGCAAAGTGAAGTGCTTCAGCAGGTAACACAAGACCACATTCACCCAACACTTTCAAAGGCACACAACACAGAAGACAATGGCTGTTACATAAATACAATAATGCACAGCAGAATAAAGTACTGTATTTGGTCAGTAAGTGCTTTTAAGCTCAGAAGTACACAACAAAAGAGCGCCAATTCTTTTTCCTGTAAATGCTGGAGGCTTGACGTACTTACCCACTGGCATTCTAATTGAGTCAGCAATCAGGGATTTTAATTTTTGAAGCCCGAATCACTGCAGTTGGCCTTGATTTAATTTCCAGCGATAAATTACTTTTATGCAGGCTTCGGCTCGGTGAAAAAAAACCACTCGCAGGGGCCAAACATTAAGGACATTAGAAAAATAACTTTTATGGTTAAGCTAGCATTCATATTTGAAAGGCTGTCAAATTGTGCTGAAGAAAGGCCTGGCATGAGTCAGCAGAAGCAGGCAGCGTTGCCAGGAGAGTTAAAAGCAGGGCTAAGGAGAGACACAGAAAGAGCGAAAACAAAGAAAGGAACAGAGAAGCAAATCGTTTCTGCCTCTCTGAACCTGCTAAAAAACCTGCTGTTATCAGTCACTGTGACATGGATACACTGGAAAGTCTAGATTTTTAATCACTTCCTTGGTTCCCCCCTTCGGTGCCCCTGGAGCAAAGTGAAGTTAAGAAAGCTAAGTTTGAAAACCAGCAAAATGCAGTTCTCAACAAATTCCTGCAGTTAACAGCATATGGATCTGAAGCAGGCGAAAGAAATGAGGTAAGCCTTGAAATTCCCGTATGTAGAAACTGGACCACTCCCAAGCGCACACAGTCGGCTTATCAAAAGAGACTGCAAAGAAACTGCCCTACTTTGCGCCCCACTCTGATTTCTGTTGCTTGCACATTAAGCCAAACTGCTTTGAAAAGGCCGTTTCACATGATCAGCGACAAGAAGTGCAAAATAAGTGAAGAACCTACAGGAACACAAGGTGTGATGCAGTCAATTAGAGCTTCAGAGAGAGCTCCAATTTGGAGCTGCTTCTCCACCCAAAATACACCAGCAAAACAAACCTGCAATTTGCACATTAAATCGCAGACCGGTCTGAGAATGCTCCATGCGCTAAAGCCACTCCTAGTCATGAGTGCAGTTCCATCTGACAAAAGCTGCTCTGCGCCTTTCACTTTGTTCTCCTGCTCTTGCACAAACGGCAAAGCACTTCAAGCTCGCACGCCTGTTTTCGTGGCAAACGCAACTTGCTAAGTAAGCACCTTATCAAATTTACAAAAGGCCTCCGACATCACTGATCAGATATTATGTAAACTAACCCTTGGAGAATATCCATTTCATAACAGGGAAGATGGATATTCCCCCAAGGAGTCTCTACAGAGAAACATTCGTTGAAAGCACTTACAAATCTACACACAACACGTGCAATTAAAAATGGATACTCTCAACCTTTGCCAAAGGCAAATTATAGCTGCAAAGTAGCGGGGGAAATGCTGGACACAGGAAAACAGATATCTAGCAGGTTTCCTCCAGATCAGAATGGAATACGAAACTAAAATTGCTCCATTATTAAGTATCCACAGGAAAACAGGTTTTCAGCCTGAGATCAGGGTTCAAATTCCCATCTGGCTATGAAGTTCACTGGGTGACCTTGGGCCAGTCACTGCCCTAACCTACCCAACAGAGTTGTTGTGCGAATTAATTGAAGAGGGAGAGAACCATGTACACAACCTTGAGCTTCTTGGAGAAAAGGGCAGCATATAAATGCAACAATAAATAGGTAATCACATGCCAGAAAGACAACCTGAAGACAAATTTAGGCTGGTGGTTTAGGGCCATTGATAAAGGGACAAACAAAAAAAGCCTTCTTCATTTGTAGAAATTATTTGATTGTCTTAATCCTCCTCCTCAGAGTTGTGACAGGAGTGTAGTTACATGCAATGCTTATGATTAAGTTTATCACGTGAGACTGAAATAGATCTAACCATCAGCAAGCTGACAAGTAATTATAATTTCCTGTGGCACAATGGAGCATTGTGTCTGGCTGTTAACCAGAAGGTTGGTGTTCGAACCCACCCAGGGAAAACTGGGGGAGGATTCCTGCATCTGCAAGGGGTTGGACTAGAGGACCTTGGGGTACCTTCCAAATCTGCCCAATTCTTTTAGCATTGAAATACAGTGGTACCTTGGTTCTCGAATGGCTTGGCTCCCAAACAAATCGGCTCCCAAACACCGCAACCCCGGAAGTGCGTGTTCCACTTTGCGAATGTTTTTTGGAAGCCGAACATCTGATGTGCCTTCCACAGCTTCCAATTGAATGCAGGAAGCTCCTGCAGCCAATCAGAAGCTGTGCCTTGGTTTTCGAATGATTCTGGGAGTTGAATGGACTCCTGGAACGGATTAAGTTCGGCAACCAAGGTACCACTGTAAATAATAGTATAAAAAAATATGCCTCTGCAACCTTAAAGGTAACTAGAAAGTAGCTTGGAAGAGCTGCAGTCAGAAAATAGGAAACTAGGTGGACTCATGGACTCGCTTAGTGTTAAGGGCGTGGTAAGTCCATGCAATGCTTACTGAAAAGCAAGCAGGAGTGGCAAGCAAAAAAGAAGTTGCAAAGACTTTGGCACCAGCATACTGATGGTGAGATGTTTAGTAAGCAGGCTAACATCTGCAAATACGTTTCACACACATTTTTCAGGGAGATGGGCGAGAGATAATGTACAGAATAACAGCTTCGAGCACACACTCACCTCTATTACAGTGGTACCTCGGGTTAAGTACTTAATTCGTTCTGGAGGTCCGTTCTTAACCTGAAACTGTTCTTAACCTGAAGCACCACTTTAGCAAATGGGGCCTCCAGCTGCCGCGCCGCCGGAGCACGATTTCTGTTCTCATCCTGAAGCAAAGTTCTTAACCCGAGGTACTATTTCTGGGTTAGCGGAGTCTGTAACCTGAAGCGCATGTAACCTGAAGCGTATGTAACCCAAGGTACCACTGTATTATATACGTGCACTCATAATCACAGTTTGGGCAACTTCCACTGGCTGCATTTGGCATATTGCTGGTCCATTAACTGAACGCCAAGAGCCATACCCAAAGATCCCTGGTTTAGATCAGCTAACATTAAAGTCTTGTAGGGGGAGCCCAAGAGAGAGATTCCTCCCCCAGTGTCCATCTGCAACCTATCCCTGTCCAGGTGAGCAAAAGAGCACCCAACACTGAAAGCACAATGAACGAATTCTGCAGTCTGAATGTGCCATTCTGCCTCACTGTTTCCACTTGCTTCCTTCTTTCCTTGCAACGCTCCTCCTCTCTTTACTCTGTACCTGCATCACCACAGCGTTCTCCAAGACACCAGTTTCCAGAAAAACAAAGGCATTATGCCACTGGCTGAGAAAGCCATTTGGCAGCAACATTCTACCTCCACGCAGATAATTCAGATACACAAACTTGAGAGTCCACATCTCACTCTTACAGTATTCGACATGTGATACATGCTATGCCTTTACATACATTCTAACACGGAGACAGGATATCTCCTGTATACTACCCAAAAGTTTTTTTAAAAATAAAAATAAAAATTCTAGTGTATGCTTCAGACCAGCAGCTGTTAAGATAAAAGGGGCTTTGATGCTTAAAAAAATTACTTTCCCCCCTTGATGGCATTAAAGACATCCCACCCTCAATTAGAGGAGACACCAGTGTTGTTTTTCCCTGGTGAGAACTAGCAACAAAAGCTTTGATGCACTCCTAGCCCTAGAGCGGAAAGTGTACTGCCCCATAGACAGGCTTCAATAAAGACTGGAGGCTATACTAGTTCTTTACAAGTTTCACCAAGACGAGCAAGTAGTCTTCCCACACCTTATTACCTTAAAAAACCTGGGCCCTGTGAACTCAAGAGGCCGCCTCCCTATAACCGCTGACAGTACAAGGCTGATCACTCACTATCCTTGAAGAAAGACTACACTGTGGAGGGTCTGTGACCACTCACCAATTTTAACGCAATTCATGAACGCAAAAACAGGGAAGGGCGGTTATCAAGCACCTATCACGCAATCCTCTCTTTCAAATCAGAACCGGTGAAGGTCCTGTGTGAGTGTCTGGAGGCGGTTGGAGGATGGATGGCGGCTAACAGATTGAGGTTGAATCCTGACAAGACAGAAGTACTGTTTTGGGGGGACAGGAGGCGGGCGGGCGGGTGTAAAGGACTCCCTGGTCCTGAATTGGGTAACTGTGCCCTGAAGGACCAGATGCGCAGCCTGGGAGTCATTCTGGACTCACAGCTGTCCATGGAGGCACAGGTCAATTCTGTGTCCAGGGCAGGTGTTTACCAGCTCCATCTGGTACGCAGGCTGAGACCCTACCTGCCCACGGACTGTCTCGCCAGAGTAGTGCATGCTCTGGTTATTTCCCGCTTGGACTACTGCAGTGCTATCTACGTGCGGCTACCTTTAAAGGTGACAACTAATCCAGAATGCAGCAGGTGACTGGGAGCGGCCGCCGAGACCACATAACACCGGTCTTGAAAGACCTACATTGGCTCCCAGTCCGTTTCCGAGCACAATTCAAAGTGTTGGTGCTGACCTTGAAAGCCCTAAATGGCCTTGGTCCAGTATACCTGAAGGAGCATCTCCACCCCCATCGTTCTACTCCGAGGGCTTTCTGGCAGTTCCCTCACTGCGAGAATTCAAGTTACAGGGAACCAGGCAGAGGGCCTTCTCAGTAGTGGCGCCCGCCCTATGAAACGTCCTCCCACCAGATGTCAAAGAGAACTACCACCAGACTTTTATATGACATCTGAAGGCAGCCCTGTTTAGGGAAGCTTTTAATGTTTGATGCATTACGGTATTTTAATATTGCGTTGGAAGCCGCCCAGGGTGGCTGGGGAAACCCAGCCAGATGGGCGGGGTATAAATAATAAGTTGTTGTTGTTGTTGTTGTTGTTGTTGTTGTTGTTGTTGTTGTTGTTGTTATCTCCGTCATCTTGGGGTAACAAATCCTAAATGAACAAACAAATGATGGACTAAGGTGAGGTTTGAGCCTATTCCATAGAGTCCACTTGGAGACCCACCAAAGCCCAAACATCTTCTATCTGGGATTACCAGGGCTAGAGGGAAGAGGGACATTTGCTGTAATGTTAATCTTGTTTGGATCTCGTTTCTGATGTGCTCGGAGTTAAACATCCAAACAGACTGTAACAATGGGACCTTTCTGCTTCATTTCACCATACGTCACAAGTATGTGCGCACATGTGCACACATGCAAATGGACACTCACTTATCTGGGGAAAAAAACATTCCTTCCCTTTGATGCTCTCCCCACTAGCAAGTAAAATAAGTTAGTCACAGTTCTGTACTGCAAACCCACAGATGTTCACATTTACCTAAAACATGAATCCTGCCATCGAAAACAAATTAAGAAAATTCATCATCACCAGTTTGGTCCTCAAAATTAAATGTAGCTGCAACAACAATGAAAATTAACTTTTTGACACTGAGTTTAAAAAGTACCAGTGGGAATTCTGCAAATAACATAGTGCACTGTGTGCAATTGTCTGACCTTTCCTAGTTTATTCCCTGTTAGGAAATGGTTCAATGGTCAGCTTTGCCCCTCTTTGTCAAGGCAAGGAGTGCCACACATGTGTAGAATGGGGAAACCTATAGAGGGACAGGTGGGAAGCCAGAAAATTATGTTGGACCCTCAGCGCACTTCTCTTTCTCTTTCAAAACAGGTCTTGTAATATAAATGCTTCTCCCAAGTTCCCGCACATAGATAAATGTCCTTTCATAGACTTCCTTTCGCTTTAGGGCCTTCTCGGTAGTGGCGCCGGCCCTGTGGAACGGCCTCCCCTCAGATGACAAACAGATTAACAACTGCACGACTTTCCGAAGACATCTGAAGGCAGCCCTGTTTTTTATGTGTGATGTTTTGCTGTGTCTTTATTATGTTGGAAGCCGCCCGGAGTGGCTGTGGCAACCCTATCAGGTGGGTGTGGTGTAAGTAATAAATTATTGCTAGGATTTGTCAAGGTCACTTTGTTTTAGCTTGCAAATAGCCACTTGCCTGTGGGAGTAAGAATCTGCTACAGACAGAGAAATAATTTTTTAAGTTTATTGTTTATTCAAACATTTTGTTGTTTAAGAAAGTGGTCCCAAAACTTTTCCCCCCAGAGACCACTTGAAAATTGCTCAGTGGGCCACTTAATTATTATTCTACCTGTTGTTGCAACCGTAATACACTATGCTGAATGCTGTGAGTTTAAATTGTCTTTTTACAGAAACACAGCCTGCCCCCTCTCCCAAACCATAGAGAAAGGAAACAGAGGAGAAAAAGTGAAAACTAGAAAGAACAATTTAAAGTACTTGAGGTAGAAAACTGAGTACCAAACATCAGAGTAAAGCGCTTTACAGAGCAATCTAATGCACACCTTCTCAGTAAATCCCTATATAGTTCAATGGGACTTACGCCTAGATAAATGGGTACAGGACTGCATTTTAATTTTATTTATTTATCTAATTTCTATACCGCTTTATATTTTTAATAAAAACCTCAAAGCGGTGTACAGCATTAAAACAATAAAACAATAGCTGGGTGATGTTCCTCTGGCCTCATTTTACTTAAGAACATTTATATACCACTTGATTTTAAAAAACAACAACCCACGCCTCTATATGGTTTCCAAAAATATAAAACAAAACATTAATTTATTTATTTTTTAAAACACACTGCCAACCTAGCAGTTCGAAAGCAGGTCAAAGTGCAAGTAGATAAATAGGTACCGCTCCAGTGGGAAGGTAAATGGCATTTCCGTGAGCTGCTCTGGTTCACCAGAAGCAGCTTAGTCATGCCGGCCACATGACCCGGAAGCTGTACGGCGGCTCCCTCGGCCAGTAAAGCGAGATGAGCGCCACAACCCCAGAGTCGTCCACGAGCGCATTGCTGTAGTCCAAGCGGGAGATAACCAGAGCATGCACCACTCTGGCAAGACAATCTGCAGGCAGGTAGGGTATCAGCCTGCATACCAGATGGAGCTGTTATTATTATTATTTGTACTGATGTGGGGGTTAGTAACAAAGACACACCCATTTTTGTAAGGCATTTCTATAACATCTCTCTTGCCGGGGAGGAGGCTGGGGGGCTGCTGCCCATCGGGGAGCCCTTTGGCCCTCCTGCTCTTCAGCCTGCCTTCTCCAAGCAAGGAAAAAGGGAGGAGAGAGCAGAAACTTCAGCAGGTGTCTTGTCCTCTCCCTCTGTGGGTAAGAGGCAAGCAAACGGGCAGTAGCAAAAGTGGCAAGCGTCTCCACCCCCATTGTTCTGCCCGGACACTGAGGTCCAGCACTGAGGGCCTTCTGGCCGTTCCCTCACTGCAAGAAGCCAAGTTATAGGGAACCAGGCAGAGGGCCTTCTTGGTAGTGGCGCCCGCCCTGTGGAACGCCCTCCCACCAGATGTCAAAGAGAAAAATAACTACCAGACTTTTAGAAGACATCTGAAGGCAGCCCTGTTTAGGGAAGCTTTTAATGTTTAATAGGTTATTGTATTTTAGTGTTTTGTTGGAAGCCGCCCAGAGTGGCTGGGGAAACCCAGCCAGATGGGCGGGGTATAAATAATAAATTATTATTATTATTTAGATAGTTTATCTTTCTGCATTCACTGACACCCTGCAAGCCTCACCTAAATCTGAATGAAAATATATAAACACACACACACCCCTCAAGGACATGATAACCAAATAAACGACCAGCAACACTTGCTTGGCTTAAAGAGATTTCTTTTCTTCTCACTTTTCCTTCTGAAGTCTCGTCTCGTCTACCTGATCTCCCTAAAGGGTAGATCTTCCTGTACAGGTGCTTGTATTGTAAATATAAAAAGTGCAGCAAGCTCTCCCCTCGTTCTAAACCTGCAGGCATGTTTCAAAGGCCCAAAAGACGAACTGGAATTTAACTGTGCCTTACATCCATTAGTGTCTGAAATGAAAGACTAAACAACTACAATGTCCAAATGACGGGGAATATGTCCAAAGATAGTAATTCCTATTCTGCTGCCCAGACTCTTCCCCCTGTTATTTCTTAAAATAAATTAAATTGACTTTGTTATAAACCCGTGACTTCTTGACTTAGAGTGAACTGAATGTTCAGCAACATGACCAAAAGAAAGAAAAATTATTTTATTTTTATTTTACTTATTAAATATGGATACTGCCCTTCATCCGTAAATCTCAGGGCAGTTCACAGCATAAAAATACAAAATAAAAATACAAAATTCATAACAACAACAGCATTTTGCTGCTGTAGCTATTTCCTCCAGCAACATGTTAACATTTACAGAGGCAGCTCATGGGTTAATAAAATAGAAGAATTATTAAAGAAAGGTCAGAGCGATGTTGGGGCAAGCTGCCTCTGACCATAAATAAAGAGAGAAGTCTGATCATCCCTTCTTTAAGAGCAACCATGTCATGTGAATGACTTTGGCCATGATGAAATTTGATTAAGACCCAGAAAATCACAGATATTGAAACAAACAGTGAGTTTAAGTGTGCAGAAATTAATATGTGGCACATTGTACCATTTGGCCTGTACCATTTTATGGTGGGGGAGGAGAAGAGATGAGCATTTAAATATTGTTTCCCTTTCTCAAAAGCTCTCAATGTGCAAATTAGGACTAGGAAGATATGCTGTGCTTAGAAATTTCATTTAGCATAATTATCTGAAGGCCATCCTGCCCTCAAACACCCATTTCCCAATTTAGCTCTTGATGCATCTCCAGCCAACAAACATCCTATTTCACTCCCTCATCTACCTCGCTATTCTCTAGCATGAAGCTGCCACTAAATATACAGATTCCACAAAGATGGGTTTGCTATCTTGTGTGATGTCCTGAAGTACTGAAACTTTCTGGAATAAACCCATTAATCCTTAGCTAATATACATCCTGGGTCTGAAACAAATTTACTCAAACAGCTAAGTCAACTTAAGCTCACAACATGGTTTGGGCATCTGACCAGTGAAATCAAATCCAGTATACAGAATGTAACTAAAAATGCAAACAAACAAAAAATTGAATTGAAGCAGGTGGGGTGAAATATTTCTCCCATGCATGAGCTTATGCATATCTGCTAAAATATTTATTTATTCAGGGCTTGTATCCCACTCTTCCTCACACAGAGCCCAGGACAGCTAACATCATCTACAAACATAACTTTAGAAACATAAAATACACTATTAAATAAATAAATAAATATTGATATTAGAATCTATTGGAGATATAGAATTTTTAGGAGATAACAGTTTCAGACATACAAGGCGGGCTCTCTCTCCAAGCTACATTTTCAGCCACACGCAACTTAAATTTTTGAATCAGACAGTAGGCTGAGGATTAATCCAATTAATCTGATTGAATTAACCAGAATAAAGCATAATCTAGAATCAAGATTATAAGGTTTAAGTAGTATTATGCAAAAATCTGACTCCCCAAATATGTGTTCAACTACCTACCTACCTTATCATACCAAACCAAGCCAGGGTAAAGAAAACACCACAATCGTATTATACAGATTGTGTAGGTTAATTGCAAATCCACATTGCAGTCAACCTGGAATTCTGCACACATATGTAAGAAAAAATGAAGTCCTTTCAAACTTACACACTAAAAGAAGTACATCTTTTTTTGTCTGAACACTATTGTAAGGAGAGCATGACTTCATTTTTTGTCTGCTGCTGTTTTGGAGCCAAATTTGCATTTGTGGAATACAGTACTTCATTCCTTGAAATCTCTCCAGTCTAGAGCTTGCAGAGCCATTATCATTTTGTTTGTTTTAATATATTGTTCCTTCACAGCTGTGTTGTCTTCAAACATACCATCTATGCACTGTGCTGTCCGTTCCACGGTAAGCAGTTTTCTCCCAACACCCTCCCAAAAATCTGCTCATGGTCCCGTTACACTTCTGATGACATGACACTGCAACGCCATGTCAATTTGTAAGGACGAACACGAATGGTACAAAAGCAGAATATGGGACCTAAAGTCACTGGAAGCCAAGTAAATATGAAAAGTGATCACCAGGACCAAACAAGAGCGGCTCGAATCCAGTTGTTTCTCTGCTTCAGATGTAATCAATCCTCCTTCTCACAAACCACTCCCAGGGCATTTCTCAACTCTGCTTTTCCGCAAAGTCATAAGTGAAAGTCTGCCGAGGTCTCCAGTAAATGTGGAGTGCTTGCCCAGCACAATGTAATCCACCATTCTGGTGACAGAGGGAGCAAGATGTATTCTGGCTGAGATCATTCTTAAACATGAGTGAAGTCTAAACCAAAAATTATGAGCAGCTGAATTCTCTAACGCTTTCGTGTGTGTGTGTGTGTGTGTGTGTGTGTGTGTGTGTGTGTGTGTGTTAGCACCATCCCTTTAAGAACTAGAAGAGAAATTTATTTTGCCACGCAGTTGGAAATCAAGCCCTTCTCTGAAGGCCTTCATTATGAGACACTAAAATTACCATGGTGAGAGGATCAGGGACATTCTGCTGTAGTCCCTGGGCTCTGGAATACTCTGCCTAATGAGTCCAGGTGGTGCTTTTTTGCCTACTTTCTGCAACGGATGTAAAACCTTATTTCAGTTTACATTTGGCCAAATTCTTAATGATGATTCTCAGTTACTGAGATGCAATATTATTTGTAGTCTTTGTACTGATTGTGCTTTTTTTTTTTTTGCTTTACGTAAGTTGCTCTGAACCCTTTGGAAAAGCGGCCTAGAAACGTTTGATAAACGCATACTAATAATTAGTAAAGTTGCTGTTCAGTCAGTTAAGCCCTGCCTCAGTTCAACATACGGTTGTTAGAATTACAGAACCATAAATGGGTCGTCAGCTATGCATTCTGAAAGAGCCCACCAATTCTGCATGTGTCCATGGTAGATGATTGGCGATACAAGTCTGTGACTAGACTGTTGCTCATGCATCTGTGGTAGACGATTGCCAACTCCCGAATTCTGCGTTTATGAAATATGCTGCTACAGAATACACACACAGTTATTTAACGAATACCAAGGAAATCAGTCACCCATCACTAACTCAGAATTTTTATGCACAGAACTTGAGCTTGGCTAGAGGGACAACTCTTCAAGGTCTTTGGGGTTTTTTCTTCAGTAGCACTGGACTGGAGCCAGAGGACTAGACTAGATTTCAAGCATCATTCTCATCATGAAGCTATGCAGAGTTTGCGCTGGGAGAGCACCAAATCAGAACATTGGTCCATCTAGGTCAGCAGTATCTACACTGGCAACAGCTTTCCAAGACGGACCGATAACTTCTTCCCAACCTTGGTATCTGCCTGAAGAAATAAAAAAGGAGCAACTCATCTGAAGGAATTCATAGCAAAAGAGCAAAAATGAACTTACTCTTTCCATTTGGAAACACGGGAGCATCAAAAGAAAAGGTGGGGATATGGAGTTGAGGCAAGAGGCAGGAGCGAGAGGAGAGCAAAACCTAGTGAGAAGCACCAAAAAGAAAATATGCTTAACTCAGTTGTAAGAAAATTGCCTTTCTCTGGCAGACAACAGCTGTTGCTGCTTCCAGGGGAGTCAATAGGCAGCAAAGACCCCCACAATGAATAGAAAAAACGTCTCTCCATGATTTTCTGCATAATGTTTACAGGAAGATTATCAGATCACAGCTGCTACCTGCAGTTAGCCTTTTAACTAGGTTAATAGGCCAGACCTCTCTTCACTTCATTAAGCTATCACAGTGCCGGTGTAAGAATTACATAACCGTTCGGATGAAACAGCCAAACTTGCACGGCCATAATTCTGTCAGTCTAGAAAGGTATATAAAACATGACCCAATAAAAGTAGCACATGCATGTATTATCCCTGGGACAGCCCAGTCTGGACACAACCACATCGACCACATTTTAAACAGGCCTTGAAAACATTCCTGTTCAATCTGCTTTCAGTTAAGCTGTTGGGCTGGGTATTTTATTGCTTAAACTGTTGCAGGTCTTCGTTTTAACTGTCCTAATCTGATTTATCCTATTTGCTGCACTTTGCTGTGCTGTACAGTGTTTTATAGATTGGTGTTTCAGTTTTGAAACTGTAATGAGATGAGTTCAATTGTATTTTGTGCTGTTAATTCTATATGGAAGACATCTCGGGAGCCCTTTGCCCTGTAAGGCAGCACGTAAGTGACAGGAATAAAATAAACAAACTGAAGCCAGGATGGAACAGAGGTCAGCATGCTTAAAACCCTGAAATCCTCTGCCAATAGGCACAGGCTGTTGTTCTCCTCTTCCCCCTGCAGATTTCAAGTCCCGATATTGCAACAAGGACACTTGAGTTATAAGAAACCGGTCACCCTGACCAGTTGTATTGATCCAGGTAGATATTCCCATTTACAGCAATTGGCATAGTGTCTCTGGATTCTGCAGCAATACACAAAAGGGCTGATTCATCTATCATGTTGGCTTGAGGAGAAAGACGAAAGTCACAGTGACCCTTGTTAGTTAGGCTTACAAAGTCAGTGGTTATCATTGCACAAAAACATGAGTAGAGTTCTACTAGACCAGACAAAAGGCCTATCTAATCCAGCACCCTGTTTTCCACAGTGGCCAGCCAGATGTCTATAGGAAGCCCACAAACAGGGCCCATAAACCCTCCTGCAGCACTTGAATTCTTTTTTCAACAGCTTGGCTGCCCTTCACTTGCACAGAAAAAAACTTACTTGCCCCAATCCTTCCCACAGCAGGCTGTACCACTGCCCAGGAGTTACTTGCTGCACCTAGCTTACATAGTTCTACAGATCTCAATAGTAACTAAGTCAGCTAGGTACTATTTCTTCAATACAACATTCTTATAAAAAAGTTACATGGCCCACTTTCTACTCCTCACTCATCCCCAAATATCCCTTTCCCTGCTTAGATGACACCATTAAGGACCATGCAAGTAATCAGTTGTCAAATCTGTGCAGGGAGAACAGTCTGAACCTCATTTGCTAAAGCCCAAGATTGCAAAGAAAAAAGCTGTGTTATTTTCTGCTCCAAAGCCACACACACCCCTCTCGCAGCTTCCTTGGAGCTGCCCGGACTGGTTTAGCTTTGCTTTGAAGGGACTGTTGGGTCATGTTACACAGTCTACTACTGCAATAAAGATTGAAATTTAACCTCAATATGCATCTATAAAGTGACAGCCACGAAGAGCAGATCGCTTGGCTTCCAGGGGAGAAAACTGTCCCAGATCAAGCTAAATATGCCTGAAGGAATTTCTCTGCAACAAAAAGCTGCGCTGGAAGTCTAAAGCACAAATTAATGATTCTGGGTTGGAAGTACACGAACATTCTCGTCTCAAATCTGCTTGCCTAGTTAGCAAAAGCAACAACCCCAGAGTGAAACTGCAGGAAGCTGGCAATTTATTTATTTTTAATTTGGCCTCTCCAAAGCTCCAGGTAGCTTATAAATAATTAACATGCAAAATTAAAATCTTGCTGAAAAGAAAGCTGCAATTCATCGCACCAAACCACAATAAAAACAAACTGAGTGTGGCAAAACTGTACACAAGATCTTCTCTCACGTACCCACTGAATGGCTCTCTTGTCCTTCAATTGGCTTTGCCATTCATTCTCCTGCCGAAGAAACAGGGTTACCCAGAAGCAAAACACTTAGAAGAGTAAGACAGATAGTCAGAGAGGATCTCAGTTGCAGACAGTTGTTCTCCAGATCCCTGATGTCACTCTGTCACTTTGGATTTTGGCTCGTCCAACTGAAAAATGACTTCTATTAATTTACCCCACGTAATTTACCCCACATTAGGGGGTGCTATTCCCACACCACCATCAAAAGAAAGAAAGTGAATGTGTTCATACAACAAGCTACTCCCAATGCAACCTCTGTTAAATTCTGGCCAGACAAGGATGAACAAGCTGAAATGCTGTTGGATGGGACTGGATAGATGTGTACTAGGACAACTGCAGATCACATGATGGATCTGCCACAGTTGTTCCTGCACTTATTACATCCACAACGGAATCGTGCAATGTTCTGCACTTTAGAAAATGCAGCCAATAGGATTCACGTTGATTTGTTTTTGTGTTTTTTTAGACTTGCTTTAATGTGAGTTTTGGCTATATTTGTGGAATACGTACACTACACGTTTCTGATGTGTTAGGATTCTGTTAGTTTATGCATTTATATTTCTTTTACAGGATAGGAAAACTAAACACATGCATACAACACTCGGTCAGTGAAAATTTTGCTTCATGCCTATGACATGGCACTTTGTTCAAATCAATCTTAAGGGCTATAAAGATGCCTGGGTAAGTTTTGTGCAAAATAATGTTTAATGATTAACTACCAAAAGCTAAAATTACAGTCTTTGGAGCTGAGTTCAGGGATTGGAGCCTTCGGGACTTGGGCACAGTCTAAGAAATGGCGTAGCAATAATCATCCCATTTCAACCGGAAGGTAAACAAGAACCGCCTTGGAACATCACCTTTGCCCCTGAGCTAAAAGACACACCATCCCAACCCAAATGTAATGTTGCCAACTACTCTCTTTTTAGTGAAACTGAATGTATGCTGATTCCATCAGACGGTTAAATACTTTTCAACACAAGTGGGTTTAAGTATCTCCTTCCTCACTCACTTTTCCTGCAGCTTTCTAAAAAGGGCAGATAACCCTGGCTACTTTGAGTGTGTCCCATTAGACAAGAGTTTTTTCTGTCTCCGTTTCGATTTTACAGAACCTGAGATTAACAACATTTTACATGGCGACAGCATCTTTGCTTCATTCTAATTAGATTAAAGCCAACTGTCAAGTCAGAGCTGCCACCATGTGTTTCACATCTGTATAATTTCATGTCAACGTGTTTCATAATCATTTTCATATTCTCTGTATTTTATCATTCTTCCCCCAGTTTATTTTTCACTATAGGACAAACTAAAATAAGACCTAATTATTGATTCCTGTTTTTAGTTGCTTGTGGATACAAGCAAGTTTGCTCTGCTTGCCTTAAAAGTATTACTGCAACATATGCTAATCACACATTCTGCAGCCCATATGCTATGAGAAAATACGGTGTTATCATATACGGTATGTATGGTTAATAATATATGGGGGAGGGGTGAAGAGGCAAGTCAGCCAACAATGAAAAAGCTTGCAAAGCTCTAATATAAAACTTCTGTCAAAAGTGGTCTTTTAGCCCTGTTTGTGCAGAGCAGGTATATCCTTCATTTTTGCAGACAGCATTTAGATGACAAAGCCCCTGGCCACTCAGAAATGTGATGTGGGTGACTCACCTTGGCGACAAACCATGACTTCCCGTGAACAAACCACGGCTTCCGACCATGGTTTGTTTAGGGATAAACCAACCACAATCCTAGGTCCAGAAGATATACAGTCCCCCCAAGTTCATAGCTTGTTGCTTCTGTTCAGCATGAAGAAATTGGGCAGCATGAACTAGCACACTGATCATTCAGAGTAAGGCATAGCCTACATGTATTCTTCTGGGTGTACAAAGGTGGAAAGGAAGGCACACCAGAAGGACAAGGACAGCAACAGCTTCCATTGTGCACAAGAGAATCTACCCATGATGAAAATATGCCTGCAAGTATAATTATTAATTAGCCGGGTGCCACACCACTGTAAAAACATCTGCATTGGCTGCCCGTCTACAACTGATCTAGGTTCAAGGTCCTTGTATTTACAATTTTTTTGACAACTTAGGTCTAGAGTACACTTTAGGGACCACCTGAACCCTTATATCCAAGTTCAATCACTGAGATCATCTGCAGAAATGTTATTGGTTGTTCCCCAAGTTAGTGAGGCTCATTGGACAGCAACAAGAAACTGAGCCTTAATTCATCCAGCCAGTACTGTGAAATACTCTGCCAACAAGAAAATCAGCAAGCACCTTCTCTTTCAACCTTTAAACACCTGCTGAAAACTTCTCTATTCCACCAGCCTTATGCAGGCAACAAAGAAAACATATTTCCATAATATCTAATTTCACATTTTAAAATTGGTTTTTATTGCATGGTTTTATGTATGATTGCTGTAAAATGGTCTGATTTTTTTTAATGAATAGCAGTACATGTAAAGTATGTTTTATATTTTTAAAAAATCACCATGGTAATATGGCACCAACGGGTTAAAATGTTACCAGAAAAAAGCTGGTTTGGCAAAGAAGCATTACATATCGAGAGAACACAGATATTATGGAAATACTTCAAGCTTCTTGAAACATACGTGATAACAGTGCAAACATTCCGGTTAAGAACGAGCATGAAGCTAATTTCAGCATGGCTATCAAAATTTTATGAAAAAGATTTCTCATAACCCATTTTTTGCCCAAAATCATTCTTCCATGCCCCGGTTTCTGTGGCAAATAGAGTTACACCAATGATACACTCAGATTAGTCCTATCTAGTCCTATGGAAGTGAGAACTGGACCATAAAGAAGGCGGATCGCCGAAGAATTGATGCTTTTGAATTCTGGTGCTGGAGGAGACTCTTGAGAGTCCCATGGACTGCAAGAAGATCAAACCTCTCCATTCTGAAGGAAATCAGCCCTGAGTGCTCACTGGAAGGACAGATCCTGAAGCTGAGGCTCCAATACTTTGGCCACCTCATGAGAAGAGAAGACTCCCTGGAAAAGACCCTGATGTTGGGAAAGATGGAGGGCACAAGGAGAAGGGGACGACAGAGGACGAGATGGTGGGACAGTGTCCTTGAAGCTACCAGCATGAGTTTGACCCAACTGCGGGAGGCAGTGGAAGACAGGAGGGCCTGGCGTGCTCTGGTCCAGGGGATCACGAAGAGTCGGACACAGGACTAAACAGCAAGTCCTAAAGGAACACACAAGCAAGGAGGCAACACAAAATCATTGTTACCAGAGGTCTGAAGACAGTTTATTTCATCATCTTAGGTTAACTCTTTCTCTTTCAGTTTGAGGAACAACAGTCTAAAGACTCAAGTCAAAATCACTGGTTTGCCAGCTTATCCTGGTGCCACAAGTATATCAGTTTAGAGACATGTTCCTGCTATCTAAATAGTGTATCACGTGGCACACAAAAAGCCGCACATTAAACATCTCCTTTGGTCAGTGAAATCATCCATCTGAGTTCTTCCCCTTGACCCCCCAGTGCGCACACACCGAAGTTTATGCACTGCCACATAACTCTGGCGCTTAAAAGCTTGCACTGGCTGCCCATACATTTCCCGGTGAAGTTCACGGATCTTGTAATAGTTTACAAGGCCCTTAACACCTTGGGTCTAGGATACTTTAAGAACTTCCTCCGTCTCTATTAGTGATCCCACGCATGCCTTGTGTCTACCAGGTGTTCTGCACACCATATTGTGGGCTCTATCCTGTGCAACTCCCTTGCGGCTGAGAGCAGGAAGAAGTGCCTGACAAAGGCCTTTCCATTCCAGGCGGCATTTCAAAGCAAGTTTTCCATTTTTATTATACTTATTTTTCTTTTCTTTTCTCTGCCATATGCTTTCTGTAGTTTTTATGTACACCACATAGAAACCTCAGTAATTAAGCAGTATACAGTGGTACCTCGGGTTAAGTACTTAATTCGTTCCGGAGGTCTGTTCTTAACCTGAAACTGTTCTTAACCTGAAGCACCACTTTAGCTAATGGGGCCTCCTGCTGCCGCTGCGCCGCCGGAACACGATTTCTGTTCTCATCCTGAAGCAAAGTTCTTAACCCGAGGTACTATTTCTGGGTTAGCGGAGTCTGTAACCTGAAGCGTATGTAACCTGAATCATATGTAACCTGAGGTACCACTGTACAGTATAAATCACTGTAGTAATAATAATAGTAATAAATAATTATTTCCCACCGTTCCATTTACAGTGGTACCTCGGGTTACATACGCTTCAGGTTACAGACTCCGCTAACCCAGAAACAGTGCTTCAGGTTAAGAACTCTGCTTCAGGATGAGAACAGAAATCGTGCTCTGGCGGCATGGCAGCAGCAGGAGGCCCCATTAGCTAAAGTGGTGCTTCAGGTTAAGAACAGTTTCAGGTTAAGTACGGACCTCTGGAACGAATTAAGTACTTAACCTGAGGTACCACTGTATTTGCAAACACAGTCCACACACAAAAAATATTTAATTTATTGTAGGGTACACATCTGCCCCTCCTAACCTCCCTCGTGACAAACAAAAAAGTTAAATGGTTTTTTTGTTTTTTTTTTAAAGACAACACACACAAGACTGGAGGAGAGATATCACACTTCTGACAGCTTGCAAAAGCTCCTTCACCTTGGAAAGACAAGGTGTAAAATGTTCAGAGTGTCATTTAAACACAGCCCTCCGTGTGTTACCATGACTCAGCAGCCAAAACTGGGATTTTATTTCTCCAGGCTCTTCACGCCCTTCCTCCCCGCCTAGATTCTAACTTCGCTTTCAGAGGCCTAAGCAGTTTCCCCCTCTTGACCTTTTTTTTTTCTTCTTCTTCGTCTATTGGGGGGAAAAATGCCCTCGCAGACCACTTTCTCCGCTGCTGGGATGATTAGTTACGGCCTAGCCTGGCCTGGCTTCTTCCGAATGCTGGGAGCACAAGCCCTCTTTCATTTCTCGTGCCAGTGCGCAAGGATCCAGCGTTGCACAGAGAGGGGGGGTGTGCCACTTGAATGACCCAACCATTCACAGATTTCTCCTCCACCGCCACCTTGGCCAAAGCTACGGCTCATTAGCAGTCTCTGTTATGATCTTTTTCCTCTCTAAGTCAATGTAATTCAAAACGAAAAGGTTTCACACAATGCACATTATAAAGAGCACTACAGAGACACCAATACTCAACACTAATGTCTCACGACAAATGTAAACGATTTTTAAGAAAGGCTGTGCAACCCGAAAAAAGAGACAAGGTGTGTACTTTTGTATAAGAAAGAAAGAAAGAAAGAAAGAAAGAAAGAAAGAAAGAAAGAAAGAAGGAAGGTAGAGGGCAGGGGCCTTTCTTTGTTTGTTACGAAGCTATATATTTTTGTGTTTTTATATTGTAAAGCACCCTGTGATCCTCAGATGAAGGGCAGTACAGTGGTACCTCGGGTTACATACGCTTCAGGTTACAGACTCCGCTAACCCAGAAACAGTGCTTCAGGTTAAGAACTCTGCTTCAGGATGAGAACAGAAATCGTGCTCTGGCGGCGCGGCGGCAGCAGGAGGCCCCATTAGCTAAAGTGGTGCTTCAGGTTAAGAACAGTTTCAGGTTAAGTACGGACCTCCGGAACGAATTAAGTACTTAACCTGAGGTACCACTGTATAGAAAATTAATTAATTAAGTAATTAATAGAGTGACAATAGCTATGCACTGCCTCTGCAGCTGGAGGCATTGGTGCTTCTGCATACCAGCTCCTGGAAACTGCAGGAGGGGAGAACATCCTTGTGTGCTTAGGTGCTCCTTGCCAATTTCCCGCAGGCATCTGGGAGGCCATTGTGAGAAGGGGATTCTGGGCTCCATGAGCCACTGGGCTAATCATAGAATCCTAGAGTTGGAAGAGACCCCAAGGGCCATCGCGTCCAACCCCCTGCCAAGCAGGAAACACCATCAGAGCACTCCTGACATATGGTTGTCAAGCCTCTGCTTAAAGACCTCCAAAGGAGGAGACTCCACCACACTCCTTGGCAGCAAATTCCACTGTCAAACAGCTCTTGCTGTCAGGAAGTTCTTCCTAATGTTGAGGTGGAATCTTCTTTCTTGTAGTTTGGATCCATTGCTCCGTGTCCGCTTCTCTGGAGCAGCAGAAAACAACCTTTCTCCCTCCTCTATGTGACATCCTTTTATATATTTGAACATGGCTATCATATCACCCCTTAACCTCCTCTTCTCCAGGCTAAACATGCCCAGCTCCCTTAGCCGTTCCTCATAAGGCATCGTTTCCAGGCCTTTGACCATTTTGGTTGCCCTCCTCTGGACACGTTCCAGTTTGTCAGTGTCCTTCTTGAACTGTGGTGCCCAGAACTGGACACAGTACTCCAGGTGAGGTCTGACCAGAGCAGAATACAGTGGCACTATTACTTCCCTTGATCTAGATGCTATACTCCTACTGATGCAGCCCAGAATTGCATTGGCTTTTTTAGCTGCCGCGTCACACTGTTGGCTCATCCAACAGAGCTATTCCAGCAGAGCTATTCGTAGGAGAAAAAGAGAGCCGAGTCTGAATAAGAGAAACCCAGATTCAAACTCTCCTCACTCGGCCATGAAACTCGTCTCAGGCAAGTCTCCATCAATCAGTCACTCCGGCCCACATTACAGAGGTGGGGTTTTTTTTGAAAGGCTAAAAAGGCCTCCTGAAGCTCCTCGGAGGAAGAGTAGCAGACAACATTTTAATGAGAGAGCAGCAGCAGGAACCTAAAAGTTGCTGTGGCAAGTTTTCATTACGAGAGTATAATTAGATAAGGGGTTCTTATAGGTTGAGTCTTTGAAAGGGCACCTGACTTTAAAGGGGAAGGAAACGAAAGAGCTCCGGGCACACCGATGCCACTTGGCGAAGAAGAAAACAGAAATGATTTATACAGCCCTTGTAACTTGCAATGTTCTTTCCAGTCCTTAGTAGTATCTACATTGCCAAGCACTTTTGCAAAGTTTCCGTAGTCCATGATTTAATTCCCATTTTACTGATGGAAGGAGAGAAGGAGGCAAGCACAGACCACCTCAGAGCCTGATCCAGTTCGATTCTCTTTCACCACCAGAGAGGCATTTTACAGCCAACTGCTCTGTAGGCAGGATCCTAGTTCTGTTTTCTTTCCTTTTTTTAAAAGTAGTTTAATGCTTCTCATGAGCCACCTTAGAAAGATTTGTATCCTGAAAGGCAGGATATAATAAATAAATGTAATGAATTATAATAATCTAGAGCATGGGTAGGCAAATCAAGGCCCGGGGGCTGGATCCTGCACAATCGCCTTCTAAATCCGGCCCAAGGGAAGTCCGGGAATCAGCTTGTTTTGCATCTCTGGGTTATTTGTGGGGCCTGCCTGGTGTTTTTACAAAAGCAGAATGTCTGCTTTTATTTAAAATGCATCTCTGGGTTGTTTGTGGGGCATAGGAATTCGTTCATATTTTTTTTCCAAAATATAGTCTGGCCCACCACATGGTCTGAGGGACAGTGGACTGGCCCACGGCTGAAAAAGGTTACTGCCCCCTGTTCTAGAGCATGCGTAGGCAAACTAAGGCCCGGGGGCCGGATCCGGCCCAATCGCCTTCTAAATCCGGCCCGGGGACGGTCCGGGAATCAGCGTGTTTTTACATGAGTAGAATGTTTGTTTTTATTTAAAATGCATCTCTGGGTTATTTGTGAGGCATAGGAATTTGTTCATATCCCCCCCCCCCGAAAAAAATATAGTCCGGCCCCCCAGAAGGTCTGAGGAACAGTGAACTGGCCCCCTGCTGAAAAAGTTTGCTGAGCCCTGACCTGGAGGCTACAGAGAAAGCACTGCCTTGAACATGCCACTATGGCTGTAATCTAGGGAAATGCACAATGAGCTTCTCCCCTCCCCCAAAATGGCCACAACTGAAGCCCCTTATTATTTATTTCAGTATTTAGGGCCCACAAGAGGCAATTTAAGAGCAGATCATGCATAAAAAAACAGCATTAAAAAGGCAGCGGTCACCTTTATTAGAATGTGTTTAGCACTTGTTGGGGCCACTGGGGCACATAAATCTTCCTGCAGGGACAGGCTTGGGGGTCAGAAGTTGCCCGAGGTTGGCACAGCATGGCCCCGCACCTTACTGTGGTGCTGTATCAAAAGGTTGGTTTGGGATACAAACTTATCTTCAACAAAAAAATGGACAGAAAAACAGCTTACACAGTAAAATGGAAGCTAGCATCAACATTCCTAGCACTGGGATCTCCTTCAACTGGAATGTTTCACTCTGCAACCTCTTTGTGTTATATATTAAAATATGTTTCTCAAGCATAATCACTCAATGAAGCTCCCAACTAAACAAAATCAGCATTTGAACAGACTATTATGTAAATATGTCAACAGAATTAACATATGTGACTGACCAATTTGTATAAATAAATATTTACGCCCTCTGTTATATAACTGAAAAGATGATGTAAGGTACCTGTGTTAACCAATGTTGAAGAGGCAGACTACTGAAAATCATCCAACTTGTACTGCCTCCATGGAGGACTGCAAGTGTTGTTCATGTGGGGCTCTTTTGCTGGGAAGAAATGGCTAAGTGATCCTGAATATAAAAAAATAAATATATATCCTCACTTGCATTTCCTGTTTTGGCATTACAAACACTGTTTACAGTCATGCGCAAAAGTAGGATCAACCGATGTATGTTCACCACATTGCTTTGGAACCTCATCAGAGCATTAGAAATTTAACAGGGCATGCAACTTAAAATGAGAGTAATGCTTCAATGTTTATTTGGCACTGCACTCTCAATTTTAAAATAATAATGGTGCATTTAGTAATTTCTACAGCTGGTAATGCAAACTTTAAATAGCTGCAACAGGAAACATTCAATTTAGCAATGTTGCCTTACCTGCTATTTGGCTAGCATTTCATTTGGGATCGGAATATCTTTGGTCAATTTCTTCACAGTATTTTGATAACTGTAGGAACACCATTTATAAGCAGCTAAGTTGGTGTGCCCAATAAGATAAATAACTGAAGTTAGACAAGTCACTCACTCACTAGGTGGTCTTGGAAAAGTTGGAGCTTGTGAGGTTGGAATGGGAAGTGGCTTTGGACTGGGGGAAAGTGGGAGGAAATATTGCTTTTTAAAAGCAACTAAAAGCAAATGAAGCCAATTAAGTGGGCAACATCGTTACTTTGCAACCCTGATTCCCTATTTGTAATATATGAATCAAAAACAAATTCACTCAGCTCTTGTGAAAAGATTTTTTTAAATCTCTGCACATCAAAAGTATACACTATTAGATGGTATGCAGGTTTTGGTGTCTTCGGGTGTCTTCCCGTGTAAGAGTTGGGGTGTCTAGGCGACGTTTCGACGAGGTCTCACTCGTCATCTTCAGGCTGGTGCTTTCGGCTTCTTGTTACTAGAACAGAGCAGGATCTCAGTGTTTGAGTTCCTATAAATACTGTTGAGGGGGTGTGGTGTATAGCCTCCAACGTTCTGGGCAGAGAGGAGGTTCCCAGGTTAATGTGCCTTTTCTTCTTTTGTTCATTAATTACTTGAGGGATATCTTGAGTGATACTTGAGTGATATTCTGAGTACCACTTAGGAGGGTCATTGGGTGTGGATTAGTTGCTAAAGCTTTCGTGTCTTGACCTCTTGAGCTTGTGAATAGTTTTTCTGAGAAGATGGCTGTACTGCACTTAGTTGTGCTCTGGCTTGGCTTCGTGTATAGGGGCGAGCTGTGGTTTTGTGCCCTGTGCCAGCCAGATCTGTGTAGGGATTGCAGGGGGGTGCAGCATCCGGAGGTGCCACTATGGTTTGGCTACTGGATGGTGTCTGTAATTTATCTGTGGAGAGGGTCTGGGTTTGGGTCTGGTGTGGTTGATTGGAGATGGCGTTCTGTGTGCCTCTGGTTCTGGTGTCGGTTTTTGTGGGGAGGGCTAATTTCCAGATGTCTGGCAGGCGGGACGTGTCGTCACGCTTGTTCATGTTGTGAGGGTGTTTCTCTATCTCGATGGCTTCCATGATTATTCTCTTGTGGTGATGTTCCATGTTAAAGAGCAATTTGGAATCTGCAAAATTAATTTCGTGTCCTGTTTCTTTCATGTGTTGGTAAAGAGAGGAAGTTTTTTCTTCTTTTTTGACGGCATTCTTGTGTTCTGCGATACGTGCATTTATTCGTCTGTTTGTTTGTCCAATGTACGTGGCTGGGCAGACTTTGCAGGGTATTTCATAGACCCCTTGGTTTTCTAACTGGATTTTATCTTTTGGGTTTCTGAGGATATTGGCTATTTTTTGGTTGGTGCAAAAGGCTGTTTTGATATTGTGTTTATGGAGGATTTTGCTAATTTTATCTGTAGTGCCCTTGATATAAGGAAGGAGGGCCATGCCATTGTTTTCTTCTGTGTCTTGGTTTTTGGGGGGTGTTTCTTTTTGGATTAGCTTCGTAACCCTGTTTTGCTGGTATCCGTTGGCGATTAACACATTTGAGAGATTCTGTAACTCAGTTGTCAAGTGGTCTTTGTCAGCCAGGCGTTTGGTTCTGGAGATGAGAGTCTTGGCTACGGAGTTTATTTGTGCAGGGTGGTGGTGTGATTGTGCATGTAAGTAGCGGTTGGTGTGTGTTTTTTTCCGGTAGATAGTGTGTCCTAGGGAGCCATCAGGTTTTTTGTAGATTAGGACGTCAAGGAAGGGAAGTTGGTTGTTGGCTTCTATTTCCATAGTGAATTGTATTTTGGGGTGTAGGCTGTTGAGATGTGTGAGGAAGCTATCTAGTTTTTCCTTCCCGTGTGGCCAAATTACAAAGGTGTCGTCAACATATCTGAGCCAAAGTTTGGGTTTGTGTTCTGACTTGTCTAAAGCATTGGTTTCAAAGTGTTCCATGTACAGATTTGCGATGACCGGTGAGAGGGGTGATCCCATAGGTGCTCCTTCTATCTGTTTGTATCTTTGTCCATTGTGGATGAAGTACGTGTTGGTTAGGCAGTGGTTGGTCAGGTCCAGGATGTATTCGGGGGGATTGTATTTGTTTTGAATGGCTGTCAAGGCTTCATTAATGGGCACTAATACCATACTATTAGATGGTAATGTTTACATGCATAATATGTTCTATGAACTTCCTATAGAGTTGCTCAGTTTTGTTTTATGCTATAGGAGACCAATGGCAAGAAAGGTTGTTTTTGCAATCATTCGTGTTTCTACCTAAAGGCTTTTCTTCTGCCTTTTTACAATTGCATAAGGGTACCAGCAAACTGGGAACAAGTAGTCCCACTCACCACTGGAGAGGAGCCAACCGTAAGAACACAGAAATAATAGCAAATCAACACATAACAGAGCACAACCCCCATTTGTCAGGCTTCAAGAGGACACAAACGGAAAGCAGAAGAAATATTCAAATCAAAATGAGAAGCGCACACCTTGTTCTTTTCCTGGAATACCTGAAATCCCTGCAGTCACACTATCTGATAGCAACTATTTTGCCTTTTTAAAGGAGTCTGTATTTTTCATTTGCAATGCTAAAGTTTATAAGCACAAAGTATTTTGATTCTAATCAAGCATAGATGTACAATAGTCTTTAAGCCATACAAAAGTCCAGCCCTTCCAAGTCTTCTGCAGCTCTTCATTCTACTAGCTAACTCAAGCCACGTTTTTTCTCCTTATACCAGTTTCACTATACAGCCTGCTGGACTGCTTCACTTAGAGCTTACCAACTGGTGCAGCTGACAGTAAGTATCTGCCATCCTTAAACACTGCTTATAAAAAGATACATCCCACCAAAAACAGACACGCACAAATAATGAAAGCAACTGGAAATCTTAATAGAACATTCCACAGAACTGAGAATCTACATTTCATTCTCACCTCCCTTAGTTTTAGGGTCTAGAACAGGCATAGGCAAACTCAGCCCTCCAGATGTTTTGGGACTACAATTTCCATCATCCCTGACCACTGGTCCTGTTAGCTAGGGATCATGGGAGTTGTAGTCCCAAAACATCTAGAGGGCCGAGTCTGCCTATGCCTAGTCTAGAAAGCAGCCTGAAAGATTTGACACGATAAGTTCTAGAACAGGTTGCGAACTCTCCTCGCCAACACAATACTTTTATGGAAGCTTTGTGAGCTTTTATTAAAATATCAAGTATTTAGCTGTAGTTGCTGTTTTAAGAGCACAGGTGAAAGAGGGGGTGCAATCCATAGAGGACTGATATGGTAGCCACTTTTCCCGCCATCACGACATCCACACAAGAGCAGAACTGCACCAAGTGGCAAGCGATCTCCTGCATTTTGGTCCTCAAGGGAAGAAGGAAGGACTAGTTTTGATTAAGGATTGCAGAATCATTCTTATCCCATTATACATGACTAAGCCATTTCTCACCTTCTCACCCCTTGCCTTTTCCTGTAAGACCTATTACAGTCGTTAAGAGTCGTCAACAGGCTCATCTCAGCTATCTGCCAATCTCCCATTCCCACCACCCTTCTGAGTAATACCCCTCCCCACCTTCTCACTATATAGAAGGATCTGGCAACTTCTGTTTCAGTGTATCTGAAGAAGTGTGCATGCACACGAAAGCTCATACCAAGAACTAACTTAGTTGGTCTTTAAGGTGCTACTGGAAGGAATTTTTTTATTTAGAATCATTAGAATTATGTTTGGCATCTGCGTATGAATTGCTTTCTATCTGCTCACCTCAGCATTGAGATGAAGAAGCCTTAGAGAGGTACCTACAAGGGTCTTCTTCTGAGCTGCCCACTGCTCAAGACTTCCCTTCTAGAGGGGTTTGCTTGGTCTGGTTAGTCTTAAATTTCATTTTATCCAGTTTATGTGTGTTTGCTGCACAATTCCAATACTGACTATGGAGAGAGGCCAAAGCCATTTGTGTATTTATTTATATTTTTGCCTCTGCTGATTTCCCCACCACCTCCACCCCAGGACCACTTGCACCAAACAGCAATTGCCATTTACAACCCTCAAAGGCAAATTGCTAGGTGAAACTGCCAATGGGCTTTTCCAACCCCTGAAGTGAGGGACATTTCCAAGCCCTCTCAGTGGAATATGAGAGAAGGATGAAGCGTTTTCCACTACCTCTCAGAAGAATGATTCACTGTGGGAAAAAGAAGTCTCATCTGAGTTTATCTTCTCTCCTTCAAAAGAGAACCATGAAGACAGCAGGGGGGACAGGAGATGGAGACTCTCTGTAGTTGACCTGTCCATAAAAGACGAGGATTCCTGGAATGCAGACTATGTTTCCAAGTAATTTCATGCAATGTGCAGATTCAGAGCTTAAAAGGCTGCTTCGGACTGCTACAAAGTGCAAGAGCCAACACATTTCAATACCATTGCAGCTAACGGTTTAATTAATGTGACGAATTCCAGTAAGTCACCGTTCGCAAGTCTGTATATCCAGGAATGAAACAGGAAACCTGTGCTGATTCGAGCACCTGGTCACCTGATTGCAATGAAACTAAAATGCAAACAGGAATGGAAAGAGCCAGAGTTTAAATAATGAAATTGCAGTAGCAGAGACTACCTCATTTGACCAAGTTTCCAACATAGAAGCTATAGAAGTAACTTTCAGTGCAAAGATCGCATTAATTCAGAAAAATAATCACATCAGTAAATGAAGATGGGAAATTTACTGTGTATTCTTTAATACATATGTAATCCTTCATTACCTATCTTTAGGTGCCAGGCAGAAACATTCCTCTTCTCCCAGGAATTTGGCTAATTAGCCAGTCTATGGCCTTGTAAACTGTGTGTTTATTGTTTTTGTTTGTTAGCGTGTTATGAATCTTTGTGCTTTTATATTGTAAACCGCCCTGTGACCCTAGGATGAAAGGCTGTATAGAAATGTAACAAATAAAAAATAAAATAAAATATATTTAAGGTCAAGTTCAAGAAATTGGTATTAACATATAAGGCCCTAGACAGCTCAGGACCAGATTACTTAAGCGACGGCCTTGTCCCTTATTTACTCTGTGGGTCACTGTGGTCTGCAGGAGAGCTTTTTCAAAGAAAAAGAGGCCTTCTCCATAGGAATGTGAAACAGGGTTTTTTGTGGCTGGTTCTACAGGATAGCATTCATGTCAGGGTATGAGATGTACAGTGGTGCCCCGCAAGACGAATGCCTCGCAAGACGGAAAACTCGCTAGACGAAAGAGTTTTCCATTTTGGAGGTGCTTCGCAAAACGAATTTCCTATGGGCTTGCTTCGCAAGACGACAATGTCTTGCGAGTTCCTGCTGGTTTTTTTCCTTCCCCCCCCCCTTTTTCTAAGCCGCTAAGCCGCTTATCAGCTGATCCGATCAGCAGATAAGCCGCTAAAAGCCGCTAAAAGCCGCTAATAGCGCTAATCCGCTAATCCGTCCATGGGCTTGCTTCGCAAGACGAAAAACCGCTAGACGAAGAGAATCACAGAACGGATTCTTTTCGTTTTGCGAGGCACCACTGTAGAGGTGCACACTAAATGCAGTTTTCTGGAAACAATTGAAGACTGGGTTTTCCCAGCCAGATGAATGGGTCTTTTTCATGAGTATCTATTCTGCATTGTATGTCTATCTATCATATATATATATATATCTGCTGTTTTTTGTATTTAAATGTTTTTTGGCAGTTTTTATTGCACATTGCCTTGAGGGGAGGACTGAGAAAGCTTAGTGAAAGAGGTAATCTGCCTGTCACTTTTACTAGAAAGACGAAGGGACCTCTCCCCAGGCAAAGGTAGGTGGCCTGGTCAGCATCATATTTCCCCAAATCGTTTGCACTCCAGATATTGTGGACTACCACTCCCATCATTCCTGACCACTGGCTATGTTGGCTGAGACTCATAGGCCGAAGATCTTGGGGAGGGGGCACAAGGTTGGGGGAAGCCGCTCTATGTCACTGTTTTCTAACTGAAGGGTCACTTGACCTCCCTCTAAGATGGTTCATACCATGCGTCTTTTGGAGAGGGAAGAAGAGGCAAGGACTTAGATAGAACACCAGGGAAATGGGAAGACATAAACATATTAAAAGGCAAGAATAATATATTAAAAAATTAAAGGTGGTTTCCATATTGCAGGAGAGGGTTAAAGGTGGGTCCTGGCTTTGGAAAGGATGAAGGCCAGCAACCAAAGCTGTGGAAGAAAGCTTGAGGATTGGAACATGGATTCTGACATTGAACAGCGAGAGGCACAGGCTCTGACCTTTGTAACCGAGTTGCTGAGCCTGTTTAACAAGCGCTAGCGAGCCTTAACTTTTGTGCAATAACGAACTGCTTCTCTTGTTTTTCCCTCTCCCGTGGCTGCCTATCTGTTCTTAAAACTGCGGCCATTTGGATTTCATCACTCAGTTTCAAGATGCAACCACAGCCTGTACGCTGTTAAGGGAGATTTACCTATGAGAACAAGGTTCACATCCACAGCTGTAATAAGCCAGCGTATTTGACTTAAGAGTTCTGTTAAATGGCAGGCAGTGGCTTCTGGGTCAGATTATAACATCTCTGCTGGCTGCCTCCTTATTAATCTAAGCTTCCTACTCTCGTACCAATTCTCGTAATTGCCTCCAGACCCCAGTACGCACGCAGCCCTTAGAAGGCGTATCCTTGAGTATTCTGTGCCCTGCTGTGGAAACAAGAGTACAGTAAGGCAAAGATTTGGTGGGAATTCAAGGGCTCATAAGCAGATTTTTGGATGAACAGAACACTTCTTTAGGTTCAGGGGTACACTTCTAGAGTTTTGCTTTTCTATGTGGTTGCTATTCCAGTGTTGAAACACACATGCATTATAAGCCAAAGGCAGCACACACACCCCCCCCGCACCCCCACTGCTTCATGTACTGCAGGCGTCAGCAAACCTTTTCAGCTGGGGGCCGGTCAGACCTTGTGGGGGGGAGGCAGACTATATTTTGGAAAAAAATATGAACAAATTCCTGTGCCCCACAAATAACCCAGAGATGCATTTTAAATAAAAGCACATGTTCTACTAATTTAAAAACACCAGGCAAGCCCCACAAATAACCTAGAGATGCCTTTTAAATAAAGGACACATTCTACTCATGTAAAAGCACACTGATTCCCGGACCGTCTGCAGGCCGGATTCAGAAAGCGATTGGGCCGGATCCATCCCCCGGGCCTTAGTTTGCCTACCCTTGATGTACTGTATGTGAAGCAGATCAAGTAGTACCTGAATGGTGGAGAACTGCACGTAAATATAGTAACCAATGTAACATTTGTAAACTTCTTTACATAATATTTTGTACTTTAGCTAATATTATTTGAACTCCAATTAACATTAAACTATTTCTGTGTCAAATGGCTTCATCTTCCCTCCAAGAATAGCCATCCTCATGCTCGAATCCTGCTTCCTGGTTTCCCACACCCATCTGGCTGGCCGCTTTGAGAACAGGATGCTAGATTAGATGGACTTGTTGTAAACTGCTTTGAAGGTTTTTTTTTGTTTTTTACAGTCAAGCAGTGTATAAATTTTATAAAACAGAATAAAATAGATATGCCACTGGCCTGATCCAGCAGGCTCTTCTTATGTTCTTATGCAATCTTGCATGTCTCACTTCTGGTTGTTTCACTTGTGTGTAAAATGTCATTTTGGAAAACTGTTTCCAGATAATGAAACTTGGAAAATTTATCTTTAAAGTGATATAGAACATGCTAACTATGAGAATGACAAGTGGGTCTGTAGGGATTTTCATGTAGCTGCCCTGTATTTGCTGCCTAATCCATTTGGGAATAAATTTCAGATCTTCATGAAAGAAAATAAAGTATTGGGCAGGAAAGGCCACAAAGACGGAATAGTTACTGCAGCATTTCACGTGCTCCAGCCAGGCTCCTCCCCATTCCATTTCCCATTCTACGTACTCACAGCTTGCCTTTCTGCTATTGCTATTCTTCCATCATCTTGTTGGGGGCAATCTCAATTTACTCCCTCTCTCATGTGTCAGCAAAGCAGTGGCATCTTGAATAAAAAAAGGAGAAGCCATTGCCCAGTAGCAGAATACATGCTTCACATGTAGTAAGTCTGAGATTCAGAGGATTCCAGGTAGCCAAGCTGGAAAAGAACCCTGCCCAAGATCCTGAAGGGCCACTACCAGTCAGAAGGAACAAGAAGAAAGATCGGATTCAGTACCAGGCTGTTTCATATGCTTACATTTATTCATAGCAATGCATTCCCCCTTGCAGGTGTTCCAGGGCAACCTCCAGACTGGTGTTATTTTGTGGGTGGGATTCAGTCATACAGCAAATTTGGGATCTGCAATTAAAATGGATTTGGCACTTCTTGAGCAAAACTCTTCCCCTCACCCACCCAAAACCAATGTTTTGTATTTTAAAAAATGACAGACAAATGCACTGGAGTAACAGTTGGTTGGCATGCCATCTTATTACCTCCCCACAAACTCCGTGAAAGCAAATGAGCATGGATGCTCACTAAACAGGTCATCTGAAAGGAACCCAGGAGTTGCACTCAAGTACCTAGGCCCCATATTGCTAGGTACAATCCAAACAGCCACCATCAAACACTGTAAGAGGACAAGCCAGAGTTACAGTAAGCTCTAACAACCCAGAAACATGCTTCTGTGAGAAAGCACAGAGCCGAATGAATGAGCCAAGGGGTGGAGGGAGGTGGAAGGAAGGGAGAGAAAACATGCAGTCAGCAGCAAAATCAGTGCAGAGTAAAAGCAAGAGAAAACAGCTGCGGATTTCATGTCACCGTCATCCAGCTGCATGCCTCTGCTACTTTCCTCCAATCCAACTGAGCACATTTCTGGCCGACTCCTACAAAAGCCTCCCCCTTCTCCCCAGCCCACCCCGCCATTGTCCCATGATCAGAAGGAGGGACAACAGCTGCACGAGTTCCAGGAGACCCCAAAGCAGGGTGCTGGATGTCATCCTGCATTCCTGGACAGCATCCAGAGGCGGCCCTCTCCTAACACAGGGGCTGCCAGTGACTGACAGATAGCAAAGGACTACTCTATGCCAGCAGAAGGTGGGGTGAAAAAAGAAAAGATTTCAATGTAAATAGAGGAGAGGGGGGGATTTTCTTGTTTAATGCAATTATTTTCCAATCCGCACTTTTAACAATGATTTGTTCATCCATGTATATCAGTCATCTCTACAGAAAACTCAAAGAGGTTCTTTCCTAAGCTTTCTAACAGCATGAGAAACCACTGGGTATATTTAGGCGTAGAATCAACGAAAGCGGGACGATAACAGTGCGGAGACAGTCTCACGCTTTGGTCAAACCCAATGCCTCTCTCCGAGATCAGAACCCCTTAAGAGGGGAATAGGCTGCAGGAGGAAGGGGAGGCAGCGATACACACGGCCATTCGCAAGAAAACTGCCATACAGATGTGCATCGCCAAGGGAATGAACACTCTGGATAGAGAAGAGGTCAGTTCCATGGAAGCAATCTGAGAAGGAACACAGGGGTAGGCAAAGTAGGGAAGCGGGGTGGGGGCCTCAAGGAAGAAACAGAAAGCAAAGGCTAAGAAAGGCCTTAAGACCAGGGAGCTCTGCACAGGGTGACCCTTCGTTGCACTGAGAACAGTTATATAGGGGGTGTTGAAGGGTACAGTGCCCAAGTATGCAAAAGTGAGTAAATTGGTGTAAGACAGACCCAAAACAGAGAAACAAACCAGCACCTGCTTCATGTTTGTATAAACATGTCACTGCCTAAACATACAGTAGCTGATTGTCAGCTACTTGTGTCCCTAGGAATCTATGAGATCCCAACCAAGGATCTTCTGATCTCCATTAGCTAGCTTGTGTATACTATAAAAAGGTAAAGGTACCCCTGACCGTTAGGTCCAGTCACGGACGACTCTGGGATTGCAGCGCTCATCTCGCTTTATTGGCCGAGGGAGCCGGCGATTGTCCACAGACAGTTTTTTCGGGTCATGTGGCCAGCATGACTAAGCCGCTTCTGGCAAACCAGAGCAGCGCACGGAAAAGCAGTATACCTTCCCGCCACAGCGGTACCTATTTATCTACTTGCACTTTGACAAACTTTCGAACTGTTAGGTTGGCAGGAGCAGGGACCGAGCAATGGGAGCTCACCCCATCGCGGGGATTCAAACCGCCGACCTTCTAGGCTCTGTGGTTTAGACCACAGCACCACCCACGTCCTGCACCTGTATATATTATAATATAGGCTTAAACGCAAAGATGTGGCATGTATTAAAAATCAAAAATAAACCCTTGCATTCTTACCGTGCATCTGTGTCTTCTGTAATGAACACTTCATGTATGTTCTGGGTATGGCAAGAGACATATCACTATGGCAACAATGTGATCGGAACTTGGCAAGAGGCCAGAATATTTTAATGTATGAAGGGGTGACTATGCAGGGGAGTAGGTCCCCAAGATTTCAATAGTTTCAGGCAAGATACGCATCACTTCCCTTATGCAGGAAACACAGAGAGGCAAATGGGGACCAGGGAGAGAAACCAAGGTGAGAGGACTGAAGTAAATAACCCCAAAGGCTTGATAGGCAAGTTATATGCCTTCTTAGTGTAGCTTAGGAATTCAGCCAGTATGTTTGTAAGAAAGAAGGCAAAAGAAATCCATATAAATAAATGGCACCGGATACGGAAGAACATACCATCTAACTTATCACTTGCCAATCTGGATGAAAATGTCTTTGTAAGTCAATGTCAGCAGTAGCACAGGGTATAACTGTTGGTGCGACAAGGTGAATAGAGCAGATTTTTGGAGACTTCCTAAAACACTATTGTTTGGTGCTACCATTATGAACTCAATCAATTAAATAGCTGATTATCTATTACCACATAATCCTAAAATTATACTACTAAGCTCCCTTAAAGGTTTAACCAATGACAATGTAAACCTAACTGTGATTGCCAAAATGTGCCTAGCAGCCCAGAAAAAAAAATGGATGCCCTCTTAATTTTTGGAAGACCAATTAAAGAATGGACAAATAGGTTTGTTGAAAGATAGACTTTATTCATAATATTTTGGAACAATACATTTCTGGATAATATCCAAACATATGCTTATTTTTCTATGTTTTGAGGACCGGCTTCCCCTTCCCCTTATTTTCTTTCAGCACTTAGCAGCCCAATATTTGGCCCTTTTTTATATACAGAAAGAGGTGTGTGTGTAATAGGAATAAGCCATCAAAATAAAATTAAAAAACCTGTTGACCAACTCTTATTTATTTAATGTACTATTATTATTCTGCTCAGCAATTAAAATGGGGATGGGGTAGTTTAAATTTACCTAGGTCTGCCTGGAAAAAGACGCCGCCACCAACCTGTGTTAATCACCTAAGGTTGGCTCTAGGCAAGCTAAGGAGCCACATCTCTTATAAGAGAGCAAAACCCCAACCCAGCTGCCAGGAGGTCCCTGGGCTTGGGAGGTTTTTACAAGATCCTTGGCTAAAACCAACATGACAACATCAGGTTTATATAACAATATCAGCGTAATGCATATGGCATAAACATTAGCACATGGCAAACTGGTGGCCTTAAAATACAGTGTTTAAGTTAATTGTAAGTACAATTAAACATTAAGAATCTGTGACAGGGTAGTCCAGGGAATGAACTGTCAAGTCAATGCTTCTGGCAGTGGTTCTTCCAAGGAATTTCACTGTGAGGAGCTGCAGGAGAGTACTGGCTGTTCTATATGTTATGCTCTCAGTTCAGAGGATGAAAAGAGGCCCAGCAATCCTAGTCAAGCATCCTGAGGGAGCAGCATACACCCTAGAACACGTTCCAATTCCTCTGCAACATGCAAGACTCCCATGAGTTACGTCAAAGTAAAAGGCTTGAAAACCACTGGAATACAGTGCCTGGGCAAGCCCTGCAACTCACAAAAGGACTCCCAAAGTCCTTTCCTTATACATTTCCATCTGAAAGCACATACAGAATACAGTGACCCAGGGGTCAGCAAACTTTTTCAGCAGGGGGCCGGTCCCCTGTCCCTCAGACCTTGTGGGGGGCCGGACTATATTTTGAAGAAAAAAATGAACGAATTACTATGCCCCACAAATAACCCAGAGATGCATTTTAAATAAATGGACACATTCTACTCATGTAAAAACACACTGATTTCTGGACCGTCTGCGGGCCAGATTTAGAAGGTGATTGGGCCGGATCCAGCCCCCGGGCCTTAGTTTGCCTACTCATGGAATACACATTTGCTTTACCAGTCAAGGAACAGAGCTCACAATTGCACAGGGAAAGTTACGAATTCTTCCTAAAAGGATGAAATTACATCTGCCAAGGATGGCAGAATACAGAAGAAGGTGGGACTAGATGACTCAAGGAAGTTGCTTGGAATTTGAATAATTTATTCTTTTAATTTATTCTAAATTCACACAAAAACTAAAAATGGCAGAAGGGAGTGGCATTTGGGGGATTTTGCACAAAATTTGAAAGATTTATATATACATGATTTTAGGTCTTGGTTTGGATCGCAATATTTTTCATTGTGATCATGTGAGGGGCTGAGTTCCACAATAAAGGCAGGCCATAAATCTAAAGGGGCAAAATTAAACCCCCAAACAGCCCCACTGAGGGCTGAATATGCTCAGAAGCCATGGCTTGCAGGCTGACTGTTTTGGGGCTGGGGGAGGAGTGAGGAAACTGGATTTGAATCTCTTAATGCAGGTCCCACTTGTAAAAATAATTGTCCTACTTCAAAACAGCAAACTGAAAAAGGCCCCTCTCTGTACGCACACAGACAACCAGTCTAAAGCCGCTCTGAAATAAAGTAAGGAACCCTGACCCAGTTTGCTTTATGTTTCTTCAGAGTCATGCTACTCACATGTACTCAACTTGGTTTCTCTTTTAAATAGGAACCGAACTTGAGATTTCATCATTCCATTCTCGCAGCAACAATATTCAGTGCACAGCAAAAGAAAAGTTGCACAAACTGTTTGGACAGTTTGCTAAACAGTTAGCTTTGAAAGCCATTTATTCTGAAAGTGGAACTAAGCTCCCAACCCTCAGGAAAGCAATGTTGCAGCTGTTTGTACAACTATGTATACCCAGCCAAACATAGACTGTCCATTTTCAGTTTCTTCTCTTTTATTCCAGCAAGTTACTGAAGTTTTATGCTAGATTAGCTGAAACCAGGCAGTTTGGGACACTGAAATTTCCCTTCTGACCAATACACCTGAGTAAGATATTTGAAGACCCTTTGACTTTACTGGGTGCAGGATTTCAACCCTGGTTTTTGGATGCTTCATAGTTCTGCTAGTCCTTCATTGCATAGCCAGTAAGGTAGTAAATATTACATGGTACTGTTGCGCTCAGATCCTGCTAACCGGTTTCCTACAGGAATCTGGCTGGCCGTTGTGAGAACAGGATAATGGGCTAGATGGCCCACTGGCCTGATCCAGCAGACTCTTCTTGGGCTCTCAGAGGAAGGGCAGTTTAGAAATAAACCAGTAATAATATTTGTGAGGGACAGTACAATCCCCATCAAAGTCAGGAACAGAGGGTGCTTCCATACACAGAGTCAGACCACTGAGCAATGCACTACACACACACACTGACAGAGGTTCTTCAGGGTTTCAGATAGCAGCCTTTTCCAACACTACCAGGAGAAGCTTAGGATCAAACCAGATCTACTACTAAGCTACGTTGCTGCATAAAACTAGGGCCAAAGCAGACAGCGTGAGGAAAAATAACAGTGAGAGGATATTTGCTAAGCATAATCCACAACTATTCTGAAATGTTTACTATTGCAAATCAAACTTTCATATATTTGCGGTAATATAATTTACAATAAGTTATATTGCAGCTCTATTTATTCGGCAACTTGCCTGAAGTTGTACTAAATAAAGCTCAGTTCCTTCTTGTTGTTGATGAAATGGAAACCAAGCTAACATGTTTATACAACGCAAAGTTACATGGAAAGATCTGTATATTCTTTTCCCTACACAGAAGTGCTCTCCACATGGAAGACGCATAAATGTTTGATGCATCCCCAAGCGCAAATGAGACCCCACTGGTTCTGGCTGGATGCATTCTTGCTAGTTTTATGGAAACAGCCCATTCCAAATACAGCAGTTTGTGCAAAAAAAACCCAACCCTCAACCTACCAAACTCTTCAGAGTTGCCAGCCCTAATGCAAATCCAGAGGATAATTATTCCAGTTCCTGGGGTGGAGAAGTATTTACCTATAAGGCTCAACACAGACTACCTTACACAAGCAAGTTAGGCAACAGACAACAGACACTTCCAGTTCCATCATGTATGAAATACTCTCAAGTCTTTTCGGATATCAACCATAGGCCCTATAAAATATTACAGCTCTGATGGTGCAACAGGCTTCCATGTGGGTGGAGCTTCGTCTTCCTCTCTCCCATCACACCTTCAAAAACAGCTCTATAAGGTTGAAGGGGGCAGGTGGATGGGGGGGGAAAGAAATGGAAGTCCTGTTGCACCAGCAGAACCATATTAGCATAGCACCAGATGCAATTAAATATTTTAAGCCTGTGTCTCAAACAAAAGGTCTCTTTTTAATTTAATGTAAATGAAAGTAGCCTCCCATTGAGGCCAAGCACCTACACCTGGCAAAGGCATACTCGGCCCTCCAGATGTTTTGGGACTACAACTCCCATCATCCCTAGCTAACAGGACCAGTGGTCAGGAATGATGGGTATTGTAGTTTCAAAACATCTGGAGGGCTGAGTAAAATATGTAAAAATGTTGTCCCCCACATATGCCAGTCAAAACTGTATTTGCTCTTTCCCATAGTTTTTTTTGTCCCATAGTCTTTTCTCATATAGTTTGTTTTAACACTCAAGTTGCTTTGCTTCTTTTTCTCTTTGAAGCACAACACAGAACTTTACCTAAAACTTTTTAAAACAACGTTTTCAAACGGTGAAGGATCATGGTTTCTAGCAAACATAATAGGCAAAACAAAAACATAAAACTTTACTTTCACAAAAATAAGGACAACTCCCCCCATCGCTGAATAGCTTCCCCATAATATTATATCTTGCATTATTGATTCATAATTGCAACTTAGAGGACTTTGGACTATAGTGTGGGGGGCCTTATCATTGGAACTCCCTCACAGGGAGTTCAGAAAGGCAATGACTATATACAGACCACGGGTGGGATGTAACTAAATTTTACTCAGTAAAAAGTCAGACCCATTAATTTCAATGCGTCTACTCTGAGTAAAACTACCACCCACATTTTATGGTGCCTGTTGAAGGCTTTCCTCTTTCAAGAGCCCTCTAAGTCAAGATTTCTATAGCCAGTTGGTATGTTTATTGGACTTGAAACTGCTTTATATATACAATTATTGTAACTGTTTTTTAAATACATGCAATTGTTTTAGATATGTTTTGCAAAATCAATTCAAAATGCTTCATGAGAAGAGATTCATAAATGGAATAAGTAATACAGTAATAGTAATAAGTTCTGACTGCTTCCCTTTCAAACTTCCCGAACTAGCAGCAATCACCAAATTTCTCTCCAAATCAGCTCATTACAAATATACTTGAACAATGTAAGCTTAATAATAATAATAATAATAATAATAATAATAATAAACAACTAAGATTATATTTTCAAATGCATGATGCTCAGGAGTTGGGGTAAAATACATAATTCCGAAATAGTGTTAAGATACAAGACAGCGATTTCTATAAGTCACAACTTACTTTCCATAACAAACTGTAAATTAGTCACACTTATGAATAATGCATTCCTCCTCCAACCTGGGTTTAATGTATTGTGGGTATTTTCTTTGGTTGGTTGGTTGGTTGGTTGGTTGGATGGATGGATGGATGGATGGATGGATGGATGGATGGAAGTCACTCTGGGTTGCCTTGGGTAAGATATAGGGACTAAAAAATTTAATAAATAAAATAAAATATTCATGCTTGCCGCAAGAGGCAGTGGCGTAGCGTGGGGGGTGCAGGGGGGGCCAGCCGCACCGGGCGCAACATCCGGGGGTTAGGGTTAGGGGGCGCAAATCCACGGGTTAGGGGGCGCAAATCCACGGGTTAGGGAGCGCAAATTACCGTATTTTTTGCTCTATAAGACTCACTTTTTCCCTCCTAAAAAGTAAGGGGAAATGTGTGTGCGTCTTATGGAGTGAATGCAGGCTGCGCAGCTATCCCAGAAGCCAGAACAGCAAGAGGGATCGCTGTGCAGCGATTCCTCTTGTTGTTCTGGCTTCTGAGATTCAGAATATTTTTTTTCTTGTTTTCCTCCTCCAAAAACTAGGTGCGTCTTGTGGTCTGGTGCGTCTTATAGAGCGAAAAATACGGTACTTGCCTTGCCCCGGGTGCTGACAACCCACGCTACGCCACTGGCAAGAGGAAATTTGTGCATTAAAAAAAAGCTCAGCTGATGCATCAGATATCTCCATTTGATAACTTGATCCCCAAATATCATGCCAAGTTCTTGGAAGGAATGCAACAAGGGCAGTGTTGCAATATTTGACAATGCATTGCCACACATCTCGTCAATCTGTTTTTCTTTAATCCACAGCTAATAGCCACAGACTTAAAGAACAATCCTGCAAAAAACAGAATCCTTTGTCCATATATTTGAAATGAACATCAGCTTGATCTACTCCCCACTCCACGCCGGCGGAAAACAAAATATTTCACCACCACTGAAATATGGTTTTACACTCAAGTTTTTCTATTTTAGGTCGCTTTCCTCCTTGTGGCCAGAGGGGAAAAAATCCCTCTATAAGTAGGCAAACCTATCTATTCACAGTTCTTGAGCACTCTTTCAGTATTAGAACTGTGAAGTATTAAAATTTGTGCATGTGCCTATACACACCTCCCAATAAAAACCAAGCACCCGCCGCTGGAACAAATGAACCCGGGCAATCCAGTTGAGAGCATATGCAGGAATTTGCTTTGAGTACTAGAACTAGACAGGGTGGATCTGATTTACATCAAATCAATTAAATTAAATTAAATCGATCACGATTTAAATCACTAGTCAGTAAGACTGGATTTAAATCTCTCTTTTTTTACAGAAAGACTCATTCTTGCTGGTATAATCTTAATATTTACAACAGATGGTTTCATTTTTGGAATAATAAATTTTCAGAGTACTTTTTACAGTTATATCAAAAATTACAGATTTGGTTATACTATCAGAAATACATAGACAGATAATTATGAAATTATTGTGAGGTTTAATAAGTTAACTGTTTATATTTACATAACTTGTCTGATGTACTTTACTGGAAGGAGAAAAATAATCATTTCCTTAATAACAATTTAAACAATTTATTTAACTAAAGCAATAACACTATAGCATATGTATCCATGTTTGTTAACTGATGTGGTTAAACTTAGACTGAGTTTTAGCACACATGAAAAACTTAAAACAAATCCTTATTTCCGGATGAACAGCCTTTGGACTATAATGTAACTTAAATAGAAAACTATCTTTAGAAAGATTTTTCCTCCAAAAGCATTTTATTTTAAAAATCCAATTTAAATTTTAAAAAATAATCTGATTTTTTAAAAAAAAAACTGATTTTTTTATTCTTTTAAAAAAATAATTGATTTTTATCCACCCTGGAAGTGGAGGACCTTAACAGTTCTTCCCAATTAAAATCCACTTCCGTTTAACCCACATTGTTTATGTTGCAGCAGCATAATGCGGAGGGGTGGGGGGTCATTTTGTTGCCGCTATTGTTAAAACAACAAGTTCTTACAGATCTACCGCAGATCACCACAAGATGAAAATGTCATAAGGACGTCACGTAGGCCAGTGGCCCATCTAGTCCAGCATCCCGTTTTAACCTCAGTCAAACAGAAAGCAAGACGCGAGAACAAAAACACCCATCTCTCATGAAGCCTACTGCGACTAACCATGATGGGAGATCTTAGCCACTGTAGCCAGCAGCCACTGATTGTCTTCTCCTCCATGAATCTGTCTAATCCGGGGGTCATCAAACTTTTTCAGCAGGGGGCTGGTCCACTGTCCCTCAGACCTTGTGTGGGGGCTGGACTATACTTTTTTTGGGGGGGGATGAACAAATTCCTATGCCCTACAAATAACCCAGAGATGCATTTTAAATAAAAGCACACATTCTACTCATGTAAAAACACCAGGCAGGCCCCACAAATAACCCACAAATGCACTTTAAGTAAAAGGACACATTCTACTCATGTAAAAACACACTGATTCCCAGACCGTCCGCGGGCTGGACTGAGAAGCGATTGGGCCAGATCCGGCCCCCGGGCCTTAGTTTGCCTACCCACGGTCTAATCCTCTCTTAAAGCCATCCAAGATGGTGGCCATCACTGCCTCCTGGAGGAGCAAGATCCATAGTTTATTTAAGGATGTCACTGTCTTTTGTTAAAACCACAACTAGAGCTCATGCTTACTTCATTCTGCGCACTAGTATTTCTTCATATGCAGAAGATTTACACACGCAACCAACAGAAAACTATTTCCAACTCTTCTTTCACTTTTCATTTCTTTTAAACTCACACACACCCCCTCAATCCATTTGAAGCAAATTACTTGGAATGAAGCCAGTTCTGCCCCATTGACCTCTGGTATTTTTCTTTCTTCAGTTTTAGGATAGATTTTAATGAACTCATTGTTTCTATGTGGTGTTCACTTTTAATTGAATTTATATTGTCAGTCACTTGGGTGGGGGAGCGACTCCAAGTTAAGAGACAGATTATATAAATGTAGTCAAATGAATGAACAGACATTGGATTTAAAGAAGTCTAAACTGATGCCACTCCAGATATTCCAGGTGAACATTTAGTTTAAAAGGTTTGAAAATACCTGGAAGCCTCTTCCCATTTCTGAACTGCAAAACCTTTGCCTATTTTTAAAACATGGTGTGGTTTACTTCAAAGAATACTTTCCAGTTTTTGTAATGTAAACCAGTAGAATGATTAGAATGCACAATAAAGGGTAGGATGATGACCGAGTTCTCAGTTACTGAAACGTCAACATGTGCCGCAGTACGTAAAGGTGCAGTGCTCTCAACCCACACTGGAAAAAAGTTTCCTTTCAGTCACTATTTATTTCCATCCTGAATGTCACATTCAGCAAAAAAAAACAAAAAAACCCAAGTCATTCCCTCTTTCCTACCCATGAGATTAATTCAAGAAGAGGGTCGCTTCCAGGATGTGAGCTTCAGAAACTTCAAGTTGCCTGAAGATGAGGGTAGGAAAGCCGTTTACATGCACTCAAACATGAGATTCATGCATATAATTGTAATGCCAGTCAGCAACATTATGCTGCAGGTGTAACGCATTAAACCATATTATCTATAAACACATTCACTAAGCTGATTTGATAACACACTAGAGCAGAACTGGCAAGTGCCTGGAAAAGCCTTTTATACGAAACCAAACCATTCAGAAGGCAACACAAATGGGGCAGTCTCTAAACATAAACTCTAACACAGCACCAAGTCAGACCCGCATCACCCTCAGTCCTTATTCAAAGACTATTTCATCCCTTGCCCTTAAAAAAAAATTAAAAATCCATCTCTTGAGCTCAAATTACCCTCCATACCATCCGATACCTCATTACCATCTTGATTTCCTTCAACCAGAAAAACTGCACAAGTACATTACTTATTCTCCCCAGGCTCTCTGAAAGAGGAGTGTGTAAACAATTAATGTGCATAAAAGAGTTTGCTGCCTCTGCTTTTGATAATCCAACTGATGATGAGATGCAACATGCAAAAGCAAAGAGGCCACACTTAAAAGCAGCAACGGAGAACACCTACGCTCCCAGCCCAGTCTCTCTGGGCAATGAAGACTTCTGCCTACAGGCCCCCTGTTGCTGTGGGATTGTCACCAGCACCATCTTTGCCCCAATATGGGCCCGTCGCACGGCACCCTGCCCCAGCCATGTTTACGCAGTCAAAGCAGCCCAGACTCTTAATGACCAATCTGGACAAGAAGAAAGCAGCTTCACTACTTTGCTATTAAAACTTGCAGGTGGTTGTGTGTAGTTTTGCAGGAGAAGATGAACACGCAGGCATGTCAAAAGTTTAGGTGTGGGAGAAGAGGAGGCAGGTTTTCCCTACTCCTGAAAGTTACACTATTCATCTGAAATTTTAAAGGGGAGGGTGTATGCGGCACTTGACATAACCCAGAAACAAGCAGGAGTATTCCCCCACCTACAGATTTTTAGTTAAACGACTTTGAACCACCATATACACACTTCCTCCCAACCCAGGCTCTCTCTCTGCCTCTGTACACACAAATACTTGCTGACACTCTCCTTCCACAAGCCTCCGATTTTAAGACTGAAGTGTCCTCCTGGTCCCCTGCTCAACTGACTCTCCCCGGGATTTGAAGGTGGGGTACAAGCCCTCCCATTCAGAGCCAAAGTTATTACCGTTGCTTCACCACCACCACCACCACTTCTGATTTGTTGTGGGGAGGAGATAATGTCAATTCCAGGAACTGCTTTCTACTCTGGTTTAACCAAAGATGTAAAGGGAAACTGGATGGTACACCACATCCCCACAGAGCCTGGGGCTGCTCCCTTTCTCCTTGGAAACCCCTTCCCACACATTCCACCAAACCCCAGGCACCCCCTTCCCACTCCATTCCCCCCTTAACTATTCCCCATAACTAAAGATCACTCCCACACAAGCACACCTTCTCTCCACTTCTCTACAGATCGCCTATGGGGTGGACTTTGGTAATATGGCACCCTGCCTGAGCGATGGCAGAATTGGGCAAATCCCACCCCCCAATATTTCTTATTTTCACAATAACTGAGTACGTACCAGGGATGATGATGAGGATGATGATTACTACTGCTACTACTTTGCACCCTCTCTGTTCTGCACCCTGTGTGAGGGAACTGCCCACCCCCCCACCCTAAATCCATCACTGCTGGGATCTTCCATTAGTCCCGAGTTTTGGGGTACTTTGCAACCTTCTCTGGCATCTGACAGATCCTTCTGGGAGATCCCCTCGCCGGCCTATAGCTTTCCAGCTCCCTAGGGTCCTAGTTACCCATTTTTTCATTGCACAGCTCCCTAATCTGGGCTGGGGGGGGGGAGTGCAACCCCTTTGACCTGTCCGCACCGATTTGGGGGAAAGGTCTTCTTCCTGCGGGGGGGGGTACCCTGTGTGTCCCCTTCCCCACCCCAAAAGAAGCAAACTCCCTTCTATCTGCCACAACCTCCTCTTGGCACGGAGACCCCCCACCCCCCGGGGGACCCCTGCTCTCCAGCACCCACCATACTCCCCTGGCAGACCCACCCACCCCGCGACGACCCCCCACCCCCCAATCGCCAGGCTTTTGCACCAACACGCCCCTGCCCCCTTCCCTGTCACACCCAGACCTCAAAATCATACAATCCGCCCCCCCCCCAAAAGCAGCCCTGCTCCTTCTGCCACTGCTCCTGGTGCAGCGCCCACCCACCCAAAAAAACACACACCCCGGACCCCGCCCCCTCCTTCGCACCCACCCAAATCGCCCCTTGGAGGACCCCCCAAAATGCGCCCCGCCCCCTTCTTTAAACCAACCCCCGCGAGCTTCTTCGCCCCCCACAAAAATAATCAATTTTTGCAAACTCCCCCAGCCCCCAAAGCTGCGCCTCCCCCCCCCCAAAAGCAAGCCTCGGCCCGGGCTTCCCCTCCTCGCCTGACAGCTCAGCCCACCCCCTGCGGGCTCACCTGCTGCCTCCGGCCGGGCCGAGGCCTCCCTCCTCGGCGGGGAAGGACCGGGGGTGGTCGCCTTCCTTGGCGGCCAGGAGGACCGGGCGCGCCCGGGGCCGGCCAGGAGCGCGGCGGGGGCGGCCCTCGCGTCCTCCTCCTCCTGCTGCTGCTCGGGCGGCGGGCGCTGGCGGTTCTCCTCCTCGTCGTCGTGGTCCTCCTTCTTCTGGGGCCCCGGCTCCCTCGGCGGGGCTCCTGGGCGCCCGGGGCCCCCTGTCTCCGCGCTCGCTCAGCCTGCGGCGCCTGCTCCGCCTGCTCGGCTCCCGAGGGCGGGCGGAATGGCGAGGGGGCGAGGAGGAGGAGGAGGAGGAGGAGACGGGGCGGGACGCGGCCGAGGGGCTGGCAAGGGAGGACGGAGAGAGGGAGGCAGCCGCGAGAAGGGGAGGCCGCCGCCGCCGCCGCCGCCGAGGCGAGGGGCCGAGACCGCCTCAGCCGCGCGCCGCCATCTTGGGCAGGATGGCAGCAGCCGCCTGAGGGGAACCGCCGGCGCCTCGTCCTCCTCCTCCTCCTCCTCTCCGCCCTCGGCCTCCTCCGGCCACGGGCAGCAGCGACACCAGCCCGCGCTCCCCTCGCCAGCCCGAGCTCGACGCCGCCGACGCTCGGGAAAGAGCGCCTCTAAGCATGTGCAGAGTTCGGCGGGCGCAGCAGCTGCCTGTATCCTCCTCACCAGGCGTTAGATATTAACGAGAGGCTTCGTTTTAAGAAGGGGGGGGGTGTTCTGCTGCTGCTTTTCTCTCTGCAAGTAGACGGGGGGGGGGAGGGACAGCCATAGGATTTATTGGGGGGGTGCAGAACCGAGTTATCTGAGACGCAGTTAATCATTTTTTATTTATTTACTTGGTGTAGGGGGCAGCTGCCCCCCTCTGTACCACCAATGGCTACACCCACCCATGCACCCCAATTAAATATTTGAGGGGGCTGCCTCCCCTTAAAAAGTTGATGGGCATTGTCATTCCAATGGTGGGTGGGTTGCACGTCAGGTGAGCAATTATGGAAGGCAGAGCTCACCTGTCATCGTCCCCCCCCCCAATATTTTATTCAAGTTGCCCCCCCCCCTGACAGCCATCACCTAAGTGTGAGTGTGCTTGGCAAGGTATTTAGGGCATCACCTGCCTGTGCATGTGGTCGGAGTGCTTCTGTTGTACAAGGCGCCGCTTAAGTTGACAGCGCTCTTTGAAAAGCAGTTTAAAAGTAAAATCCGCAGTCGCGGGTTACCAATGGGCAGCTGGCCAGCAACGCATTCCTGTGCGGCTTTACTTGGAAGTAAGCCCCAGTGCCGTCAGTGCGCCTTGCTCCCCAGTAACTGTGCTGAGAGGGTTGCGGAAAGCACAGCGCATTGGAGGCGAGAGGGGCTTCAGGGGCTGTGCATGCTCAGGGGCTGTGCTGCTAGCGTGCAGGTCGGTCCATTCGCACATTAAGCACAGTGGCAGCACACCCAGTTGAACCACCGGTGGTGCTAGCTAAATGCAAACGGTCAAGCGTTTTTTTATTCATGGCTAGCCTCTCTCGGCCCTCTCCTCGCAGCTTCCTGGTGAACCTCTTAGGTTTATGAATCCATATTTCCGCCCCACAATCTATGACGCTGAAACATGAGACGCCGCATTTGCACGGCGGCATCTCAAGATCACTGGCTGGCACAGTCTCCTTCAGTCTTCAGGTGGGGGCTCTTTGCAGCCCTACCTGGAAATATCCAAAGGTCGGACGCGAAGGCTTTCTCTGTGCAGAGCATGCGCTCTATCACTGAAGGGCAAAATAAAAGTGGTTTTGCATTTAACACGCAAGCCCTTTTGGCAAATAAAAAAAGCATGGGTTGAGGGTGGGGTAATAATTATCAGGGTCAAAGTGGGCACAGAATGGGAACTCATCCTTGCCTCTCCATCAGAGCCCCGAGGAAAACCTTTCTTGTGAATGTGCTACTTATAAACGCTCAATAGGAGCCCGGCTGGGTCAGGCCAAAGGACTGATCCTTTGGTGAACCACATGGGAAGCTCATGAGTATGGCACAAGCGCTGTCTCTTCAGTGACTGGCCTTCAGGTGTACACGGCTTCCGATACATGGCATAGCCATCACAAATAGTAGTCATCAATATTCCTCCGTGAATTTGTTTGATCCCCTTTTTAAACCATCCAGGGTAGTGATTGTTACTACCAAGGCAGCTAAGGGTGGCTTGGGAGCCCCATGAGGGGGAGAGGGAATTGGGCCCCCAGTAAGCGCAGACCAGCTAAAAATATTTACACAGGATATAAAACAAGTGTGTCATCTCGTGTTGATGTCAATCATAAATATGATGGTATCTGTACCTGTTGAGAATATGAAGAGCCTAAAGGCTCATGTCAAAAATACAATCGCCCTCTCGATCGTTGTTGAACTAACCATACACTTTAAATTTTTAACTTGGATGTGTAACACGACAACTTTGTTGCATTTGAACAGTGTTCACTTACGAAAACATGTAAATGTGACTGCTTAGAGTAAGATGAAATTGCACCGTCGTACTGTCAAAGCCCAGAAGCGTATAGAGTCAGAAATGCTCTGTTCACTGCACAAGTTTGCAAGCCATTATTCAGAATTGTGCATATACTGAACGCAAGATATATATTTTAAGAGCTACATAAAAACATATGCAAGATAATGGGGCCCTTTCAATTCCTAGTAATTTGTAGCAGCTTCCTGCCCTCATCATGCTCTCTCGTCGGCCCTAGTTACTGCATCTTCAAGTAATCTTAATCTCATAGTCTAACTTTGTGTTGTGTGAAGTACTGTTGCCTATCCTGAATCCAGGTGACCTGGAAGCCTAGTATTTTGAGAGAGAGAAACTCTCTACTTTCTCCACACCATCATTTATGCTCCTCTAGGAGGCCCCGCTTACTGGTATTTTTGCTAAACTAAAAAAGGCCCAGGTATGCTGAAGAGGGATTTCCAATGCCAGTAGTATCAGTTTCTGGAGGCGGGTGGGGTGTTCCGTGGAATGCAACTGGGGAGGAAAGACTTTAATTTCTCATCCCCGCCTGCTGCAGTCCTAAAAATGATCAGCCCCCATCCTCTACCTGACACGCTTTTTGTATTAAAAACAACCACACACGTGTGGTTTGGGTCTGAGCTATGGCCCTTTCGTACTCTGCACATCCTTGCCATATGAAGTGTGAACCAGATCACAGCCGCGTTGTACAGCAGCAGCAAAGTCGCAGATTACTTAACCACAAATGCAACTTACGTTCGTGGAGACGCCAACAGTCATGCCATTTCTGGCAGCCTCGCCGTAGCATATCATGGGCCTGATGCATTCTTGGAGCACAGCACACCACTCGGCCCACGCAGTTGCTCAACCCACAATTTTACCACACACAAGTCGGCCTCAAGATGACTTCACGTGCACTCGCCGTGCTGGAAATTCGTGTTTAGTACACTTGCTGCTCATTGTGCATAAAAATACTTGTGTGAGGAGGTTGCTTCAAAGCTTGTCAGGGTACTCATTGCCCCGGAACATCCTCTCTGGTGAATAGTCACCAACACTAGTCAATAGAAAATATGTGAAAATACATTAAGTGAAAATAAAATGCTGAGTGTGGTGAGCAAAATTAATAATATTTTTTTTCACAAACTTCCTGTGAGTGCAATTTGCTGCCCAAGCGGTTTTTTTAAAATCCAACTTTCACATAATTCACTTCTTTAATTTTCCAGTGTGCATTGTTATAGGTGCCTAATACTTTCAGATTCTCAAATTCGGGATGTGCTAGCCAACTTCTTTATATCTGCTCACTAACATAACCCAGATGTCCAAAGATCAAACAAAGTGGGCTGGGTTCTAAATGGGGAATTAGGAGTGTGGCCTGCATGCATTTTCTTCCTACTTTATTTATTTATTTGTTTATCTATTTGTTGCCTGCACTTCACCCTACAGTCCCAAGGCAGGATACAGCATTAAACACAATTTATTTTAAAAAAAACCACAGTGTAAAACAGCTTACAATCACGAAAAAAATAAAACAACCCATACACCTCAAGTATCAAAACCCAAGGTAAATAGGTGCGTCTTCAGCATTCTCTGTAAGCTGTATAATGAAAATGCTGTGCACAACTGTGTGGGAGGAAGTTCCACAGCTTAGGAGCCACCACAAAAAAGTCTCTGCCTTGAGCCTCTGCACTCAGAGGGCCTCCTCTGCCGACCTCAGCACCCAATACAGCCTTTGAGATACTTGGGACCTGAATCACTTAAAACTTTAAACAAAATAGACAGAGGTGGGACATGGATGCATGTAAGGTAAAGGGACCCCTGACAGTTAGGTCCAGTCGCGGACGACTCTGGGGTTGCGGTGCTCATCTCGCTTTACTGGCCGAGGGAGCCGGTGTACAGCTTCCGGGTCATGTGGCCAGCATGACTAAGCCGCTTCTGGCGAACCAGAGCAGCGCACAGAAATGCCATTTACCTTCCCGCCAGAGCGGTACCTATTTATCTACTTGCACTTTGAGGTGCTTTCAAACTGCTAGGTTGGCAGGAGCTGGGACAGAGCAACGGGAGCTCACCCCTTCGCGGGGATTCGAACCGCCGACCTTCCGATCGGCAAGCCCTAGGCTCAGTGGTTTAACCCACAGCGCCACCCGCATCCCATGGATGCATGTAACTGTTCAAATTCAACACTCACCAATAACCTGTGTGATCCCTGCTTGTGCAATGCTCTCAAGAAAGGCTCTCCTGGCACCTTCATTACCTATTTTTAGGTGCCAGGCAAAAACATACCTCTTTTCCTGGGCTTTTGGCTACTTAAACAATCTATAGCCTTTCAAATTTGAGGGGGGCAGGGAGTTTTCTTTGTTTTGTTGCTGCTGTGTTATGCATTTTTGTATTTTTATAATGTAAACCCCCCCTGTGATCCTCTGATGAAGGGCTGTATAGAAAATAAATATGATGATGATGATGATGATGATGATGATGATGATGATGATGACAACAATCACCCTCCTGTGATTCCACCCCAGCTAACGTCTTCATAAGCACTGGGTTCACTCCTATCTGCATATGCAGCCCACTCTCATCCACAACATCGTCGGACCCATTAATCCAAACCATACGCTGCCCTTCCCCTGGTTTCTAACAGGTGCAAGCCGATCCTCCTCTGTCTTTCCATCGGTATCAAATCCAGAACTAAGACCTCATTAACAAAGCCAAAGGTTGCAACAAATACATCACTTCCTCAACAGAGACTGACTCGAGCTACCACCTGTTGCTCTCTCCTCCTGGCATGGCAGGGGCACGAAATCCCAACAATAGCCTTCTTAAAATAAGATCACTTCTGCAGTGTAACTTAGCTGCTTGTCTGTTTTCCCAGGAGCGGGAGAGAGCAGGAAGCTGATACGGTTAACCTCTTGTGTTGAGCAAAACATACACATACTAGTTGGATTTAAGTATGGGAGGGATAAGGAAACAGTCCTGATCTTTGAGACCTGGACCATAGTCACGCAGCTTCCCGGTGCATTCTTCCTTACCTGAATATAAATGTTCGTGGCAACCGCATGACATGGGCGGGATATCTTGGGTGTTTCCAAACGGGGTGGATGCTATTCATGCATGCAAGTTTTTCACACAGTCCACATGGTGGCAGCATCAAAATACCAACCTATATCAGGCTCTCCAAGTGCCCCTGTTTTCCAGGGACAGTCCAGATTTACAGAAGCCGTCCCAGTTTCAAATTTGATCCTGTAATGTCCCGCTTTTCCTTAGGATCTCCCTATTTGGAGTTATCCAACCCCCAAGCCATTTGAAGGCAGCCCTGCATAGGGAAGGTTTTTTTATATTTAATGTTTTGTTATGCTTTTATATATGTTGGAAGCAGTCCAGAGTGGCTGACGCAACCCAATCTAATGGGTGGGGTGTTATTATGGAATAAAGGTAAAGGGGCCCCTGACCATTAGGTCCAGTCGTGGCCGACTCTGGGGTTGCGGCACTCATCTCGCTTTACTGGCCGAGGGAGCCAGCGTACAGCTTCCGGGTCATGTGGCCGGCATGACTAAGCCGCTTCTGGTGAACCAGAGCAGTGCACGGAAACGCCGTTTACCTTCCCGCCGGAGCGGTACCTATTTATCTACATGCACTTTGACGTGCTTTCGAACTGCTAGGTGGGCAGGAGCAGGGACCGAGGAACGGGAGCTCACCCCGTCACGGGGATTCGAACCACCGACCTTCTGATCGGCAAGCCCTAGGCTCTGTGGTTTAACCCACAGCGCCACCCTATTTTCATCAGAGAGGAAATCTGGTAAGCTTTTTTTTTAAAAAAGAAAACAAAACTCTTCCCAATGGGCTACCCCTCTATAGGGTCTCTGTGTTGTCAGCATGCAACACAGCTTATTAGTCCTCATCCAGCCCATGATTCCATCCAGATTTAGGGCATGCAAGACCTCTTCTGATTCAGAAGTTACAGTGAAATAGAGCTGGGTATTATCAGAATACTGGCGACACTTTGTAGAAATGTTTTTTCCAGATCATCTTCTCCCAGATACCACCCCCCCCCAATAACAACAGAGTTCTTCCGAGAGGATGCTATAGCAACGGCTGCAGCCAGCAGCGTCTTAAAATGTATGCACACAGGCGCTCCAGAAAGATAACAAGCATATATGCATCTTAGGAGTTTGTCGTGCACATCCAACACTGGGAGCGGATAACTGATTGACCTGCCTACTTACTAGAATTCCCAACCATCTTCTGTGGGGAGTTTCCACACAAAGTATCATCAGAGGAGGGATTTTTCATCAAGACTGCAGTAGGGGAAGAAAAGAGTTGCATTTCCTCTCCACAACAGCTTTGATCCCATTAATTATCAACTCCCCCATCCCCAGCTGATACAATCTGCATTTTAAAAAAATCTGTCATATCTAGTCAGTGGTGACCACCCACATCTCTCAAGGAGCCTCCAGGCTGTCCATATTTTGCAGGAGAGATTCAAGTGCATACTGGAACATCAGGTTTGCACGTTAATAATTTTATTATTTATTAAATTTGTCTTCTTACTTCTTCTCTTCTTCGGCGATCACTTGTAGCCGAGTAAAATTATCTTCCAAAACACTGTTTTACCAGTGAGTCCGTAAGTGACTGTGGAGGCCAATTCTGGATCCACACGTCCTTCCACAGTGGGGACATTGGTTTCCGGGCAGGAGTTGATCACGGTGTGGATTTGCCAAGCGTGCCTTCCTCTTAGCATGTTTCTCCCTTGCGTCCTGAGTTCGAGTGTCTTCAAAGCCCATGACACCTTTGGTAAAGGCTGTCTCCAACTGGAGCGCTCGCAGGCCAGTGTTTCCCAATTGTTGGTGTTTATACTACATTTTTTAAAATTTGCCTTGAGACAGTCTTCATCTATAGATCTCACAGCATGAGGTGGATTAAAGCATTCAGTCACCCTAGAACAACAAATGCACTTAAAAACAAGCCAACGTGCATAGAATATCTTGCAGATTGAGTGCGAAATGCATTGGAAAGGGTGGAATGGACAAGTGACAGGAACAAGCCTGCAGTAAATCACACAAAACAAGTTGACGTTAACTCTTTATTAGCAAAAACACAATCTGCACAGGAGGGCCATGCCTAATGGGTACAGCAACTCTTGTCCGGCAGGTCTGGGCCCCATGAAGCAGTTGATGAGACTGAAAGCCCTTGCGTCACCACAGCTGCCTATGTCCCCTCCTCTCTAGTGTTTTTGCCAAGAAACGGAGACTATGCCTATTTGCCTATCTTTGCTCCTCCTGCTTCATGCCTCTCCTGGTTCTGGGTGACTGGTGGGTAAGGGGAGCTTGTTGCAGCAGGAGGGGGAGACCCCCGTGACTCTGCACCAGCCCAATTCATCTCTGCCTCTCTGCCTCCCTCCTCCTCTGCTTCATCTTCTGCCTCTGATTCTACACTTCTCTCTGCCACAGACTCTCCCTGCTCACTAAACCCTGTTAGCTCTTCAGCTTCCAACACTTCCAGTCCCCTGACTCTGAGCCTTCTTCTCTTGCAGGTTTCCCAGCTGGTTCCTCTTACCATTCCTCTGTGTCCAACCAGTCAGTGACCACAAGTGGCCCATGGGAAGACATGTAGGCTCCCCTCAGGCTGATCAGGGTGAATGCCAGCGTGGTGTAGTGGTTAAGAGCGGTAGTCTCGTAATCTGGTGAACCGGGTTCGCTTCCCCGCTCCTCCACCTGCAGCTGCTGGGTGACCTTGGGCTAGTCACACTTCTTTGAAGTCTCTCAGCCCCACTCACCTCACAGAGTGTTTGTTGTGGGGGAGGAAGAGAAAGGAGATTGCTAGCCGCTTTGAGACTCCTTAAGGGGGGAGGTGAAAGACGGGATATCAAGTCCAAATTCCTCCTCTTCTTCTTCTTCTTCTTCTTGTCGTCATCTAACCACTCTGCAAGCAAATCATAAATAATCCCCAGTAAAAACCCAGCAGAGGGTGCTTCTAGACTCTTACTGTTTTGGGGTGGGGTTCAATCACATCCCGGCAAAGATAGTTGTGCAAAGATAGTTGATTATCGGGATGTCCCGCGCAGAATACCCTCTTCCCTAAGAAGATTGGGCTTCTTGTGATATGTCAAGTATCACTTGCATTGCTGTCACATTGTCTGACTTCCCCACAAACAAATCAGAACGAATGCTCATTAAATGGCTAGCGTCATCTAATCTCCCCGCAAGCAAATGAGGATCAATGCACACACAGAAGGAAAAAAAAGAGGTAAAGGACCCCTGGACTCTTAAGTCCAGCCAAAGGGGACTCTGGGGTTGCGGTGCTCATCTTGCTTTCAGGCCAAGGGAGCCGGCGTTTGTCCACAGACAGTTTTCCGGGTCATGTGGCCAGCAGGACTGGTGCATGGGGGACCGTGACGAGTGCCAGGAAAGGCCGTTTACCTTCCCGTCACAGTGGTACCTATTTATCTACTTGCACTGGTGTGCTTTCGAACTGCTAGGTTGGCAGGAGCGGGGACCGAGCCACGGGAGCTCACCCCACTGCGGGGATTCGAACCGCTGACCTTCTGATTGGCAAGCCCAAGAGGCTCAGTGGTTCAGACCACAGCACCACCTCTGGAGGCTTAACCTGGGGCAAAAAAAACCCCATCTAGCCCTCTATAGTTATGGCTCTGACTTTTGCCACTGAAATTTGCAAAGCCACTGAAAAACTCTGAGATCTCTGAGCCCATAAGTGTCCTCTAACAAGTTTGCTGGGCGAATTGTGGGGTGTTGAGGCCAGCCAAGGCCTGTTCCAAGAAAACAGAGACTTCTGGCAATGTGGGGGCAGGGAGAACAACACCCTTTGCTGCTTGCTGCCATGACTATTGAAAGCCATAATAAACACGTTTGATTTAATGTTCCCCAGAGCAGGGCACTAGGAATTCTTTATTAAAAGGCTAGTCCCAGCTGCTCAGTCTGTCCGGGAGCTACTGGCAGAGCCTGCAAAGCGTGTCAATTAGTGTGTCTGCTTTAGAAATTGGGAGGGGGTTTGCTATGAGATCTTTGCAGCTACCACAATTCTCTCCTAATATTTCCGCATTTTTCTTGCAAGGCTCTTGGGCCATTTATTTACTAAATTTATATATCCCACAAGGCAGTTTACCTGGACGTCAGGGAGAAAGCTGAATTAAAACCCTGAAGTGCTAGCTTTCTACGGCCGGGGAGTTTCTCACACAAAGAATGATCCAACCCTACGTCCTTGCACTTACAGGATGAAGCAGCAAAGTTTCAGGAAGGAGCGCAACAAGAGGGGCAAGAGTGCAAAGGGTCGCCCTGACTGACCCAAAGGCCTTGTCCACACCCTCGATCTTTACCAACTTAAACTTACCCAACACAACAGGACTGGACAGTGACCTGGACACTTCTTGAGACCCATCAGCAGTAACAGCGGAGTCAAGATCCCAGTGGATGCAAGCAATTTTACCCACAAAATGCTTTGCAAAAACAAGCTACCGCCAGTTCTGTCACCTCCTTCAAGCCAGACACAATGAGGATGCAATGGAAGCAGCAAAGTATGCCTTCAACCCTACTAGGAAGGCTCAGTGATGAGTCCTTATCAGTGTTCAATTGCATTTAAACAGAGTTTTTCTGCACTTGCGTCCAAGCTCTAGTTATCTCCTGCTTGGACTACTGCAATACGCTCTACGTGGGGCTACTGCAATTAATCCAGAATGTGGCAGCTAGACTGGTGACTGGGAGTGGCTGCCGAGACCATATAACCCCAGTCCTGAAAGACCTACATTGGCTCCCAGTACATTTCCGAGCACAATTCAAAGTGTTGGTGCTGACCTTGAAAGCCCTAAGCAGCCTTGGCCCAGTATACCTGAAGGAGCGTCTCCACCCCCATCGTTCAGCCTGGACACTGAGGTCCACCTCCAAGGGCTTTCTGGCAGTTCCCTCACTGCGAGAAGTGAGGTTACAGGCAACCAGGCAGAGAGCCTTCTCGGTAGTGGCACCCACCCTGTGGAACGCCCTCCCAGCAGATGTCAAGGAAATAAGCAACTATCTGACTTTTATAAGACATCTGAAGGCAGCCCTGTTTAGGGAAGTTTTTAATACAGTAGTACCTTGGGTTAAGCACTTAATTCATTCCGGAGGTCTGTTCTTAACCTGAAACTGTTCTTAACCTGAAGCACCACTTTAGCTAATGGGGCCTCCCGCTGCTGCCGTGCCACCGGAGCACAATCTCTGTTCTCATCCTGAAGCAAAGTTCTTAACATGAGGTACTATTTCTGGGTTAGCGGAGTCTGTAACCTAAAGCGTATGTAACCTGAAGCGTATGTAACCCGAGGTACCACTGTATTTGATGTTTTATCATATTTTTACAATTCTGCTGGGAGCTGTCCAGAGTGACTGGGGAAACCCAGCCAGATGGGAGAGGTATAAATATTATTATTATTATTATTATTAGCCATCTCCCAGCTTGTTTCCTCACCCTGAGCTCTGGAGTATACCAGGGAGCCAAGTGGGCCCCACAAAACAGCAAGGATTATGCCAATGGCCCGAGTCATATGGATGTTCCACAGGTTGGCCATGGCTTCAAAAAGAGCACCAGTCCTAGCAACTGGGAAATCCCCCAGAGCCATCTGCAAACCAATCAGATTCACCCAATTGGATTCACCATCGTCATTAGTCCCCGGCCTCTGCAGAGGGGGAAAAGTGCCGAGAGCCTAAATCTCAACAAGAACTGACCTGGCCGTGACCAGAGACTGATTTCAATGTCCCCCACCTTTCAGATCACCTCTTCCTGCCCAGGAGAGAAAACAAGGTCCAAACAAGTTTGGGGAGATGTGATAATAGCAGATTATCAAAGCTCCTGTAAAATAATTCAATTAGACAAGCAGCAGTTGCTACAAGCTATTCACTGGTTAAACCAATTTTGGCTCGGTACTGCCCGGTAATAAAATCACAGGGTACAAACAGAGCCAAAGTTAGTGCCCTCTCATTTCAATGGGAAGACCAAGCTCATGTTTATATCTCTTCTTGTTGATACCGGTGGGATTTGAAAGTGCTTAACTTTGGCTCTGTTGTGCCCATAATATATGACAGTATTTATTCTTTCGGCTCACTGTGCATTAACTCTTCAGGGGTCAGATGCGAATTTTGCTGTTTTGCAATCCACGCCAGGCTTGCAGCAATTGCAAAGTTGAACACACACCCCCTTCAAAGATCCATAAGGAGTTGAGCGCTCTGTCCCTGGAATATCTAAAAGAGATCTGATGGATGGTTCTGGAGCACTTTGTACGATTACTTCAGTTACCCCGAACAGAAAAAATTGCACTGGGTAGCTTTTTCAGCTTTTTACCTTGATACGGTCTAGGGTTGCCATATTACAAAAAGTGAAAAGTTGCTGAGCTTTTTCTGCAAAGGAAATTTGCCAAAAAAAACCCAACACTTCCAACATGAGTTGGGGAGAAAACATCAAAGACCTGATGAAGAGAGCATAGCAGAGGTTATATTTTCTGAGAATCCTCTGGAAAAACAATCTCTCAAAGGACCTGTTGATGGCATTTTACCACTGTACTGTTGAGAGTGTATTAATTGTGTGTGTGGTTTGGGAGCTGCACGGTCAGGGGAAAAACAATGCTGTCCAGGGTTGTAAAGACTGCGGGGAGAATAATTGGGCGCACTCTTCCCACCTTGGATCAAATCTATGCTTCCAGGTGCCATAAGAAAGCTGCAGAGATAGCGCAGGATAGTGCGCACCCCGGAAATGATCTCTTTCAGCTTCTGCCTTCTGGAAGAAGGTACAGGGTTATAAAGACTAGGACTAGCCGCCTGAGAAACAGTTTCTATCCAAATGTGATTTTGGTTTTAAACTCAGTATAAAGTTGTGTCTATGGGAGTATATTGTATTTTTAAAATGGGATATCAGAGTTTTTAGGGGGCTAACCAGGCTGGGATAGCTGGGATAGCAGGCTTGTTGGTTTTGAATGTCTTATGTAGATTCCCCCCCCCCCCCAATTTCGTTGTTCTGTATGGGACAATGAAAATAAATATTATCATATTGTATTATCGTATTGAGTTGCCATATGTCCAGTTTTTTCCAGACATTTCAGTGCTTTTCGAAAAATCCCCCTGGACTCTCTTCCCAACGGACAAATCCCAGTTTTGTCTGAGATTGGCAGCCCTAATATGGCCTAACTATGATATTCATCCTAAAAACCAGGGAGATTTGCCTGAATAATAGGAAATTAGTCTTAGATGCAGTGATATGAACCTTGGTCTCCCAGGTCCTAGTCTGGTGCTCTACGACATCACAATCACTCCAAGGCACAAGACTGTAAGCAAGCACCATTTGTGAGAGTGTGGGATGCGTTTAGGGGTGACGTTAGCCTTCTTCACCAACCCGCACCAGCTAAGGCTGATGGGAGTTGTGTCCCAAAATATCTGGAGGGCACCAGTTTGGCAAAGGCTTTTGCAGTTAAGGTGGGGCACCTTCATTTGCCTTTCTGCTGCACGAGTGAATTTAGGACCACCTTAACTCTTCTCTAGGGACGCGAGTGGCGCTGTGGGTTAAACCACAGAGCCTAGGACTTGCCGATCAGAAGGTCGGCGGTTCAAATCCCCGCGACGGGGTTGAGCTCCCTTTGCTCGGTTCCTGGTCCTGCCAACCTAGCAGTTCGAAAGCACGTCAAAGGGCAAGTAGATAAATAGGTACCACTCTGGCGGGAAGGTAAATGGCGTTTCCATGCGCTGCTCTGGTTTGCCAGAAGGGGCTTAGTCATGCTGGCCACAGGACTCGGAAGCTGTATGCCGGCTCCCTCGGCCAATAAAGCGAGATGAGCGCCGCAACCCCAGAGTCGTCCGCGACTGGACCGAACGGTCAGGGGTCCCTTTACCTTTAACTCTCCTCTAAAGCTAGCCGAGGTGGGGTTTTTTTAATCCATTAATTCTCTATTTTAATCAAGAGGAGGCAGATGTTTTGCCGTGTCCTGCTACCAGATGTTCTTTTAACTGGAGATGCCAGAAACTGAATATAACATGTTTTGCATGAAGTCACTGAGCTTTCTGGTATCTCCTTCCCCATTTCCCCAGGCGTTGTTCTTTCTCCCAGCACCACAATATCATACACACACGCACACAGAGCTTATATTTTTCAAGGGGGCACAGATTTGCCCCTGGTTCCTCTCTTCGCTGCTCCCTGTTCTAAGCCTTGCATCCAACTCAGAGGGTTAAAAATGTTTGCCCAGCTTAAGCAGATGTCCACTGTAAGAGCGCATTGATTCGCGCCTGCTGCTAACCTATGACACATTTCAAAAGCACGCAGAGTTGTGGAGTCGTTTTTTTTTAATAATAAAAAAATTCACACACTGATTTAATATCTCTCATGTCGTTCTTATTTCTACAGCCTGCAAATATTCTTCAGCCAAGATTAATGCATAATTCCATTAAGGTTAATTAGTTGTTTTACATTCCAACAGCTACTTATCCAGTGATAATTCATGCAAACGATTGGCAGTGCGGAGACTTTTTATTTTTTTGCAAGACTTGCACGGTTTACAGGAAAGTAGCTGTCTACATTTGGATAAATCCTTTGCTAAGTTGGTTGTTGCAGGGTTTTGCTGAAATGTTGAACGTCAAGCTGTTGGCGGAGGCTGGGGAGGGAAAAGGCTCAGGCGCAGCGCCCTCTTGTGCTTCAATACCGGAAGGACAGCGTTTTGGAAGTCTGCATGGAATGTCTCCAAGATAGTTATGTAATATCATGATAATCTGGGCTCAGCAGTGAAATAATATTTAAAGATACACCGTCGTATTACTGGTTGCGAACGGGGTCCGTTCCGGAGGCCCGTTTGCAACATGAAAAGAACGCAACCCACAGTGGCACGTCTGCACATGTGCCGGTTGTGATTTGCCGCTTCTGCGCATGCATGTGATGTCATTTTGCGCTTATGCGCATGCGTGAGCGGTGAAACCCAGAAGTAACCTTTTGCGGTAGTTCCGGGTCACCGTGGGACATAAGCTGAAAGAACGTAACATGAAGCGGACGTAACATGAGGTATGACTGTATTGTTGCTTTTGTGGCCTAACTTAAGGGGACCCAGCTGAGGTGGCAATTCAGCTCTTTTCACAGAGATGAGGGGTTTATCTGGGAGGGGGATACAGTACAAAAATGAAGGTGAGAATCCAGGAGAGCCAGTGTGGCGTAGTGGTTAAGAGCGGTAGATTCGTAATCTGGGGAACCGGGTTCGCGTCTCCGCTCCTCCACCTGCAGCTGCTGGGTGACCTTGGGCTAGTCACACTTCTCTGAAGTCTCTCAGCCCCGCTCACCTCACAGAGTGTTTGTTGTGGGGGAGGAAGGGAAAGGAGAATGTGAGCCGCTTTGAGACTCCTTAAAGGGAGTGAAAGGCGGGATATCAAATCCAAACTCTTCTTCCTGATCATCTGTCCCTCTTTTGAGCAGCTTGACCCAGGAAAAGTTGCACTTCCCCTATGAAGCTCCAAACTCCAGGCTGGCTCCTTTCCACCTTGAGCCTGCAAAACTTCCACTCAGCTGCGAGAAGATAACAATGACACAACTAGGAATAAATGGCTGACTTAAAACAAGCTCCCTCCTCCTAATCGCTGCTCCCCGCCGCCGCCACCCCTCCTCTCACTCCCACAAGGGGAGAGAAATGCAAGCAACAGATGAAGCCCACAGATGTCGATTCAGATCTCGCCTTCTAATCTGGCAACAGACTGGGTGGAAAAAATGGGGGAGCCTGAGCAGAATTTGCAGCTCAGAGTTTGCCTCCTTAATTAATTTTGCCTCCATTAATTGAAGACATGGGGCGAGAGGCCGAGTTTAAAATACAGAGGAAGCATCAGTCTCTCTGTCTCTCCCCTCCGCCACCAAAACTTTTCTCTTTCTTTATAAGAGACAACCACCCCAGCGTGTAAGAAAGGAACAACAAGCTTCCTGAGCCAGTGTGGTGTAGTGGTTAAGAGCGGTGGACTCGTAATCTGGTGAACCGGGTTCGCGTCTGCGCTCCTCCACATGCAGCTGCTGGGTGACCTTGGGCTGGTCATACTTCTCTGAAGTCTCTCAGCCCCACTCACCTCACAGAGTGTTTGTTGTGGGGAAGGAAGGGGAAGGAGAATGTGAGCCGCTTTGAGAATCCCTAGGGTAGTGATAAAGTGGGATATCAAATCCAAACTCTTCTTCTTCCTGATCATCTGTCCCTCTTTTGAGCAGTTCGGGGTCAAAAGAATCCCAGATTCGCAGGAAGCTCACTACGCAAGCACCGAGCGCCCCTCTGGAGGTGATGGTGTCCAGCGAGCCTCTCAATGTCATCAATGGAGAACAGGGACCTGTGTGCACCTGTCATAGAACTGCAGAGCTGGAAGGGCCCACAGGGGTTATCTAGTCCAGCCCTCTAAAATGCAGGAATATTTTTTGCCCAACATGGGGTTCGAACCCACAGCCCTGAGATTAAGAGTCTCATGCTCTAACCTAGCTGAGAGCAGGAAAAATCCAAGTTGTGCTGGCAGCCCCCGCTGGTCGGACGGTGCACTACATCGCTGCAGTGAATGCTTGGGCAATTAACGAATTGGTTATTAGTTAACTGTTAATGGGAGAGTGATGCTTAGATGTTTTGTAGCCTGCCCAGTCTGGAGGTGAGCGGGCAAGGGACAAAAGATGTGACACATAAGTCACATCCTTCTTCTTGCATGTGACTAGGGGTGGGCGTGACCTTACCTGTGCAGGTAACAAAAGCACAAGGCACACAGTCACCTCTCTCTTTTCTCCTTTTGGACTTCGTCGTTGGACCAGTAGCTTTTTAGCTAGTGATGCCCTGTTGGCTTTCAGTCAACAGAGGACAAGGAGACTACAGTGGTACCTCGGGTTAAGAACTTAATTTGTTCTGGAGGTCTGTTCTTAACCTGAAACTGTTCTTAACCTGAAGCACCACTTTAGCTAATGAGGCCTCCTGCTGCCGCTGGCCCGCCGGAGCACGATTTATTTTCTCATCCTGAAGCAAAGTTCTTAACCCGAGGTACTATTTCTGGGTTAGCGGAGTCTGTAACCTGAAGTGTCTGTAACCTGAAGCGTATGTAACCCACTGTATCTCCATATGGGAGAGACTCACATGTATATATCTGTAATTAAGTCTGCCTTCAGGGATCCATCTGTGAACTGATGGTGCTGTGAGTAAACTACATTTATATATCTTAATTAAGATTGTGGCGTGTTTATTCTTTTAAGAGGGATTAATAAGGGATCTTACCAGTAATCTATACTGAGAAGCTTAAACAAGCTTGCAACCAGCTTCCCTCTGTGCGTTTAAAGGAGAATATTAAAACTCTGCTAAGTTATAGAACTTGCCAACGCAAGTTAGGAAGGATATTAATAAACAATATATCCCCTCCTGCCTCCCTGAACATTCCCACACTTGGGTGCCTTTAAAATAAGTTTGGGCAAATTGATGGAAGATAAGTCTCTCAGTGGCTACCAATCTCGATGGATATGCTTTGCCTCTGTGGCTGGCAACCGCAGGAAGGGACAGGGGTCTTGTGTTCAAATCCTGCTTTGTGGTTGGCCACTGTGAGAACAGGCCCGGGTGAACCTTGTTTTATACAGTATTTATGACATTGTTATATTGTTTAGCTTGTGTTTTCTTCCTCTCCTCTTGTACACTGCTCTGGTATTTTAAGTGTTAAGCACTCTTAAAATTCTGCTAAATATAGGACGCTTAATGGGACATGGGTGGCGCTGTGGGTTAAACCACAGAGCCTACGACTTGCCGATCAGAAGGTCGGCGGTTCGAATCCCTGCGATGGGGTGAGCTCCCGTTGCTCGGTCCCTGCTCCTGCCAACCTAGCAGTTCGAAAGCACGTCAAAGTGCAAGTAGATAAATAGGTACCGCTCCGGCGGGAAGGTAAACGGCGTTTCTGTGCGCTGCTCTGGTTCACCAGAAGCAGCTTAGTCATGCTGGCCACATGACCCGGAAGCTGTCTGCAGACAAACGCTGGCTCCCTCGGCCTATAGAGCGAGATGCGCGCCGCAACCCCAGAGTCGGTCATGACTGGACAAAATGGCCAGGGGTCCCTTTACCTTTAATGGGATGTGATTCCATAACTCCACACACGCTATGCATTTAAAGCATGCTCCGCCCATCAAAAAATCCAGAGAACTCTAGTTTGCCCTAACAGAGCTCCAAGAAACTACAGTTTCCAGGATTCCTTAGAGGAAGCCATGTACAGTGGTACCTCGGTTTAAGTACTTAATTCGTTCCGGAGGTCCGTTCGTAACCTGAAACTGTTCTTAACCTGAAGCACTACTTTAGCTAATGGGGCCTCCTGCTGCCGCCGCGCTGCTGGAGAACGATTTCTGTTCTCATCCTGAAGCAAAGTTCTTAACCTGAAGCACTATTTCTGGGTTAGCAGAGTCTGTAACCTGAAGCGTTTGTAACCTGAAGCGTATGTAACCCAAGGTGCCACTGTATTTTAAATGCAGCCCAAGTGAGCAGTTTCTGGGTTGGTTTGGGTTTCTTTAGGATCTGGGTTCTAAGGTTTGCAAAACTGGCAGGAGCGAAGACTTCCCGGTTCCCTATCCCAGGCACTCGGGATCATCTCCCCGGCTGCGGCCCCAGCTCACTTTTGGAGCAAAAAAACTCTCGCCTCTCTCTTTCCCAGCCTCCCCACATGTTTGGACTTGCTCCAAAGATCCCCCGCACCCTTCTCACACCTGATCTCCCGCTTTGGGAAGGCGCTGCCGCTGCAGCCGCTCCGTCCTGTCAACTGCGCAAACAGGACAAGTTAATCTAAAGCTTCGCATCTCAGAAATGCCTCCGTATTCCGTTCTGCGCGCCCCCCTTTCCGTCCTGCCTCTGTAGTTGCCGCGTTCCCGCTTCTGGCTTCCCCCAGGAGGCTCTGATCTCTCCTCTCGAGAAACGCAGGGAAGCCCAAGGACAATGCAAAATGAAAAAATAATATATTTTTTTCCTTGCTGTCTTAGCAATTTCTGCTTGGAATTCAAAGGCAAAGGCAGAACCATCTGTTGTGGCGAAATGTCCAATAATAGGCGCCCCCCCTCTCCCTCCCCCCCTCTCTCTTTCTTTCTCTCTCTCTCTCCCTCTCTCTCTCTCTCTCTCTCCCCCCCTTTGTTAATTCTGAAATGGAAACAAGCCAGGCAGGAAGAAAAGTGATCCAGCTGCTCCTCCCTCTTCTCCAGGGGGTGGTCTCCGACGTCCCCACGGGCTCTTTGCGCTCTGCCTGGTCGACAGCGCATCTCACGAAGGAATCAAAGAACGGGAGGCTAAGAAGGGATCCCAAAGGCCATCTAGTCCAGCCCCCTGACTTCACAGCTACAGAACCCCAGGTCAAAAAACCCCCCAAAACTCATAGGAACTCCTTGCACAAAGTCAAAGACTGTTGGTCTTTGAAATATACTTGAAGTCGAGAGTGGATTTCATGCTCTTTATTCTGCTCATAGTGGTGAGGAGGAGGAATGGAAGTTCCCCCAGAATGTCTGCTTTATATACATTATTTACACAATGGGCCCCACGTGATTGGCTAATTCCGGGATTCACCTGTAGGCCAATCAGGTTGCGGATTCACTTCCACCTGGAGCTGGATTGGGTGGCTCCTGCGGACCATTCAGACTGCTGCATTCTGAATCCTATTGTTCTAGGACCAATCAGACTGCTGCATTGTGGCTCCTATTGTTCTAGGACCAATCAGACTGCTGCACTCTGAATCCTATTCAACTCAGTACATAACAGTCTTCTTAGCTCAGTCTTGTCTATACCAGGGTTTCCTAAACTTGGGTCTCCTGCTGTTTTTGGACAACAACTCCCATCATCCCTAGCAGGCAGGGTCGGGGTGATGGGAATTGCAGTCCAAAAACAGCTGGGGACCCAAGTTTGGGAAACACTAGTTTACACTGACTGCAGCTCAGCAGAGGACCTTCTGCATGCAAAGCAGGTGTTCTGTGCCTGAGCAAGAGGCTTTTTCTCTTCTCGGGTAGCTGGGTTAGGAAACAACTTCCAGAGGGATCCCTGGATGAGTCTTTCTTGCAGCAAAAACCAGGAGATTTGGGCGTGCTTCAGTTGTGATTTCTGCATTGCAGGGGGTTGGACTAGATGTTCCTTGGGGTCCCTTCCTGTTATGTACTGAAGCTAGTGTGGTGTAGTGGTTAGGAGCGGTAGTCTCGTAATCTGGGGAACCGGGTTCGCTTCCCCACTCCTCCACATGCAGCTGCTGGGTGACCTTGGGCCAGTCACACTTCTCTGAAGTCTCTCAGCCCCACTCACCTCACAGAGTGTTTGTTGTGGGGGAGGAAGGGAAAGGAGAATGTGAGCCGCTTTGAGACTCCTTAGGGTAGTGATAAAGCGGGATATCAAATCCAAACTCCTCCTCCTCCTCCTCCTCCTCCTCCTCCTCCTCTTCTTCTTCTTCTTCTTCTTTTTCTTCTTCTTCTTCTTCTTCTTCTTCTTCTTCTTCTTCTTCTTCTTCTTCTTCTTCTCACCGTGGGCCAGCAGGGGAATACTGTAGATAGTTTTCACTCAGGTCCGCATATGCAAATAAGGAATTGAAAGTGAGGTTCAGTGATTGGATAGTTACAGAAAGTTGTTACTGTTGCGTTGTAGTGGAGCTCTATATAAGCAGGCTGGCTGAACCCTTCAGTTCAGTTCTGTTCTGGCCTGTGAATAAACAAGAGCTGTCTGAAGAATCGCCGTGTCCTCTGATATGTTCACCCACAACTTAACACTTCCAACTCCACAGTTCTGCGATTCTGTGAGTCTTGTGGCGCCTTAAAGCCATGATGGTGGCACGGGTTTTCGTGGAGCAGGTTGCAAGTTGCCACCCAGACAACGCTGGGCTTGATGGGCTGAGTACAGAGATTTCAAATATCTCTCATCGGTGAAACTCAAGTAAATTGCCATGACCCGGCAACTTATTTCTGTCTCAAGAGAGAGAGAGAGTTAAAAATTCTGTTGCAAATCTTTGATAACATTGCAAGTGCGCCATCTGATTTGCATCACTTTCAATGAGGCCTGTAAAACTTTGACCTCTGTGAAGGACATCACACCCCCATCTAGTGCAGGCAGGAGAAGATATTCTACACAGACACACACGGCAACGCTTGCGGTTTTAATATTAGCGTAGGGGCTTTCTAGGAACAAGAAAGGAAGTGTGCAGAACTCCGTGAGGGAAATAAAGGCAGAACCATCTTGGCACTGGCTGGAAGATGCTGCCCCAAGAGACCCCAAGAGGTAAGACTGCAGCTTTTTTATATATATAAATAATTTTTATTAACTGACCAATCAAATCACATCACATAAATTCCGAATTACAAAGCTGAATTTTAAATTTTGTTGAGGGGACCCATATTTCAAGATCCGAAGGGGGATTCTGATCATCTTCTTGCTACTGCGTTAATGTCCGAATCAGTCCAAACAAAGTTCATAATTCTATCTAGTCTTATCTTGCTGTTTCCGCATCTCATCTTGTTCGTATATTTTCTCTTTTTTCTTTATGATCTCTTCTGATAATCTCCTTAAGCCGATAAACACCAATAATAATCCTGTGTGAATTTTCCGTTCATCCAATCCTCAAATCGAGATGGTTTCCATATATCCTCGCATTCATAGATAACATCGCTCTTTCCATCATTAATCACAGAACTGTCGTTCTTAAGTCCCTCTGAGAAGTTTCACCAACAATATAAAAACAGCTCTATTTCTCCTCCCAGAATTAAGTCCTCCGACAGAACTTCCCAATATGGCAACGGTATTTTTAACTGCGTCATTCCAAAGCCCTTATACATTCCACGCTCTTCTTAAAACATGCTTTGGTTAGAAAGTTTATCTCCACACAGTCATAAATCCACAGCTTAAGTCCTTCAAACGACATTCCTGACTTGTGAGGGGGGGGGGATTCTTGTTTAATCACATAGAGGAAAGAAAGGAAAGTTTTTTCCCCCTCCCCCATCCAGTCCTTTTGCCATACCGAGTCTTGGTGTGTCTTCATCTGGTTAAAATAAAAAAAATTCCTTCCAGTAGCAACTTAAAGACCAACTAAGTTAGTTCTTGGTATGAGCTTTCGTGTGTATCTGAAGAAGTGTGCATGCACACGAAAGCTCATACCAAGAACTAACTTAGTTGGTCTTTAAGGTGCTACTGGAAGGAATTTTTTTATTTTGACTATGGCAGACCAACACGGCTACCTATCTGTAACTTCATCTGGTTATTTATTGTTCTTCCGACTCGTCTCGTTTATCAGAGATCTCTTCTGTTAGCAGTCTTTACTCCCCCTCCTTCCTTGAAATATGTGCATTCGCTTCATCCTAATTGTTTCTTTTGAAGTTCTTGCAGCTAGAGGCGCGGATCAGAGGCAGCGTCCAGGAGCGCCGATATCCACAGAAGGGCTTTCTGCCTAGTGCCCCCATCCCCTCAAATTCGGGGGTGGTATAGGGCACAGCAGGCAAGGGCAGCCCCCCCCCCAATCCTGGGGGGGGGGGTAGGGAGGCTATTACTCCCATCACAGCCTCCAAATTACCTCGTGTGGGTCGGAGAGATGTTATTGTCAGCCATCTTCTGATGAGCCCCTAGTGGCCCCTGCAAGCCTGCAGCTTTGGCCCTTAGCTTGCTGGGGCTATGAGAGGAGCAATGAGAGTCGCCCTTGGGGTACAATGTTCTGCCCCCCTCCACTGAAGACTCCAGATGTAACTATGCATACAATAAACCATATTTCTAAGACACTAGCCTCCACTGTGCCTCCATTTCCTCAACGGAAACACAACTCCAGATGAACGCCTAGAAGAATAATATTTATTATTTATTTATTTATTATTTATTATTATTTATTATTATTATTACTTGTACCCTACCGATCGGACTGATGGGACGCGGGTGGCGCTGTGAGTTAAACCACAGAGCCTAGAGCTTGCCAATCAGAAGGTGAACTGCTCCTGCCAACCTAGCAGTTCGAGAGCATGCCAGTGCAAGTAGATAAATAGGTACCGCTCCGGCGGGAAGGTAAACGGCGCTTCCGTGCGCTGCTCTGGTTCGCCGGAAGCGGCTTAGTCATGCTGGCCACATGACCCAGAAGCTGTATGCTGGCTCCCTCGGCCAGTAAAGTGAGATGAGTGCCGCAACCCCAGAGTCGTCCGCAACTGGACCTAATGGTCAGGGGTCCCTTTACCCTTACCCTACCCATCGGACTGAGTTGCTCCAGCCATTCTGGGTGGAACCCTCTGGAATCTTCCTAGCACACAGCAGAGATTTGAGGTGCTGCGCAACCTTCGTAACAATACTTTGCTTTCAGTCTTGTCTCCCAGCCGAGAGTGTTTCTGTTGGTGGTGTTGCAGGGTGAGCAATATTGGCAAGGTTTTTATGGGAGCGGGTGGCGCTCTGGTCTAAACCACTGAGACTCTTGGGCTTGCCAGTCAAAAGGTTGGTGGTTCGAATCCCCAAGACAGGGTAAGCTCTTGTTGCTCTGGCCCAGCTCCTGCCAACCTAGCAGTTCAAAAGCACATTGGTGCAAGTAGATAAATAGGTACCACTGCGACGGGAAGGTAAACGGCACTTCCGTGCACTGCTCTGGTTTCTGTCACGGTGTTCCGTTGCGCCAGAAGCTGTTTAGTCCTGCTGGCCACATGACCTGGAAAGCTTTCTGTGTACAAACGCCAGTTCCCTCGGCCTGAAGTGAGATGAGTGCCGCAACCCCACAGTCGCCATTGACTGGACTTAACCGTCCAGGGGTCCTTTACCTCTTTTTTCCCTTCTGTGTGCGCATTGATCCTCATTTGCTTGTGGGGAAGTCAGATGATGCTACATCAAGGCTAGTGATACTTGACATATCACCCAGGGGTCCTTTACCTAATAGTAGTAGTAGTAGGGAAGTTTTTAACGTGTGATATTTTACTGTATTTTTGGTTTCTATGGAAGCTGCCCAGAGTGGCTGGGGAGGCCCAGCCAGATGGGCGGGGTATAAATAAATTATTATTATGATTGTGATTGTGATTATGATTATTATTATTATTATTATTATTATTATTATTATTATTATTATTATTATTGTAATAATAATAATAATAATAATAATAATAATAATAATTAATAATGTTATTATTTATACCCCACCCATCTGGCTGGGTTTCCCCAGCCACTCTGGGCGGCTCCCAACAGAATATGAAAAATACGATAAAACCTCAAATATTAAAAACTCCCCTAACTTACCTATTGGCAAGGTTCAATAGCAAGCGAAAGGAACAGCATTTGAAACGCACACGTCTTGGGTCCCCCTCCAACCTGCATCACATCCTGGGGCTGCCAGTTCCTGCTCTGTCCCTTTCGTCCCTTTCTGCCTTTGAAAAAACCTTCATTCGAGAAACCTGTTCTAAAATACTTAGACCCTCCCAGCGCTAGGACATTGGTGATTGATTAGGCCCTGGAAGGTATCCAAGATAACACTTTGAGAGAAATTAAAAACACCTCCTTGCCTACAGATCCTGTGAAACACCATGTACCTGAAGGGCAGGAGTCTTAACTTTTGGAAGTGGTTTCAATAACACGACACCTCTTCTCTTTCTCCCTCTCCCCCTCTCCTCCTGCCCCCCTTTTCTTGCCCTCTACCTGGAGATACATTTGAATACGAGCCAGCTTGTTTTGACCGCAGCGTGCAGAAGGCTCGCCTCTGTAACTCAGCCCTGCTCCAAAACAGCCGCTAGTAAATCTCAGGACTTTGCAGAAGTTAAAATGTTAATTCGTAAACTGGGATAGAAACAACTTAATGCACCCATCATGATCCCATGGAAAGACTTTCAAGGAGGGATATGTAGAAAATGTAACTTGGGGGGGGGGGGGGAAGACATTGCACATATTTTTGTAAACCATGAAATCTTTAAGAAAAATATGTTTTTACCTTGAGCTTGTTTGGAGGTTCTAGCAGGGGAGCGCAGCTATCGTATACCCGGTACACTCCTTCTATCTGGGATGGTCGTCCTCTTCCACCGAGCGCGCAGCTTCGGGAGGGACGCACATGGAGCGGTGAGGGAGGAAGGGGACACCCGCCTAGCCAGCCAGATCAGCCGAATCAACCCTGGCGATCAATGGGGAGACAGATGTCGCCGCCAAATCGACCTTACATTTTTTATTTGAATTTTTTTTATGTATGCTACCACAGCAGCAAGAATACTCATCGCAAAGCATTGGAAGACTCAAGATCTACCCACTCTGGAAGAATGGCAGATGAAGGTGATAGACTATATGGCATTGGCTGAAATGACCGGCAGAATCCGTGACCAGGGGAAAGAGACGGCGGACGAAGATTGGAAAAAATTTAAAATTTATCTCAAGAAATATTACAAAATTGATGAATGCTAAAATGTTGAGGTTTTAGAAAAAAAAAAGGAGATTACAGCGGCAAAAGATTAAGTAAAAGAAAAGAATAAATAAGGGACAAATTTGATAAAAATAATTTAGGATTTGCTGAAATAATTTTGGAAATTGGGATGTAGAAAGGGGAGGTTCGGGGGAGTCGAAGAAGTGAGGTTTATGAAAAAAGGATACGAAATTATACATGTTTGTTTCTTTATTTGTTTGTATTGTCTTTAAAAAACTTTGTAAAACCAATAAAAAATTTTCAAAAAAAAAAGAAAAAGAAAAATATGTTTTTAAAAAAGGAGGGTTGGCAGGAGGGCTTCAGTTCAGAGTACTTTTTTAATGTGAATCTACAGCGCGGGTCAAATTGCTCCGGGATTCTTTATGGGATCCGTAAGATAAATAAATAAATTTATGGCGCTTGGAAACCTTCTCAGGACTGCAGAGACAAAGGACTGCTGCATCCTTGACCGTTCTGACAGGCCTTCAGTAAAATGACTTCTGATTGGCCAGCTGCACTATGCATTGGGCATAGCTGAGAGAGGGAGACAACCCCGCCTTTAAAAAACAGACCCACAAAGTTCAGGCCCCCGAAACAAAGAGGGTCTTGCCGGGAGAAGCAGCAGCAGGGTGAAGAAGAAAAAAACAATGTCGGTGTCAACTCTAAGATGAAGTGATGTAAGTGGGAAGAGAAAGTATTTATTAGCACCGACCGGCACCTGCCAAATGCTGGCCAGAGTGGTGCATTCTCTGGTTATCTCCCGCTTGGAGTACTGCATTGTGCTCTGTGTGGGGCTCCCTTTGAAGGTGACCCAGAAACTGCAACTAATCCAGAATGCGGCAGCTAGACTGGTGACTGGGAGTGGGCGCTGGGACCACATAACTCCGGTCTTGAAAGACCTACATTGGCTCCCAGTACGTTTCCGAGCACAATTCAAAGTGTTGGTGCTGACCTTTAAAGCCCTAAACGGCCTCGGTCCAGTACACCTGAAGGTGCGTTTCCACCCACATTGTTCAGCCCGGACACTGAGGTCCACCTCCGAGGGCCTTCTGGCAGTTCCCTCATTACGAGAAGCCAAGTTACAGGGAACCAGACAGAGGGCCTTCTCGGTAGTGGCACCCACTCTGTGGAACGCCCTCCCACCAGATGTCAAAGAGATCAACAACTACTGTAGCAGACTTTTAGAAGACATCTGAAGGCAGCCCTCTTTAGGGAAACTTTTAATGTTTAACAGACTATTGTATTTTAATATTTTGTTGGAAGTCGCCCAGAGTGGTTGTCCAAAACGTCATAGAGGGCATCAGATAGGGGAAAGTTGGCTTTCTGGTATCTCAGCCAGGCTCATCCTTGTTTTTTTGGGCCTCGGGTCTTTAGCTGAGCTAGTATTTCACAGCTCCTGAGTTCATAACCCCAAAGCCACTGACCAGCCCTTTCCCTATCTGGTTTCATCTCTCCAAAAGCCTCCCTGGTCGTGCATAGTTTCTCACTGAGCTGTGCTGGAACGACTCTCTCCAGCCATTAAATCCCACTCACGTCACTTTCTCCCACATCCACACCCCCTCTCTCTAGGGCTTGTGCAGAAGAATCCTCTGGCAAGGCTGCCTTCTGCACCTGCTACTCCTCCGAACCCCTTTCTTCTGCCTCGGAAACTTCTGGCTGCGATGAATGGGCTTTGCAGCGATTCACGGTGCAAGGAGACACTGTAGGCAGCGGGGAAAGAATATGAAATTGGGGCAGCTCATTTCCCCCCCCATCCCCTATTAAAGGTAAAGAGACCCCTGACCATTAGGTCCAGTCGTGGACGACTCTGGGGTTGCGGCACTCATCTCCCTTTATTGGCCGAGGGAGCTGGCGTCCAGCTTCCGGGTCATGTGGCCAACGTGACTGAGCCGCTTCTGGCGAACCAGAGCAGTGCACGGAAACACCGTTTACCTTCTCGCTGGAGCGGTATCTATTTATCTATTAGCACTTTGACGTGCTTTCAAACTGCTAGGTGGGCAGGAGCTGAGACGGAAGAATGGGAGCTTACCCCATCGTGGGGAGTCAAACTGCTGACCTTCTGATCAGCAAGCCCTAGGCTCTGTGGTTTAATCCACAGGCGCCACCCACGTCCCACAGCGCCACCCGCTTTGTGCTTTATGTAAGTTGAAATCCACAGATGAAACAAAGAGCAAACCGTGCGATGTATCAATGATGAAATGAAACCCGTGCTGCGAAAGGAGGCTGATGCAGCGCAGTCAAGGGGGGGGGGAAATGCATCAGGAGAAGAAGCTCAGGGGTTTGAGACAGGCAAGCAAGGATGTGGACGCCAATATCTGCTCAAAATGAAGCTGAGGGACCATAGACCTGCACTTCAACACAAAGGAAGGGTTAGCTGGGTCTCTTGCTTTTACTTTAACTGATGAGCTCAATAGGAATCTGAGAATTGTAGAGATGGAAGGGATATCCTTAGGGTCATCTAATCCAACCCCCTGGAATGCAGGAATCTCAGCTAAATAATCTATGGCAGGTGGCCACCCAATCTCTGCTTAAAAGTCTCCAGTGAAGCTAAGACTTCTACGTTCCAAAGGAGTCCATTCCACTGTCAAACAGCTCTTACCATCAGAAAGTTCTTCCTGATGTTTAGTCAGAATCTCCTTCCTTGAAACTTGAAGCCATGGGTTCGAGTCCTACCCTCCAGAGCAGGAGAAAACAAACTTGTTCCATCCTCCATGTGAAAGCCCTTAAGATATTTGAAAATGACTCTCCTATCTCCCTTCAGTCTCCTTTTTCTCCGGGCTTAACATCCCCAACTTCTTTTGTTTGTTGTTGTTTAGTCGTTTAGTCATGTCCGACTCTTCGTGACCCCCTGGACCAGAGCACGCCAGGCACTCCTGTCTTCCACTGCCTCCCACAAACTCATGCTGGTAGCTCCGAGAACACTGTCCCACCATCTCATCCTCTGTCGTCCCTTTCTCCTTGTGCCCTCCATCTTTCCCAGCATCAGGGTCTTTTCCAGGGAGTCTTCTCTTCTCATGAGGTGACCAAAGTCTTGGAGCCTCAGCTTCAGGATCTGTCCTTCCAGTGAGCACTCAGGGCTGGTTTCCTTCAGAATGGAGAGGTTTGATCTTCTTGCAGTCCATGGGACTCTCAAGAGTCTCCTCCAGCACCATAATTCAAAAGCATCCCATGTTCGGCGATCCGACTTCTTTATGGTCCAGCTCTCACTTCCATACATCACTACTCCTTCCATATTCCTTCCATTCTTTATTTTATTTGAAGCATGTATAAACCACCCAGCATTTGCAAACATAATGTCAGTGTGAAAAAAGAGAAACAAATTCAGTTAAAAACTTAAGAATACATTAAATCAATCTGTTAAACCAACAGTGGCGTCACACAAACGGGTGTGTAATGCCTATTTCTGCCTCTAGCAACCCCCCCCCCCAAAAAAAACCCCAACAACTACCCCCCTTTTCATTCTGGTGCATTTTCACCATGACAAAGTTCCCTTCCTATTTTCACTCTTTGCTGCTGCTCACTTTTTCTGGGACCCCCAGAAATATGGGTCGGAGGCGCATCCTTCAAAGGACATTCTCTGGGAGCCTTGTAGAGACATCCCCTATGCCTCCTCTAGAGGGAGCCGCAGCTACGGTCCTTGGATCAAGTGGAAATAAGCAGCCGAAATCTGAACATGAGTTGTGTAGCACTGAGATACTGCCTGGCAATATATATGTATACAGATAGAAGTTGTCTGCACAGACACTGCTTCCGACTGCGGTATTCTGGATACGTCCGGTAAATTCTGGACATATGGCAACACTAAACTGTGCCAAAATTAGGGGTGGGTGAATCTGTCAATTTCAATTTCTCTGTTTCTCATTTTTCCAGTCTTAAATTCAGTTCTCCACATTTCTTCATCAGATTAAGATTTATTTATTTTTTAAAAAATGTAATGTCTGCATGAAAAATTCGTTAACCACTGCCTTTTAGGTCTGTAGCTTTGCCATAGACTGAGTCACATTTTTCCAAGCAACTTCCCTTGATATAATCTGTTTTTGTTTATTATTTTCATGAATATGTGCATTTTTTTTGGTGTGTGCCAACACTCTGGCAGCTGCTAACAGATAAATGATCATATCAGCAGATTCCAGGCAGGCCCTTAAAACTCAAAGCCCCACCCTGTAAGGACAGCAATTTTTGACTGTATTTCTGACACTCCCAGGAAGTGGGAGTAAATACTGGTTAAAACCCAGGAAAGTTGGGGGTAACTGTTTTTTCTTAGAGGCCGCCAATGCCTGTTTTTTCAAAAAATAAAAAATGTGAGCAGTTTGTTAACTGACCATTATAAGAATCTTGTAACATTAAGAACTGGGTGCCTGAGTGCTTGCTTTCCTCCTCCCTGCCCATCGCTTTTTTCTTTTTGTGCTGTGTCTGTTTAGATCTTAAGCTTAAAGGCAGGAATTATGTTTTCTCGGTAAGCCACTCTGGAAGTCGTTCCAGCTGAGGAGCGGAGGTAGAAATGCTTTGACTGGCTAAACAAACAAAACTGCAGAACCCACGTGACGTTGGGATTTATTTTTGGGGCCTGCCTATAAATAGGAGAGCTGCCTTCTGTGGTTAAGCGGTTAACTGAATACTCTCAGTCACGCCACTTGTGCAAACTCTGACCTCCTTTGCAGCCCAACAGTGACAGATAAGGTATACCGCTTTGTTCAAGACAAACAAGAACTCCCAACGCCACCGCTTCCAAGGGATCGTGCCTTGCCAGTTGAATAAACCTTGTATAAACCTGCAGTCATGTTTGCCAACTTCATAGGGCTTGTTCCAGGCTTGTGGCATACACTCCGAATATATCCTGAAAGCTTTGGCCCAAAGGAAGCAGGGACAACCCGACACATCTTGTTTGTTGATTCCTGAACTTCCTTCTGCCACAGAATGCAAAGCTGCGTCCACGTGGATGGCAAGCGTCTGGCAACGGCCTGAGCATACATCATTTCATTTGTATGCTGCTTTTCCATAGTTAAAACCATGCTCAAGGTGGCTTACAACATGAAAAAGATTACATACTTCTTCTTTGGCAATCACTTGTAGCTGAATAAGATTGTCTTCCATGAACACGGTCTTAACAGTGAGTCCATAAGTGACTGTGGAGGCCAATTCTGGATCCACACGTCCTTCCACAGTGGGGACACTGGTTTCTGGGTGGGAGTTAATCACAGTGACGGTTTGCCAAGCGTGCCTTCCTCTTAGCACATTTCTCCCTTGCGTCCTGAGTTCAGGTGTCTTCAAAGCCCATGACACCTTTGGTAAAAGCTGTTCTCCAATTGGAGCATTTGCAGGCCAGTGTTTCCCAGTTGAAATATACTTGGAGTCGAGTGAGGATTTCATGCTCTTTATTCAGCTCATAGTAGTGAGGAGGAATGGAAGTTCCCCCGAAATGTCTGCTTTATATACATTATTTACACAATGGGCCCCACGTGATTGGCTACTTCTGGGATTCTCCTGTAGGCCAATCAGGTTGCGAATTCACTTCCACCCAGAGTTGGATTGGTTGGCTCCTGCAGACCAATCAGACTGCTGCATCCTGGATCCTATTGTTCTAGGGCCAATCAGACTGCTGCATTCTGGATCCTATTGTTCTAGGACCAATCAGACTGCTGCATTCTGAATCCTATTGTTCTAGGACCAATCAGACAGCTCCAGTTTGGATCCTATTCAACTCAGTACATAACACCAGTTATCAGTGTTTATGTTACATTTTTTAAAATTTGCCTTAAGAGCATCTTTAAACCTCTGTTGTCATCCACCGGTATTTCGGTTTCCATTCTTAAGTTGGGAATAGAATAGTTGCTTTGGAAGACAATCATCAGGCATCTGAACAACATGACCAGTCCAATAAAGTTGATGTTGGAGAATCATTGCTTCGACACTAGTGATCTTTGCTTCTTCCAGTACACTGGCATTAGTTCGCCTGTCTTCCCAAGTGATAAGTAAAATTTTGGGGAGACACCATTGATGGGTGACCCTGCTGGGAGTACAAGACTCCCGACGGCTTCGCTCACAAGGATCATGGGAATGTGCAAGCCCACTCACCACAACACGGTGATGATCCCATGAGTGAGATTACATAATTACAAATATATCAAAAGTATATTGCCTTAACTTTTAGACTGTAAGCTGCGTGGACCAAGTGTTGGCACTTGGTAAATATAGGTCAACTGTGTTCAGGTAGAAATAGCCTGGCAAAATTGCTGGTTGGAAGGATAAAGAAAACTTAAGGTTTATTACACATGGCAAACAAAACCATTCTGAGGGCAGGTTCTACATGTGCCCAAGATGGGGCCAATAAGTTGGCCGCAGCGCAGGCTAGCTCATAATGACTGAACCTGGAGAAGAAGCAAGAAGGAAGTAAAGTCTGGAAGGATTTCCCAACAACCCAGTGGTTTTCTGACTATCGCCTCCTCTGGTGGGTTATTGCAAGCTTTGCTTCACTCCCAACAGCGGGGACCTCACTTTAATTTATTTATAGGAAACATTTATATCCACCTTTTGCTAAAAAGTGCCAGGTGGCTAGGCTAGTCAAGCAGGAGATAAACCAATAAAATGTAGGAGCAGGATGATCTCTTTTTCTTTTAGCTGTGTAAATTATCCTATAAAGTGTCATTTTCAATGGTAGGGTAAGCTGAATCAATTCGTTTTTTAAAAACAGTGCTGAGCCCTTGTGTTACAGTTGACAATAAAAACCCTTTCTAAGATCACTCATGCCACTGTTTGTAACTACTGTAAATCCTGATTATCTGAGAAGGAATAAATAACACCAGAAGGATGCCAAGAGTATTGTGGTTACAGTCAAAATATTTTCATGAGGAGCACTGGACGAGTTTTGCTTTTGGGATCTCACGAGAGTCTCTAGTTTGGCAAGGCTTGGGTGTCATTAACTTTGTCTGCTGCCAGCGCTTGCAGAGTTTATCATTAATTATTATGCTCATTATTAACTGCACTTCTAGCTCCTCCTTGGAGAATTCTGAACGTGGAAAAACACACAGAAATGCATTCCTTCTGGAACTAGATTTCAAATTTGGGGAGGGGGAGGATGGACAGGGGAAAGACGTGGCCAGGAGAAGCCAAGGATGTCCAGATGTGTAATTTCCTTGCGTGTTTGCTGTTAAAATGTCCACCGGCCAACTCCGCCAAATGTGCCAGCAATGTCACATGACCTGCAAGCTTCCCACAGGCGTCTGGTCGGCAACTGCGAGAACAGATTGCTGGAGTAGATGGGCCTTTGGTCGGATCCAGCACTTTGCCTCTTCTTAAGTTCTCAGGTTATGACAGTTTTAAAAAATGGCGATTGGAGAGACGACTGTTTTTGTCCAAAGCCACACAGAGAATGATCTGGCTGAGTACAGGTTCCGATTCAGGCCCAGCAGTTCAAATCTAACATTTTGGCTGTTGCCCTGTGTTGGTTTTCATGACAGCAGCACACATACGTAAAGGTAAAGGGACCCCTGACCATTAGGTCCTGTTGTGAGCGACTCTGGGGTTGCGGCGCTCATCTCGCTTTATGGGCCAAGGGAGCAGGCGTACAGCTTCCAGGTCATGTGGGCAGCATGACTAAGCCGCTTCTGGCGAACCAGAGCAGCGCACAGAAACGCCGTTTACCTTCCCGCCGGAGCGGTACCTATTTATCTACTTGCACTTTGACACGCTTTTGAACTGCTAGGTGGGCAGGAGCTGGGATTGGACAACGGGAGCTCACCCCATCGCAGGGATTCGAACCGCCAACCTTCTGATCGGCAAGTCGTAGGCTCTGTGGTTTAGACCACAGCGCCACCCGCGTCACATACACACACTCAAATGATGCTTGCATCTGCAAGGACAAGATGCGTCCTCCTCCTGGCTCCTGCTGCCTGGTCCAAAACTGAAGATGTGATGGGAGACCTTTTTGCTTCTTATAATTCTAGGAGGTGTAGCTGTTAACGGGTGCTGAAAGTTTTTAGGAGACCCTCTTTCCTTCCACAGAGCTACAATTTCCAAAGGTCCTGGAGAAGAAGGAATTTCAGTCTTTTGGGGATGTCTGGGAAATCCTATTCTGTGGTTTGCTTTTGCCTGATTTGTAGGATCACATCTCAGCTGAATGAGCTGAGTTACGAACATGGCTTTTGCCTGTCCATACAGACCCTTCATTCTCCACCCCCCTATTTGTTCTGAGTCACAATTAAACTAGGAATTGTTGATTCAGGTAGGTAGCCATGTTGGTCTGATGCAGTAAAAAAAAAAAAAAAAATGTCCAGTAGCACCTTAGAGACCAACTAAGTTTGTTCTGGGTATAGGCTTTCATGTACAGGATCAGGTTTAAGGTGCTGGTTTTAACCTTTAAAGCCCTATACGGTCTAGGACCCTCGTACCTACGGAACCGCCTCTCCTGGTATGTCCCACGGAGGACCTTACAGTCTTCAGACAAAAACATCTTAGAGGTCCTGGGCCACAGGGAGGTTAGGCTGGCCTCAACCAGAGCCAGGGCTTTTTTGGCTGTGGCCCTGATCTGGTGGAACGCTCTGTCCCAAGAGACTAGGGCCCTGCGGGACTTGACATCTTTCCGCAGGGCCTGCAAGACGGAGCTGTTCCACCAGGCCTTTGGCCAAGGCACAGTCTGACCCCCTCCCTTGGCAATCCTCACAGAACTCTAGCCCAATGGTTGCCATTAATTTGATTTTGATTTGTTTTTAGAATGAATTGATTTTAGAATGCTGTGTTACTTTTACTGTTGTTAGCCGCTCTGAGCCCGGCTTCAGCTGGGGAAGGTGGGATGTAAATAAAAATTTATTATTATTATTTATTACTATACCCAGAACAAACTTAGCTGGTCTCTAAGATGGTACTGGACAATTTCTTCTTTCCTTCTTTCTTTCTTTCTTTCTTTCTTTCTTTCTTTCTTTCTTTCTTTCTTTCTTTGTAAGCATTTACCTGCAAATGGCAGAAAGAAGAAGGCAATTTTATCATTCATTTTTTAATTTTATTTTAAAAGAGGCTGCCTGCTTCAACGTAAAGTCCCACCCACCCATGCAGGATAATTTAAATTGCTGGTAAGACTTTTAATGTAATTTGGCGTCTTTCATCTAGCCAGAAGGCTGGTCGTTTTAAATTTCCGCCTCCACTATGGGCACTGATAGTTGGAAAATTGAGAAAACCTTTGAAAGGGTGGAGGTGGCGATGAGGCGAAGAGTCGAGACCCCGGCTGCTCCTTTGAGACAACCTAAGTCAGATAGCGTGTGCAGCGTTAAAGCACATCCTGTACGAATGAACCGTGGAGAAGGTTTTGCATGGGCTCTCTTGAGTAATTGCATGGAATATCTAATTGCGCAGAGTCTCTAATTGCACTGGGTGTCTAATTTAGTAGGTACTCTTCTGAAAGAGCCTCCCTTTCCCTTCTGCAGGGAAAGTTGCAGGCAAGAGCATTTGGGACGGGGCGAATGGCCCCCGCCTCTTCCTTCGCTCTTTCTTGGCTCTGTGGCGCATTAGCACATCTGGAAATACTTCCTTGCCTCTTCAGCTGTGAGTGGAACTCAGCAAATCTGTTTCAGATGCTCTATGGAGACAGCAGTCACCATTTCACCCCCTCCCTCTCTCAGAGAGAGAGAGAGAGAGAGAGAGAGACCAGGGTTGGCTGCAGCAAAAAACGAACTTTCATCACTGTGTGGGGGAAAATGGGAGGCCTTTCCTAAGCTCTAAGACAAAGAAAAAGTCCAGCTCGTTCCTTCTCCTTCGTTGTGGGAGCTCCAACACTAGAGTTGCCTTGCAGGGCACCGTGGCTTCACAAGCACAGGCAAAGGGTGCTTGAATTGCCCCAGATTCGCTGTCTGATGCTTTTGCAAAGAGCCAAAAGAAGGCAGCAGGGAGATTCTGGAAGGGAAGGGGCCAAATGGCAAAAGCAGAATGCGGAAAATAAAAGGGACCTGTCGATTCAAACCTATCTAACCTGATTTTGCTGCTTTATTGTTCTGTTTCCACACCCTGTAAAAAACCACAACAACATCACAACCCAAGGTCCTTATGTCAGAGGTGGTTTTATGGTAGTGCGACTGGTTTGACCATAATTGGTGCTGCACTGCAGGGGGCACCACAATAACAACAACAACAACAATTTATTATTTATACCCCGCCCATCTGGCTGAGTCTTGCCAGCCACTCTGGGCGGCTCCCAAGCGAGTGTTAAAAACAATACAGCATTAAATATTAAAAACTTCCCTAAATAGGGCTGCCTTCAAATGTCTTTTAAAGATAAGATAGCTACTTATTTCCTTCACGTCTGAAGGGAGGGCGTTTCACAGGGTGGGTGCCACCACCGAGAAGGCCCTCTGCCTGGTTCCCTGTAACCTCACTTCTTACAGTGAGGGAACCGCCAGAAGGCCCTTGGCGCTGGACCTCAGTGTCCAGGCAGAACGATGGGGATGGAGAAGCTCCTTCAGATATACTGGACCGAGGACATTTAGGGCTTTCAAAGTCAGCACCAACAATTTGAATTGTGCTCGGAAATGTACTGGGAGCCAATGCAGATGTCTCAGGACCGGTGTTATGTGGTCCCGGCGGCCACTCCCAGTCACCAGTCTAGCTGCCGCATTCTGGATTAGTTGTAGTTTCCGGGTCACCTTCAAAGGCAGCCCCACATAGAGCGCATTGCAGTAGTCCAAGCAATGCTGTAGAAAGGAGAGCAAGATGCAAGGGGCTGTCAGATTTTAGTGTTGCACAGGGCACCACTGATATTTGAATGTCCAAGTCAGGCTACAGATGCAGAATGCCAAGGGTGTAGGTAGAGAGTTCAAGAACTGCATCAGAAATCAAGAAGTAAAGGGTCCAGATCAAGGGAAGTAATAGTACCACTCTATTCTGCCTTGGTCAGAACATGTATGTCCAGTTCTGGGCACCACAATTTAAGAAGGACATTGGCAATCTGAAATGTGTGCAGGGGAGGGCAACCAAGATGATCAAGGGTCTGGAAACTAAGCAATATGAAGAACAGCTGAAGGAACTGGGTATGTTTAGCCCATGAAAGAGGAGACTGAGAGGAGAGCCATATTCAGATATCTTGAGGGCTGTCATGGGGAAGTTGGAGCAAGCTTGTTTTCTCCTGATGGTAGGACCTGAACCATCGGCTTCAAGTTACAAGAAAGGAGACTCTGACCAAACATCAGGAAGAACTTTCTGACTGGAAGAACTGTTGGGCGGTGGAATGGTTTCCCTCGGAAGGTGATGGGCTCTCCCAGCACAGTTATGAGTTTGGTGGGAGTAGGCTGTAGGCCAAGACTCTTCTTACCCCTGGATCCAGCAAGTGTTAGAACCCAGACAGGCTTCCTGATGGGGGGGATGGCCTGGGTGATGGGCCATTAAGGGGAACAAAGGAAGTGGATCTGTGTGAGATGGGAAATGACAAATAGGTGACCCTCCTCCCTCAACTGGATGGTAGCTAGAAAAAGACAAAGATGAGAGCTGAGAGTGCGGTGTTGTGAGCTAGAAGCAAAGTGGGGGGGGGGGGGGAGGGCAGAGAGAGAACAATGTTTGATTTCTGTTTGAATCCAAGGCTGTGACTATGGGAGAAACAAGACTTTCCTGGGGTGTTGATGCTGTGAGCTCCTCCATCACAGGCTCACAGTATATATATATGTGTGTGTAAATAAACCATATATCATAAAGACGCCACAGTCTCTGCTGTGCCATATTCCCAAAGGAAACATGGACCCTGGGGAAGCGCAGCTGGTGCCCCCAGAACATCACACTGCTCAGAGATTGGGGTAGCACGCAGAAGTATGCTTCATGTTCAGTTTCCTCTCTCTTTTCCTTAGCATGGGGTGTCTGACAGGGAACTGGTGCTGCTGGAAAAATCTGCTTTCCAAAAACCCAGTCCGGAAGGCACCAGGTTATGAAATGGTGCTGCTAAGGATAGACATATTGAGGGACAAGCTCACAAAAGAAAATCTTGAATAAATTTAAACCTGTAATGCAGTGCTTTAACTGCAACACAACTGCCCCCAAAGAGCAGTTGTGGTAACCTTGTAATCTTGTAATTCCTGGCCCAGCTGACAAACACAAAAAATATCCCCGCTCCCAGGTCATTTCCTCCTTCCCATTTCCCATTTATCTTGTTCCTTTATCCTCCTCCTTATCTGGATGTTGGGGGAATGAGGGAATGATGACTGGATTTTAACAATTCCACAAAGGCTCCCAACAAGAATGTGGCTTAATTATGAGATGCCTCCATAGTTTTGTAACTCCCAAAGGGATAATGTATCAGGTTCGTCTTCTAGTTTCAGTCATAATTCTTCTCCTTCCTTCCTATTATGACTTACTGCTACAGATTTGAAAAGTCTCATTAGGAACATTCCTGACTAGTGAAAAAAGAAAAGTTACGGAAAATGTTCGTGGACACCCACATCTCTTAGGATCTTCTTTCTCTTTGGCGACTACTTGTAACCGAGTAAGATTGTCTTCCACAAACACGGTATTAACAATGAGTCCGTAAGTGACTGTGGAGGCCAATTCTGGATCCACATGTCATTCCACAGTGGGGACATAGGTTTCCGGGCAGGAGTTCATCATGGTGAAGGTTTGCCAAGCGTGCCTTCCTCTTAGCACGTTTCTCCCTTGTGTCCTGAATTCGAGTGTCTTCAAAGCCCAGGACACCTTTGGTAAAGGCTGTTCTCCAATTGGAGCACTTGAAGGCCAGTGTTTTCCAGTTGTCAGTGTTTATACTACATTTTTTTAGATTTGCCTTGAGAGAGTCTTTGAACCTCTTTTGTTGACCACCAGCATTGCACTTTCCATTTTTATTTTTTATTTTTTTATAAAATTTTTATTGGTTTTACAAAATTTTATATAACAAACAAACACTTAAAAAGACAGACATACACGTATAATTTCATATCATATTTTCATAAACCTCTTTTCTGGGACTTCCCCATACCCCCCCTTTCTGCATCCCAATGTCCATAATTTTATAGCAACTCCCAATTGTTACTTTCCAACCTCTGTCCTCTTAGTCATCTCTATATTCTGACCTTATATCACTGTATCCCTTTGTTCCTGAAAACCACAACACTCTAATATTCATTAAGTTTATAATAGTCCTTAAGATAACTTTTGAATTTTCTCCATTCTTCTTCCGCCGTCTCTTTTCCTTGGTCACGGATTCTGCCTGTCATCTCGGCCAGTGTCATATAGTCCATCACTTTCATCTGCCATTCTTCCAGAGTGGGTAGATCTTGTGTCTTCCAATACTTTGCGATGAGTATTCTTGCTGCTGTTGTAGCGTACATAAAAAAAGTTCTATCCCTCTTTGACACCAATTGGCCGACAATGCCCAAGAGAAAGGCCTCTGGTTTTTTAGGAAAAGTACATTTAAGTACCTTTTTCATTTCATTATAGATCATTTCCCAGAAAGCCTTAATCTTCGGACATGTCCACCAAAGGTGGTAGAAGGTACCTTCAGTCTCTTTACATTTCCAACATTTGTTATCGGGCAAATGATAAATTTTTGCCAGCTTGACTGGGGTCATGTACCACCTATAGACCATTTTCATAATGTTTTCCTTTAAGGCATTACATGCCGTGAATTTAATGCCGGTGTTCCATAACCATTCCCAGTCAGCTGACATAATGTTATGACCAACATCCTGTGCCCACTTAATCATAGCCGATTTGACTGTTTCGTCCTGTGTATTCCATTTCAGCAGCAAGTTATACATTCTGGATAAATTCTTAGTATTGGGTTCTAACAATTCAGTCTCTAGTTTTGATTTTTCCATCTGAAAGCCAATTTTCCTGTCCTGTTTGAAAAACTCCATTATTTGATGGTATTGAAACCAATTTTGTACTTTATGTTTCAATTTCTCATGACTTTGTAATTTCAACTTATCTCCATCCTGTTCCAAAATTTCCCAATACTTTGGCCATCCGACCTCCATATTGAGTTTCTTCACTGCCTTGGCCTCCACTGGTGACACCCATCTAGGGGTTTTGTTTTCCAACAGATCTTTATATCTTATCCAAACATTAAACAATGCTTTTCTAACAATGTGGTTTTTAAAGGCACTATGCAGCTTGATTTTGTCATACCATAGATATGCATGCCAACCGAAAGCATTGTTAAAACCTTCCAGATCCAAAATGTCTGTGTTCTCGAGGAGCATCCATTCTTTCAGCCAGCAAAAAGCTGCTGCCTCATAGTACAATTTTAAGTCCGGCAGGGCAAAACCCTCTCTTTCTTTGGCGTCTGTCAATATTTTAAATTTGATTCTGGGCTTTTTGCCCTGCCAGACAAATTTCGAAATATCTTTCTGCCACCTCTTGAAACATTCCATCTTATCAAGAATCTGCAAGGTCTGAAACAAAAATAACATTCTAGGCAATACATTCATTTTAATCACTGCAATTCGGCCTAACATTGACAATTTCAAATTTGACCATATTTCTAGATCTTTTTTAATCTCTGACCAACATTTTTCATAGTTATCCTTATACAAATTCACATTTTTAGATGTCAAATAAACCCCTAGGTATTTCACCTTCTTGACCACCGTCAACCCTGTCTCCTCTTGGAATTTCTCTTTTTCCGTATCTGTTAAATTTTTTCCTAAAACTTTGGTTTTTTGTTTATTCAACTTAAATCCAGCTACCTGGCCAAACTGTTGGATTATTTCCAAGACCTTTTTCGTACTAGTGTATGGCTCTTGCAAAGTCAGTACTAGGTCATCTGCAAATGCTCTTAGCTTATAATGTTTAGCTCCGACCTGCACTCCTTTAACCTGCTGGTCATTCCTAATCATATTCAGCAACACCTCCAGAACTGAAATGAAGAGTAATGGGGAAATTGGGCACCCCTGTCGTGTTCCTTTTTCTATCTTAAGTTCCTCAGTTACTACATTATTTACAATCAATTTAGCTTTTTGTTCAGAATATATTGCAGCCATACCATTCTCAAAACTTTGGCCTACCCCCATCCCGTGAAGATTCTTTGTCATAAAGCTCCAAGAAATATTGTCAAAGGCTTTCTCCGCGTCCACAAAAATCAGTACTGCTTTAGTATTTATATTCACCTCTAGCTTTTCCAAAATATCTATTATATTCCTTACATTGTCTGCTAGGTGTCTTTTTGGGAGAAAGCCTGCTTGGTTCTTATGAATCTTTTCCATCAGCACTTTTTTAAATCTTTTTGCCAAAATGTCTGCAAAAATTTTGTAATCCACATTAAGTAGTGATATTGGGCGGTAGTTCTTCAGTTGAGTCTTTTCAGTCTCTGTCTTTGGTATGAGTGAAATATATGCTTCTTTCCACGATTCAGGTGCCTTTTTCCCCTCAAGGATCTCATTACAGACTTCTTTTAGTGGTTGAATCAACCATTCCTTCAACGATTTGTAGTATCTGGAAGTCAGTCCATCTGGTCCTGGAGATTTGCCCAATTGCATATTCTGAATGGCAGCCTCTATCTCTTGTTCTGTTATTCTCTGATTCAGATCCATCTTGCTTTGATGAGAGATTTTTTGTAATCCATATTTATCAAGGAATTTGTCTATGTCTTCTTCATTTTGCGGGCCTTGAGTATAAAGTTTTTTAAAATAACTCAAGAAGCAATTTCTAATTTCATTGGGTTTAGATATATTCTTTCCATCCACTTCTAGGCTTGTAACTGTATTTAATTTCTGCCTTTTCTTCAATTGCCATGCCAGAAGTTTGCCACATTTATTTGCTGATTCAAATGTCTTTTGTTTCATTTGCTTTATCTTCCATTCAATCTCTTGGTTCATCAATTCCATATATTGTGTTTGATATAACTTAATCTCTCTTAAAATCTCCTGGGACTTTGGTTTTACTCTTAATTTTTTCTCTCCTTCCTTTATCTTTTCCAAAATCTTTTCTTTTTTCTCATTTTGTTTTTTCCTCTTTATTGAGTTTTGTTGAATCAAAAAACCTCGCATCACCGCTTTACTTGCGTCCCAGATCACTCTTTTCTCCACGTCAGCCCTCAAATTTATTTCAAAATAGTCTTTTAAAGTTTTTTGGGCCTTCTTAAGGATCTCCTTGTCTCAAAAGAGGGTGTCATTCATTCTCCATCTAAATCGACCAGCTGTTGTAAGTTTCATTTCCATCTTCACGGCGTTATGGTCGGAGCAAGTTTTTGGGCAGATTTCTACCTTCTTAATCTTTGGAGCCATGCCACTAGTAATCCAGATTTGATCAATTCTGGTCCAGGTCATCATTGCTTGGGAGAAAAAGGTTCCCTCTCTCTCCAGAGGGTTCCTTGTTCTCCATATATCTATCAAGTCCAAATTTTCCGTCATTTCAAAAAAGGTCTTAGGAAGTCTCCCTTCCTTGGTAACTGTTAGTCTTTGTGCCTTGTCCATGTTGGTGGAGACCACACCATTCATGTCTCCCATAATTATCATATTGTAATCCAAGTAGTCCGTCAGAGTTTCATGAAGTCTCTTGAAGAAGTCAGATTTACCTTCGTTTGGTGCGTAGATTCCAACAACTAAAAGTTTTTCTCCTTGTACTTGTATCTCCACTGCCAAATATCTCCCTTGCTCATCTTTAAACATCATTTTTGGGGTCCATTTCTCTTTTACATATATCACAACTCCTCTTTTTTTTACTTTGTCTGATGAGATAAATTCTTGTCCTAGTCTTTTGTTTGTAAGTAATCTCCTGTGAGCTCTGGTTATGTGGGTTTCTTGTAGACATATCAAGTCCAATTGTTCTCTGTTCAAAATGTGAAAAACTTGTCTTCTCTTCAAAGGCCCATTGAGCCCATTACAATTCCAGCTAAAAAGTTGCAGGGCCATTTTGTTATTTCTCTGACACTCCTCCAACAGCTCCAAGTTGTTGCTCTTCCTCTGATGGTGGTGGTTTGTGTCCAAGTGAGAGATTCAGGATGTCTAGTGCTCTCCTCTGTTCTGCAATTGGGTCCACAGTCCCCTTCTGCAGGTCCTCTTGATTTCTTTCCAAAAATTTGTCTTTGTCTTTAATAGTCTTTATTTTCACCTTTTTTCCTTTGTAATCAAAAGACAGTCCCTGTGGGAATTCCCACCTGAAGCGGATGGAGTTTTTCTTTAACAAAAGAGCTAAGTCCTTATAAAAGCTTCTCAAATCCAAAATATATTTTGGGATGTCTTTAAAAATCTGTGCAGCTGAGTTTCCAATTTGCAAGGCCTTTTCAAAGTGTAGTCCTAGTATTTTGTCTCTTTCTTCCTTAGATCTAAGTGTAATCAGGCAGTCTCTCGGGGTCTTTCTGTCCTGCTTTTTGCCCAGTCTGAAGGCTGTTGTAATTTTAAATTCGTCTTCCTCCAGATCCCAGCAATCAGCAAACTCCTGTGTTAAAAACTCCGCAAGGTTGTCACTTTCGTTCTCTGGAATCAATCTCAATTTCAAATTTCTCTCTTTTCTCTGTAATTCCCACAGAGCCAAAGTTGCGTCGTGTTCATGGACCTTCTTGGCAATCGGTTCTAAATTCTCTTGTGTCTCTCCAACGATAGCTCTCGCTTCTTCAGCAATTTTACGTGTAGTAGAATTTTCCTCAACCAATTTATTTATAGATTCTGTGTTCTGGTCTAGTCTTGTTGATATTTCTGTTAATTTTTGTGTATTTTCTGAAGTCTGTTTTGTCAGGGACTCCAGGGATTGATTTATCTTGAGCAGGGCTTCTGTCACGGCTTCCATAGAGACAGCTGTCACTTTTTCTTGTCCTGTTATTCCTGCAAGTCCGGCAGTTACGCCTGTGATTGAGCCTCTTTTCTTTTGCTGTTGTTGCTGCAGCTGGTACTGTTGCTGTTGTTTGGTCTTGGCTCTTGTAACTATCTCTTCTTGTGAGCCACTCATGTCAAGGTCGTTTCCCACGGGAGCTGTTCCCCACTGGAAAATTCCACTGTCCTAGGCTGGGCCAACCTTTACTTTACCCTCTAGGGGGAGCAAATCAAAATGGCCAAATATAAAATGTCCAAATACGAAGGCAAAGAGAATATCCAAATACGTAGGAAAGGGAGAAAGAGAAAAATTAAAGCAAGTGTGGCTGGAGACTTGTAACTGCAAATTGCCACAATTTCCCAGTAGATACTGTTTCGTCTTACTCTGATGTACTGTAACCAAACAATACGGAAACTTTGTATCACAATGTAACTTTCACAGGGAAAAGCCAGTTCAGTGTCCTATTGTCCTAAAAGGCAGACCGTTTCGTGCTCTTAAATAACTGAGGCAGCAGAGGATTTTTTCTTTTAAATAAATCATGCAGTTGCCAAAGTCTCTTTCGCCTCCCCTCTGCCCTGCTAGCTAGAGGGGAGATCTAAAGTCCAAATGTCAGGTTTAATTAAATAAGAACAAAGTCTTTGACGGATGCAGCTTAGAGTTCCGTTGCTTTCACTTTCATGCAGTCGGGGGGAGGCAGACTTCCTTGATTTTAACCTCCCCGCTTTCAACCAAATCTCCAAATTTTAGATCCAAATAAAAGTTCCGTTTTACTCACGGGTTTTTTCTGTCCGTAATTTACAGGAAGGAATCGGCGCTCTCCACTAATAGCGACGCGGCTTCACCCTGCGGGCTGGGTAGTGATTCTCAGCACCGCGCTCCCCTGATGTCGTTCCAGAGCCTTTAAAAAGGCTCTTTCTGCGGTAAAGGGGGGGCGCTTTTGGTGCCCACCGAATCTCCTCATTCACAGGCTTCCGCGCCTGTGATTTTAGGGGCCCCCCGCTTGCCGTAGCGGGACAGACCCAAACTCGCAGGGCAGTCCTTCTCCGGAGCTCGGAAAAAGGACCGCCATTAGCGCTGGCACTTTCCATTTTTAAGTTTGGTATAGAGTAGTTGCTTTGGAAGACGATCATCAGGCATCCGTACAACATGACCAGTCCAACAAAGTTGATGTTGAAGAATCATTGCTTCAACACTGGTGAGCTTTGCTTCATCCAGTACACTGGTATTAGTTCGCCTCTCTTCCCAAGTGATGTGTAAGATTTTTCAGAGACACCGTTGATGGAATCTTTTGAGGATTTGGAGATGGCGTTTGTAAGCTTGACAGTATTTTGCAGGAGGGATCTGAGTACACACTGGAACTTGAGATTTGTGCAATTGAAGTGGATTAAAGCACTCTTATTTCATAATTTTATTTGATAGAATTTAAATACTGCTTGAGTGTAGAAAACCTCGAGGCGGTTTACAAAAAAGAACAAGACACTGTTGCCCTAGTGCAACAAATCCACCTGAAAAAAAGAATGAGACTTGTTGCAATTTGGAAAGGTAATGGGGAAATTGCACTGAGAAGTGTGGAATGAACGGTTAGCCGGGAGACTTAGTTGCAAATCAGGGTTAATGCTTATTTTCATATAACCTCTCCATAAACAAATAAGAACAAATGCTCAGAAAATACTGGATATAATCCAAGCTTTTTGCAAGCAAATCAGGATGGATGCTGAACAAACAGGTCACCTTTGGTTAGTGGGAAGAAGTAGGACACACTCTTGATGCAATGTTCCCCCCAAAATAGGCTGTTTGAAGTTTGTATGGCTCCTGTATAGTTCATAGATAGGGGTGGGGGTGGGGAGAATTGCCTTTAGTTCCCATTTAATGGTGAATCTACCAGATTTGTACTTTGCAAAACAATATGCAAAACAAAGCGCAGCTCACCTACAAAATTCACATTTGTCTGAATCTTGCAGTGTGGTTCTCCAGACAAGTAATGTATACAAAAATGCATATACTGGGTTAAAGTGTGTGAGAGAGAAAATGCACATATTTGTGGAAATAGCATACAAAAATGCATAATACTGGGGGAAATTGCTTTGCAAAAATGTGTGTGTTAGGCAAAGCTGCATATGAAATTGTACATCGCAGGAGGAATTCACATTAGGATACTGGTGGGTTTTCTGAGGACATTAAAAAAAGGCCTGATGTAGAAATATGAACAACTGAATTTAAGGCTGGAAAAGTGAAGAACTGAAATTGTCAGATTCACCCATCCTTACTCAGACTGAGAGGTAAACTTGGAGCCACGACTTCTGTGTAGATTTTGAACCCCAGGAGCAGATTTCTCTGCAGAAATTAACCTCTGGCTTCCGCTTTAATGTTTCAAAATGAAATAAAATGTGATGTAGTTAGAGAATTAAATAAATGGCTAAGACTTGCTATGGTCTCTGAAAATCTGAAGGTCTCTCTCTCACTTGCTATTTAATTAACTATTGTACAGTAATTTACTGCCCTTGACTACAGACCTAAATGATTTAGCTTGGGGTATTGTGGGTACATATTTCATCCTGTGGCGATGTCTGACTTAAAAAGTTTAATGTGCCTTTAATTACAGAGCTCTAATGAGGTGACAATGAAATTATTAGTCTGTTTTTCACTTGCAGAGGGCTCTTAGGCTAAAGGTTTAGAAGAGCATTAAGCACCATCTCTTTGGCGAAGGGATTTCAATGCTGAACATTTCCATTCTTTGAGCTCCCATCTTGATTCAAAATGGTGGCCGGTGTCCCAACGTTGACAGAAGCTGCTGCCCTCACCTTGGGATCCCTCGTGTCGAATTTGAAATCAGCACAGTTTGGACCATTCACTCCCAAAATTAGCTGAAATCACAAAGTAAGATGGATCTGAACCAGAGAATAACAGAACAAGAGATAGAGGTTGCCATTCAGAATATGCAATTGGGCAAATCTCCAGGACCAGATGGACTGACTTCCAGATACTACAAATCGTTGAAGGAATGGATGATTCAACCACTAAAAGAAGTCTGTAATGAGATCCTTGAGGGAAAAAAGGCACCTGAATCGTGGAAAGAAGCATATATTTCACTCATACCAAAGACAGAGACTGAAAAGACTCAACTGAAGAACTACCGCCCAATATCACTACTTAATGTGGATTACAAAATTTTTGCAGACATTCTGGCAAAAAGATTTTAAAAAGTGTTGATGGAAAAGATTCATAAGAATCAAGCAGGCTTTCTCCCAAAAAGACACCTAGCAGACAATGTAAGGAATATAATAGACATTTTGGAAAAGCTAGAGGTGAATATAAATACTAAAGCAGTACTGATTTTTGTAGACGCAGAGAAAGCCTTTGACAATATTTCTTGGAGCTTTATGACAAAGAATCTTCATGGGATGGGGGTAGGCCAAGGTTTTGAGAATGGTATGGCTGCAATATACTCTGAACAAAAAGCTAAATTGATTGTAAATAATGTAATAACTGAGGAACTTAAGATAGAAAAAGGAACACGACAGGGGTGCCCAATTTCCCCACTACTCTTTATTTCAGTTCTGGAGGTGTTGCTGAATATGATTAGGAATGACCAGCAAGTTAAAGGTGTACAGGTCGGAGCTAAACATTATAAGTTAAGGGCCTTTGCAGATGATTTAGTACTTACTTTACAAGAGCCAGACACTAGTACAAAAAGGGTGTTGGAGTTAATTCAAGAATTTGGTCAAGTGGCCGGATTTAAACTGAATAAACAAAAGACTAAGGTTTTGGGAAAAAATCTAACAGATATGGAAAAGGAGAAATTCCAAGAGGAGACAGGGTTGACGGTGGTTAAGAAGGTGAAATATCTAGGGGTTTATTTGACATCTAAAAATGTGAATTTGTATAAGGATAATTATGAAAAATGTTGGTCAGAAATCAAAAAAGATCTAGAAATATGGTCAAATCTGAAATTGTCAATGTTAGGCCGAATTGCAGTGATTAAAATGAATGTATTGCCTAGAATGTTATTTTTGTTTCAGACCTTGCAGATTCTTGACAAGATGGAATGTTTTAAGAGGTGGCAGAAAGATATTTCGAAATTTGTCTGGCAGGGCAAAAAGCCCAGAATCAAATTTAAAATATTGACAGACGCTAAAGAAAGAGGGGGTTTTGCCCTGCCGGACTTAAAATTGTACTATGAGGCAGCAGCTTTTTGCTGGCTGAAAGATTGGATGCTCCTCGAGAACACGGACATTTTGGATCTGGAAGGTTTTAACAATGCTTTTGGTTGGCATGCATATCTATGGTATGATAAAATCAAGCTGCATAGCGCCTTTAAAAATCACATTGTTAGAAAAGCATTGTTCAATGTTTGGATAAGATATAAAGATCTGTTGGAAAACAAAACCCCTAGATGGGTGTCACCAGTGGAGGCTAAGGCAGTGAAGAAACTCAATATGGAGGTCGGATGGCCGAAGTATTGGGAAATTTTGGAACAGGATGGAGATAAGTTGAAATTACAAAGTCATGAGAAAATGAAACATAAAGTACAAAATTGGTTTCAATATCATCAAATAATGGAGTTTTTCAAACAGGACAGGAAAATTGGCTTTCAGGTGGAAAAATCAAAACTAGAGACTGAACTGTCAGAACCCAATACTAAGAATTTATCAAGAATGTATAACTTGTTGCTGAAATGGAATACACAGGATGAAACAGTTAAATCGGCTATGATTAAGTGGGCACAGGATGTTGGCCATAACATTATGTCAGCTGACTGGGAATGGTTATGGAACACCGGTATTAAATTTACGGCATGTAATGCCTTAAAGGAAAACATTATGAAAATGGTCTATAGGTGGTACATGACCCCAGTCAAGCTGGCAAAAATTTATCATTTGCCCGATAACAAATGTTGGAAATGTAAAGAGACTGAAGGTACCTTCTATCACCTTTGGTGGACATGCCCGAAGATTAAGGCTTTCTGGGAAATGATCTATAATGAAATGAAAAAGGTACTTAAATGTACTTTCCCTAAAAAACCAGAGGCCTTTCTCTTGGGCATTGTCGGCCAATTGGTGTCAAAGAGGGATAGAATTTTTTTTATGTATGCTACAACAGCAGCAAGAATACTCATCGCAAAGTACTGGAAGACACAAGATCTACCCACTCTGGAAGAATGGCAGATGAAAGTGATGGACTATATGACACTGGCCGAGATGACAGGCAGAATCCGTGACCAAGGAAAAGAGACAGTGGAAGAAGAATGGAGAAAATTCAAAAGTTATCTTAAGGACTATTATAAACTTGATGAATGTTAGAGTGTTGTGGTTTTTAGGAATAAAGGGATACAGTGATATAAGGTCAGATCACAGAGATAACTAAGATGACAGAGGTTGGAAAGTAACAATTGGGAGTTGCTATAAAATTATGGACATTGGGATGCAGAAAGGGGGGGTATGGGGGAGTCTTAGAAAAGAGGTTTATGAAAAAATGTTATGAAATTATACGTGTTTGTATGTCTTTTTAAGTGTTTGTTTGTTCTTTAAAATTCTGTAAAACCAATAAAAATTTTATATATATATAAAAAAACAAAATTAGCTGAAATCACACCACGGTCACATTTTGGACTGCCACCTTGATTCAAAATGGCGGCTGGTGTCCCAACATCAACAGGAAACCTCAGGAACCCTCAAGCCCAGCTTGGCAATGATATCGCAAGAGAATGGACACCTGGAAAAACAATTTTCCAAAATATATAGTAAACGACAACTCCAAGTTCCACTAATGTGGAGTTGGATGCAGCAGGCATACCCTTAGAATGAACAAAATATAATAAGGAAGTTGTTTTTGGCGCCAAAACTGAGCAGAACTCACACAAATCTGTGTAGCCCCCACCCCTGTAATTGTCAACACCAACTTTGTTGGACTGGTCATGTTGTGCGGATGCCTGATTATCGTCTTCCAAAGCAACTACTTGAAAATTGAAAGCGTCATGTTATTGTTTAGTCGTTTAGTCGTGTCTAACTTTTCATGGCCCCCTGGACCAGAGCACGCCAGGCACTCCTGTCTTCCACTGCCTCCCACAGTTTGGTCCAACTCATGCCGGTAGCTTCGAGAACACTGTCCCACCATCTCGTCCTCTGCCGTCCCCTTCTCCTTGTGCCCTCCATCTTTCCCAACATCAGGGTCTTTTCCAGGGAGTCTTCTCTTCTCATGAGGTGGCCAAAGTATTTAGGGCTGGGGTAGGGAGGTTTCTGCAGTTGCTACTGCTAAATAATTGGGAATCACAAACCCTTGATAAACTCCTGCGAATCCCCGTTCTGCCAAGAAGCCCCAGTTCTCCTTCTGCCTAGCCTGATGTAGAGGGAAAAAATATTGGGGAGGGAGGGGGGACTCTGGTTTCAGGCCATTTAGGCTTTTATAGGTCAAAACCAGGGCCTTGGGTTGTGCTTGGATACTAACAGCAAGCTGATACCTTCTGGTACAGGGTGGTATAGAAATTAAATTATTATTATTATTATTATTATTAATATAATATCAAGTCACTGTGATATATTGAGGCCTATTGGCTCCAGTCAAATGCTTGGCTTCCCAAACTGGTGGTGTTACAGGTAATACCGTTTGCCTTCTGCATCTGTAAGAAATCGATCGTTTAGCCTGGTGACTTTGGAACTCCCTGCCTCTTGATATTAGGCAGACGCCTTCACTGGATTCTTTTTGGTTGAAAAATTTTTTGCTTAAACAAGCTGAACCACATAGCTAGAATGCTGATCTCTTTTTTTAAAATTATAGCTGGTTTTAATTGCTTGAATGTTTTAGTTAATTTTTACAGTTTTTTAAAGTGGTATATAAATTTTATGAAACAGATAAAAATAAAAGAAAGGGGCAGCAGCTCCCTCCCCTGTCTCCCTGGCAGGAGTTTCTTTCTCACGCCCACCTGGGGATTCCTCATTCCGGTCTGACTTGGCCTGACAGTTTCATGGGTGTGGCAGCTGCGCATTCCTCCGAGAAATCAGCTTACATGCACATGGCAGTTCTCACCCCCTCGTGCCACGTTGCGAAGCAGACGTGAAACTGCTTGCTGTTTGCTTGGCTGTAGCTAAGCACCTAATTGCAACCCTACCTGCAAGCATAGCAGAAGTGCAAATGGGTACCTGGAGTAACAGGCTCTCAGCATCACCGTGCAAATAAGTGCTTCCTTGACCTTTAAAGCCCTTCACGGCCTAGGACCCTCGTACCTATGGGAGCGCCTCTCCCGGTATGCCCCACAGAGGACCTTAAGGTCCATAAATAGCAACACTCTAGAGGTCCTGGGCGTTTAGGAAGTCAGATTAGCCTCAACCAGGGCCAAGGCCTTCTCAGTGGTGGCTCCGGTCTGGTGGAATGCTCTGTCTCATGAGACCAGGGCCGCTGCGGGATCGGATTTATTTCCACAGGGCCTGTAAGACAGAGTTGTTCTGCCTGGCCTTTGGGCTTGGAATCAACTTGATCCCCTTCCCTTCCCCTCTTTCCTTTTTCCCTTCTCCTTCTGTGATGGAACTCCTATTTGGGGACTTCCCTGGCTTTTTTCTGGCCCACGTAGGACCAGTCTGGATAGTTGGCCTTGGTGAAGATTTGACATTTTCATCCCCAAAAAGTTTTTGATTTGAGTTCCTACTGAAATGAGGCTGCATTTTAATGTTGTACTAAATCTTGTTTTAAAGTTGTATTTTAATCAATTTTTTTTACTTGATGTTAGCCGCCCTGAGCCTGGTCTTGGTGGGGGAGGGCAGGGTATAAATAAAATTTGTTGTTGTTGTTGTTGTTGTTGTTGTTGTTGTTGTTGTTATGCAATGGCTTTGAAGCTGGTTAAAGTGGGTTCTGGACTGCCATCACATCAAAGCTCAATCAATTGTCTGCCAGTCAACTAATTCATCAATTCATTAATCTGTTGAATTTAAAGTCTGGGTTTTGGGAAACCAGGCATTATTAATGTTAAATAGTGGGTTGACATAGCAGCCGGCACAGCGATTTCTTCAAGTAGCTCTTTATTAAGATAAGCTGGAATAGAACTAACTGCGAACAGCTCAGCCGGCCTGTATTTATAGGCAGCCGGCTGTCAACATTGTAACTACAACAGCCCAGAGTTCCCGCCTAAACTAACTGCCGCGGACCTGAGTGAAAACTATCTACAGACCTGAGTGAAAACTATATACAGTATCCCCCTGTTGGCCCAGGGTGAAACTACACTACATAACACCCCTCCCCACCGAGATAAGGCGTTAGTTACAATCGTAATGGTTTCCTTATATACAGCACTACGCGTAATGGTTCAATTAGGCACAAAAGCATATCGGTTACATTTCCCATACTTAGACCAACAGTGATACCTGTCCAACAACGTAGTCCTTTAAATGAGTTGGGCGCTTGGAAACTCTGCCAGACCGCCGGGGACTGGTAGCCAAGTCCGGAGGGCCACACAGTTCTCGCTGAGGCTGTGGTGCGACCCTAGGTGGCGTTGGAACCAACTCCCCTGGATCCGCTGCTGTGGGTGGAGCCTCCGCAAGTGGAGTGGTCTGAGTCTGTTCTGAGACGGCTTGGTTCGGCTCCACGCTGGCAGTTTGCGAGGGAGGTGTAGGTGGGGCCTCGCCATCTGTACGTGTCTCTTCTGGAGCCGCAAGCACCGTTGGGGGCACCTCGGTAGTGTCTAAGTCGCCAACCCTGCGCCTAAGCTGGTCTATGTGCCGTCGCCACAAACGTCCGTCTTCGAGTGCCACCTGGTACGAGCGAGGTCCAGTGACTCCCACTACTGTGGCTGGCACCCAAGGGATGTCCCCCACATAGTTCCGGGCAAAGACCTGGTTTCCTGGGACAAATGACCGTGGTGCGTTGGCACAGCCTGGGGGTTCAGCCACGGCAAAGTCTGGGTGTAGCCGGTCGAGCGGTGACCTGAGGCGGCGGCCCATAAGCAGTTCAGCAGGACTCCTCCCTGTGGCCGCATGAGGAGTGATGTGTTGCACGAACAAGTATTCGGCGACCCGCTCATGCCAGTCTCCCCGGTCCAGGCGCGCTAGTGCCTCTTTTGTCGAGCGCACCATTCTTTCCGCTTGCCCGTTGCTGGATGGATGAAAAGGTGCCGTCAGGGCATGGCGGATGCCCAGTCCCAAAAGATACCGCTCAAACGTGCCTGACGTGAACTGCGGTCCGTTGTCAGAGACAAGGACATCAGGACACCCATGCGTTGCAAACAGGCCTCGCAGCACCCGGATGACAGCTTCGGTAGTGGTGGAGGGCATCAGGGCGACCTCCAGCCATTTGGAATAGGCGTCCACCACTACCATAAAGGTCCGGCCGTGAAAGGGGCCAGCCAGATCGATGTGCACCCTCGACCAGGGTGTCTTTGGCGTCTCCCAGGTGTGTCCCTTAGCTGCCGGTGGTGCAGGCCTCGACTCTTGGCACGCTTGACAGGCGGACACCCAGGCAGTGATGGCATCGTCCATATTAGGCCACCAAACGTAACACCGAGCCAACGCCTTCATTTTGACAATTCCCGGGTGGCCAACGTGCAGAGCCTCCAGGACGCGCTGACGGAGTCCCTGGGGAATCACGACGCGGTCTCCCCACAGCAGACAGCCGCGATGAGCTGAGAGTTCATGTTGTCTGGTTGCGAAGGGCTGGAACTCCGATGCAAAAGGCCCTTGTGGCCACCCCCTCCACACCCAGTTGAGCACCCGGCTGATGGTGCGATCCTGGGCAGACGCGGAGGCCACAGTGGCAGCCGATACAGGCGCTGCCGGAAGATCCTCAATCAGAAGGAGCGATGAAGCTGGAGCCGGGTCTTCCACAAATGCTGGAAGAGGGCAACGGCTGAGGGCGTCGGCATGGCCCATCGATTTTCCCGGGCGATGGATGAGCCGGTAGTGGTAGGCAGCCAGGAAAACAGTCCATCGCAGCATGCGTGGTGAGAGGACCGGTGGAGTTGGACGATCACCGGCGAGGAGGCCCAGGAGTGGCTTGTGGTCAGTGATGAGGTCAAAAGTCCTGCCATAGAGGTATTCATGGAACCTCTTCACTCCAGCCACAAGTGCCAATGCCTCCTTGTCGAGCTGGCTGTAATTCCGTTCCGTCGGAGATAGTGTCCTGGAAAAGTAGGCGAGCGGTGCTTCTCTTCCATCTGGAAAACGGTGACTAAGGACAGCACCGATGCCAAAAGGTGAGGCGTCGCAGGCAAGGACCAGCGGCCTGGATTCACTGTACTGTACCAGCACACTGTCTGAAGAAAGGAGAGCCTTGACCGCGTTGAAGGCCGCCGTCTCTCGATGACCCCAGGCCCAAGGCGTCTTAGTGCTAAGGAGTCGGTGAAGAGGCTCAGCCACTGTGGCTTTGTGGGGTAGGAACATGTTATAAAAGTTCAGCAGCCCCAGGAATGCCTGCAACTCCGTTTTGTCCTTTGGGGTGGGGGCCTGCTGGATAGCGCGGATCTTGGATGTGGTTGGATGAAGGCCGGAGGCATCGATAAGATAGCCCAGGAACTCTACCTGTGGAACAGCAATCAGGCACTTCTCCCTCTTTACCTTGAGCCCGGCCTCCTGGAACCTGGTCAGCACGGCACGGAGGCGCTCGAACAGCTGCTGGTGTGAGTCTGCAGACACCAAGACGTCATCAAAATATGGTACCACGCCCGGAAGCCCTTGCAGGAGACGCTCCATAAGGCTTTGGAAGATGCCAGGAGCCACACTCACCCCGAACTGCAACCGGCGGCAACGGAATGCCCCCCGGTGGGTGACGATCGTCTGTGCTTCAGCAGTGGCATCATCGACTGGCAGTTGTTGATAGGCTTGGGCAAGGTCCAGCTTAGCGAAGACCTTACCCTCACCCAGGGAATGCAGCAGGTGTTGGACAACAGGAACCGGATAAGCGTGCTGCTGAAGTGCCTTGTTGATTGTGCACTTGTAGTCAGCGCAGATTCTCACCGACCCATCTGGCTTGACAGGCGTGACGATGGGGGTTTCCCACTTTGCGTGGTCAACGGGCTCCAAAACTCCTTGGGCGATCAGTTTGTCCAGTTGTTCGTCCACCTTAGCCTTGAGAGCAAAGGGAACCCGGCGTGGCTTAAGCTTGATGGGGGCGACTTGTGGATCAAGGCTAAAGGAGATGGCGTACCAGTATATTGTCCCAAGGTGCCGTCAAAAACCTCGGCAAAGTCCTTGACCAGACCCTCAGTCTCTGCGTTAGAGATGCAGTTGATGCCGGTGACTTCCAGGCCGAGGGCATCAAACCAGTCTAGCCCTAGGAGGCTTGGCCGCTGACCTTCGACCACCACCAACCGGAGCAGGCCCGAAAAATCCTTGAAGGCGATCCGGAACCGGCCAACGCCAACCACGGGAATGTCGTTTCCCTGGTAGTCTCTCAGGTGTACGCGGTGAGAGTCGAGTTGCCTTTTGGATACTCTGGGTACCAGTCTTTTGATGGTGCTCCATGACACGACGGACAGGGCAGACCCGGTGTCGATCTCCATGTCACATGGAGCTCCTTCAATGAGCACCGTGACGTTCAGCTTGCGTCGCGTAGACGAGTCGGTTTGGCCAATCGTGGTTCCAGACGGGCAGCGGCAGTTGGTGAGAGCGAAACAACTTTCCTTGGCGGACTGGAGTGAAGACTTGAACTTGCGAGTCGATGAAGGGGGGGTGTCAGACGGAGCCGATCGGCAGACCTTAGCGATGTGGCCCCTTCTGGAACACCTCCTACAGATGGCGTCTCTGAATCGACACTTGGCACGGGAATGGTCGCCTCCGCAGCCAGCACATTCCGGTTGGCCCTTGGACTTCTGTTGGAGCTTCCGGCGCTCCCGCTTTGTCTGGTGCACGTCATCGTCTTCACTGGAGGATGCCTCATCACTGCTGGCCTCTTCATGATGCACCGGAACTGGCCCCCTAGCAAGACGCGGGCTGCTGGACTTGCGGATCTCCTGGGCGGAGCGTTCAGCAGCTTCTGAGGCCACAGCCTCCTCAATGGCTTTCTGTAGCGTGAGGTCTGGCTTGGCTAGGAGACGCCGTTGCAGATGGATGTCCCGGACTCCGCAGATGATTCGATCCATCAGGGCATCGTCTAAGTCTCGGAACTCACAGTGCATTGCAGCCTGTCGCAGGGCGGTGGCGTAGTTGTTGATTGACTCCCCCTCTGCCTGGTTCCAGTGGTAGAACGCATGGCGGGCAGCAATCTTGGACGGCTTTGGTGCATAGTGGTTGCGGAGCTTCTCTTGGATCGTGTCCCATGGTGTTGCCTGGACTGCTTCAGGCGCAACCAATGCTCGGGCCGTCTCAAATACCTCAGGCCCACAGAGGCTGAGAAATAGGCCCCGCTTCCGATCCACTGATACTGCTGTCAGCTCATTGGCTTGGAGGTAGCAGTTGAACCGAGCGAGGTAGGAGTCCCATGACTCAGAGGCTGGCGCAAACGGCGGTAGAGGCACAAGTGAAGCCATGATTCCAATGCCGGCGTGAAGGGCGATGGATGGAACACAGTGCTCTAGCCAGAACAGTCAGCTCTGAATTGGTTCTGCCCAGTGATTTCGCTCAGTGATTTCGCTCAGTGATTTCGCTCTGTGATTCAGCTCAGTTCAGAGGCTGGCCGCATCTGGCTGTGCTCTGATGTCCATCTATCCCATCCTCGTCGCCAGTGTTAAATAGTGGGTTGACATAGCAGCCGGCACAGCGATTTCTTCAAGTAGCTCTTTATTAAGATAAGCTGGAATAGAACTAACTGCGAACAGCTCAGCCGGCCTGTATTTATAGGCAGCCGGCTGTCAACATTGTAACCACAACAGCCCAGAGTTCCCGCCTAAACTAACTGCCGCGGACCTGAGTGAAAACTATCTACAGACCTGAGTGAAAACTATATACAGTATCCCCCTGTTGGCCCAGGGTGAAACTACACTACATAACAATTAATCATATTTTATTCTGCATTTCCTCCAGGGGCGGGGTACATAGCCAAGGGCCAGGAAAGTAGGCCTGCCATTAGCGACTGCAGAAATCTCAATTACCTGCCTTTGCAGAAAGGCGATGAGGGAAGCTTTCCTGGCCAAACTTTGGTGTTGCAAGAAACTGTGGCAGTGGGACCTTACTTGTTGAATGTAATCCGTTCCGGAAGACAACCAAGGCGCAATGGGTGGTCGGCAATTTAAATGGAGAAAATAGAGAAACGCGCCTTGGAAGCCGTTTGTCTTCCGAGGCGTGTTCAAAAACAGAAGCATTTAGTTCCAGGTTTCTAAATAAATAAACATATATATTTTTTATTTATACCCCGCCCTTCCCGGTTCAGAAAACCGAGCTCAGGGCGGCTAACAACAAATTTAAAACACTTAATTGATGCAACAACAAAAAACAGCATAAAATACAGTATAAAACGTGAATAACGATAAATTCAGAATTCAAAAATCAATTTAGGGGGGAAATCCATCCAATAAACATTAGGTGATCCCCAGGACTAGCTGGCTAAATTAGTCCTGTTTGGGCCAGCGAGGAGATGAGGGGAGAATGAGCTGTGGGTTTTGGGTTCTGAATCGTTTGGCTTCTGAGATGCCCTATCAGAAAAAGGTGGCAGCTTCTTGCCTTGGACTAGATGATTCTTCGGTTCCCTTCCAACTCTGCTGTTCTACGATTCTGTGATCTGTAGGCAGAGAGGATTTATACAGAACGTCAAGGAAGGCATTGGAGCAGGTAGGCATGAGACAAGACTGCCGCTTCAGTTTTATTATTATTATTTACCGTATTTTTCGCTCTATGGGACACACTTTTCCCCCTCCAAAAATGAAGGGGAAATGTGTGTGCGTCCTATGGGGTGAATGCAGGCTCCTTGGCTTCAGCGATAGCAACGGGAAGCCTCCGAAGCCTGCGCTCCGGAGGCTTAGCATTGCTTTCGCTGAAGCCAGGAGAGCCTGGTCTTTGAGGCTGGCGGAGGGGGAAAGCAGCGCTTCCCCCCACTGCCAACCCCACAAGCTCGGTCGAAAAGCCCGCAGGAGCTGCTCGTTATTTAAAGGATGCGCGGCTCATGTGGGCTTTTGCGGGAGATGGGGGAATTCCCCCACCTCCCATAATAGCAGGGAGAAGGTCTGGGAGAAGCGCACAGCCTGCGTGCAGCCTGTCCGCTGCTCCCAGAGCTGGGGGGGGGGGAAATCATATTTCCCCCCTTGATTTCCCCCTCTGAAAACTAGGTGCGCCCTATGGTCAGGTGAGCCCTATAGAGCGAAAAATACGGTACTGACCCTGCTCCTAGCAGAAGGCCTGTCACTCACTGCATCTCTTGCAAGAGGCAACTACTGGCCTCACCTCACGACAGAACACCTCCAGCTGCTGGAAGAAAATGCACTTTTTGCACACAAATTCCTCTGGAAGGTGAATGCATTTAAATTTGCTTCCACACAGCTTATTGAATTTTATTATTATGGTCACAGTCCAGTTCCGGCTCACTTACAATATCAGAAAAATCATAAAACACAACAGGAATACATTGAGTTGCAATTGGGTTTAACAGAGACAATTCAGATTTAACGGCAGATAAAAATATACATTAAATCTTGATCACTAAAATATAACCTAAAGTTTAAAACCTTTATCATTTTGGTAGTACAGCATGTTCCCTAAGTTTTATGGCAGTCGCACAGAATTTGGCCACCCTTAGCGTGATCTCTGGATCCTTGTCCTCTACCAGGAGTTTTAGACATTGGAGTTTGGACCCATTTACCTGGAGGTAAGACAATGTCCAATCATTAGAATCATAGAATAGAATAATAGAGTTGGAAGAGACCACAAGGGCCATTGAGTCCAACCCCCTGCCAAGCAGGAAACACCATCAGAGCACTCCTGACATATGGTTGTCAAGCCTCTGCTTAAAGACCTCCAAAGTAGGAGACTCCACCACACTCCTTGGCAGCAATTTCCACTGTCAAACAACTCTTACTGTCAGGAAGTTCTTCCTAATGTTTAGGTGGAATCTTCTTTCTTGTAGTTTGGATCCATTGCTCCGTGTCCACTTAGTGAGCATTGAAGGGAGAGGGAAGGGTTGCTTTCTATATGCTTTCTAAGAAGGATCTTCTATACCTTGGATCTAAGTCAATTTCTGAGCTAGAAATAACTTCACCTGCAAAAAAGGCCCCTCGAAGGAATGTAAGATAAGACAGAGGCTGTAAGCTAGAAATAGCCAGACCTGCAGAATAGGCCCCTCGCTTTTTTACTTTAGGAATGCAAGATAAAAAAAGACACATACGGAGGAGACGGGAGGAAGGGATGCAAGACGCCTGTATAGGGAACAATAGGGAGGGCTGTTTAGAGGGCTATAGACATGCTAAAAATAAGTTGAAAACTTTCCAGTTGATTGGGGAGTTTCTGGAGGGCGTGGGGAGGAGGGAGAGAGCCTACTCAAGGTATAAGAAAGTCTGCAGAGGCGTATTTTTTGGGCAGTCAGTCTTCCAGAAATTATTCTGCTGGCTGTCTCCTGTGCACAGAGAATAAAACTGCTTTCCTCCAAAGAAGGATATTTCCTGGTGTTTTCTTTTACTCTCTCTCTGGATCTGAGGACGCGGGCCAACGATTCCCTGGCATGGACTAGGCTCAGCCTACATCTTGGTTCCCTGACCGGGAACCTGCCCCACCTCAGAGGGCTGGAGAGAGCCAGGCTCGACCTGGTGGACAGCTCAGATCGGTGATTGCAGGCTCCACGCGCGCACCCTACCAATTTGTGGGGGGAACCAGCCACACCGCTCCGGAGCAAGGACCCAGGTCGAGGGAGGAAAGAGGACTGGCCAGGGAAGGGAATCTGCAGCAAAAAAAAAACAACAAAAAAAAAACGGTAAGCCCAAGGGAAAGGGCGAGGGCGTGGGGCCCAAGGGAAAAGAGGGAGGCCTGATCAGCCTCACCTGGTTATGCAGTAGTGTGCAGCCAGGAAGGGAATGGTTATGCAGTAGTGTGCAGCCAGGAAGGAAGAGAAAAAAAAAGGGCGTGGCAGTGGTGTGCCACCAGGAAGGTTTGGTAAAAAGGGGAACAGAGGCGTGGCAGTGGTGTGCCACCAGGAAGGTTTGGTAAAAAGGGGAACAGAGGCGTGGCAGTGGTGTGCCACCAGGAAGGTTTGGTAAAAAGGGGAACAGAGGGGAAATTATTTTGGTGTGTTTTGTGTATTGCATGCTGAAATTATTTTGGTGTGTTTTGTGTTACATGTTGAAATTATATTGATGTGTTTTGTATGTTGTATGTTGCATGTCAGATACTTTAGTGACTGAATTGTCAAGTGTGGGCCAGGGCTTAGTGTCCCCTTTGGCCGAGCGATTGTAGGACTGTAGTGTGTGAAGTGTGAGAGAATTTTTACTGTGAATAGGAGCGAAGTATCTGGAAGAAATGGGTTCTGGCCAAAGTAAAAGTACCCCTTTGAAATGCTTTTGGAGATTCAAGCTGATGAGAGGGGAGGATGAGGACATTGTGTAAATTAGATTGGCCCACCCCAAAAGAATAAATTGGCCGTCCATCAGGACCCTTGATTTGCAACTCATTAATCCATTATATCAGAACATTTTGAATGACCGTTCTGATCAAATCCCCTACATTTCCACATGGAAGACCAATGTGGAAAAGAACCCCCCTTGGCTGAAGTCATGCTGCCAAAAGGTTTCAGGCAGCCGTATCTGCTCAGTCAGGAAGACAGGAGGACAACCCCCCAGTCCTCCAGGATTCAGAGAAGGAAGAAGATAAAGTTTTAATGCCCCCACCGCCTTATGCCCCGGCAACAGCCCTGGCACCACCCCCGCCACAGGGAACAGATGGCCCAGCCCCCAATCCCGTGGACAATGCATTGTTAGACCTGGGCGAAGATGGAGAAAAGAAAAGAGAAGAGGATGATGAGGATGAGGCATTTGTAGGAAGATTGATTAAGTTGACAAGTGATGGAAAGATATGAACAGAGGAACAGGCAGAACGTTTGAGAAAGTATGTGGAACCTTATGAGAAGTGGACGTCAGTCCCCATATGTTAAAAACAGCGGGATGTATAGGGGAACAGAGAAGAAAGTGGCAGAAAAAGTGGGGAAAGGCAGCGATAAGAGTGACCCTCCATAGGGCACATAAAGCACAGGAGAAGGGCGCGGCCAGAGTGATGCCTCTCCATAGAGTGTATGACCCTCCGGCCCCCGCGGGACCTGATGGGGTTGTGCCCAATAGAACTCATACAGTTCAACATGTCCCCTTCTCTAGTGCAGATGTTTCTAATTGGAAGAACCAAAACCCTTCATTTGAAGAAAACCTTGCCAATTTTTAAAACATACAACCCCACTTCTTATGATGTGCAATATTTGATGGATGCCCTGCTAGCTACAGAGGAGGATAGGCGAATTCATGCTGAAGCCCGAGCACACATGAGAATGCAAGGGACAGAGGAGGCCCCTGAAGCCTACTTAAAGAGACTGAAGGAAGCCTACCGCCAGTATATCCCTGTGGACCCAGATGAGGCTGCCAATGCCCCTATCATAAAAACTGCCTTTGTAGCCCAAGCGGCGCCCGATATCCACCAAAGAAGAAAAAAATTAAGTTTTTTTTTATGGGCCACACCCTTGAATGGATGCTGGAATTAGCCCAGACCATTTATAATTAGAAGGAAAAAGAGACCCAGAAGTACCAGGCAAAGAAGTTGATGGCCCTGAAGACAGGAAGTCCACCGTTAGGAGAAGAAGAGGAGGGCGAGGCCGCTTAGGAAAGAATCAGCGTGCCATCTGCCGAAAGGCACCTATTTCTTCTCCCAGGCTAAAATGAGGAAATGTCAGATGCTACTACATCCGCGTTAGAAATTCCAAGTCACCACAGCCCTCAACCCAGCTACCCTATTACCGGTAGGAGAAGGTAAGGAGCCCACGCATGACTGCATTGAAATAATGAATGAGGTGTATTCTAGCAGGCCTGACCTTAAAGATGAAGCAGATCCCCAATGGCCATCATGGTTTATGGATGGAAGCAGCTTCATTGAGGCTGGACACTGGAAGGCAGGCTATGCAGTGGTAGCCCTGGAAGACCAGGTGATCGAAGCAAAGTCACTCCCACCTGGAACATCGGCCCAGCTGGCAGAGCTAACTGCGCTTACCAGAGCCCTGAGCCTGGCAAAGGGACAGAAGATAAACATTTATACAGATTCTAAGTATGCATTCCTGACTTTACATGCCCATGGAGCCTTATGGAAAGAAAGAGGTTTGCTTACCTCCAGAGGAAGCCAGGTGGCCCACCCACAAGCCTTATTGAACCTTCTGGATGCTGTATGGGAGCCCGAGGCAGTGGCAGTTATCCATTGTTATGGACACAAGACTGGACCAGGGGAAGTGGCCAGAGGAAACCGATTGGCAGACAGAGTAGCCAAGGAAGCAGCCCGAGAACTGGCCCCCGCCTCGGTTATTGGAGCACTGGTCCCAAAAGAGATTTTAAGCACTACTGACAAGCCAGCTTATACGAAGCAGGAAAGGGACACTGCAGATGCTCAGGGGTTAACGTTGTCCAACGAAGGATGGTACCTTACCCCTGACGACAGGATATGGATTCCGGAGTCCCTTTCTCGGCAGGTTACTCAGAGATACCATGATTCAACCCACATAGGACCAGATGCTACAACTAAGCAGCTGGAAAAATGCTTCTATATAGCCCACCTTTACCAACTGGCAGCCCAGATTTCCAGGAAATGCCTGCTGTGTCAAAAGAATAATCCCAGAGCCGGACCACTGGCTCCCCCAGGGATTCAGCACAGTGGAACTGCACCTATGGAAGATCTTGTCGTGGACTTTACTGAATTACCCCGTTGTGGACTGCACCGCTACCTGCTGGTAGCAGTGTGCACCTACACCGGATGGGTTGAAGCATGGCCCACAAAGACTGAAAAGGCACTTGAAGCAACCAGGTGCCTGCTTAGGGAAATCATCCCTCGCTATGGATTGCCAAGTCCATAGGATCTGACAATAGACCAGCATTTGTTCATGCAGTCCTACAGGGACTGACTAAAGCGCTCCAGATCAACTGGAAGCTGCATACTGCTTATAGACCCCAGAGTTCTGGAAAAGTAGAGAGAATGAACAGAACTCTAAAGAATCAGCTGTCCAAGCTGACACAGGAGACCGGGTCTAATTGGGTGACCATGTTGCCCTTGGCATTACTCAGGGTCCGCAGTCTCCCGTCAAAACGGACCCATTTGTCACCTTTTGAAGTTATGTTTGGGAGACCAGTTCCATATGTTAGAATGTTAACTCCATATGTTAGCCAAGATGTGCAATTGAATAATTATGTACAGTCACTCTCCCGAGTTCTTTCTTATCTCAACAGGTGGACCCAGGCTCGCACCCCATGTGTGTTAACTGAACCGTTCCATCAGTTCGAGCCAGGTGACGGGTGTGACGAAGTGTGGGTGAAAGACTGGCAGCGAGCCCCCCTACAGCCCTGCTGGAGGGGACCCTACACTGTGCTACTCTCTACCCCTACTGCTGTGAAGGTTGCCGGCATCACCCCGTGGGTCCACCATACTCGAGTGAAGAAAGCCATTTCAGACTGGACAGTAACACCAGATCCAGAGAATTCCCTTCGGCTGACCATCTCCAGACGCCCGGTAGACAACCGCCCTGCTGATATCACTCCGGAGGCTGATATCTCCACGCACGGCTGAAGAATTGGATGGGAGGGGCGCCCGCGGGCAGCGTCCCCAACGTAGAAACTTGCTCTCCAGCAAATTCAGAGGCACCAATCGGACTTTTGGTATTGGGCCCGGAACCCCTTGATATAGTCACCCCAAGTGTCAGGCCATTGCAGGGGTGGACATATTCCTGTGGGTGCATGCTGATATATGAAGAGGGAGGAGCCCCTTTTGGGTATAATATCTTGAAGAGACAACACGAGAGCCCAGTCCACCCACAAGGGATTGTAGGGAAATTGCTCCATATAGTAGGTGCCTCAGCAGAGAAGTGGAGAGGCACCCCTGAGGCCCGGCAAATAATTGAATACGAGTATCAGTGGGCCCTTCAGTTGTAGAAGAAAACTAGAAATGAACCCCGAGTATTGGTGGGAGGAACCATGGAGGGATTGGGGTTGGTGGATAGGGGTTATCTCAACCGCTCTCGTCATATGGATGTGTGTTTTCTTTTGCTGGCACGAGCGCCATAGGTTTTGTGGAAGGAAGCGATCCCCCTCCATCCCCTTGATGATCCTTCTCCTATTTATGATGGGAGAATCTATTCCCAAGGCCGAATGCTTCCAGGTCTTAAATCGTAATAGCATTTTCCCCACACAGGAAATGAGAAAACAGGGGGCTCAGAGTCCCTATAACAAGTGGCTTCAATTGGCAGAAATAGTAGCCCATGAAACAAATAAAACTGCTTGTTTAGTTTGTACCCTTGGACCCTTAGATGGAGGAGGAGGAATGCCCATGCTCCCCATACCCCTCAATCGTTCTCAGATCCAATATACATATAGTCCATCCCGCCCAACTCCTTATTGGAACCATTCAGCTCCTTTACGAGTTTATAGGGTCTCTGGATGGTTCTGTATTAATCAAACCCGAAATGCCGTCTACAACTATACGAGGTTTATAGGACGGTCATCATGTAACTGTACATGTAGTAGTCCTTTGGACATCTCTGAATGTGGCGGGGCTTGTACCAACCTTGCACTCATGGAGGAAAGTTCTCGAGCCAGCTGGACCTCTTCTCAGCGCGGCAGTAATATTTATTGGATTTGTGGAACAAAAGCTTATCACCTCTATCCACAGAATGGATATGGTGTCTGCTTTCCAGCATTTATTGTACCTCCAATGTGGATACCCTCTTCCCCATCCCATCGTACCCGCCGCGTTGCTGATATCTCCAACATCGCGGGGGGTAGTAAACAAACCTGGGGAAAGGACGAATGGCCACCTGAGCGGATAATCGCCCACTATGATCCTGCCTCCTGGAACCCCGATGAGCTAGTAGCAGGCGCCAGAGAGCCCATTTACAATCTCAATCGAATAATCAGGCTCCAGGCAGTGGTAGAAATTGTGGCCAATGCCACAGCCACCGCCCTCCGCCTTGTTGCCACCCAGCTAGATGAAACCCGAACGGCTATTCTCCAATTGCGTTTGGGAATGGACTTCATTTTAGCTAAGCAAGGAGGTTTTTGTGCTGCCCTGAACCTGACAGGTGGAGCATGTTGCTTCAACATTTCAGACCATGGCGAGGCTATCCGTGATCTGGCAGCAAGCATTGAAAAGGTAGCACATGTCCCTGTACAAACCTGGGAGGGCTGGGATATGTCTTGGTTGGACGGCATCTTCCCAGGTGGATGGATGGGGAGAATATTTACTATGGTGATAGGTCCAATAATGCTTCTATTGCTTTTCTGCTTCTGTATGCCCTGCTTGATGCAATGTATGCAAAATATGATGGAGAAGATGATGTCTCGCATGATGGGACCTCGCGTGCTTGCTTTCATGAGAGATTATAGACCCCTACCCCAGAACGAACCTAAGTATTAGGTTGTTCATAAGAAGAGGAGGGAGTGAAGGGAGAGGGAAGGGTTGCTTTCTATATGCTTTCTAAGAAGGATCTTCTATACCTTGGATCTAAGTCAATTTCTGAGCTAGAAATAACTTCACCTGCAAAAAAGGCCCCTCGAAGGAATGTAAGATAAGACAGAGGCTGTAAGCTAGAAATAGCCAGACCTGCAGAATAGGCCCCTCGCTTTTTTACTTTAGGAATGCAAGATAAAAAAAGACACATACGGAGGAGACGGGAGGAAGGGATGCAAGACGCCTGTATAGGGAACAATAGGGAGGGCTGTTTAGAGGGCTATAGACATGCTAAAAATAAGTTGAAAACTTTCCAGTTGATTGGGGAGTTTCTGGAGGGCGTGGGGAGGAGGGAGAGAGCCTACTCAAGGTATAAGAAAGTCTGCAGAGGCGTATTTTTTGGGCAGTCAGTCTTCCAGAAATTATTCTGCTGGCTGTCTCCTGTGCACAGAGAATAAAACTGCTTTCCTCCAAAGAAGGATATTTCCTGGTGTTTTCTTTTACTCTCTCTCTGGATCTGAGGACGCGGGCCAACGATTCCCTGGCATGGACTAGGCTCAGCCTACAGCATTCTTCCTAATTTATCTGAGGGGAGGTTGCATACTGACGGACATTCATCCTTTTTTAAAAAAAAGATATTTATTGAGGAAATTTTTGAATATAAGAAAAAACAAAAAATAAACATACAAAATAATAAGCAGTTAAAAACACACATTAATTTTCAATAACATAACTTCCATACCCTTATTTCCTCCGACCTCCTCATACTTCCCTTCTTTGTATTCCATTTCAGTTTGTTAGTTCAGCAAATCCTTACCATTAAACTTTTACCCATTTATAATCCTTTTTTCATATCTCCTAAAGCATTACAGCTGGAAACCGCTTAGTTTCTATCCAACATCTTTCTAACATTCATTAATTTTACAATATTTCTTTAAGTAGTCTTTAAATTTCTTCCAGTCTTCTTTCACCGACTCTTCTCCCTGGTCTCGGATTCAGCCAGTCATTTCTGCCAATCCCATATAGTCTATCACCTTCATCTGCCATTCTTCCAGAGTGGGTAAATCTTGTCTCTTCCAATACTTAGCGATGAGTATTCTTTCTGCTGTTGTAGCATACATAAAGAATGTTCTGTCTTTCTTTAGCACCAATTGGCCGACTATGCCCAGGAGAAAGGCCTCTGGTTTCTTCAGGAAGGTATATTTAAATACCTTTTTCAGTTCATTATATATCATTTCCCAGAAAGCCTTAATCCTAGGGCACGTGAGGGACATTCATCCTGAGTCGCTTGCACAATGGTTATGTGTTTCCCTGCTAATAATTTGTTCATTCCAGACCTTTCAGAGCATCCACCTGTCGTTTTCGTAGCTGCAGAAAGCCCCTTTTTTTAAAAAAAAAGAAGAAGTGGATTTCTTGCCCCAGGGTGACAGAGTGTTGGGCTTTAATCACGCAAACCTAAATTTCCAGTGTTCAATTATTATTCTTTATTGCATTTCCTTTCCAAGGAGCTCAAAGCTGCCTGCACACTTCTCCCTCTCCTCCAATTAATTCTCACAACAAGCCTGTGAAGCAGGTTAGGCCGACAAGCAGTAATTGGCCATGGGACAGCCAGGGAGCTTCGCAGCCGAGTGGCGATTCGAACCCTAATCTCCTAGGTCCTAGTCTGACACACACGGCTCTCTTGTGTCCCGTTTGAGTTGCACCTGCAATATGCTGGCTATCTGCTGGTGACCTTCAGAATCATAAATGGGAAACTGAAATAAGCCGCAACCCTAAGCATTCTTAAAAGTTTATTTCGGCAAAATCAAAGAAGTCGAATGCAAGGGACAAAGTTTCCCCTCCCCCAAAGTGAGCTTTGTCCCTTCCATGTCTGCCTGTGGTCGGCTGCTAAAGGCCTGTAAAACAGGCAAAACCCCAAGAGGGCCTGGGGACATGCAAGGCGCAATAAATAGTAGGGTAAATAAACACGACGCATTTTCATAACGGAGCTGGTGTTTACTGGGAAACTGCCTTGATTCCAATTAGGGATGAATCTGAGATTCAGTTGGTGTTTTAAGGGTGATCCTACCCAAATCTGCACTTTCTGAAACTTTGCAAATCTAGGCACAGCCACCCATCAAAATTCACACATCTCTGAATTTTGCAATGCAGAACAACAAGAGCAGAAGGAATAAATGCATCAAAAAGTTGGGGAAAGTCCTTGGGGTGGGGAGAGAGAGAAGGGATAGGGGGGTGATTTGGGTTTTTGTTTTGTTTTTTGCTTTTTCCCATTATGTGATGTCATTATGTCGACTGAATATAAAATTGTAAAATCTAATTTAAAAATATTTTTTAAAAAATGAATTTTGCAATGCAGCTCTCCTGCCGAGTAACATGCAACTTTTTCAAAAGGGCACTTACTGGAGCAAAGCGTGCATAAAAACGCATATGTTATGTTAGTGAAACTAGCATGCACTGTATTATATATTTTTATCTACTTCGTATTATTTATATGCCTTTTGATTGCAAAAAAGCCCCCCCCAAAAAAAAAACACTCAAAGCAGTTTATGAAAGAGATAAAACGATCAGGAAAAATAACAGCAATAATTTAAAACTTTCCAAAACAACAGCCGACTAAAAGCAGATCAAAATCCGCACCACCTTTCTAAACATCCCAGCAGGCTTGTCGAAACACAAATGCTTTGAGGCAAAATTGCTTTGCGAAATGTGTGCAGCTGGGAGAAATTTGCACTAGAAGGCTGACAAAGTTGCATGAGGAACTTGGAAATAAAGAAATCATGAACTGGTGTGAAAACTGAACTCAGGAAATGGAAAATAAGAAATGGAGAGAAGCCAAAATTTGTCAGATCTGCCCATCCACCTTCAGTCCCGGGAGAGGGATTCCCTGCAGCAGCTCTTAGTCCTTTCTGACTTTCACTGGTTCCCTTTTGCAGAAGGTGATTTTCGTTTCCTGGTAAGGCAGGACAAATTCCACCTGTGGCTCTTTTCACCTTTCTGCAGACAAGGCAGGTGGATCTTGGAGCGGCTCTGGGTAGATGCAACCAGGAAGTCGCAGCCGCCTTGCCTGGACAAGCAGCCAGCCAGCCGCCCACACTCCTGCTCAGAGTTTGCGCCAAGGAGCTCCAGAGCCCTTCCTTGCCCTGCCGAGAATGGGCCCTTTCCTGCGCTAGGGGGGCGAGCAACACACGTTAGCCTGGAGGACTCGGCTGCTTTCTCAAGGTGAGTGTTGCTGGCTGTCTTTTTCCACCTGCACGGAGGGAGCAGAAAATTGGTTTTGGCTGGAATGAATGAGACAGAGCTGGCAAGCCCAGAGATTTGGCCTCTCCCTATAGATCTGGCTGGGTGGCGATGAAGAGACACTCTGTGCATGCCCAGGGCTGGTTTGTTTTCTTCCTCTCCTCCTCCTCCTCCTCCTCCTCAGGGTGCTCTTTGCTGTCCTGTTTTTACCTGGCGTGTTGTTCTGATAAGACAGGAACATCCCTGCTCTTCCTCCTTAGCTGATAAAATCATGTCTGTGTCTTCCGGCACATTCACACTATTGTCGCTGCCTTGAACAGAGTCAGAGCGCTGCTCCATCGAGCTCAGTATTCTGAGACTGGCAACAGCGGCTCTCCAGGGTTTCAGGGTCACTGCCAGCCTTACCTGGATAACCCAGGGATCAGACTGGGACGTTCTCCATGCAAGGATGCTTTTTGTTGTTTAGTCGTGTCCGACTCTTCGTGACCCCCTGGACCAGAGCACACCAGGCACTCCTGTCTTCCACTGCCTCCCGCAGTTTGGTCAGACTCATGTTTGTAGCTTTGAGAACACTGTCCCACCATCTCGTCCTCTGTCGTCCCCTTCTCCTTGTGCCCTCCATCTTTCCCAACATCAGGGTCTTTTCCAGGGAGTCTTCTCTTCTCATGAGGTGGCCAAAGTCTTGGAGCCTCAGCTTCAGGATCTGTCCTTCCAGTGAGCACTCAGGGCTGATTTCCTTCAGAATGGATCGGTTTGATCTTCTTGCAGTCCATGGGACTCTCAAGAGTCTCCTCCAGCACCAGAATTCAAAAGCATCTGTTCTTCGGCCATCAGCCTTCTTTATGGTCCACCTCCCACAAAAGTGCCAGGGCTCCTCTTGCAATAAGAACTCCCCCGTGGGAACAGATCGAAAGCCCATTGAGTCCAGAATCCTCTTTCCTACATCAGCCAACGAGAGGCCTTCACAATCTTGAGGTGTGGCTGTGAATTTGAAGGTTTCACTTTTGCCTCTGATTGAACCAGGACCCAGCCTTTGACAAACATGGTGTTTCAGACAGCAGTGCCCATCAACCCCAGGCAGCAGATGGGTCTAAGCTTGTAGCCAGTGGCTCATCTTGTGGCAGGCAGTTCCACATGGTGTTTCCCCCCTGCCAATTTTTAAAATTGATTTTGCAAATTATAACCAAATTATTGCCAAATTAATGCAGTTTTATTTGTGTGGCTTCCCACTCGCTGTTGTCAATGTGTCCTTAGCTTCCAATTTTACTGCGTCGAATGTTTTAAATTTCCTCCAATTCTACATGTTCCCCACGTGTGACGTTTCTCACACTTAAATAGCATTCTGTCTTAGAAAGTGTCCAGTCATCCCACTCCGACAGGTTGTCACTTTGCCATCTCTTTTTTATATATATAAAAGATATTTATTAAAGTTTCCAATTTTATACAAACAAAAAAGAAAAAACAAACACAAAAATATTAAAACCGCATAAATTTCACAACTTATTTTCTTGTAGCTTATTTCCCCGACCTCCTCGTACCTCCCCTTCTTGTATACCCAGTTTAAATTGTTTATACAGCAAATCCTTATCTCAACATCTTAAATTATTATAGCTTTAAATTCTTACTTACAAAAAGAAAATCATTTTATCATAGTTACAGCTTGAAACCGCTTAATTTCGATCCAGCATCATTCAACATTCCTTAATTTTACAATATTTTTGAAGATAGTCCTTAATTTTTTTCCAGTCTTCTTCTGTCGACTCTTCTCCCTGGTCACGGATTCTGCCAGTCATTTCTGCCAGCCCCATACAGTCAATCAGCTTCATCGTCACTTTGCCATCTCAACCAGGGACATACGCCGCATATATGAATCTCAAGTAATAATAATAATAATAATAATAATAATTTATTATTTATACCCCGCCCATCTGGCTGGGCCTCCCCAGCCACTCTGGGCGGCTTCCATAAAAACCAAAAATACAATAAAATATCACACGTTAAAAACTTCCCTGAACAGGGCTGCCTTAAGATGTCTCCTGAATGTCAGATAGTTGTTTATCACTTTGACATCTGCTGGAAGGGCGTTCCACAGGGCGGGCGCCACTACCGAGAAGGCCCTCTGCCTGGTTCCCTGTAGCTTTGCTTCTCGCAATGAGGGAACCGCCAGAAGGCCCTCGGCGCTGGACCTCAGCGTCCGGGCAGAATGATGGGGGTGGAGACGCTCCTTCAGGTATACTGGACCGAGGCCGTTTAGGGCTTTAAAGGTCAGCACCAACACTTTGAATTGTGCTCGGAAACGTACTGGGAGCCAATGCAGGTCTTTCAAGACCGGTGTTATATGGTCTCGGCGGCTGCTCCCAGTCACCAGTCTAGCTGCCGCATTCTGGATTAGTTGTAGTTTCCGAGTCACCTTCAAAGGTAGCCCCACGTAGAGTGCATTGCAGTAGTCCAAGCGGGAGATAACCAGAGCATGCACCACTCTGGCGAGACAGTCCGCAGGCAGATAGGGTCTCAGCCTACGTACCAGATGGAGCTGGTAAACAGCTGCCCTGGACACAGATTTGACCTGCGCCTCCATGGACAGCTGTGAGTCCAAAATGACTCCCAGGCTGCGCACCTGGTCCTTCAGGGGCACAGTTACCCCATTCAGGACCAGGGAATCCTCCACACCTGCCCGCCTCCTGTCCCCCAAAAACAGTACTTCTGTCTTGTCAGGATTCAACCTCAATCTGTTAGCCGCCATCCATCCTCCAACCGCCTCCAGACACTCACACAGGACCTTCACCGCCCTCACTGGTTCTGATTTAAAAGAGAGGTAGAGCTGGGTATCATCCGCATACTGATGAACACCCAGCCCAAACCTCCTGATGATCTCTCCCAGCGGCCGCATGTAGATGTTAAAAAGCATGGGGGAGAGGACAGAACCCTGAGGCACCCCACAAGTGAGAGCCCAGGGGTCTGAACACTCATCCCCCACCACCACTTTCTGAACACGGCCCAGGAGGAAGGAGCGGAACCACTGTATGACAGTGCCCCCAGCTCCCAGCCCCCCAAGACGGTCCAGAAGGATGCTATGGTTGATGGTGTCGAACGCCGCTGAGAGATCCAGCAGAACTAGGAAACAGCTCTCACCTTTGTCCCTAGCCCGCCGGAGATCATCAACCAGTGCGACCAAGGCAGTTTCAGTCCCATGATGAGGCCTGAATCCCGACTGGAAGGGATCCAAATGGTCCGCTTCTTCCAGGCGTGCCTGGAGTTGTTCGGCAACCGCTCGCTCAATCACCTTGCCCAGGAATGGAAGATTTGAGACTGGGCGATAGTTGGCCATCGTGGCCGCATCTAAAGATGGTTTTTTAAGAAGCGGTTTAATAACCGCCTCTTTCAGCGGGTCTGGGAAGGCTCCCTCACGGAGGGAAGCATTCACCACCCCACGAAGCCCATCGCCCAGTCCTTCCCGGCTAGCTTTTATAAGCCAGGATGGGCAAGGATCCAGGAGACAGGTGGTTGGTTTCACTCGTCCAAGCAGCCTGTCCACATCCTCGGAGGTAACAGATTGGAATTGATCCCACTCAACTTGACTAGACAGAACTCTAGCACTCTCCCGCCCCGGCCCTGCTCCCACGGTGGAGTCTACTTCTTCCCGAATCTGAGCGATTTTATCTGCAAAAAACTTTGCAAAATCATTGCAGGAGAACATGTGGCCCGTACTGGGCCCCGATGTTGCAGGTGGTTCCGCTAAATTGTGAACCACCTGAAAAAGTCTCCTGCTGCTGTTTTCTGCAGATGCAATAGAGGCGGTGAAGAAATTCTTCTTCGCCGTCGCTATCGCCACTTGGTAGGCTCGACGTTGAGCTCTAACCTGTGTCCGGTCAGATTCGGAATGAGTTATCCGCCACCGGCGCTCTAGCCGTCTCAACGATTGTTTCATTGCCCTCAGATCCGTGGAAAACCACGGGGCTGTCCGGGCTCCATGCAATCGGAGAGGGCGCTTCGGAGCCAAACAGTCAATAGCCCTGGTTAACTCCACATTCCAGCGGGCCACCAGGGAATCGGCTGAAAGGCCATCAACATGGGATAAAGTATCCCCTACCACTCTCTGGAAACCATTTGGATCCATTAAGTGGCGGGGGCGGACCATCCGAATTGGTCCCACCTCCCTGCAGAGGGGAAGGGTCGCGGAGAAGTCCAGTTGCACCAGGAAGTGATCTGACCATGGCACTTCTTTCGTTTCGCTTTTACTTAGTGTCAGATCACCAACATCCATAGAGGTAAACACCAGGTCCAAGGCATGTCCACGGCTGTGGGTTGGGCCAGACTTATTCAGGGACAGCCCCATGGAGGCCATGCTTTCCACGAAGTCCCGAGCGGCCCCTTGTAAGGTCGTGTCGGCATGGATGTTAAAATCCCCTAGGACAACCAAGCTAGGTGTCTCCAGGAGAACATCCGCCACGACCTGAAGCAGCTCGGGCAGGGAATCCTTGGTGCAGCGGGGAGGTCGGTACACCAAAAGGAATCCTGTACTGCCCCTATTGCCCAACTTCCAGAACATGCACTCAGAAAACTGGGTCTTCCCAATAGGACGCCTGGTGCAAACTAATGACTTCCTAAAAATCACTGCAACCCCCCCTCCCCGCCCATGTGACCTGGGTTGCTGTGCGTAAGAGAAACCTGGTGGACAAGCAGCGGCAAGGACAGGCCCATCTGCTTCATCCAACCAAGTCTCTGTTACACATGCCAGGTCAAGTCCTCCATCCACGATCAAGTCATGGATGGCAGTGGTCTTATGAATCATTGACCTGGCATTGCACAGCAGCACCTTCAGGTCATGTGGGTATCCCTTGCTGATTCTAGTATCCATCCGGTCAGGACCAGACCCGGAGGCAGGGATAGTCCTCAGACAACGACTAAACCTTCCTCCTCTGTAATGACATGGTCTGGTCTTAGCGTAACTCCTCCTCCTACCCGTGATCACTGAGATCGGTTGTCCCAGTGCATCCCCCCCTGTGGAACATGCCCCATGCCCCGCAAGTACCACTTGCGGCTAGCACCCTCGTCGTATTGTTTTACATCATAGATAGCAACTTGGTGATAGAACTGCTTGGTGCAACGTTAAGGCAGATCTGGTCCAGATTTGGTGCTCACCTGCAGCAGAGACACAGGAGGATAACATAAGGAGATGGAAGGGAGGCAGGCCTTGCTGGCTGCATAGCAATTTCTCTCCTGGCGCTGAGATTAGAGAAGCAAATTGCACCTCATCTAATTTCCATCTCTCTTTATTAATCCCTCTGAACCTGGTGGGCAGTGGGGGGAAGGGAGCACAATGAGAGCATCCAATAACACGTTAGTGAGATAATTTAATGTAATTTCCTGCCTCTCAGGCAAGTCTTGGCATTCCAACTGAGGCCTTGAAGCTGGGAAGAAGTCTTTGCCCTCAATCGTCCCCAATTAAGAGGGGCAAAGGACACAGGTGGGCGCAGGGATGTCTTAAGAATATGCGGTGCTGGGGTGCAAAGATCTGCCTGGCTCCCCTGGACTCAACTCTTGGGCCCTGGACCCTCAGCCTGGTGCCCCTGAGAGCCCAGCACCCATGTGCCCCACACCCCTAGTGCCTATGGATAAGACGGCCCTCTTTTCGGCTAGTAATCCCTAAGGCCACCTCATTCTTTGATCTGCCCCATGCGTTCTGTCCACACATGAGCCAGTGTGGCCTAGTGGTTAGAGTGTTGAACAAGGACCTGGGAGATCAGGGTTCGAATATTCTCTCTGCCACGAAGCTAACTGGGTGATCTTGGGCCAGTTGCTTACTCTCAGCCTAACCTACCTCACAGGACTGTTGTGAAAGGTGAGGTATAAACTCAATAAATAAGTAAATAGAATAATGTTGTTGTCCAATCCATAGCACAACTGCACTTGGAATAATGTGTACAGTTGTGGCTGCTGCACCTAAAATATATTATTATTATTATTATTATTATTATTATTATTATTATTATTATTAATAATAATATTGTAGAGCAGGGAAAGGTTCAGGGGAGGGAACTGAAATGGCCAAAGGGATGGAGCAAGTCCTCTAGTGGGGAAAGCGGCAGCATGGGAGGCAGGCTTTTTATTTCAGAAAAAAATGGTACATAAAAGGAGGGACAAGATTAGTTTATAAAATTAGGCCCAGAGAATGTGCATAGAAAAGTTTTCCTCCTCTCCATCATAAAGCTGGAATGTTGGAAGGTTCAAGACAAAATAAAGGACTTCTTCATGGAGTGCAGAGTTAAACTGTGGAACTCCCTGCCACAGTGATGCCCACCAACCTAGATTGCTTTAGAAGAGGATTAGACAAATTCACGGAGGAGGAGAGGGCTCTCTGTGGTTACTGGTCACAATGGCTATTTTCTCCCTCCACTGTTGGAAGCTGAAAGGTGCTTGCTAGCAATTACAGGTGGGGAGAGCTCTGCTGTTGCACCCAAGTCCTGCCTGCGCACTTCCCATGGACACCTTGCTAGCTGCCGTGAGAACAGGATGCTGGGCTAGAGAACTGGTCTCTTGTTATAATAATATAATAATTTATTATTTATACCCCACCCATCTGGCTGGGTTCCCCCAGCCACTCTGCGAGGCTGCCGATCAGAAGGTCGGCAGTTTGAATCCCCGCGACAGGGTGAGCTCCCGTTACTCGGTCCCTGCTCCTGCCAACCTAGCAGTTTGAAAGCACCTCAAAGTGCAAGTAGATAAATAGGTACTGCTCCGACGGGAAGGTAAATGGCATTTCCATGCGCTGCCCTGGTTCGCCAGAAGCGCCTTAGTCATGCTGGCCACATGACCCGGAAGCTGTACGCCGGCTCCCTCGGCCAATAAAGCAAGATGAGCGCCGTAACCCCAGAGTCGGCCATGACTGGACCTAATGGTCAGGGGTCCCTTTACCTTTACCTTTACCTTTACCTTTAGTCTATTAAACATTAAAAGCTTCCCTAAACAGGGCTGCCTTCAGATGTCTTCTAACTGTCTGGTAGTTGTTGTTCTCTTTGACATCTGGTGGGAGGGCGTTCCACAGGGCGGGTGCCACTACTGAGAAGGCCCTCTTCCTGGTACCCTGTAACATGGCTTCTTGCAGTGAGGGAACCGCCAGAAGGCCCTCAGCACTGGACCAATGGGGGTGGAGACGCTCCTTCAGGTCTGCTGGGCTGAGGCCATTTAGAGCTTTAAAGGTCAGCACCTACACTTTGAATTGTGCTTGGAAACATACTGGGAGCCAATGTAGGTCTTTCAAGACTGGTGTTATGTGGTCCCGGCGGCCACTCCCAGTCACCAGTCTAGCTGCCGCATTCTGGATTGTTATATCTTTATAGGGCGAAGCACAGATAGGAGAGATTTAACAAGAGGTGGAAGGGATTCTGAGAGACATCCAGTTGATCTAGTAGGAGATGTTTCTCCTTGCAGGGTGAAGTTTGACATTCTGTAGGGACGTAGAGGGCCGCTTAATTTGTGACCCTTTGACTAATGGGCTTTTCCAACTCCTGGCAGCAGGGAGCTGTGGCCAATCCCAGACGATGTCCCTGTGTGAGATGCACAGCCATAATGCAGTGACTGTGTGCACACATAGAGCCTTTTGCACCACTAAAAACACATAAAGTGTGACGTGGACCCAGGGAACAGAGCAAATTGCAGGGCAATCCTATTCATCGTATGTGAATCCCGCTGAATTCTTTGCAGCTTACTCACAAGGTGGCAGAGGGCAGCCTGAGTCAGCTTAGGAAACAACAACAACAACAACAACAACAACAACAACAACAACAACAACAACAACAACAACAACAACAAATTATTTATACCCTCCCATCTGGCTGGGTTCCCCCAGCCACTTTGGGTGGCTTCTTACAAAACACTAAAATACAATAATCTATTAAACATTAAAAGCTTCCCCGAACAGGGCTGCCTTCAGATGTCTTCTAAAAGTTTGCTGGTTGTTTTCCTCTTTGACATCTGTTGGGAGGGCGATCCACAGGGCAGGTGCCACTACCAAGAAGGCCCTCTGCCTAGTTCCCTGTAACTTGGCTTCTCGCAGCAAGGGAACTGCCTGAAGGCCCTCGGAGGTGGACCTCTGTGTCCGGGCAGAACGGTGGGTTCTTTTTGATGTGGGCAGTGGCATGAACGTGTCCAGAGGAGGGCAACCAAAATGGTCAAAGGCCTGGAAACGATGCCTTATGAGGAACGGCTAAGGGAGCTGGGCATGTTTAGCCTGGAGAAGAGGAGGTTAAGGGGTGATATGATAGCCATGTTCAAATATATAAAAGGATGTCATATAGAGGAGGGAGAAAGGTTGTTTTCTGCTGCTCCAGAGAAGCGGACACAGAGCAATGGATCCAAACTACAAGAAAGAAGATTCCACCTAAACATTAGGAAGAACTTCCTGACAGTAAGAGCTGTTCGACAGTGGAATTTGCTGCCAAGGAGTGTGGTGGAGTCTCCTACTTTGGAGGTCTTTAAGCAGAGGCTTGACAACCATATGTCAGGAGTGCTCTGATGGTGTTTCCTGCTTGGCAGGGGGTTGGACTCGATGGCCCTTGTGGTCTCTTCCAACTCTAGGATTCTATGATTCTATGAAATGCTTGCTAACTGAGAAACCGTGAAGTCAGTGTTCGGGTACAGCACTGGAGATAAAAGCAGAAGGCAGAGTTAAGGATCCACTCTGATGCTATGCCTTTCCCCATTTTGCTTTGGGTATAAATCCATAAATCTGCTGGCAGGCTGCCGAGCGGTCATTCTGCACCTGGTTGCCTGGGCTGAATTTCCTTGCACTGTCTCGGGCTCTTGGTTCATCTAGCTCTGTTGCCTACACTGGCTGGCAGCGGCTTGTCAAGGTCCTTCCTCCAGAGGAGTCTTCCCAAATCCGGGGACTGAACCTGGGACCTTTGGTGTGCAAAGTCGGTGCTGTTCCACACAGCTACAGCCAACCAGGAAATCAGAATCACAGAACGATAGAATTGTGAGGGATCCTCAAGGGGCATCTAGTCCAACTCTCTGCGATGCAGGGATGACAGCCAAAAGATTCCTGACATCTAGAAGATACGTTCAAAAATACAATAATAGTTTTGACTCTGTGCTAGCATTCGAGTGATAAAGGAAGTAAAAGGAGGTGGATAACAATTAAGGATTTATTAAGTTTTCAGAAAGTATTGGAAAATTTATATAGAAAGGTTTATTGTTTTGTGTACATTCGGTTGTAAGATAAAACATATGCGAAGGGACTTGACACGAAGTCAAAATTGAAAAGATTTTGTAAGGTAACAGGGGGAAAATGTTTACTTTCATTATTATCAATTTTGTGTGTGTGTGTGTGTGTGTTTTTGTATGGAATGTTTGGGAGGAAATAAGACGGTAAATAACAAATAAACTAAATATTGATGTATGTAATTTTTATTTCTCGGTTGTGTGTGGTGGTAGTGTGGTTGTGGTGTTTTTTGTAACATGGAATCGTTCAATAAAAATTATTCTTAAACAAAAAAGGGATCCCTGGCAGCTGGCCATCCAACCTCTGCTTAAAAACCTCACAAGAAGGAGAGCCCTCCGCTAATCCATCAGATTCCTCTCTTTCGCCTCTTCACCCTTTTCTTCCTTTCCGACACCAGCATTTGTTCGCCAGCCAGCCAGAACTGGGAGTGACAATCAACAAGCCAAGGCTGCTCAGCTGCAGATCACACACTGCTCCCTTGGGCTCACCCAAACTGGATAGTCCTGTTTGTCGTTTGCAGGAGACGCCTCTTGGGTGACTTCAAATAAAGCCTCTTCTTCCTGGTGGGTCCCTGGGCTGGACTCCTCTCAGTCCCAGGAGGAATAAAGGACATCTCTCTCTTTTTAAAAAAGCAATCACAATCTCCCAAGGACGCCTGCCGGCCGCTTTGCATCTGTGCCTCCTCCTCCTCCTCGCCTCTGTTATTCATCCAGCGCTCCTTTTCCTAACCTCCCGTCCTCTTTGAAGAAGCATGAGCAGGCAGCCAGGGCGTTCATTCATCTTTTTCTTCCAGGGACATGTGTCAGGGTCATAGGACGGATGGGCGGAGAGGGAGAGAGAAAGCGAGAGTGGGATGTCCAGTTTAAAGGTCCTACTTGGGCATTGGCTCTCCAGCCCTCATAGAGTCCTAGAATTGCAATTCTAATAATAAATAAAATAAATAAATAAATAAATAAATATTTGTGCCCCGCCCATCTGGCAGGCTTCCCCCAACCACTCTGGACAGCTTCCAACAAAGATTAAAAATACATCAAAATGTCACACATTAAAAACTTCCCTGAACAGGGCTGCCTTCAGATGTCTTCTGAATGTCAGGTAGTTCTTTATCTCTTTGACCATGTCATTACCGAGGAGGCAGGTTTAGTCGTTGTTTGAAGACTATCCCTGCCTCCGGGTCTGGCCTTGACCAGACAGATACTGGAATCAACAGGGGAAACCCACATAACCTGAAGGTGTTGCTGTGTAATGCCAGGTCAATGATGAATAAAACCACTGCCATCCACGACCTGATTGTGGATGGAGGATTTGACCTGGCTTGTGTGACAGAGACCTGGTTGAATGAGGCAGATGGGCCTGTCCTTGCTGCCGCTTGCCCATCAGGTTTCTCTTACGCACAGCAACCCAGGTCATGTGGGCGGGGAGGGGGGGTTGCAGTGATTTTTAGGAAGTCATTAGTTTGCATTAGGCGTCCTACTGGGAAGACCCAGTTTTCTGAGTGCATGTTCTGGAAGTTGGGCAATAGGGGCAGTACAGGATTCCTTTTGGTGTACCGACCTCCCCACTGCACCAAGGATTCCCTGTCCGAGCTGCTTCAGGTCGTGGCGGATGTTCTCCTGGAGACACCTAGTTTGGTTGTCCTAGGGGATTTTAACATCCACGCCGACACGACCTTACAAGGGGCTGCTCGGGACTTCGTGGAAAGCATGGCCTCCATGGGGCTGTCCCTGAATAAGTTGGGCCCAACTCACAGTCATGGACATGCCTTAGACCTGGTATTCACCTCTAGTGACGTGGGTGATCTGACACTAAGTAAAAGTGAAACCAAAGAAGTGCCATGGTCAGATCACTTCCTGGTGCAACTGGACTTCTCCGCGACCCTTCCCCTCTGCAGGGAGGTGGGACCAATTCGGATGGTCCGCCCCCGCCACTTAATGGATCCAAATGGTTTCCAGAGAGTGGTAGGGGATGCTTTATCCCATGTTGATGGCCTTTCAGCTGATTCCCTGGTGGCCCGCTGGAATGCGGAGTTAACCAGGGCTATCGACTGTCTGGCTCCGAAGCGCCCTCTCCGATTGCATGGAGCCCGGACAGCCCCGTGGTTTTCTTCGGAGCTGAGGGCGATGAAACAATCGCTGAGACGGCTAGAGCGTCGGTGGCAGAAAACTCACTCCGAATCTGACCGGACACAGGTTAGAGCTCAACGTCGAGCCTACCAAGTGGCGATAGCGACGGCGAAGAAGACTTTCTTCACCGCCTCTATTGCATCTGCAGAAAATAGTAGCAGGAGACTCTTTCAGGTGGTCCGCAATTTAACGGAACCACCTTTACCACCGGGGCCTTGTAAAGACCCCAAGATCTCCTGCAACGATTTTGCAAAGTTTTTTGCAGATAAAATCACTCATATTCAGAAGGAGCTAGACACCACCGTGGGAGCAGGGCCGGGGCGGGAGAGTGCTAGAGCCCTGTCTGGTCAAGTTGCATGGAATCAATTTCAATCCGTTACCCCCGAGGATGTGGACAGGCTGCTTGGACGCGTGAAACCAACCACCTGTCTCCTTGATCCTTGCCCATCCTGGCTAATAAAAGCAAGCCGGGAAGGGCTGGGCGATGGGCTCTGCGGGGTGGTGAATGCTTCCCTCTGTGAGGGAACATTCCCAGATCCGCTGAAAGAGGCGGTCATTAAACCGCTTCTTAAAAAACCATCTTTAGACCCGGCCAGTATGGCCAACTATCGCCCAGTCTCAAATCTTCCATTCTTGGGCAAGGTGATTGAGCGTGTGGTTGCTGAACAACTCCAGGCACGCCTGGAAGAAGCGGACCATTTGGATCCCTTCCAATCAGGGTTCAGGCCTCATCATGGGACTGAAACTGCCTTGGTCGCACTGGTTGATGATCTCCGGCGGGCTAGGGACAAAGGTGAGAGTTGTTTCCTAGTTCTGCTGGATCTCTCAGCGGCGTTCGATACCATCGACCATAACATCCTTCTGGACCGTCTAGAGGGGTTGGGAGCTGGGGGCACTGTCATACAGTGGTTCCGCTCCTTCCTCCTGGGCCGTGTTCAGAAAGTGGTGGTGGGGGATGAGTGTTCAGACCCCTGGGCTCTCACTTGTGGGGTGCCTCAGGGTTCTGTCCTCTCCCCCATGCTTTTTAACATCTATATGAAGCCGCTGGGAGAGATCATCAGGGGGTTTGGACTGGGTGTTCATCAGTATGCAGATGATACCCAGCTCTACCTCTCTTTTAAATCAGAACCAGTGAAGGCGGTGAAGGTCCTGTGTGAGTGCCTGGAGGCGGTTGGAGGATGGATGGCGGCTAATGGATTGAAGTTGAATCCTGACAAGACAGAAGTGCTGTTTTTGGGGGACAGGGGGCGGGCTGGTGTGGAGGACTCCCTGGTCCTGAATAGGGTAACTGTGCCCCTGAAGGACCAGGTGCGTAGCCTGGGAGTCATTTTGGACTCACAGCTGTCCATGGAGGCGCAGGTCAATTCTGTATCCAGGGCAGCTGTCTACCAACTCCACCTGGTACGCAGGCTGAGACCCTACCTGCCCGCGGACTGTCTGGCCAGAGTGGTGCATGCTCTAGTTATCTCCCGCTTGGACTACTGCAATGCGCTCTACGTGGGGCTACCTTTGAAGGTGACTCGGAAACTACAGCTAATCCAGAATGCGGCAGCTAGACTGGTGACTGGGGGCGGCCGCCGAGACCACATAACACCGGTCTTGAAAGACCTACATTGGCTCCCAGTATGTTTCCGAGCACAATTCAAAGTGCTGGTGTTGACCTTTAAAGCCCTAAACGGCTTCGGCCCAGTATACCTGAAGGAGCGTCTCCACCCCCATCGTTCTGCCCGGACACTGAGGTCCAGCGCCGAGGGCCTTCTGGCAGTTCCCTCATTGCGAGAAGCGAAGCTACAGGGAACCAGACAGAGGGCCTTTTCGGTGGTGGCGCCCGCCCTGTGGAATGCCCTCCCATCGGATGTCAAGGTGATGGACAACTACCTGACATTCAGAAGACATCTTAAGGCGGCCCTATTCAGGGAAGCTTTTAATGTATGATATTTTAGTGTTTTTTGGTTTCTGTGGAAGCCGCCCAGAGTGGCTGGGGAAACCCAGCCAGATGGGCGGGGTACAAATAATAAATTATTATTATTATTATTATTATTATTATTATTATTATTTGACATCTGGTGGGAGGGCGTTCCACAGGGCAGGCGCCACTACCGAGAAGGCCCTCTGCCTGGTTCCCTGTAGCCTCCCTTCTCGCAGTGAGGGAACCACCAGAAGGCCCTCGCCGCTGGACGTCAGTGTCCGGGCTGGACGATGGAGGTGGAGACGCTCCTTCAGGTCTACTGGACTGAGGCCATTTAGGGCTTTAAAGGTCAGCACCAATACTTTGAATTGTGCTCGGAAATGTACTGGGAGCCAATGTAGGTCTTTCAAGACTGGTGTTATGTGGTCTCGGTGGCTGCCCCCAGTCACCAGTCTAGCTGCCGCATTCTGGATTAGTTGTAGTTTCCGGCTCACCTTCAACATGTCCACTTTAAAGGTCCCACTTGGACACTGGCTCTCCAGCCTTCATAAGAATCCTAGAATTGCAATTCCAAGGCTGCTGTGGCCGACGTCTTTGAACCACCCGCTTCCTGCGTCAACAAGGATGCTGTTAAATTCCTCTTGAAAGTCAATAATCTGGGAGACAGAAACACCACACCCACCCTGCTGTATTCAAACCTTTTAGCTGCAGGTGCCTTTGATGGGCAATTGGGGTTCTCCACCACTGAGCCATTATGGGCCAGTAGACAGCCAGTAGGGGTTTGAGTGTTGGGCTGTGACCAGGAAGAGACAAGGTCTCACTTGATCCTGAAGCTCCCTGGATCTTGGGGGCCAGTCCCAATGCCTCTCAGCCTAACCGAACGGCCTCGTAGGGTTGTTGTGGGTATGAAATGAGGAGGGGGGAAACCATGTCTGTTGCCTTATAGAAAAAGTTGGCACATCGATTCAAATAAAATAAAATTTGCGCAGATTTAAAGCCTTCTGTTGGCCTGTGCTTTATAGAACACCCTCCCACCAGATGTCAAAGAGAAAAACAACTACAGTGGTACCTCGGGTTACAGATGCTTCAGGTTACAGACTCCGCTAACCCAGAAATAGTACTTCGGGTTCAGAACTTTGCTTCAGGGTGAAAACAGAATTCGTGCGGGGGCAGCAGGAGGCCCTATTAGGTAAAGTGGTACCTCAGGTTAAGAACAGTTTCGGGTTAAGAACAGACCTCTGGAACGAATTAAGTACTTAACCCGAGGTACCACTGTACCAGACTTTTAGAAAACAGCTGAAGGCAGCCCTGTTTAGGGAAACTTTTAATGTTTAATAGAATATTGTATTTTAATATTCTGTTGGAAGCCGCCCAGAGTGGCTGGGGAAACCTAGCCAGATGGGCGAGGTATTGTAGTTGTTGTTTAGTCGTTTAGTTGTGTCTGACTCTTCGTGACCCCCTGGACCAGAGCACACCAGGCACTCCTGTCTTCCACTGCCTCCCGCAGTTTGGAAAAACTCATGCTGGTAGCTTTAAGAACACTTTCCCACCATCTCGTCCTCTGTCATCCCCTTCTCCTTGTGCCCTCCATCTTTCCCAACATCAGGGTCTTTTCCAGGGAGTCTTCTCTTCTCATGAGGTGGCCAGAGTATTGGAGCCTCAGCTTCAGGATCTGTCCTTCCAGTGAGTGCTCAGGGCTGGTTTCCTTCAGAATGGATAGGTTTGATCTTCTTGCAGTCCATGGGACTCTCAAGAGTCTCCTCCAGCACCAGAATTCAAAAGCATCAATTCTTCGGCGATCAGCCTTCTTTATGGTCCAGCTCTCACTTCTATACATCACTACTGGGGAAACCATAGCTTTTACTATACGGACCTTTGTTGGCAAGGTGATGTCTCTGCTTTTTAAGACGCTGTGTAGGTTTGTCATTTCTTGGGCGAGGTATAAATAATAAATTATTATTATTATTATTATTATTATTATTACTACTACTACTACTACTACTACTACTACTACAACCATTATATTCCTGCCTGTTGATATGTAGCAACTGCCTTTAGCTGTTCTCTTTCCGGCGCCTGCTAAAAGCATTCTTGTTCAGGCAAACCCACCCAGATCCTTAGAAAGCTGGTGTGGTTTTAATCAGTTTTAGTATTTTAACTTTTTATGTTTCAGAGTATGCTTCTAAACCTTTCTTGTGATACGATAGTCTTTATTGTCATTGTCCCATACAGAACAACGAAATTGAAAAAATCTACATCAGACATTCAAAACCACACACACACACACACACACACATATATATGTATATATATATATATATATATATATATATTTGTAAACCTTGAAGGGTTTTCGTTTGCTTGTTGGCTTGCTTTTTGTTTTTTTGCAACCAAGCGGTATATAAATTTTATCAAACAGATGAAAGAAACAAACCATTCCTCTCTTTCCCCTCTCAGTTTCACTTCCCTCCTTTCCCGCGAATGTATGGCTCCTTTGCTGGAAGAGAAGACAGAAACTGCAACCTCTCCCAGGCCCCCGCCTGCCCCCCATGTGTGGGGCTTGGGGGCTGTGGCTTCCATTGCTCCCCTTATCTTGCTGCTGCTGCTCTGCTTCCCCTTCAAAAGGTAGGTGGCAGTCTTGGGGTGTCACAGTGGGGTTGTGTTCAGCGTCCTGGGACACTTAGGAGAACCTGGAGGCGGTTGTCCCTCCAGGCCAGTGTGTCCTGCAACAGACAGCATGTCATTGATGCAGTAATAGTAGATTACTGCAACAACATTTTATTTATATCCCACCCTCCCCAGCCAACGACAGCTGGGGAGCTAACGACAGTAAAAGTAACACAGTTTACATAAAATCACAATCAATTAATTGAAATACATTCTAAAATCAATTCATTCTGAGTCAAATTAATGGCAACCATTGGGCTAGAGTTCTATGAGGATTACAGTTCTATGAGTTTACAGTCTAGAGCTCTATGAGTTTACAGAAGGAGAGAGGGGGTCAGGCTGTGCCTTGGCCAAAGGCCTGGTGGAACAGCTCTGTCTTGCAGGCCCTGCGGAAAGATGTCAGGTCCTGCAGGGCCCTGGTCTCTTGTGACAGAGCGTTCCACCACATTGGGGCCACAGCCGAAAAAGCCCTGGCTCTGGTTGAGGCCAGCCTAACCTCCCCGTGGCCTAGGATCTCCAAGATGTTTTTGTTTGAAGACCGTAAGTTTCTCTGTGGGACATACCAGGAGAGGCGGTCCCGTAGGTACGAGGGTCCTAGGCCGTATAGGGCTTTAAAGGTTAAAACCAGCACCTTAAACCTGATCCTGTACTCCACCGGGAGCCAGTGCAGCTGGTATAGTACCGGATGAATGTGATCCCGCGGCAGGGACCCCATAAGGAGTCTCGCCGCAGCATACTGCACCCGCTGGAGTTTCTGAGTCAGTTTCAAGGGCAGCCCCACGTAGAGCAAGTTACAATAATCCAGTCTGGAGGTGACCGTCATGTGGATCAGAGTGGCTAGGTCAGGGCGAGAGAGATAAGGAGCCAACTGCTTAGCTTGGCGGAGATGAAAAAATGCTGCCTTTGTTATAGCTGCAATCTGGATCATCTGCACGTCATTCTGGTTTAATAGTTGTTCCATGGTGCCTCCCCGGTGTTAACACATTCTCGCCACAACAAAGGCAAGATCCCACCCACTTATCAGCATATGCGATAAGAAGAAATACAGGATTTCAGCAGGAATCCACAGGGCACGCTTTGACTGGAAGCAAAGCAAAGTCCAGACTTTGAGGGGTTAACTACAGTCCCCAGTAATACATTTTAAATGTGCATTGGATGGGATTTAAATGTACAGTGTAGAGATCACAGAATCATTGAATTGCAGGAAGGTAGCCCATCTAGGTCAGGGGTTCCCAAACTTAGGCTTCCAGCTGTTGTTGGACTACTACTGTTCCTTGCTACTGGTCCTGCTAGCTAGCTAGGGATGATGGGAGTTGTAGTCCAACAATAGCTGGAGACTCAGGTTTGGGAAACTCTAATCTGGGCTAACCTCCTGCAGCATGGGAAACTTTCAACTAAAGCAGCGGTTCTCAACCTGTGGGTCCCCAGATGTTGTTGGACTACAACTCCCATCATCCCTGAGCTCTGGCCTTGCTAGCTAGGGGTGATGGGAGTTGTAGTTCAACAACATCTGGGGACCCACAGGTTGAGAAAGGCTTAACTAAAGGATCCAAGACAGATGGCCGTCCAGTCTCTGCTTAAAAACCTCCCCAGATCCTTCAACCATTCCTCATCAGGCTTGGTTTTCAGACCCTTGATCTCCCTCACACATTCAATATCCTTCTTAAACTGGGGTTCCCAGAACTGGACGCAGGACTAACCTGGGGTCTGACCAAATTTGGGGCTTTTGCTGCATCTGATTTGGCAGTCTTGAGTGAAGTTTCCAATGAATTGCCGTGTGACGCGGCAGCTAAAAAAGCCAATGCAATTCTGAGCTGCATCAATAGGAGTATGGCATCTAGATCAAGGGAAGTAATAGTGCCACTGTATTCTGCTCTGGTCAGACCTCACCTGGAGTACTGTGTCCAGTTCTGGGCACCACAGTTCAAGAAGGACACTGACAAACTGGAACGTGTCCAGAGGAGGGCAACCAAAATGGTCAAAGGCCTGGAAACGATGCCTTATGAGGAACGGCTAAGGGAGCTGGGCATGTTTAGCCTGGAGAAGAGGAGGTTAAGGGGTGATATGATAGCCATGTTCAAATATATAAAAGGATGTCACATAGAGGAGGGAGAAAGGTTGTTTTCTGCTGCTCCAGAGAAGCGGACACGGAGCAATGGATCCAAACTACAAGAAAGAAGATTCCACCTAAACATTAGGAAGAACTTCCTGACAGTAAGAGCTGTTTGACAGTGGAATTTGCTGCCAAGGAGTGTGGTGGAGTCTCCTATTTTGGAGGTCTTTAAGCAGAGGCTTGACAACCATATGTCAGGAGTGCTCTGATGGTGTTTCCTGCTTGGCAGGGGGTTGGACTCGATGGCCCTTGTGGTCTATTCCAACTCTATGATTCTATGATTCTATGAATTTGTATGGGCAACCTGGCCACTTACCCAGATGCTGGATAGCCCAAGAGACTTCCTGAGTCATGCTTTGATTTCAGGGCCTCGGGGTCTGAACCGTGTTTACAATGGCATCGCAAGGAGCATGCAGTAAATCTCTTGACTCAAAAGCCAAGCAAATGTCTCTCTCTCTGTCTCTCTCTCTGTTGCAGGAAAAAACGGCAATTATCAACCCGAACTTTTAAGAGGGACCCATCAGATCTCATCAGCGTGGTGAGTCCTTCCAGTGCCTGTCTCTAAGGGAGGTTTGGAAACGCCAGCCAGATGCTGCCCACATCCTAAGGCAGCCTTTGCCAACCTGGTGCCCCCAGACGCTCTGAGCTAGAACTCCCACCAGCCCTAGAACTCCCATCGTTTTCTTCTTTGTGATGGTTGCAGATGATTGGTGATTTGGCCCCCCAAACATTTGGAGGGTGCCATGTTGGGAAAGCATGGGGAGCCAGCTGGCATTTGTGACCAGCATGGTGGCAAGACTCTGAGCCCCCCCCCAGCAGTTATGCCTTTGATCTCTGAAATCCAACACCGGGGGGGGGGGGTGTCTCCAGAATTTTAAGGCACATTTGGTTTCTGAGCACAATTCAAAGTGTTGGTGCTGACCTCTAAAGCACTTAATGGCCTCGGTCCAGTATCCCTGAAGGAGCGTCTCTGCCTCCATCGTTGTGCCCAGACATTGAGGTCCAGCTCCGAGGGCCTTCTGGCAGTTCCCTCATTGCGAGAATCCAAGTTACCGGGAACCAGGCAGAGGGCCTTCTCGGTAGTGGCACCCGCCCTGTGGAACGCCCTCCCAGGAGATGTCAAAGAGAACAACAACTACCAGACTTTTAGAAGACATCTGAAGGCAGCCCTTTTCAGGGAAGTTTTTAATGTGTGATATTTTAGTGTATTTTTGGTTTCTGTGGAAGCCACCCAGAGTGGCTGGGGAAGCCCAGCCAGATGGGTGGGGTATAAATAATAAATTATTATTATTATTATTATTATTATTATTATTATTATTATTATTATTATTATTATTATTATATTTGAGTGAATGCCATGGATGTCAACCCTCCTGGTCACCTTTCTCTCTCGCCTCTCCCCCCCCATCTCTCCTCCACCCAGTCCACTTGGAGATTTTATTATTTTATTCTACAGTCGTGCCTTGATTCTCGAACAGAATCTGTTCCAGAAGTCTGTTCGACTTCCAAAAACATTTGAAAACCAAGGCGCGGCTTCCGATTGGCTGCAGCCATTTTCTACATTCAGTCGGAAGCCGCGGAAGCTGACTCAGACGTTTGGCTTCCGAAAAGCGTTCGCAAACCGGGAGCCAAAACGTTTGAGTCACAAGCTGTTTGAGAACCAAGGTACGACTATATTTGTTTCTTTGAGCCAGCCGTTTAGAAGTTTTATTCCTTTATAAGTAAGCGCATAAAAATTGCAGTCCTCAAGGCTCCCAGGTCCCAAGGTCCACAGGGCTTCAAAAGTCAGAACCAGGCTAGCAGACCTGTTTCCTTTTTCTCTTCGGGTCTCTTGTCCTCTAAGGTGCTGCTGTGCATTTGAGTTGTTTGGTACTCCTGCGCTGTCTCTTAATCAGTTTTTTAAGCTGCCCGTGAGCTTTGGAGGAGTCAGGAATACAAAACAAATAAGAATGTGTGCCTTTCTGCTGCTCCTTTGATAACCTGGACAGGTAAATCATTAACTCTTAGAGTCAACCTAGACGCTGCACGCGGCTTGCAATCTGTGACCTTAACTACAGTACTTTAAAAACACCAATCGCCAGTGGTGCTTTGTCTCTGTCTCTCTCTCTCTGTCTCTCTCTCTCTCTCTCTCTCTCTCTCTCTCTCTGTGTGTGTGTGTGTGTAACTTTAACTTTAGGGGACTTTAACTATTAGGACCGCCCCCCATTGGGGTCCCAATTCAGACACATAGCTATTTATTCTGGCAGTTTTAAACTGGGAAAAGAGATGTCCACTTAATGGAAACTTCTTCCCTAGCTGATTTGCCAGCATTAAGGCCTTAAGTGTACAGTTATGTGTGTGTGTGTATATATTTGCAGATGACACCAAACTGGGAGGGGTGGCTAACACCCCAGAGGACAGGATCACACTTCAAAACGACCTTGACAGATTAGAGAACTGGGCAAAAACAAACAAAATGAATTTTAACAGGGAGAAATGTAAAGTATTGCACTTGGGCAAAAAAAATGAGAGGCACAAATACAAGATGGGTGACACCTGGCTTGAGAGCAGTACATGTGAAAAGGATCTAGGAGTCTTGGTTGACCACAAACTTGACATGAGCCAACAGTGTGACGCGGCAGCTAAAAAAGCCAATGCAATCCTGGGCTGCATCAATAGGAGTATAGCATCTAGATCAAGGGAAGTAATAGTGCCACTGTATTCTGCTCTGGTCAGACCACACCTGGAGTACTGTGTCCAGTTCTGGGCACCACAATTCAAGAAGGACACTGACAAACTGGAACATGTCCAGAGGAGGGCAACCAAAATGGTCAAAGGCCTGGAAACGATGCCTTATGAGGAACGGCTAAGGGAGCTGGGCATGTTTAGCCTGGAGAAGAGGAGGTTAAGGGGTGATATGATAGCCATGTTCAAATATATAAAAGGATGTCACATAGAGGAGGGAGAAAGGTTGTTTTCTGCTGCTCCAGAGAAGCGGACACGGAGCAATGGATCCAAACTACAAGAAAGAAGATTCCACCTAAACATTAGGAAGAACTTCTTGACAGTAAGAGCTGTTCGACAGTGGAATTTGCTGCCAAGGAGTGTGGTGGAGTCTCCTACTTTGGAGGTCTTTAAGCAGAGGCTTGACAACCATATGTCAGGAGTGCTCTGATGGTGTTTCCTGCTTGGCAGGGGGTTGGACTCGATGGCCCTTGTGGTCTCTTCCAACTCTATGATTCTATGATTCTATGATTCTATGATTATATATATATATATATATATATATATATATATATATATATGCAGGTTTTGGTGTCTTCGGGTGTCTTCCCGTGTAAGAGTTGGGGTGTCTAGGCGACGTTTCGACGAGGTCTCACTCGTCATCTTCAGGCTGGTGCTTTCGGCTTCTTGTTACTGGAACAGAGCAGGATCTCAGTGTTTGAGTTCCTATAAATACTGTTGAGGGGGTGTGGTGTATAGCCTCCAACGTTCTGGGCAGAGAGGAAGTTTCCAGGTTAGTGTGCCTTTTCTTCTTTTGTTCATTAATTACTTGAGGGATATCTTGAGTGATTTCTTGAGTGATATTCTGAGTACCACTTAGGAGGGTCATTAGGTGTGGATTAGTTGCTAAAGCTTTCGTGTCTTGACCTCTTGAGCTTGTGAAGAGTTTTTTCTGAGAAGATGGCTGTACTGCACTTAGTTGTGCTCTGGCTTGGCTTCGTGTATAGGGGCGAGCTGTGGTTTTGTGCCCTGTGCCAGCCAGATCTGTGTAGGGATTGCAGGGGGGTGCAGCATCCGGAGGTGCCACTATGGTTTGGCTACTGGATGGTGTCTGTAATTTATCTGTGGAGAGGGTCTGGGTTTGGGTCTGGTGTGGTTGATTGGAGATGGCGTTCTGTGTGCCTCTGGTTCTGGTGTCGGTTTTTGTGGGGAGGGCTAATTTCCAGATGTCTGGCAGGCGGGACGTGTCGTCACGCTTGTTCATGTTGTGAGGGTGTTTCTCTATCTCGATGGCTTCCATGATTATTCTCTTGTGGTGATGTTCCATGTTAAAGAGCAATTTGGAATCTGCAAAATTAATTTCGTGTCCTGTTTCTTTCATGTGTTGGTAAAGAGAGGAAGTTTTTTCTTCTTTTTTGACGGCATTCTTGTGTTCTGCGATACGTGCATTTATTCGTCTGCACCCCCCTGCTGCACCCCCCTGCAATCCCTACACAGATCTGGCTGGCACAGGGCACAAAACCACAGCTCGCCCCTATACACGAAGCCAAGCCAGAGCACAACTAAGTGCAGTACAGCCATCTTCTCAGAAAAAACTCTTCACAAGCTCAAGAGGTCAAGACACGAAAGCTTTAGCAACTAATCCACACCTAATGACCCTCCTAAGTGGTACTCAGAATATCACTCAAGAAATCACTCAAGATATCCCTCAAGTAATTAATGAACAAAAGAAGAAAAGGCACACTAACCTGGAAACTTCCTCTCTGCCCAGAACGTTGGAGGCTATACACCACACCCCCTCAACAGTATTTATAGGAACTCAAACACTGAGATCCTGCTCTGTTCCAGTAACAAGAAGCCGAAAGCACCAGCCTGAAGATGACGAGTGAGACCTCGTCGAAACGTCGCCTAGACACCCCAACTCTTACACGGGAAGACACCCGAAGACACCAAAACCTGCATTCCTGTACCCGTGAAAATCTACGAAAGCAAATATATATATATATATATATATATATATATATATATATATATATATACACACACACACACACACACACACACACAACCTTAACCTAGATGGAGAAAGTGCAGTGCATTCACATCCCAAGAGGGTCTTGTTGCTTCCACTGCGGCAGCCTCCAGTTCCAAGAGACCCCAAACATTATGTCTGCAGCGTAGCAGCTCGACTGGTGACTGGGAGCATCCGCCGAGACCATATAACACCGGTCTTGAAAGACCTACATTGGCTCCCAGTATGTTTCCGAGCACAATTCAAAGTGTTGGTGCTGACCTTTAAAGCCCTAAATGGCCTCGGCCCAGTAGACCTGAAGGAGCGTCTCCACCCCCATCGTTCAGCCTGGACACTGAGGTCCAGCGCCGAGGGCCTTCTGGCAGTTCCCTCACTGCGAGAAGCCAAGTTACAGGGAACCAGACAGAGGGCCTTCTTGGCACAACTAAATGACAAAACAACTCAACAACAACAACAGTTTGTCCAGCTATGTTCTCCATCCTACACTCAAGGCCTGGAAAAAGTTTGGGAACCACAGATCTAACTCATTATTCTCTATTCCAGGGGGTTCTTAACCTGTGGCCCATGGGGCCTCCTGGGATTCCATGCATGGGCTTCAGGGGGTCCTTGAAGGAAATCAGTCCCCAGTGCATTAAAATAAATATGCGTTCAACATTTGTGTGTGCATGTGCACACTTTTTTCTGCGAAGAGGCTTCGTAGCCTCCATTGCGTTCCCAAAGTGGCCTGTGACTCCAAGAAGGTTAAGAGCCACTGGTCCGCCCTGGCTGGCAGCAGATCGTATTGGGTTCGAAACATGGTGTGTTGTCCCAGATATTGGTCATCGAACCTGGGACTTTCTATATGCAGAGCAGATGCTCTTGCCGTGAGACCCGTTCCAAAGGCATTAGGAGGCATCGTTCTTCTCCCCCGTGGCTCCTCCCAGTGGTAATGTGGGTCGGCTCCTCTAGTTCCTCCGTTCCTCAGAAAGGCATGTTGAAGCTGGCATTTGCCACTAAGTGGCAGCATATACTCAGCTCTGTGGTTTACCGTTCCTTTTGCTTGCGATTAAGAACAGGCCAGGCCAGACCAGCCAGATGCCTTTAAACACACACACACACACACACACACCCAAGCCCAAGATGCATATAGGAAACTTCTAAGTTTGTGCAGGAGTCGCTGTTTGTGGGTGGCATCCAGTTGCATACTGCCAAATGCAGCTTGCAGAGTTCGGTTTGGACCTAGGCTTTTGCACAAGGAACCCACTTTCCCCAAAGCTTTTTTGTGCATTAGAAAGAGTAAGATAACAATTGCTTGGCGTGAAGCCTTGTAATCACGTACAATCAAAGAACTGCAGAGCTGGAAGGGACCCCGGGAGTCAAAAGTGCAAACAAACCGGGGCACCAGAGTGGCAAAGGATCAGATCATAGAATCATAGAATCCTAGAGTTGGAAGAGACCACAAGGGCCATCGAGTCCAACCCCCTGCCAAGCAGGAAACACCATCAGAGCACTCCTGACATATGGTTGTCAAGCCTCTGCTTAAAGACCTCCAAAGTAGGAGACTCCACCACACTCCTTGGCAGCAAATTCCACTGTCGAACAGCTCTTACTGTCAGGAAGTTCTTCCTAATGTTTAGGTGGAATCTTCTTTCTTGTAGTTTGGATCCATTGCTCCGTGTCCGCTTCTCTGGAGCAGCAGAAAACAACCTTTCTCCCTCCTCTATGTGACATCCTTTTATATATTTGAACATGGCTATCATATCACCCCTTAACCTCCTCTTCTCCAGGCTAAACATGCCCAGCTCCCTTAACCGTTCCTCATAAGGCATCGTTTCCAGGCCTTTGACCATTTTGGTTGCCCTCTTCTGGACACGTTCCAGTTTGTCAGTGTCCTTCTTGAATTGTGGTGCCCAGAACTGGACACAGTACTCCAGGTGAGGTCTGACCAGAGCAGAATACAGTGGCACTATTACTTCCCTTGATCTAGATGCTATACTCCTATTGATGAGGCCCAGAATTGCATTGGCTTTTTTAGCTGCCGCGTCACACTGTTGGCTCATGTCAAGTTTGTGGTCAACCAAGACTCCTAGATCCTTTTCACATGTACTGCACTCAAGCCAGGTGTCACCCATCTTGTATTTGTGCCTCTCATTTTTTTTGCCCAAGTGCAATACTTTACATTTCTCCCTGTTAAAATTCATCTTGTTTGTTTTGGCCCAGTTTTCTAATCTGTCAAGGTCGTTTTGAAGTGTGATCCTGTCCTCTGGGGTTTTAGCCACCCCTCCCAGTTTAGTGTCATCTGCAAATTTGATCAGGATGCCCTTGAGTCCATCATCCAAGTCGTTGATAAAGATGTTGAATAAGACCGGGCCCAAGACAGAACCCTGTGGCACCCCACTAGTCACTCTTCTCCAGGATGAAGAGGAACCATTGATGAGCACCCTTTGGGTTCGGTCAGTCAGCCAGTTACAAATCCACTGAGTGGTAGCATAGTCAAGACCGCATTTTACCAGCTTCTTTACAAGAATATCATGGGGCACCTTGTCAAATGCCTTACTGAAATCAAGGTAGGCTATATCCACTGAGTAGTAGATAGGTAGCCGTGTTGGTCTGCCATAGTCAAAATAAAAAAATTCCTTCCAGTAGCACCTTAAAGACCAACTAAGTTAGTTCTTGGTATGAGCTTTCGTGTGCATGCACACTTCTTCAGATACCCAGTAGCACCTTAAAGACCAACTAAGTTAGTTCTTGGTATGAGCTTTCGTGTGCATGCACACTTCTTCAGATACTATCTGATACCTATCTGAAGAAGTGTGCATGCACACGAAAGCTCATACCAAGAACTAACTTAGTTGGTCTTTAAGGTGCTACTGGAAGGAATTTTTTTATTTTGACTATATCCACTGAGTTCCCTTCATGTGTGTTTTCCAGCAAGTAACAGGAAGAAATGTACTCATCTCATTTTTAGGTGTCCCTCTCTTCACATGGTGCAAAGCTATCCCACTCCACAAACATCTAAAGAGCCTATCACACAGAATAGTGATAAGTGAATGTTTGGTTAACAGCACAGCATAAATGAACGCTGGGCAGCCTGATTTAGGGAACAACTTGCTTTTGCATGGCAAATTTGGGCTCCAGGCTCATTACCCCCTCAGCCTCTTCCTTTTGCACCAGAAGAAGAAGGCAAGCACTCCTGAAATGGCCCTGGGAGCAGCTTCTGCTCTTTGGAGCTCCACTTCTGACTGAGCATCCCTTTTTTTTTTTGCTCCAGAGCCTTCCCCACAAAAACCTGCTCTTTAAAGCTGAATCGGAGCAAACAGCAGTCCAAGGAAAACTTTTTCTGCCATAAAGGAAGTCTAGGTGTATTTTGTCTGGATGCAGCCACAGGAGACCCGCTTTCAGCAGGATTCTCATAGGACTGCATCTTGATTTGCCAAGGCCCCAGAGGTGTCACCTTATCCTTCAACTTTTTAAATTTTTCTTTCATTCCTTGTTATGCAGACGAGACTGGAAGACCGGCTGAGCCCAGCTGAGAAGACCCTTGAAGATGGAGAGTTGCACAACAGTAAGTGGACAGTATGGGAAGGGATTTCTCCATGCTTGAAATGTGCCGTTTATAAGAGTGACATGTGAGCAAGTCGTCTTTCTGCAATAGATTCCAAGGGAATCCCTTATATCAAGTAAAGCAATACAGTGGAACCTTGGTTCTCAAACTTAATCCGTTCTGGAAGTCTGTTCAACTCACAAAACGTTCGAAAACCAAGGCGCGGCTTCCGATCGGTGCAGGTGTCCTGGAAACGATAGCCTACAGCCGCATTGGATGTTCGGCTTCTGAAAAAAAACTTTCAAAAACCGGAACACTTACTTCCAGGTTTTCGGAGATCGGGAGCCGATTTGTTCGTCAACTAAGCCGTTCAAGAACCAAAGTTCCACTGTATTCAACAATCCATTGGAATATAATAGTACAGTAAACAGTAAAATTACATATCTTCAAATAATAAATAAACAGTTTGCACTTAACAATTACAACAATTACTAAACTGTAATCAATAAAAATAATGGTCACAATGTATAAAACAACAAAACCATGTGACAGGATCAAATTGAGAAACAAGGTCACACAAATTATATATATATATATCCCTGAACTCCTCTTTTCTCTCCCGGCTGCTTCTTCTTGTTGTTGTTTAGTCATTTAGTCGTGTCTGATTCTTCGTGACCCCATGGACCAGAGCACGCCAGGCACTCCTGTCTTCCACTGCCTCCCGCAGTTTGGTCAAACTCATGTTAGTCGCTTCGAGAACACTGTCCAACCATCTCGTCCTCTGTCGTCCCCTTCTCCTTCTGCCCTCCATCTTTCCCAACATCAGGGTCTTTTGCAGGGAGTCTTCTCATTTCATGAGGTGGCCAAAGTATTGGAGCCTCAGCTTCAGGATCTGTCCTTCCAGTGAGCACTCAGGGCTGATTTCCTTCAGAATGGAGAGGTTGGATCTTCTTGCAGTCCATGGGACTCTCAAGAGTCTCCTCCAGCACCAGAATTCAAAAGCATCCATTCTTCGGCGCTCAGCCTTCTACTGCTTCTAGTGAGATCCAGTGTGGTGTAGTGGTTAAGAGCGGTAATCTGGTGAACTGGGTTCGCTTCCCCGCTCCTCCACATGCAGCTGCTGCGTGACCTTGGGCCAGTCATACTTCTCTGAAGTCTCTCAGCCTCACTCACCTCTCAGAGTGTTTGTTGTGGGGGAGGAAGGGAAAGGAGAATGTGAGCCACTTTGAGACTCCTTCGGGTAGTGATAAAGCGGGATATTGAATCCAAACTCTTCTTCTTCTCTTCTTCTCTCAAAGTCATGGTCTAGGAAAGGCTCCTAGGGCTGGATGTTGGCGCAAGACAGGTGGCGAAAGCCTTTCTCATCCGCAGGAGCGTGAGAAAGTGTTTTGCTCGACCCCCCCCCCCAGCCCGTCCCTCCACACCTTGGGCCGGGAACTCAGGGCAGCTGGCAGCAAAGGGGAAAGCTCTCTTTCCTGTTGGAACAATAGCCTCCCATCTGCAAATAGCTTGAGGCCTTGCAGGCAAACGGTGCGCCTTTTTCTGCACACACATGCGCTTCCCTTCCAGTCCTGGAGTCGGTGTCTGAGGCAGCGGCTTCTCAGCTTTCGGAAAGTGAAAGCTCTTTTGACTCAGCCCACAGACTCGTTTGCTTTGCCTATGGTTACGGGGAGAAAACAAAGGTCTCTGCTTCAATGCTCCCAATAGCTCAGATAATATTCTTTGTTGCGTACTGACAGCAAACGCACCAGGCAGTTCCATATCACAAGTCTTGAAGGCAGAGGGCAGATTTCCTCACAGATTTGCTCCACTTATAGAGCCTAATCAGGGCATCTCCTGTTTAAACCCGATAAAGATAATGTTTGCCGAACCTGAGCTCTCAACTGAAACTCAGTGTAGACTCTTTTAGGTGAACTTTGCTAAACCTGAGCTGCTGCGCCGCCTTCTATTTTGACCAGGCAGCTCAGGTTTTGCAAGACTTCAGGGTTTCAGCAAGGCTGCAGTTTCAGCAGACTTACTTGTCCAGTGCAACTCAGCAGGACTCTCTGAGTAAACATGCAAAGGGGCCATATTGTAAGAGGCTAAGGGCTTATCACCACTTCCTCTTGTCCCGCTGCTCAAAACTGTGCAATCGGAGCAAACGGCAATCCGGGTTTTCTCTGTATTGATGTTTGCTCCGATTTAGCACTGAAGAGCAGGTTTTCCCTGGGAACAGGAACAAGGCAAGGGGGAAACCACTCGTGCCCTCATTTGGATAGTGGTTTGCTTTGACTTAGCATAGGGTTAGTCAAATGGGTCTGGTTTCTCTCATAGTTCCAGTCTTCATTTCTTCACATTTCCATATCAGTTCGCTTTTTAAAAAAAATCCTCATGAAAACTACTAGCATTTTAGTGTGAATTTTTCCAAAATACATATTTTCCCCCAAAAGCAATTTCCTGCAGTACAGGGCCGTCTTTACCTGGGGGTGCAAGGGGTGTGAGGCACCCAGGCGCCAAATTTTGGGGGCGTGCCAAATGTATACCTACTGTATACCAGTCCCTCTCGATTGGCGGCAGTGAAAAGCAATGGAGCGGAAGTCCTCCTCCCCCCCGTCTCTCTGTTACTCCGTGGCGTCAAATATTCCCAACGAGTCAGGAAACAAAAGCAGTTTTCCCCGCTGCGTCACAGGTGAGCGATTCCCCCCCCAAAAAAAAGCTCAACAACTTTTTTGAGTTTGCCCCCTAAAAAAGGCCGACAACTTTGGCTTCCCCCCCTCCCAAAAAAGCTCAATAAAAGTTAATTGGGGGGTGACTAAACTAAATTTAGGGGTGCTGGGCGGATCTTTGCACCCTGGCAGCACATATGCTAAAGACAGCCCCGCTGCAGTATAGTACATTTGTGTGTATTATTTTCACCAACATGGGTCTTTCAATGTACACTTCACCCCAGGATATGCCGTTCCCGGGTGGCGCTGTGGGTTAAACCACAGAGCCTAGGGCTTGCCGATCAGAAGGTCGGCGGTTCGAATCCCCGTGATGGGGTGAGCTCCCATTGCTCGGTCCCTGCTCCTGCCAACCTAGCAGTTCGAAAGCACGTCAAAATGCAAGTAGATAAATAGGTACCGCTCTGGCGGGAAGGTAAACGGTGTTTCCGTGCACTGCTCTGGTTTGCCAGAAGCAGCTTAGCCATGCTGGCCACATGACCCGGAAGCTGTACGCCGGCTCCCTCGGCCAATAAAGCGAGATGAACACCGTAACCCCAGAGTCGGCCACGACTGGACCTAATGGTCAGGGGTCCCCTTTAACCCTTTACCTTTATACATCACTTAGCCGGAGAACTGCAATGTAAGATTTACAGAAGTCTGCTTTTCGAAGGGCGCCTTTGGTTTTGGTCTGCTTTTTATTTTGGAAATAGCAAATTGGGTCGGTTCACTTTTAAGTGAGAACAGAACCCAATTCCCTCCGCCCCTCATCTCTAACCTAGCAAGTCCCTTCAGCAAAGCTCCTCTGCTAAATACCCCTTCGCACACCTATTTTTATTTAGTCAGTTTCTTATCCTGCCTTCTAAAGTGAACGTTATTTCTTCCAAGGTGGCAAGCACGTTTTTTTAAAAAAAAACCAAGGCCAAATTAAATGCAGAAGAACTGCAGAAACAAAACAGAACTGTAAAGGTCACGAGAACAATAAAAACAGCAATAAACCCATAAAACACTGAAAGCAGCCGGCAAATGAAAGCATCCAGCCTTTGAAAGCCACAGCCAAATAAATCTGTTTCCATGTGGTGCCTGAAATTTGTAGCGGGAGGCCATGTGCAAGGGGGGCATTTTTTTAAGAAGCAGAGAACCAGCACTGAGAAAGCCCGGTTTTCTGTTTCCACCTGCCAAATCCCATGGAGATGGGAGGCAGGGAAGCCTAAGAACGGCTTTCTCGGATGACCTTAATGCCTGGGGCATCTCAGGCGGAAGTGAGCAATTCTTGGCTACTTCCAGGCAGCTGGCCGGCTCACGCAAAACTTGCACAGGGGTTAAACAGTGTCACTCACTTACGGAGCATTCCTCTTGTTACAAACACCATTGCAAGCTAGTGGCTGTTATCCTTTCCAGCATCATTCCCCATCGCTGTTCTTACCAGACTTTTTGCGCTTTGGGAAGCGGCGGAGTAACTGCGCTACCTTGGAAACGGGGGACCTCTCCTTCCTTGGAGGTTTTTAAGCAGAGGTTTGGGGGAACGACCACCTGCCATGGATGCTTTTGCTGGGATTCCTCAGCGGCTTTTGACACCATCAACCATAACATCCTTCTGGACCGTCTTGAGGGGCTGGGAGCTGGGGGCACTGTCATACCGTGGTTCCACTCCTTCCTCCTGGGCCGTGTTCAGAAAGTGGTGGTGGGGGATGAGTGTTCAGACCCTTGGGCCCTCACTTGTGGGGTGCCTCAGGGTTCTGTCCTCTCCCCCATGCTTTTCAACATCTATATGAAGCCGCTGGGAGAGATCATCAGGGGGTTTGGGCTGGGTGTCCATCAATATGCGGATGATACCCAGCTCTACCTCTCTTTCAAATCAGAACCAGTGAAGGCGGTGAAGATCCTGTGTGAGTGTCTAGAGGCGGTTGGAGGATGGATGGCGGGTAACAGATTGAGGTTGAATCCTGACAAGACAGAAGTACTGTTTGTGGGGGACAGGAGGCGGGCGGGTGTGGAGGATTCCCTGGTCCTCAATGAGGTAACTGTGCCCCTGAAGGACCAGGTGCGCAGCCTGGGAGTCATTTTGGACTCACAGCTGTCCATGGAGGCGCAGGTCAATTCTGTGTCCAGGGCAGCTGTTTATCAGCTCCATCTGGAACACAGGCTGAGACCCTATCTGCACACAGACTGTCTCGCTAGAATGGTGCATGCTCTAGTTATCTTCTGCTTGGACTACTGCAATGCGCTCTATGTGGGGCTACCTTTGAAGGTGACCCAGAAACTGAAATTAATCCAGAATGTGGCATCTAGACTGGTGACTGGGGGTGGCCACCGAGACCATATAACACCAGTCCTGAGAGATCTGCATTGGCTCCCAGTACGTTTCCGAGCACAATTCAAAGTGTTGGTGCTGATCTTTAAAGCCCTAAATGGCCTCGGTCCAGTATACCTGAAGGAGCGTCTCCATTCCCATTGTTCTGCCCGGACACTGAGGTCCAGCACCGAGGGCCTTCTGGCGGTTCCCTCACTGCGAGAAGTGAGGTTACAGGAAACCAGACAGAGGGCGTTCTTGGTAGTGGCCCCCGCCCTGTGGAACACCCTCCCACCAGATGTCAAAGAGATAAACAACTACCTGACATTTTGAAGGCATCTGAAGGCAGCCCTGTTCAGGGAAGTGGCCAGCCATAGTTTAACTACGTATGTCAGGGGTGTCCAAACTTTTTTCAAAGAGGGCCAGGTTTGATGAAGTGAACATGTGTGAGGGCTGACCAAAGAGTTGTTGAGCTTTTCTTAGGATAGAAGTTGTTGAGCTTTAGGGTTTTACCCCAGAGTTGTTGACCTTTTTTAAGGATTCCCTCCCCCCCTGAAAATAAATTAGAGTCCACATTAAACCAACTGGCAGGCCGGATTAGGCCCCCAGGCCTGACTTTGCACATACCTAAATGTGGTTCTTCTACTATCGCTTGGCACACCAGACACTCCCACATGTTGCGGCCAAATCTCCTGTTGGCACCTCATGGCCACACGTTACCACCTCGTGATGTCATAAGCCTTGCAAACTGGTTTCCTGAGCCTGACCACTATGGCGGCGGGTGTGTGTGTGTGTGTGTGTGTCTGTGTGTGTGTCCGTGTGTGTGCGTGTGCCAGAAAGTGGCTGGCAGGCGTGGCTCCCTCTTCTCTAGCTGTGGGCGAGTCAGAAATCTGTCCCATGGGAGTCAAGAAACCAGGGAGGTGTGTGCAATCAGTTCCTGGAGGCGATGAGAGATAAGATAGCGAGAGGGAGCATCAAAACAACATCTCCTGGTGGCTGAGGAAGGCAGGTGGATCCTGGCTGGGAGCGTATTCAATTCTGACACCTTTATTGATTGGTTTTATTCCACCCGCCCATCAGTCAATCAGTCAACTGACTTTTTAATGTGTGTCTCAAGGCAGTTTGCAGACACGCCATAAAAACAGTTAATATAGTTCTTGAAACCATGCAAAAAAAGCAAACCGAAGAAAGCTTTTTTAAGCAATGCAAGATGAATATATAAGGCTAGAGACCTTTCCACCCAAGCTTGTCTCAAGAAAAATGAGGGAACCGCCAGAAGGCCCTCGGTGCTGGACCTCAGTGTCCGGGCAGAATGATGGGGGTGGAGACGCTCCTTCAGGTATACTGGACCAAGGTCATTTAGGGCTTTAAAGGTCAGCACCACCACTTTGAATTGTGCTCGGAAACGTACTGGGAGCCAATGTAGGTCTTTCAAGACAGGTGTTGTGTGGTCTCGGTGGCCACTCCCAGTCACCAGTCTAGCTGCCGCATTCTGGATTAATTTCAGTTTCCGGGTCACCTTCAAAGGTAGCCCCACGTAGAGCACATTGCAGTAGTCCAAGCAGGATATAACCAGAGCATGCACCACTCTGGCGAGACAGTCCGCGGGTAAGTAGGGTCTCATCCTGCGTACCAGATGGAGCTGGTAGACAGCTGCCCTGGACACAGAATTGACCTGTGCCTCCATGGACAGCTGTGAGTCCAGAATGACTCCCAGGCTGCGCACCTGGTCCTTCAGGGGCACAGTTACCCCATTCAGGATCAGGGAGTCCTCCACACCCGCCCGCCTCCTGTCGCCCCAAAACAGTACTTCCGTCTTGTCAGGATTCAGCCTCAATCTGTTATCCGCCATCCATCCTCCAACCGCCTCCAGGCACTCACACAGGACGTTCACCGCCTTCACTGGTTCTGATTTGAAAGAGAGGTAGAGCTGGGTATCATCTGCATACTGATGAACACCCAGTCCAAACCCCCTGATGATCTCTCCCAGCGGCTGCATGTAGATGTTGAAAAGCATGGGGGAGAGGACAGAACCCTGTGGCTCTGGGACGATGATCAGGCAAGCACACTCCCCCCCCCCTCCCCAAGTTAACAGCCCTTTTGTGCGTGAACCTGAGTGCTGCGATGGGCTTCCCCCTGTTGGAGGGTCTTTCCGGCATAAGTCCCGATGCCTCTGCCTGCCGTGAGCGTAAGGCGATTGGAATCTATTTAACGTGGATTATCCGCCAGATGGAGATGGTGGCATTAAGGGGACATCTGGGTGATTCCGGCTAGGCTGGGGCCAGGGGCGAGATGGCGGCAGCCTGCCCCAACCTGGTGCCCTCCACATGTTCTGGACCGTTGTGCCGGCGGGGGGCGGTGATGGGAGCCGTAGCCCCAGGCATCAGGAGGGCGTCTCGTTGGGGAAGACTGGGCTATGCCTCGGGAGGAGATTTCCCTGGAACAGAAAAGGGGCTTTACTTTCACCTCTCCACCCCCCACTCCCAGCCCAGCTTTCAGACCTTTTTGATCTTTATCCCTGAGTTCACAGAGAGCAAAGAGAACAATCCCTTTAACTCCCGCAGGCAGCCGTTTTTAATTCTCGGGGCAGAAAGCCTGAAGCACAGACCGCGTTGTAGGTGGAGGGTGGCAGGGCAGAGATTCATTCGGATTTTGTTTCAGACACATCAGAGACCCTGTAGTGTAGTGTTGTTTAGTCGTTTAGTTGTTTCCGACTCTTTGTGACCCCCTGGACCAGAGCACGCCAGGCACTCCTGTCTCCCACTGCCTCCCGCAGTTTGGTCAGACTCATGCTGGTAGCTTCGAGAACGCTGTCCAACCATCTCGTCCTCTGTCGTCCCTTTCTCCTTGTGCCCTCCATCTTTCCCAGCATCAGGGTCTTTTCCAGGGAGTCTTCTCTTCTCATGAGGTGGCCAAAGTCTTGGAGCCTCAGCTTCAGGATCTGTCCTTCCAGTGAGCACTCAGGGCTGATTTCCTTCAGAATGGATAGGTTTGATCTTCTTGCAGTCCATGGGACTCTCAAGAGTCTCCTCCAGCACCACAATTTAAAAGCATCAATTCTTCAGCGATCAGCCTTCTTTATGGTTCAGCTCTCACTTCCATACATCACTACTGGGAAAACCATGGCTTTAGCTATATGGACCTTTGTTGGCAAGGTGATGTCTCTGCTTTTTAAGATGCTGTATAGGTTTGTCATTGCCTTTCTCCCAAGAAGGTAGTGTGGTTAGCTGTATTCATAGAATGGTAGAGTTGGAAGGGACCCTGACAATCATCTAGTCCAGGCACGTCCAACTCCAAAGAAAAAATTCCTTCCAGTAGCACCTTAAAGACCAACTAAGTTAGTTCTTGGTATGAGCTTTCGTGTGCATGCACACTTCTTCAGATACACACGAAAGCCCATACCAAGAACTAACTTAGTTGGTCTTTAAGGTGCTACTGGAAGGAATTTTTTTATTTTGACTATGGCAGACCAACACGGCTACCTATCTGTAACCAATTCCAAAGAGACTGCGATCTACTCACAGTATAAAAAGACCAGCTGTGATCTACCCATTGTCATTGCCAGGAGTTGTTCAGCTTTTTTTAGGGGAGGGTTGGCCAAAGCCGATCACTAAACTTCATCCATGAGAGCCAGTGTGGTGTAGTGGTTAAGAGCGGTAGTCACATAATCTGGGAAACCGGGTTCGCGTCTCCGCTCCTCCACCTGCAGCTGCTGGGTGACCTTGGGCCAGTCACACTTCTCTGAAGTCTCTCAGCCCCACTCATCTCACAGAGTGTTTGTTGTGGGGGAGGAAGGGAAAGGAGAATGTTAGCTGCTTTGAGACTCCTTAAAGGGAGTGAAAGGCAGGATATCAAATCCAAACTCTTCTTCTTCTTCTTCTTCATCCCGTGATCTACCTGGGACACCCCCACGATCTACCGGCAGATCACGATCTACCTGTTGGACATGCCTGTTTCTAGTCCATGCGTAGGCAAACTAAGGCCCGGGGGCTGGATGCGGCCCAATCGCCTTCTCAATCCGGCCCGCGGACGGTCCGGGAATCAGCGTGTTTTGACATGAGCAGAATGTGTCCTTTTATTTAAAATGCATCTCTGGGTTATTTGTGGGGCCTGCCTGGTGTTTTGACATGAGTAGAATGTGTGCTTTTATTTGACATGCATCTCTGGGTTATTTGTGGGGCATAGGAATTCGTTCATCCCCCCCCCAAAAAAAAATACAGTCCGGCCCCCCATAAGATCTGAGGGACAGTGGACTGGCCCCCTGCTGAAAACGTTTGCTGACCCCTGATCTAGTCCAACCCAGTGGCCCATCTAGTCTCTCATCCTGTTCTCACAGTGGCCGATGAACTGCCCGCATGAAACTCGCAAGCAGGATTCGAACCCAAGACCAACTCTCCTCTCCTGTAGTTTCCGACAACTGCTATTCAGAAGCATTGCTGCTTCCAGCTGTGGAGGCAGAGCTTAGCCCTCTCCTCCTCCGTGAATTTGTCCAATCCTCTTTTAAAGCCATCCAGGCTGGTGGTCCTTACTGTGTCCTGTGGCAGTGAGTTCCACAGTTTAACTGCATACTGCGTGAATAAGGACTTTCTTTTATCTGTCCTGAATCTTCCAGCCTTCAACTTTTTTTGATATCTAAGAGCAGAAGGAGAAAAACTGTTCTCTCCTTTCTCTCTCCGTGCTAACATACAATTTTGCAAACTGGTCTCTCACATGCCTTTTTCCTAAATAATGATGATGATGATGATGATGATGATGATTTATTTCTACCCCACCCGTCTGGCTAGGTTTCCTCAGCCAGTCTGGGCGGCTTTCAACAGAACAATAAAAACAGAATAAAACATCAAACATTAAAAACTCCTCTAAACTGGGCTGCCTTCAGATGCCTTCTAAAAGTTGGATAGTTGTTTATCTCCTTGACATCTGATGGGATGATGTTCCACAGGGAGGGCGCCACCACTGAGAAGGCCCTCTGCCTGGTTCCCTGTAACCTCACTTCTTGCAGTGAGGGAACCGCCAGAAGGCCCTTGGAGCTGGACCTCAGTGTCCGGGCTGAACGATGGGTGTGGAGACGCTCCTTCAGGTATACTAAATGTGCCTTCTCTCCACCTAAAAAGGTAAAGGGATCCCTAACCATTAGGTCCAGTCATGGACGACTCTAGGGTTGCTGCGCTCATCTCGCTTTATTGACCGAGGGAGCCGGCGTACAGCTTCCGGGTCATGTGGCCAGCATGACCATAGCTGTCAATGTTTCCCTTTTTAAAAGGGAAATTCCCTTATTCCGAATAGGATTCCTCGCAAGAAAAGGGAAAAGTTGACAGCTATGAGCATGACTAAGCTGCTTCTGGCAAACCAGAGCAGTACACAGAAACGCCGTTTCCCTTCCCGCCAGAGCGGTACCTATTTATCTACTTGCACTTTGACGTGCTTTCGAACTGCTAGGTTGGCAGGAGCAGGGACCGAGCGACGGGAGCTCACCCTGTTGCAGGGATTCGAACTGCCCACCTTCTGATTGGCAAGCCCTAGGCTCTGTGGTTTAACCCACAGCGCCACCCGCGTCCACCTACCCCGGTATTTTCCACATTGTTTGGCCGCAGCTCTTACAGAGGTCTGGCCCAGCCTTGCCTGGAGACGCTGGGGACTTGAACTCGGGACGTTCTGCGTGCGAAACACCCACCCCTTCGCCTACCCAGCTGCAGGAGCCTGACAGGGCTGTTCTGGTAGAAACAGTTAACACTCCGCTCCAGCACTGACCACATTTCTACTTTTGCTTGCTCCTGCTTCCCCCAGAGACGGGGGAATCTTCCAGCAGTAATTCCACACCAAACTGCTGTTGGCTGAGTGCAAGGCTGGAGCTGTGGGGGAAGACATATTCCAGCCAGAGGGAGCACCCCCCCCCTTGCACCGCGGACGAATCTCCTCAGCAGGCAGAGAGTGGGCAGGGAAGACTTCTTGAGCCTGGGGGGATCTGGGGGTGCCCTCCTGTGGGACGCAGGCATGGGACATGTTTGCGTGCTTGTATGGCTCCCGGCACCCGGAGAGCCAAGCGTGATGAGTCATTGTGGTTTGCTGGAGAGCTGGAGAGTTGAGAAGACAGCGCTGAGTTGTGGGCAGCCGGCCCTGGCTAGAGCTGGGGCGTGTGTTGCTGTGCATTGACATGGCCTCCCTGCCCTGGTTGCAGAGCAAAAACAAAAATCCGAGAGGAGTGGACGCTTGACACTTTAACCCTGGGGGAGAGAACCACAAAACCCCTTTGCAAGGACGGTTGTGCCATTATTATTGTTATTGAAAAGTTTTTATTGTTAAAATAATTCAGCATTAATGCACACATATTGCAAATATACAAGCATACAAACATACATTTCATACAATCCTTAAAAATATTCAAACATACCTACATTCAATCCCACAGATAATTCCTTTTCCCATCACCATCCACCACCCCTCACCCCACCTTTGTGCTAGACTTCCAATCTACTCAATTGCAATTTCTTTCCACTTCTATTACTTTCCTTCACACACCTTTAACCTAATTTCATGCTTCTTTTTCTATTACACATTGTTATCCATCTTATTTAGTATTTCACTATTTAAAACGGAACTTGTTTAGTCTAATAGGAGTTCTGACTTTTCAATATGGCTTTGCAAGTATCCTTTAAACAACTTCCAATCCCTGTGTATCTTCTCTTTTGAGATCCTTCCAATTTCTCCCATTGTTTGTTAATTGCATTTGCAGAAGCATAGAATCATAGTTGGAAGGGACCTCAGAGGTCATCCAGCCCAACCCCTTGCAATGCACAAATCTCAACTATAGCGGCGATGATAGATGGCCATCCAACTTCTGTTTAAAGTCCACAGTTGACTAGCTCAGAGTTTCCCAGACTTGGGTCTCCAGCTGTTTTTGGACTACAATTCCCATCATCCCTGACCACCGGTCCTGCTAGCTAGGGATGATGGGAGTTGTAGTCCAACAACAGCTGGGGACCCAAGTTTTCAGAAACTCTGGACTAGCTTTTACAGTGGAGAGTCCTGCGTCAAACAGTGAAGGGCTGCTGCCAGCCAGGGCAGGAAGTACTAAGTTATATAGAGCAATGGTCTCAGGATAAACAGCTTCCTATGTTCCTAGGTCCAGTTTCACTGCTTTTGGAATTTCTGCAGCACTGAATCTCTGCCTGAGGCGCTCCGAACCCACCTGCAATGTGCTCTTTGCAGGAGCAAAAGCAAAACGGAAGCAGAAACATTTTCTTCCAGGTGGTCTTACTGCTGGGAACCTGTTGCTGTTTGGGGGATAGGGATTCACTGACATGCCCAGAAAATTCGGGCCGCACGATCCTAGTTTGTTTTGAGCTCTGCCGCAACAAACTCCGCGTTCCCCAGGAGATCAGACTTTTGGCGAAAAGGAAAGTGATAAGGCACTTGCTTTGACCCGAAGTCATGAAATTTGCTCACAAACAAACCAGAACGGGCGTGCATTCAATAGCCGGGTAACTAATCTCCCTGCCAAACGAATCAGGGTGAATGCTCAATAAGCAGGCTGTTTGGCAGTGCCCTGTGGCAGAACAGTGGAGCCAGAACAACATGTGTTTGCGGAAGTCAGTGTGAAGCAGAAAAAACCCCTTCTCTGCATAGAAACCTCAGGGTCCTTGCTCCTTCCTTCCATCCTAAACAGGACATCCCTGTTCTGTTTATGTTGTGAGCAGGATTGGTTAGGAGTCAGGCATCCCTTTTTGGTTCCTCTTTTTAAAAAGTATTATTAGGGATAGTATCAAATCAGCGCTAGTGAACGAGCCTCAAGTTAGATAGCAGGGGATTCCCTTCCCTTTTTCTGTGTGTAAAGGTAAAGGGACCCCTGACCATTAGGTCCAGTCATGACCGACTCTGGGGTTGCGGCGCTCATCTCGCTTTATTGGCCGAGGGAGCCGGCGTACAGCTTCCGGGTCATGTGGCCAGCATGACTAAGCCGCTTCTGGTGAACCAGAGCAGCGCACAGAAACGCCGTTTACCTTCCCGCCAGAGTGGTACCTATTCATCTACTTGCACTTTGAGGTGCTTTTGAATTGCTAGGTTGGCAGGAGCAGGGACCGAGCAACGGGAGCTCACCCCATTGCAGGGATTCGAACCGCTGACCTTCTGATCGGCAAGTCCTAGGCTCTGTGGTTTAACCCACAGCGCCACCCGTGTCCCAGTTTCTGCGTGTACCTGGGCCGTATTTAGGATTGATGAGGCCCTAAGCTCCTGAAGGTAATGGGGCCCTTTATATGTCCAGCTGTCCTTTGTCAACAACAAATTGTTGCTGCTTTTTGTGTTGAATATATGCTGCATGGTAATTTTTGGACCTAATAGGTCCATATACAACATAAAACACTGTTGCTGTATGTAGGTTTTATTTTATTGGTTTTTTTGGTTATATTTTGGAAATGTACATCCAGGTTTCTTTCTCTTTAGTTTTTTGGGGGGGTCCCCAAGAGAGTGTGGCCCTCAGCTGTATGGCTTGTTTAACTTATACATAAATCTGGCACTGGTGTGTACATACACAAACACACCACAAGACTAGAGCCTGCCCGGATATTTAGAAAGTTGATGCAAGTTTTCAGTTTCTTGCTATTTTAACTCTTTGAAAGACTTACATTTGCTGCTAGCTTTTCTTATTGGTTTTTTGTTTTATCTTTTTCGTAAACCGCTTTGAGGTTTTGTTTTTTTAGCAGCCAAGTGGCGTATAAATCTTATGGAATAAATAGGGATAAATAGAGCCAAACCATTTGAGCCCCACAGGGCTTCCATCTCTAGGAGCCTCCCTGGGCAGAGCATTCCACAGATGGGGGGCCACTGCAGAGAAGGACCCGTTCTCGTGTTGCAACTTCCTGGACCTCTCACGGCGGAGGGACACAAAAAAGGCCTGAGATGATGATTGCAGGGTCCAGGTCAATTCATGTGGTCGGTTCATTATTATGGTGATTAATTGCATTTACATCCCATCTTTTCCTCCAAAGGAGCTCAAGATGGCGTATATTTAGTCCCCACAACAACCCTGAAAGGTAGGCTGAGAGAGAGGCAGTGTGACCATCCCAAGGTCACCCAACGAGCTTCATCACCAAGCCAGGATTTGAACCCTGGCTTCCCAGGCCCTGATCCAACACCGCAACTACGCCGCCGCACTGGCACATGTGATGTGGGAGCCAGTTTTATGATTTGAAGCAGCCACGGGGCTCTCTGAATCAGAGCAGCGCCAAGGGGAGGATGAAGAGGTCAGCGCTTCCACCCTCCCCCACCTTGCAAAACTGGTCTTCACTGGGGGGTGGGGTAGGTTGGGGAGGGAAATGCAAGCACAGCCTCTAAAGCCTCTCTGGTCCACGGCAAACCCACTAGACTGCGCTCGGTTATTTCATCTTCCGCAGAGCGAACCTGCCGGGCGAGTTCTCTCTGCCAGACCCAGCAATTGACAGCTTCTGCCGACAGTGTTGGAACCTGTTCCGTGGCTTTAAACGCTTAACCAAAGGAACAAACTTATTACAAGTGTTGGCGCTCGGCCAAACGATTGCCGAGGTGTCGGGGGGAACAGATTCGCTGCAAAAACAGGAGAGGAAAGGAAAGCCTAGATTCTGTTCACACACACACACACACACACACACACACGTGTGTTTGTGTGTGTCTTGTGAAGCGTGCAAATTCCCTGGCAGGGAAACAAACGGGTGGCTTGGCTTGAGCCTAGGTGGGGCCCTTCGTCAGAGATACCATATTTTTCGCTCTATAAGACGCACCAGAGCACAAGACGCACCTAGTTTTTGGAGGAGGAAAACAAGAAAAAAAATATTCTGAATCTCAGAAGCCAGAACAGCAAGAGGGGTCGCTGCGCAGTGAAAGCAGCAATCCCTCTTGCTGTTCTGGCTTCTGGGATAGCTGCGCAGCCTGCATTCGCTCCATAAGACACACACACACATTTCCCCTTACTTTTTAGGAGGGAAAAGGTGAGTCTTATAGAGCAAAAAATATGGTACTTGCCGAACCAGTGTTTGCCTTGCAGAAAACCCGAACTGTAACCGCAGGATCAAAGGCTTTGGTGCTGTTTGTGGTGATGGGAAAGAGCCATGTCAAGGCTTTGTAAAATGCCCGCCTGATCCTCTGTCCGCCCAGCTTTCCACTCTTATACGTGCAGGTCCATGCCCTTCCTCTGTCCCTCACCTTTCCAACGCAGTGATCCTTGCAGCGTGATTTACCAGAGCGCACCTGTCAGGGGTTTAGGTGCAGAGGCACGGGCAAGGGAGGAAACAGAGAGCGAAGGGGAGGAGACAGAGGAAAGGATGAGTGATGACGACGACCCGAGATCTCCCAGTCTTTCCAGTGAATCAGAGGATTCACAGAAAGGAGCACCAGTGGCCAGGGCAAGGGGGGAGTCTAGGGAGGCACCCCAGGAAGATAGAGCCAGAGGAGACTCAGGGGGGAGCAGCTGGAAATCGGGACCAGCGTCACCGCCAGGAAGCAGGGAAGAGGAAAGGAGCCAGGGGGGAAGCGCTGGCAGCTCACCACAGGAGGGAGGGCAGGAGTCAGGAGTGGCCACACCTCCATCGGGGAGCGAAGAAACGGTTAAGAGGAAAGTGGAAGGTTGGGCGCGCGCGCCAAGTTCAAATGCAGAGGAAGGCGGCGCAGTGAGCAGCCCCGAAAGGGAACCAGGTCCTAAAGCCCGGCGCAAGGAGGCAGAAGGGTCCGGGTCAGCGTCAGAAGAATCCCGGAAGGAAGAAGCCCCGGGGGGTAGAGGGACCCAGAGGAGGACAGTCAGGAGGAAAAGGTGGAGCAAGGCTAGGATATTAAGTTGGTGCGCACGGGGCGGAGACTCAGACGGAGCCTCGCCGATCTAGCTAGTAGACGTAGAGTTGCAGACAGCAGCGTGAGAATGGAAACTGTAATTCAATAAAGACTTTTACTTAATGACCGCTGGCTAGCGTGATCCTCTGTGAGCTAGGATCTTGAAGCAGCTCTGACAGTAGGCTCCGTCTCAACATTGTGGGCATCTGCAGCCTCGAGGAGGGGAGAGAAACAGGCGCCCACTAGCGAGCTCACGAACGGCAGGAGACATGACGGCTGAGCAGCAGATAGAGGACCTCAGAAAAGCAGTGGCACAACTGAACGCCGAGGTTCTCGCATCCAGGAAGAGAGAGGACGAGGCAGCTGCCGCCTGCAGGGATCTCCAGGTCAGGTTAGACGTACTGGCAAAGCAAACACCCCGGCAGGAGGGAATTGGGTTGGCGAGACGGACAGGCGGGCTACTCTCTCACTTCGATGGGAACCTGCAACAGTATCCCAACTTTAGAGCCGACGTACTGTGCGCACTGCAACTGTTGCATAAAGACTTTAGAGATGAACAGGAGAGAGTGGGGTTCATCATGTCCCATCTGCATGGGGAGGCGAAAGCATGGTTGCGCAATTTATGGAGAGATAACGATCCGGCGCTCCAGAATGCGGATGCCTTTATTAAAGCGATGGATGGGTGTTTCTTATCAAGTATTGACATTGATCTTGCACGGAAGGAGGTGCATGGGCTGAGACAAGGGAGGGCCAGCGTCAGACAGTATCATGCCCGCTTTTTCGCCTTGGTCAGCGCCCTGGAATGGGACAGAGATTCGGCTCCTGTAAGAGACCTCTTTTGGGAGGGACTGCACAACTCGATTAAAGATGAGATAGCGAGGGGGGAGAGACCCCGAACCACCCAGGAGGTCGTTCAGAGGGCACTGCAAGTGGGGGTGAGGCTGGAAGGACGTCCGTGGAGCAAGGACGAAGGACGTGGAGGGCGCGAACCAGCCGGGGGCCCCTCCTTCTTTCCCAGAGAAGCAGCACGGGCGCAATCCACGCCTCCGCCAGGAGGAGGAGCCGAACCTATGGAGGTTGGAGGTGCAAGGGCTCAGTCAGCAACCAGAGCCCTAGCACCGGCAGCAGTGAAGGCGAAGCCTCCTAGAGGGACCAGGAAGTGTTACGTCTGTGAGCAGCCAGGGCATATGGCGAAAGAGTGTCCCCAGAGGCCCCACAAGCTTACTGCAGCCTCAGCAATGGTGACTGCAGCAACGCAGCAGGGAGGACCACAGCAGGGAAACGACGATGTCTGGCTGGAGGGAGAGGCACTGGGGCCCAGCCAGACGTGTTAGTGACGCAGTCCCCAGAAATTTTACAGCCAGTGAACCCCCTCCCGCCCAAACCAGTAGTGAGGCTCACAGCATCTCTCCAGCTGCCCAATGGAATCACCATGGACGTGCCAATCACCATCGACTCCGGCAGCAACGCGGACTTTATAGGGCAGGAATTTGTCGACAGGCACGCTGTGCAGTTGCTGCCGGCCACACTGCCCCTGCAGGTTGTCACGGTGGATGGCAGGGAGCTGCTAGGGGGGCAAGTGGTGAAGCAGACGCCACCAATGGTGATGCGACTTGGGAATCACAGGGAAGTCATCAGCTTCAACGTCACTCAACTGTCTGACACGCCCATTGTATTGGGCATGAGTTGGCTGGACAAGCACAGCCCAACGATGGCTTGGTTCCAGAGGCAGCTGGTCTTCGGCTCTTCCTTTTGTGCTGAACACTGCATCGTACCCAGGCAGGAAGGAGAGGAAGAGGAGTCACAGCTGCTGCTAGGCACGCTGCAAGCGATTCCCCACAAGTACGCAGAATTTCTAGAAGTTTTCTGCGAGAAGGAGGCGGACAGGCTACCCCCTCACAGACCATATGACTGCAAAATTGACCTGCTGCCAGGGGCGGCGCTGCCTAAAGGGAAGCTGTATTCCATGTCTGAGGACGAACTGCAGGAACTCAAAGACTTCATCGATCATAATTTGGAGCGCGGTTTCATCCGGGAGTCTAAGGCAGCGGGGGGCAGTCCTGTATTCTTTGTTAAGAAGCGAGACACGCCCCAAAAAAGACTCGTAGTGGATTACAGGATTTTGAACAGTGTGACCAAGCCGTCGGACTTCCCCATGCCCCGCATCGACGACCTCCTGGCGAAGGTACGGAAGGGAAAGGTGTTCACCAAGTTGGACCTGCGGGGGGCGTACAACCTCATTCGCATGCAGGAGGGTGATGAGTGGAAGACAGCCATGTTCACGCCACTGGGTACCTACGAATACAGAGTTATGCCTTTTGGACTGCAAAATGGCGCTCACGTTTTTCAAGCATTTATGCATCACGTGTTGGCGGGACTTCTCTACAAGACGTGCGTCTGTTTCTTGGATGACATCCTGATCTTTTCGGAGTCGCAGCAAGAACATGACAAGCACGTCAAGGAAGTGCTGGGCAGGCTAAAGCAACACAGGCTCTACGCCAAGCTGGAGAAGTGCCAATTTGACGTGCCGGAGGTGGATTTTCTGGGCTACAAGCTGTCTGACAAGGGGCTCGCCATGGACAGCGCCAAGGTTCGAGCAGTGTTGGATTGGAAGAGCCCACGCAACCGGAAGGAGGTCCAACGGTTTGTCGGCTTTGCGAACTTCTATCGCAAGTTTCTCAAGGGCTTCGCGATGCAGACGGCGGCCATCACTGACACCCTTAGCTCCAAGAAGAAGAAGTTCATCTGGACAGAGCAGGCGGAGCAGTCCTTTCAGGCCCTCAAGCGTCTCTTCGCGTCGGAAGAGCAGTTGCTTCATGTCAACCCCAGCATGCCGATGAGGGTGGAGACAGACGCTTCGGACAGAGCAGTGGGGGCGGTCCTGCTGCAGAAGGATCCGCAGGGCGTGTGGCGACCGGGAGCGTTTTACTCCAGGAAGCTCAGCAAGTCCGAGCAGAACTACACCATATGGGACAGGGAGTTGCTGGCCATTCATGCAGCGTTCAAGGCGTGGAGGCACTTTCTGATCGGCGCCAAGCACACGGTGCAGGTTTGCACGGACCACAAGAATCTGGAACACTGGCGCACGGCACAGTTCCTGAACCAGAGGCAGATACGTTGGGCTGAGTTCTTTGCGGACTTCGACTTCCGAATAGAGTATGTCCCGGGGGACACCAACATCATGGCAGACGCTCTCTCCCGCAAGCCACAGTATCTGGAGGACGCAACACCAGCGGCCGCCATGCACATCTTTGCACCGACAGTGTGGGCGTGCGCCGCGGCGACCGTGGACCTAGAGGCGGTGCGGCGAGCGTTGCAGGGGGACTCCTTCGCACAAACGAAGATGGCAGAGGTGCGAGGGGGCAAGGCAGCGGCCGACGGTTTCCAGCTACGAGATGGATTGCTCATCCGTAAAGGGGCCATCTACGTGCCGAGTGACGAACTTCGAGCCAAGGTGCTACAGCAGCTGCACGACGCACCCACGGCCGGGCACTTTGGCAAGGAGAAGACGGTGGAATTAGTAGCCAGGGATTTCTGGTGGCCTGGAATGAGAGGGGAGGTCGCAGACTACGTGGCGAGGTGTGACACCTGCCAGAGGGCAAAGCCGGTGCACAAACCGCCGGCTGGACTGTTGGAGCCGCTGCAAACTCCGGTCGAACCTTGGGAAAGGGTGGCTCTGGACTTTGTCACGGATCTGCCCAGCTCAAGGGGCAAGACGGCAGTGTTGGTGGTTGTGGACCTGTTCTCCAAGATGGCGCATTTCATTCCGTGTGCTAAGGTGGCCACGGCAGAGCAAACCGCCAAACTGTTCATAGACCACGTGTTCAAGGTTCACGGTCTGCCACGGTCTATTCTGTCCGACCGCGGGCGGCAGTTCATCTCGAACTTCTGGCAGAAGCTGATGGGCTTCCTAAACGTCAAGATCAATCTGGCGTCGGCGAGACACCCGCAGACCAACGGGCAAGCGGAGCGAGCCAATGCCATCATGCAGCAGTACCTGAGATGTTATGCAAACCAACAGCCTGCGACGTGGGTGGATTACCTGCCGCTTGCAGAGTTTGCCTACAACAACACGAAGCACGTATCCACGGGCGTCACGCCGTTCTTCGCCAACAACGGGCGGCACCCTAGAACCTTCCCGGGACTGGAATGCAGGGGAGAAGGGGAGCCGCAGTCAGCAGATGCGTTCGCGTCGGAGCTGCAGGAAGTCCACGATCAGCTGCGGCGCCACCTGGAGCTGGCTAAACACGCATACAAGGTACAAGCGGACAAACACAGAAGGGTTGGCGAAGAGCTCCACGTGGGAGACTGGGTCTGGTTAGCAGCCCACGCAGTGCCGGCCAGGTCGTTGGCCAAGAAGAAACTAGGGCATAAACAACTGGGGCCATACCAAGTCGAAGAGCAGGTCAACCCGGTGGCTTTCAGGCTGGCGCTTCCGGAGGGTTCCAGAATGCATCCGGTGTTCCACAGATCGGTGCTCACTCCCTACAAGGCACCGCACAGGTTCCAGGAACCCGGAACGGCGCCGAGTCCGCTCAGAGAAGGAACGGGGCACGCGGGAGTGGCACAGGAGGAGCGCATCAACGAAGTCACGGAGATTTTGGACTCCAGATGGGGGGAAGAGGGAGTAGAATACTTTCTCGCCAGGGAAGGCACCCCGGCCAGTGCGAACAGCTGGGTGCCGGGCTACGCTTTAGACGAACCTCTGCTCAAAGACGAGTTTCATGCCCTCTTCCCACATAGACCTATGCCAGCAGACTTTTTCGACGACTGGCTTTTCACGCCCACGCTTTCGGACAGCACGTTCAGGGGGTTCGACTCGGACGAGGAACCAACACGAGACGTCCGTTCCCCGGAGGGGTCACCCTCGGGATCTGTCTCAGAACCCTCGTATTGGTGGGACGATAGGCCGGAGGAGCAGTTCCGCAGGAAGTGGCTGGACTGTTCCGGCCGAGCAACGCCGCCTGGAGGAAGTGCGGGAGAGACGGACATGGACATTTTCGGGGACGACCCTGGTTTCGAGCACGGCGGCACAGAGATGGAAGAGGAGGTGACTGTCGTCAACGAGAGCAGAGAGGAAGACCCGGAAGAGTTCCGATGGAGGCCTGCCACGGGAAGCGACCGATATCCGACGTTCGTCCCTTTGCAACAGCAGCCCCCAGCTCCAGCACCGGAAGGAGGGGAGGGGGGACTGGGGGGCTTCGAGGGGGGGATGGATGTCAGGGGTTTAGGTGCAGAGGCACGGGCAAGGGAGGAAACAGAGAGCGAAGGGGAGGAGACAGAGGAAAGGATGAGTGATGACGACGACCCGAGATCTCCCAGTCTTTCCAGTGAATCAGAGGATTCACAGAAAGGAGCACCAGTGGCCAGGGCAAGGGGGGAGTCTAGGGAGGCACCCCAGGAAGATAGAGCCAGAGGAGACTCAGGGGGGAGCAGCTGGAAATCGGGACCAGCGTCACCGCCAGGAAGCAGGGAAGAGGAAAGGAGCCAGGGGGGAAGCGCTGGCAGCTCACCACAGGAGGGAGGGCAGGAGTCAGGAGTGGCCACACCTCCATCGGGGAGCGAAGAAACGGTTAAGAGGAAAGTGGAAGGTTGGGCGCGCGCGCCAAGTTCAAATGCAGAGGAAGGCGGCGCAGTGAGCAGCCCCGAAAGGGAACCAGGTCCTAAAGCCCGGCGCAAGGAGGCAGAAGGGTCCGGGTCAGCGTCAGAAGAATCCCGGAAGGAAGAAGCCCCGGGGGGTAGAGGGACCCAGAGGAGGACAGTCAGGAGGAAAAGGTGGAGCAAGGCTAGGATATTAAGTTGGTGCGCACGGGGCGGAGACTCAGACGGAGCCTCGCCGATCTAGCTAGTAGACGTAGAGTTGCAGACAGCAGCGTGAGAATGGAAACTGTAATTCAATAAAGACTTTTACTTAATGACCGCTGGCTAGCGTGATCCTCTGTGAGCTAGGATCTTGAAGCAGCTCTGACAGCACCACCATCTCGTCCTCTGTCGTCCCCTTCTCCTTGTGCCCTCCATCTTTCCGAACATCAGGGTCTTTTCCAGGGAGTCTTCTCTTCTCATGAGGAGGCCAAAGTCTTGGAGCCTCAGCTTCAGGATCTGTCCTTCCAGTGAGCACTCAGGGCTGATTTCCTTAAGAACGGATAGGTTTGATCTTCTTGCAGTCCATGGGACTCTCAAGAGTCTCCTCCAGCACCAGAATTCAAAAGCATCAATTCTTCGGCGATCAGCCTTCTTTATGGTCCAGCTCTCACTTCCATACATCACTACTGGGAAAACCATAGCTTGAACTATACTGGCCTTTGTGGGCAAGGTGATGTCTCTGCTTTTTAAGATGCTATCTAGGTTTGTCATTGCTAGCAAAATATTAAAATACAATAATTCATCAAATATTAAAAGCTTCCCTAAACAGGGCTGCCTTCAGAAACATTAGTTCTTTCTTACATTTTCTGCCTGAGTTGTTCTTCGAACTTCTGTGCAAGTGAGGAACTGGAAACTGGTAAGCAACTTCAACATCATCCTTCAGGGTTCACTTCACCCCACCCAATTGCCACTTAAAATATATTTATTTGCTCAAGGCCTATGGTACAGAGGTGCAGTGGAGTTTTTTAGCCTTTAATTTCTTGAAGAGGCCTCTTACCTGTCCAACAGGGGGTTGCAAGTGGGTGGGTGTGAATCTGTCAAGTTAAGTTCCTCTCCATTTCTCACTTTTCCAACCTTAAACTCGGTTCTCTACAGTTCCACATCACTTGTGCATTTCCATCCTTGCTACAAAGTCCATGTGAAATTTCATCGGTATTTTAGTGCAAACGTCTTCTAATATATAGTAGAGCTTTGTTTGCAAATTCGCCTCTATTTTTTTTCCAAAGCATTTCCCCGTAAAACAATGTATTTTTTGCTTGTTCTTTTCACCAATACATGCATTTTTTTTTTCATGCATGCTTTGCCATGGTTTTGTATCCATTAATATATTGCAAAATTCGGAGAAGCCTGTGTTTCAGTTGGAGTATTGATCTGGAAAGTGCGGGTGAGGTACATTTGCCTTTAAATGCGAACCGAGTCAAATTTCTTCCTAGTTACAACCGTATAACCACAAGACCTTCAAATCCAATAAAACGATTTATAAGCAAACCAAAGAATGTACCATCAGACAACAAGTCTGGCCCCAACGGGGAGGGGAGGGGAGGGGAACCACACAATTTTTAACTGTCCAAAAGCCAGTACATCTTCAGCAAAGGATGGAAACTGTATAATGAGGATGGCTGATGCAACTCTATGGAGAGGAAGTTCCACATTTTGGAAGCTGCTACGGTTTAAATAGTTTTAACAGTCCAAGCGTGCTGCATTGTGCTTGCCATCTTAAGGCTGACTAAATTTATTTACTTGTTACTATTTGCCTTCAGATCCTCCTTGAAGAGGGCTGGGATACCATAATAATAATATTCATGACAATAACAACAATTAATAATATCATCCCTTCCCTCGACGTATCCTTCAATATTTGGGTTCCTGGAATCTTTTTTAAAAAAGTTTTTTGATTAACAATTTCAACATATCAAAATATCAAAACATATCATATTCATTATTTCCTTCCCTCAGCTCCTCTCTCTGATTTTTCAGCACATATAATTCTCTGCATACTGTGAAATGGCATAAATCCTTATATTATCTATCCGCTATGTTGACAATCAATAAATTTGTGTATGTTTATTCAAAACCTGCCAAGGAGTCGTATTCATTTTGTTGTCTTTTTAAGTAAATTGTAAAAAGTTCCCGTTCTTCTTTCAAGTCACAGTTGTCCTTATCTCGCAGTTTATATGTTAGTTTAGCCAGCTCTGCATAGTTCATCAGTTTCTCTTGCCACTGTTCTTTTGTGGGGGTTTCCTCATTCTTCCACCCTTGTGCTATCAAGACTCTTGCCGCTATTGTTGTTGTTGTTTAGTCGTTTAGTCGTGTCCGACTCTTTGTGACCCCCTGGACCAGAGCACGCCAGGCACTCCTGTCTTCCACTGCCTCCCGTAGTTTGGTCAGACTCATGCTGGTAGCTTCAAGAACACTGTCCCACCATCTCATCCTCAGTCGTCCCCTTCTCCTTGTGCCCTCCATCTTTCCCACCATCAGGGTCTTTTCCAGGGAGTCTTCTCTTCTCATGAGGTGGCCAAAGTCTTGGAGCCTCAGCTTCACGATCTGTCCTTCCAGTGAGCACTCAGGGCTGATTTCCTTCAGAATGGAGAGGTTTGATCTTCTTGCAGTCCATGGGACTCTCAAGAGTCTCCTCCAGCACCACAATTCAAAAGCATCCATTCTTCAGCGATCAGCCTTCTTTATGGTCCAGCTCTCACTTCCATACATCACTACTGGGAAAACCATAGCTTTAATATGCATTCCTGCTTGGCAGGGGGTTGGACTCGATGGCCCTTGTGGTCTATTCCAACTCTATGATTCTATGATTCTAACAATATGGACCTTTATTGGCAAGGTGATGTCTCTGCTTTTTAAGATGCTGTCTAAGTTTGTCATTGCTTTTCTCCCAAGAAGCAGGCGTCTTTTAATTTCGTGGCTGCTGTCTCCATCTGCAGTGATCATGGAGCCCAAGAAAGTAAAATCTCTCACTGCCTCCATTTCTTCCCCTTCTATTTGCCAGGAAATGATGGGCGCTGTTGTAGCATACATGAATAAATTCTTTATTTTCCTTGGCGGGCCTTGTCCTACAATCCCTAACAGAAATGCTTTTTTTAACAAATGTCATTCTAAACATTTTCTTTGATTCATTGTGTATCATAGCAGAGGCTTGACAACCATATGTCAGGAGTGCTCTGATGGTGTTTCCTGCTTGGCAGGGGGTTGGACTCGATGGCCCTTATGGTCTCTTCCAATTCTATGATTCTATGATTTCCCAATTTTTTTTAAATTGGGTTCCTGGAATCAGTGGCGGAGCAATATGCTGCAGCCCCTGGAGCGGAGAACAGGCGGGGGTGTGGCTGGCACGCATCCTGGCGGTGTGGTGCGTCGCCCGGGGTGTGTGTGGCGAAGCACAGCGCTGGAGTGCAGTACGCGTCCCACGAGGCAGCCGTGATGGCGCCCTTTCCCCAAATGGCACCCAGTGCGGTGCGCTCCCCCTCCCCCCCTCCGAACACCAGTCCCTGGAATGTGCACCTGGAATGTGCACCAGCAAATGTCTCTGGCCTGTTGACCATGTTTGGGTTTAAATTTCCAGTTTGCCATGATCCCTACTGCATTAGCTTTCTTGCTGGGAGCTTATTATTTAAGGGAGCATTTGTTGATGATGTGCATTTATTTTTAAAAAACGAGTTATATTCTCCCCCCCCCCCAAAAAAAGCACTCAAAGCAACATGTAATTAAAATGCCTATCATTCCCACTTCTAAAGAAAATAAAATAGAAGTATTTAATGACTATTTAGTTAAATACGTTAAGTTAAATTAATTGGGAAAAGCTTGCAATCACTAGGCTTAGGATTGAAATAAGTAATGTGATGAATTATCATGTTTAATGCAGAATTGGGAAGAAAAAGAGATGTTAAGTGATTAAGTTAAGATTGGAAAAACTTTGATTTGGAAAACCGTTAAAATGATATGCATTGAAATTCAACTAGGGGGATACGAGGAAGTCACTTAACAATGTTAAGAAGATTAGTTTTAATAAGGTTATGATTTCTGTTGTCTGTTTATTTGTTAGTGTGTTTTTAATTTTGTGAAAACCAATACAATTTTTTTTTTGGGGGGGGAGAAAATAGAATAGAAGTGTGGGGGGAGTACCTGCAGGATCAGATATATCAGATATCCACAGACCTCCTCAATATAAATTTTTTTTTAGCGATAACAAATGGGCTCCCCTTGACCCTAGTGGACAATTTCAAACAACATGAAAGAACATCAGACCACAAAATGAACAATTCCTCTGGTCCAGGTGCTATAAATCACACATTACATACCAACAAATCACCGGGGGGGGGGGATTAGAGCCCAAGAAGAAGAAAAGCAAAAACATTAAAAATGTAAGGATGTCCAGGAATTATTCACCACACCTGTAAGAAGCAGTGGCAGAAACTTTTTAATCTATTATCATCTCCTGCCACAACTGGAACAAAGAAAGCCAACTGACGATGTATTAATGCATATCATTATCTGCAGGTAGTTCTTTGCCCAGTCATCAGGCAGAGAGGCAAACAAATGGTTTCACTGCAGACTTTGAGCGCAGAAACCCCAGCTCCCCAAAAGAAATGCGGGCAAACCACCCAAACCACCAAACTCTGGAGAAGACCGGAAAGTCGGATCCGCACCACCTGGGACCATCAGGAGCATCGTGCGCGAAAGCAACTTCCCCGAGCTCGCTGCAGTTCAGGAAACTCCCGATGACCCCGAAGGAGGCCCGAGTATCTGAAGCGAAGCCCCTGAATGGGAACATCGACAACCAAGTTTACGAAAGCATCGAGGATGGAGAAAGGGCATTATATACCAGGGACCGGTTGGAAAGAAGGCAGGGCTCTGACTTGGCAATCATTAGCAGCGCAGGTTGTGGTGCAACCCCAGGGGACCCGCTTGCAGGATCCGCCGAATCGCGCAGGAGGGACACGAGGACTATAGGGTCCAGTGGGGTGCCAGTGCAGCCACCTACAGCCTTGCAGGGCAGCGAGTCCCTGGGCCAGGTGCTGGGCCCGACACCCGAGGGAGCGGCCCCCATCCAGACCAGCTATGACATGGAGAAAAGGCTGAGTGCCATGTATGCCAAGGTGTGCAAGAAGCCCAGGCCAGCGCAGGAGTGGCAGCCAGCAAAACACCGCAAGGCCCCCGAACAGGAAGAGGAGGAGGAGGAGCCGCCCCCCATCCCAGAGAAGCACTTTGAGAACATCTACGAGACCTTGAGCCTCGATGCTGAGATGCAGGTAGGCTGCCTTGTGGGATCAGGCCCCGTTACATGTGTGAATAGGTCATCACAGGTAATGTGGCCGCACACATCATCCATAGGTCATATGCAATGTACTGGTATGTTGTTGTTGTTGTTGTTGTTGTTGTTGTTGTTGTTGTTGTTGTTGTTGTTGTTGTTGTTTTATTTATACCCTGCCCATCATTAGCCCTCTCCTCCTCCATGAATTTGTCCAATCCTCTTTTAAAGCCATCCCGGCTGGTGGCCCGCCCTGTCTCCTGTGGCAGTGAGTTCCACAGTTTAACTACCTGCTGTGCGAATAAGGACTTTCTTTTATCTGTCCTGAATCTTCCAGCCTTCAATCTTGTTGGATAGCTATGAGTTCCAGTGTCATGGCAGAAGGAGAAAAACTGTTCTCTCCCTTCTCTCTCCATGCCATGGAGAGTGTCATGGCAGAAGGAGAAAAACTGTTCTCTCCCTTCTCTCTCCATGCCAAACACAGTTTTGCAAACTCGCCTTTTCCCTAAATAATGATGATGATGATAATTTCTTTCTACCCTGCTCATCTGGCTAGGTTTCCTCAGCCACTCTGGGCGGCTACCAACAGAATATTAAAAACACAATAAAACATCAAACATTAAAAACTTCCCTAAACAGGGCTGCCTTCAGATGTCTCCTAAAAGTCAGGTAGTTGTTTATTTCCTTGACATCTGATGGGACGGCGTTCCACAGGGCGGGTGCCACCACCGAGAAGGCCCTCTGCAGTGTATTTGTTCTGCTGGCGTTATATTATGTTTTCTTTTTATTTACATGATGCCTTTTGGCCAATAAGGACGCCTCAAGGCAATTCACAAGCAATACAGGCACCAATGCAAAATGAGACGATAAAAACCAAACGAAATCTTCGCGTTTCGAAAGTATTCGAATAAATCCATTGGAACATCCATGCTGATGTTTAAGAGTGCTGCTCTAAAATGTGATTTTTTTAATTGTTTAGTTTTTTATTTGTGGTGTTCTTAGGATGGTAAGAAACCACTTGGAGACTGAATATGTGGATCAGGGAATTTGATCCCTCTCACAGTGTCAGCCAAGAAGTAGATAAACAAGAAGAGTTCTTACCAAGTAATAATAATAATAATAATAATAATAATAATAATAATAATAATTTCTTATTTATAAACCACCCATCTGGCTGAACTTCTCCAGTACTTTATTCCATATTCACAGAGAAAGACGAAGGAATGCCGTCTCTCAGATAATGGCACCCTCTCCGTCTCTCCTATTCTACGTCATCCCTGAGCTGGCTGATCTGTGCTTTCTGTTCTCCTACTTTCAATGCCCGCCGAGTTCTGGGAGAAGAGGGGTCCGGATTGCTTTCCAAAGAGACTGAGTCTGCCAGCTTCTTCCTCCTCCTGCCCCTCTCCCAATATTTCCCAGCTTCTCCCCTCTGCAGCCTCTGAGCTATGACCTTCTGCAAACCGCCGTTCTAAATCTATACCGTCTCCCCTCCTCAGTCCAGTCCCTGACAATATAAAGGAATATACAGACCACCTAAATAAATAAAACAAATAAGGGCGCTTGTCGTGGGATAATGCCCCTGAACTCATTTCAACCTCTGATTTGATTGATACTCTGTGCGTGATTCAGAGGCTGAGAAAGCCTTGCCACCTTCCGCTGCAGTGAAGGAGCTGCTGACTCAACTGTCTTTCATCTTGGAATTAAATGATTATGGAAACAGTATCTGGATTGTTATCACTGCAGGGCAGAGCTCACGGATTCATAGAAAACAGCAAATAATGGGTAGTCTTACTTATTTGGTGAATCTTTTTTTAATGCCCTGCCCTTTTTCTTTATCAAATGAATGTAGATTAAAAGTGGCTTAGGAAAAATAGTGAACTATTTCTAACGCAATTATAAAAACAACAACAAGTTATAACGAGTTAGGATAAAAACCCTTTAGGCAGCTGAAATGATTTCCGTTCCTATGGGTGGCTTGCCCCAGGCACCCGAGTGGCATCCTCCGCTGCTGACCAAGAGTAGTAATAATAATATAATAATAATTTATTATTTATTACCTGCCCATCTGGCTGAGTTTCCCCAGCCACTCTGGGCGGCTCCCAATCAAGTGTTAAAAACAATACAGCAATAAATATTAAAAACTTCCCTAAACAGGGCTGTCTTTTAATGATAAGATAGCTGCTTATTTCCTTCACATCTGAAGGGAGGGCGTTCCACAGGGCGGGCGCCACCACCGAGAAGTCCCTCTGTCTGGTTCCCTGTAACCTGACTTCGCGCAATGAGGGAACCGCCAGAAGGCCCTCGGTGCTGGATCTCAGTGTCCAGGCTGGACGATGGGGGTGGAGACGCTACTTCAGGTCTACTGGACTGAGGCCATTTAGGGCTTTCAAGGTCAGCACCAACACTTTGAACTGTGCTTGGAAATGTACTGGGAGCCAATGTAGGTCTTTCAAGACCGGTGTTATGTGGTCCCGGCGGCCACTCCCAGTCACCAGTCTAGCTGCCGCATTCTGGATTAATTGCAGTTTCCGGGTCACCTTCAAAGGTAGTGTGCAATCCACACTAGATTTCATCTTGCTTGAGCTGGTACCACCCCTCCCAGGGCACACATAGCATGGGGTATGAAATATACTCAGAGTTGGGAGTGGATTTCATGCTCTTTATTCAGCTCATAGTGGTGAGGAGGAATGGAAGTTCCCCCAGAATGTCTGCTTTATATACATTATTCACACAGTGGGCCCCACGTGATTGGCTAATTCTGGGATTCACCTGTAGGCCAATCAGGTTGGGGATTCACTTCTACCTGGAGTTGGATTGGGTGGCTCCTGTGGACCAATCAGACTGCTGCATTCTGGATCCTATTGTTCTAGGACCAGTCAGACTGCTGCATTCTGAATCCTATTGTTCTAGGACCAATCAGACTGCTGCCTTTTGGATCCTATTCAACTCAGTACATAACAGGGTGCAACCCTGTATCACCTCCGTTGATAACGCCATGCCATGTCACATGACACTGCAAACAGAAATGGGGGTGGGAGTTTGATGTTCACGAGGAGGGATGGAGGAGAAAGTTCACACGGCAAGTTCGCACGGTTTGTATCTCAACGAGAACAGACCAAATTTGCACTTCCTGAAACAATATGCAGACGATACGTTTTGGCAACTCGTAAGATATCATAGAGTAGTAGAGTTCTAAGGGGTCCCCAGGTTCATCTAGTCCAGCCCCCTGCAATGCAGGAATCTCCACCAAATATTATACCCAAATTTTGCATGGTGGTTCCTGAGACCAGGGAGCAGATTCCCTCTGGGTTTGGAGACAACTGAGCACCATTTGGAATCAAGACATTGGACTGAACTGTATAGAACTGCATTGGTTTTAACAAAATGTAAAATACTGGAAATGTAAGGTATCGGTCCAGTATACCTGAAGGAGCGTCTCCACCCACATCGTTCTGCCCGGATGCTGAGGTCCAGCTCTGAGGGCCTTCTGGCATCTTTAGCTGTGAGAAGCCAAGTTACAGGGAACCAGGCAGAGGTCCTTCTCGGTGGTGGCACCCGCCACCAGATGTCAAAGAGAACAACAGCTACCAAACTTTTAGAAGACATCTGAAGGCAGCCCTGTTTAGGGAAGCTTTTAATGTTTAATAGACTATTGTATTTTAATATTCTGTTGGGAGCCTCCCAGAGTGGCTGGGGAAACTCAGCCAGATGGGCGGGGTATAAATAATATATTATTATTATTATTATTATTATTATTATTATTATTATTATTATTATTATTATATTGGCAGCAAATGTTTTCATTATCATTCCTGAGATCAAACACCAGGTTTTCCAAAAAGGCTGAACATTTCAAAACTACATGGATTTCAACCACGGATTTCAAAAATATACTGATTTGGGGAGGGGCGGTTCTTAGAATTCCTGAGCAACGCTGGGCACTCTCCACTACTATTTTGATAATCATTATCATCATTATTAACTACCTGCCCGTCATCCTAAGGTCCCAGGGTAGGTTATAGCATTAAAACACAGCATTAAAAACAGTTTCAAACAACTAACGAGCGTAAAAAGAAGGCGGATCCTAAAAACATACACTTCAAGTGTCAAAAGAGGAACGTCTCCATCATAAGCGGCATAAGGAAGGTGCCAGACACAACTTCCGCAGCTTGGGGCCACCACAGAAAAGGCCCTCTGCCAGGAGGCCCTGCTCTGAGTCTCTGAAGAATTACTAAGAGGGCCCCATCTCAGCTGGCAAAAAGGGTCTGTAGGGAGAGGTGGTCTTTCAGATACATGCATGTTCATTTGGAAGGAATGACATACTGTATTTCTCACTCCATAAGACACACCCTTTTCTTCCTAAAAAGTAAGGGGAAATGTCTGTGCGTCTTATGGAGCAAATGTGTGGTCCCTGGAGCTGAATTGCCCAGGGGTGAAAAGCAGATCATGCTTTTATTTATTTTTTTGAAAGAGGGAAATGGGTGTTGAAACAAAGCCACTAATTGCAAGCGATCGGAAGCGAGATAAGGTATGCTAGCAATAAAGGAGGCTGCCTGGGAGGGGGGAGGCAAAGACAGCAAACTTGCAAGGAGAGGAGACAGGAAGACTAAAGCAATGAGGAGAGAAATTAGAAGAAAAGGAGGAGCAAAAAAGTGCTCCAGCTAAGGAAAAGACACTAAGGCAAACAAGAGGGAAGGGGGTGTTGAAAGGAAGCAGCTGATCGGTAAGTGATCGGGAGGGAGATAAGGGACGCTAGCGATAAAGGAGGCTGCCTGGGAGGGGGGAGGTAAAAGCCCATGGATCCTCAGGATTTTTGCATTGGGCCACCCCAAATTCACCATCAGATCACATAGCATGTCCATGGCTACAACCTGCATCAAAAAAATCACGCACCCATTGTTTCGTGGGGTCGCAGTGGCACAAAAATGTGGTTACAAAGCATGGATCCACATGGATTCTCTGGATTTTTGCATTGGGTCACCCCAAACTCACCGTCAAATCACATGTCTGTGGCCACAGCATGAACCACAAAAATCATACATCCACTGTTTCGTTCAGAATAATTTTTTTTCTTGTTTTCCTCCTCTAAAAACTAGGTGCGTCTTATGGAGCGAAAAATACGGTAAACCCTCAGGCTTTGCTTTCCTCATTCCCCTTCTTTCTCTCTTTCCACAGGGAGGCGAGACGCCGGGTGCTATCGCGCCAGCGGAGGTATGAACCGAGGCCGGGGTGACGGAAGAGCAGAGGCAAGACTCTGGAAAAGACTGGAGACACACATGCCCCCCAGAGCTGTCAAGGCTCCTTCCAGGCTCCTCGGACGGAGGGCAGGTGGAAAGGATTTTGGGACCCAGAAAGCATTTCAGGAGTTGAGTTCTCCTCTGCCCCAGTAGACATTTTCCACGGGACCTGAAGGGTGGAGGGCTTTGGATGGTGGTGGTGTTCTGTCGTAGGGTGCGGGGGTTGTGGTGGTCCGTGGGTCTTCCAAGAGTCGCACGGGAGCTTGTTGTCACGTGGAACAATAGACTCGGGCTCAAAACAAGCACAGCCACACCCTTGTTATTTATACCCCGCATTTTCCACAAGCGCGTCGGTGATTGCAATTGTTTATAATAAAACTTTTTAATATCGCTGGAGCACAACACTAAATATAATAATAATGCAATGATCAAAAGTTAATCCTACATTTATTTATTATTTATTTCACAAAATTTATGCACCGCCTGATTGTAAAAACAAGCAAACGGAAAAAACCTCAAAGCAGTTTACGAAGAGAATAAACCAATAAAATTATCAGCTGGAAACCACAGAAGGAACTCTTTTTAAAAAGAAGGGTTTTATCCGGGGGCTTTCCGTTTCCAGACTTTTATGTTAAGTTGCATGAAGAAGCGCTAAGAGAGTTGCTGTGCCTACTTGGCAAAAGGTATGTTTGTTCCAGTCTTGGCCGCGAACTCCCTGGATGGTCTCAGGGAATTCGCTTTCCCAGCCTCAGTGCTCATCTGCAAAATGGGCACAACAGAAGCCTGTTGCATGGAGCTTTCCTGAGGATGTGCGAACCAACATGTGTGGCTTGAATTCAAAGGGGCTTTTGCACAAGGACTCCCAGTCCATGATGCTCCAGTTTTTTAAATAGATAGATACAGTGGTACCTTGGGTTAAGTACTTAATTCGTTCCGGCGGTGCGTTCTTAACCTGAAACTGTTCTTAACCTGAAGCACCACTTTAGCGAATGGGGCCTCCCACTGCCGCCGTACCGCCGGAGCACGATTTCTGTTCTCATCCTGAAGCAAAGTTCTTAACCCGAGGTACTATTTCTGGCTTAGCAGAGTCTGTAACCTGAAGCGTATGTAACCTGAAGCATCTGTAACCAGAGGTACCACTGTAGATGATAGATGATAGATGATAGATAGATAGATAGATAGATAGATAGATAGATAGATGATAGATAGGTAGATAGATAGATAGATAGATAGATAGATAGATAGATAGATGATAGATAGATAGATGATAGATAGATGATAGATAGATAGATAGATAGATAGATAGATAGATAGATAGATAGATAGATATAGATAGATAGATAGATAGATACCGCATTTGCAAATATTTGGTAAGTTATTCACAGATAATCTTATCAGGCTGCCTGAAGCTTGTGCATTGAGATGAGAGGTGTGTTACTACTCTTAACATTTTGGATTGCAAACTTGTCCTTTGGTCATTTTTTGAAAAATGATTATTCATGCTGTTTTCAGCAGCCAGACGCATTCTAGGAAGAAAATACGAATGCATATGCCCCCAACGCGTGACCCTGCCCCCAACACGGGAATATCAATGAGGCCATTGTCTTCTGCCCCAGTTCCCTTCTCCCCTCCACCCCAAAGACTTTCCCTCAGCGCAGCTCTATCTGCCTTGTAAAACGACAAAGGGACATTATGTTGAGGCACTGCTGGAACGGGAAACAATGGCAAGCCATTCAGAATTCGGGATCTGGGGCAGCCCAGATGTTGTGGTCCTTGCTTGGCGGAGAGCACTGGCAGTTACTGAGCATGGAATGTAAGAACACAAGAAAAAGCCGATGGATCAGCCCTGGTCAGAGTCGTGGTCCAGAATATCTGGAGGGCACCGGGATGGAGAAACCAGTTTTATTGTGACTTGCAAATGCAGCTGTGGTGCCTGGATATTGCCTGGAATAAGGGGCGCCTTTGCTCACAGTTCGGCAGCTGTAGAGTTGGAAGGGACCCTGTGGGGTCATCCAGTCCAACCCCCTGCAATGCAGAAATATGCAGCTGTCCCATATGAGGATCAAACCAGCAACCTTGGCATTATCAGGATCTCTTCTTTGACGATCCCTCGTAGCCGAGTAAGACTGTCTTCCATAAACACGGTTTTAACAATGAGTCTGTAAGTGACTGTGGAGGCCAATTCTGGATCCACATGTCCTTCCACAGTGGGGACAATGGTTTCCGGGCGGGAGTTGATCACGGTGTGGATTTGCCAAGTGTCCCTTCCTCTTAGCACATTTCTCCCTTGCGTCCTGAGTTCGAGTGTCTTCAAAGCCCATGACACCTTTGGTCAAGGCTCTTCTCCAACTGGAGCGCTCGCAGGCCAGTGTTTCCCAGTTGTCGGTGTTTATACTACAATTTTTTAGATTTGCCTTGAGAGAGTCTTTAAACCTCTTTCGTTGACCACCAGCATTACGCTTTCCATTTTTAAGTTCGGAATAGAGTAGCTGCTTTGGAAGATGATAATCAGGCATCCGCACAACATGACCAGTCCAACGAAGTTGGTGTTGAAGAATCATTGCTTCGACACTGGTGATCTTTGCTTCTTCCAGTACACTGATATTAGTTCGCCTAATATCAGGCAAACTATCAGGATCACATTCTAATCAACAAAGAGACGTTCAGAGCTTTGCCATCCTGCCTAGTAGCCATCGCTAGCCCTCTTCTCCTCCTCCATGAATTTGTCTAATCCTCTTTTAAAGCCAGCCGAGCTGGTGGCCGTCACCAGGGGAGTAGGAATGGGGGGAGGTCCGCCCAAAGTGCCATCATGGAGGGGGGTGACAAATTATCAAGGAACTATTACTGCCCTAAGGGACGTGGGTGGCGCTGTGAGTTAAACCACAGAGCCTAGGACTTGCCGATCAGAAGGTCGGCAGTTCGAATCCCCGCGACGGGGTGAGCTCCCGTTGCTCGGTCCCTGCTCCTGCCAACCTAGCAGTTCGAAAGCACGCAGTGCAAGTAGATAAATAGGTACCGCTCTGGCGGGAAGGTAAACGGCGTTTCCGTGCGCTGCTCTGGTTCGCCAGAAGCGGCTTAGTCATGCTGGCCACATGACCAGGAAGCTGTATGCCGGCTCCCTCGGCCAATAAAGTGAGATGAGCACCGCAACCCCAGAGTCAGCCGCGACTGGACCTAATGGTCAGGGGTCCCTTTACCCTTTACCTTTATTACTGCTTAGGAAGTTGAAGTAATTTTAATCTTAATATTGTAGCTTTTGTATGTTTTAAAGCAGGGTTGTTAATTTTTCTTGATTTCGCTGCTGTGGTTTTTTGTGTTTTTTGTTTTGGTAAACAGCTTTGCAGGTTTTTTAAAAATAGATTTTATTAAATAAATAAACAACAAATATAAATAAAATAACACAATCCAAAAGACAACTCACCCTGTAGATTTAAGTATCTGTCCATAGTCGCCTAATTGTTATCAGAGGCTCAGAATCCACATTCCTTTGTAAGAAAATATGAAATAACGTAAAACCATTTCTGCAGGCAATTTTTTTAAAAAAATAATTCAATGGGGGGGGTGGCAAGAAATGTTCTGGGTACCACCTGACCTTCCTACGCCTCTGGCCGTCACTGTGGCAGTGAGTTCCGCAGTGTGTGCTCTGCATGACGAAGGGCTTTCTTTAATCTGTCCTGAATCTTCAGGGTCAGTGGATTTCTGCAAGTTCTAATGTTACGAGGGAGCATAAGGAAATTTGGAGGGAAACTGCAGAAGTCTGCAGAAGCACAAGACATCTTTTTGAGGGGGAACTCTCCCTCTTCTGAAAAAGAGCCCTGTGGGGGAGGTATGAGGAGGTCTGGGGAAATAAGCGTAAGGAAGATATATTATGGAAAATTATTTGTTTTTTAACTGTTTTTATGTTGTATTTTGTATCTTGTTTCTTTTTATTTTTATTTTTTTCATTGTTATATTTTAAAAAACTTTAATAAATATCTTTTTAAAAAAAGAAAAAGAGCCCTGTGGGGACTGAATATGCTCTGCTGGGTGCTGAGGGAGGGTGGCAGCTGGGAATGGAATGGAGTATCCTGGGATCAGGCAAATCTGGCTGGCTGGCACCCTGAACAGGACCATCCAACAAGGCAACCTTCACTTGCTTGTTTTCCTGTTGCATTTTATAGTGTTTTACTGATACATCTAGGAAATGTTAATAATAATAATAATAATAATAATAATAATAATAATAATAATAATAATAATATATTTATACCCCGCCTATCTGGCTGAGTCTCCCCAGCTACTCTGGGCGGCTCCCAATCAAATGTTAAAAACAGTACAGCATTAAACATTAAAAACTTCCCTGAACAGGGCTGCCTTCAGATGTCTTTTAAAGATAAGATAGCTGCTTATTTCCTTCACCTCTGTCTGGTTCCCTGTAGCTTTGCTTCTCACAATGAGGGAACTGCCAGAAGGCCCTTGGAGCTGGACCTCAGCGTCCGGGCAGAACGATGGGGGTGGAGACGCTTCTTCAGGTATACTGGGCCGAGGCCGTTTAGGGCTTTAAAGGTCAGCACCAACACTTTGAATTGTGCTCAGAAACGTACTGGGAGCCAATGCAGATCTCTCAGGACCGGTGTTATGTGGTCCTGGCAGCCGCTACCAGTCACCAGTCTAGCTGCCGCATTCTGGATTAATTGCAGTTTCCGGATCACCTTCAAAGGTAGCCCCACGTAGAGTGCATTGAAGTAGTCCAAGTGGGACTACTTGTTGCTTGCAAGGTGGGTAACATGTAACAGTTGGAGTAGTGGTAGTAGAAATAAATGTCATGAAATATTATTATTATTATTATTATTTGCATGCGTATCCCATGTTTCTTCCAAGGAGCTCAGAGGGGCAGGCATAGTTCTCATCCTCCTCTCTTCACAGCAACCCTGGGAGGAAGGTTAAACTGAGAGGCAGTGACTGGCCCAAGCTCACCCAAGGAACTTCATGGCTGAACGGGAATTCGAACCCTGCTCTGCCAAGTCGCAGTCCAGCACTCTAACCACAACGCCACAAGGGGAGACTCTTCGAAGGCAGTTTACTACTCTAAATACAAGGAACGATAGGTAAAATCTATAAGAGAATGATCGCAAATAAGAAACAGACAACTCAACTTATTCAAAAGATGTGGAGTAAGGAAGAACAAGCTAGCGAATCAACGGTTGGAAAGAGAATGAAAGGAATAGATAAGATTAAAGTAAGCAAATTTAGAGAGCTGGAATTAAAATTCTTTCTAAAATGGTACAGAACTCTGGCCCAGCTAGCTAATATGGTAGCAGGATTGAATTCTAACTGTTGGCATGGTAAACAAGTCAAGGGATGGTTTTCCCATATGTACTGGGACTGCCCAGAGGTAAAGGAATTCTGGAATAAAATCCTAAAGGTTATTAATGAAATTTTTAAAGGGAAGCTTTCAATAGACTTTGATTTCATGACAATGGGTATAATTGGAAACATGGCTATAGAGAAAGGGGACCAGTTTACCTTCAGAGCTATGATATTATGGGAAAGGCAGCAATAGTTTTAGGTTGGAAAGATAGAGAAAAATGGACAGTAGAGGCATGGAATAGTTATTTGTTTGAACCTGTGGGTTAAACCACAGAGCCTAGGACTTGCCGATCAGAAGGTCGGCGGTGCGAATCCCACAATGAGGTGAGCTCCCGTTGCTCGGTCCCTGCTCCTGCCTACCTAGCAGTTCAAAAGCACGTCAAAGTACAAGTAGATAAATAGGTACCGCTCTGGTGGGAAGGTAAACGGCGTTTCTGTGCGCTGCTCTGGTTCGCCAGAAGCGGCTTAGTCCTGCTGGCCACATGACCCGGAAGCTGTATGCCGGCTCCCTCGGCCAATAAAGCGAGATGAGCGCCGCAACCCCAGAGTCGGCCATGACTGGACCTGACCTAAAGGGTCAGGGGACCCTTTACCCCTTTACCTTTATTCAGTTGGACATTGTCTCAGTCACGTCACAGGAAACAACATGCAAGGTCAAGTCCACCGCGATAAGGAACAGATGGAACCCCTATCTTGAATGGATAAAAACTACTGGAACAAAAGACATTTGGTGGAAACTAAAGAGGCTAGGCCCGTGGCTGAGGATAATTGTTTGAACCCTTCCAATGGATATGGGTGAGGGGGATGGGAGGGGAGGGGAGGGGAAGGGGAAAAAATGTATGGGAAATTTAAAAATTGGAAGGAGATAATATAATGTATGTAAAGGAGATAATATAATGTATGTAAATCCCTAATAATAATAATAATAATAAAACTCGAATAATAATAATAATAATAATAATAATAATAATAATAATAATAATAAACTACTCTAAATACATAATCATAGAATCATAGAATTGTAGAGCTGGGAGTCCAAGGGTTATCGAATCCCAACTAAAGCATCCAATCTAAACTAAAGCAATTATTATTATTATTATTATTATTATTATTATTATTATTATTATTTATTTATACCCCGCTCATCTGGCTGGGTTTCCCCAGCCACTCTGGGCAGCCTCCAGCAAAATATTAAAATACAGTAATTCATTACTTTGCTGTAAGAGTGAAGCATGTGATCCTACGATTCGATGTGCCCCGGCTTATCTGATCTTTGCAAAAAAAAAAAACACGAAGAGTCCTATCAGCCAGATTGTCTGTTGGGCTGCAGAGCGATCAAGCAGAAAAGATTGACCGGATAGCAGTGCAAAATTGGCAGCCGGAGCATCTGAGCCGCAGGAAGCGTGGCCTGGAAACGGCGGCGGTTGCGCGCAGATGCCCTCCGCGATTCTCTTGTCTGCCCACGGTTCACTGCCCCGACCTCTGGCCTCCATTTGCCCTTTTGTACTTTAATAACCGGCTGGATCTGAGTGCGGGGATTACGGTCACTTAGTGCTTGATTATATTCCTGTGTTTGTCATGTGTGATCCAGCAAGGCTGGCCATGTTTGCCGCGCTCTCCTTCCAGGCGGCAAACATGGCTTTTAAAGACACAGGCGCTGTCAGGGGTTTAGGTGCAGAGGCACGGGCAAGGGAGGAAACAGAGAGCGAAGGGGAGGAGACAGAGGAAAGGATGAGTGATGACGACGACCCGAGATCTCCCAGTCTTTCCAGTGAATCAGAGGATTCACAGAAAGGAGCACCAGTGGCCAGGGCAAGGGGGGAGTCTAGGGAGGCACCCCAGGAAGATAGAGCCAGAGGAGACTCAGGGGGGAGCAGCTGGAAATCGGGACCAGCGTCACCGCCAGGAAGCAGGGAAGAGGAAAGGAGCCAGGAGGGAAGCGCTGGCAGCTCACCACAGGAGGGAGGGCAGGAGTCAGGAGTGGCCACACCTCCATCGGGGAGCGAGGAAACGGTTAAGAGGAAAGTGGAAGGTTGGGCGCGCGCGCCAAGTTCAAATGCAGAGGAAGGCGGCGCAGTGAGCAGCCCCGAAAGGGAACCGGGTCCTAAAGCCCGGCGCAAGGAGGCAGAAGGGTCCGGGTCAGCGTCAGAAGAATCCCGGAAGGAAGAAGCCCCGGGGGGTAGAGGGACCCAGAGGAGGACAGTCAGGAGGAAAAGGTGGAGCAAGGCTAGGATATTAAGTTGGTGCGCACGGGGCGGAGACTCAGACGGAGCCTCGCCGATCTAGCTAGTAGACGTAGAGTTGCAGACAGCAGCGTGAGAATGGAAACTGTAATTCAATAAAGACTTTTACTTAATGACCGCTGGCTAGCGTGATCCTCTGTGAGCTAGGATCTTGAAGCAGCTCTGACAGGCGCCATCTCCCCCAATAGGGACCAGCCTGAAGGCTGGCAAGCGAGGCTGTGCTCAGGGCCGGCCCAAGACATTTTGCCGCCCGAGGCAAAATAGAAAATGGCGCCCCGACTCCTCGTCCACCCCCCTGCCTCTGCTTCCTCTGCCAACCTCCCAGTGCTTCCACCTTCTTTGGAGGCGGCCTGCAGAGGCAGGAGTAGCCCATCCCATTTTGCCGCCTGAGGTGAAACAGGATGGTGCTGCCATGCTGCCAAAGCCTCACGGGTCACACGGCTGTAGCAGCAGCAGAAGGGCATCCCTGTGGGATTCTGCCGCCTGAGGCGGCTCCCTCAGACTGTGAGATATACTTGGAGTCGAGTGTGGATTTCATGCTCTTTATTCAGCTCCTAGTGGTGAGGAGGAATGGAATTTCCCCCAAAATGTCTGCTTTATATACATTATTCATACAATGGGCCCCACATGATTGGCTAATTCCAGGATTCTCCTGTAGGCCAATCAGGTTGCGGATTCACTTCTACCTGGAGTTGGATTGGGTGGCTCCTGTGGACCAATCAGACTGCTGCATTTTGGATCCTATTGTTCTAGGACCAATCAGAACGCTGCATTCTGGATCCTATTGTTCTAGGACCAATCAGACTGCTGCATTTTGGATCCTATTGTTCTAGGACCAATCAGACTGCTGCATTCTGAATCCTATTGTTCTAGGACCAATCAGACTGCTGCATTTTGGATCCTATTGTTCTAGGACCAATCAGACTGCTGCAATTTGAACCCTATTCAACTCAGTACATAACAGTCTGCCTCATCGGTGGACCAGCCTTGCGGGGAAGTTGCAGCATGCTGAAGGCAGTGGCGGAGAAAGAAAGGGGCAAGACAGGATCAGGCCTCGGCAGCCAAAGCCTCGCTCTTCCTAGGTGGCCACAGCCAACAAGCACAGAAGGAAGCGATTGGTGTGCCCGGATCTGCCGTCCCTCCTAGCTGTTGCCGCCTGAGGCGACTGCCCAACCAAGGCTAATGGGGGGCCGGCCCTGACTTTGCTGGTGGTTCTGCCAATGCGCATGGCCTGTGAGGCAGGACCCAGCAGCGGGGCCTTCCCTGTGGTGGTGCCCTGAGGATGGAACCGCCTCCCTGCCCTCGCTGAATTTTGTTTGCCCCCAACATTGCCGCCATTCAGATGAGACCTCTGTTCATTTCTGCTTGAAGGGCGGCATATTTCATCAGCTTGGGAATTGCTGTAGAAATTCAAAACATGCTTTTAGTCATTTGGAATTTTTGTAGTGTTTTGTAGTGATGCCATCTGCCCTGGCATCCTTCAGGGTGGAATGGCAGACAAAACTCAAGAAAATCATTACAATCTCAGGCTGAACTTTCCCCAAGCCTCAGCAACACTCCCTGTGGTGGATTAATTTTGAGTGGGCTATATACAATTTGAGGGACGCGGGTGGCGCTGTGGGTTAAACCACAGAGCCTAGGGCTTGCCGATCAGAAGGTCGGTGGTTCGAATCCCCGTGACGGGGTGAGCTCCCTTTGTTCGGTCCCTGCTCCTGCCTACCTAGCAGTTCGAAAGCACGTCAAAGTGCAAGTAGGTAAATAGGTATCGCTCCAGCAGGAAGGTAAACGGTGTTTCCGTGCGCTGCTCTGGTTCGGCAGAAGCGGCTTAGTCATGCTGGCCACATGACCCAGAAGCTGTACGCCGGCTCCCTCGGCCAATAAAGTGAGATGAGCACCGCAACCCCAGAGTCGGCCATGACTGGACCTAATGGTCAGGGGTCCCTTTACCTTTACCTGTATACAATTTGATTTTGCACAAAAAAAGAGGGAGGTCCCATCCCTTGCTGCTGAACATAAGACGTTGCAGCCAGTTCAGTGCTCAAGGTTCCCCTCCCCTGCAAGGAGATTGGGGTTGTGGTTTATGTGTGTGCACGTTATTTCAATTTATTGCATGCAGGGCCGCCCCTAACGTTAGGCAGGGTGTGGCTACAAAGTAGGGAGCTGTAGCCAAGGTTTGCTCTTTGGCTCACTCCTTGTGGTTTGTCTAGGTGAAAGCAATAATAATAATAATAATAATAATAATAATAATAATAATAATAATAATAATTTATTTATACCCCGCCCTTCCCGGTTCAAAAACCAGGCTCAGGCGTCTGACAACAAATTTAAAACACTTAGTTATAAAAGCAGCATAAAATACAGTATAAAAACATGAATAACAATAAAATTCAAAAATCAGTTAGATATATCCCCAGGGCTAGCTGGCTAAATTAGTCCTATTTGGGCCAGCAAGGAGGCTGGGGGAGAATTAGCTGTGGGATCTCAGAGCGGGTAATCTTCATAAAAGGGGAGGGGAAGAGAAGGGAAATAAAAGATCAGGCTGAGTTCAAATTAAAGACCAGGCAGAATAGCTCTGTCTTACAGGCCTGACGGAAGGAGTTTAAATCCTGAAGGGCCCTGGTCTCCTGGGACAGAGCATTCCACCAGGTAGGAGCCATCACTGAGAAGGCCCTGGCCCTGGTGGAGGATAGTCTGACTTCCTCCAGTTTAGAGGGCCCGGGACCTCTAAACTATGGTTATTCATGGACCTTAAGGTCCTCTGCGGGGCAGACCAGGAGAGGCGGTCCCGTAAATGCGAGGGCCTTAAGCCACAAAGGGCTTTAAAGTTCAAAACCAGCACCTTAAACTTGACCCTATAGTTCACCGGGAGCCAGTGCAACTAGTAAAACACTGGGTGAAAATGCTCCCATGGCAGGGACCCCATGAGGAGCCTCGCTGCAGCATTCTGCACCCGCTGGAATTTGTGGGACAGATTCAAGGGCAGCCCCACGTAGAGCGAATTACAGTAGTCAAGCCTGGAGGTGACCGTCGCATGGATCACTGTGGCCAGGTCGGGGCAGGAAAGGTAATGGACCAACTGCTTAATGCGGCAAAGGCAGGAAAATGTTACCTTGGCTGTTGCAGTAACCTGCACCTCCATGGAAATCAAGCATTATCTACTCTGACTGGCAGCTGCTGTCTGGGGTTTCAGGCAGGGAGTATGTCCTAGCCCTGCTGGGAGATGTTGCTGGGGACATAGCTGTCAACTTACAGATTTGAAAATAAGGGACCAGCAGCCTCGAAAATAAGGAATCAGCAGCCAAAATAAGGAATTTTCTGGGCACAGGCATGTTCGACTTCTGAGCCCCTCCGAGCCAAAGGCAGAAAGCCCAGCCAGCAGCCAAACGAAGCCTCAAGCGGTGGTTCCCACAGCGCAGCAACCCAGCAAAGGGGATGCAGCAAGGAAAACCACCGTCACCTCTCCGCTGGGAAGCACTGAGCAAAGGCGAATCCCCAGGCAAGGCGGCCGATTTGATCGGCACAAGGCATGCAAGCTCCACCCCCCAGTTGTTCTCAGACTCCTTATTGGGTGAGCAACGCAGCCAAGCAACACAGCTGGAGCCTCCCTCCTCCCTGGCTGGCAGGGAGGGAGGGAGAGGAGCTGTTTCCTTTGAAACCCGGGAAATTTAAGGGACATCATCAATAAGGGACAGCAGCGGGACACGGCGCTGGGATAAGGGACTTTCCCGCCAAATAAGGGGCGGTTGACAGCTATGGCCAGGGACCGGCGACCCTTCTGCATGCAAGGCAGCTAAGCCACGGCCCTTCCCCATTCTGCAGTCTTGAGCTGCAAAGAGAAAAAGTGAAATGTGTGCCTCTCTCTGTGTGTGTGCAAAATTGCCCTTAGGTCTTTCAAAAGGCTGCTTCTTGCCCAGACAGCCTTCGCTTGTTTGCTGTGTGATGCCGGGGGATTTTTGGCAACGGGAAGCCAGAACGGGGTTGAAATTCCAAACCTTTTATTTTATTATTATTGCAGTCAGGGAGTTGTAAATGAATAAACGTCTGATAAGGGCAATGGATAAAAGTCGCCAGGGAACCAAAGAGGCATTTTGCAGCAGGGGGTTGCAAGCATGTCGGCCAGACCCCTGCTCTTTGCCACCCTCTAGGCTGGTGCAGTGCCAAAAATGGGGAGGGCAAGACCCACACAAAACTTTCCAACAGGCCTAAAAGCATTATCAATTCCACTTGGGGAAGGGCAATAGGTTAGCCTTAGTGTAGACCATGGATCTTAAAAAGCAGAGACATCACCTCACCGACATAAGTCCGTATAGTTAAAGCTCTGGTTTTCCCAGTAGTGATGTATGGAAGTGAGAGCTGGACCATAAAGAAGGCTGATCGCGAAAGAATTGATGCTTTTGAATTCTGGTGCTGGAGGAGACTCTTGAGAGTCCCATGGACTGCAAGAAGATCAAACCTCTCCATTCTGAAGGAAATCAGCCCTGAGTGCTCACTGGAAGGACAGATCCTGAAGCTGAGGCTCCAATACTTTGTCCACCTCAGGAGAACATAACATTCCCTGGAAAAGACCCTGATGTTGGGAAAGATGGAGGGCACAAGGAGAAGGGGACGACAGAGGACGAGGTGGTGGGACAGTGTTCTCGAAGCTACCAGCATGAGTTTGACCAAACTGTGGGAGGCAGTGGAAGACAGGAGGGCCTGGCGTGCTCTGATCCAGGGGGTCACGAAGAGTCGGACACAACTGAACGACTAAACAACAACAACAGACCATGGATAGGCAAACTAAGGGCCAGGGGCCGGATCTGGCCCAATCACCTTCTAAATCTGGCCAGCAGACGGTCCAGAAATCAGTGTGTTTTTACATGAGTAGAATGTGTGCTTTTATTTAAAATCCATCTCTAGGTTATTTGTGAGGCATAGGAATTCGTTCATCCCCCCCCCCAAAAAAAATACAGTCCGGCCCCCCCACATGGTCTGAGGGACAGTGGACCGGCCCCCTGGTGAAAAAGTTTGCTGACCCCTGGTGTCGACGATACTGAGCTAGATAGATCAATGAGTATAAGGGAGCTTTCCATGTTCTGAATGTGGGTGCCTGTCTCACAGAATCGAGGTTTCTCGGCCTTTTCAAAAGCACCACTCTGCCAAACTTCAACGCACATCACTAAATTTCTTTCGCATCTTGGCTTTTTGGAAACCTGCCCCCTCCCCTTTAATTTAAATTGTTTTATGCTCCCCGCCCCCCCCCCAATTTATTAATGTGGTGCTGATCAGTTGCACGTGCACACATGTGGTCTCCCATTCCCAGATAACGTTCTGTTTTGTGGTTTTGAAAGAGCAGCTGTCAAGAGGTGTTTTGGAACAGGAGATTGCCCTCTGTGTTCATATGCTGTCTCCCAGATGAGGGAAGGGCAGTGGGGAAGCCAGAGCCATGCGGAGAGCATTGAGATGGGTGTTGGCAGCAGCAGGTATCTGAGCCGCCTGGAAGACAAAGCAAAAACCCTGCAGGACCAGTTCGGGTTCTCCTAGAAACTCTGTGTGTGCATTGAAAAAGTAAACACCGGGAGAATGCGCTGATTAAGTGATAGCGGGGAGCATGTGCAGAACTACGTGCCAAAAAAAGGGCTGGCATCTTTCTGTTATCCTCAGCGCAGCACGTTTGGCTAACCAACTTGAAATAATGTCATGGGCCTGCAGCAGAGTCATAAGAATGTGGGAAGAGTCTTCTGGATCAGGCCCGCGGCCCGCCTAGGCCAGCATCATGTTCTCACAGGGGAAAAGCAGATGTCCCAAAGAGAAGTGTCAAGTCGTGGGTGAACATATCAGACGACACAGCGATTCTTCAGACAGCTCTTGTTTATTCACAGGCCAGAACAGAACTGAACTGAAGGGTTCAGCCAGCTTGCTTATATAGAGCTCCACTACAACGCAACAGTAACAACTTTCTGTAACTATCCAATCACTGAATGTCACTTTCAATTCCTTATTGGCATATGCGGACCTGAGTGAAAACTATCCCCCTGCTGGCCCAGGGTGAGAACTTCGGTACATAACAAGAAGCCCCCGCAAGCCGGACCTGAGCACAAGACCAGCACTCTCTCCCCCCCCCCCCAGTGGTTTCCAGCAATTTGAAATGGTTGGGAACCTCTGGCTTGTGAGTCAGTCTTGGCCCACGAGGCCATTTCGCCCAAGCCACATACACCTATCTATCAGTTGACGTCACTTGGAAAGGAGAGGGGCTTCGATTCTGCGTTGCCTGTGCAGGGTTTGACACCAAGATTGTGTAGGAGTTACCGTATTTTTTGCTCTATAAGACTCACTTTTTCCCTCCTAAAAAGTAAGGGGAAATGTGTGTGCGTCTTATGGAGCGAATGCAGGCTGTGCAGCGATCCCAAAAGCTGGAACAGCAAGAGGGATTGCTGCTTTCACTGCGCAGCGATCCCTCTTGCTGTTCTGGCTTCTGAGATTCAGAATATTTTTTTTCTTGTTTTTCTCCTCCAAAAACTAGGTGCGTCTTGTGGTCTGGTGCATCTTATAGAGCGAAAAATACGGAAAATCCTGCTCAGTTTGACTGTGTGAACTAATTATCTGCTGGTAACTGACCCACCTAGTCCTGCATTCTGTCCTTAAAGTGGTCAACCAGTTGCTCATTATGGGTAACTCGCAATGGGACCCAAGCAGGAGAGCCTGCTCCCTTCTTGTGGTTTCCAGCAGCTGGTATTCAGAATCATTTCTGCCTCTGGCTGCGGAGGCAGAGCACATCCGTCATGGCTCCTCCATCAATTTATCTAATCCGCTTTTAAAGTCCTCTAAGTTGGTGGCTGTTATGTACTGAAGTTCTCACCCTGGGCCAGCAGGGGGATACTGTAGATAGTTTTCACTCAGGTCCGCATATGCAAATAAGGAATTGAAAGTGATGTTCAGTGATTGGATAGTTACAGAAAGTTGTTACTGTTGCGTTGTAGTGGAGCTCTATATAAGCAGGCTGGCTGAACCCTTCAGTTCAGTTCTGTTCTGGCCTGTGAATAAACAAGAATTGCTGTGTCATTTGATATGTTTGCCCACAACCTAACAGTGGCCCTCACTGCCTCCTGTGGCAGGGAGTTCCACAGTTTAACTCTGTGATGCATGAAGATTTAGCTGACTTGGCTCTTCCAACCTTCCTTGAATGTCCCCGAGTTCCAGCGTTAGCAGAGCAGTGTAATGTTTTTGCCAGGCCTTCCTCTTCACACATATCACCTTGATTCGCTTTAAACGTATGTTCCGAGATCCCTCCATAGGTTGAGAGAACAAGCCCCTTCCCCAAATGTGGCTTTTGCAGCAGTCAAGGGAGGAAATCCATATCTCATGCGGCCTGCCACACAGCTTCTGGGTGCAAGATTCGCATGGCTCCATTTGGCCCTCCTGTCTGCACACAATTGTGCATTGTGCGCAGGAAGCAAAAAGAAGGAGGAATCATCACATGTTCCGATTTACAAGAAGATCATTGTGTCATATGTATGTTATTGGGGTGGCAAGTATTTTAAAGACACACAAACACAGAACCCTCATTGTGCCCAAAGTTAGACAAAACACAACCACCTTCCAAGCACATTAAGATCTATATTTCTCCCCCCCCCCAAAAAAAAATTAATGGGCAAATGTGACACGCTGCACCAGGCAAAAGAAAATGCCTGATATTTTTCATGCTTCCAAATGATGCCTTATCACATGTTTTTTTAAAAAAAGGAACTGGACAAATTCATGGAGGAGGAGAGGGCTGTCATAGCTACTGGCCATAATGGCTACCGTATTTTTTGCTCTATAAGACTCACTTTTCCCCTCCTAAAAAGTAAGGGGAAATGTGTGTGCGTCTTATGGAGCGAATGCAGGCTGCGCAGCTATCCCAGAAGCCAGAACAGCAAGAGGGATTGCTGCTTTCACTGCGCAGCGATCCCTCTTGCTGTTCTGGCTTCTGAGATTCAGAATTTTTTCCCCTCTTGTTTTCCTCCTCCCAAAACTAGGTGCGTCCTGTGGTCTGGTGCGTCTTATAGAGCGAAAAATACAGTATCTTCCGCCCTCCGCAGTTGTAGGCAGCAGTGCTTCTGAATCCCAGCTGCTGGAAACCACAGGCGGGGGGAGGGCTCGCTTATGCTCAAATCCTGCTTGCAAGTTTCCCATGGGGTCATCTGGCTGGCCACTGTGAGAGCAGTGGACTAAATGGGCCACTGGCCTGATCTAGTGGGCTTTTCGTATAATAATATAATAATTTATTATTTATACCCCGCCCATCTGGCTGGGCTTCCCCAGCCACTCTGGGCGACTTCCAACAAAATATTAAAATACAGTAATGCATCAAACATTAAAAGCTTCCCTAAACAGGGCTGCCTTCAGATGTCTTCTAAAAGTCTGGTAGTTGTTCTTCTCTTTGACATCTGGTGGGAGGGTGTTCCACAGGGTGGGTGCCACCACCGAGAAGGCCCTCTGCCTGGTTCCCTATAATTTGGCTTCTCGCAGGGAGGGAACCGCCAGAAGGCCCTTGGCACTGGACCTCAGTGTCTGGGTAGAACGATGGGGGTGGAGACGCTCCTTCAGATAAACTGGACTGAGGCCATTTAAGGCTTTAAGGGTCAGCACCAACACTTTGAATTGTGCTCAGAAATATGTACCTATTTCTTTGTTGTCGTGAGGCATTATAATGGGATGCTATTGTGTGTGTTTGTGTGTACAGGGGCATAGCTAGGGTGCAGTCCCAACTGAATTTGGACCTGCCAAGGAAAATAAAGAATTTATTCATGTATGCTACAAGAGTCTTGATAGCACAAGCATGGAAGAATGGGGAAACCCCGACAAAGGAACAGTGGCAAGAGAAATTGATGAACTATGCCAAATTGGCTAAGCTGACATACAAACTGTGAGATAAGCACAACTGTGACTTCAAAGAAGAATGGGAACTTTTTACAAAGTACTTAAAAAGACAATGAAATGACTCCTTGGCAGGTTTTGAATAAACATACACAAATTTAGTGATTGGTAACATGGTAGATAGATAATGTAAGGATTGAAATAATTTTATAATATGCAGAGAGTGATGTGTGCTGAGAAATCAGAGAGAGGAGCTGAGGGAAGTCTCGGGGGGGCATTGATGGGGAATGGGGGGAAAAGGGTGGGAAATAATGAATATTATATGTTTTGATATACAGTGGTACCTCGGGACGCGAACGGGATCTGTTCCGGAGCCCTGTTCGCATCCTGAACAGAACGTAAGATGCGCGAGTTGCATTTTGCCACTACCACGCATGCGCGTGACATCATTTTGAGGGTCTGCGCATGCGCGAACGGCAAAACCTGGAAGTAACCGCGCTCTGTTACTTTCGAAAGCGCTCAACCTGAAGCACATTCAACCCAAGGTATGACTGTACTGCTATGTGGAAATTGTCAATAAAAAAAGGAAGAAAAAAAAGAAACTTGGTCCAAACCTAACGAAACGCAGGTGAGATGGCAACATTGTGCCTGCCATGTGGCAGGGGCAGCAATGATGAAAGCCTCCTTCTCTGCCACCTTGCATCCACACGTTGCTGTCCAGCAGATTTTTTTTAATGGACTTCTGTCATCTGGCCAAGAGTGCGTTGCTCTCACACTGCCAGAGGCACGTTAGGGACAAAATTGCTCCGATTCAGACAGATTCAGGTGCCAGCAAGTCCAAGGTCTGCTCTATCTATACTGCATCAGCTCAGATTATTGCAGTCTGAGGATGTGGACAGTGTGGCTGGCCACCCTGACCCATTCATGGCTTCTTAATTTATACCATATGCTCCAGTAAGTTGCGGAATTCAGACTCTTTGGTGGGTGGGTGAGTCACAGAATTTGGGTTATTGGGACTTTAAATAAAGGCACGTTCCGGCTGCCTATATTGAGATTTTAGCAAGGTCACAGATTAGGAAACAGCACAGAGGGGGGAGGAAGGGGCTGTGTGTTGGAACTTATCTCTGAAGGCAGCCTTCCCCTATCTGAGCCTTGCAACAGTTTTTGTGTTTTGCAGTCAGTGCTTCTGCAGGAAGGAACAGGACCTTGGCTGCAATGGCCCTGAGGCAGTAGAATTGCCTTCCAATTGAGGTTTTGAGCTGGTCCTTTCAGATTTCTGGAAGGGAGTTTCAGCTACTGAGTGTTAATTACATTTTCTTGGCCACTTTCACTGAGGTTGTGTGTGTTATGTTTGCATTTTACCAGTCGGTTGTTGTTTTTAAAAAACTGTTCTGTGGTTTAGTTGCTATAATCTTTTCCGTAAGCCGCCTGGGGCTTTGGAAAGGCTGGATATAAATGGAATTAAATGCATAAGCACTGTGCATTTACTCCAATTGCCCCATCAAATCCTTGGCTACGGTCCTTTGGTGACAGCGCAAATGACTCCGCTTTTGCTTATTGTACTTGGCACCCACCCATGTCGGCTTGACCGAGTCTGGAGCATGCCTCTTCTGTGTGAAAACACCCCTTGTGTACAAAGCAGAGGTTAAGAGATAATCCCTCGGTGGCCGCTGACTCTAGCAGGAACCGGCCTGAATCCTCTTGGGTGCAGAGCAGTCAAAATGCACGTACTTGCCTTGCAAGAGTGACACAACAATGAGCAAGCCAGCTGTAAATTTCCCAGATTCCTTATCCTGGTGTGATTCAGTTACATTGCCCATAGGTATGTCACAACATCCGCGACCGTTACAGAAAACCTCCATGCCTTGCGCTCTGTGCATGGAAGGAACCTGCACGCACACACACACACAAAATCTGCGGTGTTTCTTCCTCTTAGTCACGAGAGGGTGTCGTTATCCTGAATCAGCAAAAAAGGGGAGGGGGCCGCTTAGGATGTCATCACCGCTACCAACTTGAAGACAGCTCTGGTTGATCATTTATGAACATGAGGCTTGCATGTCAGCTGGCGATAGCAATGTAACATGAGATCTCTTGCACTCTCTCTCCAAATGCACTGCTGGACAGTTTGCAAAATGGTTTCTGAATCAGAGGCATAAGCAGAGAAGGAATAAGGAGAGGGGTACAAGGTCCGTATAGTTAAAGCTATGGTTTTCCCAGTAGTGATGTATGGAAGTGAGAGCTGGACCATAAAGAAGGCTGATCTCCAAAGAATGAATGCTTTTGAATGATGGTGCTGGAGGAGACTCTTGAGAGCCCCGTGGACTGCAAGAAGATCAAACAGATCCATTCTGAAGGAAATCAGCCCTGAGTGCTCACTGGAAGGATAGATCCTGAAGCTGAGGCTCCAAGACTTTGGCCACCTCATGAGAAGAGAAGACTCCCTGGAGAAGACCCTGATGCTGGGAAAGATGGAGGGCACAAGGAGAAGGGGACGACAGAGGACGAGATGGTGGGACAGTGTTTTCGAAGCTACTAGCATGAGTTTGACCAAACTGCGGGAGGCAGTGGAAGACCGGAGTGCCTGGCGTGCTCTGGTCCAGGGGGTCACGAAGAGTCGGACATGACTAAACAACTAAACAACAACAACAACACATTATTTCTTGCTTTGCTCTTCCCATTGCATGAGCAGGAGTAACAATCCCTGGCTTAGTGATACATCCAAACCGGGGATTGTGGTCTGATTCCCTCCAAACAAACCATGCTGTGAAGCCAGAATTTGTTCTTGGCTTAGTGATGGTGGCATTTGAGTGAAGCAAACCACCATCTGGGGGTGGGGGTGGGGATGAACAACAGTTCATTGCAGCCTTTGCTAACCTGATGCCTTCCAGATCTTTTGGACTAGAACCCCACCATAGCCCCAGTCAGCATGGGCATTGTGGTCTAAGCTAACTAGAGGGCATCAGGTTGAAGAAAGCTGGTTGGTTTATTGCAACATGTAAATCCAGCTGTTGTGTCCAGATGCTGCCTGGAATTAGAGGTGCTTTGCCCACAGATGGGGACCACTCATGTACATCTCAAAGGCGGAAGTTCAGAGTTATATGCCCATTTGTAAGAAGAGCCTGCTGGCCCATCAAATCCAGGATCCTGTTCTCACAGTGGCCGACCAGATGACATCCGTGGCCCAGTTGTGGCAAATGCTCAGTGCTGGTGCTGACCTTTGAAGTCCTAAACGGCCTCGGCCCTGTAGACCTGAAGGAGCATCTCCACCCCCATTGTTCAGCCCAGACACTGAGGTCCAGCTCCAAGGATCTTCTGGTGGTTCCCTCACTGTGAGAAGCCAAGTTACAGGGAACCAGGCAGAGGGCCTTCTCGGTGCTGGCCCCTGCCCAGTGGAACACCCTCCCATCAGATGTTAAGGAGATAAAGAACCATACAACTTTTAGAAGACATCTGAAGGCAGCCCTGATTAGGGAAGCTTTTAATGTTTGACAGACTATTGTATTTTTTATGTTTGAGGTTTTATTGTGTTTTTAATATTTTGTTGGGAGCTGCCCAGTGCGGCTGGGGCCACCCAGTCAGATGGGCATGATATAAATAATAAAATTGTCATTCTTATTATTCAGTAAAGGTAAAGGGACCCCCGAACATTAGGTCCAGTTGCGGACGACTCTGGGGTTGCGGTGCTCATCTCGCTTTATAGGCTGACGGAGCCGGCGTACAGCTTCTGGGTCATGTGGTCAGCATGACTAAGCCGCTTCTGGCGAACCAGAGCAGCGCACGGAAACGCCGTTTACCTTCCCACCGGAGTGGTACCTATTTATCTACTTGCACTGCGTGCTTTTGAACTGCTAGATTGGCAGGACCAGGGACTGAGCAACAGGAGCTCACCCCATCGCGTGGATTCGAACTGCTGACCTTCTGATCGGCAAGCCCTAGGCTCTGTGGTTCAGACCACAGTGCCACCCGCGTCCCTTTTTAATTCTTTAGTAGGATAACTTAAAAAAAAAAAAGATTTTAGTCTTCTCTTGCAATCAGCAGGGTTCTTTGCTGTGCAGCAGAGATTCTTCCGAAGCAGGCAGAAAATATTAGGAGGAGGAAAGAAGACTGGAAGTGTAGCATTCCAGAAACAGAGCCAGGGGAAACGGTCAAAGTCGCAGAGACAAGGTTTCACTACTGCTTTTGCTCCAGAACGAAAGAGGGATTGGGAAGGGGGTTCATTTTTCACTCGGCTCCTGCTAGCGATCTGACGAAAGGAATGCAGGAGGTTCCTAGGCTGTAGGGAAGGGACTCCATCCAACAGCCGAGGCTGCAGCGTCTTTTTGAAATCCAAGACTCGTTGTCTTTGTGTGTGTGTTTATGAAACTGTGTCAGTGGCTGTGGGTTAATTTAGCCTCCGGAGAGAGATCAATTTAGCATGTGGCAAACAAATGTCCCCAAGCGAGAACCGCAAGGGAAGATTTGGGAAGGAGGCCAGGAAACTGGGGGTGGGGGGGACTCTGATTGCTCAAGCTGGGAGAGCAAAAGGAGGAGAAGATATGGGAGGAGGAGGAAGCGAGAGGGAGGTGGAAGCAACTTCACCCTTGCGCTGCCAGCCTTGAATTGAAGCAGGAGCATAATTTTGCACGGGCTATCCAACATTCAGCCAAAATGGCTAGAATTTGAAGGTATGGAGGGATAGGGGTTGTTTTTTGTTTCTTGAAGGAGGAAGGAAACATGCTCCAGCCCTGTGTAATCCTCACATGCCACAGCGACAGAACCCTGTACAGCACATGCGTTCCCCAGAGTCCACCCAGACTGAAGAAAACACAGGCCAGAGGGTGGCCACATGGGGGAAGGATGCAAAAACAAAACACGACAACCGCCAAGAAGCCTTCGTTGGAAAAATTGTGCAAGTGCCGCTTTCTGTATACTGAGCAGGGCAGTTTCCAGAAAATAATAGTGCAACTGAAGGGGGAAATCAAGCCCCAGGAGTAACAGACAGGGCATTGCAGAGGCATGGAAGGATATGTGGTGATGCTGGCAATGATTAAGAGTTAACTCCTGGCCTGCTCTTTATTAACGCATTTTTAGGGAGGATTTTCCAGATTAATATATTATCTTCTTCCCTCCCCCCCCCACAATAAACAAGATGTTGTTTTCATTGATTTATAACGAATTTTTGGAAGTGCCTTAAGAGCCTTTGGATAAATCAGGCTTGAAATCCTTGAATGAAAAAAGTTTTATTTGTTCTACCCGCCGACTCCTTCTTCCATTACAGAATCCTCAGACACCTCAGATCCAGGCACTGGATAGACCGGGACCTGCTTAACTTCAGCAAAGTGAATATCGCCTACTCTCAGAACTTGGAACATCTAAATGTATTTTTCTTAAGAATAACAAATTGAGGTTTTTCTATATCGCCCCTCGCCATACGGTCACAGGGCGGTAGCGGCGTTTGACATTTTAAAACACATCAACACATATTTCTAAAATAGTTAAAGAAGGAACGCAAACTAGAATAAGCAGAAACTGAGATAATACTAGATAACGAATTATATATATATATATATAAAATTGAATACTGTGATATTATAATAATTAATAATAATAATAATAATAATAATAATAATAATAATAATAATAATAATTTATTATTTGTACCCCGCCCATCTGGCTGGGTTTCCCCAGCCACTCTGGGCGGCTTCCATAGAAACCAAAAAACACTAAAATATCATACATTAAAAAATGTATTCTAAATGAAATAATGTGATGTGTTTTATCTGGTTTCTAATACAGTGGTACCTCAGGTTACACGCGCTTCAGGTTACACGCGCTTCAGGTTACAGACTCCGCTAACCAGAAATAGTGCTTCAGGTTAAGAACTTTGCTTCAGGATGAGAACAGAAATCGTGCTCCAGCGGCGCGGCGGCAGCAGGAGACCCCATTCGCTAAAGTGGTGCTTCAGGTTAAGTACAGTTTCAGGTTAAGAACGGACCTCCGGAACGAATTAAGTACTTAACACGAGGTACCACTGTACTGTGTTACTGAATAGTTTCACACTGCTCTGAGCCCTCAGGGCCCTGGCAAATGGCATGTTGAGGCGGAGGTGGTTACCTGACCTCCTGACAGGTGAGCTGCTGCTGTTTCCCAGAAGGGGAAGGGGCCAGGCAGCGTGGAGGGTGGTACAGTGGAAACGCATCACTAGGAGTGCTGGGTTGGCTCTGCTGGAGTGTTTGCACCATGCTGACCTCACCTCTTCTGGTCAGCACCAGTGACCCACCTGCCCAGAGGTCCGGTAAGGGTCTCCATCCTGCCATGTCATCTGCTTCTGCCTTATGATCAAAAGGAGGCAAGAAATCTAATACTAATTATAAAAAGCCCCATGGAATTCCAAGTATTCCATGATGGCAGGTGATAAAGAGCACCAGGTATCAGCTTGCCTAGAGGCTTAGTGATGACAGACGGCATAGAAGAGCATTGCAGGTTGACATGGCTAAATGTTGTTGTCCCAGATGTTCTGCTGGATTTGTGATGTTCTGCAAGTATAGAACAGTATTCCTGCCCCCAGAATAGAAGCAGGGAGCTGTGCCACTACCAGAAAATGCACAGGATATCACAGATGTTCACCTCATCCTCATCAGGAAACTAAAATGCCACATAAATATACTTTCTGCGAATATTCAACATTTTAAGAGGAGAGAGGAGTAATATTTGAACTGCAGAAATGGACTTTTGGTCAAAGAAACAAGTTATACCCCTAAGATTTGAACTTTGGCTGACAATCCAGCCATGTAATGCTCAACGACGGTATGTCTTTTTCTTCTTCTTCGCTGACATTTAAAGGCAAAACTGAAAGATTTTTCTGAATCCTTATGGCTAAATACGTACGTTGTTTATAAGCAAAGCCACACCTTTAATTGGAAGAGAAAGAATGATCTGATATGAATATATTGGCAAGGAGAACTGGAGTTTTATTACATATTGGAGCAGTTGGTTTTAATCAGAACATGTCTTCAGAAAATTCGCTCTCCTGATTTTGCCTCTTTACGTGCTTGTGCTGAATCTTTTCGGGGATTCTTGTAACCTATTTGTCTGCATTGTTATTGTTGTGAGAAATAACATTTTAGTTCAATCTGTTCAATACGAATTTTTCAAAAATTACTAATCACATCACCAAAAAATGAGGACCATACAGGGCAGGTTCTTGTGCCTAAAATAACTTTCCCAGAAAGGGAATATGAGAAACTGTAGTACATAATGGTGACAGGAGACAAAAGATATACTTTATTGACAAATTTAAAACTATTCTATCATGGGGTCTGAATGGCACCCACCCGAGAGCCCTTAAATAGCTGGTCTTTTAACGAAAATATGTAACATTCATTGGAAAATTCATTTTAAAAAAAAGGAATTAGTTTCAGTTTACCAGCTCCAAAAGGGAATTAGTTCTAGTTTGAATTAGATTCACAATTCACTCATGTAGTCCTTGGCTTTTCCCCACCAAGCCTTAAGAATTTTACCAGTGGCTCTGCAAAGGTTTAAAAGATACTTAAAAAATCAAAGAAAATATCAAAACACAGTGTTTTATTCTTCCCAACAGTTATGATATTTAACAGCAGCATGACTAATGGCCACAATCAAACAGAGAGTAAGTGCAACAAAACACTTATACAGTATATAAAAATCATCGAATTAAAATTGAATTAACTTTAAATTTGCCCAGAATTCCACCACGAAAAGAACTTAATTCATGTTCAGTTCATCTGGAAATTATAGGAACTACTTTCAGCGCCAGATTTAGGGTGCTGCAGGTGGTTCAACTAAACAGGGTGCCAAGCTGAGGGGGCGCAAAACTATGACATAGCACACTTGAGAGCATGCGCAGAATGGAAGGCGAGAGGAGGGAGGGCATAGTCTGACTACGGAACTCACTGCCACAGGCGGCAGTGATGGCCACCAAATTGAATGGGTTTAAAAGAGGATTGGATAAGTAGATGGGGGCAAGGCTAAGTTCTATCTCTACTGGCAGGGGTCGCCAACCTGCGTCCCATGGGCTGCAAGCGGCTCATGGGGACAGTTTAACTGGCCCACGAGCTGCCCCCGAACCAAGCCGCCTGCTTGGCAAGTCCCCGCGTGCTGCGCTAAACCGGTGTGGTGCAGGGCCCCGCTTCCGTGGTGCCGAAAATCGTGTCTGCGCATGCCAAGACACTGGAATACGCGTGTGCGCGCTTACGTGCACACATGATCCAGCCCACGGAGAGGTCTCCACGGGACTTGACCGGCCCAGACAGGTAAAACCTTGCCGACCCCTGGTCCAAGGTAATACAGTCATACTTCGGGTTGAATGTGCTTCAGGTTGAGCGCTTTCGAAAGTAACAGAGCGCGGTTACTTCCAGGTTTTGCCGCTCGCGCATGCGCAGACGCTCAAAATGATGTCACGCGCATGCGCGGGAGTTGCAAAATGCAACTCGCGCAGGCATGCGGTCGCTCTGCGGCAACCCGGAAGTAATGGAGCGCGTTACTTCTGGGTTTCGCCGCTTGCACATGCACAGATGCTCAAAATGACGTCATGTGCATGGGTGGAAGCGGCAAAACGCGACCCGCGCACGCGCAGACGCGCCATCACGTCTTTCGTTCTATTCAGAATGCGAACGGGGCTCAATTTTTCGGAATCGAAAGGAGGGAGAGTGCTCTTGCACTCAGATTGTGCTTGCAGGATTTCTGTGGGCCTCTAGTTGGCCACTGTGAGAACAGGATACTGGACTAGGTAACAACAACAACAACAACAACAACAACAACAACAATTTATTTATACCCCTCCCATCTGGCTAGGTTTTCCCGGCCACTCTGGGCGGCTAGGTGAGCCTTTTAAACGTCACAAAGCAGTAGAATAACAATGATTTTGAAGAGATCTCTTCAGGGAACATGAAGCTGATGATCAGAACTGAACCTAGGCTAGCTTTCTCCAACCTGGGCTCCTCAAGATGTTTTAGACATTGGAACAGTCTCCCTCGGAAGGTGGTGGAAGAACTTTCTGACGGCAAGAGCTGTTCAACAGGGGAACAGTCTCCCTTGGGAGGTTGTAGACTCTCCTTCCTTGGAGGTTTTTAAGCAGGGGTTGGGTGGCCATCTGCCATGGATGCTGAGATTCCTGCATTGCAGGGAGTTGGACTAGAAGACCGTTTGGATACCTTCCAACTCTACAGTTCTACATTTCTATGATTGTATGACTACAGTTCCCATCTGCCCCCAACACAGGGCTGATGGGAGTTGTAGTCTAAAGTATCTGCGGTGCACCAGTATAGGGAAAGCCTAGGCCAATATTCAGCATTCACGAGCAAAGCTAGGAGGAAGCGTGGGTTGTGATTAATGCTTAGAAATGTGAATTCTTCCGTCTAAATATGGCTCAGTTCACTGACATCATCTGAAAGTCGGCTATGTGTTTACAGATCCCTTTTCCAGCTTCCCTTAATAGGTTTCCAGTGCTGTCTCTTTAAGGGGAGAAAACTTCTCTCTGCTGGCTTCCATGTGGGCGTTTTGGGGTTTTTTTTTTTTACAGCAGAGAGAGCCAAGCCAAACAACCCAGATCCTCTCCCTCCCTCCCTCATCACGTTTATATATCCAGCCTGCTGAGACTGGATCTTTCTGGCTCAGAAAATATTTGGCAGCTGTGGAGAGTTTAAAAAAAGAAAAGAAAAGAGGCCGTGTGGGTTTGGTTCCTATTCCTCTTGTTACCACAATGGTGGTGAAAGTTCTCAAGACACATTATAGAATGCTTTCCTTGGAAAGAAAAAAACCACCTAAAAAACAAAACACGAGGCTTTTGCAAAAAGAAAGAGCAGCTCCAAGAGTGTTTAGAAGACAGAAGTTCTAACGGCACCCGCTCCTCTCTTGCACAGTCCGGTGCATTTTGTTTGAATTATCTTGTCTACAGAATACGGCTCAAACCTATTTAATTGCACGAACTATGCAAGCTGCCATACTTCATGGGGTAACAAGGAATACTGTTTCAGTGTATCTGAAGAAGTGTGCATGCACACGAAAGCTCATACCAATAACTAATTTAGTTGGTCTCTAAGGTGCTACTGGAAGGAATTTTATTTTATTATTTTTTATTTATTTTGTTTTGACTACTGCAGACCAACACGGCTACCTACCTGTAACAAGGAATACTGCAGTTGATGTACGTGAGGATGTCTGAAGACTTAAGAAAAGTGTTGTCTTTGAATTAGCATTGTTGAAAGAGAGTAGCTGTGTATACACCATATATTTAAAGCACATTTAAAGCACCATCCCCCCAAGAATAATGGGAACTGTAGTTTCCCCCTCACCGACGTACAATTCTAAGCACTATTAACAAACGGAAATTCCTAGGATTCTTGCAGGCGGAGGTGCTTTAAATGTATGGTGTGTATGCAACCAATGTGCCGCAAAGTCATTCTTTTAAAAAACCTGGGTTAACATCTTTGGCCAGCTATAAAATGCATTTGGGTACCACTGGCAAAGCATTGCCACTTGGTTTAACTTACCTTGCAGTGTTCTTGCAATGGTAAAATACTCCTCTGAGCTCCTGGAATGAAGAGTAGAGTATAAAATCCTTACTTTATATTATTTAAAGAAGTTTGTATGACTGGTTCACAGATGTCTATATACCAGTCCACTGAATGTATGAATTGCCTTAACTGAGAAATATTGCGTGGTGAACTGATATTGGGCAATCTTAAAAGTTTTATCTAGCAGACAGCTACAATGCTTCTTAAGTGTTTTCCAGAAATCTCTGGCTGGCGGCAATGGAAAAAGGGTGATGGACAAATGGGCCTTAGGATCTGATGCAGCCGGGCACTTTTTAAGCTAGGTTTTCATCAGACAACAGAGCAGAGAAGGAGACCTCCCTTGCGAAATCCCCGCTAGGGTGCCGTGTGTCAAGGTTACAGACATTGGTGGGGAACGGAAGCAGGGCCGGCCCACCCATGAAGCAAGGTGAGACCACTGCCTCAGGTGGCAGGATCCACAGGGGCAGCAGATCTAGCCTCCAAGGAATGCACTGCTGTGGGTGCACACCTTGCAGGCCAGATCTGTCATTTCCTTGGCAGCCCCTGCATGCTGCCTCTACAGCAGCCTTTTGGTGAATATCCGTATTCCTCCCCCCCCCCCCGGATAATTTTTATTGGTTTTTAAATTACATATTATACATACACATATTACATTACATTTTACATTTATACTTTCTCCTAGGAGCTGACTTCCTTCCTTCCTTCTTCTGGCTTTTTTATATCGTCTCTAAATTTTTCGCATTGTCTTTCTCCATTTTGTATATTGTTCTTCTTCTTCCACATTTGTCCATAAAATGTCTGTAAACAAATAAATCTTTCTATATATACACGATTCTTGTTGTCTGTCTATATTCATTGACAGCTACTGTTACATTGGTCACATTATATATTTTACTTCTTATTGTTATTACTGTCCAGTAAAATTCTTTGTATTTCCCATTATGAGGTTTATTTTGGTTCTACTGGTTTCACTATTTCACCTTATCTTTCCTATATATGACATAAATTTTCCCCATTCTTTTTGAAATGTTTCATCGCCCTGTTATTGAATTTTCCCCATTAATTTGGCTTTTTCTGCATATTCCATTACCTTCTGCTGCCACTCTTCAACTGTTGGCAATTGTTGCTGTTTCCAAACCTGGGCCAATAATAACCTCGCCGCTGTTGTTGCATGTAGGAACAATTTCTGAATACCCTTATTCCCGATGAAGATCTTCACTCACCCCTTCTTCCCTGACCAGAGAAATTCAGTGCTGTGTCTCCAACAGCATGATGAGTGCAGAGGATAAACTTGCAGAAGAAGCACAAGTGAGACAGTCCTAATTACTAGGGCATGTCATTCATATATCATGATTAATTTGCAAAGGGTGTTACGTTTTTTATTTTCATTCCTTACAATAAGCCTTTGAAGTAACTTTCAGCTATTCCCATTTTACAGGAGGGAAAACAGAAGCAGAGAATGTCTTGCTATACAAACACCCCATTCTCTAATGCTATGCCAGGGACTAGTATTTTGACAATCCGAAGCTGGTAAACATAAACTTTGGATATGGTGACACTGGAATGCTAAATGAACACTGATCTGTGCTGAATGTGTAGTTAAGTGAAATAAAATGACATTTAAGGCTTCTAAGTGTAAATTCAAGTGGGTTATTCCCCTGTTTAAAGCACTCTCGTTAGCTGAAGTTAAAGGGGAGGGCGGCCGCCAGTATTTCACGTTCCAGTACATCTGCTTTGCAAAAAGCATAACACGCTGGCCAAATAGTACAAATAGAAAACCGCGATCCAGAACATTCTGTCTGTCCAACAGAACACGCTCCATCCCGCGTGAATTTATAACTTGGCATTTTTGAATGAAATATGGAGGGCTTTCCATGCATCATGTGTTTGTGGAAGGGTGCCCGAGGGTGTTTTGAAGATGCTGCAAACAGCAGTTATGTAACTGGCTGCAGCTACAACCACTCTTAAACGCCCCTTGCACTTTAAATAAAAAGGTGGTTGTAATATGCAGGAGTGTGAGCTGGGGAAACCAGGGAGCATGAACAAGACCAACAAAAATGGATTGCCACCCCTCACTTGTGTTTTCCGGCAGCTAAAAAACAGTGCTAAAAATAATGAATTTCATCCACCCATAAAATAGTACATGTTTACTGACAAAATGGGGATTCCAATCTGTTAAGAGTCTAGAATGAGGGACTGGGAGCAATTTTACATCAGTTAAAGCAGAGTATTTACCCAGAACATTCAGCATGGAATTCAGTAGATTTTCATCCACTGATTTTATTGTTTTCTACCTTTTTTATTTAAAAAGCAATATTATTGTCATTAGTATGCTTCTATCTTGCTGCTCTTGCTTTGCTTTTGCAAGCCATTCCAAATGCCTATGGCTTGAGGATGCTATGTACATTTCTTAATTATGGTTGGGGAAGAAATTCAATTCAGTTTGCATTTAGAGGCAAGCCTACCAAATCCGCCCTTTCTGAAATAATATGCAAACCAAAGCACAGCAATCCTTTGAAATTTGCACTTCTTCAAATTTTGCACTACAGTTCTCCTCTGGTCAAGTAACGTGTACAAAAATGCATGTACTAGGGTAGCATGTGTGTAAAAAGACTTATTTCAGTGAGAGTACCATTAAAAAATCCATTATATTATAAAAAATGATTTGCAAAAAATATTATTATTCATTTCTATACTGGTTTATATTTTTAAGAAAAGAATCTCAAAACGCTTTACACTTAAAAACATCAAATAAAACAATCCAGAATAAAACATGACTGAAGAAAGTATAAAGTATAAAAATGTATCCATTAGGCAAAATTGAATACAAACATGTGCCTATTAGGAGGAATTTACACTAAAATGCTGATATCTTTCTTTCTTTTTCATTTTCTCTCTCTTTCTTTCTTGCAAACTGGTGTGGAAATACGGAGAATTGGGCTTAAAGTTTGCAAAATGATGTAAAACTGACAGGGTTTATTCTTAATGAACTAACAAAGCTCACAGTGACAGCACACTTCTGTTGCTGATCATTTGCAAGCAAATCCCATTGAACTTAATGGGGTTTCTTCCCAGTTAAGTGGCTCTATGATTGCAGTCTGTGGAAGCAAGTGTGGTATTCTCACGCAGCAAAATGCAAAAGAAACAACTGCTTAGAAACTACGACGAAGGGATTTAATTGTTTAGATCCCTTTTCCTTCCCTGGGTAAGGGCCAATAGAAGTCTGACTTCATAGACCCACATTCTAACACTGTGTTTATTGCCGGCATTCAATATTTCACCATAGGTTGTAGCTGAGAAGTCTCTGGGACGCATAGCACGTGCTGGTTTTGTTACTTTCGAGCACAGAATGTTGGCAGAGAGTCAATTCTCGGTGAAAAGCACAGGGGGAAGTTGGTCATTGATCTCCTACTAGAACCCAGAGAGTCTTGGCTCATAGGTGGGCTTGGATTGCTTTTGTTTTCAGATGTTGCAGAATTGGCTGTGAGAGCCCAGAGCTTTGCAGCAGTCCACATGTGTTGTGTACAGAAGGCCCCAGATTGCAGTCCTTTACATTTCCAATTGAAAGGAACTTGGGCAGCAGGGCAGAGAAAGGCCTCTCTGGCCTGGCACCTTGGACTAGAGTCCCTGCCAATGAAATAGAGAATTCTAAGACCAAAAATTATTAAGTGGTTTTTTTTAAGGGGGGAGTTAATGTGCTCAGAAGCTCACCCATGCAACAACTTCAAGGAAAGAGGTGATGTACAGAGCTTACCCTCTGGCAACCCTAGAAATCATTCCCTCCTGACCTGCGCTACTGCTGCCACAGGGCCTGTGAGAGTAGCGGTAATAAAGACCGTTACAGTTGTACCTCGGGTTAAGTACTTAATTTGTTCCGGAGGTCTGTTCTTAACCTGAAATGTTCTTAACCTGAAGCACCACTTTGGCTAATGGGGCCTCCTGCCGCTGGAGCACGATTTCTGTTCTCATCCTTGTTACGGCTAAAATCTGGGTGCGGGGTTACTCTGCCACCCAGCTCATCGGACTAAGTCCGTGGGTCCCTGCGGAAGAAAATGAGCTCAGCCGGACACAGGAGCAAACGGCAGAAGGTCCAAGTTTATTGCGCAACAGGTTCAAGGCGAGATTGAACCCAGAGAAAGGGGTGACATGAACTTTTGAAATTTCCCTCCATATCCCAGAATACAGTGCATGAAACGTCACGAATACATTATGGGAAGGTTGGGTTTCACAAGTTACATCATGAATATACTTTACACGTCATGAATACATTATGAAAAGGTGGGATTACATTAATTAGCATTTTCGGATGAGGGAGGGGGGATATGCGGAGCGGGAAATATACATAGATACACATTTATTGAGTACCGGTGGTGGCAAGACAATGGGTCAGAGATATGCATCGTCTGCCACCTAATATTGCCTAGAGGAAAGGTTTGGCGAAACGATCTGACAGGATTAAGAAGTTCCTGCGTACGTGACCTGCTGCTTCGGGGATTATGGAAGTAGGGATAGCATCATGGAGTCCACGGGGAACTGAGCTGAATGACACCAAGAGCGAAGAAATCGGAGTTACGGTTGATTTTATATCAATTTCTAAAGATTTCAATGATTTCAAACCCATTCTGTACTATAGGGCAAAAGCAGAAACAGAATGGATACATTGTAACAGGAGCTCCCCCCCCTTCCGTTCCGTATCAGTCCCCCATTCGGAGATAGATTTGCATTAAAGTTCTGTAAGAACTTGCAAATCTTTTCTCCGCACCCTAAATCTTGGTGAATGGGATGTGTGTCTTTATGCAAACCTGAAAGGGACTTGCAAGCCATGCCTCTTACGGTCATTTGCAAGTATAGCAGTGCAGGTAGCTGCATATAGGGTATTATATAAAGAACACCTCTTGTATTTTGTTGCTAAATTACTTGTGGCATTCTCAATAGTGTTTTATGCTTTACACCTAGCAGGAAGGTCTAATTGACTGAAAAATGCAGTTGGTGTTTTGTCCTTCGCCATTTTTGTGTATTTCTCAGGTGTCAAGCTAGCTCTTCTGTGGTCTCACACTGACATAGTGCTACAGCAACACATCCTGTCTGTTGAATCCCCTCGGGGCTTTCATTTAACCATGTTGCCTGGCATTCACCATAGCTGGCACAGGTTGGACATCTCGTGAGGGAGAGGTCTTCGCCTTGGCCTTCCTATGGGATTCTATTATAGGCTGTGGTTTTGCACGCATGGGGGTTGCTCACTTGCACTTAAAGGACCAAAAGGCTAATTGCAGCCTGGATACACTTGCCCAATTCAAACTGAGTCCAATTTGAATTTATCTTGCCCCATGGTTCTCAACTCTTCAAACCAATCTGTTAAAAGAAAACCATTCTTAACAAGGGCAGTTGTCCAAATAAGTCAATTTAACTCTATAAGGGATCATTCCTGCTAAACCAAAGCATATGCACCTTCATGTACCTGGTGTTTTGTGGATCCAGAAGCTTGTCCTTGGCAAAACGAGGTTTAACACATTTTAAAATGGATAGGGAAAGTTGGCGGTGGAACAATTAAATGTGGTTACAAGTTGATCTAAACATTGGACTACACAATAGTGTGAGCTATTAGAAAGTATAAAATGCATGAGAATTCTCCATTGGTGTGTAAGCAATAAGACATTAAACATAAAAACAATTACACACAAAATTGCCCGCCTTTGTGGAAATCACACTGTCAGACACATTTCAACATTCTTACATAATAACACATAATACAAAACAAACTAATTAAATATCAGTTACATATCTTGACACAATTGTGATCTTTTACGTATGTATCTTTTGAATCCTGGAGCACAGTCTTAAGGTTCAAAAGTGGGAAAATGTCCTTGCAATTCAACTCCTCCCCCCTTTGTCGGCCCCCCTCCCCATCAGTCTATATCCTTTGAAAGAGATAGCTGTGGGCACTTTGAAAACTCTGGCGTTGCAGGTCTTGTGATGGCGAAGGGGTTGTTGCTGCTTTTCATCATTGCACATCTGTAGAAGTGATATCCTGTAAGGGGCAGGGTTTTGGGGCGACTTAAAAACACAGTTAGACAAGAAGGATGTCCTCCAGTTTTCATGGGAAGCTGCAAATAATAAAAAATCTTAGCACATTAAGCGTTTCATTCATTCCAATATTACTATCACATTTTCCTATAACTACTGTTATTATCTGCCAAGTTCGTTTGCTTTCCTTCACTTTGGAGAGAAAGAGAACTGTAAAAAATACAAGGTTAAAATAATAATGAAACACACACAATGACTTATGAGGAACGAAAAATAAATAAATGCTAAGACACACAATTTTAAGAAATCTGAAGTAACAATGAAAATAAAAGAGTGTTTCTTGATGTGACAACATTGGCTATAGGACAATACTGGAAAATGACTTAATACCAAGGGAAAAAATGAATGGCAATTTAAAGTTGTGCAAGTACCTTGCACTAGCCAAAATGACAGAATTAATAAGAAATGCTCAGGCAAAAAGGTAAACAAATACCATTCCACAAACAATGTTTGGTTGTGCTTCGATTAACTTCATAGACATCATGGAGAGACAGATTAAATAAATGAAAACAGATTACTTGTAACTTTAAAAAAAGTGTCAAAGCCACAAAGAGATGGAAGTCAAACTGTAGCAGGGATTCAGACTTGTTTCACAGAACAGAAAGAAAGTTGCTGTGGGAGGAAAAGGGACAAACACTTTGTTATCGGGGTTCACATATCCTGTTAAAAGGGAAAATTATTTCATGTGAGAAGCCTGTCAGGAAATGCTGTTCCTAAATGTATAGGCAATGTATAGGCATATACACACACACCAAAAAAAAAAAAACTCTTATAAAATTTAAATCCCATGGGGGGGGGGAGAAACTACTCAAGAGAGGAACTCACAGTGGGAGTGCTTTGATATTTACCTGTGAAAAAATTTGGCATGTCCAGTACTTAACTCTTGTCTTAAGTAGCCCCTGGAGCAAAACACATTAAGGATGATTTCCCTCAATGATTCCACGTTTTACATAAGGAAATTTGGAAAGGTTTCTCCCTGCAGCACACTGCTCTCCAAACCTTCTCTCTCCCCCCTCCTTTCTCTCTCTCTCTCTCTCTCTCTCTCTCTCTCTCTCTCTCTCTCTCTTAAGCTGATCTAGCCTCTGTGCATGTGCAGAGTTCATGTCTCAGAAACCTTTTATACCATTGAAAATGTTGCATCTTTTGGCTCAATTTGAATAAGGAAGGGAAAGGTAAGGGGTAGATTTTAAAAGTAGAGTTGGATTTTAAAACACAAAAAGAGAAACTCAGTAATTCAAGTACAGTATTCACCTTCCTTTATGTACAGGAAAGGGCTATCATTATTGGTCATTTTATCTGGTCATTCGCAGAACAATCAACCGCTCTCTTATTTATGAGTAAAAATGGCCAGTCATTGGTCAAGGCTAATTGTACTTGATTATTCATTTGTATGTGCTTAAACTTTGAGTAGACTTTTAAATCTGATTTTTAAATAGTAGACAAAATGATAAACACTGTAATCACTCAAATGCTTGATATTACCAGTTGGGCTTCACCTCTCACCTTTTAAAACTAAAGAGCAAAGCTAGGCTGAATTTCAACTCCATTACCACACCAGAATTTAAGAATTACCCTCCAATGCTTGCAGACACATAGCCTTCCACACAGCCACAAATTGGGAGAGTTGAAAGGGGACCCTGGGGTCATCTAGTCCAACCCTCCAAAATATAGGGTTCACAGCAAGATTTCGCAGCAAGATTTGTACTACCAAAGAGGCATACACATTTAAGTACAGATTTACAGCTGGGAAAGGAATCATCTATGCTCATATCATGTACTAAGGAAGAGGAAAATAAAAGTACATAACTTTACACAGAACCCTTTTTGCAGATCTTGAGATAGTTTGAGTGAGTTTGAAATGATATTTAAGGAAGAAGTGAACAGTTTTCGTAAGATAGGGAGAGGATCTCTTATAAAGCACAGTTAAAGCAGCCCTAGATTTAATTTTTAAAGGGAATACACAAGTGTTGCCCCCTCCCCTCTTTGCAGTTTCCTTTAAAGGAAGCTTACTCGGGAGTAAATTTACCTGGCACAGAAGTAAGAAGGGAGAAAACAACTGAAAGAGGCAGAGTGAAACAAGGGGGAGGGGGGCATTTTCTAACAAAAGAGGCCATGAAGTTTTATAGAGACTGATATCAGGAGCCTTACAATAACTCTTCTGTCCAACCAAATCAAAGTTAAAACTGGACTCAAATATTTTTCTTAGAATGAACACCATACTTTTATAGGCATACGCTTAATGAAATGCATACACTGCATTTTAGCTTGAGAGAGCAGTTGTGCTCAACTAGGCTTTTGCAGCAGAAACATTAGGTTAAAAGCACCTTCCAAAATAAGACTGTAGACTCACAATCTCAAAAGTTGGGGCAAAGCAAGAGGTGGGGTAAACATTTGCACACTTCATTCTCATCTTCTCTTATTTAGGACTGCTAAGATCCAGCATGGCTTCCTTAGATTTAAATTTTGAAGCAAGCTTGCAGTTTAAACTATGCACACTTAAGAAAGGCAGTCTGCCAGAGACAGAAGGAACAGACAACACACATAACAGACAACATGTAAACATGTAAACATATATATTCTCATCCTTTAGTTGGTTATTGCAAGGAGTTGGGCCACTACCTTTGGCTTCATTAAGTGAAATTAGTAGGAAGGTCCCACATGGTTTTATGAGCCTCCTTGCCTCTTCAAACACACCACCAGTTAATCAAACTGGTAGGGCTCACAACGCTTGGTTGACTGGGTACCCCTTTATAGATGCATGCGTTGCTGTTGTTGCTTTTTTTTTTTTTTGCTTTTTCCTTTTTTTGGGGGGGGGTGTCTGGGATAGAGAAGGGGGAAAGAGAGGGGCTGATTAGGATTGGTATGTCTAGGGGTTTGGTATGCTTAGTACAGGGACATATAGTAAAGAGGAGAAGGGGCTTCTAGTTGCCTGGCAACTTCCTTAGTGGGTTTTAGAGAGCTCTAGCTATCCGGTTCCTTGCATTCCATTTCCTATTTCCTTATTTCCTATAACCTGGGGTCTCTTTCCACTCTGCCGGTCCTGCCCAATTCCTCATGGGCTATCCCTCCTGGCAACCTCCTACCTATCGTCACATCTCAGGAAAAGGGGCCCTACTGGACGCCCGCGCCATGCGGTGCCAGATCGGGTGGTCCCTGGATAGAATTTCGAACTGAAAATCCCCCTTGCTTTTGGAAGCGGGCTCACGCACGGTTACATGGCACCGACCAGTGCGGCTGGGATTGGGATAGAAAGCCAGACCCCTTCCTGCCCCCTCCGTAAGGGCGCTCGGGAAGTTCGGAAAGAGAGCTCCAACCCCTTGCTTTCAACTGGGATGCCCGTTGCGGAAAGTCGGCTGTCTTTCCAAGCCGGGTCTCACCGTCTTACTTTCGGACTCCCAATTGGTGCGGCTGGCTGGAGATTTTAAGGAAAAGAGATAGAGCTCAGAACCCCCCTTTCGGGTTGAGCAGCGGTCCACGGTCTCTCTCACTAACCGGACCAAGAGAAAGGCAAGAAGGAGCGATAGAGAGGAGGGCAGAGAATTCAGTTGCCAGGAGATTCCACCCCCTTCCCACCAGTGCACTGGATTTTCCTTTTTCCTTATACTCACGCGTCTTCTATGATGATCCCGGGATCGATGAATAAGCCGGCTGGATCCCTCTTTTGCTCCCCGGCTGAACTCCTAGGGCAGCTCCCCCCCCTTCCGTTCCGTATCATCCTGAAGCAAAGTTCTTAACCCGAGGTACTATTTCTGGGTTAGCAGAGTCTGTAACCTGAAGTGTATGTAACCTGAAGTGTATGTAACCCGAGGTACCACTGTATTATCATTTTCATCATTAATATAGACTTAATGAATACAAGAAAAACGTTAGTGTATATATAGGGGTAAACTGCCCTCCGCTTTTTCTTATGCCCCCCATGCCAAACTTCTAGGCTGGCTATGGGCTTGTGTCCACAGCCCCTGCTAGCCAGAACAGGTAATACAGTAGTGGATGAGACAGGCGAATTCATAGAATCATAGAGGTGGAAGGGATCCTCAAGGATCATCTACTCCAACCCCCTGCAATGCAATGCAGGAATCTCACCTATAGCATTCCTGACAGATGGCATCCAACCACTGCTTAAAAACCTCCAATGAAGGAGAGTTCACCATCTCCCAAGGGAGACCGCTCTTACTGTCAAAAAGTTCTTTCTAATAGTTAGTCAGAATTTCCTTTCTTGCAACTAACTTGTAACTATCTAATCTGTAACTATCTAAGGCTGATTGCAGATGACCCATTTGTTGATCATCTATCCTGATGTGTTTACAGGTGGGTTAAAAAATTCCACTGTTTATTGATGATTCATTCTGATTTGTCTGCAGGCAAGTAACAGGTTATATAGCAAGCAATTGTTAGCTCATACTTCCCAGTGCATTTTCCTGTCACTTTACAAAACATCTGATTTTATTTTTTTGTGTGGTGGGGGAGTGGGTTGGTTTTCATAAGAGCCCCATATCCACTTTAATTGCACAATCTAAGTTTGCTGGTATGTGATTAAAACCCACCCATGAAAGAATAATAGTCTATAAATGGCCTAACACAATATAAGGCTACATTATATATTCAGCTCTGGGCTGTTCTGGTTTTCCTGCTGTTCAAAATCCTTCCCACCATGGCTATTATGATGGGAACTCCAGATTTTGCTAGAGATGGGGGTGATCTTAACTAATAGGTTGCTTTTGTGATGATTAAGCATTGTTTCTGTGAGCAAGCTTCTGCACTGGGACTTGTGTGTGAATCCCAGAATGCAGTCCTGCCTGCAAGACATTGTCCAGGAGCTGGATGCAAAAAGCCTTATACAGGGGGGAAAAGAGAGCATGAGTATTGAACCAGGAGGTGTTGGTTCTTCCGGATTGATTCACACTTAGTACAAAGCTGCAGTTTTGCGTATATGTTGTGAAGTTTCTTTATTCCCCCACCCCAAGGATTTCTGCTCTGCCTGCCTGCAACAAAGCACAGTCAAAGCAGCCCAACATTAAAACAAATAACACAACATACTTCATGGTCTAGCAACCAAGGGGTAAGTTTTAATATACATGCACAAACACAAGAGTCGGCCTGTTTGCACATGTTGCACTGATGAGCTTCTGCAACCAAGAAACAGGAAGGACCAACGGTCTCGTTTAAAGAAAAAATGCATGTTGTGGTGGGTTTAAGATACTGTTGCTGTTCTGCTGCAACAGTATCTTGGCTTTCCAGGTGGATCCTGCTAGTCTGTGTCAACTAGCTATGTATGGAAGAGATTGCACCTTGAACATGTGCTTTAAGGGCATCTATTGGATGGATCTCATGGATTATTTAGTTGAGATTCCTGCATTGCAGGGGGTTGGACTAGATCACCCCGGGGTCCCTTCAAACTCTACATTTCTGTTGCTTCAACAACAAGCAGCTCAACAAGAGCACCCATTTAAGGCCTGGTCTAGATTAATAAACACAAACCACCTTCCAATATTTCTGTCATTTGGTGTTTGATTCCTGCCCTCTCCGAGATTTCCAAACAAAGCTTCACTAAAAGCTATGGATATTCCTTAGCAGAAGAAAAACAGGGTCATCCATAGTCCATGGCTGAATTTCTATTTGGACCCTCATAAAATTACTACCTCTGGGTGATGTAGTGTCAAAGAACTGATATGGCAAAGAATTGTTTATTTTTAAACTTATTTTTACAATTTAAGTAATTCATCCATCGACCCCAGAGTGTGTCACAACAATAAAATACATGGCATGAATGTTAAAATTAGAATAGTTTGTATTCCTTCAAAACTGTTTGGGCTGAACTGTTAATCTTTTCTTCACAAAATCCGAAGGACTGGTTTTGCTCTAAACCAAAGTGATCAGCGAATTGTCAGCTACAACAACTCAGTATGAAAGAGCGTAATTTGCAAAGAAAACTATAAATGGAAGACTCAAAGGTTGTGCCAAGAAAATTATAGCAAGGCTTTGTTTAAACTGGAAGCTAAACCCAAATTTCAATGCTAGGCTCATGGAAGGGGTTGGGGAAAAGTTCCCTCCTATGGGCTCGTGGTGCGGTTTCAAGTGAATCTTAAATTGTCTCAAACCAACAATCTAGTAAAACCTGTATCTAGTCACTTAGGTTATTTCTGGATATTCCCTGTGAAACCACAATTCTCTCTTTTTCTGTTTGTGTAGAGGTAGCACACACGTTTCAGATACTCTGCCAAAACATAAATGGTTCTGTACATTAAAATACCATATAAAAACAGAACCGCAGCTTCACTGAACCTATCAAAAGACTTAAAAACAATCTCTTATTGTGCCATCGACACCAGCTGCGTTTCCTTTATAATTCTTCCACAGCTCTGCTGCCTCACTCCCCTCCTCACCGCTGTATTTATTTTATTTATCTCATTAAAAATTATATCCGAATTCAAACTCCTTGATTGGCAGAGAAGTAAAATTTATATACTGCTTGTTTGTGAAAAACAAGCAAACCTCAAAGTGTTTTACAAATGAGGGAAACAATAAAATTATCCTTTGAAACACCATCACATTGTTTAATGTGTTTCCACTCCTATTCTCTCTCTCTCTTGTCGCAATATCTCAACCCTTTCCAATACTACATTGTCCTTCATGGAATTCAAATTCAAAGTATGAACTGTATTTTTATTTTTATTTTTGCAAACCATCCAGATGACTTTTTGTGGGCCTCTCACGGGTGGTCTAGAAAATAGCTGGCTGAATAATCAACACACAAATATTAGAATCAGTCTGGATAAAACACCATTTGTTTGGTTCTCTGTGTTTCCTCTTTAAACGACTTGACTTTCTTGCATTAAATTAGGGCCATATTTAAAGAAACTTCGTCTCATCTTCTCCCAATCTTTTCAAAAGAAAATAGTGGCTAAAAATGCCGTTTGCAATCAAACTTCCAGTTTATTTCTCTTTTTGAAAGCTCATTCACCTAATCATCCATTTCACTGTGCTTTTTAGCTTTCTGAAATAAGAAAACCCTCTTTCCCCCGCAGGCCCAAGCATGAAGACAGATTTGCAAGGTTGCTTCTCTTGCAATTCCAATTTCAATTGTGCATGGTTTTATTTTTATTATGTTGGCCGATCTTTTAAAATCCCTGTTGCCTCAGAAATAGGAATTTTGCAGCATGGCGCCTTCTTCCACCATTACTGCTCAACTACAGCCGCCTCCAACTGGTTTACAAAACGACATGCTTTACATTATATTTGTGATGACCTGTGATGTTGGGTCGTGTTGTTTGTAAGCCGCTTTGGGATTCATTTGAATGGAAAGTGGCATAGAAATATAATAAATCGAATCGAATATAATAAATATAATAAATCGAATCGAATAAATCGAATCGAAAAGCGGCTTCTTGTTTGTCCTTCCTGCGCCACCAAATGCCCCTCAGCATTAAACATTAATTCCCCACAGCTGCTTTCCAACGCATTTCTTAAAATAAAAATCGGCGTGATACAAGCACATTTTTATTCTGAGGAAAAACGTTGGAGAAACACTGTTTTAATTGTACGAAAGCCTCTTTTTGTGTGTGGTGTGTAGGGTTTTACAGATGCTCCGAATCAAAGAAAAAGGCAGCTAGCCACTTCGGGGAGGACAGGGGTTATTATATTGATATTTTAGATCAACTGTTGCTGTTCCCCGTGTCGCGTGTCGCCGTGTGAACTGTGTACGAAGCGGGGACTGAGGAGCCAAAGGCGAAATCGCCTCAGGAAGGCGCAGCGGGAGGAGGGGCGACCCGCCAACGGCCTCCTCGGAAGGGAGGGGCGAGCGCCGCTTCCTCGCGCTGAGGAGGGAGAATAACAAACCCCGCCCACTTCACGAGGGAAATAGAAGGAAGCGGCCGAGGAGGAAAAAAAAAGGCGGGCTCCTTTTCTGCTGCCTCAGCAGATTCGGGCGCGCGCTTTGGCAGCCGGGCTCGCTCCCCCTCCTTCCCCCTCCCCTTTCGCCGCGCTCAGGCTTCTTATTATTGTTGTCGTTGATCTTATCTGCGCCATCGCGCCGGGATTGGTCGACACCGCCTTCCTCGTCTCCCGGCTCTCTTCAGCGATTGGCTGTTAGGTTTCCTACTTCAACCCCTCCCTTTCTCTTCGCCGCCCACCCTACTCAGCTACAAGCTGCCCCGGCTCTTAACAAAAAAAAGCCTTTTCCCGGCTCGCTTCGGGATTGGCTCGCTTGGCATCCCAACTCCCCGCTTCGCCTGCCGATTGGCCGCCCGCTCCCCGCCATCTCTGCCTTCCCCCCTCCCCTCCCCGGAGCCCGAGGGGTCTGATTGGCTGATGCTCTTCTCTCTCTCGTTTCCTAACCCAACCCCACCCGCTTGCTTGCGTCGGGCGCGCGCGAACGTGCGGCCCCGGCTGTTCTGTGCGGGTGGGGGTCCCTTCCACGTGGGGAGCTGCACGTACTCACTTTTCCGCCCGGGCGGGGAGGGGGGCGAGGCGAGGGGCAGCCCCCGCCTCAAGATCACGTGGGATGGGGGGAGTGGAGCAGCAGCAGAATTAATCTCCTGAATGGGAGAATCGAGAGATTTGTTCTGTGGCGAGAACTTAGGTCCGTGCAGGGCATTGACTTCTGTGCTCCTGTGCATGGTGCAAAGTGACTTGTGCATGGTGCAAACTGATGCTACAGCCCTTCTATGCCGGGAGATAATAATAATAATAATAATAATAATAATAATAATAATAATAATAATAATAATAATAATAATAATTTTTATTTATACCCCGCCCTCCCCAGCCAAGTACGGGCTCAGGGCGGCTAACAAGCAATCATAAAAACAAGTTGAATGAATACAACTTAAAGACAAGATTAAAATACAACAATTAAAATATCGAAAGGTTAAAATATTAAAATGCAGCCTCATCACAGGAGGAGAAAGGAAAAAGAAAAAAAGAAAGAGGGGGAGGGAATCAAATTGGCTCCAAGCCAAAGGCCAGGCAGAACAACTCTGTCTTACAGGCCCTGTGGATATAAATCAGATCCTGCAGGGCCCTGGTCTCATGAGGCAGAGCATTCCACCAGGCTGGAGCCAGTGTTGAAAAGGCCCTGGCTCTGGTTGAGGCTAATCTGACTTCCTTAGGGCCCGGGACCTCTAGGGTGTTGCTATTTATGGACCTTAAGGTCCTCCTCGGGGCATACCGGGAGAGGCAGTCCCGTAGCTACGATGGTCCTAGGCCGTGATAATGGTGGAGAGGAGGAGGAATGCTTTATTTCCCAGCAGTCAGCATGGAATTTCCTTTGGGAACCTGAACCTTAACCCGTCGCATAATTAAAATGCAATAACTTTCATATGCAGCAGTTTTTGCAGCCTTAGTAGCACGCCGCAACCGGTGTGCTTGCACATATGTTTATAATAATAATGATAATAACTTTTATTTATTTTATTTTTTTATAAATTTTTTATTGGTTTTACAGAATTTTTAAAACAATACAAACATATAAAAAGACATACAAACACGTATAATTTCATGACCTTTTTTTCATAAACCTTGTTTCTCAGACTCCCCCATACCTCCCCTTTCTGCATCCCAATGTCCAAAATTTTTCAGCAACTTCTAAATAATTCTATCAAAGATATGTCTTCCTAATCTTTCCTTCAGTCTAATCTTATATCGCTGTAACCCTTTCATTCTCAAAACCTCGACATTTTAACATTCATCAAGTTTATAATAGTCCTTAAGATAGATTTTAAATTTCTTCCATTCTTCTTCCGCCGTCTCCTTCCCCTGGTCACGGATTCTGCCAGATAATAAATTTTATTTATACCCCACCCTCCCCGGCCAAGACCGGGCTCAGAGGGCGGCTAACATCAGGTATAAAAACAATTGATTAAAATACAACTTAAAAACAGGATTAAAATACAATTTAAAATGCAGCCTCATTTCAGTGGAAGCCCGGATCAAAAACTGTTTGGGGGGGGGGCATCAAATCTTCACCAAGGCCAACTATCCAGACTGGTCCTACGTGGGCCAGAAAAAAGCCAGGGAAGTCCCGAAATAGGAGTTCCATCACAGAAGGAGAAAGGAAAAAGGAAGAGGGGGAGGGGATCAAGTTGATTCCAAGCCAAAGGCCAGGTGGAGCAACTCTGTCTTACAGGCCCTGCAGAAAGAAATCAGATCCCGGAGGGCCCTGGTCTCATGAGGCAGAGAGTTCCACCAGGCCAGAGCTAGCGTTGAAAAGGCCCTGGCGCTAATCTGACTTCCTTAGGGCCCGGGACTTCTAGGGTGTTGCTATTTATGGACCTTAAGGTCCTCCGCGGGGCATACCGGGAGAGGTGGTCCCATAGGTACCGCCAAGCATCTTCTCTGCCAGCGATGCACTCCTGAATCTGGGGCCTATCTGTTAGTTGCGGCAACACTCTCTTCTCCACCTTCCCTGTCATAGTGCAATATTATGTCAATGTTTACTTAGAAGAAAATCCCATTGTGTTTGAGGGGAGTTTACTTCCAGGTAATTTGGTTCTGTTCTGTTTTGTTTTCCATTGTGTTTCATTAAAATATTCCACTGCCATTTATGAAACGAAACATGAAAATGGAATGGAATGCCTTAGAAAAGACATTAAGGACTTTTCCCCTTCACTAGGTTGTGTGAGCTCACATTTTCCCCATCTTGCATAAAACGTGCTGAGGTTAATATGCAAATTTACTTGAACTGAATCAATTAAAAAGGAGAGTGATTAACCAACAAACATTCCCCTAACTGTTTGGTAATCCCAGTTGCACCTTCAGTCTACAGCAAAGAGCATGGTGGCACTAAAAGATTTATTATGGGATAATCTGTTGTGGATTAGAGCCCACTCCTGTGAATCCACAAACACTTAGGCATGGTAAATCCATTAGTTCTTAAGGGTGTTCTGCAACTTGTTTTTGCTGCAACGATTACTGTACTCTTCTGCATGTATACCTGTAATGCGCAAAACTTTGACACAGCACTTCGAAAGTACCAGCCATGTTCTAGACATGGCACATAGCACAATGCCACAGGCCCGACACTTTTTTTGATGGACATCCCATTCCCATATCTAATGACTTCATTCTGCGGAGGTTCCCTTGCCTCCTTCTCCTGTGTATGCCCTTGTTTTCCCAGACTGAAATTCTTTCGGTTCTGCAATCTGAGAGCTACATCTCAAGGTATCTTGGAAGGTTCTGGAGTGAGCCTCAGGGCAGTGCCCTAGCCTCCACTGCAACTTTGCAAGGAATGGGTCTTGGGCTCCACTTCTCGGCTCAAGGGTCAACCTTGGGATCGTCACCCATATTAGCAATACGTTCCACGTATTTTATTTTTTGAAGAAGTAGAGCAAGAGTTCTGTGCAACTCAGAGGTCACTGGTGTCAACTCAAATGGCAGAAGCCAGCTTTTCAAGTCACCCCCCCCAAGCACTTCTCAGGCTGCATGTTCAGCAAAAAAGCAGCGAGGGAAGGAGGAAGAAAAACAGCATTTCAAGCCTCAAAGTCATTACCACCATGACTTGAAAGCAATAAATTACTGAATGGCCTAAAGAAGAGTCCTGTGTAACTTGAAAGCTTGCCGACTGCTTTGTGGTGTTTTAGTTTGTTCTCACAAACGGTATTACAGTGGTGTTACTTTTTTATCCCCACCAAATGGACTAGCATGTTCACCTGCAATTTTTGCCTGTTCAGAAACCCATGTAAAGCATTTTGGTCTAATTGCCTGAGCCTCGCTTGCTTTCTGTTTTTAATTCCAGGGCCTGGATCTAGTCCAAGACACACTTGACGTGCTGATTTCTATGGTCTGCTCCAAGGACAACTGGCTGTGCCTTCTCAGAAATAAGTCCAGCTTCGTTCAATCAGGCTTAGGTAAAGGTAAAGGGACCCCTGACCGTTAAGTCCAGTCGCGGACAACTCTGGGGTTGCGGCGCTCATCTCGCTTTACAGGCCGAGGGAGCCGGCGTACAGCTTCCGGGTCATGTGGCCAGCATGACTAAGCCGCTTCTGGCGAACCAGAGCAGCGCACGGAAACGCCGTTTACCTTCCCGCCAGAGTGGTACCTATTTATCTACTTGCACTTTTGACGTGCTTTCGAATTGCTAGGTTGGCAGGAGCAGGAACCGAACAACGGGAGCTCACCCCGTCGCGGGAATTCGAAACGCCGACCTTCCGATCGGCAAGTCCTAGGCTTTGTGGTTTAACCCACAGCACCACCCGCGTCAATGAGGCTTATTCCCTCATAAATTGGATTAAGAGGGCAACCTGAGCGTGGATCCAGCCTAGTATACCCAGAATTCATGACTCTTGGAACTACAAGTTCTTCCTTCCATTGTATCACTACCACATGATGAAATAATTGCGATTTTCTGTTCATTTGCTCAACCTATTGACCTGAAGGACCTACGGACCATTTACATACGCCTGTAAAATCAGAATTGTTGGTACATGAGGTCAGCCTCTGCGCTCCAGTGGCCACAATTTTGCCTACTAAACCTTCTTCTTCTTTTTCTGTCCAAGATTAGAAACTTGGGAAGAGTTTGATGCACATTCAGAATATAGTATGGCAAACCAGTTTTGCTGATCTAGCTGACAACATATGACACCACTGTTCAGACCTCTGTGCTGGCTGTCCATTTACTATTGAGCCAGGTTCAGGAGCCTTGTATTCATTTACAAAGCTCTGGACAGCTCCCAGTTCGGTCACTGAGATCACCTGCAGGAGCATCGCTGGCCATTTCCCTGAGTTGGTGAAGCTCATCTGACAAAAAGAAAATAAGCCTTCCGCCTCATCAGCCCAGTCCTGCGGAACACCCTGCCACTAGAGAATCAGCATTTCAACTTTTAAATGCTTGCTGAAAACTTGTCAGTTCCATCAAGTTTGTGCAGGCAATTAACAATGCGCCTTCCCACAACAGTTACTTGATTTCAACTTTTTAAAATATGATTTTTATTGTATGGTTTTTACGTACATTGCTGCAAACCTCTGTGATTTAAAATAATAATAATTAGCAGTGTGTGTATGTGTATGAATAAACAAATAGCCTTCGATTTTTGTGGATGTTGCACCTTTCTCACGAGTCAGCTCCGCGTGGACGTCTCTGTCTGCAAGGCTAACTGTGCACAATAAATGTAAATAAAAATCACCTTGTAGTGGGACAAATGCAGTTGTCTGAATTATTGTTAGCAAGTTCTTTAAGCGTATGTTTACTAACGTGTGTGGTGCTCCAGGCAAATCCCAAATTTAGCTCTTAAGAAATTGTTTCCAGGTGGGGTTGTTGTTGTTGTTGTTGTTGTTGTGTGTGTGTGTGTGTGCAAGGCAGCTCCCCATGTTCCCAATATATTTTGCTGCCAGAGGTGGAAGGGCAAAGATGATGTTCCCATTAAACATACTGAAGCCAACCGGATTATCAGCTGAATCTTACTTCCACCACGGTGGGGGTAGCAGGTACCGTATTTTTCGCTCTATAGGACGCACTTTTTCCCCTTCAAAAATGAAGGGGAAATGTGTGTGCGTCCTATGGAGTGAAGACGCCATAGCCCCGTGCGCGCTCTCCCAGCTGGAGAGGTGACGCGCGGCTATGGCAGGAGCCTCTCCGCTCCGCCTTTCCGCTGCTCCGTGACCTGCTCTTTGGGGCTGGTGGTGGGCTTCCCCCCGCCAGCCCCAAAGAGCAGGTCGAAAGGAACCTGAAGCCTGGAGAGCTAGAGGGGTCAGTGCACACCGACCCCTCTCGCTCTCCAGGCTTCCAAGGTAGCCGCCTGAACGCACCTTAAACGGCACCTTGTTTTAGAGCGGGAAAACAAGAGGGGGAAAGTTCTCCCCCTCTCTGCGCAGCGCCTCCTTTCTTGTTCTCCCCCCTCTAAAACAAAGTGCGTCTTATTGTCTGGTGCGTCCTATGGTGTGAAAAATACGGTATATGTTGGCTCTTGGGATGTGGGAGAAATTTGGCTTCACATTTCGTTTAGAACATACCTGATTTAACTTCCCCCAAAAAAACTATACGCAAATGAAAATGCAGCTGTCCTTCAACATACGTGTTCCTCCAAATTTTGCAGTGCAGTTCTGAAGCAAACCCCTCCTCCCCCCCCCAAAAAAAATGTGCGTTAAGAAAAAGTGTGTGTGAAAATGCACATGTTGGTAAAAATAATGTTAAAAATTCATTACACTTGGAAAAAAATTGCATGCAAAAATGTGCATATTACAGAATACTGCATGCAAAAATATTGTGTATGTTGCAAGAAACGAGCTCTAAAATGCTGGTGAATTTTTGTGGGAACTTAACCACAAACTGATGTGGAAATGTGGTGAACTGAATTTAAGAGTGGAAAAATGAGAAACCGAATCTGACAGATTTATCCATCCCCATGTGGCAAACACTCTGGAACTTTGCTGCTGCTCTCTCCCTTCTTGGCTTTATTGGGTTGTTGTAAGAGTTAAGGAATGTATGCAAAGCACTCTGAATATTCACGGAAAAGATCTATGTCAGGCATAGGCAAGCTCAGCCCTCCAGATGTTTTGGGACTACAACTCCCATCATCCCTAGCTAACAGGACCCAGCGGGCAGGGATGATGGGAATTGTAATCCCAAAACATCTGGAGGGCCGAGTTTGCCTATGACTGATCTATGTAAATGCTAAGCGTTGTGAGAAAAGTTGCTTTTTTTATGGGGCAGGGATCTTAGAATCACAGAATCATAGAATTGTAGAGCTGGAATATACCCTCTGGGTAATCTAGTACGATCGCCTGCAAAATTCGGCAAAAACGGCACTGCCGACATCGGTTGCCATACGTCTGGATTTTCCCGGACATTTTTTCCCAATTTCCACCCGGACACTGCTTCTGACTGCAGTATTCCAGGTATGTCGGGGGAAATTCTGGACGTACGACAATCCTACAAGATCCCACGTTCCACTCCTCAAAACCACCCCAAAAATAACCTTGGGGAGCAGCCCGGGGCTGGAAACTACTCTGTGTGAATCCTCAGAATTGCCCGTGATTTTAGACATTCCTAGGTCAGATGGATTAGAGTTAAGGCTGCCCCGTGTGAATTGTTTTGGTTGCTGTTTTTAAAGTTCTCGAGGGAAAGACACATGTGACGATGCGTCACACACATTGCCAGCGCATGGAAGTGTGTGGGTTTTCACTTCCACCCCAAAATGCAGGGAAAAGGGAGAGACAGCCGCCTCCTCTCTGATCCCATGACTGAGGAGGAGTAATTTGGAAAAGGGTGGGTGGGTGGAAACACGTAACCTGTGAAACTTGCACAGAAGTAGAATGACATCTCATCAACTTCAGAGGGAAGCGTTGCGCGCGGATGTGCCCCAGGGCTGTTGAGCAGTGCAGCGACTGGAGCTGCAAAATCATTAAAACTAAGGGGGTGTGGGTGAAGATTATTGGATATGCAATTACACCATTATTAAGTTATATAACTCTGTAGTAGTAAAAACTGTCTGGGACTGATGCTCACCGCGAATGCTTGCCATTCTTGCTTAAACAGCGTACAGTAGTGGGTGAGGTATACTTAATCTCCCAGTTATTTCTTCTGTACAAACTCCCTGTTGCCCCTGCTGCTCCCACTGCCTTCCAACCCTGCCCCCCTCACCTGCTCCCCAACCCCCCGATCCCTCAAAGTTCCTTCAAGCCCCACCATAGTTGGAAAATTTCATTCCACCTTTAGTTGCAGACATGGAACTGTTACGTGTCACATGTCTGTTTACATACCAGCACAGCTTGCTGGAACTTCCATTGTGTGTGTAGCTTTTGCTTTTCCCTGTCTCTCTGAGAAGACAAAGAGAGAGACGACATGTTTCTTTGTTCCGATTTATGATTAATAAATCTGTAGTTGTATGCTTCCACAAGCCTCACGCCTATTCTGTGTGCGCAGTTCATTCTGCTGATATACTGTGCCCTGGCTTTGAAGCCCGGGCCGCTGATTTACGTCGGAGCAGAGGCCGGTGGGTCTTTGCAGCGGGACGGCTGGAAGGAGACGAGCCAGCTGGGGCTAGCCAGCTGGCCTTGCGACCTTCTGACAACCATATCCTCACAGCTCCCTCAGGCTCCCCATATAATATGTCTATCCATTCCTGCTTTATTCAACTGCCATCTTAAACCACACCTCCTCTTCTGTGCCCCTACCCCACCCTGGCTCCTTGCAAATTTGGGATTGTCAACAGGCACTGCAGATCCTCCAATGGGGCTTGCGTGACGGCAACCTTACATTTTTATGTATATAGGAAGAAACTGGATTGCAATAGCAAGGGAGTTATTGAAACTTTCGCCCGTGGAAAGATAGCGGCATGATGCAGCCAGACAACTTGGCTTAAGTTCCGTTTAACCTTTGGCATGGATTTCTATCCTCTTGCAGGAAAAAGAGGGTGTGCATTAATCTTGTAAAGGCAGTGATACTGGCGAAGGGGAAGGGAGATATTTTTCATTGGGTCCTGTGGCAAATAATAAGCAGGGTTTCTACCTACACCAAACCCTTCAATGAGCAAATAGAAAGGTGGCTGGTGTTTATTGAAATGCAATGCTTAAAACAACTTAGGTTTTGAGACAGAGTAAGGATAGGGAAGGGAAGGATGAATCTGTCAGTTTTCCTTTCTCTTTGTCACTTTCCCAGTCTTAGATTCTCCACCTTTCCTACTGAAAGTCTGTAATTTTAGTGCACTTTTATCCTAATAAACACATGTTTGTATGTAATTCTGCCTAATATAATGCATGTTGATATGCACGTTCCCCTAATAAATGCACTTTTGCTCTGCTTACCGTCAATATACACCCCAAAATTTGAAGAGGTGTGAATTTTCAAGAATAGCTCCATTTCAGTTTGCATATTGCTTCAAGAAGTGCAAATCTAGGTTCGTTTTGCATTAAAACGTGGACTGCACTGGATTTCTTCCCCAACCCTAAGCGTGGTTATAGGGAAATTTTAAACCCACAAATGGAGACGCGGGATGAAGGGGCTTAGTGTTGTGATGTGAGTTAAAATCCTGTGAAAGAGTCACTTGTTGTGCCAGATATCAGCAGTTGGCAAATGATCATGGCAAAATCACGATTTGCAATTCCTTAGCCATTTCCCCTGACCAAAATCTGACGCTCAAGGTTTCTCACATGCCTATCATTTTCACTAGGGAGATTACAGGCGGCATTCTTCTTCCATTTCCCCACCACAACAAGATAAGATAGGCAGAGAGATAATGTCCTAAGGTTGCCAAATAAGTTTCATGGTGGAGGAGGCAGAATCTGAAGTCAGAGCTCCCTGCCTGAAAGTCAGCCTGTCATTTACTAACATGCTGTACGGTTAACTATGTTGCATGCAGGAGATCTCTAAACTCCATTCTAGTAAATTGTGGGTGGTGGGCTGCATCCTTGACCCCTTGACCTGCTCATGAAAAAAGCTCCTTTTAATAGTCATATCTTCTTTCTGGCGTGTTAATTTTCTGTATATCTGTGGTGGAGAAAGCAAAGATACAGTAGCTCAGGCAAACTCGGCCCTCCAGATATTTTGGGACTACAACTCCCATCATCCCTAGCTAACAGGGCCAATGGTCAGGGGTGATGGGAGTTGTAGTCTCAAAACATCTGGAGGGCTGAGTTTGCCTATGCCTGCAGTAGCTTTGCCTGTGCAGCATGAACTGGTATACTCCAGAAAAAGCTAGACTACTGTGCTGGTTGTTGTTGTTGTTTAGACCCTGTTGGAAGTCACCCAGTCACCCTTTGTTTGTATTTACAATTGTGAGTTGTCACAAGATAGCCGGTTGTTGGTAATAGTCATTGATTTCGCTATACATTTGTTACTGTACGTCCTTTGCAGGTGAAGGAGTTGTGCATGTTTGGCACATGATTATATATAAATATTTTGTGCGATAAATTGCCTTCACCCTTATGTTTTCATTAGTAAGAATGCATAAATGTAATTTTCATGCAATATTCTTTGCTGAATTTTATTGTGTTACCATCTTCCTTGGTGAGTTGTGTAAACCACTATTCTGAATAATGCCTTTTGTAGGGCAGGGGGCATTGGGGATGGTTTTGTGGAACCAAGGGACTGACAGCCACCAAAAATTTGGGAGCCGCTGATATAGATGAAGACTGCGGTTTTTGTGTTTTGTATGAGTTTCTCCCTTTTAGCACGACACTGTTTTGACGACATGCCAGACCAAGCATGTGAGGATCTGATGCTCATTTGTAACTCTTCATGTTTTTGGCATGAGTTTCCCAGCCATGCCGACACATGTTCCTCATCATTCCCCGAGAAAAAAAGAAAGGCAGTGGCCTATTTGGGGACATCGCGACAAATGCACGGCCATTATTTTTTATGATGCCGATGATTTGTAATGTTAATAGTAGCAGTTTTGTTTCATTTAGGAATCACTTCCCAGCAGGCATTCGCAGTATAATCACATATTCAAAACAGTTTCATCCATGAAAACAGTTAAAACGTATTTTAGGGACGCGGGTGGCTCTGTGGTCTAAATCACTGAGCCTCTTGGGGTAGCCAATTGCAATGTCGGCAATTTGAATCCATGCGACAGGGTGAGCTCCCGTTGCTCTGTCCCAGCTTCTGCCAACCTAGCAGTTTGAAAGCACACCAGTGCAAGTACATAAATAGGTACCGCTGCGGCGGGAAGGCAAACAGCATTTCCATGCACACTGGCACTCTCACTGTGTTATCTTCCTTAGTGGGTCCTGCGAACTGCTACTCTGAATAATGCTTTTTATAGGGCAGGGACACTGGGGATGAGTTCATGGAACAAGGGCCCAAAAAAGTTTGGGAACCACGGCTTTAGTGCAAAGAGAAGAGCTATTGTGCAGGCCAAATCTAGTTAGAGAGCTGTAAGGAGAAATATCATGTGTGGAGGACTGCCAGGTACCACACTGCCCTTCCTTCCTTCCCTCTGGGATAAATGCAGGGCAAAGTTTCCCTCCTGCATGTTTGAGAACCACTAGCTGAGCAGAGGTGAAAGTTCCCCATGTGGATATTATAAACTACTGTAGTTGTGTTCTGTGTTATAAATCAAGCACTGCTAGGAGCAGTTCCTTTCCCCCCTTTCCAATATGTTTCTTATCAATAAAAGAAAAACCGGTGTAGCCAGAACGTTTTTATTCTGAAAGTGTGGCCCAAAGAAAAAAAAGTTCTGAGAACCACTGGGTTAAGAGGGACGTCGCAAACAGCCTACATCCCCCCTCCCAAACTCTTAACACTATGATGCCAGGCACACCATAGAGGTTTTATTTGTGGCAAAACAAAACAAAACGAAAACAAAAGATACAGCGGCCTCGCAAGCAAAGAGGATTTGAAACTGGCCAGCGGTACCTGGGTGGGTTGGGGGGGGGGGAGAGAGAGAAAGCTTCTTGCGGAGCAGCTTTGCAAAGCGCCACAGCTCAACTGATCGGTGGCGTTTGCAAAGCCCTTTTCCCCACGTGTCCTGTTTTCAAACGCCCCAGGGCCCGAAGGCGTCCAGCAAGGTCGTGGCACGAGGGAGATTTGAACCCAGCCCCTCCTTTCCCTTGCAGCTCCAGACCCTGAACGCGCCGGCCTTTTTGGGGATGCCACAGGGCTCTCCAAATGAAAACGAAAACAGACATAAGGCCCCTTTCCACGGCGTTTAAAGCGGGTTTTGCAGCAAGAAAGCGGCGCGCCCAGAAGCCAGCCCTTTGGATCGCCCTCCTTTTAGCGGGCAGCGCCTTCTTGTTGCATTTCCCGGGCTCGTGGGAACGCGCGCATCTCTTCGGGCGAGCCCTTGGCGTTGGCAACAGGGCGCTCGCAGGCAGCCCTGGAAACAGATCAGGAAAAGCAACAGCGGGAGGTGGCGAGAGGGAGGGAGGGAGGCGGAGGGCTGAAGGTCTCTTTTCCTGGCCCGGGTGTTTATTTTTTGCAGCGCTCCGGCTGGGGGCGTGTATTTAAATGGCGCCGCGCAGCCAATGCGCACCGAGGGGCCGGGCCATGTGGGCAGCTTGTTTACAACAGACCTTCGCGAGAAAGCTTGAACCCGGCCGGCAAAGGAGGCGGAGGAGGCGGCGAGAAGGAAAGCCCGGCGCCCCGGAGCACGTGGAGGAGCCGAGCGCGCTCGGGGGATCGGAGGCTGTGCGCCGGCTCCCGTGCGCCCTGGTGCGCTCCCGGTTGCGCACCCAGAAGCTGCGGTGATGGGCGCGGCGACCCTGGCGAGGAGGCCCCGCTAGGAGAGGACCCCGCAGCGGCTCGCAGGCGAAGAGGTGAGCTCGGAGGAAGGGTGTGCATCGGAAGACACGGGGAAAAAGTGGCTTGGTGTTGCAGGGGGAACGTCGGAACGGAGGCCCACCACCTGCTCCTTCTTGCAAGCAGGGCAGCCATGCAGAAAACCTTATTTTGCCGTCGGTGCTGTTGTTGGTTTCAGCCAGCTGGTATCGAGGGGGGGGGGCTGCTGTTTGCTTAATTCAGGCTTAGGACCGCATGGATGTAGCTAAAATTCCTCCATGGATTCGCCCCGTCCTTTTGGAGAGCCATCTAAGCAAAGGGCTGCCGCCACACCTTGTGGCAAGGAGTTCCGTGCATTAATGAGGGGATGATGGGAGGAAGTGCTCCCCTTTGTCTGCTCGGTCTCTCCTGCCAGGAAGAGTATCTGGGAACCCGGGATTCTGGAACTATGGAAGAGGAACAAACCTAGAATCGTATTTTATTTGTTTATTACACATATATGCCACCGTTTTTTCTTCCAAGGAGCTCAGGCTTCTCCTCTTACCCATTTCATCCTCAGAACAGCCCTGTGAGGTAGATTTAAATCATAGAATTATAGAGCTGGAAGGGACCCCAAGGGTCATCTAGTCCAACCCCCTGCAATGCAGGTATTGTTTGCCCAACTTGAACCCATGACCCTTAGATTAAGGGTCTCATGCTCTGCTAATTGAGCTATATGAAAGATAGGACTCCCTGGTCTTTTTCTTGCGCCATGCATACTTCCCCCAGCCCTCTCCCATGCACCCTGTTGTTCTCCTAAATTAAAAAAAAGCATCATAGCCCTGAGGTCAGCCTTTCCCAACCTGGTGCCCTCCAGATGTTTTGGATCGCAGATCCCGTTGGCCCAGGCTGCTTAAACTCTTCCACAAAGGAAAGATGCTCAAACTTCGCAGTCATTTTAATGTATTTTTTTCTGGCTGTTTTTGCACCTTTCCGAATATGAGCAATTAATGGCTGCAGATCCTGCCTTTGGTGCTAGGAAAGAACGTTGCAGGTAGGTAATCGAGTACAGTCCTTGCCAAGCTGGTGCCCTCCAGATGTTTTGGACTACAGTTTCCATCAGCCTGATGTGCTGACGGGTTGATGGGAGTTGTAGTCCAAAACATCAGGAGGGCACCAGGTTGGGGATTACTATTATTATTATTATTATTATTATTATTATTATTATTATTATTATTATTATTATTATTAATACCCTACCCATTTGGCTAGGTTTCCCAGGAAGGAGGGACGTGGGTGGCGCTGTGGGTGAAACCACAGAGCCTAGGGCTTGCCGATCAGAAGGTCGGTGGGTTCAAATCCCCGCGATGGGGTGAGCTCCCGTTGCTCGGTTCCTGCTCCTGCCAACCTAACAGTTCGAAAGTTTGTCAAAGTGCAAGTAGATCAATAGGTACCACTCCAGCGGGAAGGTAAACGGGGTTTCTGTGCACTGCTCTGGTTCGCCAGAGCAGGACTAAGCCGCTTCTGGCGAACCAGAGCAGCGCACGGAAACGCTGTTAACCTTCCCGCCGGAGCGGTTCCTATTTATCTACTTGCACTTTGACATGCTTTCGAACTGCTAGGTTGGCAGGAGCAGGGACCGAGAAACGGGAGCTCACCCCATCGCGGGGATTCGAACTGCCCACCTTCTGATCGGCAAGCCCTAGGCTCTGTGGTTTAACCCACAGCGCCACCCGCATCCCTTGTGAAAGAGACCCCCTCCTTAAAAAAATTTAAAAAATCCTTCTTTACATACTTGAAATAGCCCTGTCTCATAAGCAGCGCAGCCGATTCTGTGTAACTTACTATGTCCACCTGATGTTTTGGACTATGGTTTCCATCAAACCCAGCATCCTATGGCCCTGCCGACTAGGGAAGATGGGAATTGCAGTCTTAAATCATCTGGAGGGCAAAGGCTGCCCTAGAATATTCAGCCTCCAGAGCCTTCCCTTATAGAATTGCAAGATTATGGAGTTATATCTATTGCAGAATTACAATTGTGTATCGGAAAATGCAGGGAGGGTGCATAAGTTAGTGCAGAAGGTTCTTAGTTAAATCTCTGGCATCTCCAGTTCCGACCCCATGCACACAAACAAAACAAAACAAAACAGGTAGCAGGACTCTGTACAGAAGACCCAGGAGTGCTGTGCTGGTGTGATTAGATGGTAGCAGGCAGATGGGAAAATAGCCTGACCTGTTCTAGGGCAGCTTCCTTTGACAATAAACCTTTAGAGCATGGGTAGGCAAACCATGCTCACAGAGCGCCATGCGGGTGTCGATGCGCCGAGGGGAGAGACACGGGGTGCGCACACGCAATTCCATGCGTGTTTATGCATGCACATGACTCCAACCCCCCTTCTATTTTTTTTGCATTTATGTCCCACACATTTTTCTCTAAGGAGCTCATGCAAAGCAGATGTTTGGCTGCTGAGCTATAGCCCCCTTCAGAATAGGAGCTTATACCAAGTCACAACTAGCTCAGGGCCCCACTCTTTTGGCCCCCCCCAAAAAAAATTAAAGGAAAAAACACACCTGGATGTACATTTCCAAAATATAAGATAAAAAACAAATAAAATAAAACCTACATACAGCAGCAGTGTTTTGTGTTGTGTAGGCACCCATGATGTAAGTCATGGGTAGGCAAACTAAGGCCCAGGGGCCGGATCCGGCCCAATCGCCTTTTAAATCCGGCCCGCAGACGGCCCGGGAATCAGCGTGTTTTTACATGAGTAGAATGTATCCTTTTATTTAAAATGCACCTCTGGGTTATTTGTGGGGCCTGCCTGGTGTTTTTACATGAGTAGAAGGTGTGCTTTTATTTGACACGCATCTCTGGGTTATTTGAGGGGCATTGGAATTCGTCCAAAAAATGACAGTCCAGCCCCACACAAGGTCTATGGGACTGCCCCCCCTGCTGAAGTGAACTGGCCCCCTGCTGAAAAAGTTTGCTGACCCCTGCTTTAGGGAGTCTTGTGACCTAGAGACTACATCTCCAGGATGCAATCAAGAGGCCTAGCAAAATGGGAAGCTTTTTTAATACCAAGTCAGACGGTTGTGTTTCCCTGGGGTTTCAGACAGGAGTCTCTCCCAGCCACACCTGGAGAGTCCGAGGACTGAATCAGGGACCTCCTCCTTGCCCTTCTCTCCCTGACTTCATAGGACTCTATATCCACCTATAGTTCTTGGCTGCATGAAGCAGATGAACTGAATGTCAAGCTAGCACTTTGCGATATATTTCAGGGTTGAAAGCTCTTTCAGCCAAGCCACATCTGAGTTGGTGTGAACCAGGCATCCCCAAACTCGGCCCTCCAGCTGTTTTGGGACTACAACTCCCATCATCCCTAGCTAACAGGACCAGTGGTCAGGGATGATGGGAATTGTAGTCCCAAAACATCTGGAGGGCTGAGTTTGGGGATGCCTGGTGTGAACTCTCCCGTGGTAGTTCTCAGGCCTAGTTCTTTAGGATGCAGTCATTTCCAAAGGCTGCAAGATGAATTTCCTTAACCAGAGATAGCTCACAAAGAAGAAGTCTCAAACCTGAAGGTTCACATACTCCAATGGTGTCGCTTGCCATGGAGATAGGATGTAATTCTCCTAGGAAATGCTTGAAGTTTAAGTTCTTAAAAGTAGTTATGACGAGCCTTCCTGTATACTCCAGGTCAAGTGGTGGGATGTGTGTGTGAAAAATCCACATTTGTGAACTTTTTTGGATGCAGCTGGATGGTATGCAAAAGCCTGATTGCAACGATCTTTCAATTAATGCGCAAATGACAATTAGGAAACATTTGCATTCTTTAATGTGGGTTGTTATAATTGTATGTATCAGGAAACGTGCCCAGGGCTGCCAGCTCCCACCTTGCCTCAAGTAGTCCTATTGTTGTACCTTGTGGCAAACCCCAAATTGAAATACAGAGCACATTGGCATACTTGTTCCCTTATTCCCTGCAGACAGGAATACTAAGAGGATGTTCTTCGGAAAAGAAAGGCGTGAATTCTCTGGTGCTACGAAACATACAATTGGATCCTGTCGCGCCCCCGCCCCCCGCACTGTTTTTCTTTTCATTAAAAGAGTTTCAACAATATGGCGCCCTGCCACCTTATTCCTCCAAACACTCAGAAGCTACACTCAGCCCTCTGTTTGCACTGTAGGTGTGTCTCGCCAAAGAAATATCTGCAAACTCCCAGTGCAAACAAAGGGGTAGTGTAAGGCTTCTGCTGGGGGCTGGATCACGTAGGTGTCTTCATTAGGTGAGGACTGCAGCTGCTTTTCAGGGCTGGCAGTTCACACATTCAGCTCCCAGCCATGCCATGTGCAGAGATGGACAGAGCAATGTTTTGCCTGTCCGCTCAGAACTCAAGCATTGCCAGGTAACTGTGTACACTTGGTTCTCAAACATAAAATGCTCCGGAAGTCCGTTCGACTTCCAAAATGTTTGAAAACCAAGGCCGCGGCTTCCGGTTGGTGCAGGCGCCCCGGAAACAATAGCTGGCAACTGTATTGGGTGTTCGGCTTCCGAAAAACATTTGAAAACCAGAACACTTACTTCTGGGTTTTCGGCGTTCGGGAGCTGAAATGTTCAAGTACCAAGGCGTTCAAGAACCAAGGTTCCACTGTACAAGCACCCTTCCCCAAACTGATGCCCTCCAGTGGTGTAGCGTGGGTTGCCAGTGACCGGGGCAAGCAGGTATCCTTGGTTCTGCCCACCAACACGCTGAAACGAAGGGGCAATAGCTTGGTGGCCTACCCGAGTGGGGGGCATGGTACCCCCTGAGGGTCAAGCATTGCGCTGTGCAGAGGGTGCCCTAGCAAACCACCATTGCCCAAATCCACTCCTCAGTCTGCCCACACAAACACTGGGAGACTGTCTGTGTGAGGGGGAAGATGCACTATTTTTATTTATTTATGATTCTTTCCTTTCCTTTCATTTTGAAGTTTTGTGCCCCTAATAATTTTGCACCCAGGGCAAGAGCTCCAGTGCCCCCCCAAGCTACGTCACTGTGCAACTCTCATCTTCTCCAGCCAGCATGGCTGCAGGATACTGGGTGATGGGAGTTGTAGCCCAAGGGTGCCACAGTGGGAAATGCTGGTGTACTTAGCCAAAAGGAAGGATGTGAATCTGCAAGGCAGCCCGAGGCGGCTGCTTCTCAGTTACTGTAAGATCCAGGGATCTCACCTAAAGCCAAAACCATGTACAGTGATACCTCGGGTTACATATGCTTCAGGTTACATACGCTTCAGGTTACAGACTCCTCTAACCCAGAAATAGTACCTCAGGTTAAGAACTTTGCTTCAGGATGAGAACAGAAATCGTGCTGTGGCGGCGCGGTGGCAGCAGGAGGCCCCATTAGCTAAAGTGGTGCTTCAGGTTAAGAACAGTTTCAGGTTAAGAACGGACCTCCAGAACGAATTAAGTACGTAACCAGAGGTACCACTGTATTGCCAATACACATTGGGTTCAATGGTGGGTGGGCTTGCCAAAGTCTTTATTCCCAGAGGCCCGGCCCCTTTCTACTACAGTGGTACCTTCGTTCTCAAACTTAATCCATTCAAGAAGTCCGTTTGACTCCCGAAACGTTCGAAAACCAAGGCTGCGGCTTCCGATTGGCGCATGAGCCCCAGAAACAATAGCTGACAATAGCAGTGGGTGTTCGGCTTCTGAAAAAAAATTGAAAACTGGAACGGTTTTTGGCATTCGGGAGCCGATTTGTTCGTCAACTAAGCTGTTCGAGAACCAAGGTTCCACTGTCCTACTACTACTGCTACTACTATTTAATTCTGCCAAGTGTGTAAAGCTGAATGCACACGTTAAAGGCCCTCGGAGCTGGACCTCAGTGTCTGGGCAGAACAATGGGGGTGGAGATGCTCCTTCAGGTATACTGGACCGAAGCCGTTTAGGGCTTTAAAGGTCAGCACCAACACTTTGAATTGTGCTCGGAAACGTTAGTTAGGTTAGTTTCCAAAGACACCCCCCCACCTCCTCTCTGTCCATCATCTAAGGAAGCAAAAGGCATTGTTGGAGTTCAAGCCCGGGTCCCAGCCACGTAAAAACAACACAAAGAGAAGTTGCAAAGCCAGGGTGTGTGTGACTAGGAAGGAGATGTGGGCTGTAGAGCGTCCTGTGGGCCATATTGAGAGGGTTGCATTCAGTCCCTGTAGCCTCATCCACTGGTGTAGCTTAAGAAAAGCTGGTGGTGACTCTGGTCTAGTGTTCCAACGCTGTTCTTTTCTTGCACTGGTGGAAACCCACCCGCCATCCTTTGTGAAGGGCAGGGGGAGTGTTGAATTCTGTGGCACTCATTTGCCGGCCAGCGGAGACGGGAACTATAGGACAGGGGTCTGCAACCTAAGGCCCATGGGCCACAAGCGGCCCATGGGGGTCGTTTAAGCAGCCTATGGACCCCCGCCACCCGCTTGGACGCCTTCCGTGCACCGCGCTAAAGTGGCGCAGAGCAGGGACTGCCTTCCACGACGTTGGCCGGCTTCCCATTGGCTGCAGGAAGGTCCTGCAGCCAATGGGAAGCTGTGCACGCCTCCTCTGCGCCGGAAATAGTGTTTGCGCATGCGTGTGTGCGCACTCCGTCCCACCCACGGTCTGCAGGACCGTGAACTGGCCCAAGCCACAAAAACTTTGCCGACCCTTGCTCTAGGAGTATTAAGGGAGGATAGATGGGTAGAACTCATTCTCCCTGTCAAGGAAAAATTCCTCCAAATTGATACGTGCCCAGATTCTAAGAATGCTCAGATTGCATTTCACTTTTTATTTATTTCCTCCTTTAAAGAAACTGTTTGTCTGTCTGATTCTATACTATGTTTTTTGGGGGCGGGGACACACCAAATGCCTAGAAATTCGTGACCTGTTTGGCTCACATCCTGTGGTTTCCCATATGCCCCCGTTGTAAGCAACTTTTGTGCAATTCAGACTTTGCGCAACAGGGCCAGCCCTGGGTCTGCACTCTCTTGTTTTCTGCCTTTGCCCACTTTGGCCCTTTTCTCTCTGTTTGGGGTCCCAATTTCTCCCTCTCTTCTCGCCCAGGTTTGTGCAGGGCACCGTGGTTAGAATCCTGGTCTAGGACCTGGGAGACCAGGGTTCATATTCCTGATGTGCCATGAAGCCGGCTGGGTGACCTTAGGCCACTCTAACCTACCTCACAGGACTGTTGTGAGGATAAATGGGAGGTGGGGAGGTGTATGTACACCACCTTGAGAGCCTTTGAAATAAGATGGGATATACATATAGTGATAATAAAAAGCTATTTAGGCCTTTCTCACCCCCTGTTGGGTGTGGGCAGTGGCGTAGCGTGGGTTGTCAGCACCCGGGGCAAGGCAAGTAATTTGCGCCCCCTAACCCGTGGATTTTAGCACTGATTTTAGCAGTGCGAGCTCGAGCGCGCCCCCCAGATGTTGCGCCCGGTGCAGCCGGCCCCCCCTGCACCCCCCAGGCTACGCCACTGGGTGTGGGTGCATTTTCTGCAGACCTAAAGCCAAAAGTCTAGATAGCGCGGCCCTCAGCCTCCAGCTGGCGGCCAGGCAGGTGCGCTCTTGGCGACGCGCAGGTAACTTGCCGCCGCTCCTGGAAGCCCCGCTGCGCGCCACCTCCCTCCAGCCAGGTGCCTCCGCCGCCCGCCGGTCCATCCATCCACCGGCCCCTTCCGCGCGCTGGCGGCTTTCTCTCCTTTTGCGCGCCCGCCACTCCCTTCCGCGCGCAGGGACTCCATTCCGGGGGCTGCCTGCATCCGCGTACGTGAGGCAGCCTGTGCCGGGGACAGCCGAGGGGAGGGGACTGGAGGAGGAGGAGGAGGCGGCGGCGAGGGCGGAGGGAGCGGGCGAGCCGCGGCGGAGCTGGAAGGGGAATTTCAAAACAAGCTGCGCGAGGGAAGGATTGGGAGCCGAGCTGGCAGGCGAGGCGGAGCGCGCGCGGAGCTGGTAAGCCGGGGAGGGGGCGCCCGTCGGGGGCTGGCGGCGCGGGCGTGGGGATTGATGGGTGGGGGGTGGGGAGGGCTGGTTGTGCGGGTGGGCGACGCTGCTCTTGCAGCTGCACGGCCGTGAGAGAGGGGTGTGTGCGAGGGGGCGCGCCGGCGACGCAATCCCCGCGCCTTGCGCCCGTGCGCCCTAGCCAAGCTGCACGGGCCACTCCGCGCTGCCCGAAGGCGCGCACTCTTTCTCTCTCCACGCGTGTCTCCCTCGATTCCTCCCCTCCTGCCGTGGCATGCAACACCCCCCTCTTCTTCCAGGGAGGGCGATCGTGCGTGGATCCCCCTCTCTCTCTCCAACCGTGCAGCCTCCTCTTGCGCCCCCCCCCCCCCGATCGCTCCCACTCATTCCCGGCTGCAGCCCCGGGATCCTCCGCTTTCCCCTCGACGGATTCTCGGCCGCCCTTTTGCTTCCCCCGCTGCAGAAAGCCCTTCGCCGCCGCTGCCGCCTCCGCCGCTTTTTGCGCGCACACCCGCCCGCCATCGCCGGTGATCGCGGAGTGCGCACTTGTGTTTTGCTCCCCGCGTGTTCGCCACGCCTCCTCCACCTCCGGGCCGTGGCGCGCGGCGAGGCGGTACCCGCGGGCGCTTTCCCCCCGGCACACCCCCTTCTCGCCTCCGCGGCCGAGCCTTCCCCGCACCCTCCGCTTCGGCCTCGCTCGCCGGCCCCCACGGGCCAGCTGGCACGCCCACCCCCGGGACCGCCGGGCTGTGCACCGCGCGGAACGGTGGATGGTGGCGGACACGGGTCGGCATGCGCCACGCCCCCTCCCCTCGCGGCCATGTCGCGGTAGTGCACGGACCTCGCACCCCTCCCCGCGGGGACCTGATCCTGCCTCGCGAGTGGCGCCGTGAGCGTCCGGCAGGCCGCGTCCTCGGGGCGCGCTGCGACGGCGCCCGCGGGCATTAGGAAGGCGCCTCGATCGAATGCGCGCAGACCGGGGCTTTAGGCATTTAGGTTGGTGATCGTTTGGGGCATTCTGCCTGCAGCGGAGAAGCTTTACCGGTGAGCTGCGGTCCTGATCCGTGGCGAAGAAGGGGTCACCCTGCTCTCTCCAAGATCCGCTTGTTTGCTGCATTTCTAGCCCACGTTTACCTCCAAGGAGCTGAAGGTGGCATGCATGGTTTTCCCGCTCCGTTAATTGCCACAACAACCCTGCGAGGTAGGGCACCCAGTGGCTTCCATGACCAAGCGGGGGATTTGAGCCCTGGTTTCCCCCAGGTCCTCGTCTGACGCTCTAACCACTGGGCAACACTGGCTCAAGTGGAGATGCTAGGGACTGAACTGGACCTTCCGCATACATTGCAAAGTGGCTGCCGATTATCTTCCAGACCTAATTCAAAGTGCTTGTTTTGACCTATAATGACTTTTACGGCTCAGGACCGCAAGGACCACCTCTGCCCATATAAACCGTCCCGGATTCTTCCTCCCCGGGCGGTTCGGAGGGTGGCAACGGAAGAACGGGCCTTTTCCGTGGTGGCTCCCCCTCTGTGGAATCCTAGGGAGGTTTGCATGGTATCTTCATTATATATATTTAGGGGCCAGGCAAAGACGTTCCTCTTCAACCAGGCCTTGGACTGTTTAATACCCTACAGCCTTTTAAATGTGGGGAAGGGGGTGTTGCTGTTTTGCTGTTCTGTTTTTATTATTTACTTGTGTTTTTACCTTTTATTTAATTCTGTGAACCACCCTCAGGTAGTAATAATAATAATAATAATATTTATATCCCGCCCATCTGGCTGGGTTTCCCCAGCCACTCTGGGCGGCTTCCAACAGAATATTAAAATACAATAGTCAGTTAAACATTAATAGCTTCCCTAAACAGGGCTGCCTTCAGATGTCTTTTAAAAGTCAGATAGTTGTTTAATGCCTTGCCATCTGCTGGGAGGGCGTTCCACAGGGCAGGCGCCACTACCAAGAAGGCCCTCTGCCTGGTTCCCTGTAACTTGGCTTCTCGGAGTGAGGGAACTGCCAGAAGGCCCTCGGCGCTGGACCTCAGTGTCCGGGCAGAACAATGGCGATGGAGGTGCTCCTTCAGGTATACAGTGGATGCTCGGGTTGCGAACGTGAGCCGTGTGGGATGCACATTTGTAACCCGCGTCTGCGCACGCGCGGCTTGCGATTTGGTGCTTCTGCGCATGCGCGACCGCCGAAACGCGGAAGTAACCCGTTCCAGTACTTCCGGGTTTCGGCAGGGCGCAACATGAAGCAGATGCAACGTGTGGTGTGACTGTACTGGACCGAGGCCGTTTAGGGCTTTAAAAGTCAGCACCAACACTTTGAATTGTGCTCGTCATTGGATGAAGGGCGGTATATAAGTTTAACACATAACAATGAAATAATAATAATAATGTGATGGGCCAGCCATGGCCTAGGTAGGCTAATAGTTAGATCTGGGGTAGGACACCTCCTTGCACATTGAGGGATGGCGACTCGGGGGCTCCCCTTCAAGACATTGCTGGACTCCCAACTCCCATAAGTCTTAGCAGCCAGCCTGGCCAGTGGTCAGAGATAATGGGAGTTCTAGTCCAGCCACGCAGGTTCCCTCACAGGAATTCTTGGTGGGGAGGCAGGCAGGGCCTTCTTCGTGGGTGCTCCCAGACTTTGGAACTCCCTTCTAGACTGGCTCACTCCTTGTTGTCCTATGGGAACAGGGCCATCTTAAGCATACCTGGCGCCGTGGTGCAAAGATCTCTCTGGTTCCCCCCCTTTCCTAGAGTTGACTTTTTTTAGGGCTGGAGGAGGCAGGCAGCGGCTGGAGGGCAGCTCCTCCGGCGGGGAAGAGGCGGAGGCTGGACGCGGCACTTTCTGGCTCAGCTGACTGCTTCGTGCCGCAGTGGCCATGGCAGGCAGCACACGGAGCGAGCGGGCCTGTGCCGAGCGAGCGAGGGCGCTGTGCCGCTCCCGCCAGCGTCGGCTCGGTTTCCCCCCGTTTAGCCTTCTGGCGCCCCGCAGAATTTGGCGCCTGCAGGATAAAAGGGAAAAAACCGAAGCCGACACTCAGCAGGAGCGGCGCACGCACCCTCGCTCACTCAGCGCGCTCGTTCGGTGTTCCCCAGACTCTCGAATGGCGCCCTCCAGAACTAGGCGCCCTGCGCCACTAGTCTCAATGGGTAAGAAGGGCCTGTTTGGGAACAGAATTGTGTTTCAAGCAAAGGGCTTTTAAGTGTGCTGTTAAGAGTATGATTGCCTTTTAGTGTTGGTCTTTCATGCTTTTTTACCTTTCTATATTTTATATGAGCTGTTGTTTGATTTGCGTTAGCCATCTTGAGTCCTGGCCTGGGGATAAGGCACAGTATAAATACAGTGGTACCTCAGGTTAAGTACTTAATTCGTTCCTGAGGTCCGTTCTTAACCTGAAACTGTTCTTAACCTGAAGCACCACTTTAGCTAACGGAGCCTCCTGCTGCCGCCGTAGCACGATTTCCGTTCTCATCGTGAAGCAAAGTTCTTAACCTGAAGCACTATTTCTGGGTTAGCGGAGTCCGTAACCTGAAGCGTCTGTAACTCAAGGCACCACTGTAAGTATTATAATAAAAACTGCCCTGAGATTTCCAGGTATAGGGTGGTATATAAATTAAATAAATAATAATAATAAGAAATAAAACTTGCCATACTCATTCAGTCGAGCATGAGACTATTAATCTCAGGGTTGTGGGTTCGAGCCCTATGCAGGGGGTTGGACTAGATGACCCTCGTCCCAACCCTGCAATTCTATGATCCTACTCGCTGGGTGACAGGCCCCTTTAGGGCAGCCACTGCGCTTTGAGATTTCCAGTCCTTTCTCCCCCATTATGGTTTTGCTCACATACACAACGCTGCAACATCTGGGTGTCCCTTTGCTGTGCAACTTTGCCTTCTGGTTTAGGCCTGAGTGTGTCTACTCAGAAGTAAGCCTGTTGAACTCTCAGGCAAGTGTGCTTGGGCTGGCAACCAGGGCCTTCCTTCTGCCGTCTTCCTGAGGCTCTCATGAAGTGGCCACCTGTCAGGGATCCTTTAGTTGCGATTCCCGGATTGCAGGGGGGTTGGAATAGATGGCCCTTGGGTGCCTCCCTGCGCTACAATTTTGCGATTCTGTGGCCGGCTCTTTGCCAGCGGGGTTATGGGTCCCAGCCCCAAGGTTGGCTACAGTCCCTGCACCTCTTATGTCAGAAGTGTCTTAAGGCCACCCGTGAAGCTGTTGGGAGGCTCTAGGCGACGGAGACCTCTTAATTTTCTGGCTGGTGGGGTAAAGGAGGGTAGTTTTGTCAGCGTGGCCTTCAGCTGCTGACTCCTTCTGTAGAGCAAACCTTGACTGTGGCCCTTTCAGGATATGAATGAGAGCAGGCTGCCTCGAATGCAGAAAATGGCCTTGTGGCCACTCCTCTCTTCCTCCTCCCACTCTTCTCTGCCCTCTTCAAATATCTCAAGGGCTTTCCCCAAGCTTCTCCCCTCCTGCTCTCAAGGGTAGTACCTGAACCAATGGATTCAAGTTCCAAGAAGGGAGATTCCGGCTAAATTTCTGACGGTGAGAGCCGTTCGACAGTGGAACAGTCACCCTCCAAAAGTGGTGGACTCTCCTTCCTTGCAGAGCTTTAAACTTTAAACTTGGAGAGCTTTAAATGGCTTGAGAGCAGTACATGTGAAAAGGATCTAGGAGTCTTGGTTGACCACAAACTTGACATGAGCCAACAGTGTGACGCGGCAGCTAAAAAAGCCAATGCAATTCTGGGCCTCATCAATAGGAGTATAGCATCTAGATCAAGGGAAGTAATAGTGCCACTGTATTCTGCTCTGGTCAGACCTCACCTGGAGTACTGTGTCCAGTTCTGGGCACCACAATTCAAGAAGGACACTGACAAACTGGAACGTGTCCAGAGGAGGGCAACCAAAATGGTCCAAGGCCTGGAAACGATGCCTTATGAGGAACGGCTAAGGGAGCTGGGCATGTTTAGCCTGGAGAAGAGGAGGTTAAGGGGTGATATGATAGCCATGTTCAAATATATAAAAGGATGTCACACAGAGGAGGGAGAAAGGTTGTTTTCTGCTGCTCCAGAGAAGCGGACACGGAGCAATGGATCCAAACTACAAGAAAGAAGATTCCACCTAAACATTAGGAAGAACTTCCTGACAGTAAGAGCTGTTTGACACTGGAATTTGCTGCCAAGGAGTGTGGTGGAGTCTCCTACTTTGGAGGTCTTTAAGCAGAGGCTTGACAACCATATGTCAGGAGTGCTCTGATGGTGTTTCCTGCTTGGCAGGGGGTTGGACTCGATGGCCCTTGTGGTCTCTTCCAACTCTATGATTCTATGATTCTATGAAACAGAAATCAGATGGCCATCTGACAATGATTCTTCAGCTGCAACTCCAGCATTGCGGGGGGTTGGACTAGATGACCCTTGGGACCCATTCCAGCTCTACGATTCTATGAATCTTTTTTTTTTTTAAGAAAATTATTAGTTTTTTTAGCATATCATTTCCCACAATTATTAAACATACTTTTACAGCTTATACATTTTTTTGACTTCCATCAATCACATCTGAAAATTTTCCAATCTTTTCATTTAATTTACATTTCTAACTTTCACTATTACATGTAAATGCCGTAACAAATGTCTCTCTTCTTTCTCTTCCTTGCAATCTTTCATATATTCCTCCTTACAAAACTTCTTGTAGTCCTACTAGCGTCATTTGTTGATTACAGTTGCCCTTCAAATAATTCATATACTTCTTCCAATCTTCCCTAAATCTCTGGTCCCGCAGGTTTCGAATCCTTCCTGTCATTTTGTCCAATTCTGCTTAGTCCATTAATTTCGTCTGCCATTCTTCTTTCGTCGGAATTTCTTCTTGCTTCCATTTCTGGGCCAACAATACTTTTGCTGCTGTTGTTGCGTATAAAACCAATTTAACATCCTGTCTGTGAATGTTTTTGGACCCAGCTGCAGAAAGGATTGGAGGGGAGTGTTTTGGTGTGTCTCCCCAGTTGTGTCAGGTCCTTTTGAGCTGGGTTTTGCCTCCTTCTCCCGTGAATCCTCCTACTCTCTTCTGGATTATATCTGAGGTCTTTTCCCTGAGAAGATCTGTGGTCACTCTGAGTGACACGGCCACCTTGCCTTGGGCTCTACCTAATGCCTCGATGGAACTGAACTGAATTTAATTGCTTTATAGCACACCTTTTCCTCCAAGGGGCTCAAAGTGGTGTATAGTCATACCTCGGGTTACAGCCGCTTTAGGTTGTGTTTTTTCGGGTTACAGACCTGCCGAAACCCGGAAGTACCAGAATGAGTTACTTCCAGGTTTCGGTGGCCGCGCATGCACAGAAGCGCTAAATCACGCTTTGCGCATGTGCAGAAGCGCCGAATTGCAACCCACGCATGCACAGACGCACCGCTGCAGGTTGCAAACGTGCATCCCACACGGATCACGCTCGTGACCCAAGTGTCCGCTGAACATGTCTCTCCCTGCCTCAATTTAATCCCAGCAACCACCTTGTAAGGTCGGGTAGCCTGAGAGGCCCAAGGTCAGCAAGTTAGCTTTGTGTCCGAAGGGGCATTCGAACCCTGGTCTCCCAGGCAGCGTTCGAAATCCGCCAGACGTCTTTTGCACCCGACAGTTTGAAAGCACGTCAAAGTAGATAAATAGGTACTGCTGCGGCGGGAAGGTAAACGACGTTTCCGTGGGCTGTTCTGGTTTTGCCAGAAGTGGCTTAGTCATGCTGGCCACATGACCCGGAAATAATAATAATAATAATAATTTATTATTTATACCCCACCCGTCTGGCTGGGCTTCCCCAGCCACTCTGGGTGGCTTCCAAAAGAATATTAAAATACAGTAATGCACCAAACATTAAAAGCTTCCTGAAACAGGGCTGCCTTCAGATGTCTTCTAAAAGCCTGGTAGTTGTTGTTCTCTTTGACATCTGGTGGGAGGGCGTTCCACAGGGCAGGTGCCACCACCGAGAAGGCCCTCTGCCTGGTTCCCTGTAACTTGGCTTCTCGCAGTGAGGGAACCACCAGAATGCCCTCTGTGCTGGACCTCAGCGTCCGGGTAGAACGTGAAAAACTGTCTACGGACAAAATGTCAGCTCCCTCGGCCAGTAAAGCGAGATGAGCGCCGCAACCCCAGAGTCGTTCGCGACTGGACTTACCTGTCAGGGGTCCTTTAACTTTACCTTTTTATCAGCCACTTGAGACCAAATGTAGATGTCGGGGGGGGGGGGGGGCAGGATGGTGCCCGACGTCTCCACCACCTGGAGGTGCATTCCTGGGGAATACTTGGTTCTTGCCTGTTTTCACACACTAGCAATGCCCTCTGTAGAATTCCGTTACGTTTTTTATCAGCACAACCAATGAACTTCAGGAACAGAGAAGCCATCTTGAAAAATGCGACTACCCCCCAAATGGTAACTAGGCATTCCGTTTTGGCACTGTAAACCCTGGTTTAAGGAGCCGTTTGGCTCCTAGCTGATATATCTGAGCTTCTAAGATTGCTCCCAGGTCTGGCACACCATGCAGATTGCCACACCTTTATCTGGCTGGCAGCTGTTTATATGCCCGATAGTATACCTGGCTGCTCTTTTTGTATGCTCACCTGTGTGGGTGTCTGTGCCACTGATGCAAAACATAGGTAGTCTGGAGCCGGGGAGGAATCGCCTCTTCAGAGCGTCTTTTCGACAGGCGGCTGGTTCTGTGTGATATTTCCCCCTCTTAAACCACAGATGATTATCGCAGGCGTAATTTCAAGAGGAACAAGCCGTGTTAGCTGTTGCAGCACGCAGCAAATGGCTCAGGTGGCACCTTGGGCGTCTAGCCCATTTTGCACGAGACCTTCTGCCACGATAAAATCGGTTGTCGCAAGGCCGCACGGTGTCGCAAGACCTGTCGTCATCCTGCCACAGAAATGCCACACGGGGTGCCTAAAAATCCCTCTGCGTTAGAAACTTGCGTGGGCGTCAGAATGACGGTAGGCTCCCACGAAGCTGCTTTCTTTGGAGGATAGAGTTACGTGCAGCAAGCGAAATGATAGAATGCCCTTCATCTCCCTGCACATGGAAAGCTAGCAGGTCAAGGATAGTTTGCTATGTGTCAGGAGGTTGTTTTCTGTGGCAGTCGGGGGAGAGTGCATCTCCTGCCCCCGTCGACCTATTCTTATTGACAACTCTTTTTAAAAATGTTTTCATCTATGCAATTGTTTTAACTGGTTTTATTTATGTATGTAAACTATTTTAAATACAAAATTTCTTTAGGATGCTGCTGTATTTGTTTGTTATTATGGTATGTATTATTCTGTCTTTATATTGTAAACTGCCCTGGGGTCTTCAGATGCAGGGTGGTGTAGAAATCTAATAATAATAATAATAAATAATTTGGCTTTTTGTGCACTGTGCTGACTGGCTTGCCACCGTAACGTCACAAATATATCTTTTCCCACAACCAAAGTGTTCTAAAGCCAGGTTTGAGGCAGGTGGTCAGTAAGTTATATCCTAGCCCTTGCTTCCCACCGGAAAGGACTGTGGGAGGAAGGGATACTATCACCACTGCCATCCCCACCTATTTTCCTCCTCCCTCTCAACCCATTTTCCTTTTGTGCCGTGTCTCTTTTTTCCAGTTTTGTAGGCAGGAGGGCAGGAACGACCGTACGAATGATAGTTCCAAGCCGATCTGGACAATGGGATAAAATGCTTTCAGCAGCTTTCCACCAGGCTAAATATTCTTTGCATGCGTTCCACTGGCCCTTCAATCTCCCCTCTCTCCTTTCCCTCTTGCACCTTGGGTGCCCTTTCCTAATATCCCATTGCCGGCTCCTTTCTGCCTCTGGGCAAGACCGCCACACCCCCCTCTGTGTAACCCTCCTCCTCCCTGTCTCTCTGCCGGAATATGCTGAGGCTGTCAGATCTAAGTTTACAAGCTGCAGCAGGCTTTCCTTCAGAGAGAGCTGCTAATCCTTGCCTTTTCCTTCCTGGAGACTTTGACTCTTAACCCTTTCGCGCAGCTGCCTTTGGGAAGGGAAGGCCGCAGCTGAGCAGCAGAACGTCTGCTTGGCATGCGGAAAGACCCACGTTCTGACCCTCTCTGTTTATTTTTTTTAAAAAATATTTTTATTGGTTTTTAACATAAAAAATTATAAAACATACCACACAATTTATCACAAATACATTCTTATTGGACTTCCATCTGATAGTCCACCGTCTTAATCACCTCTTACGCATTTCCTAACTTAATATTACCTTTACATCTCTTAACATATCGCATCTCCTCCGTTTTTGCAATATTTCTAATATTATTCCTCACAGAACTTCTTGCAAACCTACAAACGTCGTCTGATCATCACAAATACTTTTCAAATAATCCGTAAATTTACTCCAGTCCTCGGTAAACTTCTGGTCCCGCCGGTTTCGAATCCTTCCTGTTAGTTTATCAAGTTCCGCATAGTCCATTAATTTCATCCTCCATTCTTCCATCGTTGGTAATTCTTCTTTCTTCCGTTTTTGGGCCAATAGTGTTGTTGCTGCTGTTGTTGCATATAAAAAAAGCTTACATTCCTTTCTGTTTATATCACTCCCCACAATGCCCAGTAAAAATGCTTCTGGTTTCTTTATAAATGTATATTTCAACATTTTTTTCATCTCATTATATATCATCTCCCAGAAGCTTTTCACCTTTTTACATTCCCACCACATGTGATAGAGTGTTCCCTCTTTTTCTTTACGTTTCCAACATTTATTATTAACTTTTATTATTATTATTAACATTTTCGCTAATTTAACGGGTGTAATATACCATCTATATATCATTTTAATCACATTTTCTTTTAGGGCATTGCATGCCGTAAATTTTAAGCCTTCTTTCCATAGTCTTACCCCATCACTCAGCTGAATATTATACGTTCTGACCATCTCTAGGGAGGACTCGGAAAGGTTCCCTTGCCTGAAACCCTGAAGTGCTTCTGCCGATCAGTGTCGACTGTATTGAGCTAAATGGATCAGAGACCTGACTGGTACATTGCAGCTTTCTCTGTCCTGCGAAGGGCCGTGGATCAGTGGCAAAGCTTTTTCCTTGCAGGGAGAAAAATCCCAGGCTGTGACCCACAGCCTCTCCAATAAGGACTGAGAAATACTCGGTGCCCGAAACACAGAGAGCAGCTGTCAGTCAATGTGGATCACATCAGTGGATCTCAAACCTTTTTCTCTGGGGCACTCTTTCAAAATGAAAATTTGCCACGCCGATTTTTTTTTTAATTGATAAGGAATAGGCTGGAAAACAAAAAAGAAACAACAGTGCTTGATTTATAATATAGAACACAACTACTTTATAATATTATCAGAAAGTATAAAACAATGCAGCTACCTAAGAACATGAATCATTCCCAAAATATACCATATTTTTCGCTCCATAGGACGCACTTTTTTTGTCCTAAAAGGTAAGGGGAAATGTCTGTGTGTCTTATGGAGCAAACGCGGGGGGATCTGCTGCAGTCCCGAGCAGAGGATCCATGATTCCCCTTCCTTCCCTCCTCTGTCGCTCACTTTGAAGCAGCCAAGCGGGAGAGGAGCCGCTTACACGAGTGTAAGCAGCTCCTGTCCAGTTGGCTGCTTTAAAGCAACCGTGCTCTCTTCCCCTCTCTCCCTCCCCGGCTCAGCGAGCTGAAAATCTCCTTCTTCACACACCACACACATACTCCTTGTCCCTTCAGTGGTTACAAAGCACGGATCCACATGGATCCTGAGGATTTTTGCATTTGGTCACCCCATGTTCACCATCAGATCGCATAGCATGTCCATGTTTCGGGAAGCTTTTAATGTTTGATGTATTATAGTACAGTGGTGCCTCGCAAGACGAAATTAATTCGTTCCGCAAGTCTCTTCGTCTTGCGGTTTTTTCGTCTTGCGATGCACGGTTTCCCATAGGAATGCATTGAAAATCAATTAATGCGTTCCTAGGGAAACCACTTGCCAGGCTGGCGGTGCGGAGAAGGGCTTTTCTCCGCACCGCAAGCCTTCAGGACAGGTACGGGAACAGAGGGGAAGGCGCGCAGCGCTTTCCCTCTGTTCCCGGGGCTTGCGTGGGAGGAGGGTTTTTCCTCCCCGCCGCCAACATTCAGAACAGCATTCTGAATGTTGGCGGTGGGAAGGAAAACCCTCCTCCCACCCCAAGTCTTCAGGAAAGCCATCCGATGCCGCGCGGCGGGAGGAGGCGTTCCCCCCCCGCCCGGCATCGGAGCTTCGTTCCGATGCCGCGCGCCGGGAGGAGGCGTCCCCCCCGCCCGGCATCGGAGCTTCGTTCCCATGCCGCGCGCCGGGAGGAGGCGTTCCCCCCCCGCCCGGCATCGGAGCTTCGTTCCCATGCCGCGCGGGGGGGGGGGAGGAGGCGCCCCCCCGCCTGGCATTGGAGCTTCGTTCCGATGCCGCGCGGGGGGGGGGAGGAGGCGTTCCCCCCCGCCCGGCATCGGAGCTTCGTTCCGATGCCGCGCGGCGGGAGGAGGTGTCCCCCCCCGCCCGGCATCGGAGCTTTGTTCCGATGCCGCGCGGGGGGGGAGGAGGCGTTCCCCCCCCGCCCGGCATCGGAGCTTTGTTCCGATGCCGCGCGGCGGGAGGAGGCGTTCCCCCCCCCCGCCCGGCATCGGAGCTTCGTTCCGATGCCGCGCGGCGGGAGGAGGTCCGAGGACAGTGGGGAAGACGCGCTGTGCTTCCCCGCTGTCCCGGAGATTTCCCTATGGGCTGTCGTCTTGCGAGGCAAGCCCATAGGGAAATTCGTTTTGCGAAGCGCCTCCAAAACGGAAAACCCTTTCGTCTAGCGGGTTTTCCGTCTTGCGAGGCGTTCGTCTTGCGGGGTACCACTGTATTTTAATATTCTTTTGGAAGCCGCCCCGAGTGGCTGGGGAAGCCCAGCCAGATGGGCGGGGTATAAATAATAAATTATTATTATTATTATTATGGCTACAGCCTGCACCAAAAAAATCACGCACCTACTATTGCCTGGGGCTGCAATGGCGCAAAAACGTGGTTACAAAGCACGGATCTACATGGATCCTCCGGATTTTTGCATTGGGCTCCCCAAACTCACCATCAGAACACATGTCTGTGGCCACAGCATGAACCACAAAAATCATACATCCACTGTTTTGTTCAGAATTTTTTTTTTCTTGTTTTCCTCCTCTAAAAACTAGGTGCATCTTTTTGTCAGGTGCGCCTTATGGTGCGAAAAATATGGTAATTAGAAACTTGCCTCTTACATATGTACCTTAAGTATGTCTACTCTACAAACTCAATGAGAGGTGTGAGCTTGCTTTTGCCGGCTGATTTCATTTATATTAGGTTTAATTTGAGCAAGCAAACTCTCCTATTTGGCACAAATAAGCCTTTCTCTTTTCTGTTCTGTCATGTTTGTCAGAGTTGAAAATCGTGGCTCACAATAATACGTCGCGGAAAACTGTAGAAGAATAGCCAATTCTCTTGAAGAGAGGCATGGGTACTGCTTTGGGTTGTACAGTGGTACCTCAGGTTACATACGCTTCAGGTTACATACGCTTCAGGTTACAGACTCCGCTAACCCAGAAATGGTGCTTCAGGTCAAGAACTTTGCTTCAGGATGAGAACAGAAATCGTGCTCTGGCGGTGCGGTGGCAACAGGACGCCCCATTAGCTAAAGTGGTGCTTTAGGTTAAGAACAGTTTCAGGTTAAGTACGGACCTCCGGAACGAATTAAGTACTTAACCTGAGGTACCACTGTATATCCAGAAGGAGTCCAGGGGCATACTGCCATGTGAAACCGAGACTTGGATAGCTGTCCACATATTGTCGACTAACTTTATTTTTTGGCGGTTTGCTCGTTGAGTCTTCTGCAGCGCTCTGTTCGAACGGCAGTTCTGGATCTTGAATAAGATTGTCCTCAGTTTCGCTTGATGCTCTTGCTCCCGTTTTGAAAGGAAATCTACCCATATTCTGCAAATAAATTAAAAAATATTTTGGTAATGTAGTATACAGTGGTAACTTGGTTCTCAAACGCCTTGGTACTCAAACAAGTTGGAACCCAAACGTTGCAAAGCCAGAAGTAAGTGTTCTAGTTTACGAACTTTTTTCAGAAGCCGAGTATGCTCCGTTTTGAGTGTTACAATGAGTTCTGTCTGCTTTTGCTATTTATTTTGCCTTTTTGTTTTTGCAGCTCTTTTTGTTCTGTTTTTGTGACTGTGTGGAACCCAGTTCAGCTACTGACAGATTGATTGTGTGACTGCAGTACGTTGTTTATTGCTTTCATTTCATGGATCAGTGGTCTCGTTAAATAGTAAAATCCATGTTAAATTGCTGTTTTAGGGGCTGTTTTTAAAAGTCTGGAACGGATTAATCCATTTTGCATTACTTTCTATGGGAAAGCGCGCCTTGGTTTTGGAACGCTTTGGTTTTGGAACAGACTTCCGAAATGGATTAAGTTTGAGAACCAAGGTACCACTGTGCTGCACTGAAATGTTTCCATGTTCATCTGATTGTCCTTGAATCTTCCCTCCACACTTGCCGTCCTCTCTTGCCGTTTCAACCTCACTGTGTGCTGTGTTGCATATGTTATCTTTGCAAATATGTACATAGCCGCTAAGCAGGGCAATCTCACCTGGACGTAAGATGTACGGAACTCGGTGGGATTTACCTCTGAGGAAATGTGTACAGGATTGCGATGTTACAAACCTTTTGAGGGGGAAATGTTCTGAGAGGGTAACCTGTGAACCTCAAAACGCTTGGCTCAAATCTCAGTTGAGGATTTCTTCTTTTTTTAAAAAAAGATATTTATTAAAGTTTCAACATATTACAAAAATAAGCAAACAAAGAAAGAAGAAATAAAGAAAAGAAATGAAAAATGAAAATACAAGATAAAAAAAATTAAAAAACAGATTAGTCTTTCCATGTCTTATCTTTCATTTGCTTGTTTCCCCGACCTCCTCACACCTCCCTTTTTGTATTCCAGTTCAAATTAGTTAGTTCAGCAAATCCTTTCCCTCTTTGATTTTATCTTAATCTAAATCTCAGCTGAGGATTTCATGGGCGATTGCCACCTGCCTCAGTTCCTCTGTCTGCAGTATGGGGGCAAGAACGCGCCTCTCAAAGTTGTTGTGTGTTAACACGTGTCTTTGTGATGTGCTTGTGGTACTTAATCAGTGCTCACGGCTGGAGGTTGTTGTTTTTTTAAACAATAATATTTATTAAGTTTCATATAAAAGCACAACTTCAACATAACAGAAAAAGGTAAAACAACAATGAGAAAAAAGAAAAGAAAAAAACCCAAAGATGTAAAACGTTTCCAACCCCATAATACCGCCACACACATAGATACAATAAAACTTGATGAATTAAAATCCAACTTCATAAACATATTACTTGACTTCCTCAAATCTCTTCCAACTGAATTTCTTTGTAATTGAATGTAGCAGTTTCCAATATCATTATTTCATATAACAATAATCCGGTCATAATCATATTTCCTAACTTTTCTTATGGAATAATTCTTATTTATTTATTTAGTCCTAATTTAATCCCAAGCCTAATTAATTCTTTCAAGTAGTTACAAATCTTTAATATTACAATATTTATTCAAATAATCTTTAAATTTCTTCCATTCTTCTTGATATTCCCCTTCTTTCTGGTCGCGGATTCTCCCGGTTGGCTGGAGGTTGTTATAGTGGTTGCAACATTGCATAGCCTAGTTTAATGTTGTGTAGCCTATTAATAATGATAATAGTTATTTGTTTTTAGCATTGCTATTCTGCATTATGCTGGGGTTGTATTAGACAACGTCCCTTCCAACTCGAGGGGGTCTTTATGGATCTCCCCCTCCTTATTTAACCCCCACAACAACTGGGAGGTAGTCTAGGCTGAGAGGCAGGGACTGGCCCCCAGGGGCACCCAGTGAACGTCGAGTGGTGAGATTTGAACCCAGGTCCCTCCCAGGTACTAGTCTGACTGACAATCTTCACCACTGGCTCTCTAGATAAGGACAGAATGGTAACATCTCAATGGTAGTAGCATTTCGCGTTTCACCTGGATTTAAATGGCCAAGCAAATTTTGCAGAGGTTGTGTATGGTACGCAAGATGAAATTAATCCGTTCCGCGAGTCTCTTCGTCTAGCGGTTTTTTCGTCTTGCGAAGCAACCCTATTAGCGGATTAGCGCTATTAGCGGTTTAGCGGCTATTAAAGGCTTAGCGGCTAAAAGGCTATTAGCGGCTTAGCGGCTTAGAAAAAAGGGGGGGAAGCGAAAAAAATCGCAAGACTCGCAAGACTTTTTCGTTTTGCGAAGCAAGCCCATAGGGAAATTCGTCTTGCGAAGCGCATCGAAAAACGGAAAACCCTTTCGTCTAGCGGGTTTTTCATCTTGCGAGGCATTCGTCTTGCGGGGCACCACTGTACTTCAATTTTTATTTTATTTTTTAAAAATACATACAGAAGCTAACGGTGTGGTCCTGTGCGTGTTTACTTGGAAGTAAGTTCCGCTGTCTTCCGCTGCGAGTAGGTCCCCTTGAAGACAGCAAAGACCTCTGCCTTGCGACTCAAAACACAACCTTGCGGCACAAAACTTGTGACATTCCCTGTGAAATTTCGGGTTGCTGGCAGCTGTGTGGGTGGGTGACCAAACTCAATATTTGCTGACTGGAATAAAACTTTGGCACCAGGAAACTGGATTTCGAAATTCACGGTTTGCGTTCTGATGGCCTCCGGGATGAGTTTACCTGCGTTTTGAGGTGTGAGTTGTCACTTCCTCTCCATTGACCTGGGAGCCTAAGACCTGGACATTGTACTTTTGAAGATGAACAAGTTGTGGTTTTTTTACACACAGACACAGAATTTTGAATCCCGTGATACTTTGCCTGCTCTGAACATTCTTAATATAGTTTTTACAGTTGCTTTCAATCAAAGAGTTAAAATTTTGCTCAAAAATGCTTCGGGCGTAACAGACTTTCTGGAGTGCTTCAGTAAATAGTTGGTGTTGGGTTTTTTTGAGGCATTTTTTTAAAGGTTTGCTTTACTTGGTTTCCTAGACATTTCACCATTCAGTGCTAGTTGTATAGGGCACAGGTTTTGCAATTTACCTGTCCCCTACAGACAACTTGAAAATTGTTGAGGGTCTTGGTGGACGACTTAAATATTTCTCTATAACGCAGCGTGCAAGGAGCAGCTGAAAAGCTTGTCGACCGCTGGTATATTAAAACAACATATCGTTTAAGTTTTATATTACATCTTTTTAATTTTAATGATCATTTCTAATTTTTGTGTGTGTGTTTCATGTTTCATCTGTGTTGTTTTAATTTGTGTAAGCCAGTCTTGGGGGGGAAAGGCAGGATATAAATAAATGCGATGATTATGATGATAATCTGAAGGCAGCCCTGTTTAGGGAAGTTTTTAATGTGGGATGTTTTATCGTGTTTGCTACATTTCTGCTGAGAGCTGCCCAGAGTGGCTGGGGAAACCCAGCCAGATGAGCGGGGTAAAGGTAAAGGGACCCCTGACCGTTAAGTCCAGTCGCGAACGACTCTGGGGTTGCGGCTCTCATCTTGCTTTATTGGCCGAGGGAGCCGGCGTACAGCTTCCGGGTCATGTGGCCAGCATGACTAAGCCCCTTCTGGCAAACTAGAGCAGCGCACGGAAACGCTGTTTACCTTCCCGCTGGAGTGGTACCTATTTATCTACTTGCACTTTGACGTGCTTTTGAACTGCTAGGTTGGCAGGAGCAGGGACCGAGCAACGGGAGCTCACCCCATTGCGGGGATTCAAACCGCCGACCTTCTGATCAGCAAGCCCTAGGCTCTGTGGTTTAGACCACAGTGCTACCCGCGTACAGTCATACCTTAAGTCGCTTCAGGTTGAGTGTTTTCAGGTTGTGCTCCGTGGCGACCCGGAAGTAATGGAACGCGTTACAGTGGTGCCCCGCAAGACGAATGCCTCGCAAGATGGAAAACTCGCTAGACGAAAGAGTTTTCCGTTTTGGAGGTGCTTCGCAAAACAAATTTCCTATGGGCTTGCTTCGCAAGATGACAATGTCTTGCGAGTTCCTGCTGGTTTTTTCCCCTCCCCCCCTTTTTCTAAGCCGCTAAGCCGCTTATCAGCTGATCCGATCAGCAGATAAGCCGCTAAAAGCGCTAATAGCGCTAATCCGCTAATCCTTCAATGGGCTTGCTTTGCAAGACGAAAAAACCGCTAGACGAAGAGAATCACAGAACGGATTCTTTTCGTCTTGCGAGGCACCACTGTACTTCCGGGGTTCGCCCCTTGTGCATGCGCAGACGTTCAAAATGACGTCACGCGCATGCGCAGAAGTGACGAATCGCGACCTGTGCACGCACAGACACAGGTTGCATTCTGCTCTGGATGCGAATGGGGCTCCAGAATGGATCCCGTTCGCATCCAGAGGTATCACTGTATTATTATTTATGATAATAATAATAATAATAGTAGTAGTAAACAAATAAATGGCACCAAAATAACAATATAATAAACAGCAGCACTGGCTGTTGTCCTGCCGCCTCCCTGTGGAGGGTGGGGCACATTGAGGCTTTTGTTGTGTGAGCAGAGCATGGGACCAGACCTCATCTTCTGATTTACTCATTGGGTGACCCACCCACCTGTCCGCCCCCTGCAGGTATTGCAGGTATGCAGTGCTCTTGCAAAGAGAAGGGGTGTGTGAGAGAGATGGAGAAACAAAGAACAGAATGGAAGCAGAGAGGGGAGGTGTAGGCATTCCTGGTTGACTTTTTCTTATTCATAGCTTTATCGCCGTATCTTTTTGTAAACAACCACCGGGGAATCTCCCTGCAGGGTGCTGTGGGGGAAAGCCTTCGCCCGTGTGGTTCTCAGCAGATTACAGTCTCTCGCAGACAGTCACAATGCGGCTTTAGAGCTCAGAGGTCGACAGTCGACATGATTTCCTCGTTGCGCCAGTGGCAGGGGAAATGCCAAGGGCACAGAAGCCCCCAGGACAGCATCGCCTTCGTAGACCCGATGGAGGCCTTTGACCTCATCAGCCAAAAAGGACTCTTTACTGTGCTCAGCAAGATAGGATGTCCACCTGAGCTTCGCAAGAGAATTGTATCCTTCTGCAAGAACATGCAGCACTGTCCATTAGGAGGGACACCTTCCCTATAGAGAGTGGTATGAAAAGGCTGTGTTCTTGCCCCAAACCTCTTTGGCATATTCTTCTCCCTTTTGTTCTCCAAGACTCTTGAGAATCCCATGGACTGCAAGAAGATCAAACCTCTCCATTCTGAAGGAAATCAGCCCTGAGTGCTCACTGGAAGGACAGATCCTGAAGCTGAGGCTCCAAGACTTTGGCCACCTCATGAGAAGAGAAGACTCCCTGGAAAAGACCCTGATGTTGGGAAAGATGGAGGGCACAAGAAGGGGACGACAGAGGATGAGATGGTGGGACAGTGTTCTCAAAGCTACCAGCATGAGTTTGACCAAACTGCGGGAGGCAGTGGAAGACAGGAGTGCCTGGCGTGCTCTGGTCCAGGGGGTCACGAAGAGTCAGACACGACTAAACGACTAAACAACAGCCTTCAGCTCGTCTGAAGACAGCTTGTACAGCCATACCTTGGAAGTCAAACGGAAACCATTCCAGAAGTCCGTTTGACTTCCAAAATATCCGGAAACCAAAGCGCGGCTTCCAATTGGAAGTCCCATAAGCTCCATCGGATGTTTGGGTTCCAAAGAATGTTCGGAAAACGGAACACTCACTTCCGGGTTTGCGTTGTTCGAGAGCCAAAATGTCTCGAGTACCAAGGCATTCGGTATCCAAGGTATGACTGTACAGCAGTACCTCGGGTTACAGACGCTTCAGGTTACAGACTCTGCTAACCCAAAAATAGTACCTCGGGTTAAGAACTTTGCTTCAGGATGAGAACAGAAATTGTGCTCTGGCGGTGCGGCGCCAGCAGGAGGCCCCATTAGCTAAAGTGGTACCTCAGGTTAAGAACAGTTTCAGGTTAAGAACAGACACCTGAGGTACCACTGTCCTTCTGTTGAAGGAGCAATGGGAGCCTCTTCAACCTGACACGTCTCCACACCAACCAAAAATGGGTCCTTATCTGAGAGATGTTTGCGGACGATGTAGCCTTGACAGTGCACCAAGGAAGCTCTACAGAGATTCGCCAACTGCTTGACCAAGCCTCACCATCAGCCTGAGCAAAGACCAACAGTCCACACATCCACATTGGTGACTGTGATATTGAGGTGGCTAATGCTATTCTAGGCTGCGTGCACAGAAGTCGAGGGTCCAGATCAAGGGAAGTCAGCGTCCCACCCTCTTCTGCCTTGGTCAAACCCTCCCCTGAAGTCCTGTGTCCAGTTTTGGGTGCCATAATTTAAGAAGGATGTTGACAAGCTGGAAGGTGTGCGCAGAAGGGCAGCCAAGATGATCAAGGTCTGGAAAACCAAGCCTTATGAGGGAATGTGGATGTTTAGCTCAAGAAGACCTTTGCCAACAAAGGTCCGTATAGTAAAAGCTATGGTTTGCCCAGTAGTGAAGTATGGAAGTGAGAGCTGGACCATCAAGATGGCTGATCGCTGAAGAATTGATGCTTTTGAATTATGGTGCAGGAGGAGACTCTGGAGAGTCCCATGGACTGCAAGAAGATCAAACCGATCCATTCTGAAGGAAATCAGCCCTGAGTGCTCACTGGAAGGACAGATCCTGAAGCTGAGGCTCCAAGACTTTGGCCACCTCATGAGAAGAGAAGACTCCCTGGAAAAGACCCTGATGTTGGGAAAGATGGAGGGCACAAGAAGGGGACGACAGAGGACGAGATGGTGGGACAGTGTTCTCAAAGCTACCAGCATGAGTTTGACCAAACTGCAGGAGGCAGTGGAAGACAGGAGTGCCTGGCGTGCTCTGGTCCAGGGGGTCACGAAGAGTTGGGCACGACTAAATGACTAAACAACAACAACAACAGCTCGAGAAGAGGACCCAAACCAACGGATTCAAATTACAAGAAAGGAGATTCCAGCTAACCCTTATGAACAGGCATAGGTAAACTCGGCCCTCCAGATGTTTTGGGACTACAACTCCCATCATTCCTGACCACTGGTCCTGTTAGCTAGGGATGATGGGAGTTGTAGTCCCAAAACAGCTGGAGGGCCGAGTTTGCCTATGCCTGCTTATGAAGAACTTTCAGACGGTAAGAGCAGTTTTGGCAGTGGAATGGACCCCCTGGGAAGTTGTGACCCCCCTTCATTTCCTGACCTGCCTCACAGAGTTGTTCTGGGGATTAAAAGAATCATTGTTACCGATTTGAGCTTTGAAGAAAAGGCGGAATATAAATGCAGTAGGTCGATAAAACAAACCCAGGTGTGGTGAGGTAGTGACTGCAGCAGGATTTCACCCGTAGCACCCATAAAATTGTCATTTTGTCTTGTTTCATGGAGTCGATTTCAGACTGAAGAGAAGCCTGGATTCGCATGCATGGCTATTAAAAGGCCTTTCTGCATCGTCAGAATTCAGTGGCCTAAAATTATCTTGGAAGATTTTTTAGCCCGCTCCGTCTGGAAGCCCAGGCGGCTAAGAACAGCTCCTTACTCAGCAAAGCAGCAATGCTGTAAGACAGGCCCAGACTGATCCCATTTCGCAGATGAGGGCATGTGCGCCATGGAGTAGAGGCTGCTCAGAGCCATGAGATATTTTTAACTGGTTTACTGGAATTACTTATATCCTGCCTTTCTAGAGGTATTGTTGAGCCAAGATCTGAACCCTGGACTTGCCAAGTCCCAGTCCTGCGTCTTAACTTGGCTTTCTCTTTGAGCAGGTCAGCATGCTCATCCCTGGCTGTGATGGCTGGCACCCACTCCGAACATGGTCTGCCCAACCCCTTAGACCAGTGGTGGCCAAACTCGTCCCTCCAGATGTTTTGGGACTACAATTCTCATCATCCCTGACCACTGATTCTGTTAGCTAGGGATGATGGGAGTTGTAGTCCCAAAACATCTGGAGGGCCGAGTTTGGCCACCACTGCCTTAGACCTATTAGTACAGTGGTACCTCAGGTTAAGTACTTAATTCGTTCCGGAGGTCCATACTTAACCTGAAACTGTTCTTAACCTGAAGCACCACTTTAGCTAATGGGGCCTCCTGCTGCCCCCACACGATTTCTGTTCTCATCCTGAAGCAAAGTTCTTAACCCGAGGTACTATTTCTGGGTTAGAGGAGTATGCAACGTGAAGCGTATGTAACCCAAGGTACCACTGTAGTAGTAGTAGTAATGATGATGATGATAATAATAATAATAATAATAATAATAATAATAATAATAATAATAATAATTTAGTTGTACTCCTCCCACCCATTTGGTCAGGTTTCCCTAGCCACTCTGGGCGGCTCCCAACAGAATATTAAAAACTCAATGAAACATCAAACATTAAAAACTTCCCTAAACAGGGCTGCCTTCAGATGTCTTCTAAATGTCAAATAGTTGTTTATTTCTTTGACATCTGATGGGAGGGCGTTTCACAGGGCGGAAGCCACTACCAAGAAGGCTCTCTGCCTGGTTCCCTGTAGCTTTGCTTCTTGCAGGTGAGGGAACTGCCAGAAGGCCTTCTGCGCTCGACCTCAGTGTCCGGGCAGAACGATGGGGGTGGAGATGCTCCTTCAGGTCTACTGGACCGAGGCCATTTAGGGCATTAAAAGCCAGGCAGCACAGCAGGGTTTGACACCCGTCAGCAGCACTGAATGTCCACAAGTCCTTGTGTTATGAGAATAGGAGAAGAATGTCTCTCTAGCAGCTTTCTGCACGCCAAACATAGTTGCATAAACTTTTATCGTGTTGTGTTTTGCTTGCCTTTTCTCTAAGCTAAGATGTCCTAAGCGTTGCAACCTTCCCTCTACCCCCTTGATCTTTTGAGTCACCATTTTGTACACCTTTCCAACTCCTGCTACCATCGTTAGTGCGTAGGGGTGACGGGAACTGAAGAGAAGAATAGGCTACTGGATCCAGTCCAGAGGAGCACCCTGTTGGCTAAACTTGTTCTCAACCCATTCCTCCAACTTGATTCTCTCTACTGGTCTACCTTTTCACCATCTCGATCCCTATCAGATTCCTGGATATGAAGTGATTTGGGGGGGGGGATTAAGGGAAAAGGCTATGGAGATAAGTTGTATTTGCATTCCTATCTGGCTATGGTCACCTTCAGGGACGTGGGTGGCGCTGTGGGTTAAACCACAGAGCCTAGGACAGAAGGTCGGCGGTTCGAATCCCCGCGACGGGGTGAGCTCCCGTTGCTCGGTCCCTGCTCCTGCCAACTTAGCAGTTCGAAAGCATGTCAAAAGTGCAAGTAGATAAATAGGTACCGCTCTGGCGGGAAGGTAAACGGCGTTTCCGTGCGCTGCTCTGGTTCGCCAGAAGCAGCTTAGTCATGCTGGCCACATGATCTGGAAGCTGTACGCCGGCTCCCTCGGCCAATAAAGCGAGATGAGCGCCGCAACCCCAGAGTCGGTCACGACTGGACCTAATGGTTAGGGGTCCCTTTACCTTTATGGTCACCTTCAGATGGGCAGTATAATCTGGGAGAGATCCAGGTACATGCTGGAATCTTAAGTTTGCACAGTTAAAAGTGGATTAAAGTGCTCTGTTGTCCTAATGCAACACGCCCATTTTAAAAAGGGGTTTGGGGAGCAATGAGGAAATGTGCTTAAAAGTGTGGGATGAACAAATGGTTAATGGGAAGATGCATGGCATATCAGGATGAATGCTTCTTGTTGTAGACCTGCCCCGTGAATAAATTGGAACATATGCTCGGTAGAGATTGGACACAGTCTAACCTCCGTGGAAGCTTTGCGCAAGCGAATCAGGATGAGCGTTCAGTAAATGGGTCATTTGGATGAGCCTATAGCGAGGGGGTGAAGCCCCTGGATTGAGACATGCCTGTCAACTCCGCCTAACGCCAATTCCAAACTTCCATTTCGTGGGAATGTTGTCAAAGAAGCGCTCTTGGGAGTTTCGCATTCTGGAGGTTGCATTCTGGAGGTTGCCTTGTCTAGATCAAGGGAAGTAATAGTGCCACTGTATTCTGCTCTGGTCAGACCTCACCTGGAGTACTGTGTCCAGTTCTGGGCACCACAGTTCAAGAAGGACACTGACAAACTGGAACGTGTCCAGAGGAGGGCAACCAAAATGGTCCAAGGCCTGGAAACGATGCCTTATGAGGAACGGCTAAGGGAGCTGGGCATGTTTAGCCTGGAGAAGAGGAGGTTAAGGGGTGATATGATAGCCATGTTCAAATATATAAAAGGATGTCACATAGAGGAGGGAGAAAGGTTGTTTTCTGCTGCTCCAGAGAAGCGGACACGGAGCAATGGATCCAAACTACAAGAAAGAAGATTCCACCTAAACATTCGGAAGAACTTCCTGACAGTAAGAGCTGTTTGACAGTGGAATTTGCTGCCAAGGAGTGTGGTGGAGTCTCCTACTTTGGAGGTCTTTAAGCAGAGGCTTGACAACCATATGTCAGGAGTGCTCTGATGGTGTTTCCTGCTTGGCAGGGGGTTGGACTCGATGGCCCTTGTGGTCTCTTCCAACTCTATGATTCTATGATTCAAGGTGCAAACCTTTGGCACCAGAGTTTTCCTTGTGACCCAGGCCAGCCATCTTTGACGGGGGAATTGCAGCCTCTTCACCCACGCGATCATCTTCCTTTGCTGGCGATGCAATGGCAGGACCCCCCCCCCCGAGTGTTTGCAGAGGGGTGCATGTATGGCGATCGGAAGGTCGGCGGTTCGAATCCCCGCTACGGGGTGAACTCCCGTTGTTTGGTCCCAGCTCCTGCCCACCTAGCAGTTCAAAAGCACGTCAAGTGCAAGTAGATAAATAGGTACCACTCCGGCGGGAAGGTAAATGGCATTTCTGTGTGCTGCTCTGGTTCGCCAGAAGCGGCTTAGTCATGCTGGCCACATGACCCAGAAGCTGTACACCGGCTCCCTCGGCCAATAAAGCGAGATCAGCGCCACAACCCCAGAGTTGGTCACAACTGGACCTAATGGTCAGGGGTCCCTTTACCTTTACCTCTTAAATAAGTGCTTATAGAAATGCAAAGAATATGGAAAGTTATGTGGAAGTCAGAGAGAGGGAGGGAAGGAGGTCGATGCTCTTACAGAGTAATATATTAAGTCACAGAATTATGTAATAAAATTTGAATAAGATTTAGTGCAAAACTCAATAAAAATTACTTAAAAAAAGAAGAAGAGAGAATGGAGGTTTTGTGGTCCCCTGTATGGTGCCCGTCCCTGGTGCCAACCCCGAGCCTGGCATTCTGCACATGCCCAGAAGACATGTTCTCCGCTGCAGATTCCAGAGGTGAGCTCGGGCTTCTTCTGGGAACCTTGCTTGCGCAGCGGTGGGCTGCAAGCTTCTTTCAATACAGGCGGAATGGTTGCCGAATTTTGGAAGCTCAAACTTCTGTTTACACAGCCGAGGCTCATCCGGTTGTTGAAAAAGCCATCCCTCCGCTTCTCAGCTGCCGCTTCCTGCCAGCGCTGTCCCTGGGGGGCAAGGGGGAGACGGACGCGTGGGCACCGGCGTTGCTTGTCTGCCATCCTCCCGGCTTGTTTTGCTTTTTAAAAAACTCCCCTGGTCAAATGCAAAATAAATGAATATCTCTACTATACTTGGCTGCACAAACACTCGCTGCACAAGGAAGCTCTCTTTCCCTCCTGCCTCTCTGCCACCGCTCCCGAGACACGCCAGCCTTGGTCAAACCGCATCGAAAGCAGCTTCTAGTGGGAAGACGATTGTCGTTTGAGAGGCCCCTGCGTTTGGGACTGGGGGGGCAGGTCTCCCTGGTGCCTCTATTTGGGCTGGCTCAGCCTCCCTGCTCTGTATTTTTAGACATCGTGCGCGGCAGCCAGCACGCAGCTGACGGCTTGTTTCAGAGCTTTTCATAGAACAGAACCGTGGAATTGTCTGGTTGGAAGGGACCCCATGGGGGCATCTAGTCCAACCCCCTGCGGTGCTTCGACGAATCGAATTCCAGAGGCAATGAAACGTTTCATAGAAACACAGAATTGTAGAGCTGGGAGGAACCTTGAGGGTTGTGTAGTCCCACCCCTTCAGAGCGGGGATCATGCCCACAACCATTCCTGTATTAATTTTTTAATTAGATTTTCCACAGTGATAACACAAGCCACAAGGCAAAATGATAAACAAAAAGAGAAAAAGAAGAAAAAAAGAAAGAAAGAAAGAAAGAAAGAAAGAAAGAAAGAAAAAAGGCGCGCGGGGGGGGGGGGACACACACAATAAACAGATAAACAATAACAACAAACTTGATTCTTCACAAATCCAACCTTTTAAACATCTTGGTTGACTTTCTCAAATCCCTCCCTTCTGAGTTTCCTTGTAATTAAAAGTAACAGCTTTCCAATATCATTATTAAACTAAAACAATTTCCAATTATAGTCCATCTTATTCACTTTTCTTTACATTCTAAATCCCATCTATTTAATTACACAGCCATCCCTGGGTGGGTTCGAACCACCAACCTTCTGGTCAGTAGCCAGATGCATGGACCCATTGCGCCATGGCCACCTGTATGTGGTGTTTTTGGAGTTCCCACAAAAGATGGCCGCATGCAAGGTGGCCCAGTCGGACCCGTAGAGCTCAAGTCTGTTGGGAAGTTGTTATTTACTAGACCCAGAAACTCCAGCGGGTGCAGAATGCCGGGGCAAGGCTCCTTACGGGGTCTTTGCCACGGGATCACATTCATCCAGTGCTTTACCAACTTCACTGGCTCCCGGCGGAGTACAGGGTCAGGTTTAAGGTGCTGGTTTTGACCTTTAAAGCCCTACGCAGCCTAGGACCCTCGTACCTATGGGACCGCCTCTCCTGGTATGCCCCGCGGAGGACCTTAAGGTCCACAAATGACAACACTTTGGAGGTCCCAAGGTGGTTAGATTGGTCTCAACTAGGGCCAGGGTCTTTTCAGTACTGGCCCCGACTTGGTGGAACGCTCTGTCACAAGAGACCAGGGCCCTGCAGGACTTGACATCTTTCCGCAGGGCCTGTAAGACAGAGCTGTTCTGCCTGGCCTTTGGTTTGGACTCAGTCTGACCCTTCTGTTTCCCTCCCCTTACGGTTTTGATTTATGGGCTACTTTTAAAATGAGGCTGCATTTTAAATTGCGTTTTAACCTGCACTTTAAATTGTTTCCCCCCCTATAATTGTAATTTTACTGGTATTAGCTGCCCTTAGCCTGGCTCTGGCCGGGGAGGGTGGGGTATAAATAAAATTTATTATTATTTTTTTAAATTGAATTTGCATGCCACCCTTCTTCCATAGATTTCAGGGCGGTTCACAATGCAAGGTGGAAAACGCGACATACGTAATAAAAACAAGAACACAAAACAAACCACATTTGTACTCCTGCCTTCGTTTCAGTGGGGTTTGTGCAGGCGACACTTCCTGACGTTTCATGCTTGCAACGGCACAGCAACCCCCTTTCTGCTTCCCCTGCGGTTCCAAAACATGCAGTTTTCCACCCGTATTTCATCAGAGCTTCCTAGTTGGCTGCCTTTCGCTGGGTCAGAGCTATTGGTCCATCTGGCTCAATACCGGCAGCAGTGGCTCTCCAGGGATCTAGTCAGGGATCTTTCCCAGTTCTATTGGGAGTTGCTGGCGATTGAATTGGGGTCTCTCTCTGCATACAGAGGAGATGCTCTGAATCTACCAATATTTTCCATCGTGCAAAGGAGTGCTGTTCTAACTCTGCTTGAAGGCCTGGCTTGTGCTTTTGAGAACTGTGACACTGGAGGTCAAGCCAGAACCTTTGTATTTTGCATTGCCTTACTCCATCAAAGCCCATTCAGCCGCTTTGTGCATTGCAGGGGGTTGGACTAGATGACCCTCTCAGGGGTCCCTCCCAGCACTACAAATCTGTGATTGGCAGAACCGGCACAGTTACAGGTTCCACGTTTCGTAGAATCATAGAACGGTGGAGTCGGAAGGGACCCCTGGAGGTCATCCATTCCAACCGCCTGCAATGCAGGAATCTCAGCTAAAGCATCCAGGACAGATGGCCTTCCAAGCTCTGCTTAAAAAGCTCCAAGGAAGGAGAGCCCACCACCTTACAAGGAAAACTGTTTCACTGTTTAGACGAAATCTCCCTTTTTGTAACTTGAATCCGTTTCCGGGTGGCAGAATCAGTACTCTGGAACTCCCTGCCACTTGACACCAGGGAAGCGCCTTTACTATAGTCTTCTCGATGCCTGCTGATAAAATAGTTGTTCAGAGAAGCCCACGTGAAGAATGTGGATGTGTGTTTTAATCTGCTTTCAGTCCGTTGCTGATATTATATTTTTGAATGTTTTGAAGCGTCGTTTTTACTGATACGGTGGACGCTCGGGTTGCGAACGTGATCTGTGCGGGGTGCACATTTGCAACCTGCTGCGTTCGCAACCTGCACTTGCGCAGGTTGCGGTTCGGCGCTTCTGCGCATGCGCGACTGCTGAAACCCGGAAGTAGCCCGTTCTGGCACTTCCGGGTTTCGGCGGTCCGCAATCCAAAAAACCGCAACCTGAAGCGGCTGTAACCCGAGGTATGACTGTAGTTTTACAGTGTTGTTCTCTTTGTAAGCCTCTTTGAGTTTTGTTTGTTTTACAACCGAGAGGTGGATAAATTTTATGGAGAAAACAAATACGAAAATGCAATCTCCCGTGACCTAACCTCTGCTGCCCCTTTTTCTCTCTGCAGCGGGTCCAAGATGGCGAGTGTTCTCTCCAGGAGGCTGGGGAAGCGGTCCCTGCTGGGCGCCCGAATTTCCGCTCCCCCCTTGCTGGGGGACGGGGTGTTGATGATGGCCCAGCTCCCTCCCTTGCAGACGGAGCACCCCAAAGAGTCTCCTCGTCTGGCTTCGTGTGAAGACGTCCGCTTCAAGGAACCTGTCGCAGACTCTGGCGGTCAAGGCCAGAACTGGCCACTCCTGCAACCAGGCCAAAAGGTAACCGAACCAATTTATTCTGTTGGGTGTGGTAGCATGTAAAAGGGGTTCTAGTCCTTGTCAATATCTCAAATTATGCATGATTTCCCTCTATTACAGCTATATTCCAGAGTGAGTGATTTGATGTTTTAAGGTGTTGTATACAGCTTTGATTTTTTCTTCTTCTTTAAAATATAAAGCGTTATATAAATGCAGTGCTTTTTTTCCTTAAAGAAATGTTTGGGGGCACTCTCATTTTCCTACTCATATTGAAATACTGCCCCTCAACGAGGCCAAACTTCGATTCACAAAATGTATAGGGGTATGTGCTTCCCTGCGTCCCCCCAGAAATAAAGCACTGTATAAATGAATTTTTTAAACATAAGGTCATTCCCACCAGTTATGCATAAACGAACCATAGTTGCCTTTGATAAGACATCATCATCATCATCATCATCAATCTTTATTACGGTCCAGAGACCCAACAAATCATTACAAAGCAATACACAATTCATACAGCCTACCTCCAGGTTAAACAAGCATTTTGTTCAGAATATAGGGATTATTTGTTCTTGCAACCACCGATAAAAACTTTGCCACTGCTAATGTTCCAGCATTTGTCTGGTCTTCCAATAGGAACCTGACATAGTGAGCCTCTGATTTCCCTGGGAAAGGTACCAGCAAGGGTAATATCAGTTCAGCCCTAGCTTGCTCATACTTCGCACAATGCAGCAAAATATGCTTTATGGAATCGATGTCTTGAGCACACGAGCAAAGTCTGCCCTGGTAGGGAACTCCTCTCAACCTGCCATCCAACACTGCAGAAGGAAAGACGTTTAGTCTGGCTTTGGTGAAAAGCCTTCGATAGTTTGGTACTGCCAGGTTTTTAATGTAAGATGTTAACTTAAAGACATACCCATATTGTACTCCTACTGCCAGCGGACTACAGACTGCGTGTGATCAAGATCGCGAGTCACTGTGTGCATTATCCCATAATCTTTGCTGTAACATAAGACATAATTGTCCAGGGATCCCTTACCTTGTTTACTTTTTTACCTGTGGTTGACCACTTTGCGAACAGGATGCTGGACTAGATGGGCTCTTGGCCTGATCCAGTAGAATCATAGAATCATAGAATTATAGAGTTGGAAGAGACCACAAGGGCCATCGAGTCCAACCCCCTGCCAAGCAGGAAACACCATCAGAGCACTCCTGACATATGGTTGTCAAGCCTCTGCTTAAAGACCTCCAAAGTAGGAGACTCCACCACACTCCTTGGCAGCAAATTCCACTGTCAAACAGCTCTTACTGTCAGGAAGTTCTTCCTAATGTTTAGGTGGAATCTTCTTTCTTGTAGTTTGGATCCATTGCTCCGTGTCCGCTTCTCTGGAGCAGCAGAAAACAACCTTTCTCCCTCCTCTATGTGACATCCTTTTATATATTTGAACATGGCTATCATATCACCCCTTAACCTCGCGTCACACTGTTGGCTCATGTCAAGTTTGTGGTCAACCAAGACTCCTAGATCCTTTTCACATGTACTGCTCTCAAGCCAGGTGTCACCCATCTTGTATTTGTGCCTCTCGTTTTTTTTTGCCCAAGTGCAATACTTTACATTTCTCCCTGTTAAAATTCATCTTGTTTGTTTTGGCCCAGTTCTCTAATCTGTCAAGGTTGTTTTGAAGTGTGATCCTGTCCTCTGGGGTGTTAGCCACCCCTCCCAGTTTGGTGTCATCTGCAAATTTGATCAGGATGCCCTTGAGTCCATCATCCAAGTCGTTGATAAAGATGTTGAATAAGACCAGGCCCAAGACAGAACCCTGTGGCACCCCACTAGTCACTCTTCTCCAGGATGAAGAGGAACCATTGATGAGCACCCTTTGGGTTCGGTCAGTCAGCCAGTTACAAATCCACTGAGTGGTAGCAGAGTCAAGACCGCATTTTACCAGCTTCTTTACAAGAATATCATGGGGCACCTTGTCAAATGCCTTGTTTAGCCTTTGTGTCTACACGTGCTGGCTATTTGTTTGAATTCCTCTTTGGTGGTTTCCCCTAGGCCCTTAGGATTTTACATGCAGATGCTACTCTGAGCCACCGAGTCTGGTCCCCAGCTAATCTATCCTCCCAACAGAGTGCTGTTTTATCTCTCATTTTCTGCTGCCCATTCCATGCCGGCTTGTAAATTGCAGCACCTTCAGTCTTTCCATAGGGTAACCGGAGTTCTCTATAAATAGCTCCCAGGAATAACTAACACAAGTGGACCCATCTCTGCACAGATACAATTACATACGTAAAAATAGACTTTGGGAATTAAGGCAGTGGCTCTGTGTCCAATTAGGTCACTGTGGAGAGGGGAAACCCATCTAGGCCGCGGATATCAGGTCTCCCAGATGAGCTTGTCCCAGCTGGATAAATGGGTCGTAGAATCGTAGAACTGTAGATTTGGAAGGGACCCCAAGCGACATCTAGTCCAACCCCCTGAGATGCAGGAATCTCAAACACAAGTGTCTGCTTAGAATAGAACAGAATTTATTATTTATAACCCGCCCATCTGGCTGGGTTTCCCCAGCCACTCTGGGCGGCTTCCAACAGAGTATTAAAATACAGTGGTCTGTTAAACATTAAAAGCTTCCCTAAACAGGGCTGCATTCAGATGTCTTCTAAAAGTCTGGCAGTTGTTCTTCTCTTTGACATCTGGTGGGAGGGCGTTCCACAGGGTGGGTGCCACTACCGAGAAGGCCCTCTGCCTGGTTCCCTGTAACTTGGCTTCTCGCAGGGAGGGAACCGCCAGAAGGCTCTCGGTGCTGGACCTCAGCGTCCGGGCAGATTAATGGGGGTGGAGACGCTCCTTCGGGTATACAGGACCTGCTTGTTAGGATTTCAGTCTCGTTTTGAATGCATTTGTGGTTTCAATTATCTTAGGTGTGAATTGCTTTGAGATGGTGCTTTGGAAGTCAATGAATCCAACAAATCGCGGTAATAATAACACAGCTTTTGCTAGTCAAACACCCTCTTCACTCCTGCTAGGCTGAAGGTGCAATTGTCTACAGGACACTGAGAGGGTAGCTCAGTTGGTAGAGACCACGAGGCTCTTGATCTCAAGGTCGTGGGTTCGAAACTCCATGTTGGGCTAAAGATTCCTGCACTGCAAATGATCCTTGTGGTCCTTTGCAAAGCTATGATTCTATGACACAATGGGGCCTATTTTCAGGGGTTTAGTATATTTTATTTCTCAGATTTGCACGCTGCCCTTCAAACTTAAATCTCAGGGTGGTTTGCAACTTGAAAACCCAAGGCATGAAGAAGTATGGCAAAGGAAATTGATGGACTATGTAGAACTGGAAAAATTGACACATAAACTACAGGACAAGGATAACTGTGACTTTAAAGATGAATGGGAACCTTTTACAAAATACTTAAGTGAATTGGACTCCTTGGCAGGTTTTGATTAAACACTCACAAACTTTTTACAGTGGTACCTCGGGTTACAAACGCTTCAGGTTACATACGTTTCAGGTTACAGACTCCGCTAACCCAGAAATATTACCTCGGGTTAAGAACTTTGCTTCAGGATGAGAACAGAAATTGTGCTCTGGTGGCGCGGCGGCAGCAGGAAACCCCATTAGCTAAAGTGGTGCTTCAGGTTAAGAACAGTTTCAGGTTAAGAACGGACCTCCGGAACGAATTAAGTACTTAACCTGAGGTACCACTGTATTGATAACAACCAGTTAGACAAATTAAGGATCTATACAAATCTGTAACAGGCAGAGAATAGCATTTACAGAAAAATCAGAGATTGGAACTGAGAGAAGTCGGGGTGGGGTGGGGAGGGTGGGTTGTTTTATGGGAGGGGGGAATTAAGGACAATATGTGTTTAAGATAATGTGTTTTGTTTAAATTGCTAATAAAAAATTATAAGAAAAGAAAAGAAAACCCAAGGCATAATAATACACACTGGGCTTGGGGGTTTGAGCCTGAAATGGCCGCCGTGACGCTAGAGCGCCTTTCCTCCTCCCTTTATAGGTCTACGTCTTCTACAAAGGGCAAGAAGCCCCTGGCTTGGTGGAACACCACGACCTCCTCAGCAACGAGGTGAAGGTGCTTCTTCTGGAGCAGGGCTTCTACGTCTGCCGGAAAGCCGAGGAAGTGAGACTGGCTAACATCCAGGCCTTGCCTCTCCCAGCCCTGGAGATGGACCTCGGAGCTCCGGCCACGACGGGCTACAACGCCGTCCCAGTGGCCATGGACCACGGACCGACCACGGAGGCGGCTGCTGTGGCAGCACCTGGACCCAGGTCGGTCTCACGGAGCATTGACGTGCCAAAAAGGTGAGTCCCGGTTGCTTTGCTCGTGGCTGCGTAGTACTTATTTCCTTACGATGTGGATCGAGTGTCTTGTAGCACAGTCGTCACCAAAATGGTGGCCCCCAGATGCATAGCTGTCAACTTGCAGATTTGAAAATAAGGGCCCAGCAGCCTCAAAAATAAGGGACCAGCAGCCAAAATAAGGGATTTTAGTCAGCCAGCGGAAATACAAAGTTAAAAGGGACCAGATAATTTTGGAGAGCAGCGCCGGTTTTTAGCCCTTCGTTTCCAGAGGTCGCTGCTCAAGGCACCAGCTGATGAAACACTGCAATTAAAGAACTACAAGCAGCAACCGCTTTTCGTGCAAAACGAAGTCCAAGCTACGAAGATGCTGCTGCAGTTCTGCATCTTTTCTCTCGTGCTCCATCTGCAGCTCTCAGTTCCATCAGTTGGGGCGGGAGGAAGGGGGGGGGGAATAGCGCCCGAAGTAAACCCACAGATCAGACCATCTATGCTAGTCTACCACTACAAATCTATGGGAGAAGCGATTGCGGTCCTTCCCTTGTAGCCCTTGGGACACCTGCCCGCGCCTCCTCCTCCTCCTCCTCCTCCTCTCTCTGAACTGCTTTCTCTATGGTTGCGCTCGCTCTCCTCTCAAGGCCCCTCAGCAATTCATAGGCCGCGCCAGGCTGCCCATCTTATCCGGGTCCTTCGGCAGCACAGCCGCAGTACGTCCTAGCGAGAGCAGCGGCGACGGGCAGAGGCGCTCAGGAGGAGGATGGCGGCAGAAGGGCCCAAGGCTCCCGCCAGTCCCGGCGGAGAGGGGCTCCCGGGGGCCAAGGCTGGCGAGAGGAGGCCGGAGGGGGGCAGGCCGGGCAGCCAAGCAACACAATAGGAGCCTCCTTCCTCCCCGGCCGGCAGGGAGGGAGGGAGAAGAGCTGCTTCCTTTGAAACCCAGGAAATTTAAGGGGCATCATCAATAAGGGACAGCAGTGGGACACGGTGCTGGGATAAGGGAGTTTCCCACCAAATAAGGGACAGTTGACAGCTATGCCCAGGTGTTTTTTTCCAGCTTCCTTTGGTTTCCAGACCAGCTTGCAGTGATAAGACCTCCTTAAAAACATGGACCGCCATTGTTAAAACAGCTGCAAACGGCTGCCCACTTCCTCACTGGAGTTCTTGCCTTTCGAAGGTGTTGGGGTGGCACTGCTGTGCCTCGTTAAACTGGGGTGCAAGTTGGGAGGTTCCTAAAAGGTGTCTTAAGTCCACCCCACCCCCATGATGCACGAAATCTGTTACAGCATCCATCATCAAGCATGTGGTTGGAGGATGGATGGCGGTTGGAGGATGGATGGTGGCTAACAGGTTGAGATTGAATCCTGACAAGACAGAAGTACTGTTTTTGAGGGACAGGGGATGGGCAGGTGTGGGGGACTCCCTGGTCCTGAATGGGGTAACTGTGCCCCTGAAGGACCAGGTGCGCAGCCTGGGAGTCATTCTGGACTCACACCTGTCCATGGAGGTGCAGGTCAATTCTGTGTCCAGGGCGGCTGTCTCCCAGCTCCATCTGGTATGCAGGACGAGACCCTCCCCGCCTGCAGACTGTCTCAACGGAGTGGTGCATGCTCTGGTTATCTCCCGCTTGGACTACTGCAATGCGCTCTACGTGGGGCTACCTTTGAAGGTGACTCGGAAACTACAACTAATCCAGAATGTGGCAGCTAGTGACTGGGAGCGGCCGCCGGGACCACATAACACCAGTCTTGAAAAACCTACATTGGCTCCCAGTACGTTTCTGAGCACAATTCAAAGTGTTGGTGCTGACCTTTAAAGCCCTAAACAGCCTCGGTCCTGTTTACCTGAAGGAGCATCTCCACGCCCATCGTTCTGCCCAGACACTGAGGTCCAGCTCCGAGGGCCTTCTGGCGGTTCCCTCACTGCGAGAAGCAAAGCTACAGGGAACCAGGCAGAGGGCCTTCTCGGTGGTGGCACCCGCCCTGTGGAACGCCCTCCCATCAGATGTGAAGGAAATAAGCAGCTATCTTATCTTTAAAAGACATCTGAAGGCAGCCCTGTTTATGGAAGTTTTTAATGTTTGATGCTGTATTGTTTTAACACTAGATTGGAAGCCGCCCAGAGTGGCTGGGGAAACTCAGCCAGATGGGCGGGGTATAAATAATTTATTATTATTATTATTATTATTATTATTATTATTATTATTATTATGTCAAATAGTTCTTTGTAATGTTCAGTCTCCCTTTTCTTGTAATTGCAACCTGTTCTGGTCTTCCCCCAGAATTTGCATAGCAATAGTTGTACAATACATTGTCCAGGTCCACTATGAGGGGCAGAGCGCGATGGCGACTTCGCCCAGTGGTATATTGGCGTGTGTGTGTGTGTGTGTGTGTGTGAAACAGCCGCATGCTCCTCAGCAGAGCAGCTTAAAGAACACCCCCCCCAGCTCATATGATCAAGAGGCAGTGTAGGAGCTCTGTTGAACCAATGAAGCCCAATGTTTTGACTCTGCAAGGCAACTTCCCGTGTTCCTAAACCGGACAGCAGTTTTCAGGGTCTGGGGAGGGCCCCATCCTGCTTCCAGACACTCCTTTTCATTGCAGATGCTGGTGACCGAACTCGGCACCTTCCTTAGTAACCCCCCCCCCCTTCCCTACCTCTGAGTTGCAGCCCATCCGCGTTAAAGCAGACCAAGGCATTACATGGCAGCGCAAGCTGGAAATCCTAAGGAAAGCTTTCTTAACTCCTGGATACAACTAATGCTTAATTTTTTTAAAAGGGGGGGGGAAGCAAAATGCTTTCTCTCCTGACTCCAGGTACGTGATGTTCTCCAGATCTGCTCTCGGGGGCTGTTTGGACTCGCCGCTTAAATAATTCATTCTGTTAAAAGCGCCTCTTATAGATCTCTCTTCCTGGAGAAGCGGGCGAGGCGAGTTCAGCTTTCCGTGCAGATTTTGGGGGAAAGAGGCCTGGACTTTCCTTGACCCCCGTGCCGGTTTCAAAGCTGCCTTCTTTTTAAACGCCTGCTGGAACCCAACCAATTAAATGTCCTTTTTGAAACCCTCCATTCATTGCTGCCTTGTTGAGTCGACGCTTGCCGTCGTTTCACGACACCATCCTGAAATGCCTTCATAGGATCAAGGCGTAGAGCGATTCTTCCTCTGTGGTTCTTGCATTTCATTGGGGGGGGGTACCTTCCAGTTCAACAATTCTGGTTAGAAGGGACCCAAGGGTCATCTAGTCCAACCCCCTTGTTGATTGGTTCGGTGGTTAGCACCTGTTTGTCTCGGGAGACAATGGAGGAATGCGCTTTTTTGGGGGTCAAACTGTTGGAAGATTCCTTTTTTTCCCTGGTGCAGAAATGCAACCCATTTGTCGAGCGATACTCTGAGCTCCAAGCACCCATTGAAGCAAGCGAGGGACAGTGGCGGGTCAGTACTTTATAGACAAGGGACTGTCCGGCTCAAGGCAGGCAGTAGCTGACCAGCAAGACACGGTGATCTCCCCCACCTACGAAGGCAACCTGTGGCACGCCTGCAATGCAGGAATAGCAGATAATAATAATAATAATAATAATAATAATAATAATAATAATTTATTATTTATACCCCACCCATCTGGCTGGGTTTTCCCAGCCACTCTGGGCGGCTTCCAACAAAGTATTAAATTACAGTGGTCTGTTAAACATTAAAAGCTAGCAGCTACATTCTATACGGCAGCTAGACTGGTGACTGGAGGCAGCCACCGAGACCATATAACACTGGTCCTGAAAGACCTACACTGGCTCCCAGTACGTTTCCGAGCACAATTCAAAGTGTTGGTGCTGACCTTTAAAGCCCTAAATGGCCTTGGTCCAGTATACCTGAAGGAGCGTCTCCATCTCCATCATCCATCCTGGACACTGAGGTCCAGCGCCGAGGGCCTTCTGGCGGTTCCCTCGCTGCGAGAAGCCAAGTTACAGGGAACCAGGCAGAGGGCCTTCTCGGTGGTGGCACCTGCCCTGTGGAATTTCCTCCCACCAGTTATCAAAGAGAAAAATAACTACCAAACTTTCAGAAGACATCTAAAGGCAGCCCTGTTTAGGGAAGCTCTTAATGTTTAATAGGTTATTGTATTTTAGTGTTTTGTTGGAAGCTGCCCAGAGTGGCTGGGGAAACCCAGCCAGATGGGCGGGGTATAAATAATAAATAATAATAATAATAATAATAATAATAATAATTATTATTATTATTATTATTATTATTATTATTATTATTATTATATAAAAGCTTCCCTAAACAGGGCTGCCTTCAGATGTCTTCTAAAAGTTTAGTAGTAGTTCTTCTCATTGACATCTGGTGGGAGGGCGTTCCACAGGGCAGGTGCCACTACCGAGAAGGCCCTCTGCCTGGTTCCCTGTAACTTGGCTGTTTGAAACAGATGCAAGCTGTTCAAAGTGTGATAGCAGGGCTCGAATCCTGGCACCGTTTCTCCTGGGACGTGCTGGTTTGCCACCTTTTTTGTATGCATGGAAGTTGGCTTCATATTCAACCCCCCTCCACCCTGTTCTTTGGTCTCTCTTTGCAGGAAATCGGATGCTGCTGCTGTGGAGATGGACGAGATGATGGCAGCCATGGTGTTGACCAGCTTATCCTGTAGTCCCGTGGTCCAGAGCCCCCCGAATGGTGATGCTGGCATCCCAGGTGAGCTTGATGTGCCGAGATTGAATAGGAAGGACCCCGTGGCTCAGTGGCAAGGGACACAAGGTCCCAGGTTCGGTCCCAGGTGTGTCTCCAGGTAAGGCTGGCAAAGGCTTTCCATTTTCATTGTCATTCTAGTCTCCCTGCTCCTCCGCAACAGAGCAATGGAAAGCAAATTTGCTCCGAATGAGTGACAGCCCTTCAAAAACAGGGTGAAATCATGGGAAGCCTTTGCCAGTCAGTTCAGATGTCCTGTTTCCTCCGTGGTCACAAAGCACTCAGACTCTCCTCTCGATGATTTAGCTGAAGGTTTTTTCCCAGAAAACAGCATGTGACCTAAACATAGATCAGGTGATTGATTGATGGACTACTGATCATTCAATTTCTGTGCGGCTTAATAGATTAAAACATACGAGAAAACTGAAGCGACAACAGACGACTTAAACATGAAATACTGCAAAAATACACGGTTGCGCATAAAACGTTGCATTAATGCAAAAATACTAATATACAGTGGTACCTCTGGTTATGTACTTAATTCGTTCCCGGAGGTCCGTTCTTCACCTGAAACTGTTCTTAACCTGAAGCACCACTTTAGCTAATGGGGCCTCCCGCTACCACCGTGCGATTTCTGTTCTCATCCTGAAGCAAAGTTCTTAACCCGAGGTACTATTTCTGGGTTAGCGGAGTCTGTAAACTGAAGCGTCTGTAACCCGAGGTACCACTGTATATAATATTTTCTTTTTAACACGCCCTCCCTCTCAGCCTCCAGCTTCTCACCAGGGTCCAAACAAACTCTCAGCTCACCCCAAAAATTCTCACCATGAGGAGTTCCTGAAAACAGTGTTCCTTGCCCTAGTCTCTCACTCTAGACTTGCTTTTTATGGGCGTCTCAAGGCGAATGGTCCTTAATCAGGCCTCCCACAGCTGCGTCCCATTCAGCTGCCCTCTCCACACCCAGTTCCAGATGTGGCAGGTTTGGTGGGTTTCTGGCCCAATCGCCTTCTAAATCTGGCCCACGGACCGTCCGGGAATCAGCGTGTTTTCACATGAGCAGAATGTGTCCTTTTATTTAAAATGCACCTCTGGGTTATTTGTGGGGCCTGCCTGGTGTTTTTACATGAGTAGAATGTGCGCTTTTATTTTAAATGCATCTCTGGGTTATTTGTGGGGCATAGGAGTTCGTTCATTATTTCCCTTCAAAATACAGTCCGGCCCCCCACAAGGTCTGAGGGACAGTGGACCGGCCCCCTGCTGAAAAAGTTTGCTGACCCCTGGTCTAGAGCATGGGAAGAGGGGCCCCTTTCACTCACAGCAGGTTACGTGATCCTAACCCTGCAAAAATAAAAAATAAAATCCAAAGAGATCAAGGTGTCATATGAGGCTCCCCCCCCCCCACTGAATCCTCCCAACACCCCTGCGAGGGAGGTTGGGCTGAAAGGCAGCGATTGGCCGAAGGTCACCCGGCGTGCTCAGTGGCCAAGCGATTGGATTTGAACCCAGATCCTAGCCTGACACACTAACCCAGGCTTCCTCAACCTCGGCCCTCCAGATGTTTTGAGGCTACAATTCCCAGCATCCCTGACCACTGGTCCTGCTAGCTAGGGATCATGGGAGTTGCAGGCCAAAAACATCTGGAGGGCCAAGGTTGAGGAAGCCTGCTCTAACCAGTGAAAAAAAGTCACAGAACCAAGAAATTACACAAAACAAAAGAATTGCCATGGAAAATCCCTGAAACGAGAGGTAATCAACTATAGAATTGAATAACAAAAATCAATTTTTTTGGGGAAAAATTAACCTAGAATTAAACAAAGACTTAACGAGATGCCGGCTACAAAACTCATTTCACTGAACTAATCAGTTTCCTCAGAAGGAAATAAAGAATTTTAAACCTCGAATGATTTTAAGTGATCTCAAACAAACTCAAGAGCAGGGCTGAGACGCTTCCTTGAGTTTACAAAAAAAGGTATAAAAACCTCAATGACAAGTTTAAAACATAGCCCTATTTAGGAGAACATTATAAACCTTACATGGTTTTCAGTGATTTCCAGCAAACTCAAGAGCAGGGCTAAAACGCTTACAAAAAGGGTTTTAAGAAAAACTTACAAAGGAATACGAAATAATAATAATAATAATAATAATAATAATAATAATAATAATAATAATAATAATAATAATAATTTATTTATTTATACCCCGCCCATCTGGCTGAGTTTCCCCAGCCACTCTGGGCGGCTCCCAATCAAGTGTTGAAAACAGTACAGCGTTAAAGATAAGCTGTTTAAGTTTCAAACAAACTCAAAAACAGGGCAGGAACTCAAAAACAGGGCTGAAGCGCTCCTGACTGCTGATGTTAAAGACTGATTCCCCCCCCCCCACTGCTCTAACCACTGAGCCACACTGTCCTGGATCAGGACAGTGGCTCATCTAGTCTGCAAGCAGGCCCTGCGTGAGAGAGCACTCGATTTCACCCCTCCAACAGCTGCCCCTTCTCCCTCCGAGGTCTGACGGGACCCCTGTGCCCCCCCCCATGCGACCGTCTGGTTCAGCCGCCTCCTCAAACCAGCAAGGAGATGGTGGCTGAACTTTGCTGGCCGAGGAAACCGCCAGCCCAGTCCCTTGAGGGTTGCTGTTTGTGACCCGTCTGCTCCCCTCTCTGTGCCCTCCGCCCGGCCCTGCCGTCGGACAGCTGCTTGGAAGGGCAGCTGGCCGCATTTGGGACGGTGTCTGCATTCCTAGAGAGAGGCACGGAGCACGTAACCCGACTCCCGGCCGCCGTTTCCAGTCGGATGCTCGGGCCTATTATGGGAGCGACGGGTCCTGGGGCACCCAGAGGAGCCGGCGTCTCTATTTAGAGGTGCTGCCCAGGAATCAAGTTAAAAATAGGACTCTGCCAGTGTGGGAAAGGCCATTGATCGACTTGAGTTGGCAGCGCAGTTGTGGAAACTCAAGAGCGTGTGGGATTTATTCTCTTGTCCTCCTCTCCAGATGCAAATTTCGCAGGTGCGATCCTGTGTACACCTGCTCAAAGGTTATCCCTTTTGAGTTGGTTGGGCTTTGTCCAGCAATGTCATACCCAGCTTAGGCCTATGGAAATAAATTTACTGTATTTTCTGCTCTATAAGACTCACTTTTTCCCTCCTCAAAAGTAAGGGGAAATGTGTGTGCGTCTTATGGAGCGAATGCAGGCTGCGCAGCTATCCCAGAAGCCAGAACAGCAAGAGGGATTGCTGCTTTCATTGCTCAGCAATCCCTCTTGCTGTTCTGGCTTCTGAGATTCAGAATTTTTTTTTTCTTGTTTTCCTCCTCCAAAAGCTAGGTGCGTCTTGTGGTCTTGTGCATCTTATAGAGTGAAAAATACGGTACTTAAGTCATTCATATATCAGTTGCTGGAAACCGCAGGAAGGGACAGCGCTCCTGTATTCGAATCCTGCTTTCGGGTTTCCCATAATGGGCATCTGGGTGGTCAATGTGAGAGGTGGAAGCTGGACCAGATTTGCCATGGGCCTGATCCAGCACACTCATCTTACGTTTGTTAAATTGCTGTCTGAAACATTTAGAAGACACGAGCCTGAAGAAGGTCTTTTCAGCAAGACCTCTGACGTATCCCTACCCCATAAACAACCCACAATATTTCGGTGTAATCACAAATTTGTAAAACTGCTTTTCCTTTTTCCCGCTAGGTGTGCATATGCTTTTCGGTAATGGATAATTAAAAAGCAAAACAAATAAATTTACAGATCAATTGTAAACAGATTAAAAACATTAGCAGGATCATTGTAATAACCCACAGTTTTATAAGAGTATGTATTTACAGTAGATAATTTAAGTTACAGGTAGGTAGCCGTGTTGGTCTGCCATAGTCAAAATAAAAAAATTCCTTCCAGTAGCACCTTAAAGACCAACTAAGTTAGTTCTTGGTATGAGCTTTTGTGTGCATGCACACTTCTTCAGATACACTGAAACAGAAGTTGCCAGACCCTTCTATATAGTGAGAAGGTGGGGAGGGGTATTACTCAGAAGGGTGGTGGGAATGGGAGATTGGCAGATGGCTGAGATGAGCCTGTTGACGACTCTTAACGACTGCAATAGGTCTTACAGGAAAAGGCAAGGGGTGAGAAGGTGAAAAATGGCTTAGTCATGTATAATGAGATAATAATCCAATGTCTTTGTTCAAACCAGGTCTCTCCATTATACATGACTAAGCCATTTTTCACCTTCTCACCCCTTGCCTTTTCCTGGAAGACCTATTGCAGTCGTTAATTTAGATAATTTAAGTGAGCAAGTTGAATGAATTTGGATATCAAAAAACAAATTTAAGGAACCGCAGAAAGAGGGGGGAAGGAAGTCAAATTTTGAAATGCTAATTTGATTGTGAAACTAATGAAATGTATAAATTTGAAAAGTAAATAAAAAACAAAAACAAAACAGAGGTTCATAGATGGATGGATAGATTGAATGACCATCTGGAGAGGGTGAGATTTGAACCTGGGACCCTTTGCATGCAGGGCAGATTTCCTGCTGCTGAGCCACAGCCTTGGCCCTCCAGATGTGTTGAGACTACAATTCCCATCATCCCTGACCACTGGTCCTGCTAGCTAGGGATCATGGGAGTTGTAGTCCCAAAACATCTGGAGGGCCGAGGTTGAGGAAGCCTGGCCTAGTATCTGGGGGGGGGGGGAAGCAATTCAGAAAAGACGTTGACGGGGGCTGGAACTGGACATAACTGTGAGCCCAGTGCAAAAGCAATTCGCGTCTTGTTTCTCAAAAGAGCCGTGGGGTTGGAAGGGGTTCCCGAGTGTCATCTAGTCCAACCCCCTCTCGTCCTCTGTTCCCCAGCATCCCAAGCGGCGGGCGATGTGTGGAAGGAAAGCGGAGACATGTCGGACGGTGGCAGCAGCAGCACCAGTGGGCACTGGAGCTGTATGTCAACCCCGTCTCCGCCCCACTCCGAGGCCAGCCCCAAGTACTCGAGCGAAGCCTTCAGTTCTCCCCGGCCGGACGACGGCTTTGAGACGGACTTGGACCCCTTCCTCTTTGATGAGCCTGCTCCCCGGAAGAGAAAGGTAGGGGGCGCAGAAGTGGGAGGGGCAGTGGCTGGAGAATTGTCCCACTTGACACAGATTCTTCGCTGCCTGATTTTTTTCTGACTTTCATTAGGAAAAGGTAAAGGGACCCCTGGCCATTAGGTCCCGCCATGACTGACTCTGGGGTTGTGGCGCTCATCTCGCTTTACTGGCTGAGGGAGCCGGCATTTGTCCGCAGACAGTTTCCAGGTCATGTGGCCAGCATGACTAAGCCACTTCTGGTGAACCAGAGCAGCGCACGGAAACGCTGTTTACCTTCCCACCGGAGTGGTACCTACTTATCTACTTGCACTTTGACGTGCTTTTGAACTGCTAGGTTGGCAGGAGCAGGGACCGAGCAATGGGAGCTCACCCTGTCGCGGGGATTCGAACCGCCGACCTTCTGATCGGCAAGCCCTAGGCTCTGTGGTTTAACCCACCGCGCCACCCGCGTCCCTTTTGCGACTTTCATTAACTTACTGTTAAACTGTGGAATTCCCTCCTGCAGGAGGCAGTAATTGCCACTGACTATGATGGCTTTAGGGATGCGGGTGGCGCTGTGGGTTAAACCACAGAGACTAGGACTTGCCAATCAGAAGGTCGGCAGTTTGAATCCCCGCAATGACGGGTTGAGCTCCCGTTGCTCAGTCCCTGCTCCTGCCAACCTAGCAGTTCGAAAGCATGTCAAAGTGCAAGTAGATAAATGGGCACCGCTCCGGTGGGAAGGTAAACAGCGTTTCCGTCCGCTGCTCTGGTTCACCAGAAGCGGCTTAGTCCTGCTGGCCACATGACCCGGAAGCTGTACTCCGGCTCCCTCAGCCAGTAAAGCGAGATGAGCGCTGCAACCCCAGAGTCGGCCATGACTGGACCTAATGGTCAGGGGTCCCTTTACCTTTTTATGATGGCTTTAAGAAAGGATGCTGGTCTGGATGGGTCATTGGCCTAATCAGCAGACTCCTCTGTTCTTACTCAGCAGTTGGCTGATAATTAACTTGGCTAATGATGAGAAAAACAGGCCTGTTTTTCATGTGGATGTCCCTTTTGTAAGAATTTTTTTTTTTACTGATTTTTTTCAGATAAGCAAAGAATAGCTATTAATGAGCAAGGCACATATATGAAAGCCTGACTATAGACTTAGTCTCGGGGCTTCTTTTTCTTCTTTGATAACTTCTTTTTGATTTTCCAAAAATGACAAAACGGGAAACAAACAAACAAAAACAAACCAGAAAAAAAACATAACCAGATTAAACCATAATTTTTTTGGTCGACTTCGCTCCACTCCGTCTCTTGGCTTTATTACAATATACTTGTTTATGCATGTCCATAAATCCTTATATACTTAAGAATCTGATTTTAAAACCTTCATCTTATTACAAGTGACTTTTGAAAGTTATACTAATGTAAGGATCTATACACAAAGCTTTAAAAATATGCATTGAACGGTTGCCTTTTTTATAATAATTTGTCCTGGATACTTCAGTACAGTCATACCTCATGTTACGTTTGCTTCAGGTTGAGCGTTTTCAGGTTGCGTCCCGCGGCGACCCGGAAGTACCAGAAAGGGTTACTTCCGGGTTTTGCCACTTGCGCATGTGCAGACGCGCAAAATGATGTCACGTGCATGCGCAGAAGCGGCGAATCGCGACCCGCGCATGCACAGACGCGGGGTGCGTTCTTTTCAGGTTGCAAACGGGCCTCCGGAACGGATTCTGTTCGCAACCAGAGGTACCACTGTAGTTTATTAAGCCAAAGGTGTTTAATAATGGGCGGTGAAGATGCAGTGGAAGGATTGCTCCTTGTTCTGGATGTGTAGAGCCTCAAACCAGCATTCCTGCAGTCTCATGCCAGTTCTAGTTTCCTAAGGAGCAATTGCACCAGGAAAATAGAAGCTCCTGGTCTTGACAGTGTGGTGTAGTGGTTAGGAGCAGTGGACTCGTAATCTGGTGAACCGGGTTCGCTTCCCCGCTCCTCCACATGGGTGGGTGACCTTGGGCTAATCACACTTGTTTGAAGTCTCTCAGCCTCACTCACTTCACAGAGTGTTTGTTGTGGGGGAGGAAGGGAAAGGAGAATGTGAGCCGCTTTGAGACTCCTTCGGGTAGTGATAAAGCGGGATATCAAATCCAAACTCTTCTACTCTTCTTCTTCTTGCCAAGGGAGCTCATCTCCAAGAGCTTGGGGTTGTGACCCTTTTCACCTCGAGGGCCGGATTCAGTCCTCTGCAGCCTTCCAAGGGCCACATGACAGACGGAAGGCTGGGTGGCGTAACACATGTCAATATTGCCATTGTGCAGCGGTTTCGATTTGACTCTCTTCTCTGCCCTCCTTCCGTGCAAGCGAGAGACATCACTGACGTTCTAGGTCCCATTCCAGCCAGTCGAAAGCATTCCAGAATGATATGGGGCAGGGAAATCGGTGGAGATTTCCTAGGCCAGGTGGAGAGGCTGAGAAGGGGACACGTTTGGGATTTGTGCCCAAGCTCCTCCCTGCCTCGTCCCGTCCAAGTGGAAGGGGAGGAGGAGGAAAGTGAGGGGTCCCCAAGTGTTTTACTTGCTTGGCTTTGCCTGCAGACCTGAACCAGGTGTGTGTCTCTCTCTCCTAGAACTCTGTGAAGGTGATGTACACCTGCCTGTGGCCCAGCTGCGGAAAAGTCCTTCGCTCCATCGTGGGGATCAAGAGGCACGTGAAGACCCAGCACTTGGGGTGAGTAAGGCCCCAAGACCCCGGCCGAACGGCGTTCACCCAGATTGAAGTGACATGGTGTTGAGATTCCTTTCATTGTGGCTGGTTGGGCTAGATCACAATGTCCAACAGGTCGATCACAATCGACAGGTCTCCTTTTGATTGCCGGCTGGAGAAAGAAATGTGCTGGAATTCTTTGTCCCCCGCGGTCCTTGTTCTGTCCATGAAATGGGGGGGACGCTACTGAAAAGAAGCTTTATCCTCTTAATTGAGTCATCTTGTGCGGTAGATCACTGCCAGTCATTTTATGCTGGGAGTAGATCGTGCCTGGGCTAGATGAATTTGGGACGCGGGTGGCACTGTGCGTTAAGTGGGTGGCACTGTGCGTTAAACCACTGAGCCTAGGACTTGCCGATCAGAAGGTCGGCGGTTCATATCCCCGTGACGGGGTGATCTCCTGTTGCTCGGTCCCTGCTCCTGCCAACCTAGCAGTTCGAAAGCACGTCAAAGTGCAAGTAGATAAATAGGTACCGCTCCGGTGGGAAGGTAAACAGCGTTTCCGTGCGCTGCTCTGATTCGCCAGAAGTGGCTTAGTCATGCTGGCCACATGACCTGGAAGCTGTATGCCGGCTCCCTCGGCCAATAAAGCGAGATGAGCGCCACAACCCCGGAGTCGGTCACGACTGGACCTAATGGTCAGGGGTCCCTTTACCTTTAGATCGTGCCTGGGCTAGATGAATTTGGGGTAGCGTCCAGCTCTCTCGTTTTGTGATGGAACTTGGGCACTATTCACAAATCAGAGGCTCCAGATGTGCCTGATTCCAGATATGGAACATTTGTGTGCAGGAGTGTGGTGGAGTCTCCTTCTTTGGAGGTCTTTAAGCAGAGGCTTGACAACCATATGTCAGGAGTGCTCTGATAGTGTTTCCTGCTTGGCAGGGGGTTGGACTCGATGGCCCTTGTGGTCTCTTCCAACTCTATGATTCTATGATTCTATGATTCTATGATTCTAGGTGGTCTTCCAAGCTGTGCTCCTCAAGATCACTGCTGTACCTGGCAGTTCAAGGAGTTGTTGTTGTAGAATCACAGAATTGTAAAGGTGGAAGTGACTCCAAGTGTCACAGTTGTCCCCGTTGGGTTGTTACAGCCGGACATAGTGTACGCCGCGACTGGCGTAGAGGTCAGAATTGGAGCTTCAACTTCCAACCACCTGGTATTTATACCAAGGCTGGCCAATCCGGAGGTGCCATGCTCCCTGCCAATCGCAGCCGCCGACATTGCCCATTCCCCTCACTTTCCTCCTCCTCCCCTTCCACTTGGACGGGACGAGGCATGGAGGAGCTTGGGCACAAATCCGTCTGTGAGCCTGAAAGAGAACTGAAAGGTGTAATAGAATGATTGGAACCTTATACCATATGTGGTGGTCCTGTCCGGAAATTAAGAAATATTGGAATATGATACATGAGGAAATTAAAAAGCTAATAAAAACATCACATAATAAAAGAGCAGAATTGTATTTATTAGGAATTTTGAAAGGAGACATCCTGAATGGCAAAATTTACATTTTCTTGTATGCAACAACAGCAGTGAGAATGTTAATAGCCAATAATTGGAAAGGAGATCACGTTCCAACCAAAGAAGAATGGCTGAATAAATTATGCGAATACGTGGAATTAGCAAAGTTGACTGATTTGATAAGACAAAAACCAAAAAATATAATCCAGAAACAATGGAAATGTTTAAATGGTTATTTATGTAGACAAAGATTAAATGTAAGGTATTGGTTGTGTTTAGAATAGGTTTATGAAAAATTTAGAAAACTTGTTGATTAGAATATTTGTGTGAGATTGTATGGGGAAAATACGGAATAACAGATACAATCTTGCTTAAAATCTATATAGGAAGTGCACTGTAAGCGATGGAATTCAACCAATGAAATTTTAATATTGAGATATTTTTGTAGGATAAATTTGGAAGAAATTCTTCCAAATTTTCTTCTTTTTTCTTTTCTTCCTTTTTTCTCTTCTTTTTTATATGTGTGTGCTTATCTGTATGTATGTATTTGCAATATTTTGCATATATTTTGCAATAATTACGTTAAATAAACTAATAAAATAAAGGGGGGGTAGGAAAAAAATGACAGAGAACTCTGAGGCTTGGACATCCCTGGGGAATTTGTCCCCAAAAGCACAGCGTCGTCTCTGAGCTCTGAGCATTGAGCAAAACAAAAGGGTAAACTGGGAGGTGGGCGGTTAATGCTGCCTGGGCTGTTCTGTAATCGAGAGAACGATGCTTGTCCGTTTGATCTGGGGAGCGGATGGAAAAAGGGTGCCTCTAATTTAAATTAGACTACTGCAATGCGCTCTACGTGGGGCTACCTTTGAAGGTGACCCGGAAACTGCAATTAATCCAGAATGCAGCAGCTAGACTGGTGACTGGGAGCAGCCGCCGAGACCACATAACACCGGTCCTGAGAGACCTACACTGGCTCCCAGTACATTTCCGAACACAATTCAAAGTGTTGGTGATGACCTTTAAAGCCCTAAACGGCCTCGGCCCAGTATACCTGAAGGAGTGTCTCCATCCCCATTGTTCAGCCCAGACACTGAGGTCCAGCTCCGACGGCCTTCTGGCGGTTCCCTTATTGCGAGAAGTGAGGTTACAGGGAACCAGACAGAGGGCCTTCTCGGTAGTGGCGCCCGCCCTGTGGAACACCCTCCCTTCAGATGTGAAGGAAATAAGCAGCTATCTTATCTTTAAAAGACATCTGAAGTCAGCCCTTTTTAGGGACGTTTTTAATATTTAATGCTGTATTGTTTTTAACACTTTGATTGGAAGCCGCTGGGGAAACTCAGCCAGGTGGGCGGGGTATAAATAATACATTATTATTATTATTATTATTATTATTATTATTATTATTATTATTATTATTATTATTATTATTATTATATCCCCAGAGCCCAAAATTTGGCAAATGTTGGACTTGTGTCGCCCCAGTTCCCCGGGCATTGCTTCATCTCTCTTTTCCCATCGCTGCAGAGACGGCGCCAATTCTGACCAGCGGAAGAGGGAAGAGGATTTTTACTACACGGAAATGCAAGTGAAGGACGAGGCGCCCCCTGAACCTGCAGCGGCTGTCTCCAGCCCCACCACTACCTCTGCGGGGGCTTCTTCTCCCATCGCCATCCAGCAGACTCCATCGCAGCCAGAGGCTCTCATCCTGGACCAAGCAGTGGCCCCCGAGCATCACCTGTCCAGCAGCGCCCTCAGCCAGTCGGCTCCTAGCTCCTTCTGGCACATCCAAGCTGACCATGCGTATCAGGTAGGGCCCTGCCAGCCGTACCTAATAATATTTATTATTATTATTATTAATGATTTCTACCGCAGCCACTCTGGGTGGTTTCCAACAGAAGGTTAAAAATACATTAAAACATCAGTCGTCAAAAGCTTCCCTAAACAGGGCTGCCTTCAGATGCCTTCTAAACGTCAGTTGGGACGCTGGTGGCGCTGTGGGTAAAACCTCAGCGCCTAGGACTTGCCGATCGCATGGTCGGCGGTTTGAATCCCCGCAGCGGGGTGAGCTCCCGTCTTTCGGTCCCAGCTCCTGCCCACCTAGCAGTTTGAAAGCACCCCTAAGTGCAAGTAGATAAATAGGTACCGCTTTCTAGCGGGAAGGTAAACAGCGTTTCCGTGTGCTGCGCTGGTCTGGCTCGCCAGAGTAGCTTCGTCACGCTGGCCACGTGACCCGGAAGTATCTGCGGACAGCGCTGGCCCCCGGCCTCTTAAGTGAGATGGGCGCACAACCCTAGAGCACAACTGTCCCCCACGGGCAGGGGTACCTTTACCTTTACCTTTTTGTTTATTTCTTTGACATCTCTCTCTCCTGCAACCCCATAAATGCATTTTAAAAAATAGGCAGCTGTCAGGGAGATGGCATCGGAGCTAGAGGCGGAGGGAATGCTCCAGAGGGATGCCGGAGAGGGTCCTAGTAGGGAGAGAGGCAGCCCATCTGCTGGGGAAGGAAATCAGCGTAACACCAGTGGAGAAGGGGGGCAGATGGGGGAATCGGAGAGGAGGCTCCAAGACTCCTCGCCGGAGACCAGCGGAGAGAGTACGGGTACTCCGTTGCCCACACCCTCCCTGCGCAGAAGGCTTCTGCGCAGGGAGAGTAGGAGGAGACTTGGCGTCAAACAACTTTTATGCTGGAAAAGGTTCAAGAAACGCCCACTGATGGATTCTGCCAGCGACTGAGGCAGTCACGATGCTGGAGGCTGTTCAATCAGAAAGGGTTTAACCAGGTAACCTCGCCAGCAGTGGCGGCAACTTATGCACGAGCAACCCCTAAACCCATTACAGCAGCGGAGATGGAAACGCAGCGAATCCTTTCTCACCTCCCTTGTTTTTTCTCTCTCAGGCTCTGCCGTCCATCCAGATCCCAGTATCCCCACACATATTCACCAGTATCAGTTGGGCTGCCGCGACATCTACCATCCCCACCCTCTCGCCGGTGAGTCCTGACTAGAGATGTAAAATTTCTGGAAATTTTGAAGCCATGAGAAAAAAAGTTTTTTTCCTGTGTTTTTCCCCAGAAAAAAATAGAAATATTGGAAAAATTGATTTTTTTTTTAGTGTGGAGTAGTTTTACAAATTGCATGAAACACAGTGTATATAAAAGTATTACGCCTGCAATAAAACATGTAACCACCCCCCTTCCCCTCAAAAGCAACAAGAAATGTAAAAATAATCAGATTTGCCCCTTAGCACCAACAGCAAATAAAGTTAATGTCCACCTCAATATTTAAGCTCCATAGAAGGTCTACCCTTTGAGTAGTGCTTTTTTAAAAGAAGAAACAAGACACAACATATGTTGTTGTTGTTGAGTCGTTTAGTCGTGTCCGACTCTTCGTGACCCCCTGGACCAGAGCACGCCAGGCACCCCTGTCCTCCACGGCCCCCCGGAGCTTGGTCAAACTCATGCTGGTAGCTTTGAGAACATTGTCCCACCATCTCGTCCTCTGTCGTCCCCTTCTCCTTGTGGCCTCCATCTTTCCCAACATCAGGGTCTTTTCCAGGGAGTCTTCTCTTCTCATGAGGTGGCGAAAGTATTGGAGCCTCAGCTTCAGGATCTGTCCTTCCAGTGAGCACTCAGGGCTGATTTCCTTCAGAATGGATACGTTTGATCTTCTTGCAGTCCATGGGACTCTCAAGAGTCTCCTCCAGCACCAGAATTCAAAAGCATCCATTCTTCGGCGATCGGCCTTCTTTATGGTCCAGCTCTCACTTCCATACATCACTACTGGGCAAACCATAGCTTTAACTATACGGGCCTTTCTTGGTAAAGTGATGTCTCTGCTTTTTAAGATGCTGTCTAGGTTTGTCATTGCTTTTCTCCCAAGAAGCAGGCGTCTTTTAATTTCATGACTGCTGTCCCCATCTGCAGCGATCATAAAGCCCAAGAAAGTAAAATCTCTCACTGCCTCCATTTCTTCCCCTTCTATTTGCCAGGAGGTGATGGGCCCAGTGGCCATGATCTTCGTTTTTTTGATGTTGAGCTTCAGACCATATTTTGCGCTCTCCTCTTTCACCCTCATTAAAAGGTTCTTTAATTCCTCTTCACTTTCTGCCATCATGGTTGTATCATCTGCATATCTGAGGTTGTTGATATTTCTTCCGGCGATCTTAATTCCGGCTTGGGATTCATCCAGCCCAGCCTTTTGCATGATGGATTCTGCATATAAGTTAAATAAGCAGGGAGACAATATACAGCCTTGTCGTACTCCTTTCTCAATTTTGAACCAATCAGTTGTTCCATATCCAGTTCTAACTGTAGCTTCTTGTCCCACATAGAGATTTCTCAGGAGACAGATGAGGTGATCAGGCACTCCCATTTCTTTAAGAACTTAGAATCATAGAATCATAGAATAGAATCATAGAATCATAGAGTTGGAAGAGACCACAAGGGCCATCGAGTCCAACCCCCTGCCAAGCAGGAAACACCATCAGAGCACTCCTGACATATGGTTGTCAAGCCTCTGCTTAAAGACCTCCAAAGGAGGAGACTCCACCACACTCCTTGGCAGCAAATTCCACTCTCGAACAGCTCTTACTGTCAGGAAGTTCTTCCTAATGTTTAGGTGGAATCTTCTTTCTTTGTAGTTTGCTCCGTGTCCGCTTCTCTGGAGCAGCAGAAAACAACCTTTCTCCCTCCTCTATGTGACACCCTTTTATATATTTGAACATGGCTATCATATCACCCCTTAACCTCCTCTTCTCCAGGCTAAACATGCCCAGCTCCCTTAGCCGTTCCTCATAAGGCATCGTTTCCAGGCCTTTGACCATTTTGGTTGCCCTCCTCTGGACACGTTCCAGTTTGTCAGTGTCCTTCTTGAACTGTGGTGCCCAGAACTGGACACAATACTCCAGGTGAGGTCTGACCAGAGCAGAATACAGTGGCACTATTACTTTCCTTGATCTAGATGCTATACTCCTATTGATGCAGCCCAGAATTGCATTGGCTTTTTTAGCTGCCGCGTCACACTGTTGGCTTGACTTGCCATAGTTTGCTGTGGTCGACACAGTCAAAGGCTTTTGTATAGTCAATGAAGCAGAAGTAGATGTCTTTCTGGAACTCTCTAGCTTTCTCCATAATCCAGCGCATGTTTGCAATGGACTTCTAAAAAACAGGAGGAAAACCCTGGTTTCTCCCCAATTTTTCCGGGGTTTTTCCCAGGCCCTCCCATCTCTTGTCCTGACTTCTGTGGCTGCAGGAATCTTGAGGGGCACAGAGGGCTGTTTCCAGCGCCTTGGGGAGGTGGGGTCCTGGAGAGACTTGCTCTTGGGTGTATCGTAAAGCGCGTACGTTTCTTGTTTGCAGGTGCGAAGCCGGTCCCTGAGTTTCAGCGAGCAGCAGCCTCCGCCGCCACTGCCGCTGCCTCCTCCTCCTCCACCACCTGTCTTGAAATCCCACCTGATTGTCACGTCTCCTCTGCGGGCGCCCAGCAGCTCAAGGTAAGGCCGGCAAATAATAATAATAATAATAATAATAATAATAATAATAATAATAATAATACCTGGCTGTGTTCCCCCGGCCATTCTGGGCAGCTTCCAACACATATAAAAACATAATAAAATGTCAAACATTACAAACTTCCTAATAGCTTTTTATTATTAATTTATTTTACAATGCATATAAAACAGAGAACAACAATTACAGCAACAGGCAAAAATTAAAAGGAACTGTAAAATAGACACCTAGAAAGGGTAAGCTGCACATGAATTAAAATAACCAAGCCCAGGTCATCAAGTACTGTTCTACGTTTGCCGGGCTTGTGACAGACTTGAAAATGGTGGTTCTTGACTTCCCTGAGATCTAGGGACGGAGGAAATAAAGGAACGAACAAATGTCATAACAGAATGCCAAATCCTATCAAAAGAGTCTGGAGATTCTACTTGTAGAAATCACAAATTATGTGTGATTTAGGTCTGCCTGGATAGCTCAGTTGGATAGAGCGTGGTGCTGATAATGCCAAGGTTGCAGGTTTGATCCCCGTATGGGGCAGCTGCATATTCCTGCATTGCAGGAAGTTGGAATAGATTATCCTCAGGGTCCCTTCCAACTCTTCAGTTGTACGATTCTTTGATTTCCCTGTATTATAGCTATATTCCAGAGTCAGCAGTATCAAATGTCTGGTGTAAGATTTTGGGCAGTTTCTGATTGAGTTGCGATCACTATTTGTGCTGCCAAGATTATATATATATAACGACAACAATAACAACAACAATTATTTTTATTTGTACCCCACCCTCCCCGGCTGGAGCCGGTCTCAGGGCGGCTAACATCATAAAACTAACACAGTACAGTCATAACTCATGTTAAATGTGCTTCAGGTTGAGCGTTTTCAGGTTACGCTCCGTGGCGACCCAGAAGTAACGGAGTGTGTTACTTCCGGGTTTCGCCGCTCGCGTATGCGCAGATGCTGAAAATGACATCACGCGCATGCATGGAAGCGGCGAATCACAACCCACAGACGTGCAGACGCGGGTTGCATTTGCTTCAGGATGCGAACGGGGCTCTGCAACAGATCCCGTTCGCATCCAGAGATACCACTGTATACAAAGAACATAAGAACATAAAAACAGGCAATCAATTAATTAAAATACATCTTAAAATTAGTTCAGAGCAAATTAAAATCTGGACAGATGGCAGTCCACGGGTAAAATTGACATGATGATGATGATGATAATTTTTATTATTATTTATACCTCATCCATCTGGCTGGGTTTCCTCACTCTGGGCGGCTCCCGACAGAACCCCCAAAACAGAATAAAACTCCAAACATTAAAAACCTCCCTAAACAGGGCTGCCTTCATCAGAAACACTCAGCAACATTTATTTTGGACAAGGTCTTCTTGACTTCATTTTCATTTGGCCCCGTGGTTCCCAAAGTGGCTGTAGTTCCAAACACGCCTAGAAGACCACCCCTCCCAGGTCTGCAAAGGCTGCTGTCCGCCTCTGTCCCCCTGTTTTCACGGCCGTGTTAAGGGGAGGATAACTCTGCGAAGTTCTCTTGCGGCTCCTTCAACGCCTGTCCCCTGCCTTTCTCTCTCCCGCAGGAAAGTCCGCGGCGAAGCCAAGAAGTGCCGTAAGGTCTATGGCATCGAGCACCGCGACCAGTGGTGCACCGCCTGCCGGTGGAAAAAGGCCTGCCAGCGATTCCTGGACTGAGCGCATGCAAGTTTCCCAAGGTGGAGGGAGCAATTCTCTCTCTCTCGCTGCCAGCCAAGCGCCAAGGGGCCAGACCTCTGCGTTTTTGCAGCGTCCGCGCCCTTGGAAGCCTCTCTCCCCGTGCTTCAGCGGAGAAGATCTCGAGAGCCCGCCCTGGGCTCCTTATATTCTACGTCCGGCAGGTTTTTTTTCTTCCTAATTTTCAGTGTTTTGTGGGAATGTTTGTTTTTTAAAAACACATCTTTTCCTCCTTTTTTTAACACACACACACAAACACAGCGCCTCCCTTTCTATTTGTAAATAAGAGGTGCGAAGCGGGGAGGAGAGAGAGTTTTTGGCTTGGTGTAGCTTAACAGACTTGTTTCTCGGTGTGCCCAGGGACCAAAGAACCCTTTTTCCTGAACTGTTCCCTCCAAACGTGGTTGGCTGAGTATTTGCAATATGGAGAGCATAGGAGCATCTCTTATCTAAACCCCAAATGGGAGGGTGCTGGGTCCATCAGCTGAAGGAGGAAGGGGCGTGGCTGACCAGCATGCTGTCTCCCCCTTCTGGTGCCCGGGAGGAATTACTCGCTTACACCCAAGCCCTGGGTTTTCCCCCTTCCTTTTAAACAATACGCTGTCAAAAGAACAATCATTGCATCAAGCTACAATCCAGCGAATGCTTGTTTCGTTTTCTAAAACCGAAGTGGAAGGAACCTGGCTATATTGCTTTGCTTTATGCTTTCATTCCTCCATTTTATACCTAAAATTT